>NC_072791.1:176650185-177939560 GCF_028583425.1 Eublepharis macularius | reverse complement strand
TACTTTTAACTTTGTTTTACTTTGTAGTAGAGCTCTTTGCACTAACCTGGTGGACGTGGGGAAAAAATAAGTGCTTGTGGGCAGGCCATGCTTTTAAAGTCTGTGTGGTGAAATGCCTTCCAGAATTTGCTTCAAGTTTTCTCATAATTGAGCTTGAACTCTGTACAGGCTCAGAGATTACAAAATGCCTTTTACTTGCTAGCAGAAAGGGAGGGAAAAGGGAGTAGGTATGACAGATATCAAGCACGAAGCTACCCAGTGTCATAGAAATGAGAACAGCTCTAGCTAGGAGAAGGACAATAGGCAACATCACCTTTCTGACATCACACATAGAACTACATGCTTTGGGAGGCCAAAAGGCCTTCTGGGTCAGGAAAAGAAAGAGTGGTTGCACCAAAACCAGATTCATTAAAAATTGCCTGTTTGGAGGCAATTTTTAATGAGTCGGGCTTCATAATGACCTTTAGTTCCCCCATTGTGCTGAAAAATGATGTTATTTTCCAGCATGATGGGAGAGTGAAGAAGGGTCAGGCTTCTCCCCTCTGCCTTCCCCCCAACCAGCCAGGTGAGGGGGGCAAGGGGACAGCAGGTGGGAGTGGGGGATCCCAATGCACAGTGGGAGTGGGCTGGCAAGCCTACTTTGGAGGGAGTTGATCCCTCATTCATAGTGGGATGAGTTTGGCCTACTGGGATTAGATAGTAAAATACGATAAAAACTAAGTAAGGCAGATATGTCAGGGAGCTTTGCTGTTTTCAAGAAAGCAAAACTGGAGAGTATAATACATTCATATTTGTTACCTGTTTCTTAATCAGGTGATAGTCAGATCTGGACCTGGCACTTTTCTGAGTCTGGCAGTTTACGATGACTGGATCTTCTGGACAGACTGGGTGAGAAGAGCTATTCTGCGATCCAATAAATATACAGGTGGAGACACAAAAATTCTTAGATCTGACATACCACATCAGCCAATGGGCATCATAGCTGTTGCTAATGACACTAACAGCTGTAAGTTACCGTGCACAAAATTAATATTTATTTACTGGGAATTATTTTAATAACTTCAATGAAATTACTGTTTTTGCATTTAATTCCTTGTTTAATTATATAATAGGTTCTGTCATATAGGTAAGAAACTGCTTAAACTAAGAACTACCAATTTTGACAAAGCAGTGAGTAGTGAAATGTATGTTCATACTTTCTCGGCTTGCAGGATAAGTACAAAGGAAAGGTCTAGAGCTAACTCATTTCCAGGATTTTGCAGGAATCTGTTCAGAATAGGCATCATAAAGTTGCACTTTTGTTGGTGAAAATTCCTCCTCAGATTTGCTTAAGTGGCAAAGTGTGCTCACCAGCTTATAGTGCCAAAATGTGGCTATACATATTTTTCATGTAGATAGCGGTGGTGTCTCCCAGCTAATTTTGCCAAGCCCTCAACTGGAAACTACCCTATTATCTTCTGCCAGGGCATGGACTTGTAGCAATACAGTCCTTTAAAAAAATTACTATTGCACTTAGTGAAATGAAGTGTTAAAATTCTTCCCCTCATCCGCAAAAAGGATAGAATATATGATTCTTGATGAACCTGCCAGAGTGAAGACCCACATAAATGCAGAACTTTGGTCCTCCTTGGCCAAAATTGGAAAATGCCTGTTTCATATAGCATGTATCCAAAGTTATGTATAGTTTGCCATATGTTCTTTCACATTCCTCTTCAAAATGAAATGAAAAGTTTTGCAATTATTTGATTTAATCTCCACATGCACACACATTCACAACTCACAACTTTTTGACAGATAAAAACACCAGACTGAAATATTTTCCAACACAAATTGTTTTTGAAAGTTGCATTTAGTTAATATAGTGGATAGATCATAGGATGGAGCAGGAATGCCTGAATTCAAATTTCCTTCAGCCATATATTATCCCGATTGACCTTGTGAGTTTAGTCATTCAGAGTGCTAGAAAAGACAACAAAAACAGCTCCCTTCGCTCCTCTAAGTGACAGCCTTTTAAATACTTACAGAGAGCAATCATGTCTCCCCTCAACCTCCTCTTCTCCAAACTGAACATTCCCAAGTCCCTGAGTCTTTCTTCACAGGGCTTGGTCTCCAGGCCCCTGATCATCCTGGTTGTTCTTCTCTGTACCTGTTCCAATTTATCCACATCCTTTTTAAGTGAGGCATTCAGAACTAGACACAGGCACGAACAGCAATTTGAACGGAAAAAAGCCACAAACATTGGGTTCAGCTGTTCGCAAAGAAGCCATTCATGAGGCCCCATTCTGAATGAACAAGTGGTCATTGCAAAACCTTGTTCGTGCGTTTGTCAGCCATTCATCAAGCCAGACAGTCTGGCGGCTTTCAATCAATTCCCCTGGCAACAGAGGTAGGGAGGGACTGAACTCTGTATCAACTCCTTCTGGATTTCCTTCTGGCTTTAACCCTTCAGCTTCCAGCAGACAGTCCAGTTTTTGCCACTCTGAAGAGAAAATGACAGCAAAGGGGGTGGTGCTGGCTCTCCCAGTGCAAGAGGAACGGAGAGAAGTCTCTGCCGGCTCTGCCACCTTGTCCCTCTGCCACCGGGGAGAACGAAGCCCCACAGTGCGGGTTCTGCCCACTGTCAGAGGGATGAGGAAAGTCCCCCTCATCCCTCTGACAGCAGGCAGAACAAAGCCCCGTGATGGTGGCTCTGCCCGCTGCCAGAGGGATGAGGAAAGTCCCCCCGTCCCTCTGACAGCAGGCAGAACAAAGCCCCATGACGGCAGCTCAAGGGGAGTCCCCTTGTCCCTCTGACAGCAGGCAGAATGAAACCCCGCGGCATTGGCTCTGACCTCTGTCAGAGGGAGGAGGGGAGTTCCCTCTGACAGCAGGCAGAATGAAGCCCCGTGGCAGCAGCTCTGCCCACTGTCAGAGGGAAAAGGGGAGGGGAGTCCCCTTATCCCTCTGACAGTGGGCAGAATGAAGCCCCGCAGCGCCGGCTCTGCCCACTGTCAAAGGGACAAGGGGAATCCCCACGTCTCTCTGACAAGGGCCACGAACACCAAACACTGAACATGTTCGTTAAGGGGACATGTTCGCTTCTGTTCATTGTTCATGGATGGCAACGAACAACGAACAGGGTGTTTGGATTCCCCCCCCCCTTCTGTGCCTATGTCTATCCAGAACTGCACACAATACTCCTTGCAACATAATTTTGAAGATGTATACCAGTATGAGCTCCTTGGAGGAAAAATTGTACACGAATATGATAAAATATCTATGCTGAGTTTAGCCCCATCTGCTTAATTGACATCTTAGAAATTCTTCTTGTGGTAATATTAATATACTGTGCTGACTGGTTACTTTTGTAGTTCCCAGAATGGAGTGGAAAGAAAAATTATATTGAAACTTACCAGTGAAGAATCTCAGATAAGCCAATCTTTTTTTTTTTGTAATGTAAACAAGACTTGGAAGAAAATTGCATTTCATTGGGCTTGTCACTTAACTTCCCAAACAATGGAGCAAGTAGCTTCAATGTGATAGAAGATTTATTGATACTTTGAATTTTTTTTTGATACAATCGTCTTTTTTCAGGTGAATTGTCTCCCTGTGCCCACATGAATGGGGGATGTCATGATTTGTGTCTTCTTACTCCTGATGGCCGTGTAAATTGTTCCTGTAGAGGTGATCGAATACTGATAGATGACAATAGATGTGTGCGTAAGTAATATTTCCTGCAGTGATATCCTGTTTCTATTTTTATTTATTTACTTAAAATATTTATATCCAGTATTTCACACAACTCAGGGTGGCTTACAAATTCACATTTTTAAAAACTATTAAACATAATAAAACCTGCAAAAGTCCCTCCTCCCAAAGCAATGCTTGTAACCAGCACCCCATTTAAACCCCTAGCAAATAGAGCAGCCTTGCAGAGACTCCTAAATACCTCTTTGCCTCCCCTCACCTCAGGGGGCCCATTCCATAAGGTGGAAACTCTGATATAAAAGGCACAGTCTCTTGTTGATGCCTAGAGGGCTGTTCAATAGGGAGAACAATTAGCAGGTGAACCAGCTGAGGATTCAACTGGCATATGGGAAGATATGGTCCTTTGATATGCAACTAGCTTTAAAAGTTATAACTAACATCTGTAGCTATCTTAAAATTCGGGATATGCATTCTTCTCAGCTAGCCCCTGACAATACTCTGGCTGCTGCATCTTGAAGCAGGTCATGGAGGAGGAGCAATGGGGACAGCATTACCACAATGTTCTGATGTAACTTTAGGGATGAACCCCAAAGTGATATAATCGCGTTAGCACAATGATCTAGCATTCACTGGAATCTCTATGGTATTATGCTGTTTTCCCACCATTATTCCCCCGTTACAGCTCTGTTAGTGTCTTGCCATGAAAACCCCACCAGGGGTCGGCATAAGTCAGCTGTGACTTAAGGGCACTCTCCATCACTACCCTACTGACCTATAGCTGGAGATCTCCCAGCAGCAGCCCCTGGCCACCGTAATTGACATTTTAGAGTTCTTTCAGAGGGTAAGTAAACATGTACTTAGAACTGATTATCTAAATAGTGGATTGAATTCAGACCCTGAGGTGCATTTTTGCTTCTGTCAGAAAATCTAAATATATAGTTGACATGATCCAAATGTGCTTTCTATTCACTAAAGGAATCCTTTCCTCCACAAAGACTTTGCAACAGTGCTCAATTATTCAGAGAAAGTACAGGAGTCTATAATGAAATACATAAACTCCACCTCCTGATTCCCTGTCCTCATAAGTCATACCTCCAGCTCCATTCTTAAATAATGCTGTACAAATTACTAATCTAGGACAGACATAGGCAACCCCTGACATGCATGCCAACAACAGCACAACACACCATTTTGCCTTGCACCAAGAGCTAGATCTCTGGCCAAGCTACTGAGGCACAGGTATAACTGCTGGGCCCAGTGGTATGGAAGAGAAGAGACCTTACAAAGTAGCACCAGTCCTTTTATTAAATTATTTTTTGAATGTATATTTTTCTGAAATCCTGTGAGGGTGTCACAGGTCTGTAGAGAAATTTGGCCTATTTGCACCTGCCCTATTTTTGGGTTTTTTTGATCTGCATGGGAGGCACATTCAGAAAGGATTATATAATTCTAGAATGACTCTCAGAAGGCATGTGCGGTTTAGGCTGTGAGTTTATATTCAACAACATCACTTTTAGAGCAATGGAACATACTATAGGTACTTCTAGAAGGTGTTAGAAAATTTCCATTTCAGTTTTGGTTCCAGAACAATTCTGTTCCATTACTAGTTTGTTCCAGGTGAGCAGGTGCCAGCTTGGAACGGATCCATTTTGGGTTTTTTTGTTTCTATGAGTTTTGGCCCATTGCTTGCATGTTGGCTGCACATGCACAAATGCATGCTGTTTTTTTCAAGGGAGGTGGTGGGAAAATGAGACTCCGAGTCAGCTCAGAAAAAGAAAAGAGTCCTGAAAGACTATGACTGAAGTCTCCCTTCCAAACATTTCCAATGCTAACAGGATGGGAAGACTCAGTTGGCAGTTTCCTGGATTTGGTTCAGTGTTCCGAAAACTGCTTTAACAAACCAAACCAGTGAGAGCCAGTTTGGTGTAGTGGTGAAGAGCGCGGGACTCTAATCTGGAGAGCCGGGTTTGATTCCCCACTCCTCCACTTGAAGCCAGCTGGGTGACCTTGGGCTAGTCACAGCTCTCTGGAGCTCTCTCAGCCCTACCCAATAATAATAAATAATAACATTTGATTAATATACCACCCTTCAGGATGACTTAATACCCATTCAGAGTGGTTTACAAAGTATGTCATTATTATCCCCACAACAAAACACCCTGTAAGGTGAGTGGGGCTGAGAGAGCTCCAGAGAGCTGTGACTAGGGGTGTGTGCTTCAGGTGTCCGATTTGGGTAAAATACCCAAATCGAACCCTATTTGTAAAGATTCAGGAATCCCGAATCAAAGCTTCCACAAACCATTTGGGTTGGTTTGGAAGCTCTGGGGCAACTTTAAAGGGCCCCTTGCAAGTGGCAGTTCCCTTTAAAGTATCAGCTGTTAGGTGGCTGGGGAGTCCCCCCTCCACCACCTAACAGCTGCTAGTATAAAGGGACTTGCCCTTGCAAGCTGGCAGGGCCAATTAAAGAATCAGCTTGCAGGCGGCAGGGGGGGGATCCTCCCCAGCTGCCTGACAGCTGAGAGTTTAAAGGGACTTGCCCATTGCAAGCGGCAGGGCCCTTTAAACAGCCCAACCCCCACCTCCATAGCCCTAGCCCCCACACACACACCAGCCCCTCCCCAGCCCCAGCCCCCCACTTACCTCTGATGTTGGGGGGGCAGCCTCCTCCGCTGCCTTGCAGACCTGCAGCAAAGGAGAAGGAAAAAAAACGCCCTTTCCACCCCCCAAATGGCAGCCGCAGCTGCCATTTGAGGGGCAGAAAGGGCCCTTTTAGGCTTCCTCCACTGCCCTGCAGGCACTCAAGACAGCAGAGAAGGCTGAGAAGGGCCCTCCTGCCCCTCAAATGACAGCAGTGGCTGTCATTTGAGGTGCAGGAGAGCCCTTTTCAGCCTCCTTTGCTGCTCACTCTGCAGCAGAGGAAGCCCAAAAGGCTCCTCCCACGGCTCAAATGACAACCGCAGCTGTCATTTGAGGGGTAGGAGGGCCCTTTTCAGCCTCCTTTGCTGCCTATTCTGCAGCGGAGGAAGCCAAAAAGGGCCCTCCTGCCCCTCAAATGACCACCACAGTCGTCATTTGAGGGCCAGGAGGGCCCTTTCCAACTTCCTTTGCTGCCTGCTCTGTAGTGGAGAAAGCCTAAAAGGGCCCTTTCTGCCCCTCAAATGGCAGCTGTGGCTGTCATTTGAGGGGCAGGAGGGCCCTTTGCAGCCTTCTGCCCTGCCCTGCGGGCCTGCAGGGCAACAGAGAAAGCCAAAAAGAGCCCTTTCCACCCCTCAAATGGCAGCCATAGGCATTTTTTCCTTCTCCTCTGCTGCAGGTCTGCAAGGCAGAGGAGAAGGCCTTCACCGCCCACCCCCAACATCAGAGATAAAGTAAGTGGGGGGCTGGGGGTGGTAAGGGGCTGGGGTGGGGGTTGGGCTGTTTAAAGGGCCCTGCCGCTCGCAAGTGGTAGGGATCCCCCCTGCCGCCTGCCAGCTGATAGTTAAAGGGCCCTTTTCTGCAAGTAAGGGCTCTTTAAACTATCCGCTGGCAGGCGGCTGGGTGGGATCCCCCCCTGCTGCCTGCCAGGAGATAGTTTAAAGGGACCTGTGCTTAAACCTGCAGGGGGGTGATGGGTGAGGGGGTGGGGGTGCTGGAGAAAACCCAGCCCCCTGAGTCACTTTGGAATGCTCCGAACCTTTATGAAGCATTCTGAAGCTATTCAAACACCCAAATCTGAAGTGTCTTGCCGCTTCAGGTTTTGGGTGTTCCCAAATGTTTTTGGGTAAACCCAAACCAGGAAACCCAAATATTTTCAGGCTGCACACCCCTAGCTGTGACTAGCCCAAGGTCACCCAGCTGGCTTCAAGTGGAGGAGTGGGGAATCAAACCCTGTTCTCCAGATTGGAGTCCTGCACTCTTAACCACTACACCAAACTGGCTTTCAAACACCTCACAGGGTGTTTGTTGTGGGGAAAATAATGACATACTTTGTAAACCACTCTGAGTGGGCATTAAGTTGTCCTGAAGGGCGGTATATAAATCAAATGTTGTTGTTGTTGTCGTCGTTGTTGTTTCTGTATGTATTTTCAGCTCGATGTATTGTCGAAGGCTTTCACGGCCGGAGAACGATGGTTGTTGTGGGTTTTCCGGGCTGTATTGCCGTGGGCTTGGCATTGTAGTTCCTGACGTTTCGCCAGCAGCTGTGGCTGGCATCTTCAGAGGTGTAGCATCAAAAGTCAGAGATCTCTCCTTGTAGGGCTCAGTCTCCAGACCCCTGATCATCCTCGTCACTCTCCTCTGCACCCTCTTGATTTTTTCCACATCCTTTTTTAAATGAGGCCTCCAGAACTGCACACAATACTCCGGGTGCAGCCTGACCAAGGTAGTATAGAGAGGGGCTATGACCTCCTGCGATTTCAACGCTATGGCTCCTTTGATACAACCCAGGATTGAATTGGCCTTTTTTGCCACCGCATCACACTGACTGCTCATATTTAGTTTACAGTCTACTCTTACCCCAAGATCTCTTTCACATATACTACTCCCCAGAAGTGTCTCCCCCATCCAGTATCTGTGCTTCCCATTTTTGTGGCCCAGATGTAATACTGTGCACTTGTCTTTGTTGAATTGCATCCTATTCACAGCTGCCCACTTCTTCAGAGTATTCAGGTCTTGTTGAATTTTAATTCTATCTTCTTGAGTGTTTGCTACTCCTCCCAATTTGGTATCATCAGCAAATTTAATGAGCAGCCCTTCCACTCCTTCATCCAGATCATTGATAAAAATATTGAAAAGTACCGGGCCCAAAACTGAGCCCTGTGGCACCCCACTGGACACCTCCATCCAATCTGATGAAACACCGTTGACTACCACTCTTTGGGTGTGGTCCTCTAACCTCTTCCCTATCCACCGAACTGTCCTATAGACCAGTCCACAGTCTTCCAGTTTGCCCATCAGAATGTCCTGGGGGACCTTATCAAAAGCTTTACTGAAATCCAATCAAAGAAGGAAACCAAGTTGGTCTGGCAAGATCTGTTAGGGACAAAACCATGCTGACTTCCCCGTATCACTGAGTGGTCCTTCAGATGCTTACAGATTGATCCCTTTAAAATCTGTTCTAATACCTTCCCAGCAACAGAAGTCAGACTGACCGGCCTGTAGTTTCCCGGGTCATCCTTCTTCCCTTTCTTAAAGATTGGGATAACATTCGCTCTTCTCCAATCTTGTGGCACATCCCCAGTCCTCCAGGAGGCCTTGAAGATGATGGACAGGGGTTCTGCAAGTTCTCTAGAAAGTTCTTTCAGCACTCTTGGGTGCACCCCATCCGGCCCAGGGGATTTGCATTCATCCAATGCAGCCAGATGCCTCTCCACAACCTCTCTGTCAATGTCAACTAGCCACTCAGGTGTCCTGTCACATTTTCTACTATCTCTAGATGTGCCTGAGTTCTTCAGGGAGAAAACAGAAGCAAAAAAGTCATTAAGCCTGTCTGCTTTTTCTCTGTCCTGCATCAGAGTTTCTCCATCTACTCCCAACAGCGGTCCAATTGCCTCCTTTACCTTGCATTTGTTTCTAACATATCTGTAGAAGTTTTTCTTATTGTAGCGAGCCCTCCTGGCCAGACCCAGCTCATACTGAGCTTTGGCCTCTCTGATGGCTGATCTGCAGTACCGAGTAACCCTCATATACTCCTCTTTAGAGGTCTGTCCTTCTCTCCATTTCCTGAACATTTCCTTTTTCTCCCTTGGCTTATTCTGGAGCTCTCTGTACATCCACATTGGTTTCTTGGAGCCCTTACCGTGTTTCCGTTTTGCTGGGATAGTGAGGGCCCTGGGATAGTGAGCGCCCTATTATACATTATGCAAAGTGTCAGATAAGAGAATAAACTCTGCTTTATTTTGTGATGCTGGAAAATTACTCATTCTACAATCCAAAGTTACATATATATACAAGGAATCTGTTTGAGAAGGCAGGTGTGGGTGTCAGTGAGAGAGGAGTCTCTCAGGAATCTTATTCCCTGTACAATGCAGATAAAAAGCTGTACCAAAATGGGAAGCCTTCTATTTCTGCTTAACTGCACTAAAATTAATAAGTACTTCTTACAAATATTATCTTTGGTACCCAAAAATAAAATCCAAACTACCCTAAAATGTGTGGCATAAAACCCTTAGCTGTCTAATATCTCATTCTGAACATGGTCCCAGTGTATGGATCAAAAAATCCACACAATGGGAGCTTGTATTCTCAGGAGAGAGTTTTCTATAAACCTGTGGAAAATCTCAGATTTGTAGAAAAATCTGAAAACTGGAAGGGGGGGGGGGGCGGGAGCAAGGGTTATTTTTTAAAAACTCAGATTTTACTCCAGAACAGGAGAGGAAGCAGTGGCCAGTGGAGAGATGAGATTCTTCTTCTCCATGAGTTCTTGCAAGTCCCCCTCTTTTACATGGCTTTTAGCTATGGTAAAATGCCAAGAATACAGCTAAGCCTTTAAACAACAGTTACCATGGAGAAATAAACAGCTGGGGGAGGCCTGTTGCTCTTACACCCTGTTTGAGGGTTTCTTTGAATCATCTTTCCATCCTATGTGAAAACAAGGATGCTTGTGAGAGCCAGCAAAATTCGTGTGCTTATTTCAGTGTATATGTGCTCAATAGGTACTGGCACTGTGCGGAAAGGATACAGATTAAGGATTAGAGATTTTCTCTTTTTATAAGATAAGTATCATACAGATGTTTAATATTCCTTTCCACGTTTTTATGCTGAATCTGACATTGGAAACAATCTTATCAGATTAAGCCTTGATACAGGGATGGACTGAGCTACTACTACCAAACTAATCTCTCTTGTAGTGTTGTTATGAGGGGAATTACCCTTTTTTCAAAATTTGCTTTCTTAGATATAGCCATTGATTCCTTCTAGTCCTTTTCTTCTCTTTTAAAAGAGGGATTCCTTTCATTTCTCTATCTTTTTAGCTTCAGCTCTTGCAATTGTTTCATGTTGTACATCACAGAGTGGTGCTACAGGAAGGTTTAGGAAGACATTGCTTGCCTTTGAGGATCTACAGAGTGAAATTCTGCATTTTTGCAAATTCTCCCTTCCTCCCCTTCTCTTTTTGGATTTTTCTTAATCAAAGTAGAATTGATTAGAAACTGACTCCACATTCCTAAAAAGAAGAAAATCAATGAATTGCTGGATTTCATGGAGAAATAGGGTAAAGAGAGTTTCCTTAACAACTCTGCTATGTAGGTGAAAAATAAACAGAAGTCCTGTGACAATTATAGCCCAAGGCAAGAGTCTTAGTCTACAGTAGAGACAAATCATTTTATTATTTTATTTACCTCATTTCTTCACCTTTCTCTGCAATGTGGATCCAAAGTGTCTTACATCCTTCTCCTCTTCACCATTTAATCACAACAACACCGTGAGGGAAGTGCTGCTAAGTGTGTGTGACTGGCTAAAGGTCACCCAACGAACTTCATGGCAGAATGGGGATTTGAGAATGATCTCCCAGCTTTTACTTCAGCAGTCTAACCACTATACCACACTGGCAACCAGGCTGCTGCTCAGTTATATATGGTGATATTCTTCTGGTAATATTTGTATGCAGTGATTATTAATTGATTAATTAGGCCATTTCTATGCTGCTTTTCTCCCCAAAGGGACCCAAACCATCTTACAGAAATTTCCCAGAAGTAAAACATTAAATTTAAACAATAGAATTTAAAAACACAACAAATAAAGACAAGAAGCAGATATGGTTCCCAGGTAGCATTAAGAATATCAGGCAGAATTTTGAAATATTCAGAATATTCTACCAAATTCACCCACCTGGGCCTTTATCCAGAATTTTTCAAACTCTCTTATGGTGTAAATGTTGTTTGTTATTTATTCACATTAGTGTTCCTACTTCCAACTTTTAATAAATAACTTTGTACAGCCGAGTGTACAGTTCATTTTCTTTTGGCAACAAGGCTTTAAGGTGCATGAGTAGAGTAAGAATTAAAAAGCTTTCAGTTTTGTTACCATGAATATAGAGTTGATCTAAAGCAAAACTTCAGCAATAAATTAATTTGCAGTCATTGTAGTGTAAATTTGCAGTCCTTACCTCAAAGCTGTTCCTGTTTGGTTAAATAACTGAGATTCAATGGGTCATACAGATGATTTACATTGATAACAACCATGTTAATTAAGACTGTAATACTGCTGAAGCACAACACAATTTTAGACTAGCTGTGAAAATCATATCCTGTAGAGATCAATTGATCTTGTATGGACAGGCAGCTGATTTGCAATGGCTCTAAGTAAATGTAATTAATACATCAGTATCTCACAATAAAAATTTATATCAATATAGTCTTAAAATCATCACTAATTAACCCACAGTCTATCAGTGATAGTGGCCCACACAGCTTATTTGTAGTAAGAGATCAACTGTAATTAATTTACAACATGGGCAGGCATTTATACTTCCTAAAGGCTTTAAGCTATTTAATTGACAGAACTTTAGTATATGCCATTTCACTGGTTATTAAGTAACAGATGTACAAGAAATCAAAATACTGAATCTTATCAACATATGCCAGAAGATTGTATATGGGAGGTGTGTGTTTGTGTGAGTAACAGCAAATGTTTACTGTTGTGTTTAAGAATCCCAATTAGTATACTGATTTGATCTGTTACTTGCTTTTAATTCAAATGTGTGTATTGATAAACAGTAATAATTGTATGATAGTTTTAATAGTGTGAATTCTGTATTTGAAGAAATGTGGCTTATAACTTTGAAAGTAACGCTGAAACATGATCACAACCATGTCCAGTGCTTTTTTGGCCCAACAAAAAAAGTGCTAGTATTCATATATAGGGTTGCCCTGATTTCAACCAATTAGCCCCTTAGGGTTTGGGAGAGCCCCTAAAAAGGTGCTGGCACTCCGTATCAGTGAGTACCATCACAAAAAAGCACTAGCACTGTCCAATTACTTAGGTACTTTATTTTACCTGTCTTGTTAGAGCCAAATATCATTAAATAGAATCCATGTGACCAGAAGAACATCTAAATGATATGATTGTTTCTTTTTTATGGACTCAGCACTTTCTTCTGGTAGGATGTAAGCTCCATGATAAAGAGCCATGTGGCCGATCCCATCCATGTGATTGAGTCAGTAACAGTACAGTCTTAAACAGAGTTACCAGTATAACTAATTTTCAATCTGTCCCTATCTGCAGTTTCATAAATCCACAGATTGGGACCACAGTAAGAGAAAGGAAATCTTTCTACAAACCTGAAGGGGAGGCCTAGGTTTGCAAATAAATCCTAAAAGTAAAACAAATGAGGAGGTATCAAAAAACAAACAAAACAGAACTGAGATCAGTTGTCTGCACAAACACACACAAGTGTTCTTCAGAGGTAGAGAGCATGCAAAAAAGAGGAGGAGAGTGGATGAAGTATAGAAGCCATTGTTCTCTGAGCCCTCCCTCACCTGCTGATGTGGCAAAACTAGAGAGGGGAAGAGGAGGATGCTTAGAACCCACCAGTCCTCTCAGCTCCTGAGGCAACAATGCTTCACGCAAGGTATATAGCTCACATCGTGATTCTAAAGACTTACCCCTTCCCCTAGAATATTTCAAACTTAAGGCCCAGTTATGGGACTGTATTAAAAGAAAGAAGAATTATTATATTATTAATCAATGGGAGCAATTATATCAAGCAACCCTGAATGACTCGAAAAGGTTTTGGGCCATAGCCTCGGGTGCATTTTGTGCCAAGGATCCCTCCATGTCTGTCATCTCTTCTTATGAATGGTTTCAATATTTTCTATCCCTGTTCCATCAGGACCAGGTTTCCCCAGTTGACCCCCCTAATTTTCTCTCAGAAAACATTCCAGAATGGCCCCTGTGACCCCTGATAAAATTAAGAAATGGATTGGTCAACTGAAATCAGGGAAGGCATCCAGTCCTGATATAATTCTCCCTGAAATCTTAAAGTTAGGTGCAGGTTGGTGGGCGGCCCCTCTTGCATCTCTGTTTACAATGACTGGCATCATTCCCGATGCTTGGCTGGATGCAATTGTTGTTCCAATCTATAAAAAAGGTGACCAAACAACATCCTCTAACTATAGGCCAATTAGTCTTCTCTCCATAATGGGCAAGTTATATTCTAAGCACTTATTATCTAAGCTCATCCCCTGGATGTCGCAGCAGAGAATTTTAGGTCCAGAATAGCTGGGTTTTTGTAAAAGAAAGTCAACGCCAGATCACTGTACTACTCTATCTCATCTGATTAACAAATATGTTAAAAGGAGTAATTCAAAACTATATGCTGCTTTCCTAGATCTTAAGGGAGCATTTGATTCAATTGATAGGAAACTCCTATGGGCCAAATTACACCATTTAAACATAGATAGGAGGCTGTTTAACCTTATCAAAAAGCTGTATACAGCCACCACTTGACAAATTAAATGCTCATTGGCAGGGGAACTAACACCCCAAATTCCATCTAATAAAGTCATCAAGCAGGGTTGTATATTAGCTCCTTTTCTCTTCAAGTTGTTTCTCAATGATCTCGCCCCCTATCTTGCAAAAGTTGATTGTCATTATCCTAAACTGGGTGCCTTACATGTGCCCTTGTTACTTAACGCCAATGATACTGCATTACTTTCCTGCTCCAGAGTAGAGATGGGCACGAACAGCAATACGAACAAAAAAAAAAAGCCACAAACATCCCAATCTGCTGTTCGAGAACAAGCTGTTCGTGAGGCCCCATTCTAAATGAACAGGTGGTCGTTGCACACCTCATTTGTTGCTGTTCGTCAAGCCAGACAGTCTGGCACCTGCAATCAATTCCCTTGACAACTTAGGCAGGGATTGTATGAACTCTGTCTGAACTCCTGCTGTTGCCCTGGAAACCCCAATCTAAGCCCAATTTAGCTTAATAGGTCTTTCTTTCAAGTGTAGAGCTCCAAATTTGTTACAAGAAAGCAAAGACCATGGGGGAGGGGGGGCTCCCAGCTCTGGCTAGTCTTTGCAGACAGTGGAGAGGGAGAGACAACTGCTGTTGGCATTTTGATAGAGAGTCAGGGAGAGTGCATTGGAGCTTGAATTTTCTTTGTGTGTGGTGGGATATGGATCTACCCCTTCAGGTTCCAGGGCTGCTGCCAGGCTCTGGGCCCAAGCTATTATTTACTATTGGGACCTTTCCTGCTGCCTGCTCAGGTAAGGTTTCTGGGAGAGGTGCAGTAGGGATCTTGACCAAATTTGGATGATGGCTGGAGGAGAGCCTGCTGGCCCCCATGAACATCCAACCACGAACATGTTCATGAACAGGTCATGCTCATAAGCGTTCATGAGTCCCTGTTTGTGGATGGCAACGAACAACGAACATCATGTTCGGGTTTTTTTTCTGTTCGTGCCCATCTCTACTCCAGAGTAGGCTTAAAAAGATCACTGAGTATATGCCTTACATTTTTCTTAACTAACAAACTGAATTGGAATAATGAAAAATCAAAAATAATCATTTTCTCTAAATCCAGGAAATTGTCCAAATGGGTAATTGGAGGGAAAGAAATAGAACAGGTTAACTACTTCCGGTATCTGGGGCTGCATTTCCAATATAATGCATCATGGCTTTACCATCGCAAATCGACAATAAATATGGCCAACACCACATCTGCTATATCCTGGGGGGGTTTTTATAACAGAGGAAACCAATTTGTATCAGCTGCGCTGAAAGTCTTTAAAGCCAAAGTGATCCCCAACTATTATATGGCATCCCAGCATGGATAAGTGTTTTTGATGGTGTGGAATGGGTGCAGGCCAGTTTCCTGCGGAAAATTATGGGAATGCTGTGCTGTACACCTTATGCAGCCCTGTGTCTAGAAACTGGTCTAAATCTTGTGGAAACAAGAGCGTGTCTCAGGACAATTCAATGTGATGCCATCTTCAGTCTTATTCGGCAGATATAATAAGATCCCATACATAGATAGAGTTTATCACTGTGAACACGATAGTATTGAGACAGTTTTGCTTGTCCTGCTTTATTGCCAACTATATGCAGGCTTGCGTCTTAAATATTTAGAAGCAGAATTAGTTAATATGAGGGGCTTCCCAGATTCCTTAAAGGTCTTTCACCTTCTGAATGACTCCCTGCCTAAAACCACTGAGAATGTAGCAATGTTTCTCTATATGGCTATAAAATTCCATCAGGAGGGGTTCCAGAAGCAACTTTGTTTTTCTGTGTTTCTTGTATTGTGAATATTGTGCCAACTGATGCCAATAAAGGTGAACTGAACTGAACTGAACTGAACAATGCTTCACACACACACACTGCTGAAGTGACACCAACAGTGGAGGCAGGCAGGGGAGGAAGTACTGGACCCACCAGCCCTTCCCCCCACCAAGGTGGTGATAGTTGGGATGGGAAAGGGGGTGCATAGAACTGAGACAGGAATGCTGGAGGTGGCTGTGGAGAGGTTTGGAAGTGGTTGTCCCCCCTGCTCCAAGGCAGCAGTTCTGGAGGCAGGTAGGGAATGGTACAGGATGTGTTGCTGCCCCCACTGGGCTGGCAATTAGACATGGGCATGGAACAAAAATACCCGAACCACGAACCACAGAACTGGACCAGTTATGAACCAGTTCGTGGTTCGTGGGGTTTAAATGCCCCTTTCTGGCCTTAACAGTGGCAGGGGAAGGGGCATTTAACAGTTTAAAGGGCCCTTTCCTGCCTTGCAATCAGCAAGGGATCCCCCCCTGCTGCATGCCAGCTGATAGTTTAAAGGGACATGCCGGTGGCAGGGCCCTTTAAACTGCCCAAACCCCAGCCCCCCTACTCCCAGCCCCAGGTCCAGCCCCACACTTACCTTATCCTGCAGTGCAGTCCTTCCTCTCCTCCCAGGAGGGGCGGGAAGGCCATTTTCGGCCTCTTCTGCCACCCTGGGGGCCTGCAGGGCAATGGAAGAGGCCAAAAATGACCTCCCCGCCCCTCCTGGGAGGAGAGGAAGGACACTGCACTGCAGGATAAGGTAAGTGTGGGGCTGGGACTGGGGTGTGGGGGTAGGGGGGCTGGGGGTAGGGGGGCTGGGGTTTGGGCATTTTAAAGGGCCCTGCCATGACAGGTCCCTTTAAACTATCAGCTGGCAGGCGGAAGGGAGAGATACCCCCTGCCGCCTGCCAGCTGATAATAGGGACCTGCCATGGCAGGGCCGTTAAAGGGGCAGTTTAAATGGCCATTTCCCTGGGGAAGTGGCCATTTAAACTGCCCCTGTAAATACGACCCAACGAACCAGCATGGAAAAGAGCTTCCACGAACCCTAGTTTGTGAACCCCAAACCGGCCTGGTTCTTGGGTTTTTTTGGGTCGTATTTAGGTTCGTGCCCATCTCTACTGGCAATGCTGGAGGAGAGCAGGGAAGGGGGATGGGAGTCACTGACCCCTGTCAAACTAGCAATGCTTGAGGCAGGTGAGGGTGGTCATGGAGACTCAAGGCAGATTGCACAATGTAAGTAATAGGATGAAACATCTCAGCAATACAGTAGGGTTAGGATTGCAAAAAAAATGAAAGAAAGCACAAAGTATTCTCAAGTTTATTCATGATAATCACTTCCATTTTTCAGTCACTTCATAGGCTTCCCAACAGTTACCTGACTCAGTTCAAGGTCATGACTATCACATTCAAATTCCTTCATTCCTTCACCCCTCATAGCTGTGTGGCCACCTCTACCCCTATGTTCCACAATTTCATTTTTGCTCATCTGAACAGGGCCTTCTGCAGATACCACCCTGCGAATGGCCAAAAATCAACAGCTGCCTGCACACATGATTTTCTGTGATGGCCTCCACCTTATGGAATGGCCTGCCCGAAGAGGTCAGGAAAGTTTCCACTATTCTGGCTTTCTACAAACTATGCAAAACCCTATTTATTTGTTCACTGAATATCCTGTCTTTCATTATAGTACTTGTTCAATTAATGTGCTAGCTGTAGATTATATTGTATCTCACTTGCACTATGTAATCTGCCTTGGATCTCAGTGAGAAAGGCGGACTATAAATAAATAATAATAATAATAGTTGTTGCTGTTGTTCTATAAAGCCCAATGGCTGGGACCAATAAAAACATTCATTAACCTACAAAGTTTATATAAACACAATTCCAAATTAAAAGGTTTTCAGAATAAAAATAGTAAATTTTAAAAGCTATCTAAAATATCAATATGCATACTATAAGAAGTGGAAGTTCTCAAAACCTAATAAGTCAAGACAGTTTCAGGACTTGGTCATGATATTTTTTTGCTCATCATTGTCACTATTCCTTTAGTTGTCTTATGAGACTATTGCATGTATTGGTACATATGTAACGAAACAAATATTTGATACACCAGGTAGTGTGTTGTTGTCGGGTTCTGGGAGGTTTTCCTGATTGGGTTATATTATATTGTTTTGAACCCTTCCGCTTCTTGTGGTTCTAGTGTTATGAGACTCTGAACAGAGATATAACGGATAGTAATCCACAAGCCAGCTGGAAAGATAACCATAAGTAGAGCTAACATACTAGCTCTTTGCTCAGTATACATTACAGGAAAACAAAAAATGTGTAATAGATTCAACAACCTGAGCTTCACATAACCTTTGTCTGCTGGGGATTCCCCTGCATCTTGCAGTTAGCTCTGTTAAAAGGAGTGCATTAAAATGGGTTAAGGAGAACAGCCTGTGATAAGCAGGTACTGAGAGATAGGATAAATATTTATTCTAATCTTAGGGAAACAAAGGCACAAACCCCAGAAAAATAGGTGACCAGATTCGCTTAACACTAGCTATTAGCATTTGCCAGTCTAGCTCATCAAGCCTTTCTATCATTACCACATAGGGGTTTTTTTAACCCTGTCACTGATAAATAAGTCAGAGAGAAACCCAGATTGGCAATTTTCTTGTCTATCTTCTGGCTCCAAAAGCTGGAATAGGTGTCAGAAGGAAGCCAGTTCACTGTAGTTGAAAGGAAAGCAAAAAGCAACAGTGTATGTTGAATACTGCGGACAATGCAGGTAGGGGAGGAAGTGTGAGATAAGGAAGTGGCTGACTCGCCAGCAAGCCGGGTTGCTACCTGGGGCCGGGACGAAGAACGAAGGCGGAGCGTCCATTCCGTGAGGAGCTAACCGCATGATCAGCGCCATTGCTGCTCGAGCATCTGCAGGATCATCATGCACCCTCCCACCCTCCGCATGTTCAGAGATTTTGAGGGGGCTCTGTCACAACTTTATGGGTTGGCGGTTTTTGAGGCATTGGGCTGGATCCCAACAGGGTGAGCGGACCTGTGAGCTGCTCACCCCGACGGATCTGGAGGCAAGGGTCGCCAGGCGGAGCCGGCGACGGGACGGCATGTGCCGAGGTGCCAGCGGGAGGCTGGCGGGTGATGCATCGGTTCGGCAGTGAGGCCTACGATGCCAACAGGGATCCAGCCCAGATGCCAGGCCAATGCTCCATACAGCTGTAATCAAGAAAGTTGTGGCCATTTCTAACCCACACAAGTGTCTGGTGTGTTTACTTAAGCTGCAACGCAGTCCGACATAGCCCCTAGGTGGCAACCACCAGCTGTGCCGCTGAGGCAAATTTCCTGTGTTTCCACCAATCAATGTGGAATTGAGAAGGACTTATTGATTCTTTATAAGCATCAACAACCCCCTCCCCCCCCACCTGCCACTAGAAATCTCTTTGCCTAAGCTAATTCTATTCCCTTTGAGACTGAGAATTTTCAGGTTGTTTGCAAATAGCTTAGCTTTTGTATGACTGACCTGTATGCCGAAGAGAGATACATTTATTATTTTTGATAGCGTCTGAGATAGAATTTATTTAGCTAGTCTTTGAGAATTTTCCCCTGTTCCTCTGCCAGACTGCCTCCCTTTGCCAGTTTCCTGCCCTTTTGCCTGCCCATTTTGAAATCCATCAATGCCTTATGTAATTGTCTGCCCTTTCAAGAGTGCCAAATGCTTCCCCCTTCCTCTCTTTAATGTTGCCTGCGTTTTAGGATGCCAGATCTTGGGCTTTGCCCACTCCACAGGTAAGAAATTTAATTGCTTGTGGTAAATATTAGAGTCTCTGAAGATTCCATTCTGATCAGGTGGAAAACAAAGATAGTACAGCTAAAATAAATAGTTCCTTAAATTGCCTGTAAAACTGGAGGGTTTTTTTCAGTATGCCTGAAATTTGGCAGGGAGATCCCTTGGCTATGTGGGACACAATAGGGATTATTCTATTAGTGCACTGGTCATCTAGCTGCCTAACAATATTCCCATCTGAACTGTTAGAAGGCGAATTAGATCTGTTGTCAGATTCCTATCATCCTTATGCCAAACTCCTCAAGGAGACCTCAAGAAGACTTGTTTTTGTTAGATGTGGACAGTTGTATATAACCAAAGGTTGTTACAATATAATAAAAACAATACATTTTACCTTACCTCTGAGGATTTTAATAAGTGGCTGAAAAGTCTGAAAGGTTTGGCATAGGATGGAGTGGGAAAGGCAATCACATTAGAATGTGAAAGGTTTTTTTGCTTATGGTGCTTGAAACCATCCTCTTCCTAGATCTGCATTTTATGAAAAAATTCTGTACCTGAGCAGAATTTGTAGATTAGACCTGAAGTGGGGCTGTGAGACCCAGAGATAGGATCAGGGACATGGCTCCCAATGCAAAAGTTGTTTATCTGTTGCTGTTCTTCCTAGTCCTCTGACATCATACAATAGTATTCATGCATGATATTAGGCCCCCACAGATCACAAAATACTTTCACCATGATACTGATATGCACAATACAATGATTTCCAGGCTGATTACTCTAAGATACTAACATGCATAATTCAATTATTCCCAGGCCAGTTGCTCTAAATTGAACAGAAAATTGCATTGATTCAAAGACTTGTTGTTGCAAAATGACAACACAGGTACAATTCATATATCAAAGTGACATGCTTTCTACTTCCCCATGGCTGAGTCCTATCTTGCTTAATAGTACTCTATTAAATCTTAAAATGAGTAACACATTTACTTTCACACATTTACAATCTGAAAAAATGTAACATTTAGTACAAAGTATATTTTTTTGAAAATCAACTGCACAATTGCAATTGGCTTTTGTTTCCAATTTTGAATTGGTAACATTCAACTTTGTTGTTTGCCCTTTCAGCTAAAAATTCTTCTTGCAATTTTTACTCTGAGTTTGAATGTGGAAATGGTGAATGCATTGATTACCAGCTCTGCTGTGATGGCATAGCACACTGTAAAGACAAGTCTGATGAAAAGTTGTTTTATTGTGGTAAGTCAGTCCTCTGTGGGTTGTTTTCTCCTATTATTTTCGATTACATTTCTGTGCCTGATTTTATTTTATTGCATTGCATTGCATTTGTAGTCCACCTTTTTCAAGAAGACTCATGTTTCTGCCTAGCAATTAGAAGTTAATCCATGGGTTGCTGACCCAATGTGTGTTCATCCAGCCATATTTACATGGATTTTATGTAAATACTAAAGGCTATGTTTGTTGCTTTATTTAATTTTCCAGAAAATAGAAACTGCCGGAGAGGTTTTAAACCTTGTTTTAATCGTCGTTGTGTGTCCACCAATAAAGTATGTGATGGTAAAAATGATTGTGGTGACAACTCTGATGAGGTTGGCTGTGAAGGTATAATTTTGGACTCTTCTGTATTATACTATTTTGAAAACTTACAGTTCTGATGTTTATTAAAAAGACATCATTTACAAAATAAAATCCCATTGTCTGCTATTATGTGTAGTGTATTTTGTTCTTAGTATTTTTGGTGAACAGTGGAAAGCTCACCATTTTGCAGGAGGTTGGACTAGATTCCATCTCTATGTTTCTATATGCCATGTCCTTCAAGGTGCATTTATTAATCATTATTGATAGATAATGAAGAATTATACTTAAATCATTTACAAATTACTCACCAATTCTTGAGATGTAACAGTGAATTTTCTGAATGTTTCCATTGGCAGAAAATAATAGTAAAGGCCAAACATTATTACACATATACATGTCCTAAAGTTGCAGAAGTTAAATGTATTTCTGCATGCACATCTTTCTGATTGTGGCCTTCTGTGCAGGAAAAAAACATAATCTGTGGGGTTGGGGCAAATCATGTGTGTACACAGTATTCCTCCATCTCAAAAGCCAAGTCTTGGATGTCAAGTCTTTGCCATTCACTGAAAACAATAGACTTGGCCCAAAAGTCATAAGAACATAAGAACATAAGCAAAAGTCATAAGAACATAAGAACATAAGCAAAGCCATGTTGGATCAGGCCAGTGGCCCATCCAGTCCAACATTCTGTCACACACAGTGGCTAGAAATCCAGTGCCATCTAAAGGACTGTCAGTGAGGCCAGGACACCAGAAGCCCTCCCACTGCCTTCCTTCCAGCACCAAGACAACAGAGCACCACCTCCCCACAAAGAGAATACCATCTATCTCCTGTGGCTAATAGCCACTGATGGACCTCTGCTCCATATATTTGTCCAGTCCCCTCTTGAAGCTGGCAATGCTTGTAGCTGCCACCACCTCCTGTGGCAACGAATTCCATGTGTTTATCACCCTTTGTGTAAAGTAGTATTTTCTTCTATCTGTTCTAACCCGACTGCTCAATAATTTCATAGAGTGCCCACGAGTTCTTGTATTGTGAGAAAGGGAGAAAAACACATCTTTCTCGACCTTCTCTAACCCGTGCATTATCTTGTAAACCTCTATCATGTCTCCCCTCAGTCGTCTTTTCTCCAGGCTAAAGAGCCCCAAGCGCCTCAATCTTTCCTCATAGGGAAAGTGTTCCAACCCTTTAATCATTTTAGTTGCCCTTCTCTGTACTTTTTCCAGTGCTATGATATCTTTTTTAAGGTGTGGCGACCAGAACTGTACACAGTACTCCAAATGAGGCCTCACCATCGATTTATACAGAGGCATTATGCTACCGGCTGATTTGTTTTCAATCCCTTTCCTAATAACCCCTAGCATAGCATTAGCTTTTTTTATGGCAGTCGCACACTGTGCTGACGTTTTTAGTGAGTTATCTATCATGACTCCAAGATCTCTCTCTTGGTCAGTCTCCGCCAGTTCAGACCCCATCAACTTGTATTTATATTTTGGATTTTTGGTTCCAATGTGCATTACTTTGCACTTGGCTACATTGAACCTCATTTGCCACATGGATGCCCACTCTTCTAGCCTCGACAGATCCCTTTGGAGTGCCTCACAATCCTCTCTGGCTTTCACCACCCTGAACAATTTCGTGTCATCTGCAAATTTAGCCACTTCACTGCTTAATCCCAATTCCAAATCATTAATAAACAAGTTAAAAAGCATTGGACCCAATACCGACCCCTGTGGCACCCCACTGCTCACCACCCTCCACTGTGAGAAGTGCCCGTTTATGCTCACTCTCTGTTTCCTATTAATTAGCCAGTTTTCGATCCACAAGAGGACTTGGCCCTTTATCCCATAGCTACTGAGCTTACTTAGGAGCCTTTGATGAGGAACTTTGTCAAAAGCTTTCTGGAAGTCAAGATAAACAATATCTATTGGGTCTCCCTTGTCCACTTGTTTGTTCACTCCCTCAAAGAACTCTAACAGATTGGTGAGACAAGATCTTCCCTTACAGAACCCATGCTGAGTTTTCCTCATCAGCTTTTGGTCATCAATGTGCCCACTAATTTTATTTTTGATAATAGTTTCCACCAACTTACCCGGTATTGACGTCAGGCTGACTGGCCTGTAATTTCCCGGATCTCCCCTGGAACCTTTTTTAAAGATGGGGACAACATTAGCTACCTTCCAGTCCTCAGGAACAGATGCAGAGTTTAATGACAGATTACATATTTTTGTGAGGAGATCTACAAGTTCACACTTGAGTTCTTTCAGAACTCTTGGATGTATGCCATCTGGGCCCGGTGATTTATCAGTTTTTAAATTATCTAGCAGTCGCATAACCTCCTCTCTCGTCACCTCAATGTGACTCAGGTCTTTCAAAACCCCTCCCAAAGTCAGTGCTTCCGGAGTGGGCATGCACTTCTTATCTTCCACAGTGAAGACAGAAGCAAAGAACGCATTCAGCTTCTCGGCCATTTCCCTATCACCCTTTAGTAATCCTTTTACGCCTTGGTCATCCAAGGGCCCCACGGCCTCCCTAGCTGGTTTCCTACTTCTAATATATTTAAAGAATTGTTTATTGTTTTTCTTTATGTTCTTTGCAATATGCTCCTCATATTCCCTTTTTGCCTGTCTGATCACAGACTTGCACTTTTTTTGCCACAGCTTATGCTCCTTTTTATCAACCTCACTCCGACTAGTTTTCCACTGCCTAAAAGAATCCTTTTTACCTTTTACAGCTTCTATTACATTGCTTGTTAACCATGCTGGCCTTTTCCTAAACCTATTTGTGCCTTACCAGACACCAAGTCCAGACACCAAGTCTACCATCCACTGAAAACAGTGGAAGTAGGCCAGGCCTCAGCAGTCCAGACACATACAAAGCAATCCTAAACAGAATTACTCAAGTTTAAACCCTTTGATTTTAATGGGATTAGACTGGAGTAACTGTGTTTAGGATTGAACTGTTACTGCCCTATTGAAAACAGCTGAAATAACCCGAGAGAACCTGAAATTTCAAGAGATAAATTTTGGGAACCCCCAAATTTCAAGAGTGTTTTGCTTCATTCTGGGCATTTCTGATCTGAAACAGAATTTCAAGCGCTGTTTCAGATTGGAAGAATTAACATGCACACCCCTATATATAATGTCTTGTGCACACTAAGAGAACATGGCAAGTGTTCCTCCTACTTTTCATAGAGATGTGGGAGAAATCCCTTCATTATAGAGGTGAAATGGACAAATGTTTCAAACCTTAGTGCAGTCTGAACAAACCAGTCTTAAAATATCTGTGCTGGATTGTGGTCATATTGTATGGGAAAAACATATTTCAGAATTAGTAATATATTTCTTCCTTATAAATGCTGAAGACAGTGCTAAGTTACTTTTATATCTTTCTTTTTATGATAAAAACTATATCCTATAGGTTCAGGATGTACTTCAGCAGAGTTTCACTGTGCAGATGGAACATGTATTGCAAAATCAGCTCAATGCAATCAGATCATCGATTGTTTGGATGCTTCAGATGAGAAGAACTGCAGTAAGGAATTCTATTTTCTGTTATCAATATTTGATGAGTTATTAATTTGGGTAATATAATTTACTTGACAAAAGACAATACTGTGATAGTAGATGCTAAGCAAACTTTAAATCATAGCAATGAGATACAAATCAAAAAGTATATATTGTGATATTTATTCAAGTTTTTGTTTTTCAGATAGCACTGACTGTGCTCAGTTCTATAAACTTGGAATAAAATCTTCAGGATTTATTAGCTGTAATTCTACTTCACTTTGTATACTACCAGAATGGCTGTGTGATGGCTCTAATGACTGTGGGGATTATACAGATGAATTAAAATGCCCAGGTAATTGGGAAAAGAACAAGAATTTAAATGTTAAATATAAATTTAAATATTACTTCATGATAGTAAATTAAACAAAAGGCTTATTGCTCTTCCTTTCTTGTTTTCTTTCTTTCACACATACTTACCTACCTACCATCCAGATAACCTTGACAGTTAAAAATACATTTCTGTTTTTTAATTTCCCCCAGTTCGAAGCAAACGTACATGTGAAGACAACTATTTTGCTTGTCATAATGGGAGGTGCATTCTAAATACTTGGGTATGTGATGGACAAAATGATTGTGAAGATGGAGCTGATGAATTACACTGTGGTGAGTTTCTCTTTCGAAACCATGGATGTTTATGCAAAACTGGTTAATTGCTACCTTTACAAGCAAAAGAGTGGCAGTTCCAAGACCTGTCTGTGAGAGAGGGGACATTGCCTTGAAAGAACCATGTGGAAACTTATTTCTTTGGTTGAACTCAAGCAACATATTAACCACTATGAAATAGATACAAAGAACACTGGGATTCTCTATAGAAATCAATCCTGTACAAACATATGAAATTTTTATTCTACCTAAATTTATTTAGATGTCCAAACTTCAAACTTTGCCAAAAAAAGAAGGGTGAAAGTAGATTTCATTGAATCTGAGAGATGCAGAGGTTTTCAGATGTGACCCCCTGAGTCTCGAAGGCGAGGTTCAATTTCTAAATTGTTCACAAATTCAAAATGTAAATCCAATTTATTTAAATATAACAATGCAACTGTGAAAAAGTTCTAAAAGCTATCAACAGTGGTTCACTAACCAATGTCCCCCGAACACAGTCCTACTCACAACAGCAGGAACTCTTCTTGTGAAGATGCTAGGTCAATCCTCAAGCTTGTTCATTGCCCTTGGAGCAGTTCCCCCCTTTCCTCCTTGCCAGATGAAGTGGGGCAGCCCTGTACTAGGGTGATGACCTCAGGCAGTCAATGAAAAGTTCAGCTTTCAGCAATTCCTGCTCTTTGCTCTTCCCTGCTTCTTCAGCTCTTCCCAGCCACTGCTGCTCTCCAAGGAAGAAGTGTTCGATTCTTCCCCACCAGCAGTTTCAGCTCTGTGTTCTTTTCAAAGAGTATTAGCTTTAGCACATCCCCCTTTCCCTTTCAGCTAGCCTAGACCTGCTTTATACCACCTCTCTTAGTCATGCTGGTCCTTTCAAAAATGTGCCCCATGAACCTTTGCTCAACATGAAAATTAATACAAGCCTATGCACACATCAGCTATCTGCTAGTCAGGTCTGGCCTAAGGTATATCTAAGTATCCACAGTCTACTAATCAGCCCTAGGCTTAAACCCTTCAGCACTGGCCTGCAGAACTTTACTAAATCTTCTGATTTGAGTGCTCTAAAAAAAGAGGTATGAATCTCCTTTGAATATGCTCCATTAGACAGTATCTTCACTATGGATTTTTTTTCCTGAGAATCAAACTGACTGTGTGGCATTATTCTTTGTGCTGAGAACTAGTTTAGCAGAAGATCAACCTTTCATAACTCATTCTGACAATCAACAGCACATCATTATCATTTTAGCCTGCTTTTTCAACGGAAGGGTTAGGTGCCAACTTTAACAGGAAATGGGCAGGAAAAAAATAAGCAAGATGTAGACAAGCTTTTCATGACAATCATCATCAATATATCTAATTCTCAACAAAGCCAGATCTGAGGATACTTAAATCTGGAAACTGAATCTGTGAATAGACAAGACAGCTCTTTCTAAAAACTCAAAAAAGGTCCCAGGCAAAAAATGAATTCTTTAAAAGAAACAAAACCTCCAAAATATAAAAGGAGCACCTGTGGTTTTTAGAAATGTATGCCCTCAGTGGCCATTGCAAGGTAACCACAATAGTTTTCAAGCATTCCAGGTTTAATTTCTATCAGTAAATGCAGGAGGAGGGGCAGGGCTGTTTCTAGAGCTATTTTGGCCTGTGAGGGAGGACTCATAGGGGCTAGGCCGCAAAGCAACCACAAAGCAACTTTCATAACACCCAAGCCTGGTTGCTTGCTACTGTTCAATGGCAGCGAATCTATGAAAGCCGGTGTGGAGTAATTGTTGGAGTTTTTGTCAGGTTCTGCCAAGGGCACCACCCTGTGAGACGCTGGCCTGCCTGACTTCAGCCTTAAAGGACCTTCAAGAAAAATGCAGGATACCGCTCTGTGGAAGGAGGGGGGAGTATGCCTCACCCTCACACCCTCTCAGTCCACTCGCAGGTCCCTTCAACCTGACCATGTCCTGGCTGGCTTCCATGACAGCTGTCCCCATCCAGCTGTCAGTCTTACTCCTCCTCCTCCTTCTCTTCATCTTCTTTCCTCCACCCCCTCTCCACTGCTCTCTCATTCTCATTTTAATTCTCATTCTCATTCCCTCCCCCTCCCCCTGGGTTTGGGGTCAGCACTGCCCCTTTAACTGCAGTCCTTGAATTCTCAAGGTACTCCTGTCTCTTCCCCATCTCTCCACACTTCGCATCTGATTCCTTACTTTCCACCCTGCTTGTAAGGGGGGGGGGGACTCCCCTTTTATCCCTTCACCAATCCCAGCCTCTACCTCCTAGCCCCGCCCCTAACAGCCTAGCTGCTGCCTGGACCGCCTTAGGCAGCCACACCTGTTGCTGCTCTGCTGCTGGCTCTTCCAGGCTACTCTCCGCCCCTTCTAACCTGCCTGTTGGTTTGCTCTGCTGCTGCACCTGTCCTGCCAGCCTCTGGGTGGGAGTGTGGCCTAGTGCCTCCTTTACCACCTTTGGCCTGCTGCTTGAGTTGGTGCTGGCTGGCTGCCTCAGCCCTCTGTCTCTTCTCCTCCTGGCTGGGCTGTTGTTCTTCCCCTGGGCTGAGGGAAAAGGCTGCCCTGGAGCCCTGACTGGGTAACTGGCGCTCATTAGGACCCAGGAGGCATCACCTAGCCTGTCTCCTGTTGTTGAGGCTTTGCCTAAGCTTCTTGCACCTGGGGCTTTGCCTGAACTTTCTGCACCTGGGCTTCTTTGGCATTCTTGGCCCTTGTTGGTGTCTCTGATGTCTGTCCTCTCCTGGCTGGGTGAGTGTTATGGGTTGCAGGGCTGGGCTGGGGGGCTGCAAGCTTAGTTTCTGGGGTGGGTGTCCCTGGGGCATTCCCTAAGTCCAGCCCCAGCACCGGACAGCATACATTTCTAAGAAATTCTCTGAGACTGAACGCACTGAGCGTGTGGGAGAAAATCTTTTGCAGTAAAACTAGCCCTTGAAACCTGGCGGCATTGGCTAGAGGGGGCTAAAGTGCCTTTTGAAGTATGGACTGATCAGAAAAACTTAGAGGCACTATGCACCCCCCGGAGACTGAATGACAATTAAAGTGGGCAGAATTCTTCTCTAAATTCAACTTCACGTTGAAATACCTCCCTGGGCGGTCGAATTTCTTAGAGGATGCCCTTTCGTGCATGCCCCAACATGACAGCCCGAGGGAGGAGATAATAAATACAATTTTCTCACCAGCTCAATTGGGAGGAGCAGTGACAACATGTAGCCAAGCCACAAAAATGCAAAGCAGCCTGAAACCTGATCTCTCAGAGTCAGGGGAGAGAGTAAAAGTGGAAACTGCAAAGGAGGGGGGAAATGTGCCCAAAGTCGAACTGAAACCGGACAGGGATGGCCACTGGTACAAGGGAAGCAAACTTTATATCCCCATCTGCTTAAGAAAGGAAATCTTGCACCAATGTCATGATGCAAAAACTGCTGGTCTTTTTGGATATCTCAAAACATTACACTTAGTACAAAGACAATTTTGGTGGCCAGCAATGAGAATGGATATATCTCAATACAGAACTTCTACTCTTGCTGCTTAGATGTCTACCTTGCTTCTAAGTAGTCTGAATAAAAGCCATTTTAACCAAGAACTTGTGTGGTGCAATAGTCCAGAGATCTGTCTGCTGTATCCTGTCATCCATAGCCTGACATTAGGTTTCTGGGGTCTACATAACGATGTATTGCTTCGTGAACTTAGAAAGAAGAAATAGTGCAGGAGAGGGAATTGGGATGCCCCCCACAAGTCTTTGTGGGTTCCTGTTTTTATATGTAAATTTTGTATGTGAATTGCATAACATACATGGATATCCCATATCTGATCACATGGCTGAATCCAAATGTGCTGTCATGTAAATAGAGGGCAGTTCTGTGTTTGCAAAGGTTCTGTTATTCCCATAGCTTCCTGTTCAAGCTATAGCACTCCCCTACCTGTATTTGTATCTTTGGATCCAATCCCTTGAAATTAATTTGAAGTGTCATATGCCTGTATAACAAAGAACTGTTCCACTATCCCTTCTTTTAAACTCTTCTTTTTCCTCTGCTGAAGATCTTTTTAAGCTGTTTCCCTATCCATTTAAGTATCAGAGACAGGGGTCATGATACCTGTCTGTTTTGTCTGATGCTGAAATATTTATTTAGTCTCAAAGGCATTTTTAAGATCCACCTGTTAATATAATTTAGTGTGGCTACACTTTTTTATCTCTCTCAAATGTTGCTTTTTTATGGATTTTTGTTGTCTATGGCTTCAAGCCATTTCAGGCTTTAGACATTCAGTTCAGCATCTTGAACTGTGCTCAGTAGACTACTGAAAGCCAAGGTTGATGCCCCAACAACTAATGTAACAGACTTTTAGAAACACAGTGGAAACATCAGAATCAATTATTGTTCATTAACTAAACAGTAAGTATAATATAAACTGTGTAGTTAAAATATTCTTATTTATGAGCACATACAAGCTTAAGTATAAAAAATTTGTTACAAAACCTGTTGAAATTAAAATAAATATAGTAATTTCTAAAATATATTATTAAGAATTGAAATTAATCATAATGGGTTTGACCCAGTGACAGATTTCTGGTAAATGAGAAGCCTTTCTCAACAGAAAAAATCTTCATTTGGTATTGCAAAAGAAGTCACCGGATCAAAAAAAATGTATTGAAAAAGCCCGCTGATCATCAACCAGTGAAAGATTCTGCTTAGTGATGAGGAATAATAGGATTCAGTCTGGGTTTTTAAATTTATCTTCTCTCTTATAGTTTGTTCTTACAAATGTTTGGTTATTTAACAGTACTTTAATTATTCGTGGGTTAAATAAGCTTAATTCATGTTTTATAGGAAGTTTTTGAATACTTTAAAGCAATCCCTATTTTTTTCTCTTTATAAAGATAGAGGATCATAATGCAGTTAACGTTGAGTTTTCACAACATTTTTGAAATTTGCAGCAAAATTGTGATTTTGCCTTTCAGAAATGACTATCATATTTTGGTTTTTCTTTAATTTTAATGATTTCAATACATGTTATAAATGTTGTATGTATTTTCCTCATTCAATATGCAATTACCCAGACTTGCTGCAGTTTCCCTTGTGCTATTCTGTATTATTTACTGTTGCTTCTAGACTATGTCTTACTCTCTTTCTTATGAACGTATGATATTCTTGCAGTGAAATCCTAAGCAGAGTTACTCTGAAGTCAGTGGGCTTAGATTGGAATAACTCTACTTAGGATTTCACTGTTACCTACTTTTGAAAAAAATGTAGATTTAAAATGATGAAGTGGGGAAATTATATACTCTCTCTATTAGGTTTAAAGCAAGTATTGGGTTGGATCCTGTGAGTCTGTTCTGCTAAAAGAACCGTTTCCTGATGCAACATGTTCTTCCAATAAAGAATTTCTTCCATTATAGGGAGGTTCCTTGCACCAGAGAAGAGTTTTGCCCACAGTGGAATAGAACTGTGGAATCCAGCCTATTATTTGGTTTTACTTGCCTAGTTGATTCATTTCTCCATCTGCGCATAGTTTTGTATCCTGTGGTATGATGTGTTTTGTAGTAGAAAAGAATTTATTATTTTGTATTGTAGGGATGTGGGAAAATTATATGCCTCTGTTTACATTTAATTGCTTGGAGAAGTTGGGTAAAATTTTAATGAAGCCATTTGAATTTTGGAGGAAATTTTTAGCTGGCTAATAAGTGAGATGAATTTCTTTCACTATATTTTGGCGGGTTATACTCATTTAGTAATATAACTTAAGACTTTGATTAGTGTTGACATGGAACAATGTTATCTCAAATATTGTTGGCAACACCTGTGGTTTACATCTTCTAGATTCCTCTTGTTCGTGGAATCAGTTTGCTTGTTCTGCACATAAGTGTATCTCTAAACAGTGGATTTGTGATGGGGAGGATGACTGTGGGAATGGCTTGGATGAAAGTAAAGCTATTTGTGGTGAGTATTATCATGATAAAATAAAATTGATGTAACTTTGTATTGTAGAAGATTACATGGAATTCAATGAAACATGTAAAAATATTTCAGCCCCAGTAAAATATATAATCAGGAGGGAAGGCAGTATGGTATAGCCTGATCTCGTCAGATCTCAGAGGCTAAGCAGGGTCAATACTTGAATGGGAAACCAGACCAACCAAGAAAACTCTGCAGAGGACAGCAATGGTAAACCACTTCTGCTTCTCACTTGCCATGGGCCCCCTCCCTTGCTGGGGCTGCCATAAGTTGGGTATGACTTGAGGGTACTTTGCACACACACAAATATATATAATTAACTAAATATTTTGTTAATGGAACAATTTTTTTGTCTGGTGTCTGTATAGAAGTACATTTCTCAAGACTCTCAAGTTTAATTTCTTTATAGCATATAAATTAATGAAGACAATGTCAGTCCCAAGAGACACATTAACACAAACCTACCATATATGTCAAAACTCTTTGCATACTGTTTGAATAACATATGTGATAACAGATAAAGACAGCATTTCCCCTTCATGTATTAGAGGAAATTTTCTTTTCAGAGCATGTGATATTTTGGGGAGGTAAAGAAGATTCTTCAAGTCTGCCTCTTCACAGAGAGAGCAGATGCCGAGAGTATATTTTTTCTTCCACAGATTTGTAAACGAAGGAAATAAGTTTGTTGTTCTGATCATTGGTACTGGAGGTTATTTAATTTGTCTTACAAAAGGAATTGGCAAAACTACTGTGTGCCAGATTTCGGGGGATTGCAAATTCCAGTGCAATTGGCCATGTTATTCAACTGCCCACTGCAGTTTCCTTTCCGTTTCTGTTTATCTGTACACTATTTTTTTTCTTTAAGACCAATTTTAGGATTTATATCACTGTTAGGGGATAGGGTAAAGTCTTGTAGTAGCTGGCAGCACAGTGCCCTGCTGGACACATCCTACTATATAAAAGGCTAGCCATATTGCTAACAACTTATTTCCTACCTTGGTGTGCCTCCAGAGGACGCGGCCATAGAGGGAAGCCCAGACAAGGCAGTCCCTCCCTCCAGAGAGTACACTGTGGGGGGAGGAGGTAGAAGCTCAGGCTGGGATCCAACCCTTCTTCACCCAGCTGGAATGCCCAACCCCTCTTCACCCAGCTGGAATCAAGAGCGGAGCAGGTGGCAATGTCCACCCCCTCTTCACCTGGCCGGGATCAGTAGCGAAGCAGATGGCAGTGCCTGCCCCCCTTCACCGGGCTGGGATCAGGAGTGGAGCAGGTGGTAATGCCCATCCTCTGCCTTCACCTAGCTGGTATCAGGCATGAAGCAAGAGGTAATGTACTACCCCTCTTCACTCAGCTGGGGTCAGGAGCGGAGCAGGCAGCAATTTCTGCCCCCCCCCTTCACCCAGCTAGGATCAGGCATGGAGCAGAAGGCAATGCCTCCCCCCTCCTTCACCAGGCCAGGATCAGGCATGGAGCAGAGGCAATGCCCTCCTCCCCTTCACCCAGCAGGGATCAGGAGCAGAGGAGGTAGCAAAGCCCTCCCCGCCTTCACCCTTCTGGAATTAGGCATGGAGCAGGTTGCAATGCCTGCCCCCCTTCATGCAGCTAGAATCAAGCATGGAGCAGGAGGCAATGCCTACCTCCCTTCACCTGGCAGGGATCATTGGTTATGGAGTAGGAGACAATGTCCATTTGCCCACCCTCCCCTTTCTGAAGCTCACTGTATTTTTTTCCCACACAGGCTTTGTTACTAATGTTTACCATATTTCCCTTCCTCTAACAGCCTCTTTTCACCCTAATAAAAGCTGATTCTGGAGAATGGAGTTTGTCTCATGGTCATGGACCATAGACTACAGGGGTTGGTGGTGTGGCATGAATACAGGGAATCAGAAAAAATCACTCCCTCCTCTCTCCCCACTTACAGATCTTTGGAGGCTCTGCTGATGAAAGGAGGAGAGTTGATTTTGCCTCATTCTCCATCCTCACTGTTACCAGAACTGCTCTTTATTATAATGGGGAATTAGCTGCAGCAGTCTGTAACTATTAATATTAAGCGAGGATCATAACCTATGTTTACGGAGGTCCCGATCCCAGACACTCTAGTGAAAAAGAGGCAGACAAGGAGTAAGGTCCAAACACGTGTATTGAGTGTAGCGTAAGCCTAGCTTGCACAATCATACAAGGAACACACAAGATCTAGGAAATACAGAGTAGGAAATACAGAGACGTTCGCATTAGCTGGTTCCCAACGATGATAGGGGGAATACTCACTTATCCTGGAGCGAAACAGAGACGCAGCAGCGAGGGTGGCCCAATGCCAGCACTGGGACCACAGACGGACAGCAAGGAAGTCTGGATAGGAATGGCCTAAGCACCGAGTGGTCTGAGAGACCAGCTTAAATACCCCAAAACGTACCCTGGGGCTGGTGCTGTACTTGGTGGTTCTCACAGATTAAAACAAAGGGTCTAATGGGCTACTGAATGGCTTGGATGGGCCACTTTGGTAATCAGATTGTGATAAGTGACACCTCAGGAAGAGGGGACAAAAGAGGGAGGGGGAAATCCAAGTGGGCTGAAAGGATGTTCCAGCGGACAGGGCTTGTCCTGATGTCATCAGCTTTGGAATGCGGAGGTTTCTTTGAGATGCATTCTCTAAGTGCTTGGGATGGTCGGCACTTAGTTCCTTCTCCGGGGCGGCTCCTAAGATATGCAGAGCGGGGCGAGGGGCTCTCGCTGCGGACGTGGTGTGCCCGCTTCGCCGAAATGGCTTCTCAAAGCAGTCTTCTTCCCAGGGTCTTCTGGCTGCCTGAGAACATGGATGCCGGCTGGGCATAGCTGGGGCTGGATAGCAGGCTGCCCGGTAGCGAGGGCAAGCTCGGCGACCGGCCCGCGGGAGGCTCCAGGCGGGAACTGACCAGGGAGCGCCTAGCCAGGCTCGCTGGAGGTTTCCCCGGCAGGCGCCCGGCTGCTAGCAGCGGCTTGGGCCCATGTGAGGCAGGCTTCCATGGAGGCAGGGGAGCAATACTTTAAAACACAGTCCAAAGCAGGGAACAGGCACGGTCCGTGGTAGATGGTGGTGCAGGCACGGGGCACCCTTGTAACACAGTCCAAACGCACACTGGGAAGTCCAAACACAGGTCAGGGCAGGGCTGCCCAGAAAGAGAGTCCTTTTGTGCAGTTACCCAAACATGGAGTCAGTAAACTACACAGTCTATTGCAGCAGCAGGGTAATTGACACGCAGGCAGGAAACTGACACGTGTATCAGAACACACACGTGCAAAGCAGTCTTTGGTGCAGCAGTGAAACAGTGATGCAGGAAACTCTAACACAGTTCATAGCAGGCTTTAAAGCAGGGGAGGGGGCCTACTTGGCAACAATTCCCCCCCTCGGAGACCCCGGGACGTCAGGCGCGCGGGTCTCCGAACTTGACTTCAAAGGCGAGGTGGTCGGCAATGTCCGGTGGTCGAGCTTCGAGCGAAGAAGGAGTGGGAAGGGAAGGGGGAGGAGGCATCACTCAAAAATTTAGTTTGGAGAACCACCTAACCGAATAAGTGCAATTTAGATCAGCCAATGGGCTGCAGGTCTCTGGGTTCACACCAGGGGGTGTGCTAAGTGCAATCGTCAGAATAAATAGCAATAATTCATAAGTAATAGCAATTCATAGTAGTAGGCAGCAATGATCAATTCATGCATATAAATAGCAATAATTCATAATTGTGTACATTGATTAATTCATGATTGAAGGTAATTCATACGGAATTCATGATGGGTTAAAAGCACTAAAAACCAGGAGCAATTAATATACATGGATCAATTCATGGATAGTTAAAATCATAAGTAGATACATAGAATTAAAAGCAGGGACAATTAAAAGCACTTCATACAGGGTAAAGTGAAATGTGCAAGCATGGCATAATTCATCCAGGGTAGAGTAATTCATAAATGGCTAAAATCATAAATACATATATGTGATTAAAAGCAATAGTTCATGAAGTCAAAAGCAGCAAGAATAAAAGCAAGTGCGTGGAAACAATTCATGAGGGGTAGGCGGCGGAAGGGCTCATGGGGGCAGAAAAATACACTCTGCAATTAAAAACCAAGTCAATATGGCTGGATTAAAATCAAATTCATAGACTAGAACTGCCTCGGCGGAGGGAGTCGGGTTAAAAAGGCAATTCAAAAGGTTAAAATCAAATTCATAGGGATAGAGTTCATGGGCGCACTTGCGGTAGATAGAGGGAGGGACTAGTTCGGGGCTAAATTCATGGGAGTGAAATTCATGAAAGCAATGCAAAGAAATTCATAAAACAATAGAGCTACACAGATCACAGACGGCTCAGTCCGCAGTACAGCTGCTGGACTGGGTTGCATATATACAAGAGCAAGCAAACTTAGTCCATGTGCTCCAGAACACACTTCCACCCCCCCTTGCTGTCTGCGACAATCCGCAGAGCAGGGTCAGCAGGCGGCGAGAAGGGCTTCAGGCACACAGTTCTAGTCCTCATGGAGGTGGCGCTGCTGGTGGTCGTTTGGAGACGGGCCGTGGGCTGGGAGGCAGAGAGATATGTCCCCCCCTAGTCCACAAGAGGGCCTCGGAGCGGAGTCCGGCAGCAGAGCGTCCATGGGGCCGGTGCAGGATCCGTACACATAGTAATAAACGTAATCATAGTTTATAACAACATAAGCAATAAAACAAACAAGGGTTAAAGGAGGGCGCCAAGAACGACCCTTAAGGCAAAAGAAGGTCGGGGTTATAGTGATCCAAGCGGTAAGACAGCTGGAGGTGCTGGAGCTGTCGGCGGCTCCAACAGCCCAAATAAAGTAGTGAGGCACATAACAAAACTTGAAAGGCCAAAATAACAACGATCGGGTGCAAAGCCAAATTGTAAATTCCAGTGGCAGTGGGGCTCCAGCCAAAGAGGGTTTCCCACCACGAGTGCTCTCCGGTGGTCTTAATCCGCTGGACCAGATCCAAAATCTCCTTTCCGTTGTGGGACACAATCAAAGCAGTAGTGTCCCCATCCCTCTGGATGCTCTGGAGGGTGCGGTGGTGTTACCAGAACTGCTCTTTATTGTAATGGGGAATTAGCTGTAGCAGTCTGTAACTATTAATATTTAAGCGAGGATCATAACCTATGTATACGGAGGTCCTGATCCCAGACACTCTAGTGAAAAAGAGGCAGACAAGGAGTAAGGTCCAAACACGTGTATTGAGTGTAGCGTAAGCCTAGCTTGCACAATCATACAAGGAACACACAAGGTCTAAGAAATACAGAGTAGGAAATACAGAGACGTTCGCATTAGCTGGTTCCCAACGATGATAAGGGAAATACTCACAATCCTGGAGCGAAGCAGAGACACGGCAGCGAGGGTGGCCCAATGCCAGCACTGGGACCACAGACGGACAGCAAGGAGGTCTGGATAGGGAATGGCCGAGGCCACAGACAGCGAGGGGTTCTGGATGGGAATGGCCGAGGCACCGAGTGGTCTGAGAGACCAGCTTAAATACCCCAAAACGTACCCTGGGGCTGGTGCTGTACTTGGTGGTTCTCACAGATTAAAACAAAGGGTCTAATGGGCTACTGAATGGCTTGGATGGGCCACTTTGGTAATCAGATTGTGATAAGTGACACCTCAGGAAGAGGGGACAAAAGAGGGAGGGGGAAATCCAAGTGGGCTGAAAGGATGTTCCAGCGGACAGGGCTTGTCCTGATGTCATCAGCTCTGGAATGCGGAGGTTTCTTTGAGATGCATTCTCTAAGTGCTTGGGATGGTCGGCACTTAGTTCTTCTCCGGGGCGGCTCCTAAGATATGCAGAGCGGGGCGAGGGGCTCTCGCTGCGGACGTGGTGTGCCCGCTTCGCTGAAATGGCTTCTCAAAGCAGTCCTCTTCCCAGGGTCTTCTGGCTGCCTGAGAACATGGATGCCGGCTGGGCATAGCTGGGGCTGGATAGCAGGCTGCCCGGTAGCGAGGGCAAGCTCGGCAACCTACCCGCGGGAGGCTCCAGGCGGGAACTGACCAGGGAGCGCCTAGCCAGGCTCGCTGGAGGTTTCCCCGGCAGGCGCCCGGCTGCTAGCAGCGGCTTGGGCCCATATGAGGCAGGCTTCCATGGAGGCAGGGGGAACAACACTTTAAAACACAGTCCAAAGCAGGAAACAGGCACGGTCCGTGGCAGATGGCAATGCAGGCACGGGGCACACTTGTAACAGAGTCCAAACACACACTAGGAAGTCCAGATACAGGTCAGGGCAGGGCTGCCCAGAAAGAGAGTCCTTTGTGCAGTTAACCAAACATGGAGTCAGTAAACTACACAGTCTATTACAGCAGCAGGGTAATTGACACGCAGGCAGGAAACTGACACGTGTATCAGAATACACACACGTGCACAGCAGTCTTTGGGTGTAGCAGTAAAACAGTAACGCAGGAAACTTTAGCACAGTTCATGGCAGGCCTTAAAGCAGGGGAGGGGGCCTACTTGGCAACAATTCCCCCCCTCGGAGACCCCGGGACGTCAGGCGCGCGGGTCTCCGAACTTGACTTCAAAGGCGAGGTGGTCAGCAATGTCCGGTGGTCGAGCTTCGAGCGAAGAAGGAGTGGGAAGGGAAGGGGGAGGAGGCGTCACTCAAAAATTTAAGTTTGGAGAACCACCTAACCGAATAAGTGCAATTTAGATCAGCCAATGGGCTGCAGGTCTCTGGGTTCACACCAGGGGGTGTGCTAAGTGCAACCGTCAGAATAAATAGCAATAATTCATAAGTGATAGCAATTCATAGTAATAGGCAGCAATGATCAATTCATGCACATAAACAACAACAATTCATATTTGGGTACATTGATCAATTCATGGCGGGAGGTAATTCATACGGAATTCATGGTGGGTTAAAAGCATTAAAACCAGGGGTAATTCATATACATGGATTAATTCATAAGCATAGGATTTAAAAGCAAAGACAATTCATGGTTCAATTCATGAATGTAGGATCAAAAGCAATTCATACAAGGTAAAGTGAAATGTGCAAGCAAGGCATAATTCATTGAGGGTAGGCTAATTCATAAATGGTTAAAATCATAAATACATAGATACATAGGGTTTAAAATGATAATTCAGGAAGTTAAAACCGATTTCATAGATGATAGCAGCAATAGTAAAAGCAAGTGCGGAGAAATAATTCATGGGGGGGTAAGCGGCGGAAGGGTTCATGGGGGCCAGAAAAATACACTCTGCAATTAAAAGACCAACTCATATAGTCAGATTAAAACCAAATTCATCGAGCTTAAAATTAGAAATAAAATAACCTTTAAAAGAGACCGTTCAGGAGGGGTCCCGGTTAAAACCAAATTCATAAAATAATAGATATGCTAGAATTACCTCGGCGGAGGGAGTCAGGTTAAAAAGGCAATTCCTGAGGTTAAAATCAAATTCATAGGGATAAAGTTCATGGGCGCACTTGCAATAGATAGAGAGAGGGACTAGTTCGGGGCTAAATTCATGGGAGTTAAAATTCATAAAAGCAGTGGAGGGAAATTCATAAAACCATAGAGTAACAAAGATCACAGGCGGCTCAGTCCGCGGTACAGCTGCTGGACTGGGTTGCATATATACAGGAACAAGCAAACTTAGTCTATGTGTCCCAAGACACACTTCCACCCCCCCTTGCTGTCTGCGTCAATCCGCAGAGCAGGGTCGGTGAGCGGCGAGAAGGGCTTCAGGCACACAGTTCTAGTCCTCATGGAGGTGGCGCTGCTGGCGGTTGTTTGGAGACGGGCCGTGGGCTGGGAGGCAGAGAAACATGTCCCCCCCTAGTCCACAAGAGGGCCTCGGAGCGGTGTCCGGCAGCAAAGCGTCCATGGGGCCGGTGCAGGATCCGTACACATGATAAAACATAATCACAGTTCATAACAACGTAAGCAAATAAACAAGGGTTAAAGGAGGGCGCCAAGAATCACCATTAGGGCAAGAGTAGGTCTGGATTGTAATGGTCCAGACGGTGGGATAGTTGGAGTTGCTGGAGCTGTCGGCGGCTCCAACAGCCCAAATAAAGTAATGAGGCACACAACAAAACTTGGAAGGCCAAAATAACAATGATCGGGTGCAAAGCCAAATTGTAAATTCCAGTGGCAGTGGGGCTCCAGCCAAAGAGGGTTTCCCACCACGAATGCTCGCCGGTGGTCTTAATCCGCTGGACAAGATCCAAAATCTCCTTTCCGTTGTGGGACACAACCAGAGCAGTGGTGTCCCCGTCCCTCTGGATGCTCTGGAGGGTGCGGTGAAGCTGCGGGTGGGTCAGGAGCTCGTGGATTAATTCCAGACCGATGCCAAGGGCGACAGGCTTCACATAACGATAGATGGAGGGTGCCACCAGGATCTCTTCTTGGGTCCAGACCGGTACCGTGTAGGTGAAGTCGCAGGCTGCCACCGAAGACAGGTTGCAAAAGCAGCGATTGACTCCCGGGATCACGGGCTTGAGCTGGAACGAGTTCAGGATCACAAAGTCGCAGGCCGTTCGCACGCAGGCACATCCTTTCCCAATGTAGACCACAGCAGAGCTGTTCTCCCGGACGACCTCGAAAGAGCACTCGTTGAGGGCGTCGACTTGCGGGGCTACACAGGGGTGATGCGGTGCAAAGGCTTGGTCTTGGCAAATGAAGCCGGTCTGGTCTCGATGCTGGCACCCTTGGAGGCTGACGAGCTGCCATCCGGTCGGGGTGAAGCGGGCCCAATGGTCGGGGTGTCGGGCGTAGAGGACTTCGGTGTCGCTGACTTGGAGTCCCAGAGGCACGACTGGATACACGTGGAATGACTCGTGCGCACTGGCCGTTAATAAAAATAATTTAAGCTCCTGGGTGGTCGGTGAGAATGAGGAATTTACAAGAGACCACCAGGATTCAAGCTCCAGTTCTATGGGTGACAATTTGGGCATAATCAATCTTTTAATTTCCAGGGGCAAATGCCCATCCGTGGCTTGCCGAATTAGCCCCATGGCCACAGCCTGATTTAATTGTTGGGCTTGCATACATGCCATGGCTATTGACACGTTGCGTTCAAAAGACTGTGTCCCTTTGAGCAGCAGAGAAAAATCTCTTTCAATTTGACTCTCCCAGTTAACTAAAATGGAGCTGATCTCGTGTTGCCCATTTGAAATGGAATTTAGGGACTGCACCACCGGTTTACCTAAGTCAGAGATGCTAGTCGTGACATGGGCAAACTTGTTAGCGAGAGTCTCAATGTTGACCGAATCCATGATTGCTAAGCCTCCGGCTGCAGGCGCAGTCCAGTCGGCAATGCTTCGTCTGGCACGCGAGAGAGAGGGGGAGGGATCGATCCACAGTTGCAGCCATGCATTCCAACCCTTGCTACCGGCCTCCAGATAGGGAGCGCACTGCGGCAGCCTCTGGGTTACATTTAACTCAGCTAAGTCTATGCGGATCTCTTTTAAAGACATTTGCGGGCGGACTAGAACTCTCTCTCGAATGTCAGTTTTCAAAACATGGGAGCCCACTATATGCGTGCCGCCTTGGCTTAATTGTTCATTGCTAGCAATCAAAGGGTCAATTTGGATGGTGTGGGTCTCCTGGGTCCGGATCAGCAGGGAATAATTGCCTGGTTCATGAGTCACATTTACAAAGAGCAGCCCAAGCCGGTGAAATTTCTCTACTAGGGGCTTGGTTTGGCATTCGGGCGTCTGTTGAACCAGTATCCAATCGGGTGGGCCGTGTTTGGCTAGGTCTTCCTCCTTTACAATCCAGGTCAGGTTCTCCCAGCGCTCTATAGCAAAGGAGAGAACTGCGCCTGAAGGGGGCGTGATAGTGACTGATGCAGATTCAGTGGTAGTAGTGCCTAGTAGGATGGTCATTCTAAAGGGGTCTCCTGCCTTCCATACTGCGGCCGACACTAAAATAACTTCACAGTATGGTCCGAAAGCCTCAGTGACAAATGGCGAGGTTTCGAAATTGGCAGGGGTGGTATATTTGTCTACCACCGGGACTGCGGTGGGGGCTGGCCTGATGCGGGGGAGAAACATACAGGGAATCGGAGCAAGTGGTGACACTGTGTCAGTAGGCGAGTAGCACACTAGCTCTTGGGACATGGTTTTTACTCCCACACATAAAATAACAAGCTCTGGGGGTCGGATCCACTGCTCTTCACAACTGCGGAAGTTTGTGCGATCCGTGGGGGTGGTCATATTGCTCTGCTGCACAACTTTGCAGACCATCATTTCATTTCCTGCCAGGGTATTTATACATCTCCAGTGGGGGTAGGGCATTAATTTGGACGGACGTCCCTCTATTAGGGTGCCTGCCAGCACGAGCAAACACAGGGTAGCCAGGTGCCTCATCTCCTGGCCTTCCTTTTCCTTTTTGTGCCGAAAATATCCTGGGGAGACCTGCGGATATAAGTACAGGTTCCCTGAGTTTATTGCAGCAAAAATAAATGAAGTGAAGTGGGGAAAAGGAGGGCGTATTTCTGCCAGCACTGTCTATTAGGTGGGGCTCGAACGAGAAGTCCCAGAGCACTAAGCGAGCCTTCCAGCTTGTTGCTCTGGGGAACTCCTGTGCGAAGGTTTCTTTCTAAAGCGTGTATATTTCAGGGGGGGACGTCTTTGCGTCGGGCAAGGGTTGGCTGAGCGTTAGGCGGGATTATGCAAACTCGCCCCAGGGGTCCCTGGGTGCCTAGGCTATGTGGCCTTCAGGTGCCCCTTGCTCGGTGGCGGGCTACTTTTATTTTGCGGGCTGAGAGCTATCTGTCCGGCTCGGCCTGGCCTTGCCGTTTAAAAAAGAAAAGAAAACTAAAGAGCGGCTTACATTGACTATAAGGGTTGCTGCAGACGGGGGCCCTCGCTTTAATTTTTCAAAAATAGGCCTTCGTCATATGTTTGCAGGACTAGCAATTTTTGGAGGGACTCCCTCGGGAGGCCCCATTTTCTGGTTTTTAAAAAAAAAAGGTTGCACCGGGCAAAAAGAAAAATATACTGAGCAAACGCAAAATGCACTGAGCAAAAAAGAAAAACACATGGAGCAAGAGGCATACGGGTGTGGGGTACTTTTAGGTTGCCCTCACTTGGAAGGCCTGGCAGGGCTTCATTATAACTTCAATATGTCTCCCCCCCTTCTTTTCCCTTATACGGTACGGGCAAGGGAAAAGATTACGTGGGGCAGGCGGCTGCTGGCGGAAAGGGCCGAAATGGAGCCGAAGGCGCTCGGCGGCGTTTATCGAAAAGCGGCGGAGGCGGCCGAGATCTGTCGGCGCCACTGGGTCTGGGTTATTTGGGGGTCATCTTGGCGCAGGGGATCCTGGCTATGTAAATGAGGTACGCTGCCCCTTGTGCGTGGCGAACGCACCTCAATAACACATTCCGGAGGGCACATATTTACAAAATACTGGCGGGTCTTTTACCTTTGCACTAAAGCGTACTGGCTGGTGGCGCCGTATAGCAACTCACCATGACGAATATGAACATTAGTAAAAGAGGGATGTTGGGCTATCTGGGGATCCTTTTCCAGGGGAGGCACGGCCCTCAAAGCCAAAGCCGACCATCATGCGAAAGCGTGGGTCTGGCAGGTGAGACCCCGAATCTACGTAGATGCGGGATCTTCACCAGCACGGCGGGTGAAATGTTTTCAAACAAAGAAATCACCTTATTTGGTGGTTTCAACGTTGGAAGACTGCATTCACTTCTGGGCCAAAGCCTCTCCAACCACTTTTACACACAGCAAATCTCTTTTGCCTGTGCAATTTTTTTTCCGAACATGCGGCTTATAATCCAATTGAGAATCACTTTCGGTGGTGGTCCTATTTGGCTTTGATTGCCGTGTCTTCTCTTAAGGGTCCCAACTGTGGGGCCCGCCTAATGAGGTCAAAGAATAGAACTGGAAAAACTTTTACCATTTACACCGATATCTACATATTCTATTGTTTCTTTTATTCTAAAGCTACAAAAGTCTGATCTAAGGGGACACACGGTATCTCTGGCCCAGGGTGGAGTGATATCTGGCGAATCACTGGGCAGAGGGGGGCTGGGCTGGTGGTGGTTCCCCCAGGATCATACACAGGGGGGGCGGTTTGCAGCGGCTTCCCTTTCCATTCTTTTAATTGAGAGGCATGAAAGTATTTTAGCCACGTTCCTCCTGTCTTTCTTTGGATGGCTACCTGATAGACAGCTGGGGAGACTCTTTTTGTGATAGGGACTGGGCCTTGCCATTTGGCTGCTAGTGAATGCGCCTTTTGCGAAAACTTCCTGTACAGAACGAGCTGTCCTTCTTCCCACTGCCTGGGGTTCCTGACCCATCCTAGTTTGCGGTCCATATCTTTCTGAGCTGTGCCCAACCTCTGGGCCACTTGCATGTGGACGGCGTGTATGGATGAGAGCAGATCCTGGACCCAAGCATCATTAATCACTACGGGCTGCATATCGGAAGGGAGCTGCGTATCTAGCCAGAAGGCTTCCGGGAGCTGCATTCTTCGCCCTGTCATTACCATATGGGGTGTGAGCCCGTGAACTGCGGTAGTGCCTCTAATGGCCATTAGGATTATGGGGAGTTTTTCATCCCAGTCTCTCCCGGAGGAGCGAACCATCTTGCGGAGAGCCTCCTTGAGGGTCCGGTTGGTTCTTTCTATGGCGCCTGAAGCTTGGGGGTGGCCGGCTATGTGGAAACGTTGCTGGATGCCCAGTGCTTTACAAAGCTCCTGTGTTACTTCTCCGATGAAGTGTGAGCCTAAATCAGAGTCCATGACTCTCACGATGCCCCATCGCGAGAAAACATTATTAAACAGTAATTTGGCTGTGGTGGCTGCATTGTTGCGCTTGCACGGAAACGCTTCGACCCATTTGCTGAAGGGGTCTATGACGGTGAGGCAGTAGCGATTGCCGCGAGCAGTGGGGGGAAGAGGGCCGATAAAGTCAATCTGTATGCGCGCCCAGGGTCCATCAATTCTCTGATGCTGGAGGGGAGCTCTAGGTCCGGTGGGGTCTGCATTGACCATAGCGCAGGACAGACAGTTGTCCACCCATTGCGCTACTTCGGTGCGCATGCCAGGCCACCAACCAACCTCTTTTACCCTTTCCAGAGTCAGATCCTTGCCTCGGTGTCCCTGTTCGTGGACAAACTGAATTAAGTCAGCCCTAACTTCCAATGGCACTACCCAATGGCGTTCGCTGGCTGCATCTACTGCCCAAACTATGCCTTCCTCTTCTCTGATCATGAGTCTCCCTGTCTGATCCCTTCCTGCGGCTAGGAGGTTGGTTATTTCTGGGTCAGATAGTTGCAGTTGTGCTAGGTCTAGTGTTCCTGCGGTTCCCTGAGCTTGGCTGCGGGCTTGTGCCCGAGTGGTGACAGGGCGGAGGGGACAGTCGGTGGCTGATTCCGGTAGGGGAGCATTTTCAGTGGCGGCTGCCTTGGCTGCAAGGTCTGCCTGGTCGTTCCAATAAGCGGTCTCTGAATTTGTCTTCTGGTGTCCCTTGACATGGGCCACCTGTGTTGGGCCTGAGCGGGACTGGAGGAGTGCTGCTACTTGCTGCCATAGCTGTAGGTGGGCTACGGGTTTCCCATCGCTAGCTCTCCACCCCTGATTCTGCCATACCGGGAGCCAGACCGTGGCGGCTTTGGCCGTCCAATCCGAGTCTGTGTAAATGGCAAGTGGGCTTTCTGGGGGCTCAAACTCAAGCACTGCCAGAAGCGCTTGCACCTCAGCCGCTTGGCTGGAATGGGGGCGGGCTGGACCTTTGAGGGTATGGGCGTCGCTCACTCGCACGGCGCCATAGCCTGTCCGAGGGGAGCCTCCAACGTGAAAGGAGGAGCCGTCACAGAACCAGCATGTGAAGCCGTTCTGTCGGGCTTCCTCTAGCGGGACTCCCCAAGTAACTGGCCAGACAACCTGTGGTGGCGGGTCCAGGGGGCACTCGTGCTCGGTCCCGGTTACCAATAGGCCATAGGGGGCTGGTGGCTCAGTGGTTTCCTTTTTGAATTCTACTCCGCGGTTGACTAGGGCCAGGGTCCACTGCGCTATGCGGGCGTTTGAGACTTGTCCGTCTTGTATTTTTCCCGACAGGATATATTTGAGAGGCGTGTGGGTAGTTTGAACTATTGTGCGGGAGCCTCCTATGATAAATTCCCAATGGGTCAGACTCCAAACTAGAGCAAGGCATGTCTTCTCGCATGGGCTAAACTTAGTCTCTACTGCGGTTAGGTTGCGAGAGGCATAGGCTACTACTCTAGCGGTTCCCGCTTGCTGCTGGGTGAGCGTGGCTCCTATGCTCTTGTCTGATACTGCTAACTGGATAAAGAATGGCTGAGTTACATCTGGATGGGCTAGGGCCGGGGCCGCGGCCAGACTGCGCTTTAGCTCGGCTAAGGCTGTCTGTTGCTCCGGTCCCCACTCCCAGGGAGTGTTCTTCTTGAGGAGGGCATAAAGGGGGCGAGCTTTGTCTGCAAAGGACTCGATGAAGTCTCGGGAAAAGTTGAAAGTTCCTAGAAGGGCTCTGAGGGAGGGGACATCGGTGGGTGCAGGCAGCTTGGAAATGACCTCCATTCGCTGGGCGTCCGGGGTACGACCCTCGGGTCCCAGGGTCAGACCCAGGTACTTGACGCTGGTCTGAACCAATTGGGCCTTTTCCCTGCTTGCCTTGAACCCAGTCTCGCGGAGGAGTTCCAGGACTTCCCTGGTGATTTGGCGGGCTAATTCTTCCGTGGGGGCGTGGACTAAAATGTCATCCACGTAGCTCAGTACGTGGGGCCTCGAGGAGGGTTGGAGGCGTTCCCACATTTGAACTACATGGGCATGACAAATGCTGGGGCTGGAGTGGAATCCCTGGGGTGTCCGCTTGAATGCGTATTGCTGGCCACGGAAAGTGAACGCGAACTTGTACCAGCAAGACTCATGCAACCGGATGGAGTGGAAGGCATTGGCCAGGTCTATGACCGAGTAGAACCGGGACCCAGCGGCAATGGCCGTTAGGATCTCATTATACTTGGCCACAACCGGGGCAACTGGAGGGGTGGTGGCATTCAGGGCACGGAAGTCGACCGTCATTCTCCAGGTCACTCCATCTGCTTTCAGAACTGGCCACAATGGGGCGTTGCAGATGGACTGCATTGGGAGTATGACGTCCCACTCAAGGAGTCCTTCTATAGTCTTGGCTATCCCTGCCTCAGCTTCTGCTGGGTACTTGTACTGTCTTTGGGGAGGGGGGTCCTTTCCTTCAATCAGGACGCAGGCGCCCTTCACTATCCCACACTCGGCTTTATCTGTCACCCACACTTCGGGAAAGTCCTGAACCCAGGGGTCTCCTGTGATGGGGGCGAGAGGAAGGGGGGCCTTGAGGGCTGCACATCGATGGACTGCATTAACAAAGTCTGGGCCTCCCGGGATGCGCCACAGGAGCCCGTTCGCTAGGTCAATGGTCAGTCCCTCGGCACGGAAAAATGGCATGCCCAAAAGTCCATCGTCTTCTCCCCGGTTTGCGCACGCTGAAATCCGGGTGGCCAGGTTCCCAACGGAGAGGGGGATATCCTGCCAGACCGGGGATTCCTGCGTGCCGCCTCCAAAACCGGCGAGCTGCATGGTTGTGGGGGTCTGGGTGCCCTTTGTAACTAAGGTGGGCCGGAGTATATTAAGAGAAGCTCCGGTGTCTATAAGGAGAGTGGCAGGTTTCTTCTTTTCCCCGGGAGTCCCGATCCCTGCCTTTACTGTCGGTCTCCCCCATGTGTCCGGCTTTAGTTTGGCAACTATGCCCACGGAGGGAGACTGGGACTCGGGGCAACCCTATTCTGATCCTGCACTCTGGTCGGTGGAAGCGGCGCTTCTTCTAAAGGGGTTGTTGGGGCTCGGGTGCTCTCGAACCGCAGCTATCGGGGGACTCGAGAAGGGAGGGTCTGGCGGCAAAGGAGGCGCCGACGGAGGTACTGGGGGCTGCTGCTGGTCTTCCCACTCCATGATCGCCTTCATTAGAACGGACGTGGGCTTTCCGTCGAAGAGCTCCATGTTCGCTCCAATGTTTTTGAGGCGCATCCAAAGTTCCCAACGGAGGGAGTCCCTGGACTGGGGCGTGCTGCCGCGGTCCCGGTAACCCTCGTGGTCGCCCTGCGATGCTCCCCAAGCATTGGACTGATCTGGAGGCGGGTAGACCTGATGGTGGTACGGGTGCGATGCTCGCGAGTGAGAAGGGGCTATGGGTGCATCCTGCAGTCGGGGCTCGTGGGGTCCTTGCTGGGAGGAGGAACTGTAACTCGGGGCGGGCGCAAAGGAGACTCCCGGGCGGTAGTCCCTTGGTCCTCTTCCCCGGTTAAAGCTGCCGCTCCTTCCCCTCAGGATTCCTCCCCTTGCCTCCGGATACGGGCTGCGTCCCTGTGGTCGGTATTGAGAGTGGGGGCCATGATTGGCATAGGTGACTGCACTTATCGGCTCGCTCTCCTTCCTACGAGAGGCCGGGGGCTTCACATGGCGGATGGCGCCGGTTTCTCGCAACAGGCCAGCAATGCTTCTGATGCGAGCTTCCAGGTCTCCCCATGAGATGCTCCCGGGCTCCACTCCTGCCAGTGCTAGGCGGGTGGTACTATTGAGTCCATCTAAGACTGCTCTCCTGAATTCTAATTCGTCAAAGTCGGGTACATCGCTGGCATCCAAATCTACTTCATCTGCTAGCTCAGCAAGAAGCTGCTTTCTGGCTAAATATGCCTCTGGGTCCTCTCCGGGTTTTTGAGACTCTGCGATGTACAGGGCTTTCAAACTTTTGGTGGGCCACAGGAATGCACAGATCTCCTTAATTGCTCCATACTGGCTGCGTGTGGCTAGCCTTCGGTTAGAGGTATAGGCATTCAGGGCCGAGACTATTTCAGGGGCAGCGCATTGGCGGGCCAGCTGGGCCACATCGGAACCACTAGCGGAGGGCTGGGAGGTGGTCACATGGGTGAACCACTGGATGGCCGTGTCTCGGTTTAGGGGTCCCATACGGTCTGCTATGGCTTGGAGCTCATCGGGCCTCCAATTGCGGGTTTCCTTAACGACCCGGTCTGTTTTCCTGCCATCCTCGTCCATGGATACTATTTCCTTGGTAGATATGGGATGGAGGGGCTGTGGGGCTTCCTCGGGCTGGGGCGACTGAGATGCCCAGCTATCCTTACTATCTTCTGGGAGGGCCAAGAGGGCTGAGGGGTGCACGGCGGAAATTACGGCCTGTTGCATCCCCAAGTGTCGCTTTAGGGCCTCTAGCTCCCTCTTACAAGCTGAATGGTCCGCGGCTGCGGTTTTAGACTGGTTGTGGTCCGCCATGAACCGGGCGGCATGGGTGAGCTTAGTAATCTCTTCTTGTCCCTCCGTTAATGCGTGCTCAGCCATATCGGCACGAGCGGTGGCCGCTTCAGCCTTGTGCTGAGCGTCCTGGAGGGCGGTAGTTAGTCCTTGCTTCTCTAGTATGAAATTGACGCGTTCAGCGCGCCACTCAACTGCCTTTTCCTCATGTTCTCTCTCCTGGTCGGTTAGCTTGGTCCTGAGAGTCTGGATTTCTAGGCGCAAGGCGTCCTGCTCTCGTTTTGACCTCTCCTCTAACTCCTCCTGTGCTGTTTGCAACTTGCTAATTAGGGACACACTGTCCTGCAGGGCGGTGAAAAGTGCCCAGGCTCCATATCTGTCCTTTTTGCTAGACCTAGGTTTCTCCTTGTCACAAAAATCTTGGAAGGCGCTTCTGACTATCTGGAGCGGGTCGGGTCCCTTGAAGGAACCGGCTTCCCAGGGGCAATCTCCCTTCTTTACTAGCCACTTCTCCAGGCGGGGCACGGCGGGGTTTGCCCGGTACATTTTTCTTTTTAGTTTAAGGCTGATCTCGGGGGAGGTTAAAGAGTAGATCAGCGACACCAGGGGTGGGGCGATTAAAGCTGCTCAAGGGTTTTAACAACTTCTTCCTCTCTATGTCCCTTTTGGGAGGTTTATCCTTCCCTCAGGTCCTCAAGGGCTTTTACCAGGGGGTTTTAAGGTTCTACTTTTAGGGTTTACAGGGTATTTTAAGGGTCCTATACTCTGTTCTTCTCCACCGGGGGAGAAGGAAAAATTCCTATTCCCGTTTCAAGCTTGCCTACAAGCCACGGGACCAGGAAACGTTTACTGGCTCGGAGGGTGCTCTCAAGCTCTCTAAGCCCAAGAACAAAAACGCTCAGTGCTTCCTAGCCTCTGCTTAGAAGCCAAAGCTCAGGGGTCTCCCAAGCCTCTACTCGGAAAACCAAAGCTCAGGGGTCTCCCAAGCCTATACTCGGAAAACCAAAAATTGTCCCCAAGCCTCTGCTTAGGAAACTGCAACTAAGGGGTCTCCCAAGCCTCTGCTCAGAAGCCAAAATGCTCTCAAGCTCTCTGCCCAAGAACTATACTCAAAGTGTCCCCAGGCCTCGTGCTCAGAGACAAACGGTTAAACTGTCTCCAAGCCTCGACCAAAAGACTAAATGCGCTCAAGGACTGCCTCTGCAAGTCCCCAAGCAAAATTGCTCAGGAGTAAAACCACGGTACTCCCAAGCAGAAAAGCGCTCAAGAGTTCTAACAACTCCCAAGCAAAAGTGTGCCCAGGAGTCCCACTGACTCCCAAGCGAGGTGTGCCCACGAGTCTGACGTAAAACTCGCAAGCGGAAAGGCGCCCAAGAGTCTACCTTAAAACTCTCAAGCACGGTGCGGCCGGCTGCCGCGGGGCTTCAGGAACCTGGCTTTAGATTCCCAAAGCTATACTGACTGAACGAACGGACTATCGATCCCTTCCCGTTTCCTCCGGAGCGGGGATTGAAGCCTAAGTGCTGGCAGGAACGGGGGTTTGGACGGGCTTAGGAGAGACGGGGGAGGGCGGAAGAGAATTTTATATGTGCTGCTTCAGGATATATATAAATCTATAGAGCCTACTTCTGGGATCCCACCCACATAGACGCGTTTAGGCGGCCCGGAAGGTGGCCAGGAACTTCACCAGTTCAGAGGTCCTCACCCACAGTACACCGGTTATAACGGCTGGAGGGCCTCGCGGTGCACCACAAAAGGCAAGTAGTCCAAAGCTGGCTGAAGGAGGAAATGGGGAAAAGCCAACCCACAAGATAGAAATGCTCGCTAGAGCCACACACACTCACACTTTTAATTCCCTAAGCTAAATTGCGCTCTTTACACTGAGGTCTGGAAAATTTTCCTCTAAGTCAGTTCGCTGAAGACACGCGTGTCGACTCGCGTGTATTCACACGAACTGGGTTATGCCCGCATTCTCCACCAGTAAACTGTTACCAGAACTGCTCTTTATTGTAATGGGGAATTAGCTGTAGCAGTCTGTAACTATTAATATTTAAGCGAGGATCATAACCTATGTATACGGAGGTCCTGATCCCAGACACTCTAGTGAAAAAGAGGCAGACAAGGAGTAAGGTCCAAACACGTGTATTGAGTGTAGCGTAAGCCTAGCTTGCACAATCATACAAGGAACACACAAGGTCTAAGAAATACAGAGTAGGAAATACAGAGACGTTCGCATTAGCTGGTTCCCAACGATGATAAGGGAAATACTCACAATCCTGGAGCGAAGCAGAGACACGGCAGCGAGGGTGGCCCAATGCCAGCACTGGGACCACAGACGGACAGCAAGGAGGTCTGGATAGGGAATGGCCGAGGCCACAGACAGCGAGGGGTTCTGGATGGGAATGGCCGAGGCACCGAGTGGTCTGAGAGACCAGCTTAAATACCCCAAAACGTACCCTGGGGCTGGTGCTGTACTTGGTGGTTCTCACAGATTAAAACAAAGGGTCTAATGGGCTACTGAATGGCTTGGATGGGCCACTTTGGTAATCAGATTGTGATAAGTGACACCTCAGGAAGAGGGGACAAAAGAGGGAGGGGGAAATCCAAGTGGGCTGAAAGGATGTTCCAGCGGACAGGGCTTGTCCTGATGTCATCAGCTCTGGAATGCGGAGGTTTCTTTGAGATGCATTCTCTAAGTGCTTGGGATGGTCGGCACTTAGTTCTTCTCCGGGGCGGCTCCTAAGATATGCAGAGCGGGGCGAGGGGCTCTCGCTGCGGACGTGGTGTGCCCGCTTCGCTGAAATGGCTTCTCAAAGCAGTCCTCTTCCCAGGGTCTTCTGGCTGCCTGAGAACATGGATGCCGGCTGGGCATAGCTGGGGCTGGATAGCAGGCTGCCCGGTAGCGAGGGCAAGCTCGGCAACCTACCCGCGGGAGGCTCCAGGCGGGAACTGACCAGGGAGCGCCTAGCCAGGCTCGCTGGAGGTTTCCCCGGCAGGCGCCCGGCTGCTAGCAGCGGCTTGGGCCCATATGAGGCAGGCTTCCATGGAGGCAGGGGGAACAACACTTTAAAACACAGTCCAAAGCAGGAAACAGGCACGGTCCGTGGCAGATGGCAATGCAGGCACGGGGCACACTTGTAACAGAGTCCAAACACACACTAGGAAGTCCAGATACAGGTCAGGGCAGGGCTGCCCAGAAAGAGAGTCCTTTGTGCAGTTAACCAAACATGGAGTCAGTAAACTACACAGTCTATTACAGCAGCAGGGTAATTGACACGCAGGCAGGAAACTGACACGTGTATCAGAATACACACACGTGCACAGCAGTCTTTGGGTGTAGCAGTAAAACAGTAACGCAGGAAACTTTAGCACAGTTCATGGCAGGCCTTAAAGCAGGGGAGGGGGCCTACTTGGCAACAGTGGAGCTGCGGGTGGGCCAGGAGCTCATGGATTAGCTCCAGACCGATGCCAAGGGAGATGGGCTTCACTTGTCGATAGATGGAGGGTGCCACCAGGATCTCTTCTTGGGTCCAGACCGGTACCGTGTAGGTGAAGTCGCAGGCTGCTACCGAAGACAGGTTGCAAAAGCAGCGATTGACTCCCGGGATCACGGGCTTGAGCTGGAACGAGTTCAGGATCACAAAGTCGCAGGCCGTTCGCACGCAGGCACATCCTTTCCCAATGTAGACCACCGCGGAGCTGTTCTCCTGGACGACCTCGAAAGGGCACTCATTGAGGGCGTCGACTTGCGGGGCTACACAGGGGTGATGAGGTGCAAAGGCTTGGTCCTGGCAAATGAAGCCGGTCTGGTCTCGATGCTGGCACCCTTGGAGGCTGACGAGCTGCCATCCGGTCGGGGTGAAGCGGGCCCAATGGTCGGGGTGGCGGGCGTAGAGGACTTCGGTGTCGCTGACTTGGAGTCCCAGAGGCACGACTGGATACACGTGGAATGACTCGTGCGCACTGGCCGTTAATAAAAATAATTTAAGTTCCTGGGTGGTCGGTGAGAATGAGGAATTTACAAGAGACCACCAGGATTCAAGCTCCAGTTCTATGGGTGACAATTTGGGCATAATCAATCTTTTAATTTCCAGGGGCAAGTGCCCATCCGTGGCTTGCCGAATTAGCCCCATGGCCACAGCCTGATTTAATTGTTGGGCTTGCATACATGCCATGGCTATTGACACGTTGCGTTCAAAAGACTGTGTCCCTTTGAGCAGCAGAGAAAAGTCTCTTTCAATTTGACTCTCCCAGTTAACTAAAATGGAGCTGATCTCGTGTTGCCCATTCGAAATGGAATTTAGGGACTGCACCACCGGTTTACCTAAGTCGGAGATGCTAGTCGTGACATGGGCAAACTTATTAGCGAGAGTCTCAATGTTGACCGAATCCATGATTGCTAAGCCTCCGGCTGCAGGAGCAGTCCAGTCGGCAATGCTTCGTCTGGCACGCGAGAGAGAAGGAGAGGGATCGATCCACAGTTGTAGCCATGCATCCCAACCCTTGCTACCGGCCTCCAGATAGGGAGCGCACTGCGGCAGCCTCTGGGTTATATTTAGCTCAGCTAAGTCGATGCGGATCTCTTTTAAAGACATTTGCGGGCGGACTAGAACTCTCTCTCGAATGTCAGTCTTCAAAACATGGGAGCCCACTATGTGCGTGCCGCCTTGGCTCAATTGTTCATTGCTAACAATCAAAGGGTCAATTTGGATGGTGTGGGTCTCCTGGGTCCGGATCAGCAGGGAATAATTGCCTGGTTCATGAGTCAAATTTACAAAGAGCAGCCCAAGCCGGTGAAATTTCTCTACTAGGGGCTTGGTTTGGCATTCGGGCGTCTGTTGAACCAGAATCCAATCGGGTGGGCCATGTTTGGCTAGGTCTTCCTCTTTTACAATCCAGGTCAGGTTCTCCCAGCGTTCTATAGCAAAGGAGAGAACTGTGCCTGAAGGGGGCGTGATAGTGACTGCTGCCGATTCAGTGGTAGTAGTGCCTAGTAGGATGGTCATTCTAAAGGGGTCTCCTGCCTTCCATACTGCGGCCGACACTAAAATAACTTCACAGTATGGTCCGAAAGCCTCAGTGACAAATGGCGAGGTTTCGAAGTTGGCAGGGGTGGTATATTTGTCTACCACCGGGACTGCGGTGGGGGCTGGCCTGATACGGGGAAGAAACATACAAGGAATCGGAGCAAGTGGTGAAACTGTATCAGTAGGCGAGTAACATACTAGTTCTTGGGACAGAGTTTTTACTCCCACACATAAAATGACAAGCTCTGGGGGTCGGATCCACTGCTCTTCGCAACTGCGGAAGTTAGTGCGATCCGTAGGGGTGGTCATATTGCTCTGCTGCACAACCTTGCAGACCATCATTTCGTTTCCTGCCAGTGTATTGATGCATCTCCAGTGTGGGTAGGGCATTAATTTGGGTGCCTGTCAGCACGAGCAAACACAGAGTGGCCAGGTGCCTCATCTCCTGGCCTTCCTTTCCTTTTTGTGGTGAAAATATCCTGGGGAGACCTGCGGATATAAGTACAGGTTCCCTGAGTTTGTTGCAGCGAAAATAAAATAAAGTGGAGCAGGGAAAAAGAAAAGAGAGGGCGTTTTTCTGCCAGCACTGTCTATAGGTGGGGCTCGAACGAGAAGTCCCAGAGCACTAAGCGAGCCTTCCAGCTTGTTGCTCTGGGGAGCTCCTGTGCGAAGGTTCCTTTCTATAGCATGTATATTTCAGAGGGGAAACGTCTTTGCGTCGGGCAAGGGTCGGCTGTGCGTTAGGCGGGATTATGCAAACTCGCCCCAGGGGTCCCTGGGTGCCTGGACTATGTGGCCTTCAGGTGCCCCTTGCTTGGCGGCGGGCTGCTTTTATTTTGCGGGCTGAGAGCTGTCGGTCCGGCTTGGCCTGGCCTTGCCGTTTTAAAAAGAAAAAACTAGAGAGCGGTTTCCAGCAACTCTAAAGGTTGCTGCTAAAGGAGACCTTCGTTCTATTTTTCTAAAATAATTTTTAAGTAGGGGTGGTTAGGGTTGAAGGTATGTTTTATGATGGTTTGCTTTTGCTTTGCCTTTTTCCCTCTGCTTTTTTTTTGCAGGGCCTCTTGTATGTATTTCAGCGGACCATATTTTTTCCTAGGATCAATTTTTGGAGGGACTCCCTCGGGAGGTCCCAATTTCATGTTAAAAGAAAGAAACACACAAAGCAAAAGCACACGGGCATGGGTTATTTTCAGGTTGCCCTCACTTGGAAGGCCTGGCAGGGCTTCATTATAACTTCAATATGTCTCCCCCCCTTCTTTTCCCTTATACGGTACGGGCAAGGGAAAAGATTACGTGGGGCGGGCGGCTGCTGGCGGAAAGGGCCGAGGTGGAGCCGAAGGTGCTCGGCAGCGTTTATCGAAAAGCGGCGGAGGCGGCCGAGATCTGCCGGCGCCACTGGGTCTGGGTTATTCGGGGGTCATCTTGGCGCGGGGGATTCTGGCTATGTAAATGAGGCACGCTGCCCCTTGTGCGTAGCGAACGCACCTCAATAACATATTCCAGAGGTAACATATTTACAAAATACTGGCGGGTCTTTTACTTTTGCACTAGAGCGTACTAAGTGGTGGCGCCGTATAGCAACTCACCATGACGGGTATGAACATTAGTAAAAGAGAGGTGTTGGGCTATCTGGGGGACCTTTTCCAGGGGAGGCACGGCCCTCAAAGCCAAAGCCGACCATCATGCGAAAGCGTGGGTCTGGCAGGTGAGACCCCGAATCTACGTAGATGCGGGATCTTCACCAGCACGGCGGGTGAAATGTTTTCAAATACAGAGATCACCTTTATTGGTGTGTCTCCAATATTGGAAATGCATTCACTCTTGGGCTAAAGCCTCTCCAACCACCTTCACACACAGCAAATCTCTTTTGCCTGTGCAATTTTTTCCGAACATGCGGCTTACAATCCAATTAAGAATCACTTTCGGTGGTGGTCCTATTTGGCTTTGGTTGCCGTGTCTTCCCCAAGGGTCCCAACTGTGGGGCCCGCCTAATGAGGTCAAAGAATAGAACTGGAAAAACTTTTAACATTTACACCGATATCTACATATTCTACTTATTTCTTTTATTCTAAAGCTACAAAGGTCTGGTCTAAGGGGACACACGGTATCTCTGGCCCAGGGTGGAGTGATATCTGGCGAATCACTGGGCAGAGGGGGGCTGGACTGGTGGTGGTTCCCCCGGGGTCGTACACAGGAGGGGCGGTTTGCAGCGGCTTCCCTTTCCATTCTTTTAACTGAGAGGCATGAAAGTATTTTAGCCACGTTCCTCCTGTCCTTCTCTGGATGGCTACCTGATAGACAGCTGGGGAGACTCTTTTTGTGATAGGGACTGGGCCTTGCCACTTGGCTGCTAGTGAGTGCGCCTTTTGCGAAAACTTCCTGTACAGAACGAGCTGTCCTTCTTCCCACTGCCTGGGGTTCCTGACCCATCCCAATTTGCGGTCCATATCCTTCTGAGCTGTGCCCAACTTCTGGGCCACTTGCATGTGGACGGCGTGTATGGATGAGAGCAGGTCCTGGACCCAAGCATCATTAATCACTACAGGCTGCATATCGGAGGGGAGCTGCGTATCTAGCCAGAAGGCCTCCGGGAGCTGCATTCTTCGCCCTGTCATTACCATATGGGGTGTGAGCCCGTGAACTGCGGTAGTGCCTCTAATGGCCATTAGGATTATGGGGAGTTTTTCATCCCAGTCTCTCCCGGAGGAGCGAACCATCTTGCGGAGAGCCTCCTTGAGGGTCCGGTTGGTTCTTTCTATGGCGCCTGAAGCTTGAGGGTGGCCGGCTATGTGGAACCGTTGCTGGATGCCTAATGCTTTACAAAGCTCCTGTGTAACTTCCCCGATAAAGTGTGAGCCTAAATCGGAGTCCATGACTCGCACAATGCCCCATCTTGAAAAGACATTGTTGAACAGTAGTTTGGCGGTGGTGGCTGCATTATTGCGCTTGCACGGAAACGCTTCGACCCATTTGCTAAAGGGGTCTATGACAGTGAGGCAGTAGCGATTGCCGCGAGCAGTGGGGGGAAGGGGGCCGATAAAGTCAATCTGTATGCGAGCCCAGGGTCCATCAATTCTCTGATGCTGGAGGGGAGCTCTAGGTCCGGTGGGGTCTGCATTAACCATAGCGCAGGACAGACAGTTGTCTACCCATTGCGCTACTTCGGTGCGCACGCCAGGCCACCAACCAACCTCTTTTACCCTTTCCAGAGTCAGATCCTTGCCTCGGTGTCCCTGCTCGTGGACAAACTGAATTAAGTCAGCCCTAACTTCCAATGGCACTACCCAATGGCGTTCGCCGGCTGCATCTACTGCCCAAACTATGTCTTCCTCTTCTCTGATCATGAGTCTCCCTGTCTGATCCCTTCCTGCGGCTAGGAGGTCAGTTATTTCTGGGTCAGATTGCTGCAGTTGTGCTAGGTCTAGTGTTCCTGCGGTTCCCTGAGCTTGGCTGCGGGCTTGTGCCCGAGTGGTGACAGGGCGGAGGGGACAATCGGTGGCTAGTTCCGGTGGGGGAGCACTCTCAGTGGCGGCTGCCTTGGCTGCAAGGTCTGCCTGGTCATTCCAATAAGCGGTCTCTGAGTTCGTCTTCTGGTGTCCCTTGACATGGGTCACCTGCGTTGGGCCGGAGCGAGACTGGAGGAGTGCTGCTACTTGCTGCCATAGCTGTAGGTGGGCTACGGGTTTCCCATCGCTGGCCCTCCACCCCTGATTCTGCCACACCGGGAGCCAGACCGTGGCGGCTTTGGCCGTCCAATCCGAGTCTGTGTAAATGGCAAGTGGGCTTTCTGGGGGCTCAAACTCAAGCACCGCCAGAAGCGCTTGCACCTCAGCCGCTTGGCTGGAATGGGGGCGGGCTGGACCTTTGAGGGTATGGGCGTCGCTCACTCGCACGGCGCCGTAGCCTGTCCGAGGGGAGCCTCCAACGTGAAAGGAGGAGCCGTCACAGAACCAGCATGTGAAGCCGTTCTGTCGGGCTTCCTCTAGCGGGACTCCCCAAGTGACTGGCCAGACAACCTGTGATGGCGGGTCCAGGGGGCACTCGTGCTCCTTCCCGGTTACCAATAGGCCATAGGGGGCTGGAGGTTCAGTGGTTTCCTTTTTGAATTCTACTCCGCGGTTGACCAGGGCCAGGGTCCACTGGGCTATGCGAGCGTTTGAAACTTGTCCGTCTTGTATCTTTCCCGACAGGATATATTTGAGGGGCGTGTGAGTGGTTTGAACTATTGTACGTGACCCTCCTATGATAAATTCCCAATGGGTCAGACTCCAAACCAGAGCAAGGCATGTCTTCTCGCATGGGCTAAACTTAGTTTCTACTGCGGTTAGGTTGCGAGAGGCATAGGCTACTACTCTAGCGGTTCCTGCTTGCTGCTGGGTGAGCGTGGCTCCTATGCTCTTGTCTGATACTGCTAACTGGATAAAGAAGGGCTGGGTAACATCTGGATGGGCTAGGGCCGGGGCTGCGGCCAGACTGCGCTTTAGCTCGGCTAAGGCTGTCTGTTGCTCCGGTCCCCACTCCCAGGGAGTGTTCTTCTTGAGGAGAGCATAAAGGGGGCGAGCTTTGTCTGCAAAGGACTCGATGAAGTCTCGGGAAAAGTTAAAAGTTCCTAGAAGGGCTCTGAGGGAGGGGACATCGGTGGGTGCAGGCAGCTTGGAAATGACCTCCATTCGCTGGGCGTCCGGGGTGCGACCCTCGGGTCCCAGGGTCAGACCCAGGTACTTGACGCTGGTCTGAACCAATTGGGCCTTTTCCCTGCTTGCCTTGAACCCAGTCTCGCGGAGGAGTTCCAGGACTTCCCTGGTGATTTGGCGGGCTAATTCTTCCGTGGGGGCGTGGACTAAAATGTCATCCACGTAGCTCAGTACGTGGGGCCTCGAGGAGGGTTGGAGGCGTTCCCACATCTGAACCACATGGGCATGACAAATACTGGGGCTGGAGTGGAATCCCTGGGGTGTCCGTTTGAATGCGTATTGCTGGCCGCGGAAAGTGAACGCGAACTTGTACCAGCAAGACTCATGCAACCGGATGGAGTGGAAAGCATTGGCCAGGTCTATGACCGAGTAGAACCGGGACCCAGCGGCAATGGCCGTTAGGATCTCATTATACTTGGCCACAACCGGGGCAACTGGAGGGGTGGTGGCATTCAGGGCACGGAAGTCGACCGTCATTCTCCAGGTCACTCCATCTGCTTTCAGAACTGGCCACAATGGGGCGTTGCAGATGGACTGCATCGGGAGTATGACGTCCCACTCAAGGAGTCCTTCTATAGTCTTGGCTATCCCTGCCTCAGCTTCTGCTGGGTACTTGTACTGTCTTTGGGGAGGGGGGGTCCTTTCCTTCAATCAGGACGCAGGCGCCCTTCACTATCCCACACTCGGCCTTGTCTGTCACCCACACTTCGGGAAAGTCCTGAGCCCAGGGGTCTCCTGTGATGGGGGCGAGAGGAAGGGGGGCCTTGAGGGCTGCGCATCGATGGACTGCATTAACAAAGTCTGGGCCTCCCGGGATGCGCCACAGGAGCCCGTTCGCTAAGTCAATGGTCAGTCCCTCGGCACGGAAAAATGGCATGCCCAAAAGTCCATCGTCTTCTCCCCGGTTTGCGCATGCCGAAATCCGGGTGGTCAGGTTCCCAACGGAAAGGGGGATGTCCTGCCAGACCGGGGATTCCTGCATGCCGCCTCCAAAACCGGCGAGCTGCATTGTAGTGGGGGTCTGGGTGCCCTTTGTGACTAAGGTGGGCCGGAGTATATTAAGTGAAGCTCCGGTATCTATGAGGAGGGTGGCAGGCTTCTTCTTTTCCCCGGGAGTCCCGATCCCTGCCTTCACTGTCGGTCTCCCCCATGTATCCGGCTTTAGTTTGGCAACTATGCCCACGGAGGGAGACTGGGACTCGGGGCAACCCTATTCTGATCCTGCACCCTGATCGGTGGAAGCGGCGCTTCCTCTAAAGGGGTTGTTGGGGCTCGGGCGTTCCCGAACCGCAGCTATCGGGGGATTCGAGAAGGGAGGGTCTGGCGGCAAAGGGGGCGCCGACGGAGGTACTGGGGGCTGCTGCTGGTCTTCCCATTCCATGATCGCCTTCATTAGAACGGACGTGGGCTTTCCGTCGAAGAGCTCCATGTTCGCTCCAATGTTTTTGAGGCGCATCCATAGTTCCCAACGGAGGGAGTCCCTGGACTGGGGCGTGCTGCCGCGGTCCCGGTAGCCCTCGTGGTCGCCCTGCGATGCTCCCCAAGCATTAGACTGATCTGGAGGCGGGTAGACCTGATGGTGGTACGGGTGCGATGCTCGCGAGTGAGAAGGGGCTATGGGTGCATCCTGTAGTCGGGGCTCGTGGGGTCCCTGCTGGGAGGAGGAACTGTAACTCGGGGTAGGCGCAAAGGAAACTCCCGGACGGTAGTCCCTCGGTCCTCTTCCCCGGTTAAAGCTACTGCTCCTTCCCCTCAGGATTCCTCCCCTTGCCTCCGGATACGGGCTGCGTCCCTGTGGTCGGTACTGAGAGTGGGGGCCATGATTGGCATAGGTAACTGCACTAATCGGCTCGCTTTCCTTTCTACGCGAGGCCGGGGACTTCACATGGCGGATGGCGCCGGTCTCTCGCAACAGGCCAGCAATGCTCCTGATGCGGGATTCCAGCTCTCCCCATGTAATGCTCCCGGGCTCGACTCCTGCTAGGGCTAGGCGAGTGGTGCTGTTGAGTCCATCTATGACTGCCCTCCTGAATTCTAAGTCGTCGAAGTCCGGCATGTCGCTCAAATCTAAATCTACCTCGTCTGCTAGTTCAGCTAGGAGCTGTTTCCTGGCTAAATATGCCTCTGGATCCTCTCCGGGTTTTTGAGACTCTGCAATATACAGGGCTTTTAAACTCTTGGTGGGCCACAGGAAGGCGCACAACTCTTTCATGGCACCATACTGACTGCGAGTGGCTAGTCTCCGGTTAGAAATATATGCGTTGAGGGAGGTGACTATTTCGGGGCTGGCACAATGGCGAGCCAGCTGAGCTACATCGGAGCCACTGGCGGAGGGCTGGGACATGGTCACGTGTGCAAACCATTGTATAGCTGAGTCTCGGTTCAGGGGTCCCATGCGGTCCGCTATGGCTTGGAGCTCATCGGGCCTCCAATTGCGGGTCTCCTTAACTATTCGGTCTGTCTTCCTGCCATCATCGTCTGTGGTGACAATTTCTTTGGTAGCTATCGGATGGAGGGGCTGTGGAGCTTCCTCGGGCTGGGGCGAAGGAGGTGACCAACTGTCGGTACTACCTTCGGGGAGGGCCAAGAGGGCTGCGGGATGCACGGCGGAAATTACGGCCTGCTGCATCCCCAGGTGCTGCTTTAGGGCCTCTAGCTCCCTCTTACAAGCGGAGTGGTCCGCAGAAGCTACCTTGGAGTGATTGTGCTCTGCCATGAACTGGGCGGCATGGGTTAGCTTAGCAATTCTTTCCTGTCCCTCGATTACTGCATGCTCCGCCATGTCGGCACGAGCGGTGGCTGCCTCAGCCTTGTGCTGGGCGTCCTGGAGGGCGGTAGTTAGTCCTTGCTTCTCTAATATGAAATTGACGCGTTCGGCGCGCCACTCAACTGCTTTCTCCTCATGGTCTCTTTCCTGTTCGACTAGTTTGGCCCTGAGACTCTGGATTTCTAGGTGCAGGGCGTCCTGTTCTCGCGCTGCCTTCTCCTCTAGCTCCTTCCTCTCTTTGTCCTGGGCTATTCTGAGCCTCTCTATTTCCTGCTCGCTATCTTCCTGCGCTATCTGCAATTTATTTATCAGGGACACGCTGTCCTGTAGGGCGGTGAAAAGTGCCCAAGCTCCGTATCTGTCCTTCTTGCTCGACTTGGGTTTCTCTTTCTCGCAAAAATCTTGGAAGGCACTTCTAACTATCTGGAGTGGGTCGGGTCCCTTGAAGGAACCTGCTTCCCAAGGGCAATCTCCCTTCTTAACTAGCCACTTCTCCAGGCGGGGCACGGTGGGGTTTGCCCGGTACATTTTACTTTCGTTTAAGGCTGATCTCGGGGGAGGTTAAAGAGTAGATCAGCGACACCAGGGGTGGGGCGATTAAAGCTGCTCAAGGGTTTTAACAACTTCTTCCTCTCTATGTCCCTTTTGGGAGGTTTTATCCTTCCCTCAGGTCCTCAAGGGTTTTTACCAGGGGGTTTTAAGGTTCTACTTTTGGGTTTGCAAGGGTATTTTTAAGGGTTCTACACTCGGCTCTTCTCCACCGGGGGAGAAGGAAAATTCCTATTCCCGTTTCAAGCTTGCCTACAAGCCACGGGACCAGGAAACGTTTGCTGGCTCAGAGGGTGCTCTCAAGCTCTCTAAGCCCAAGAACCAAAAACGCTCAGTGCTTCCAAGCCTCTGCTCAGAAGCCAAAGCTCAGGGGTCTCCCAAGCCTCTACTCGGAAAACCAAAAAGTGTCCCCAAGCCTCTGCTCAGGAACTGCTACTAAGGGGGTCTCCCAAGCCTCTGCTCAGGCAACCCGAAATGCTCCCAAGCCTCTGCTCAGAAGCTACAAATGCTCTCAAGCTCTCTGCCCAAGAACTATACTCAAAGTGTCCCCAGGCCTCGTGCTCAGAGACAAACGGTTAAACTGTCTCCAAGCCTCGACCAAAAGACTGAAAGCGCTCAAGGACTGCCTCTGCACGTCCCCAAGCAAAAGTGCTCAGGAGTAAATTTACTGTACTCCCAAGCGGAAAAGCGCTCAAGAGTTCTAACAACTCCCAAGCAAGAGTGTGCCCAAGAGTCCCACTGACTCCCAAGCGAGGTGCGCCCACGAGTCTGACTTAAAACTCGCAGGCGGAAAGGCGCCCAAGAGTCTAACTTAAAACTCTTAAGCACGGTGCGGCCGGCTGCCGCGGGGCTTCAGGAACCTGGCTTCAGATTCCCAAAGCTAAACTGACTAAACAACCAAACGGACTATCGATCCCTTCACGTTTCCTCCGGAGCGGGGATTGAAGCCTAAGTGCTGGCAGGAACGGGGGTTTGGACGGGCTTAGGAGAGACGGGGGAGGGCGGAAGAGAATTTTATATGTGCTGCTTCAGGATATATAAATCTATAGAGCCTACTTCTGGGATCCCACCCACATAGACGCGTTTAGGCGGCCCGGAAGGTGGCCAGGAACTTCACCAGTTCAGAGGTTCTCACCCACAGTACACCGGTTATAACGGCTGGAGGGCCTCGCGGTGCACCACAAAAGGCAAGTAGTCCAAAGCTGGCTGAAGGAGGAAATGGGGGAAAAGAAAACCCACAAGATAGAGATGCTCACTAGAGCCACACACACTCACACTTTTAATTCCCTGAGCTAAATTGCGTTCTTTACACTGAGGTCTGGAAAATTTTCCTCTAAGTCAGTTCGCTGAAGACACGCGTGTCGACTCACGTGTATTCACACGAACTGGGTTATGCCCGCATTCTCCACCAGTAAACTGTTACCAGAACTGCTCTTTATTATAATGGGGAATTAGCTGCAGCAGTCTGTAACTATTAATATTAAGCGAGGATCATAACCTATGTTTACGGAGGTCCCGATCCCAGACACTCTAGTGAAAAAGAGGCAGACAAGGAGTAAGGTCCAAACACGTGTATTGAGTGTAGCGTAAGCCTAGCTTGCACAATCATACAAGGAACACACAAGATCTAGGAAATACAGAGTAGGAAATACAGAGACGTTCGCATTAGCTGGTTCCCAACGATGATAGGGGGAATACTCACTTATCCTGGAGCGAAACAGAGATGCAGCAGCGAGGGTGGCCCAATGCCAGCACTGGGACCACAGACGGACAGCAAGGAAGTCTGGATAGGAATGGCCTAAGCACCGAGTGGTCTGAGAGACCAGCTTAAATACCCCAAAACGTACCCTGGGGCTGGTGCTGTACTTGGTGGTTCTCACAGATTAAAACAAAGGGTCTAATGGGCTACTGAATGGCTTGGATGGGCCACTTTGGTAATCAGATTGTGATAAGTGACACCTCAGGAAGAGGGGACAAAAGAGGGAGGGGGAAATCCAAGTGGGCTGAAAGGATGTTCCAGCGGACAGGGCTTGTCCTGATGTCATCAGCTTTGGAATGCGGAGGTTTCTTTGAGATGCATTCTCTAAGTGCTTGGGATGGTCGGCACTTAGTTCCTTCTCCGGGGCGGCTCCTAAGATATGCAGAGCGGGGCGAGGGGCTCTCGCTGCGGATGTGGTGTGCCCGCTTCGCCGAAATGGCTTCTCAAAGCAGTCTTCTTCCCAGGGTCTTCTGGCTGCCTGAGAACATGGATGCCGGCTGGGCATAGCTGGGGCTGGATAGCAGGCTGCCCGGTAGCGAGGGCAAGCTCGGCGACCGGCCCGCGGGAGGCTCCAGGCGGGAACTGACCAGGGAGCGCCTAGCCAGGCTCGCTGGAGGTTTCCCCGGCAGGCGCCCGGCTGCTAGCAGCGGCTTGGGCCCATGTGAGGCAGGCTTCCATGGAGGCAGGGGAGCAATACTTTAAAACACAGTCCAAAGCAGGGAACAGGCACGGTCCGTGGTAGATGGTGGTGCAGGCACGGGACACCCTTGTAACACAGTCCAAACGCACACTGGGAAGTCCAAACACAGGTCAGGGCAGGGCTGCCCAGAAAGAGAGTCCTTTTGTGCAGTTACCCAAACATGGAGTCAGTAAACTACACAGTCTATTGCAGCAGCAGGGTAATTGACACGCAGGCAGGAAACTGACACGTGTATCAGAACACACACGTGCAAAGCAGTCTTTGGTGCAGCAGTGAAACAGTGATGCAGGAAACTCTAACACAGTTCATAGCAGGCTTTAAAGCAGGGGAGGGGGCCTACTTGGCAACATCACGGAAGTGCCCCCCCCCATCATCCAGCATTTTATCCATGCAGATCCCATTGCATCCAATATTAGCTTTTCAGGGATCAAAAGGAGTTACTGGGGAAACGGGAATGTAGAAAATATATGTGTCCATCAGAACAAAGCACTGGTAGTTGGGAGGGTGTATACCATTATTCATGGAAGACCATCATCAACAACCAGGAATGTGAAAACTAAAATTGTGAATATTTGGGGAGAAGCACTCAACATTGCTTCTGTACATAAAAAGTAGCTGAATTAGCTATGAAGATGAATATTTGTAACGTTGTATATTTAGTTACTTGCTGTATAACTTGATTTACTTGAAATACATTCTTTCATGATCTATGTTGTATTACTATGGTTTCTGTGTGGACCTTTGTATTCTTGACGTTTTTCAGTTTATGTTTGTATGTTTAAGTTTACATTTTTGACATTATATATTATGCAATACTGAATCCTGGGTAGTAAACAAAGCAGAAAACAACCATATTATTAAAATAGATGTTCATTTTCTATGCATTTAAGGAAGAACATGAATCTTAAACTAACTCATTATTCAGACCATATCACAATAAAGGGGGCATTTGTTCAATGTTACCCATAAAGAATATGATAAGCACAAATATTTTATATAGAATAGGAATTTTTAAGAAGAGCAGAACATTGAAATTAACCATCCAGTACTGTTCAGACTGTTGATCTTCAGAAAGTGGATTATGCCCATACCTTAAGTAAGTTATGTACGGAGGAATGGAAGGTTTTGTGTGGAAAGATGGCATAAATAAACCTCAATTAAGGTGCACATAGGTCTTTCACAAAGAGGATGAAATTGAGAAGCAATTTTAAGTTACAAGGGAATATAACTCTTCCTTTATCTATTTTATGGCTTTTCCTTCCATGGAACATGGTAGTGAGTCAACTCTGTGTTCAGAAGCTGAAAGTTATCAAACCAGGCTAGTTTTATCTTCACCATTAAAAAAATGGACCATAAAAATGGACTTATTGAATTGGTTAGACTTCCCATTCCTTCACAGAATTATACTTCTAACAGTTCCTCCTGTTTTATTATGTACTCTTTGCCCTCTCCCTCTTTTATAAGAACACATATTATCCCAAAGTAATCTTTGAGTTTTTATTGCCTTCGGTTCCTAGATTTCCAGTGCCTTTATGCTGGCAAAAAATTTTCTAACAAAATAAATAATAAAATACTTGTTTTGATAAAGCAGTAACATACAATTTGCCTCCCCTTTTTCTCTTTACAAGTTCCCCACACTATTTTCTCTTGAGAATGTTGATGTATACCATATAGGGGTATGGGTGTGTACATATGAAATGGGAAGGAAACATTTTCTTTCCTTTCTTACTCTGTCTCTAATTAGAAAGAAAAAGTGGTTTGTAAATACTGAAGGTGGGAAGGGACAGAGAAACCTATACAGTTAGAAATTAAAAGTGGAGTTTGATGTTATGTACAGGTCCTTGCTTGCCCTCTCTTGTCAGATCCTGGAAGCTAAGCAGTGTCAGCCTTGGTTAGTGCTTGGATGGGAGACTACCAAGGAGGTCTGGGGTTGCTATGCAGAGTCAAGCAATGGCAAACCACCTCTGTTTGTATTTTGTCTTGAAAACAGGAAAGGGCCTTTTTCAGGGCTCTTTTGGCCTTGGAGGGAAGATTTATCAGGGCTATGCCCAACAGTAATCACTTGCTACCATCCAGATTTCATTACTCATGTAGACCTGGCTGCTTGCTACTGTTCAACAGCATCCACCCTATGAAAGCTGATGTAGTTTAATAGAGTTTTAGTCCAGGATCTGGAAGATGCAGATTCAAATCCCTACTCTGCCATGGAAGCCCACAGGGTGTCATTTGATCAGTCACACATTCTAAACCTAACTTACCTCATAGGCTTGTAAGAATAAAATGGAGAGAAGGATGTAAGTTGCTTTGGGGCCCCATTGTGGAGAAAGGCAGGCTGTAAATAGCATAAATAAATAAAGCTGAAGATAGTGGAGCTGTGAAAAGGTAGGTTTGTTAGTATGCAGGAAGGAGAGAAAAAGGGGAAGGCAATGAAATGGGGGCTGCCAAGAAAAGGAAGAGGAAACCGTGTGAGGAGGTTATGACAGGGAGATGCCTTGAGTTACATCCAGAAGATCCCAGTCTTAGGGAAACACATTCTCTGCCAGGGAAAAGGGTAATAAACTTCTGAGCAGAGATGAATTTCTTGCCCAGCTGTCAGGAAGGAGCAAGATGGATGGCAATTTGGATGACCCGAGATAGGCACTCTAAGCTGAATGGAGTGAAGGGGCTAGAGTTATCCACATAAGATTGCACTCCCAACCTTGCAGTAGGATGAAGGGAAGCCCATCAAGCTGGGGCAGGAAGGGTTAAAAGACCTAGACGCCCTGTCAGAAGTGCTCAGGCCAGGACCAGGGACAAAGGTGGGAATGAGAAGGCATCTGTTCCGACCATCATCTGTTTTCAGTGTTCCGGCAGGCTTGCATCCATCTCAAAATACAGATGCCAAGATAACAGCAGTGACTCCAAAGCTTAGATTTGCCTCAGATGTTTTATTTCTCTTCTTCTTTAATAACCCTTTAGTGATGTGATATTTTTCCCTTATGTACGTGTTCTCTAGATTTTAAAATTATGTTCTACTAAATAAAAGTTTTTTTCTCTTTTAAGACATTGGATTTTGTTCAAAATGTCTCACCTTTGCACCTGGCCACTTCTTAATTGTAAAAGCTGGAACCTCTTGGCTAGGCTAGATTGGATAGCAAACAGGAGAAAGTAGAGTAGGAGCTAGAAGCACACATATCTCACACATGTGCACAGAGCCCCTACTGGCACCCCAATCTGCCAGTAGACCAGAGAAAGGGCAGGACTTGGGTAGTGCTGTACCCTGTATAGCAGGTGGGAGGGAGATCGAGTGGGGCAAACCTTCTCTCACGGACATGAATCTGTTCCCCCAACTGTGACAATACAAGGGAAAGTGAATTTCTCCCTGCAAGTCCTTATGGATTCCCCACTGTGCGACTGGGCCTGGTGGCCAGCAGTGGGCAACTCAACCATAGTTTTCCACAATAGAGGCTTCCAGAGAGAGTGAAGGAGGAAAAGCTGAAGGCACATTGGCAAATAAAGGTAGGTGGACTGGTGGGTGGGAAGAAGAGAAGGAAGCAGGAAAAGGGGAGAGACTATGGGGCTTTCAGGGAAGGGAAAGAGGAAATACCAGGGAAGGGGGAAATGAGATGACTTGCAGGTCCTCTGTTTATGTAGTATATTTGTAAAGTACTTTGGCGATACTTATGTTCAATAATATTTTTACAGGGTCAGTAACCTGTGCCCCAGACATGTTCAGCTGCTTAGATTCCTATGCCTGTGTTCCCCAGCACTGGCTCTGTGATGGTGAAAGAGACTGCCCTAATGGGAGTGATGAGCTTTCTACAGCAGGATGTGGTACGAGACATTTTGCAACGTATGCCTACATGCTAATATATTGCTGATAACAAGTACAAAATGTTGAGGCCTAGATATGAACAAGCTGGGGCAAATCCCTGGATATACAGTAATACTGCCTTCAAGTACAAATCAAAGTATTTTGAGTTATTTTTTTTAAAAGATCTACTTTGTTAAGTGATGAGGTTTGTGTTAATTGCTAATGATGGGACACCTGCCATATGAAGACAGCCTTCATTTGGAATAATTTGCTGCAGCAACTATCTTTGCACAGAAATCTGTTTATGTACATCAATTCATCATGTGTATTATATGATTTTTGCCACAATATATTGTGGGTTTGTTAGATTCACAATCCTAAGAAGAGTTACACCCTTCAAAGCCCATTGACTTCACTTGACTCAGAGGTAGTAACTCTGTTTAGGATTGCACTATGAATAACATGAAGAAAATCCATGTATAAATGCGTACAAATAGTCACTACAGGGTGTGATACAAAGTGGGCACCATGAGCCAGTACTTTGTTTATACTATCCCTGCTAGAATCATATCATAATTACTTCTGATCCATGTCATCATTTTACAGACTTAGAATATGAGCAGACCTCAGTTTTCAGTTTTGGAGGGTTTATAAGGTTTGGAGGGTTTATAAGAAGGTCTGCTTTTCTCGGTTCTTTCCCCAAAACTCCAAATTCCTATGATTTCTGTATGTTCGCTTTGTCCTATTTTTATTTATTTATTTGTTTGTTCCTATTATTTATAGTCCACCTTTCTCACTGAGACTCAATGCAAATTACACAGTGTAAGTCAGTACAATCAATATCAAAGACATTTCAATAAAACATGTACAGGCAAATTTTAAAAAATTAAAAACCCCACAGAAATCCAACACAAAGCTGAAGAAATGCTGAAACAAAGCATAAGCAGTTCTATGACTGACATATTAAACAACACAGTATCATGCTTACAGCAGTAGTAGTGGAGTCTATGGTTCATCAATATTTATAGCAGTAATACTAAAGTCTGTGGTCCCTCCCTTCCCTTTACTGATGGATCTCTAATGAGTAAAAAGCCTCTTGAATAATTTTGCATTGTTTACAGAAGACCAGGAGAGTAGGAGCTTTCCTAATCTCCTCAGGTAGACCATTCCATAAAGTGGGGGCCACCACAGAGAATGCACATATACATCTGCTTCTTTGTTTTTGCTTTTACTTTAATTAGTAAAAGAGGAAAATAGGGTTTTTTCATAATTTAGTTATTTTAAAAGTTTTCCTTCTGGTAGCAAAATAGAAGAAGGAAGAATATGGTTTCTACCATGTGCACTAGGGGTGTGCAGTGCCAAGGTGATTTGCTTTTCCTGATTCGGTTTACCCGAATTGGGGGGGGGAATTGGAATAAAATGTATTGGACAAGGAGAAGAGAATATGATTTCCCTTTCTTCCTCTTGCATGAGTAAGACTACTCAAAGAGAAAAAATAAAGGATTGATTTCCATCCCCTTCCCACGTCAGTTGCCCAGCCCATACAACTATTGGTATATGCAGGACCCACAATGCCAACAGTAACTTGTGCAGGGTCAGAAAGAACTCCAAGGAGGAAGGGAAGGGGGGAAGATCCTGTGATCCTTGAGCTCACAGATTGTGGGATCCGATCCAACTGTCTTTTTCATTCTAGTCATTTGAAGCTACCTTTGCTTGGGAGATGAGGACGGAAGTGCTCTTGAAACTAGCCAGGTTTTCCAACCTGTCCTGAAGGACTGTGTGGACAAATCCTCCTCAAGCATTATAAATTGTCAGGCTGATAGGAATCTCAGCAGCTCATGGACACTGCCAAATTGAAGCCACCAAATGGAAACAGATGCAGAGGATGCTTACCTGTGTTTCATTTCCCTAAATGATTAACTATCCACCTACAGGAGAGGGAAAATGATATTAACTAGTTCTAATTCCCTGTTGTAGGTCATTTATAATTTCCGTTTTAATTGTGCAATCATTGTATTTTTTTCTTTGTAAATTAGTGGTTCCTCATACTTTCAATAAAAGAAACATCTAGGTTATATTGTTAAGAGTTTTTTCTTCCATTCTTTTCACAGCTCCTAATAATACTTGTGATGAAAATACTTTCACATGCCACAATAAAGTCTGCATTTCCAAGCAATTCGTATGTGACCACGATGATGATTGTGGAGATGGGTCAGATGAATCTCTAGAATGTGGCAAGTATTACTTAAATACATAGATATCAATTAAAGGATAGAATTTTTTTTAAAAAAATACAAAAATACATTAGATGCCTGTTTTATATTTAAAGATGAATAAAATATTTTCTTAATTTCTTTGAAGATTTCATTCTAAAGATTTCCCAAACAAATTATGTGATAAAAATGGAATAGAATTTAACATGGAATTTAATATGAGAGGTTAACCAACTTACAGTGCAACTAGGATTGCCAGGTCCCCTGGGGGGTTGTGGAGAAGAGTGGCGTAGTGAGGGGCACTAATCTCATGTGCACACACACTCCAGAGCATCCTCTGTCATGTCAGGAGTGACATCATTCCTGGCATGATGCAGACATGATGGGTCAATCTGGGGCTCAAATTGACCCAAATACTAAATTGGGGCAATTTTTAAAAATCACCCACCAATTTAGTATTTGGGGTGAATTGGATCCCCAGTACAACCTGGTGCTTCTGCATCGTGGTTGGAATGACATTATTCCTGGTGCAATGCACAGGTGTTTCAAAGCACATGGAAGCACACTTTGCCCCCACACACATCTTCCCCCCCACCAGCCAGCTAAGAAGTGGTGGAGAGCAGAGGCTGTGGGCACGGGATCTTCTGCCCCCACCAGGGTCTGGCAAACCTAAGTGCAACCCTTTGCAGAGTTACTGTAGTTACTCTAAATCCATTGATTTCAATGTGCTGTTACTTAATAATGTTTAGTTTATAGGTGCTGAATAAATCAATATTTTTTACATCCTGAAAAGAGATGATGATTGATACTAGTTTGATCTTGGAAACTTTTTCTTTTTTGAAAAGGCATTTGTTGTAAGATAAAAATGTTTTTAATACAATGCTTCTGTTAAATCCACTTAATTGGATTTTTTCTTGTTCATTTCAGTTTGTTTCTCCTTGTCAGCAGAAGACCACAGAGCATTTGAATTTCAAAGTTGTGAGATTTCTATGTACTTGAAGGGTCTTATATTCTTACACTTCTCAGTTATTATTTCTTGTTCAGTTGCATGTTTGGAAAATTCTCAATTTTATTAATAATGGGAGAAACCTCCCAGTTGTGGATCCAACTCAAGGGGGTGGAAGGGGGGCAAGGGCAAGATGACAGAAGACACAGAGCCACTGGATGGAGTTCAGGAGGCCACCCACAGCTTTATTTATTACAGCTTTTACAGAGCATTGGCATCTCACAGGGCTTGGGCATGCTTGCCAGCCGATGACCCCCCCCCCATTCCCTCAGCTCGCCAACTGAGGGAGAAACTGCAGGAAGGCAGTCAGTGGGAATCTATGTGCGTGTAAGCCTCTGTGCAGTTCCCCTGCCATCTGGGAGTGAGAATGCCCCAGCGGCCCACAAGTGGGCTTGCCCCCTCTGTGCCTCACTTCCAAGATCCCTTAAGGGAATACACATCTATGGGGAAACAGTGCCCTCTGGCCATGTTTCCCCCCATATAATCTGTGCCCCATGCCAAACTGCCCCCAGAAAAGTTGTGACAGAAGTGTAACCAGCCAACAACAACCCAACTGAAAGAAAACCCCTGAACCGGAGAAGGAAGAAGCCAAACTCCATTTGTGCCAAGTCCCCACAAAAAGGGGTGAGTGGGCAGGATGCTGATCACAGACAACTATGTGAGAGGCCCAGATGGCTCACCTATTTAAGCCCTGCCTGCGTACCTGAGTGGAGCCTGCTCAAGCTAGGTCTGCTGGCAACAGGCCCTCCCATTGCCTGGCCAGGCTGCCACTGATTGGCTGGCCGGGCAGTTTGAGCCCATTGGCTCCCACAACTCACTTGTAGGCTGCTGGGAGCCACTTGGGCTGGACCACTTGGCAGCTACCTTGTCCCAGTCCTGCACCCTTGTGGCCCGCAACTAGCATGCCCCAGTGATTCTGGGGGCTTGGGCTTATTATTGGACTGTCAGTTAACATTTATTTTTAAAGATTCCTTTGATTAAAACTCTTTTGAAAGGTAAATTTAGTAAACCTTCTGCTAAGTCAGTAGCTTAATGCATCAGTATCAAGGTGATTATTGTTAGGGAGGCACAAACAATAATTTTTTGAGGGGACGGGAATCTTCATTCATCCTTGAATCCAGAATTCCTGCTTCTTATTCTGAACCCCATAGCATCATGTCCTCTGTGTGATCTTGTACCTTTTCCCAGACAACCTTTTATTATTACCTAAATGGGAAAATTCTCATTTTCTTTTTTGAAAATTCTATGCATGGGAAATATGTAATGGAGATGCCAGTTTTAATGTGGAGCTAGAATTTTTTCCATAGAAAACGTAGTCTAATCACTGGGGAAATTGCTATAATCTACATTGCTGATAGCAAAATTGTTCACCCAATTCGTTGTAAACACAGTTCTTATTACACTCAGCAGTTATAAAAGTCAACAACCCGGAAGTTTACAATTTACCTGTTTTTAAACTCATGATTATTGTGGAATGCCAAAAAAAAGAACCTACAGGTCCTGAGATTAAAAACAGTTCATGAGAAGTTTGTAGTGATCAAGATCAAGTTTTTTTGTTACTTTTAAAATAAGCAGCCAAGCTCACCTACTTAATCTTACTTCTTGCCAATAATCCATAACTCCCATTTGTCTTCACTTTTACTGTTATGAGACTAGGATAGAGTGTCTGATCAATGGTCTGGTTATGTATTACCAAATGAGAAAAATATGAAAGTTAGTAAGTCATCATGGGCTCATCCATGCCACATTATGTCCTCCATGCCTTCTGCGTTTTCCTCCATCTATTAAGGATACTATTTAAAAAAAATAAAATTTGGATAAATACACGAATTTATTACCGCCCCCTACTGTCAGTCATATTACAGACATTTAGTTTTCTAAAAAAATATGAATTTATTCTTTTCTTTGTGTCTGATGTGCATCTCATACTAGTTCTAAGACCATAACATAACATAATTCTAATTTTTGTTTGCTACAAAGTCATTGATCTCTATTTTCATCGTTCATTTTTTGCCATATGAATATAATCATAATTAAGAACCAGATAATTTTTGCTTTTCAATACATGCACAGAAAACCAGTATTTCATGCTAACTCCTGTCAAATTTCATCTTCTTAAAGATAGCTGAATTTCAAATGGAATATTCAGGAAATTACCTTTTTCTCTATGGTTCAAAACTGCCAGACATTTATCTGTTAGCTGAGATCCCTCCAATATGACATATTTAAGGATTATAATGATGTGGCTACATATGGAAGATAGTTCAGACAAAGAGATGAAGTTTCTAGCCTTTAGTTTGCTAGTTAGTTGTTTTATAAATACTGCTTGTTATTTCTATTGAGTTAAATTCATCTTTTTAAAATATAGTAGTTTATAATAGTTTGAGAGAATGTGCTTGCCAAGTTTGAATAAGAAATGAATGTGTTTGTCTTGGTGCCTTTTTACCCTTAGCATTATTAATGAATTGTAACATCTTAATTTAAGATAATATAAACACACAAAAATCGTTCCCCCACTATATGTTTAAAGCAAAGAAATTTGATCAATAAACTGGCTCTGTGATTTGCTTTTCAAAGCATTTTATCATTTTTGGACAAAGATATTTTAAAAGTATGAAGAGACTTTACCACAGAAATCAAATAACTATTTTTGTAGTCTTGTCTCTTGTGCTATCTGGCATGTATGTAGGCTAAGCTCCCTACTCATATCATTCATATTATTATTTCAAGCAAATAAAATTCCCATTAGAGAAAATCAAAAGTCTTGTTTGCAATCAGTGTCTTGATGGTTTGCCACCTCCAGGGATATCCTTGGGGGAATACATAAAGAGAAGAGGAACTTTTCTCCAATGGAGATCTTGATTTATTGAAGAGCAGTCTTCATTGCACAGATAGGGAGAATCTTCCTCCAGAATCCACAGTCTTCATAGCAAGGTTAACTTTCTTCTTGGATCCTGTTATTTATAATTAAGGATTCTTTCTTTGTGTATCACAAATGTGCATGGTGTTTTAAAATGTACCTCAAGATGGATCACCTTGAAACTCTAAGAGCGAGTTAGGGTTAATACATAGCATTCCCAGCATGCTTCTTATACCTGTATGTTATAGCAATATGTTAGGAAGACAAAAGCATAGTAGCTGTACTGCACTTTAAAATTCAAGCAGTACAATTTTAAACAGTCACATCCTGCTGAGCCCATTGTCTTTAGTGGGTTTCGAAGGATGCAACTCTGTTTAAGATGGCGTTGTAGTCTACCAGATTTTCGTTTCAAATATTTTCAGATTCTCAGGTGTACTGATGGTGAAGTTTTGATTGATACAACTTTTACAAAGATGCTTTGGTCAGTCATAAAGCTCTTGAATTCAACAGCAGCACATGGGAGGTCCCAAGGATCTTGCTTGGTATAGAAGAATGACACAAGGAGAAATGTAATACCTGTTAATTTCCCCTCTTTGAGTTCTTCTATACCAGTCTAGACTGCCTCCCCTAAGACTATTTAAAATTTAAATGACAGTAATTTTAAGATTGAACTGTATTGTCTTTTAACTTCTTCTAATTATAAATTGTAGAGTATATAACTTTGTTTTAAGTCATCTGTAGTAGTAAATACTTTTCAAACAAAAAACAAGGTTTGTGAAAGAGGTGTCTTAACACCGAAGTTCAAATGCTCTGTCTCCATCTGCTGACAGGGATGAACTCCCCCCCCCAATGGTATTAAATCATTTGAAGAAAGTGAATTAACAGGTATTAAATTTCTCCTTTGTCTAAGGGAGTATTGCTAAGACTCATCTATTATTTCCGCAGATTAATATTTCACACACCACAAATAATCCTTTTATTTGTGCATCTCTTTGAAAATCGTGTCTTAACACTGAAAAGAGAGAATCTCCTTAACAAATATGCCCAAATTTGACAGGATGTTCAGGCCAGTCAACAATGGACCATATAATAATGTCATAAAAATATGCAATTGACAGTAACATTTGGAAGATATCGTTGGGACCCTGGAAGAGGAGGGCTGGGGGCAATTTTTGTGAAGTGTTAGATTTGGAAAGTCACAAACTCTGAATGAAATCATAACTCACCCATGACATTGACTGAATGGCTATGGCCAGATCACCATCTCTCAGATTTATCCACTTCTAATTATAAGGATGCATAAAATAAGAACTATAATGAACTCTACTCTGAAAATTGTGGAGAATGAGAACAAATGATGGTTTAGAAACTTGGATAATTTGTTTCTTGTCATGTCCTTAAGTACTAAAGGGGAAAGAGAATCATGTTTCCACTGCAGAATTCTAGGTTGCCTAGACCCAACCCACAATAATGCTGCAGCATACTATGCACTGCAGATAGTCTTTATCTCCTCATATTTGACACACTTCAACCAAACCTGGGCTCCAGGAGGATTCTTCTGCCATGCTCCTTTCATCAACATTGCTATGACCTGGGAGGACCAGTTTCAGTGGTCTCAGACCAGGAATTCCATGACCTGTTTGCTGTATTCTCTGGTTGGCTGACATAAATTACAACTCCTGACAATAGTATATGGCATGGTACTATGGAGGGGGGGTGCTGATTCTGTACGCGAGGTATGTGGCTTGCATCCGCTGTTGAATACCAGAAGGTTCTGCGTGGAATCCTCTGGGGTTTTATTGCTAAGGCCATGCATACAAAGATAAATGATACACATTGGTGCTATTAAAGGTTAGAATCACTTAAAAGAGCATATTTCAATATACAGAGTTGAATCTAATGACCCTCTTCTGCTGAGGTGCTGTTCTGCAGCAGAAAGACTTCTTCTCAATCTAAAGAGGCGCGTTACTGAATTTTAGCATGAATTTTTAATGCACATATGCCTATCAATCGTACAAACATTGCTGCTGATTTTCATATCTGTTGTGAAAATTTACTAAATTTATGAGGTATGAATTTTTGATCACTCTCTTCTAGGTTATCGCCCCTGTAATCCTGGAGAATTCCGTTGTGCCGATGGAAGATGTCTTTTAAATTCTCAGTGGCAATGTGATGGAGATTTTGATTGCCCAGATCATTCTGATGAACATCCAATTAACATAAAATGCAGAAGTGCAGGTTGAACTTTTTCAATATATGCTTAATTTTGGTTTTATGTTAAAAATAATGTTTACTTTTCTTAGTGTTTAATGGTCCGCTAGTATTTGGTAGTCTGCTGACAGAATATGCAGGTCAAGGAGGTCTGAATTTTGAAAAGATTAAAAGAAGAAATATCTCTGTGTAAGCTAAACTTTCTTACTCTTGTTGAATAGATCTTCTCATGTCTTCTCTGTGTTCCCCCTTTGGGGTGCAATTTTCCTCCCTCAATTCATTATATGAAAACTTTCTGGTACCAATTCAGAGATATTTTAGGCTAACAACTGCAAACATGGCTTACTACCTAAAGAAACTGTTCTGTTAAACAGTTTGTTATTGTTGCGATGGAGTTAAAGAGGATGCCTGGTCCAGCTCCTTCCCAACAGCTGATTGACCTTACTGAATCAGGGAACTGTCTTACATAGGAAAAGGCAGTTTGTCCAAGGAATATGTGTGTGCCTCAATAACTCTGTACCATACATTATTTTTCAGCATGGGCTAAATATGCAAAATAAATAAAATATATTTCTGATACCTTTCTGTAATATATATTGGTAGTCTGTAGACAGTAAAACAAACAAAATGGTGAGTAACTGTAAATCTAGACATTTTACAGGATATATTCTCTTAATCAAAATGCAATTTTTAACAAAATACCCATTGGTTCTAAACACTAGCAGTGAGTGGTATTTGCAACAGTCGAGCAGACCAGATGGGTGCTGCATAGTGCCATGTATACATTCAGTTTGCTTTTTGTTGGACACAGATAAGGGGGAAAACACCATACTGCTGTCCACTTTGAATCTTTGGGATATGATGGGCCATGAGTCTTGTTAAGAAAATAAATCGAAGAATTTGTGAGTAGTGGGCTGAGATGTATTATCACATAATATTGACTATGGCTTGGATTCAGAGATGCACAACTGGAATCCTGAATGGGTTTAGTGCAGTTCAGCTTGCTCAAGTTCTTGTGCAACATCTAGCACTTTCCTCCCCATTTATTATAGTGCTCAGAAACTAGTTTCACAAGATCTTGTGCAAGTGGCAACACAAGTGAGGATATAAGAAGTTTAGTTAGCACAAGCAGCAACTTGCTTTTTCTTGCATTTCTGCTGCTCAAGAGCTATAGTACAAGTGAAAATGTTGTGCTGGATCCATCCTTATATATTTATTGGCAATGGAAATAAAGAGAGAGGACTACAAGTAATGGTAAGGGAGTTTGTATCTTACAGTGCATTAACCTACCACATGTTGAATTCCATTTCCTTCATGTTGATTGGTACATTCCACTTGTCACTAAAACCAATGGCAAATTATCTGTAGATGTTAATCTTGGTGGGTTACACCATATGTATACAGAGTATGAAAGTGCTATGATAACAGTTTAAGTAATTTTGTCCTATTGATAAATAAAGATGCCTCACTCATTTTAAAACCTAAATGGTTCTTCATACATTTCTTGCAATACATTTGTCTATTTTTCTTTTGGTTGTTTCTTGTTTTTAGAACAGTCATGCAACAGTTCCTTTTTTATGTGCAAAAATGGCAAGTGTGTTCCCCAAGAAGATGTTTGTGATACTAAGCAGGATTGTGGTGATGGATCCGATGAGAGAAACTGTCATATTAATGAATGTTTGAGTAAGAAAATCAGTGGCTGTTCTCAAGATTGTCAGGATCTTCCAGTTGGGTACAAGGTTGGTAGTCATGGTGTGTAATATGAATAGAGTTTTCTGTCTTAAATTTGATTTAATTTAATTTAAGTTATTACATTTATATTCCGCCCTCCCCGCATCAGCGGGCTCAGGGCGGATGACAACAATTCAACATATTAAATATCACTAAAAACTTTAAAAACTCTACAAACTTAGATAAACTTAGTAACCATGCCAAACTCTGATTTGACACTTCCTTTTAAAATAATGCTCTAATCAAAAGGGCACAAGTCTACTGTTTACCAGCTTCTTATATTCCATAAACATAGAGGGCATCAAACTTAGATGTTTGCTTTTTGTCCTTAGAGATGCCTGCCTAGTCTGACAACAATATAAAAGTCATGGGAGTTTTGGGCCTGATTAGCTCTTATGCAGAAGTTTATTTAGTGCCTACGTAGTATGAACTCAAAAATAACTTGCTTATTATAGGGTTTTTGAAACCTTTTTAGTACATACGAGTTTGCTACATGCCCTTTTCTGCATTGCGTCAGTGTTCCATAGGAGAATATACAGCTGTAACATCTTCAGGGCTTTTAAACAGACAAAATTTCTTTCCTGTTGGAATATGGTGAATAGGGATTCTTGCAGTGATCCTCTGAGAAGCAATATGGCAGTAGCCACTAACAGGGAGGACAGAGTCCTGCATTGGTTTATCTAGTTCAGTATCCTTTTAAACACAGTGATCAATCAGTTGCCTTGGATGGCCAAGAAACAAGGCATAGAAGCCAAAGCCTTTCTCTAGGGTTGCCAGGTCCACCCCCCTGAAGTGAAAGCACTTCACGGGTGAGTAGCATAGGGGACACTTATCTCATGCGTGCGTGCAGTGCACACTCCAGAGTACCCCTCTATCATGTCTGGAATGACGTCATTCCTGGTGCGACACAAAAGTGACAGGTTCCACGGGGGGTTCAAATTAACTCCAAATACAGACTTCCTAGTCTGCTTTGCAAAGGAAGTGACATGGCTTTGAAGACATACAGCAGAAACACAAAGTATGTTGTTTAGCCTCAGGTACACAAGCATGCAAGTGTATGTCGGACTAAATAAGTTCTAACGTGAAAATGTTGCCACCGCAGGTAGCCAAAGAAAGCTCAGTTCAGAGCATCCAAGTTGTGAAATTTTCTTTTTATAGTGTGCCATTATTAGAGATTTGGATGTAATTTTACTTGGATGTCTTGTTTTATATCCTTTCTGAATAAAACTGTAACATGGTGGACTGGGGAAGTTTTAATAACATGGTGGGTTGAGGGGAGCCTTAAATGTACTTAATGTCAATTTGGTTTTTATTTCCTAGTGTAAGTGTTGGCCCGGCTTTCATATGAAGGATGATGGCAAAACATGTGTAGACATTGATGAATGCTTCTCTGGCTTTCCATGCAGCCAGCAGTGCATCAATACATATGGAACCTACAAATGTTTATGTGCAGATGGTTATGAAGCACAATCTGATAATCAAAATGGCTGCAAATCTCTTTCAGGTATCACTGTTTATTTTTACACAGAACTATTAAAGCCATATTGTAAACCAAATATTAAGAAATAATTAAGTTCAGTTGTAACCTGACCTTTCAAAAGTAATGAAACGTCAGTCAATCAGGACTAAAAGATGTTTTTTGTCCCAAACAAATTAACATGTAATAAAGCCAGTGCAGTAAAGAAGTTACTGTATCAGACTTGTATGAGGAAACACAAGTTCAGTCCCTATTTGGCCATGAGCTTCATTGGTTGATTTTGAGCCATGCATGTATTGTCAGCCTAGCATATCTCACAGAATTGTTGTGAGTATAAAATGGGGACGGAGGAATGTATATTGCAGCCCACACTACTTAGAGGAAGAGTGAGACAAATTTGAAATAGTTAGATAGGTAGCTTACTGTTTGGGAGATATCTGGAGAATTGTAAGATGGGCAAATTATAAAGTTCTCAGAGGTGTTCCACACTCTCCTAGTGATATATTTTCTTAATGTGAGGGTATGCTATGCAAACTCATATACCAGTGAGCGAATAAAAATACAATGTTCCATTTAATTGCATGTAACTTGACCAAATGATGAAAGGTCAACAGTCCTATAAACTGCTGCACTACCATAGCTGTTCACCTGGTCATGGATAAGGGATCACAGTGCTACCCTGCATTAGCACCTGCAACTTTTTTCTCCTCTCTATTTATTATTAATGGAATTGTAAGCTTATTTTCAAGTGTGTTAGAACACCTTGCAATAAAATAGGATAACAAAACACTAATTAAATTGTTAAAAACACTATACCACCACAATATTAAAATAAAAGCACAGCAGAGGATAATCAGGAGAGGGCAAGAAAACATTAAAAGGGGTGCCTCCTGTGCCTGCTTTCTACCAGTGATAGAGGCTCCGCTGATCATTTTCTTCTTCTCACTACGGCTGATTATTTTGTATGGCTTTTAGTCCATTCGACACCCCAATCCCTGGCCTCACTTTTTCAACATTCACGGGCAGATGCTGGAGGAGGGAAGAGGTGGGGAACATCTGCCTTCACCAACATCTTCCATTGGTACTGTATAGGATTCAACAAGGTGCAAACAGGATTTTTTTTGGATTGCGTGAACAGATGAAGCCAACTGAACTCACAAGTGAGCACATTCCAGTGCTCTGGGACAAACAATGAAAAGTCTGTGCTACCAGAGGAGGCCAATCTAGCTTTTCTGCAATATGGAACTTGAAACAGGGATTCTCCAACTGACTGTAAATCACAGGGAGGTTTCTATGGGAATAGATGCTTTTCCTGTAGTCTGCACCAGATAAAGTTTTGTAGGCCACCTTGAAGGCACCAAAATCATATAAGAGCTTAATGTAGTTGCTTTAATATTGGTTTGACATGCTTTTATCTACTAAAAAAAAAGTAAAGGTAGTCCCCTGTGCAAACACCAACTCATTACTGACATATGGGGGACATTGCATCACGACATTTTCTTGGCAGACTTTTTAGGAGGTGGTTTGCCATTGCCTTCCCCAGTCATCTACCCTTTACTTCCAGGAAACTGGGTACTCATTTTACCAACCTCAGAAGGATGGAAGGCTGAGTCAACCTTGAGCTGGCTACCTGAACATCAAGCAGAAACATGGTTTAATAATTTCTCACTAGCTGAATTTTCTAGATTATATTCAAGTGCAGTTATATGTAGAACACATCACAGTAATCTAATTTTGTAGTCTAATCTAGACAGAGTGCTGACACAGAATGATATTCTGAATTTCTGACTACTCTCTTCTTACTGCAACCGCACATTTGACACAGCCTTGGGTCTATGTCAGTTCTCCAACTTTTTCAGTCCTCATAGGTGGATATTCAAAGATGGATAAGGCAGGGAAAATCTCCAGCCACACACATTTTCTTAAAGCAAGGATAACAGTAATAAGATTTTTGTCTTCCTGCAGAGGGCACAGCTAGCCAATCAGATACAGCTGGGAGAACGCCCCCAGGGCCACAGTCAACCCACCCAGAGCAAGGCAGAATCCAAAGGCACCTTCCATGGAGTGAACCAGAATTTTAAGCATACTTTATAACCCTTTTAATATGGGAATTTCCTTTTCTTACGACGTTTCTCTGACTGACCTCACTTTCATTTTTTCTGAACAGAGATTGAATTTATTCCACCTTCTTCTACTGTCATGTCTGTACCCCTACATCCATGTCATTGTTCTAGGTGGTGAATCATTGTTAATGCTATACCTTAATTTCATTTTGCAAATGCTCTAACCATCACTTTCGTTTCTCAAGCAGCCTGAGAACACAGCTGTCTTATCTCTTTCCTTTGAAGCTCACAGAAGTGACCTTGCACTGTCTGAAATGTTACCGTTTACTCTTATGTCTTTTGGCCTGTCTCTAAATTCTAGAAGAAATTCCCAGACCATTTCCCGTTCAAACCTGTGGTCTAAGTGGGAGGGGAGAAATGATTGAGTATTTAGAGCTGTACTTTCTTCAAGTTTCTATTCCTATCAAGGAAGTGTGTACTGCTTAGATGCTTTCTTGCCTCTTGAGTAATTCTATGGACACATATATGGGAATGATTGGATTTCTGAATAAAACCATTTAACCAAGAGCTTGGACTTCTTGTTGCAATGGTATAGAGACCTGTCTAACATATCCTGTCACCCATAGCCTGACATTTTGATAGGAATCTCTTTAATTTTCCTCTGTACCTGCACCCTTGGAGAATGACTACCAGCTTCACGTTGTTAGAGTCAGCCCCGGGGCCAACAGAGTCAGAGGATTCTACTATTCAACCAGACTTGCCACTGGGACCGGGGACAACGCCAGAAGGGACTTCCAGGGAGGCAGTACCTGAGGCCCAGACAAGAACGGAGTCTATTGAACTCGAAGAAGATACGGTCGACCTGGAGGAGGTGAACCATCAAGAGGAACTGAAAGTGTTGGAGAGCATATATGTTGGATATGCCGAGCATCGTTTCCAAAGTGTGTTGAACAGGTTACAGAGGCTGGGGGACCTTGGATTACCCCCTGGCAATGCCACAGAGTATCGTGGAGTTACAGTCAAGACAGGAACCGATCCTTTGGACATCTGTGAGTTGGGAGTCGCAGCTGGGCCAAGCAACCAGGACTGGGGCAGACACCGCAGCTACCCACACTACAGGATATGGCAACACAATCGATGTTGTTGGATTTACAAATGCAAATAGAATGTGCTTAGACTAAGGGAATTATCAAGTAATAAGAGGGGGTAAGGGTTGGAAAGCTGTTGGAAGTCGATAGAGAGGGGGGAGGAAAAGGGTGGGGGATAGGGTTAATTAGATATTGAGGGAATGTATGTATTGAATTTGAAAAGTATACTCACCAATAAAATTTTCTAAAAAAAAAAACAAATGCAGGGGGACAGTGGATTAACCCCTGGCAAAGAACACACTTTGGTGGATTATACTGTCGAGGATGAGATGGATGGATGGACGGTCAAGTGACTCAAAGGCTGTGGCTGGGCCAGCAATCCCTATCAGCGGCCAGACACCGCAAACCGTGAGATATGGGACGAATCTTACCCAGGAGGAACTAGCCCATGCATTGAGGATACAACAAGAATGGGAACAAAACCTACTCCAAGGGCAAGAGAATACAAATTCACCAGAGGCAATGGTGAGGGAAGTGACGGAGCGTGCAGGGAACCAGGGAAAACCCCTATCCTGCCGCAGCTGGGGGAAGCTCCACAAATTAGACAAGATCCTACAAACTTTATAGGTATGGCGCCGCCGGAAAGGGGAAGAGTGCTTTCAGCAACTCCCGCACAGGTCGGGGACAACCAAGTAGCCCCCTCAATTATACAGTTCCCAATAATCGCAGCAGTAACAGATGGAAGGCGTCTCATCTTGCCTTCCCCCCTAGTGACTGCACCAAATATACCCTCCCGGGAAGTAGGGATGGGTCAGTATGGGAGAGCACATATGGGAGGTGCAAATTGCCACAATGAGGATGAGAGTGCCAACAAACTTACAGACTCAAACTCCCTTACCAGTAGTGACAATTCCCACTTTACCACCCCAGCGGGGAGTGGGGCCCCAACAAAGGGGAACATGGCCATTAAGGTTCCTGCCTGCTACAGCAAGCACAGGGGCCTTGGTTACCGCCGTAGGGATGAGGGCGCCCCAAGCTGGCCAACCACAGGGAACTCCTGTCATTGTTTCAATGGGGACAAGAGTGCAAATGGGTCGTTTGCAACCAGGGGGCTCACAGGATACTCCCTTCAAAGAATATCGGGTCAACCACAAGGGACCCCTATCGTCGCCCCAATCGGCATAGGAGTACAAATAGGCCACCTGCAACCGGGGGGGGTCTCACAATATACCCCCCTCAGGGTACCCCGAGGGTGGAAGCGCAAGTCTTCCCCCCCCCACGGAGGGGTGCCTGAAGCCACTCCAAGGGCATAAGGAACCAATGGAGCCTATCGAATACCCTTCATAGCTCAGGGACACGTTCAACCACCCCCCTTGGGAGCGGCCCCGATCTACCAGCTGGTGGGGTACCAGGAAGCAGGAGCTCCCACAACAGGATTTCCACAATGATTCAAATTGGAAACCACATTCGATGGGAACCCCAGGAACTTGGGATTTTTCATAGTACAAGCCATGGAATTTTTCCAAGATTGGGGACATTTGTTTCCCTTGGAACACAGTCGAGTGAACCACTTGGGATCTCGACTGGAAGGGGCAGTAGCCGAATGATATGTAACTCTGCATGACATAGGAGCACCTGAGCTGTATGACTTAAATGCTTTTGTATATGCATTAAGAGCCCAATTTGAAGACCCACTAGAGGGAGAAAGGGCTCTCACAAAGCTCAGAACCATAAGACAAGGGTGCCACAAACCCACATCCAACTCAGGCTTAGGCTGACCTTCCCCTATCCTGAGGTAAAACTTCTCCTCTTTAAGCTTGTGAAGCTGTATACTGGGGCTGGGAAGCCTCTGGTAGCATGGTTGATGATAAGTTTCAACTTTCCTTCTTGTCCCACCCATAAGGATTATTAAAAATGGTTACCCAGCCAAGTCTTAGTAGGGAACAGATCAGGGGTTTGCGCTTCCCTTTAGCAGAAACTGGCACACAAGGCTTGGGGAGGTTCAAAAGGTAATAGAAAGTTTATTTACAGTAGGTTAAAGTCAAAAGGCAGGTAGGCAGTTGTTTGAACTGAAGAAACAGAAAGGTTTTTGTACAGGAACTTCACTGGTGTGAGGCACAAAACACTTGGTATAACACTAGGTTGCTGGCTTCTTTCAGAGGTTGACACTGCTTCACAGATGTTACACTTTATATACTCAAACACAAACACAGCACGACTTTCCCTCCTCACCAGACTTAAGGGTGCTCCACTGAGACAAACCCTTCCTAGATACTGGGCAGGCATTATAGTTATGTGATATAACCCTATTCCTGGCACTGATGGGGAGACTCCTCTCTACCCACTTCCTTGCCCCTCTATAATTCCCAGATCTCTTGAGTCTAAGTAGGAGTTAGTGCTGGTTTTTCCCACTTTAGTCCTAGGACTAAAAGTGTTTCACAAACATTATTTCCTCACACAGAGGCTTCTCAGGCTGACCCTCTCTGGTCTAAAGCCAGGCTGCAACTCCCTTCCACTCTCTTGTTTTCCTCTCCCACTCCAACTGACTGCTTCCCCAACATTCCATCCCCAACTACCGTTTCAGGCTAGCCCCGTGTGTGTGGGGGGGGGGGGGAGGAAACATGCCAATCATACTTTCACTTCTGGAAATCTCCGCATCTAAAGTTGAGTCTGTCACAAAGGGTCTAGACCCATAAGACAATATGCTGCTGAATTCAGGATTAGCCACCAAATGTCAGGACTTATCACAAAGGACTTAAAATTGAACTGTTTCAAAATGGATTGAATGTCGACCTGCTAGATTGAGCACTAATGCAAGACGACCCACAAACCCTGGCATGTGAGGTTGAAAATAGGACTCAAGTGGTGAAACTTGTTAGAATGCAGCAACATGCTGGGGCGAGGAGACCGACCACTGCAGACAGGGGCTGCAATTTGCTAGGTCCAAAAGCCCCTATCTCCGTAACTGGAAGAGAACTACAATGGCAACAAGGGCTATGTTTAAAGTGTGGGGGTACTGGACATTTTGCCGCACGATGCCCTGTAAAACCAGCGCAGGGAGGAGAGGCCAAAGTGTACCCAAACCCATGGTGCCCCCGAAACCACCTAATCAGAAAGTGCCTCTGAAACTTGGGAAGCCAGAGACTGGTTTGGATGCTGATGAGAGCCCCGGAAATACTAAGGAACCCACACAAAATAAGCGGAGGAGGATTTTACCTCACTGTCAGGAAATAAGACAGACCTGCTGTGAAAAGGCCCCAACGGCAGGTCTCTAAAGAACCCGAATCACTTAAGGTGAGAGAAAGAGGGTCCATACTGTTTATGCCCATGATGTTAGTGAATCCAAAAAAGGGAACTCATGTGTGGGTGCAAGACTTAATAGATTCCGGATGTTCCCAGGACATTTGATATGGCCTTGGTCTATGTCAGTCCTCCAACTTTTGGCAGGGAAAATCTCCAGCCACACACATTTTCTTAAAGCAAGGATAACAGTAATAAGATCTTTGTCTTCTTGCAGAGGGTACAGCTAGCCAATCAGATACAGCTGGGAAAACGCCCCCAGGGCCACAGTCAACCCACCCAGAGCAAGGCAGAATCCAAAGGCACCTTCCATGGAGTGAATCAGAATTTTAAGCATACTTTATAACCCTTTTAATATGGGAATTTCCTTTTCTTACAACGTTTCTCCGACTGACCTCACTTTCATTTTTTCTGAACTGAGATTGAATTTATTCCTCCTTCTTCTACTGTCATGTCTGTACCCCTACATCCATGTCATTGTTCTAGGTGGTGAATCATTGCTAATGCTATACCTTAATTTCATTTTGCAAATGCTCTAACCATCACTTTCGTTTCTCAAGCAGCCTGAGAACACAGCTGTCTTATCTTTTTCCTTTGAAGCTCACAGAAGTGACCTTGCACTGTCTGAAATGTTACCGTTTACTCTTATGTCTTTTGGCCTGTCTCTAAATTCTAGAAGAAATTCCCAGACCATTTCCCGTTCAAACCTGTGGTCTAAGTGGGAGAAATGATTGAGTATTTAGAGCTGTACTTTCTTCAAGTTTCTATTCCTATCAAGGAAGTGTGTACTGCTTAGATGCTTTCTTGCCTCTTGAGTAATTCTATGGACACATGGGAATGATTGGATTTCTGAATAAAACCATTTAACCAAGAGCTTGGACTTCTTGTTGCAATGGTACAGAGACCTGTCTACCATATCTTGTCACCCATAGCCTGACATCTACTCTATTAGTAATTACAAGGCATTCAAACAGCAGCAGCAGCGCAGCTGCTTTTATGAAAAGTTACAGAAGAAATTCGCTATTTGTACACCCTTCTGAACATAACTGCACCACATATTTAGAAAATTTACATGTCATACTGAAGGACTATATCATCCCCTGTCACTTTCTGTTTTAATTCCCCCTTTCAGAGGGAGTTGATGCAGAACTCTCTGATTACTGATGTCACAACTCTGACAGGAAAACTAATCTATCAGAATATATTTCTTCATATACAATTTATTGAATTGATAAAGGAAACTAAAAAATAATAACAGAGTTTTTAAAAACATAGTTCTAGAAATCAAATGACACAATTAGATCTTCACTTCAAAATATTTGTGCATTTTATATCTAGACTTGGTGGTGAAAGACAGCAAAAGCTTTACTTGGATGAACTTAAATGCAGGCAAGTAGAGCGCCAACAGTAGGATCAGTTCTGAGTCAAATATTTACTAATATCCATTTATGAGGATCTTTGCAGTTCAAACTAAGAGTACTTAAATTACGTATGGAAGTTTTTTTGCTCAGCATATATATAACTGTAATTTTTTAAAATACTATTATCAGGATATTATGTAAATGTTTAGTAACTGAAGTTTTACTCCATGGGTATAGGGGACATTTCATAGATTTATTAACATTAAAGGTTTTTTTAAAAAAAGAAGTACTTAGCTCACTACTGCCATAAAACTGTAGTGTTCATTAATTTGAACTGTTTGACAGAATTGGAAATTCTACCTTTCTTAATGTCAAACATTACTTATTACCTATTTGTTCCTTAAAAGCCACGCTGAGGAACTATGTTTAAATTCATCTTGAAACCGAAATTATTGTGAGTGCTAATACATTTCCTGTATTACAAAGGCTAAATTAAAGTAGTTTGAAAGAGATGCTAATTGAATCTCTTGTTCAGTTTATGATGCATCATTGATCTTTCTTGAAATATTATGCTTTTAATGTTCCCTTCATCTATAACAGTGTTCACAGCATGTAGCATTTTATTTTCAACTACTTGTGTTCCTGGACTTTCTATTCTCAAATTCCATAAATTAACTTAAAAAGCAAGATTATTTTTTTCTTCTTTTTCTGTATTTAGATGAAGAACCTTTCTTAATCTTGGCAGACCATCATGAAATAAGAAAAATCAGTACCGATGGATCCAACTACACTTCATTGAAACAGGTATGATTCAGATCACAATCAAGTTAAATCTTAACATGTAGTATTATTAAAAATGCCTGAGTGCCCCCCTGCCACCTGCCAGCTGATAGTTTAAAGGGACCTGCCACTTGCAAGCTGCAGGAAAAGTTTAAATGGCCATTTCCTCGGGGAAATGGCCTTTTAAACTGTCCCTTTCCCAATACGACCCAAACGAACCCGAGCTAGTAAGTAGTTCATGGAAGTTCGTAGAAAGGAGCTTCCACGATCTGTGGTTTGTGAACCACGAACGGCCTGGTTCGTGCATTTTTTGGGGTCATAATTGGATTCGTGCCCACCTCTAGTAATGATCCACAAGCAACTCTTAAGGATTTTTGTTCCTTGATGACAAAGCACTACTGCAAATTTGGAATAGACAGTCCAAATAAGATAAAAATAAAACAATAACACCAAGTCAATAAAAAGAAGCCTACCCAATGAACATTAGCCAAGACAATATTTAAAAACATGTAAGTGCATAAAAGCATAAAACCAACTGATAACTCTAAAAAGATATTGATAAAATAGTCCTCAGCCTCCAAGCAGACCAAAAAGCTGGTAAAAAAGAGACACCTTAGTTTAAAGAGAAATGTTTAGCCTGGCATCTAAACAAAAGTAAGATAGGTGGCAAGCAGGCATCCTCAGGGCATTCCACAGGTGAGCCACTGCCATCAACTCTGCCTGCCTAGTTTGTGTAGTGATAGTTGATGGTGGCTGCTGTCACAGCCCCCTTGTCCCGCAAGGCTGTGGGTAGGAAATTCAAGAGCAAAAAAACTCAATTCTGGTGGCAGGGGGTGAATCCGATTTAACTTAATAATAACAACAACATTCAATTTATATATTGCCCTTCAGGACAACTTAATGCCATACTCAGAGTGGTTTATGAAGTGTGTTATTATTATTTATTATTTATCCTCTTGACAATCATCCTGTGAAGTGTGCAGGGCTGAGAGAGCTCTGAGAAGCTGTGACTGACCCAAGGTCACCCAGCTGGCTTCAAGTGGAGGAAAAGGGAATCAAACTTAACCACTACACCAAACTTGCCTCTGATAGTATTCCAAATAATTTCCCCAGTATGTCTTCCAGATGCCAGTGAAATGTTATCCACTTAAACGAGAAATTCTCCTGCCTAATCATTTCTTTATTTTTCTGCTCTGTCGGTATACTGTGAAACTCTACTGTGATAGCCTTGAGGCATCTTTACAAGAGAACAGTATCTTTATAAAAGTAAATGTTACCTTCCACTGATTATTTTCCTTTTAACAAAATCTGTTTGTGACATCAAACATAGAAATGTGGTTTTCCTCTTCCTGTCTTTTCAATCAGAACTTGATATGAAGCAACCACCGGAGCCAACAGTGCTGCATCTGTGAAAATACCACTTTTCCTTACAGACAAAAATTGGGGCTTATGCTACGAAGTTTAATTTGGAGTGTTTAAATTTTCCAAAAATTCTCCTCATCTCAGGGCTCAAATCCATGAGATGCTGGGAATTGGGTGAAAAAGAGTGTTCATGGCACAATGAATTCATACAGCACTAAAAGAATACAGTGGAAGTAATCTTTATTTTAATAATAATATTTTTAAAATAATTTTTTTATCATTCTCTTCCTCTGGGCATTCTCTGTCTGGATCCCAAGGGGACTGTCAGTCAACTTAAAGGGTGTCAAAGAGCAAAATTCAAAAAAGATTGGTGTGAGAGAATGCACTTTAAAGAAGGTTTCTTAAGTGCAGCACTCAGCGAGCTGGAAGTGAAGGAGTTAACAGTTGCCTGGAATGAGAACTTGATTAACAGGCTGCTCCCTCTTCTCTGATTGGCCAGTTAGAACCAGACTTTCAGGATGACAGTTGGTTGCTGACAACATTTTGAGTAGAGTATGTGTGTCTGACAGGGAAGGTCAGACAGGTTTCCCTCTGTATTGTCCTAACTGTAACACCATTGTCTTGAGGAAGAATTCTAGTCAAAAATTCCAAGTATAAAAGCCAGCACAAGCTGAAACCTGTTTACACAGCCACAATAGAACTGTGTACGTGTTTTTGGCAAAGAGTGATTGGGTAGTAAGTGAAGACTCGCATTCAAGTGAAGAAGGGACTTTGTATTTAATCATCAAGAGTTTCAGCAAGGAGAAGATCCAGAATCTGAAGGGGGGAGCGGGGAGGAGGCAGGGAGCGCAGCTACTATAGCCGTTCAGAGAGAGCTGCGACCGAGACGGGGTGGGGGTGGGGGGAAGAAGACCTGATTCTGACTGTAATCTGTATTTTATAAGGTCTACCAATCTAATGGCATATTAGAAAGTTTAACTTTAAATAACTGTATTATGAAGGGAATGCAAGACTTGTAGTTGTAGTTGTAGTGTGTGTTTTTTATATGTTGTTCCTTTCCCCTTGTTCTCCCTTTTTCTCTTTTGTAGTTTTTTGAGTTTAGTAATTTAAAAAAAATGAGCCAAGTAGGAGATTTTTTAATAAAATACTTGAGATTAAATGAATTGTAATGTAACAATTCATTGATATATAATCAAAAGTTCAGGATAATACAACTCCAAATAACAGCTGAACAAAGTTAATGTTGTATGAAACAAAAAGAAAATAATTTCCTTTTAAAGTTATTTTGAGCTCTCAGTTTAAAGAACTGTTGTTCACTCCACGCAATCTGGCAGCTTCTTTTTAAAGTAATGTTATATTTAAATGTATAGATCAGGTTTGTAAATGTGCAAGAGATAGTATATAGTAATTTTTTTCTTTTGATTGATACTTGAATACAATGCCTTATCTGAGTTGTAATATTCATAGTATTGAATTGTTTGTAGAAAAAAATAGGTTAATTGTTTTTCTTTATAGGGTCTGAACAATGTGATTGCAGTAGACTTTGATTACGGAGAAGAATTCATCTATTGGATTGATTCCAGCAGACCTAATGGCAGTAGAATAAACAGAATGAATTTGAATGGAAGTGATGTCAAGGTGATTGGGAAGTAACCATGGAATTATAGAACAATATTATTTTGATTGTAGTGTTATGTAACAAATGGTTTGAGTGCAGGTTTGCACAGTATAAATCAGCTATAATTAAATACAAAATAAGAGAGGAGAAGAAGGATTATACTACATATAAGGTCTCAAGTTGCATAAATCAAATGGATTTTTCAGCTAATATGTACCTAGTTAAATGTGGGATTGGACAAACCTGTTAGATAAAAATGCTGACATTGTTGCACTCTGACTTGCACTGGTGTAAACCTTCCAAGAGCTGAGCAGCTACTCACAGAAATTTTGTTGGTCACATGAAGCATGGCTTAATCAAAGAATAGTTTGTTTTGTTTAGTTGATCACAAAAAGGATGTAATGGAACAAGCAGTGTATACACTATATGAATTTGTTCATGTGGAATAGAATGTTACATTTAATACAATTCACATTTATACAGTGCTTTACTCAGCACCATGTGCTTTATTTTTACAGATTTCCCAGAAAGCTAAAAGATTAAGCTTATAGTTGTGAGATCTTCATACAGAACTCTAACATGAAGCTTCCTTTTTTGATGTCATTTCAGAGATCAGCTCTGTATGTCTATTGACGTTTTAACTGTGGAGCTCTGTCCCATGCAAATGTGTATGCTTAGTTTGCCTGAGGGTCTATATGTATCTTAGACTTCTTTAGTCTATAGTACATTTTAGCAAGTTTAGGTGGAACAGGTTTTTGAAACTCTGAAATTCTGTTGATTTGTGATAAGCATCCACAAAGACTAATTCATGAGGTGATGGAAGACAATCTTTTTATTTTGGAAAAACAGCTGTAATTTTATCACAGACCCCATTTCCGAAGGAAGGAAGGAAGGAAGGAAGGAAGGAAGGAAGGAAGGAAGGAATACTTAACATGTTCAACTCATGGTTTTAATCTTATCAAAAGTAGCACTTCTAACTGGCTATCACTTTTGAGAAAGAATAAAAACGTTGCTCTGTTACTATGTCATAATTTTTATAACCTGGTATCATTCTAGTTTTGGGTTCTGTTTGTGTAATTTATGTTCCATAAGAAATATATCACCCTTCTTCAACCTTTAAAGCTGCAGAATTGTTTGTTAAACTAGCAGTTTAAACAAGAATTATACTCTTCTAAGACTATTGCCTTCAAAGGACTTAGAAGAGTGTAACTGTCACTGTAAATTACTCCCCCCCCCTCTCTCTGTGTGTCTTTCTCCATAAACATACACACACACTCACACATGGATTGAAGTTGTAGGTTTTTTAAAAACATTTTCAAAGGAATTTTTTGGTTGTTTTGTGTATTATATTACTTATACTGTTTTAATTTCTCCAGGTAGTTCATAACACAGCTGTTCCTAATGCACTAGCAGTTGACTGGGTTGGAAAGAATCTGTATTGGTCTGACACAGAAAAAAGGATTATCGAAGTATCAAAACTCAATGGCTTGTACCCTACAGTTCTTGTGAGCAAAAGGGTGAAGTTCCCTAGAGATCTCTCTTTAGATCCTCAAGTTGGGTATGGAGTTACAGTGTAAATTAGTAGTGTTGATTGATCTAATCTAGCTAGATTAACCCTAGCTATGAAATATATTTGTTCCTCCTGCTCATCAAAAGTTATGCAGAGCAATGTTTTGGGTTCATTCAGGTAAAAGATCTAAGAGGCAATCAAAACTTTGATCGTTTAATGATTTAAAATGATGAAGTGGAAGATTTAGTTTTCTCTTCCTCCTTTTTTCCTGTCTATATGTTCTCCACAGGAGAGTAATTCTGATTGTAACATTGTCTTTAAATATTGATAACATTGCAGTAAAACAATGTGATAGTTCATGTTTATGAGTCCGTAAGTAAAGTTTCACAACATATTTTCTGCACGTGTATTTACATTAAATAAGCAGTTATTGCCTCATCAGATTATATACAAAGTACTTTTAATTTAGTTTTAAAATTCCTAAAGGAAACTTTTAATTCTTTCCATCTATAAAGGAATAAGTGTGTTGTGTGTGAATGGAATAGATTTCTATTTGATGCAAAATATCATTAAGTAATTAAAAAGATCCAACAAAAGATTTGTGTTTTGTTTGTCATGTAGTGTAACTTGCCAAGTTCTTTTTTTTTCTTTTTTCTTTTTACAAAATTGCCAATACCCTCTTTATCTTAGAGTAAAACTACATTTTCAAGTTTTTAATTAGTTAAGTTTGGATTCCCTGAACCCAACTCAGGTTCCCTGCAGCCACACAGTAGCTGCGGAGAATGGCTTTTTAAAAATAAAGGAGAGCCCATGGAATCTTGGAACACTTCCGCAGGGGAGGAAGGGCTCCTGCCGCTGCCCCCCCCCAATTGTTTCCCCACTTTGAAACAGTGCTGAAGGGGGCTTATTCCCTATTTTGGTTGTTTCATGTGCACAGAATACACAGACCACATGGACTAGCAAAAACAGGGAAATCTCTCACCTTCAGCACTGTTTCTGTGCTGGAAACCCTTCTTTTCCTGCAGCTGCTGTGTGTCTGTGGATAACCTGAGTTGGGTCCAGTGAACCCAGACCAGCTCATTAAAATGTGAATGTGTAGTTTGGCCCTTAGTCATTCAAAGGTCCTTCCTGGAGCAAAGAGTAATTTTCATGCAATGTGTGTGATTATTTGCAAATTTGCTTTTGAATGGTGAATTCAGAGAGCGTCAACCGTTGTGTTATATCTTACTGTTGTAAAATAAGTTCTTCAAGTCATGAGAATGGTACTTCAATACGTGATTCACTAATATTTCCTCTATGCTACTGTAACAGGAGGAGAAATATATTTTCCCCATATGATATTACTTGAAAGTAATCATTATTCTCTAATATACCCTATCCATTTACCACTTTTTTTGACTGGAGAACAAAGTCAATTAGCCCCCACTTGGCAGCCATCTATTTAGTTTACTCGCCCTTAAATATTGTATTTGAAAGCAAGTCACATTGTGTACTTTTTACTTAGTTTTAGATTGCAACCAGAGGGATATTTCCTGGATAAACATGTATTGCTATGACGTGTTAGTGCTTCTGATTATTAAACAAAGTACTTACGAATTTTGTTTCTTAGATACTTGTACTGGATTGATTGCTGTGAGAATCCTCACATTGGCCGAGTTGGCATGGATGGTTCTAACCAGACAGTTGTGATAGAAACACAAATATCTAGACCAATGGCTCTTACTATAGATTACGTGAACAGAAGACTCTACTGGGCTGATGAAAACCATATTGAATTTGCTAACATGGATGGTTCTCATAGAAATAAAGGTTAGTCATATACAAAGACATTCTGTCTTTAACTAGCTTTTGTCTACTTGTAGAAAAGTGTGTGTTTCCTATTGATTATATTTTCAAAGATAATATAAAGTAACAGAACATTAGAATGAATAATATAAAGGGCAAGGCCTCCCTGACTTTGTTATAACTTTTCCACCTTTAGCTCTTATTAGCAGTAATTTTAGGTAATATTACTATGTTCCTCCATTTTAAGATATTTTCAGATTTTTTTTAGTTGAAATGCAAATGAGAAATATATGAAATAGTTAAATAGAAGATAAAATTCATTCCTTTGTGGAATAGGAATAATTTTAAACGTAACATTTTGTCTACTTCATTAAGAAATCAGTACATACATCCACTGCACCATTGCTGAATCTAATTCTCAACATGACCCCATCTGGGGATACTTAAATCCATAGACTGGAGCCATGAACAGACAAGACAGGTCTTTCTACAAACTTTAGAAAAAAAAACAGTTTTTAAAAATCTCTGAAATCTCTTTTTTAAAAAGTTAGAAACAGTTCCTATAATTTAAAGAAAGGCGACAGTGTTGCCAGCGCTTAAACCTTAGCTTCTATCAGTAAAAGGCAGGGGAAGGACCTTTTTCAGGGTTATTTTGGCCTCTGCTTTCCTCCTACCTGCTGAAGTGGAAGGATTAATCAGGGCCAGGGCTAGGGCCAGGGCCAGGGCCAGCAGCAACCACCAGGTAACTTGCTACCATAGCATGTGTGCAACTCACCCAGGTGTGGTGATGGCTACAACTTGATGCCACACAGCTCACTTGGGCCCAGTGGCTGTCTGTACACAACTTGGTCAGGCCTGGCTCCCAGTGCCATGCAACTCAGCTGCTCAATGGGCTACATGTGTCAGACTTGTGGCTAGATAACGTTCTTACTCCAGACTACCTTCTGCAATTAGACAACAGTCCATTGTTTCCAAAAGGTTTTTACTGAAGAATTAGTTCATTATAGTCCACGAGCCTGAATACAAAATCCAGGATGGTACATATGCATTGTTACCAATGACAGGCAAAGCATGAGGTACAGAGTAACAGATCACAGCAGGCCCAACCTCCCCCCACAGTTCTCAAAACAACCCCTTTGAAGTCAGAAGAGCGAGAAGCTCCCAAGGCCGGTTCTTGGTGGAACGTCGGTAGCCAAAACAATCCTTTTCTGTGAGATAGCTGCCTGGGAACCTTGGCACCTGGAAGAGAGCACTTACACACTGAAAAGATTAAAATGGAGTCGGTTAAGCATAGGCATACAAGAAAGCATTCTGGACCTGACATTCTGCCCCCTCTAAGATGCTCCCCCTCCAGGTTTCTGTGGGTAGCGAGAGTGGAACGCCTTAACTAATCTAGGGGCATGAACATGTACAGAGTTCACCCATTCATCAAACCCAGAGTCAAAGTCTTTCCACCTAATGAGATAAAATAACTGATTTCTTTGTATTTTAGAGTCCAGTATTTGTTGAACTTCATAGTGGGTTTGATCATCAATCAGAGTGGGGATTGGAGGCGCACGGGTGTGCCATTGATCAGCAGGAGGGGCTTTTTTCAACAAACTTACATGGAAGGTATCATGTACATGACGAAGATTCTTTGGCAGATTTAGAGCAACAGTCACTTTGTTGATTACTTTGCGAACAGGAAACGGACCTAAAAATTTCAACGCTAGCTTGCGGCTGGTTTGGGTTGTTTTCAAATTCTTTGTGGAAAGGTAGACCAGATCACCCGGCTGTAATTCCCATTCTGCCGCGCGGTGGCGGTCAGCGTATTTTTTGTAATCCTGTTTGGCTTTGATGAGATGTTTCTTAATCTGCGTCCACTGTTGGGTTGCTTCCCCCCACCATTCGGTGACGTCTTTGGAGGCTGTAGTAGGGGGAGGAAGCGCCTCGAACGGGAAGGGCTTGAAGTGGAAGCCATAGACGATTTTGAAGGGAGCTTCTCCCGTAGAGGCGTGCACGCTGTTATTATACGAGAATTCTGCCAAGGGGAGCAAATCAAACCAATTATCTTGTTGGAAATTAATATAACAGCGCAGAAATTGTTCTAATATCTGATTTGTTTTTTCTGACTGTCCGTCTGTTTCTGGGTGATGGCTTGAACTCAGACCTTGTTCAATACCCAGTAGTTGTAAAAGCTCCCGCCAGAAGTTGGCAACGAACTGTCCGCCGCGATCCGAGATCACCTTGGATGGAAAAGAATGTATTTTTACAATGTTTTTCATAAAGATGTCGGCTAGCTTTCTAGCCGAAGGAATTGTAGTACAGGGTATAAAATGGGCTTGCTTGGAGAACAAATCGACTACGACTAAGATACAATAGTGTCCCTTGGAGGGGGGCAAGTCTGTGATAAAATCCATGGAAATTATTTCCCACGGTCGGCTTGGCGTTTCTAGGGGTTGCAGGAGTCCCGGAGGTTTTCCTTTTCGGGATTTGGCGCTGAGACAGATGGGGCAAGACGCTACATATTGTGAAATGTCCTTGCGCATGCCCGGCCACCAGAATTGGCGTTGTACCAAATGAAGTGTTTTTAAGTACCCATAATGTCCCGCTGTGGGAGCATCGTGACAGCGTTGTAACACTTCTTTCCTTAAGCTTTTGGGCACATAGAAGCGATCTCCCCAGAGCCATTCCCCCTGATCGGATTGTTGCAGTTTGTCTTTGGGCACATCTTCCCCCTCCTTTTCCACTTCAGCTTTTAATTTTTCTCTCCATCCCTGGTCGGGTTGGGGAAAGCGGGTGGTGCGGCTGCGTGTTGTCACCACGCCCCCTAATTGCGTAGGTGAGAAGACTGTGTCTATTGTCTCCTCCCTTTTGCTTTTGTGCTGGGGCATGCGTGATAGAGCGTCCGCCAAGAAGTTGCTTTTCCCAGGGAGGAAGTTCAATGTGAAATCAAATTTAGAGAAAAACTCCGCCCATCTCAGTTGTTTGGCGTTAAGCCTGCGAGGGCTGCGCAGGGCTTCTAAATTTTTATGATCCGTCCAGACTTCGAACGGATGGCGGGCTCCTTCTAACCAATGTCTCCAGGTAGTGAGAGCCGCTTTTACAGCAAAGGCTTCTTTCTCCCATACATTCCAATTCCTTTCCGATTCTGAAAATTTTCTGGAAAGGAAGGCGCAGGGTTTGAGCTTTTCATCCGCCCCCCGCTGTAGCAGCACACCCCCAATTGCCGTGTCGCTGGCATCGACCTGTACTATGAACGGGCGATTGTCGTCGGGGTGTTGTAGAACGGGTTCTGATACAAACTGCGTTTTAAGGTGATCGAACGCCGTTTGGCATTCCGCCGTCCAAGCCAGTTTTGCACTTGGTTTTTTGGCTTGGTCCCCCTTATCTTTGGTTTTCAACAGTTCAGTTAGGAGGAGTGTGATTTGGGCGAAATTTGCAATGAACTCTCTATAGAAGTTGGCAAAGCCCAAGAAGGATTGTAATTCTTTGCGGGTTGTGGGGGTTTGCCAATTTAGTACTGCTTGTATTTTACTTGGATCCATTTTCAAACCCTCCTTAGAAATACAATAGCCCAAGTAAGTGAGTTCCGTTTTGTGAAATTCACATTTGGAGAGTTTAATAGGTAACTGGTTATTCATGAGGGTGGTTAAGACTCTCTTTACTAGTTCTACGTGTTCCTCTTCAGTTTCTGAATAAATTAACACATCATCCAGATACACCACTACACCTTTATAGAGGAATTCATGCAGAACCTCATTAATCATGGACATGAAAACTGAGGGGGCTCCGGCCAGGCCAAAAGGCATAACTAAGTATTCATATTGGCCGAGTGATGTGTTGAAAGCTGTTTTCCATTCATCCCCCTCTCGAATACGAACGTGAAAGTAAGCATCTTTCAAATCTAATTTCGTAAAGATCTTACCTTGAGCCACGACGTTGAGTAGATCTCTTATGAGCGGAATAGGGTAGGCTTTGCTGGAAGAGACCGCATTAAGACCTCGAAAGTCCGTGCATAATCTCAAGCCCCCATCTTTCTTTTTTACAAAAAGTACTGGCGCTGCATGGGGACTGTTAGCTGGCCGAATAAATCCTCTTTGAAGGTTGAGGTCGATGAATTTGCGGAGCTCCTCTCTTTCGTTGGGACTCATAGGGTATAGGCGGCCTTTGGGCAGCGAGGCGCCAGGTAAAATTTCCACAGCACAGTCTGTCCTCCTGTGAGGAGGTAACGAGTTGGCTTCTTCTTCTGTGAAGGCTTGGGTGTACGCCCTGTATTGTTTGGGTATTAGGTTGATTTCTTCCTGGGAGAGGAGAGCCGGTTCGGTTGTGGTCGGATCTTTTCCCCAATTTTGATCCCACCGATGACTTTTGCATGACTCATGGGTAAATGTGATGCTTCCCTCTGTCCAGTTGATGTAGGGGTTATGATCGCATAACCACCGGCTCCCCAGAATCAAGGGGTACTTTGCTGTGGCACTAATAACGAACGATCTTTTTTCCCAATGTTGTCCCATGCCTGTGATGATTGGCATGGTTTCTGTAGTCACTGGATTCATGTTAGTGCCATCCATTTGCTCGAAAATGACCGGTATGTCTAATTCTTTGACAGGGAGTACTAGTCCGTTTACCAAGGCTGGTGCAATAATGTCTCTAGAGCAGCCCGAATCAATGAGGGCTTGTACCCGGATGTGCATCTTTCTGTCAGAATTCACTAAAGTCACTGGTATGAAAAGTATGGACCCATACGGTCGGTTCGGAACCGGAACTGACTGAGGTTTGATCTGCCGTTTGGGTCCTTTCACGACAGATCCATTTCGTTTCCCGAGGAGGGGCTTTCTGGATTCTCCCCTCCTGCCATCGCCGTTGGATCATATTCCATAACTTCTTCCAGTTCTAGCCCCCTCTCAGGGGGATTTCTTCTCGGCGCTCCCCTACCTCTTGCCGTTCTGGGGGCTGGGGTAGGGCGCGGTGGCGCCGGGTAAGCAGCGGGGGCTGGGCGTCGGAGTTGGAGCAGAGGTCTTTGCACAGGCCGATAAGGACATTGCGCTGCAAAATGACCACTTTGTCCACACTGCAAACACAATCCTTGTTGCCATCTAGCATCTCTCGCTCCACGGATAGCGTAGCCAGCCCCCCGACTCCCTCGAGCAGGAGTGGAGGAGCGTCTTTGGCCCGGTGGTTGTTGGTGTTGCTCCACCAAACGAACTTCCATCAGACGGTTTTCTACTTCACAGGTCAATTGTATCCACCCCAACAACGTAGGAGGATTATCTTGCATTAAAGCTCTGTCCAGCAATCTAGGGTTTAAACCCTGTTTAAACATGATAATCTTGGTGGATTCCTCACACCTTGGGCATTTGGCAGCGAGTTGTCGGAATTTTGTGGCATAGTCTCTAGCCGACATGCTGCCTTGCCTGATAGCCTGCAATTCTGTTCGGGCTCTGGTTTCTTCTAGGGGATCCTCATATTGAGCTCGGATTGCGTCTACCAGCCCTTGGAGTGTATCTAGCTCAGGGGCCCCCACGTTATACAGTCCTACATACCAGTCAGCTGCTTTGCCTTGAAGACGTGACCCCAGATGTTCTATTTGACTAGCTTCACTTCCGAAAAGATGCCCCCAACGATTAAAAAACTGCACTACTTGTACTAGAAAAAATCCCAATTTGGAAGGGTCCCCATCGAACGTAGCATCCAACTTGACCCAACCCATTGGAAGGTCTTGTCGAGGGGCCGGCGCCGGCATTGGATAGACATCGAGTGGGCCGAGTTGTAAAGGGGGTTGTCGTGGAGCTGGCGGCAGCTGTGGTAGAGGTTGCTGCGGGTGCGGTTGCGGCTGGTACGGTTGCGGCTGGCGCGGTGGAGGCACTCCCGGACGCGGCTGGGGGAGTCCTCTCGGGATAGGTCGCGTTGGCCGAACGGGTGCCGGTTCCCCTCTAGGCAGCGGCTGATGAGGGGCCGGTCGTAATGGTAGCGGATGGGGAGAAATGGGTTGGAGAGGTACCGTATCCCCTCGAGGCCCTGGCGTTGGTCCCGTCCCTGGTATGCTTGGCGGTTGGTTCGCTTGCGTTGTAGGTGGAGGGGCTACCGGCTGGTCCGCTTGCGTCGTGGTTGGAGGGAGAAGCGGGGCCGCCGGCTGTAGCGGTTCTCCCCCGCCGTTGGTAGGAGTGGTGGGACAGGGATCTCCCGGCTGCGGCCCATCACCCCCTCCACTGGTCCCATCGTCACCTGGTCTGACCGGTTGGTCAGGATGGGCATCATCTGGACACGGGTTATCTGGGCCGGGTCCTTCTCCGGTAACCGAGTCATCATCTCCTGTCTCTGGTGGCTGCTGCGGCCAGGGTTGAACAGGACCCCCCGGCCGAGGTAGGAGCGTTTGAAGGTTGGCCAAACTCTGACTGATGTCTGGTAATCCAGGGGGCCGATCACGACCGCTGTCCCCCGCCACTAGCACTGACAGCAGGTGGACGGCACTAGCCAAACTTTCTTCCATATTTATGAGTCTGTTTTCCAAAAGCTGCACTCTATCCATATTTTCTTCTCCCTCAGCAGCTCCGGCAGTCTGCGAGGTTTGCCTAGTTTCAGTCCGCGATCCCGTGGTGAGCGTTTGCTGCCAAGGCAAGGGTGTCTCGTCTCCTCGCTCCTCTTGGGACCTCGCGGCTAAAACTCCTTTTGTCAGGCCGGTGATTGCCGAAATCCCTGAGTCAATGGCTATCGTTCTGCTCTGCAGTTGTACCCACTGGTGCTCACTTACTTCTTGTTGCCCCGACCACGGGGCGACTTCCGCATAATCCCAACTCAGGGTGCCACGGCGGGACGTGTCCCACTCCGATTGTTCGGTCGACCTATTCCAATATAGCCAAGGTTGATCACCGGTTTGCTCGGGGATGGATTCCAGGCTACGCCGACTATCCAGCTGTAAATGCGTGAACATCGCGCTGGCCCTCCTATCCCTCGTTTCCCTTGGTCTCGCACCCCACTGTGTCGGGGTAGGCAGCGACAGCAGCGGGAGAGCTGTGGCCCGAGGCTGCGTATCCGCCCTGCTTGGAGCAAGGGTATAGATCGTTGTAACCGAGGAGTTATTCTCCCTCGGTGCAGGTATTTGAGAGTCTGAGCCTTGAGAGCCGGGGGAGGCATACGGGTCAAACAAAGGATCCCTGACCGGGACAGCTTTGGATTCCGTCTGATCCGGCTTAGGCATGGAAAATTTGATTGGTAACAAAATGTCAGACTTGTGGCTAGATAACGTTCTTACTCCAGACTACCTTCTGCAATTAGACAACAGTCCATTGTTTCCAAAAGGTTTTTACTGAAGAATTAGTTCATTATAGTCCACGAGCCTGAATACAAAATCCAGGATGGTACATATGCATTGTTACCAATGACAGGCAAAGCATGAGGTACAGAGTAACAGATCACAGCAGGCCCAACCTCCCCCCACAGTTCTCAAAACAACCCCTTTGAAGTCAGAAGAGCGAGAAGCTCCCAAGGCCGGTTCTTGGTGGAACGTCGGTAGCCAAAACAATCCTTTTCTGTGAGATAGCTGCCTGGGAACCTTGGCACCTGGAAGAGAGCACTTACACACTGAAAAGATTAAAATGGAGTCGGTTAAGCATAGGCATACAAGAAAGCATTCTGGACCTGACAACATGCCTGGACTTTTCCTAGGGAGAGGCTACCAAGGTAAAGCTGAGAGCCAGTGTGATGTAGTGGTTAGAGTGTGAGACCAGGATGTGGGAGACCGAGGTTCAAATCCCCACTTTGCTGTGGAATACACTAATCAATTAATGTATCCCTCCTCCAGCAAAACTGAAGATTTTTAAAAATCTGATTTTGTAAAATCGATGCTGTCGTAATCCAAACCAGTAACATTTTTTCTTTTAATTAATTAATAAAATAGCTGTCATCAGTTCATTCAAAATTGCACTCCAATATTTACAGGCATTTTTAAAGGTTATAAATAACTATATGGACAATTTGACCAACATTTATTAAAATGTGAACAAAAATGTGTATTTTTTATTTTAAGCATTAACCCCACTTCTCATGGCATAGGCCCTTTTGGGTAACTCTCAAAACTCTATAACAAATTTCACATACTAATGCACTTATAACCTAGAGTCCTCCTTTCCTTCATATATTATACACATCCTAAAGTAATTTAAATTATTCATTTAATATGGGTTCCGTCAGCAGCTGTAAAACTTATGTTCATTGTCATGTTGCCTGTGCAGTCCTGCATGGGTAGGCCAATGTGTGCCTACACAGAAGAACAGTTACTAGTAAAATGATCAGTTACTAGTAAAATGCAACCATGATAATTACATCCTGTCCTAAAATCATCATCATCATCATCATCATCATTATTAGTCTGCTTTTCTCATTGGGATCAAGGCGGATTACACACTGTAAGTGAATACAATATTAGTAATGTATTAGTATTAGAATACATCCACTAAGCAAAATGCAATATGATCAATAGTTAGTACTTTCAGTAAAAACAGATACAATAGGTATGGTAGCAGAAAAATTGAAAACTAGCACGAAACTTTTCTGAAATAATGTATGATTAATTAACATGGCATCTTTAGCAACATGGAACTACCCAGTAGGAGCAGATCTACATCCTCAGACAGTACCTGATATCATAGTCTACTGTCCTTGTCCCATACCAAGGTATCTCTGAGCTATTTTTTATGACACAGCCTTATAATCTGAGTAGAAAGCCCTCCTCAATAGGCTTGCAGTGTCATTTAGAAGACCTTTCACCCTTGGGATGCTAAATCAAGCTTCCTTATTATCTTCTTTCTGGTCCAGCTGAGGAGTTCTATCTATCCTCTCCAGCAGGCTACTTCTTCTAACCCTTTTCTGTGCTATCTGTGTTCCTCCTTTTCCTGTCTTTTCTCTGATGAAGAATCTTCCTTATCTTTAACCTCTCATTCATTCAGTTTTCTGAAGCCCTCAGCTTGTAGTTCTCTTCTCTGTGGATCTTCTTCCAGCTACTTGCCTGGAGCTCTGTCTCCCTCTTTGTATAGTGTCTGAGGAAGGCGCCAATCAATCAGCTACTGACTCTTACTAGTTCTTGTTCCAATTGGTCCCTGTATCCTTCTGAGACACCTTGAATATGGTGTATTTCATCTTTTTAAACTGACTATGTAGAAAGTGGTTAGTGATGTTGTAACTTATGGAGCATGGCACCTCTCATATGGAGTTCCACTGGGCTCAGTATGTCACTGATATTAACCAGGTTATGATACTGACTAAGACTGTCCAAAGCTTTGGAGTGGGTTGTCATAAAAATGCTGGTGATCTCCAGCTATATGTTACGCTGAATAAGGCTACGGAATTAGCTGTCTCCATGGTAGAACACTGTCTAGAAACTGTTCAAGTGGCTAGCGAAGAACATGCTGAGATTTAATCCTAATAAGATGGAGGTGATACTAGTTGGGAAGGCTGAGATTCTTGTTGGAGTTATAAAGCCTACTAGGGATGGTATAGCTTTTTCATTAATACAGTCCATTAAGAGCTTCAGAATTATATTGGATGCAGCCCTTTTGCTGGAAAAGCTGGTAAATCAGGTGGCAGAGTGCCTTTTACCAACTTAATGGGACACAAAAATCATCCTCTTTTTTTGAACATAGCCAACCTTGTGATGCTATAGTAACCTCAAGTCTGGACTACTATAATGCACTCTGTTTGGGACTGCCCTTGAAGACAACACAGAAGCTACAATTGGTGCAAAACACAGTAGCTAGGTGGATGACAGGGGTTAAGCATTTTAAATGCATCAACCCAAGTTTAAGATCATTATTACTGACTGCTTATTTGTTTCTATGCTCAATACCATATGCTGGGTCCCACAACCTGGAACCCTCATATTTGTGCCCACAAGGCAGCTCTGATCATCAGACAAGGGTTTATTAAATGTTTCCACTTAGGTCTATAGCAGGGGTGGCCAAACTTGCTTAATGTAAGAGCCACATAGAATAAATGTCAGATGTTTGAGAGCCACAAGACATGATGCATTGAAGTGACTTCAAAGGAAGAGGTGGGTTTGGGGGAGTGTCCTGAAAGTGACATCACAGAAAGGGGTGGGGTTTGGTGCAGTATGCTGGAAGTGACATCATTGAAAGGGGTGGAGCTTGGGAAAAGCCATCACCTGACCTTTGACTTGTAAGTGACATCACAAAAATGACATCACATCCTTGCTAGGCTTCACCCCCAAAGTCCCCAGATATTTTCTGAGTCAGACCTGGCAACCCCAACATTTTAATTGAAAATATGAAAGACATGGAAAGAAAGAAGGAAGGAAGAAAAAAAGGAAAAGGAAGGAAAGACATGGAAAGAAAGGAAGTAAGGGAAGGAAGAGAGGGAGGGAAATAAACTAGATTAAAATAAAATGTGTGGCCATGGTGATACTCAGAGATCTCCAGGAGCTGCACAATATGTCTAGAAGAGCCGCATGTGGCTCCCGAGCCACAGTTTGGCCACCCCTGGTCTATAGGAACTGTTCTGCTCAGGTTCATACTTTCACTGTAGCTGCACCTATGTTGTGGTATGGGCCTCCTGAGGATGTGAAGAAGGCCTCAACCTTGCACAGGTTGTGGGGGTTCTGTAAACCAGAACTCTCAGTAGTCTATAATTGAAGATTGTTGTCAGGCTATGGATGACAGGATATGGTAGACAGATCCCTGGACCATTGCAGCAAGACACCGGTTCTTGGTTAAATGGTTTTTATTCAGAAATCAGATCATTTCCATATGTATGTCCATAGGACTACTCAGAAGCAAGGTAAGTATCTAAGCAGCAAGAGTAAAAGTTGATAGGAATGACATCATGTGAGAGAGACTTCTCTTTTAACATTCAAGTTTGCTCTTTCCCCCCTCCCAATCATAAACAAGATTTTGCCGCGTTTATTGTGTGAAAACATTTCACATATTTGTACTATCAAGTTGAGTAACTAGGAAGCAAGACATAGCAAAGTGTGAGAGGGTGTACAAGGTTAGAAACACTGGAAGCTGTTACAGTCCATCAGATAAACACCTATGAAAGCCTGTGAAAGAAATAGTTATTACACTGGTAAAATGACATCAAGTTACAGCAGGATACATTGGTTCAGCACAAAAGGATCATTAAAATTGGCATGGATGGGGCTCAGACATGATAGTTGTAGCTTGTTCTTTTTATCTGTCAGTGTGATGTTGTACTTGTTTTTGAATTTATATAACCCTTTTTGAGCCCCATGAATTGGGGGCAAAGTAAGGATAAATATTTTTTAAATAAATAATATTTAAATTAATGAACTCACTGTGAAATGTCAATGTCTTATGAACTTAAATAATGTGGCAGACAACAGACAGGGACAGGAGGAGAGAAGGCATGAGTGGACACACTAAGCCATAGGAAATTACTATGAGAAAACATATGTACAATTTAAATTTCTACATATCAAGAACATAGTATTATTATTATTTATTATTAACTCTTCTATAGTTCACTTTTCTCACTGGACAATTACAATATGATAAGAACTATAAAGTAAATCAGCAAGTAAAATCAAGTATGATTTTTAAAAAGTCTGACTCTAACATCAAAGATTTTTTTAACACAGAATAAAGTGATGGGGTTGAGTAGATTACAGATATTAGCAAGATTATTCAGTTAATCAGCATGTAGCATATTAAATATGATAAAACAATTCAGTATAACAGCAAAGACTCTTAATAAAATAAAATAATGCAATAGAAATGGGTCTGAAGATTCGGAAAAAAACACAAGCAAACAAAACACTGTCTAGGGCAATGAAACAATCAATGTAGGTAACATTTATCCCTTATATAAAATAATTCATTCTAACAGCAAGATTCATAATAGAACAAAATAATATGATGGGGCTGGGAGTGGAGAATTGTTGTCTAAGGCAAAAAAACAATCAAAGCAGAGAAGGCTTATTCCTTATAGCAGTCACTTCCTGGGCTGATCCATTACACTATAATTCTGCTCCCTTTTTAGGCATGCCCTACTGAACAGTTCTGTTTTGCACATTTTGCAAAAGCATAAAACTGTAGGTGCCTTCCTGATGGTCTGAGACAGGCCATTCTATCGTGTGGGAGCTACCACAGAGAATGTGCATGGTTGTCGATTTCACCTGTTCACAGGATGGCACCTTCAGAAAGCTTTGCTCAGGTAAGCACAGCTATCGTGGTGGAACTTAACAAGAGAGGCAGTCCTGCAAGTATGCAAGTCCAATGCCTTTAAGGGTTTTGTAGCTGATAGCTAGAACCAAGAACTGAATCCAGTAACTGATTGGAACAGAATGGGAGTGATATGAAGATTCTGTTTAGCTCTTGATTGTAGCCAGGCCACAGCATTCTGTACAAATTAGAGTTTTTGATTTTTTTAAAGAGCAGATCCGAGGGCATTACAGTAGTCTAGCCTCAGGGTAGTCATAGCATGAATCCATAGGCCAAGTCAGCTGAATCAATGTCGAGGGCCGTTGTCTGAGCTAAGTGGAGTTGGTAAAATGCCTTTTTTGCAGCTACATTAGCTTGCTCCTCTAGCAATAAAGCTGGATCCAGCATCTCCCCTAGTGTCTTAAAATCACTCAGCAGGAGTCAGCTGGACTCCATGAGATGTGGGGAGCACCATGTCTTTCAGAAACTCAGTCTTTCCAACCAACGTCACCTCCATCTTGTCAGGATTTATTTTCAGGTCTTTTACTTTTAGCTATTTAATAGGGGTGGGCACGAACTGTGAAAAAACGAACCATGCAGTTCATGGTTCATGCATTTTCATGAACCACAAACTTCCCCGAACTGTTGATAAACTGCTGAAAAACTGTAGGTAAATATATTTTTATTGATCTGTTTGTATCATTTGTATCTGCTTATATTATATGTACTGGCCATATTCAAGATGACTTTATTAGACCTTAAATGGAACATTAGCAACAAGTAGTCATTCTAGAGTCTTCAATAGCTAAGCATGGTCACTGTATTTTTAAAAGTTTGTACTATGTTCTTCAGACTGCACCCAGTCATGTTTGTCCAGCTGTTAGCTGGAGGTCTTGTGTTCAAAGTTACATCTATTTTCTATGTGAAACACTAGTTATGCTCCTCATCAATCTGCCTGATTAAGCACAATATATTTTTGCCAGTGGAGTGTACAGAAGACCCATACAGAAATGGTGTTTTCTTGTCTATCAAAAGCTTGGGTGTCTAAAAGCCATTTACCAAACAGAGAACCTGCTCATCGCATTCTGAAGCAGTGGATGCAACCTTAGCATGTTACTATTTTAGATTTTTTTAAAAATATATTAAAATATCAGGACATGAAAATCAAAATGTGTTGATTCATAACAGAACTAGTAGTGCAATCCAAAGCTGAGTGATACTGTTCTGATCCATTGATTTCATCTGATTTAGAAGGGTGTTACTGTTTAGGATGACTCTGTAAGTTGCATTGCAACATAAAAGAACACTAAAATGTAATCCAAGCACAGTCTATAGAAATGTATTCTATAAAACCAAGCTCTATGCAAGTCATTCTCCGGTGGTCCTAGGAATGGGGCAGTCCTTACTTTTGGGATATAGCTCCTCCTCTCTGAAGGCAGGGTCAGTTAGCTGATTTTGATCCTGGAGGGGAGGGGCTTGTCCCTGGAATCACCACCAGTCTTTCTGGCCCTGCCATCCGAGCAGGACGTCTTCAGCAATGCTCTGCAGAGCGCAGTGATCCTGGTGAAGAAGAAACTGCCAGAGATGAGCCGGGCGTGGCGGCGCACGCCTGTAATCCCAGAACTCAGGGAGGCCAAGGCCACAGGCAGGAAAGGCTGGCACACTAAATAATAAGAAATTCTTCCAGAATACTACAGTTTATAAGGAAGTGTGTAAAGTGTTCTGTGGATCCCAGACATTTTCTTCATTATAATTTAACCTAAAAAACTAGATAAGCAATTTTTGTGTCTAATCAAAATCTTAGATACTTTTAACTAGCAAAAAATACACTTCAGCCCTGACATATTGTCACAATAATTACTGACATGCAATGGTTGCCTTTGTCAGTTTATGCGGTATATAATGCCAAAACATTACATTATCCTTCTGTTCTGTTACAGTCCCTAATCAACATATCCTAGGGGTGATTGCTCTCACATTGTTTGAAGACTACTTATACTGGACTGATGGAAAAACCAAGTCTGTCAGCCGTGCCCATAAAACTTCTGGAGCAGATAAAGCATCATTGATAAACTCATGGCATGCCATCACTGATATCCAAGTGTATCATTCTTATAGACAACCTGATGGTAAATATTTTTGTGTATATTCAATCAATTGCTTTAAAAATCAAACTTTGTTAGAGTTCTTGAGTAGACATGGGCATGAACGGAACCCCCTCCCCCGAACACCCTGTTCGTCATTTGTTGCCATCCATGAACAACGAGCAACGAACATGGACGAACATGAACTGTTCCCAGAATCACCCCCACCCCTAAATCCTCCCCCATTTAACCCCCTCCCCTCAAACCCACTTATCTGGCTCTGTAAAGATCCCCTTAAACTATCAGCTGGCAAGCGGCAGGGGGGGATTTCCCCCTGACGCCTGCCCGCTGATAGTTTAAAGGGCCCTGTCCTGGCAAAAACAGCAATGTCTGCTGGCAGCTACTCTGATGGGTTACCAACTGACCTTCCCAATGTTCAATACCCACCAAATTTGCAGGGGACATAGTCCTCACTGTCCTCTGAAGACCTCCCAAGTTTCAGAGAGATTGCACCCCGGGAAAGGCATGATCCATGGGTCTCCCTCTTGGCTGTAATTTTCTCTTCACAGTGGCAAAAACGGGACTCTCTGCTGGAAGTACTTTGCAAGGTTAAAGCTAGAAGGAAGGCAGAAGGAGTTCAGACACATTTCAGTCCCTGCCTCCGGTTGCCAAGGGGATTGATTGCAGGCGCCAGACTGTCTGGCTTGATGAACGGCTGCTGAAGGCAATGAACGAAGCTTGCAACAACCACCTGTTTGTTTAGGATGGGGCATCACAAACAGCTTGATCGTGAACAACAGATTGGGCTGTTCGTGGGTTTTTTCTGTTCGTAATGCTGTTCGTGCCCATGTCTATTCTGGAGGCTTTGCTTAGCAACAAATCCAAGTAATTGTATATTGAATTGCTTAGGAAATAAAAAAGATAAAATTAAAGGTTTCAAAGTATTATCATATACGTAGTAAGATCATGTTGCAGATAGAGCAAAACATGGTTCCTTAAAAGTGAAATTACCTACCATAACCTGAAAAGTCTCACATAACTGGTTAAATTAAAGTTTATTAAAATCAGCATCTGAACTACACATCTTATTCACTCTTCCCATCCTATTATAAAGGCTGCCCTGTGGATTTGCCAGGGTTTGGGCTGACTCACCCTGGCTCCAAAGTCGGAACTGTAATGGTGGCACTATTGGTCTGCACAGTGCCGACTTGGTGCTGCTCATCAATGCCATGTCCCTATGATAGTCAGTATAAGGGTTCACATGACAATAGAACACCAAGGAATTTTCATCCTTAGTCCTCTAGGTCTGATAACCCCAAACTGTCTGGTTTGAGTATTTCCCTATCCTTAGATAAATCAGGATGCTTGCCAATTTTAATTACCTTCAAGCACATAACCTGTACTAATTCCACAGACCATTAGCTAGGGCCCCCAAAATACCTGCTCTCTAGTCCCACAGTATTTCATGAAGGATAGGAAATTGTGGCCGCTTCACGGGCCAAAGTCGTTCCTTACTGCTCCTCCAATTGGCTTCGCTGCATGAGGCCAATAGCCAAGATTCAATTCCAAACTCTGTATCTCCCTTTAAAATGAGAGTGAAAACAAAACTGGCCCCCATATCCAGAGGAGCAGGAATGGGACTTGCACATGGCAAAGCAGAACACATTTTTTCTGGGATCAAAATGTCTAATGTGCCCAATAGACATTTGGTTTGTTATTCCATATTCCATATTGTTTCTAGAGAACTCCAATCTGGGATGATCATGCCAGACCTGAGTAAATACTACATCTCTTGCTGTTTCTTCCACCATCTCCTCTCGAATTTCCTATACCTGTGTGAAAGCCTGACATGGTGGTTAAGATCACACTAACAACCTTCATTGGTTTCATGAGCCCCTCAGTTCTTCTTCAACCCTGTCAATCTCTGTAGTGAGGCCTGGATTGCGAGAGAGGAGATGGAAGTAGTGGCAGGCCAGATCTGTTATGACTTCTTGGGAGATACATTATATAGATTCTTTGTGAACTCACAGAATCCTCTCATAAGTTTTCACTGGACATCGAGATTAGAGGTGGGCACGGACTGAAAAACGGACCCAAATTTTATATGGACCAGGCTGGTTCGGCGTTCGCAAGCCAGTTGGTTGTGGGATGCGCCTTTTTTCATGGATGCAACAAACTTTGGCTGGTCTGTCAGTCTGTTGGTCCGTGAAACCAGACATCCCAGAGCCGAGCAATCAATTCCCTAGGCAACGTAGGAGCCACCTGCAGACCTTCTGCTGCCCTTGAAACATACCAGTCTTACCCTGAAAACCCTGATAGGCAGCTCTGGCTGCCAACTAGAGAGCTCCCATTATTCTCTACGTGAGCATTTAGTATATAAGACACAGCGCAGAGCCGCAGTTTCACTTTCCAGCTGGTTACTGGCTTGGAGGAATTGCTTGTTGCAGAAGTTGTTTTTGGATTGTGCCAGAAGTAGGCTTGGGGCTTGTGTTACAGCAAGGCTCTGGGTGGGAGCAAGTTTATTGTGTTTCCTCAGCTGAGGGCTCATTCTTGTTTTAATTCTTATTTGATTTTGGTGTGTTGGGCTAGCCTAGGGCTCGGCCAATTTATGCAAGCCAATGCAAGTCAATTGGCATTTGCGGCTCCTATTCTATGTACTGGAAGTTTCCTGGGGGCAGCTGTTTTGGGAGTCTGTAACTCGGACATCCAAAATGCAATCTTGGCCAAACTTGGAGGGTGGCTAGAGGAGAGCCTGCTGAAGACACGCTGCAAGTTTAGCATCTCTAAGTGTGAAGGGGGCAGTGCTAGGACCCTGGAAGTGATGGACCAAGGACCAACGAACCTGGATGGATCTGTGAATGATCCATGGCCCATGGTTTGTGAAATGTGACGGACCAATGGTCCATGGTTTTTTCCCAGTCTGTGCTCATGTCTAATCGAGATAGAGTACAAAGGGAGATAGTCTTGGTTCCTATTACTTCTCAGATTTATTATCCCTGATATAGATCAGTTGGTGTGATTGAGTAAAAAAAATTATTTCTTTTTAAAAACATATATTATAGATGGTTTTCATATATATATAAAGACATTGTTGCATTGTTATTTGTTCACAGAAATTGTACTATGAAATGCATGTAGTAAATGTATTAATTACTGTAGTTTGCCAAAAGTTTCTCTAATGGGAAAAATCACTGTATTGATTTTTCCATCTTTTCCTTTTATAGTGCCTAAACATATGTGTAAAATAAACAATGGTGGCTGTAGTCACCTGTGCCTCATTGCCCCAGGCAAAACACACACTTGTGCCTGCCCCACCAACTTTTACCTTGCTTCAGATAGTAAGACCTGCTTATCAAACTGTACAGCCAGTCAAGTAAGTTTATTTCTTAAATACATTGCATTTGTTTACTAATGCATTCAGAGATTTTCAAAGAGAAGAAATATTTTGTATTTTAATTATTTTAAAATTGTTTTTATTAATTTTGACTTAATTGCTTTGATCCATTCTTCCTTTCCCCTCCTCTATTTATCTGTTCTGGAAATGGTTCTCCACTGAGAAGCACTTTTCTTTGGTATTTTTTGGCTCATTAAAAGTCTTGCATGAGTGGAAGCTCCTTGCACCAGAGGAATATGCTATGCAGCAGGTGGACCATCCCTGCAGTGCAAAAAATGGTGCAGCGCAAACAAGGATTAGGATTCAAACCATTATAATTAAAACCATGGCACTGTCTGATGACTGATATATTTTTTGCAAACATTGATAGATGATCCAACTAATGTAATGCACATTTATGAAGCAAAGCAACCCAAAGCGCTGTTTGCCCTTTCACTTTTATCTTCAACAACTGCAAATAATAAAGAATAAGAGTGTTATTATTAATATGGATGCTGTTTTATTTTTATTAATTTGTCAAACTCATTTTGTGGTGGTTGTTCAAAATACCCTTGTATGTATGCCCACTTGTAATATAATGTAATTTACATCTCTTTTGCCCTAGATTCTAGCTGGCAAGTGCAATTAAATTCAATTTAAAATTTAAGGATCAGATCCTCCACTGGTAATACATTGGGTACTAGATCTGATATGCATATAAATCAAAAAGAATTTGTTTTTAAAAGATGCGGTCTTTTAAAATTGTTATACAAAATAATTAGAAATTTATTTTTGAAGAGCGCAAGCTTAAAATTTTGATCTTTGATTGCTTATGAATTCTTATTTGCATAGAATGTATCATTTCAACAAAAATATTACTACCGTAAGGCATTCACGGCTCTTACTTCCCCCTGCAGTTCCGCTGCATAACTGACAAATGTATTCCATTCTGGTGGAAATGTGACACCGTAGATGACTGTGGGGATGGATCAGATGAACCTGAAGAATGTCGTAAGTGTATATTGTACTTAGAAATGCATGTATGGTAGTTCCAAGTATAGCAGGACCTGTTTATGTCAACAGCCATGTGATTCAGGAGTGCAGTGAGGGAATGAGATAAAGGGGCAGTGAAGTCACCTCTTCTGTTTCTTTCATTTCTGCAGATGGAAAAGTGAAGATGAGGCTTTTCCCCTTCCACACTGTAGCTCCTTTATCTGTGTAGCTGTTTACCCATATTGCTCCCTTAACTCTGGGGGTCCAAAGGAACTTGGGGTAGAACTGGAATGTTCTGTGTACTTTCCTAAATATTTTTCCAGAGGAGTTAGCCGTGTTAGTCTGTAACACGGCTAACTCCTAAATATTTTTGATTCCAATATATTTATTAAAATTGCTATATAATAAAGTGTACAAGATTACTGTGCAGTAAGCACTGAACCCAGACTCACCTGGGGCTCTGTTTTGTGGCTCGCAAGGGTATGGGGTACAGCACAAAGCAACTGCCATCATATCTGAGGCTCAGTAGCTCCCAGTAGCCTCCTTGGGGCAGAGCAGGTAGCCTGCAATTCAAAATGCCTGGCTGTCCAATCAGCAGTGCTGGCCACACTTGTGCTAAGGAGGGTATTTCAACCGCTGGACCTGGAAGATGCAGTCTTGCCTCAGGTCCACTGGCTAAGTATATCTTTGAGAGCCAGCCAGGCTCCTCAGCATTTAGCTCTTGACTGGCTTCTCACCCATCCCTGTCTTGCTGCTGGTTAAGGGTTCTAAACAATTGTTGATTTGGTTTGCGATGTTATTCCTTTATTGTTGATTTGGTTTGCGATGTTATTCCTTTATTGGTGGCTTTCAATTTCTGTTACTGAGGTTTGTGTCTGCTAATTGTTTTCTTACTTTGTCACAACTTGAGGTAGGGTAGTTTTGACAATGGGCACTGATCCTTTCTCAAGGAAACATGGCCTACATGCGCTATTTCCCCATAGCTGTGGATCCCCTTAACGAACCTTGGGGATGATGTATGGCAGGGACAAGCCCAGCTAGGGGTGTGTCAGGGTATGCTCACTCCCAGGTTGCTGGAGAACCACACAGAGGTTTATGCCCATGTGGAATCCCACCTATTGTCATCCTGTGTTTTTCCCCCTCAGCAGGTGGACTGAGGGGGCGAGGGGGTCATCTTCTGGCAGGCGAGCCAGCCAATGCTTGGATCCATGCCAAGGCTCCGTACATTGTAAACTAATAACATTGTGGTCTTTTCAGTGCCAACAAGTTGTCTTGTGTCTTCTGTCACCTTGCCCTTTGACTCTGGGCCTGCTAACAAGGACTTTTATAACAACATAATAAATGTTTTTCCAGGAGTTTTTATTACAGTACAAAGTGATATTTAACAGTCTAGAGAATTTTCTACTGGCCCTATATATTATTTTTTTCTTCAACTAATACAAGAGAAGATTGGCAGGAGTTCAATAATTATGCCCTTGTACAAGTAGTTTTATGTGTGCTAAACTTCTTCTGTAGCATTGCAGTTGTGACATGGGTGTTTTATCAACTCAGCAGATATTTTGATAGCTTTTCATAGTTCATGCAGTTGCCATAGAACTCCTGTCAGTGTTTAGAAAAACTGGAATAAACAATACTTTTAGCAGTTGGCAGGATGTCTGCCATAGTTTTGCCATGACAGATGAATACAAGGTACCTTGGCATTTAAAGACAAGATATCTGTAAACTACTACTACATTTTAATCTGTTGAAAATTCTGTAATTTAATTAGGTCAAATCTATTCTAAAAATTCTATTCTAAAAATCATATCTGTTCTAAAAAATGGGTTGACACTTTGTCAGAACAAAGACAAAACAACACAATCAATCATTTCTAGTCCATCCTCGAGCACTAAGGCAGATTGTAGTCCAGTGTTTTCTTGAAAACTTAAAATGAAGAAGATGTCTTTGGATTATCTTTTTATGTTTTTATTTACTTTTTTCACTGACTGTTTTATAATTGACTACATACCATTGTTTCTAATTCCTTTGTTTTGGTTGCTTGTATATGTGTACGTGCAACTGGAACACTTTTTCACTTATTTTGTATTTCCGTAAGACATTGTAGTGAAGCTAAAGCTTCTTTGGAGAAAGGACACATCTTCTTGGAGAGGGATAATTTTCATCAATTCCCCCCTTTCCACTCTAGACTCCACACATTGTGCCCACTGCTGCTCTTAGTGTCCGCTGACATTTGGTACAGCCTTTTGGGGTGCATTGGACTGGAGATGTGGGAGAGACAAAAATGTTCCATTCCATGAGCAGAACTATGCCTTTACCTTTATTTGTTGGCTCATTTGACCAAAGTTTTCAAGCTCAGAACTTAAAAAAGACGTATCCACAGTTTAAAACAACCTATAGCAGTACATACATACAGAGTCATACATACAGCAAAATCATCATAAATCATCATCTTAGTAGGGTATAAGAACAAAGAATGCAGAAATAATCCAACAAGACCTAGGAGCTTCCCCCTGGTGGCAGAATAATATAAGGTGGCCCAGCATCTCTATCGCTGTGGTCCTATAATCACATAAGCGATCTGAATATGGAGCTTTGGCAAAACACCCCTTCAGCTCGAGCAGAACTATGCTTCAGATGCTTTCGATCCAATTTTGATATATACCAGTACTCTAGGATCTGTGTTTTCTTGTTACTTTCTCAACACATTCTCATTCATTCTTCCCTCCCCTGATGGAAAGCCTGGGAAATAAAAGAGGGGAATGCCTGGAGAAGCAGCAAACCAACAGATGGAGCTGCATTTGCTAGAGAAAACAAAAGTCATTCAGTGTTATCTGGCCTCCCACTATCTGGATTCCTGATTTGATTCAGAATTCTCTGATGTTAATCAGTATAGCCAGATAATGCTGATTATATATACCAATATATTATGTATATGCATATCAAATCACACACCCCTATTGTTAAATATTTAACTAATTAAGATTATGCAGTGTTAAAGATTCAGTACTTTAAAAGTAATCTGTACAATTAAGAACATTCTTAATAATTTGTATGTACTAGAATAAACTGCTAAAAATTTTAACCCAGAACATCTTCTGCCTGCAAACTGCCTAGAGTCTTAAACATTTGAAATTGACTTGATTTTGATTACAAGGACTTTTGTAAGATTCAAAAACAGGCAATCACCACTTTTAGATATTTTTAAAATACCTGAAGATATACTCATTTTGACTTGTACTATTTCTTATTTTGTCCTAGAATATAATCCCTGTGCTTTATGCTATTGTTAGCATACAAATATATACAATCATTACTTGTTTATTAAGCCATTATGATATAGTAATTATGCTGATTTATGCAGTTAGTGCGATGCAGGAAATTGCTCACTTTCTCCTTACTAAGCAATTCAGGTTTAATGCCAATTAGATACCACTATGCTTTGGCATTCTGAAATTGTGGTAAAAGGTGCATTTGTGGGTCTGTAACTATAAAATAATCTTTTTGAAACTATTTATTTCAGTATAACTAACAGGAAATATATTAATTCAGTGAGGGAAAGGACTGGCAAATTAAAATCTCTTGAGTAACACTAATGGTTATCTCATTGCCTCTGCACTCTATAATGCAGAAAGGAAATTCCAAAATGTAAATTAAACTGAGTTTTTATGGCTTTTCTACATCAGTAATAAACAGCTCTATATTTTTTAGTGCTGGGTACTCTGAACAGGAAGCTTGTTTGGACTACCAGGATTTGGTCAACCATATTGTGGCTCCAAACTCTGTCAGTGCTATGTATTGTCGAAGGCTTTCACGGCCGGAGAACGATGGTTGTTGTGGGTTTTCCGGGCTGTATTGCCGTGGTCTTGGCATTGTAGTTCCTGACGTTTCGCCAGCAGCTGTGGCTGGCATCTTCAGAGGTGTAGCACCAAAAGACAGAGATCTCTCAGTGTCACAGTGTGGAAAAGATGTAGGTCATTTGTATCTACTCAGGAGGGGTGGGGTTGAGCTGAGTCATCCTGTAAGAGTTTCCCAGGGTGTGGAATGCTAATGGCGGGAGGCTTCACTGTATCCTGAGGAGGTTCTTTTGCATATGGATTGGTACTTGATGTGCTAATCTTCTCTGCAGGGCTATTGTCAAGGATAGAATGTTTTGTTAGCCTGGTGTTTTTCAGAACTGGCAACCATGCTCGGTTCATTCTTAAGGTTTCTTCTTTCCTGTTGAAGTTTTGCTTGTGCTTGTGAATTTCAATGGCTTCCCTGTGCAGTCTGACAAAGTAGTTGGAAGTGTTGTCCAGTACTGTGTGGAAGTGTTGTCCAGTACTGTGACACTGAGAGATCTCTGTCTTTTGGTGCTACACCTCTGAAGATGCCAGCCACAGCTGCTGGCGAAAGGTCAGGAACTACAATGCCAAGACCTCTGTCAGTGCTACTGTCAACTTTGTTTATCCTAGCCTGCACAGAAATCTGTGCTGAGAGTTGTGAAGTTTCATTCCTTCCCCTGATCTATTGCTTAAGCAACTGAGAGTTTGATTGTTGCTGATGCACCAGGGGGATTCCAATCTCTAGCCCCTCCCCCGCCACACAAACTCATGAAGGGCTCTGTGGCAGGATCCCTCCCACACAGCCTTTCACCCACCCTGTCACCCTCCCTAAATCTCCCTTCACAGGTAAAGGCTGGTTGCTACACATCACCTGTCTTGCCTCCACTGTAGCAGGCAGCGAGCCCTGACTGAAATCCTCACCAAGTCTGCTCTCTCTCCTCTTCTAGAGAATCCACCAGACAGGCAGCCTGTTCCCTGTATTTACCTCCCCTCATGCAGCTACTGCCCAGGGCTATTGGGGAAACGAACTCAAAGTTTACTTTCCTTTGTAGATGTTGTCACTATTTACATAAATTTGGCCCATTTAAAATAACCAAAGCATTTGAGGTCTCTGTGTGTGACATTTTCCTCAGCCAATGACTCCAAGCCAGCCAGGGATAAAATAAAACAAAATTAAACTTTATTTACAAGATGGAACAGAGGAGTGAATGGTTTTATTTGTTTGTTTGTTTGTTTGTTTGCTTCATTCAACCTATACCATGCCCTCCCTGCAAGCGGGCTCTGGGTGGCTTCCAACAAATATACTGTTAAAATACAATAAAAAAACCTTCTTAACATATTAAAATTCAGACATCAGACAGATCAGCTACTGCAAAATCATCATAAGCCCCAGCACCACCATGATGTAACTCAAGGGTGGCTCCAAAAGGAAGGTGTGGCGGTCAGGAGGGGGACAAAAAAGCTGGCCCCTAGTCAAAGGCCCGGTGGAACATCTCCATCTTGCAGGCCCTGCGGAACTGTAAAAGGTCTCGCAGGACCCAGATCTCCATTGGGAGAGTGTTCCACCTGGCCAGGGCCAGGGCAGAAAAAGCCCTGGCCCTAGTTGAAGCCAGCCAAATGTCCCTCGGGCCGGAGACCACCCGAAGCTGCTTATCCACAGAGCGCAAAGCCCTGCGGGGACATAATGGGAGAGGCTGTCCCATAGGTATGCAGGTCCCAGTCCATGGAGGGCTTTAAATACTAAGACCAGTACCTTGAACTGCATCCAGAACTCAACCGGGAGTCAGTGCAGCTAGCACAACACAGGGCGGATATATGCCTAAACGGCATTCCCATAAGAACACGTGCTGCTGCATTCTGGACCAGCTGTAACTTCTGGGTCAAGCTCACAGGCAGCCCAGTGTAGAGCGTGTTGCAGTAGTCTAGTGTAGAGGTGACTGTTGCATGGATTACCAAAGCTAGGTCCTGGGGCGAGAGACAGGGTGCCAATTGCCTGACCTGCCGAAGATGAAAAAATGCAAATTTGGCAACTGCTGCAACCTGGGCCTCCATAGAAAGTGTGGCATCCAGGAACATACACAGGCTCGTCACCGTTGATGAAGGCTGTAGCTGCACTCTGTTAAGGGCTGGGAGCCAGATTCCCAATTCCTTCACCCCACGACCCAGATACAGAACCTCCGTCTTCTGGGGAATCAACTTCAAGTGACTCTGACACAACCATTCCACCACGGCATCCAGACAATGGGCCAAAGAGTCCAGAGCAACATCTAACTGGCTGTCCATCAACAGATAGAGCTGGGTGTCATCAGCATACTGGGGACAACCCAGCCCAAAGGTACGGACCACCAGGGCAAGGGGGCACATATAGATATTAAATAACATCGGGGAAAGAATCACCCCCTGATGGACGCCACACACCAAAGAATGGTGGGTGGACATCTGTTCCCCAAGTGCCACCCTCTGTCCCCGACCATAGAATCACAGAGTTGGAAGGGGCCATACAGACCTCCTAGTCCAACCCCCTGTCCAATGCAGGATGAGCCTAAAGCAACCCTAACAAATATTCATCCAGCCTCTTCTTGAAAACTGCCAGTGAAGGGGAGCTCACCACCTCCATAGGCAGATGATTCTACCTTTGAACTACTCTGACCATGAAAAAGTTTTTCCTAATATCCAGCCGGTACCTTTTAAGTCTGTTGCTTCTAGTCCTATCCTCTGCTGCCAACTGGAACAGCTCCTTGCCCTCCTCCAAATGACAGTCTTTCAAATATTTAAAGAGAGAAATCATGTCCCCCCTCAATCTCCTCTTCTCCAAACTAAACGTTCCCAAGGCCCTCAGCCTTTCCTTGTAGGGCTCAGTCTCCAGACCCCTGATCATTCTCGTTGCTCACTTCTGCACCCTCTCAATTTGTGTACATCCTTTTTGAAGTGAGGCCTCCAGAACTGCACACAGTACTCCAGGTGTGGCCTGAACAAGGCAGTATAGAGAGGGACTATGACCTCCTGCGATTTCGATGCAATGGCCCTTTTGATACAACCCAAGATTGAGTTTGCCTTTTTTGCCACCACACCACTCTGACTGCTCATATTTAGTTTACAGTCCACTCTTACTCCAAGATTTCTTTCGCATACACTACTACCCAGAAGTGTATCCCCCATCTTGTATTTGTGCTTCACATTTTTGTGGCCCAGATGTAATACTGTATTTATGTTGAATTGCATCCTGTTCACAACCACTCACTTCTCCAGAGTATTCAGGTCTTGTGAGTAGCCCGTTTACCCCTTCATCCTGATCATTGATAAAAATACTGAAAAGTACCGGGCCCAAAACGGAGCCCTGTGGCACCCCACTGTACATCTGCCTCCAATCTGATGAAACGCCATTGACCACCAATCTTTGGGTGGGGTCTTCTAACCAGTTCCCTATCCACCGAACTGTCCTATAGTCCAGTCCGCAGTCTTCCAGTTTACCCATTAGAATGTCTTGGGGGACCTTATCAAAAGCTTTACTGAAACCCAGGTAAATCATGTCAACAGAGTTCCCGTGATCCAGTAATCTCGTCACTCGATCAAAGAAGGAAACCAGGTTGGTCTGACAAGATCTGTTGCGGACAAAACCATGTTGACTTCCCCAGATCACTAAGCAGGCCTTCAGATGCTAAGCAAATAGAGAGTATCACGATAATATACGGAGAAAATAAGCAAAGTCGTGAAATCTAACTGATAAATGTTTCTGTTATAATTCAATCAAATTTATAGCAATATTATAATCAACTTGAACAAGAGAAACAATATATATACAGGGTGGATGATTACAAAGGTCAAGGCATCATATAAATATAATTCAGCAAAAATCCTTGTGTGTCAAAATGGAAGGCAGATTGCTAAAGGCAAGAAATTGAATGACTAGTGGAAGTGTATATGCTTGGACTGTGATATAACGATGGTCAGGATGAAGAGATGAAATGGGCAGATTGCTGGCTTCCCATCGCAGTTGTGTATCATTTCTTCTTTGCCGCCTCTCATTGTTTCATTGCATGAGACCATATACACCGTTTCTCCAAAAGAAATTTATTGCATTGAAGACCTTCTTGCATCGTCATACTATAAACCTACCAGGATTTTGGTGATTATTGCATAGACCTCTGCTCAATTTTAGGCACGAGCACTTTAATATTGCACAAGAATTTTTGCTGAATAATATTTATATGATGCCTTGCCCTTTGTAATCATCCACCCTATATATATATTGTTTCTCTTGTTCAAGTTGATTATAATATTGCTATAAATTTGATTGAATTATAACAGAAACATTTATCAGATTTTACGGCCTGTTTGCTTATGTCCTTCAGATGCTTACAGATCAATCCTTTTAAAATCTACTCTAATATATTCCGAGCAACAGAAGTTAGACTGACCAGCCTGTAGTTTCCCGGGTTATCATTCTTCCCTTGCTTAAAGACTGGGATAACATTTGCTCTTCTCCAATCTTGTGGCACATCCCCAGTCCTCCAGGAGGCCTTGAAGATGATGGACAGAGGCTTTGCAAGTTTTCTAGAAAGTTCTTTGAGCACTCTTGGGTGCACACCATGCAGCCCCGGGGATTTGTATTTGTCCAGTGCAGCCAGGTGCCTCTCCAAAACTTCTCTGTCAATGTCAACTAGTCACCCAGGTGTCCTGTCATGTCTACTACCTTCTCTAGATGGGCTTGAGTTCTTCAGGGAAAAACTCATTAAGCCTGTCTACTTTATCTTTCCTCCATCAGAGTTTCTCCTTCCACTCCCAACAGCGGTCCAGTTGCCTCTTTTACCTTGTGTTTGCTTTGCACATATCTGTAGAAGTTTTTCTTATTGTAGCGAGCCCCCTTGGCCAGACCCAGCTCATACTGAGCTTTGACTTCTCTGGTGGCTGATCGGCAATACCTTGTAACCCTCCTATATCCCTCTTTAGAGGTCTGTCCTCTCCATTTCCTGAACATTTCCTTTTTCTCCCTTAGCTTATTCTGGAGCTCTCTGTTTGTCCACATCAGTTTCTTGGAGCCCTTACTATGTTTCTGTCTTGTTGGAATAGTGAAGGCTTGAGCTTGCAATAGCTCATGTTTGAGAAGACTTGCTCCTTTCCCTGCCAGCACACTCCCCCACAGAATTACTCTCATCAAGCTTCTGAGTTCATTGAAGTCGGTCCTACGAAAATCTAACCTACAAGTTTGACTACGAACCTCCTTGGCCCCCCACAGCAACTGGAATTCAAGGAGGACATGGTCACTTCCCCCTAAGGTCCTCACCACCTTTACTCCATTTACCAATTCTTCCCTGTTGGTTAATATTAAGTCTAGTATGGCTGAGCCCCTTGTAGCTTCCTCCACCTTTTGAAAAAGGAAGTTATCGGCCAGGCAGGTCAGGAAGTTGCATGATTCTTGTCGCTTTGCTGAGCTTGTCTCCCAGCACACATCGGGGAAGTTGAAGTCACCCATAATTATAAGGTTCTGATGTTTGGATACTCTAGCAATCTGTTCAAGGAGGGCAGCATCCATTTCCTCTCCCTGGTCAGGTGGTCTGTAGCAGACTCCAACAACAATATCCTTTGTACTTCTTCCCCTTATTTCCACGCATAAACTTTCCACTGGGCTGTCAACCACATTCTCCAGAACTTACTGACAAGCAAGCCCTCTCCTCACATACAATGTCACTCCGCCTCCTCTTCTACCCTTCCAGTTTTTCTTGAACAACTCCTACCCATGCACTATCACATTCCAGTCATAGGAAACATTCCACCTAGTCTCAGTAATTCCTGCTGTATCGTAGCCCTCTGTTTGCAAGAGAAGCTCAAGCTCTTCCTTCTTATTACCCATACTTTGGGCATTGGTATATAGACACTTGTAGCCTTGTACCTTTGTTTGATCTGTCCTACCCAGGTGGGCCCTCACTGTTATCACTTCTTCATTGAAATCCCCATGTTGATTGTCCTCTTCCCCTTGTGGCATCAGTTTAAAGCTCTTCTGATGAAGCTCTCCAAATTCTTTCCAAACTTTTTCTTCCTTGACCTTGAGAGGTGAAGCCCATCATGTGCCAGAAAGCCTTCTCTAAGAAAACTTATCCTGTGGTTCCAGAACCCAAAGTGCTCCTGCTAGGCACCACCGCCTCAGCCAATGATTCACCTCAAATACGGTCTTCTCCCTTTGCATTCCTCTTCCTTTGACAGGAAGGATAGAGGAGAATACCACCTGTGCACCTACTGTCTTCAATTGCTTTCCAAGAGCTTCATAGTCCTCTTTTATTCTTGTGATGATATTTGTGGCCGTGTCATTCATTCCCACGTGAACCAACACAAACGGGTACTGAACAGTCGGTCTAATCAGTTTCGGCAGTCGGTCTGTAATATCCTGAATTCTGGCTCCCGGCAAGCAGCACATCTCTCGGAGTAGGGATCTGGCCTGGACACATGATGTTCCATACCCCTGAGCAAAGAGTCCCCGATGACCACCACCTTCCAACCATGGAGAAAGGAGCTCAGCCATTGCAAGGCTGTCCCATGGATCTCCACAGTGGTGAGTCGGTGAGTCAAAAGATTGTGGTCGACTGTGTCGAACACTGCTGTAATATCCCAAAGTATCAGCAGTGCCACCCCGCCCCGATCCAGGTGTCACCGCAAATCATCCATTAGGGCGACTAGAACCGTCTCCATACCATAGCTGAGCTGGAATGGGTCCAGGGTAGAGGAATCACCTAGGAATACCTGTAACTGTTCCACAACCACCCTCTCAGTTACCTTGCCCAGGAACAGAAGGTTCAAAACTGGCAGTAATTGGCAGGATCTATCGGATCTGGTGATTTTTTTTTTTTAATAAGGGCCGCACCACTGCCTCCTTCAATGATCCTGCAAAAAGCCAGAGCTCAAAGACAGATTAATGATGTCAGCTAAAGGGGCCTGAATCCCAGCACCTCTGGCTTTCACCAGCCATGATGGGCACAGGTCCAATTGGCATGTGGTAGGCTTCACAGATCACAGGATCCTATCCCCCTCATCCTAGGAGAGTAACCTGAAGTGGTCAACCCTGAAGGAGGCCAAGGAGCCTCTAGTTCACATACTGTCTCAAGCATTGCTGGCAGATCCTGGCGGAGTGACAAGATCTTATCCACAAAAAAGCTTCCAAATGCCTCACAGCTTAATGCTGAATTAACATTTTTTCTTGTCACCTGTGAGAGGAATGTTAATGACTGAATTACCCTAGACAATTGTGCCAGGCGAGAGCTTGAGGATGCAATGAAAGACGCATAATAATCTCTTTTTTCAGCTTTCACTGCCATCTCATGGGCTTTCATAAACTTCCTATAAGATGTCATTGACACTGCGTCATGAATCCACCGCCACACTCGGTGTGGCGAGCCATCTCAGCTCCCATTTAAACTGTCGTAGCTCCTCGTTATACAAGGGGGCTACTTTTGTCCGGACACAGAGAGGGTGAAAGGGAGCGATCTCATTGATGGCTTCAGAGAGACAGATATTCCAGTCCTCTACCAGCTCATTCAGGGCTTTTTTTCAGGGGGAATGCGGGGGAACGGAGTTTCGGCATCTCTTGAAGATACTCAGCAATAGTGCTTGAAAATAATATGATTTCAAAGAATCCCGTGTGTTTCTTCCTCATTTCTCTCTTGAAAGTTCTGCCACCTCTTTTCCCATAAAAAAACCCCTGAGCTCATCTAATGAGCCGCCAAGGGGTTTTGGGTCCCACAGGGCGTTCTGGAAACCAATAGGATCCATTAGACCCTGCAGGTGTGCCTGGACCGGGGGAGAGGGCACGGTGCCCAGCTGGGCTGTCAGGACGAACTTTTAAATTAATAAACAAACTCGGGATTAAACAGAGTATGTTTCAAAGTGACAGAACAGGTTTGTAATCAGCTCTCTCTCCTTTCAGCCTTTCCTCAGAAGTTCTAAAACCCTTCTCAGGTTGGTTGATTTGGTTTCTCAGGAGAGGCGGAGATGTAGCCAGTTGTGTCCATCACAGGCTCATTTTGGGAAGGCCCAGGTTCAAATCCCCACTCTGTCATGGAAGCTCTCTGGGTGACCTTGGGCCAGTCCTCTACCAGCTCAGCCTGATCTACTTCACAGGGTTGTTGTGAGGATAAAGTGGAGGAGAGGAGAACAATGTGAGCCACTTTGGGTCCTCATTCAGTGGGAATGTGGAGGATGAAGTAAATAAACTAAATAAATAAAATTAAAATTATTAGGCTGTTTACTAATTATCCTGTGCATTAGCACGCATAGCTGAACCAATCCTAAGGACCAGACCTATTTATTATTTATCAGAATACTATCTAATAATGTTTAAAAGGCAAAAAAGGCCGTATTACCAAGCCAATGTGAAGGGAAATTCTTGTACACTCTCCAGTGACCTGCTAATGTTACATGATTCATATAGTGCGAGTCAGAAGCTGCAGGAAAAGCCAGGAGGAATTATATGTAGCTTAGACAGACAGACAGACAAATCATGATATGCATCTTGTATAGTTTGGTTCATTGTAAAACATTCTATATCTATTTCATTAAAAAAATCAACTGTGACAGGGTTATTGTTAACTTAATTGAACTAAGGTATAGGTTCATTTAAATCTCTATCAGTAAACAAAAAAACTTGGCAATAATCTTTTTCTTATGAAATTGATATTTCTTAATATTTGAACCCACTGGTTTTCATTTTATGACGATTATTTGTTTCATTTTCTAGCTGAATTTAAATGTCAACCAGGCCGTTTTCAGTGTGGAACTGGACTCTGTGTTTTACCAGCTTTTATTTGTGATGGTGAAAATGACTGTGGGGACAACTCTGATGAGCTGAATTGTGGTAGGTTATTATGTGACAGTAAAGAAAATGTAAATGAGAATCTAAGGCTGTGAGTAGCTGTGCAGCAACATCGTGATATAGGATCATGTACTAGACTCTAATCACTTTGTTCTTGAGTCTAAGTCTGTAGAGCAGTTTCCATTCATTGTGCATGAACTCTGACAGCCTTAGCTGTACTGTACCAGAATGAGGACAATCCTCTGGGAACTGTTATACAAACATTTTTATAAGGCATGATGTCCTTGGAGTCCATATTCTCCCTTCCTAGGTTTCTAAAACATTTTCTGTTGTACCCTTTACAGCTGTTTGATAGCTGTGTTCCATCTGTTTATACTAATTTGATGTCTGTTTTACAACTATTTAACTTCTCAATGACATGAGTTGTCCCTTTGTCTTCTGTGGAGAAATGTACTCCACTTTGGGCTACATCCCACTACTGAGGGTCTGGGGACTCCAAAACTGTCTGCATTTATTCCAAGTAATTTCTCTGTCAGTGCAAGGACAGGGAACATGAGAGTGTTTAATTACTTTCAAGCACCACCATCCTGTTGATGGCTTTCACAAGCACCAAGTACTTAATGCTTGGTTATGCAAATGCTTCTAGCTAGCAATCAAAGGGCCATCTCATGTTCTTGCAGGAATGAGACACCTAGGAGGGGACAGAGACTTGGGAATGCCAAATGTTAAGTTGTATCTTTTCCTGGAAAGAACAAGTTCATTTTTGGTGAATCCATCTGGAGACAACTTGCAGGAAGGAGTACATGCATTCGGGCTGTAGGTTGATGGCTGCCATTATGATGTGGAAGCTAACATAGGACAGACAGACAGCCCTGACAGAGGATAATAGATGACTAATAGTACTCTGCAACTTTAAGAGTAAATATTCTACCCTAGAATAACATTCAGGGTATGTTTAGCCAAGGTACACAAGATTGTGTGTATGCACCTTTACTTTGCAACCTTGTTCAATCCATTGCTATGCAGAGTATGTGTGTGGACACTTCCTTTTTAATACATTTCTTCTTATTTTGTACGTTGGAAGTTTGTTCTACATAAGCTCCACTTGAACACATTATTAAAAGGGCTCCAGGGGAAGGGAGATGGTTGGTCAATATATGTGAGATCCCCCATGAATGTGCAAGTGTGGTAAGCTCTCCCTGTGAAGGCTTAGACAAAGTGACAGCAGAAAACATGGGCATTAGGCAGAACCTGAAAATGGCAATGCAGATAAGTGCTAGGAGTGCTGGCCCTCTTAGCTGGAAATACTGTAACGGACCAGTTGGTGGCAGTGTAGAAAGAAGTGTGGGACCTCTCTAGGAATCAGGTCGGAGGAGACCTAAGCCAACCACTGAGTGTCTCTTGACCTCTCGGAGGGCCCAAAATTGGAACAACACTCATGGGTCAGTAGGTCATTCTGCATCATTTGCCACTGTATTTTTCCAGTTATTGTTCCAATATCTGAGTCATTTCAGCTGTTTACCTTGCTCTAACAACATTAACTTCTGTTTTTGAAAGTATGATTTCTTTCTGAATGTGTAAGGCAAGAGTCCCCAAACTTCTGAACCCGTGGACTCTTGGGGAGTTTTGAGAACATTTAGTGGGTGCTTCTGCAAAAAGGCTGTTATGGAGACTGGGCCCAGTCACAAAACTTTGAGGTGTTCCTAGCCAAGCATCCTCCTATAATATAGACCACTCTTGCCAAATGGGTATTCCCTACAAACACAATGTGATACCACTTGGGGTCTTTTGAAGCACCTTCTGCTCCAATTAGATGGAGAAAAGCCAGGATTGCTTTCAGGAAGTAGATACCAGTAAACACATTGTCAGGCACCACTGGTCTTGTGAACATGATGTTGGGGATCTTTGGGTTGAGGGCCTGGCTTTTGGTTACTTTTTGATAAAATAGTCCAAAATGCTTCCAAAATGCTGTTCTTGGATGTCCCAGTTCCCCAAAAGCAGCATTTCAGAGGGAAGAGGGAATGAGAATGTTGTACTCTGTTGGCTAAAATTGTCAATGGGGCATTTTCTTAATATATCATGTGGCACACTATAATGGTGTCTTGGAAACTACCAATGTAATGATGGGGGGGGACACAAAGGCAGATAAAAAAAGGTTATGGTATGCTTACTGGAACTAAAAGAAAAGAAAATGATGAAATCAGCTCTCAGTAGTATAGAGCACTACACCAAAACATAAATAGCCAGTTATTTCTTTAAATAATCAATATATGTACAAGTTAGCATTTAAAAGTGCAATACAAAGAAAAAGCTGCGATATGATATTTAACAGCACAAAGTATATGTAGAATAACAGTGTAAATATGTATGTCTGCTGCAAAAGTACAATGATGTTTGTGTATGTTTTGCACATATGGAATGTGTTACATAATTTTAAGGATAAGAGACCTTAAATTATTTTTCATATTCAAATATTAACTTAGGGATAGAATGTTTATATGTATTAGTAACTACTGCTTGAGTTTTTCCTCCTGCTCAATTCCACTTCCTGGCTGATGTTCCTCCTTTAATGTTGTTTTGTGATTTTAGATTGTTCATATATTATAAGCCACTCTGAGTCCTGCTTTGCGTGAGGAAAACATGATAAAAATATTAAATATTTTTTTAATAAAAAGACACAGTAGCCTATGAGAAATACTGTTTAAAATGAATTCCGTACTGCAGTAAAAGAGTGGTTGGTCAGAGATAGGCATGTAGAAGATTTTTTCTTCAAAGAAGCATGAATCAAATTAAATCATATAAAACAAAAATCATCAGACTTTTGGGTTTGTAATCATATAAGAATCAGCAAAATTTTGGCTTTGTTTTTCTTGCCAGATACTCATGTTTGCCTGTCTGGTCAATTCAAGTGCACAAAAAGTCAAAAGTGCATTCCAATAAATCTGAGGTGTAATGGGCAGGATGACTGTGGTGATGAAGAAGATGAAAGAGATTGTCGTAAGTAGCTCCTAAATGAACTCAGCAGCAATAGGCTAAGAGGAGAAGTGATCTTATGGATCTGTTACAGCTTATAAAAAATAAAACAGGAAATAGACTAAACCACCAAAGGCATCTTGAGACAAAATGTTATTCAGCCCTCTGCCCTGAATTTAGGGATTTTATGGAAGAACAAAGTCACTGCACCAACATAAGTATGAATGCTTTAAACCTAGTGTTAGTGCTTTGCTTATATGGATCAAATTTTGAATTGTTGTTGGTAAAACTTCATGGTACACTTTTTTGGAGTAAATACTTTTGAATAGCATTTGATAATGTAGCAATTGAAATATCAGTTCTTCGGAATTTAGAAAAATTAGTTTCAAATAGTTTTAATTATTTTAACTGGAGCTTCTGAATGTTGGAAAACTCCTACTATACTTAAAAAATTTAATTTTCTTCAAAGCGGAAAACAGCTGCTCTCCTGACCACTTCCAGTGTAAAACTACAAAACACTGCATTTCTAAATTGTGGGTATGTGACGAAGACCCAGATTGTGCAGATGGGTCTGATGAGGCAAACTGTGGTAAGTAAAATACAGACATGCTAATTATTCCATTAAAATATTTGATAACAGAACCTATTTTAGTATCATAATTCATTGTAAGGATCATTATCTTCTATTGGTGTCTTCCATTATAACAACGGTTAACTGATTAGGTTCATATAACTAACCAAATGATAACATCTCATTATTGAGTTTTTGTTAAAATAGCTTTACCTTTCTTGTGTAGAACTCTGTTTTCTTTAAAACAAATCATGTTATTGATCCTTCAAGGTACATGAGATCACCATCCTTAACCTGCAAGACGTAGTACAGTCTGTGCTAATTCCTATGTCATTTTAGGTCTGTTACTGCACATATCCAAAGGCCATCCAAGGTTCTTGTTTAGAGTCAGAATGTACTGAATAAATAATTCAAGATCCTTCTGTCTACTTAAGAGTTTTCAGTGAGCTGGAATGAGCCTAAAATCTGCTAAGAGTCTTTAGAGTGTAATTTAGTAATTTTGCCTGTGCTCTAACCCTATCTATTTTTTTTGTTAGAAAACAATTTTTTTGAGACAATGTAATGGTGAAAATGGCTTCCTAGCACAAAGGAAGAGATAATTAATTCTGCTATTATTGTTAGCAAAATATATTTTAACATGCTGATAATGTGAGGTGCATTATTCACAATTTTAAGCTATTTTGGGGTGCAACAATACAAGTAGAACTTGTGCTTTGTCACAGATAAAAAGACTTGTGGACCTCATGAATATCAGTGCAAGAACAGCAACTGCATTCCAGATCACTGGAGATGTGATAGCCAAAATGACTGTGGTGACAATTCTGATGAAGAAAACTGCAGTAAGCACATTCTCATGTTATCATCATCTGATATTGGTTCTTAAAACTATTTTATAGGATGGAAACATTTTTACATTCATATTTTGTGCTTTTTATTTTCTTTTTCTCTTTCAACCACTTAGTGAGACCTAAGTTCATAAATGATAAGTAATATTCCAAATCAAATTGAACACAAAATAGAATCCTGTGTTTAATAATTGCAGTGATATTTTTCAGCACATCATAACCACGCATACAATTTCCAGAGGAGTAGTTGCTTTAATCTGTTGTATCAAAAAAGGATCAGTATTTCTGGGCATCTTAAAGACAAACAAATACATTACCACATAAGCTTTCATGAACTCAGAGCCTCTTCATCAGATACATCTCTTGAAGTCTATTTTAATTCAAAAAAGCATATGTCTAACCCTTCAGCAAATGGAATGAGTTTGCAGAAGGAATAATTGTCACCAGTGCAGCCCTTCCCTGCTTCCATCTGTTCCGAAAGTCACAACACCCCTCAGGTAAAGCATCAGTTGCAACATAGTGGACAGCAATAAGGACCCTACCACAGATCAATGCTTATGCAACTGGACATTTCTGCTGTTCTCCATTTATTGTTGCAGCCTCCCATGCCTCAACCTACAGTTTTCAAGGATCCCCTGGCAGTTCAGGGCTCTAGCAGTCCTCCACACCTCTATGGTAAAACCATGGAGATTTTGGAGATTGCTAGACTGACCTGTGTCATCACTTCTGGTCATCAGTTCTGGCAGCAGTGGGCACTGGAAATGGAAGATCTGCTGATCCTTACTTATTGTTGCAGCCTTATTGTTTCAGAATTCCCATTATGTTGGGAGACCTGGTCCTCCTAGAGGACAGCTTCTTCAGAAGCACTAGGAAGTAAAAGGCAATGAAGATCCCTTCTGAGATCTTTGTATATTTCAGAAAAGTTGAATCTAACCTTTAGTCTTTTACATGTCATAGGATTCTGTTGTTTTTACTGTCCTTGGAAATTAAATGAATAACATTTAATATTTTAACATTAAGATATTGTGATGGTGCCTACATGTCACTAGCTGGACCTTGCAAAATGTGTGAGATCACTGGGAGGTCAGGTTCTCTGGCACTAGTGAACATGTTTAAGCAAGGTAAATATTTCTGAAAAGCTAAACGATTGTTTGGTCTTACATATCTAAATATAGTAATCTGTACAAAGTAAAATACTGAAATAGAAAAGCCTTCATGGACAAAGCTATTTAACTGGCAAGTAGAGAAGAAGCAGAGGAAGATAGCAATATTGTAATCAAGGGCAAATGGTAATTTGCACCACAAATGAATCTGCACCTGTATTTGTGGCTGAGGATCAGCATAGGACCTAAAGGGCCCTCTCTTTCTTTCCTCATTTACCCTTGATCTGCTCTGCTATATCTGTTGTTAGGTTTATATTGTTCTTCAAAATAGAATCTTTGCCATTATTGCACTTAGGAAAAAAATGTTTTTAACAACAGGCAGTGCCAATCACAAGGATTGTGGGGAAAATATTAATAGCCAGTCTGCAAATATTTTTTTAAATAGGAAAAAGTTGTCAGTTGGATTTTTGAACTCTGAGAAGTTTTTCCATTACAATAGTGGACCTGTTCAGTATCACTAGTATCTAGACTGTTACTTCTAGTAAGCATTCCTAAACATTTTAAGTATTTGAATAAGTTATGCAACATAAAGTCTGTTCTCTTTCAATAGGTAGTTACAAAAGCAGGAGCTGCAAAGTGTTTCCTCAAATTTTTGATAGAAAGAGTTGAAAACTCTTTTAAACAATAGTTTGACCTAAATTCTAGGAACACAAAAAGCTTTTGAAAGGCTTTTTTGAGTTAAAATTATCAGCCTTAAAATACATATTTGCTTTTACAGAAATAAAAAGCTGTGGGTATATAGGAGTGAAATACCATTATATCAAGGCTTTGTGAACTTCAAATGTTCACATGTGTATTAGAGACACTCTTTCTTCTTTCAGAACCACAAACATGTACCTTGAAAGACTTTCACTGCTCAAATGGAGACTGTATTTCTGCAAGATTCTGGTGTGATGGAGACTATGATTGTGCAGATGGTTCAGATGAGGTAAGTATTTTCAAAAGTCCAGATTTGATTAATTTATCAGCTATGTATGGTTGAGGAATGGGAATGAGCACTTTCTAGCTTCCTTACCCACCAGACATCTCCATGTGAGCTCACATGCAAAATAATCTAATAGACTGAAGCTATACAGCTGATGTTTTACATCAATTCTGTGAAAAAACTTTGCAGATACTGGACTTTTTAATACTGAGTGTTGCATAAGTAAGAAATGTATGTATGTATCATAAAAAGCCAGATGTAGAATTGTCCCAGTTGTTAGCAGTCCAACTCTCCATCACACTGAAAGAGCAGCTTATGAATATGGACATATCGTAGGTCTTTTCCCCATGTGCTTCAAGCACATGACATGTTGTCTGGCTAGGAAGACCAGTTCTCAACTCTGGCTGGAGATGGAAAAGTACTGGAATGTGAGTCACGAGACATGACTGGCTAGTAGCCCCACACCCCGGAGATGTGCATAGGTCTTCTAGGAGTTCCTGAGTTAATCTCTCCTACACCCTGCTGATTTTCTCCCTTCCTGATTCCTAATCAGAGTTAATCAGGGACCTGATAACTCTTCCCTTCCACTAATCGCGGGTCATCAATCACTTTTCTTGCCTGTAGTTACACCCAGGAACATATAATCAGACCTCTTCCATTTTATTGTCTCACCTCTGGAGACAGCCATTAAGCTTTTGCTTTTGGGGCAGAGATGTCAGTTTTGCCCCAGGACATTTTTTGCATTATGATAATTGGGCTTGCAACCATGTGCTCAGTGTGTGTTCTGAACCCTTCCCCGCACCCTCAGATACATCTCAGCCCTCCCCCCCTTCCATGAGACTCTGGCTATCCTCGCTGCTACTTCCACACACCTTCTTCTCTCTTAGGACTGGTAAATATATCCCTTGCTTGAATCTTTCTCCCTCTTCCTCATTGATTTCCTAGTTAGCTCAGTGTGTATGTGTTGTCTGTAATTTGTGTGATTGCTCTTTTACTGCTCCTTTGATAAAAACTATTCCTGTTGAAAACCTGCCTATTTTATTAGAGAGTCTTCTAAGGGAATGGTCCTGGTATACATCCTGCTAATTACCTCCACTTGCTGCATCTCCTTTTATGCTAATTCGCTCAACTCGCAAGGATACCCCTTTAGGGCAACCACTTTGACAGGTGGAGTGGACAAGTGTGATCCCACTCTTTCAACATGTGTAAATAATAAATTTGTCAGAACCAGTTCAGCTTCAGAAGTTATAATTACTATTAAATTGTGCCCAAAATAAAATTTGAGGTGAATGTTATGGCTCCTGCTGAGGTGAACTATCTGTAGGATTTTTCAAGGACAGGTAAAATAATTTCACAGATTTGCTAAGTTGGGCTATTCACAGTACAGTATTTCCACAAATATAAGACTAGGATGTTTCACAGGTATGCCATAAAAAAGAGAAGTCATCTAACATTTGCATACAAGTTACAGTTACATCCAATTAGGGATGTGCGTTTCGGCATTCAGAATGCCGAAAGAATGCCGAAACAAAAGTGTTTCGGCTTCTTTCGGGGAATGCCGAAACGTTTCGGGGAATGCCGAAACGTTTCGGGTAGCCGAAAGAAAAAAGCCGAAACGTTTCGGGATTCTTTCGGCTTTCTTTCGGCTTTTCAATGGGAAAATGCCTCCGTCTTCCTGGACGTCTGGGGGAGGCATTTTCCCACCGAATAAGCCCAAAATTGGTGGGGACCTTCCTCTAACCCTTCTCTAACAACCACCCAAGTTTCAGACAGATTGGACTTTGGGGGGGGGCATGTTATGGCCCCCCAAAGCAGGTCCCCCCATCCCCCCATAAGAAAGCGAAGGAGCAGCATATTGTTAGCATGCTGCTACTCATCTTCTTCATTATTTCCTATGGGGAAAAAATGAAGAGGCAGGCTTCCTTTGCCAGGGGTGGCATTTTGCATGCAAAATGCCCCCTCACCCTCAGGGGCCCATCTCCCACCCTTCCTCCCACCCCCCACCAAGGCTCAGCCTGCTCCCACTTGGGGGGCCATTTCATGAAATGGCCCCCCCAAGTGGGAGCAGGCTGAGCCTTGGTGGGGGATGGGAGGAGGGGTGGGAGAAGGGCCCCAGAGGGTTGGGGGGCATTTTGCATGCAAAATGCCACCCCTGGCAACACAAGCCTCCCCCAGCTGTCAGTGGTAGAGATTAGAGCACCTACTTGGGGAGGCCATGAAATGGCCCCCCAAGTGGGAGCAGGCTGAGCCTTGGTGGGGGGTGGGAGGAGGGGTGGGAGAAGGGCCCCTGAGGGTAAGGGGGCATTTTGCATGCAAAATGCCACCCCTGGCAAAGGAAGCCTGCCTCTTCATTTTTTCCCCATAGGAAATAATGAAGAAAGATGAGCAGCAGCATGCTAACAATATGCTGCTCCTTCGCTTTCTTATGGGAGGATGGGGGGACCTGCTTTGGGGGGCCATAACATGGCCCCCCAAAGTCCAATCTGTCTGAAACTTGGGTGGTTGTTAGAGAAGGGTTAGAGGAAGGTCCCCACCAATTTTGGGCTTATTCGGTGGGAAAATGCCTCCTCCAGGCGTCCTGGAAGACGGAGGCATTTTCCCATAGAAAAAAGCCGAAAGAATGCCGAAAGAATCCCGAAAGAATCCCGAAAGCCGAAAGAGATTCTTGTTTCGGCTTTCGGCTTTAACGATAGAGAATCTTCTTTCGGCTTTTCTACTTTCGGCTATAGCCGAAAATTTTTGGCTTGCACACCCCTACATCCAATAATAATTGTGTGTTGGTGTGAGTGACATTTTTAAGGGGAGGGGGGTCATCTTACATTCAGAGTCTTTTTTTCAAGTAAGTACAGTACAATGTTAGTATTCAAAACACGTGAGAAATATTAATCTGAGGAAATGTTAACACCTGCAGCAAAGACAAAACATGTTAGCATCACCAGAAAGGGTTACACTGGTAAGAGATTCCACAAAACAAGGTTGAAACGTCATGTGCTATAAAGCAGACTTTGTTCTTTAACTTCTATTATTGCAACTAATTAAGCTTTTAGAAGGAGAGAAAAGTCTTGGCGGCTAAGGCCTTGTTAGAGGGGAAAACTTATCCATGGTTTGGATTGCACAGAGTGTTTCCAAAGGGATTTCTGTCCATAGAGTACAGGTTCCTCACCTCTCTATTCTTAAAGGATCACCGTGAGGAGGGAATCAGTAAACACCATCACCACTCTCCATCCATAAAAATCCTTCATCCAATTCAAACATGTGGCTTTAACTCCTTTCCTTCCCAAAAAACTATAAGCTGGGTGGGCAGTATGTGTGATGAGAAGGAGAGTAGTATATGTGCTAAATAATGGACGAAAAATCTATACACTTAAAGAAAAAAAATGGAGGAATGGCACATGACTTAAGTTGGATGGGGGAATCAAGTTGTTCCAATTAACCTTTTAAAGTTAGATCCAATGAACATCAGTATTTTTTTTGTTTTGGGAACAAAACTACTTACCCAATAGTTAAGTGTCCAGAATTCCAAGGTTTGCAAATCATCCCCCCCACAATATATCAGTTCTTTTTGGGATAATTAAAATAAATTCATAGAATGAGGAAGGATGGTCTACTGTGCCAACTGGATTATAGTTCAACAGATTAGCAATAAAGCAACAAATTAGCAATGAAATAATTTGATTAAGAAATGGAATTGCTGTTGGAAGTTGAGTTGTAAAAGTGTTCATTAAACGTTAATCTGATGGTCCAAGTGGATGCTTCTGAAAATGGAAATCATGAAATCATGACTGTGGAGGATTTTAGACTTAAAGTCCAACTTTGACACGGAGATTGATCTCAAGTTTGATACCTGTTGCTCTAGCTGTAGTGATTAAGCAGCTTTTTATGCAGCTGTCATGCTGATGACAGAAGAATATCTCCTGAATTGATGTGAATTATAAGCGATATTTTCCTTATTGATAGGAGTTAGGAACTTGAGGCTACAGGCTACAGTGATTCAGTAGTTTGGATAGAAATTCTGGATTAAAAAAAAAAGCAATTGTGGTTAATTCCAAATGGGTCGCAGCAAAATAAAACAGGTGTCCAGTGACACCGAACAAACTTTATGCCAGCATAAGCTTTTGTGAGTCAGATCTTACTTAGTTAGATGTATAAGGTGAGCTCTGATTTACAGAAGATAATAATGGAATAAAGCTTGTTAGTGAGCAATCCTAAGCAGGTCTACTCAGAATTTGGTTCAGGGCTGCTTTCACACCAAGGATTTTCTACTTTGTAGTCTCCCTCCTTTCTACATGATGTCATCCTGGATTTGCGCACCAATCTAGAACAGCCATTCTTTCATTTTTTTTAAAAAAAAACTTGCTTTATTTTAAACCTATTAAAAGCCAGGGTTTCCTCTGCAGGGTACTATAGCTGCACCGTTCCTTATATTTGAGCCAGAAACTATGCTGTTTGAGGGAAATGAAACACCCCTTCTGTGTCTTCCTTCTCTCTCTCTACATTAGGTTGGTAAGCTGCCTTGTAAACATTTATAAATCCCCTTCACCCTGATATTGTTGCCACCAATAAAACATTTAAAAAAAATTGGTTCAGAAAATCTATCAGATCTGGCTTTAATTTCTGCCCGGCCATGAAGATCACTCCACCTTGTAAGGGAATGGATGAATTTGTTTATTGCCAAATAATTGCATAACTTGTAAAAAAAGAAATGCTACTCTGGAAGAGTGCAATTGCACCACAGCTTTAACATTACAAATGGGTGTCTCTTGGCAGAAGATCAGTGGTACACTTCAGTCAAATGTTGCAATGTTCCTGGAAGAGAAGGGGAAGAAAAACAACAAAAAGTAGTCTAGTTGGGAACCACCTGAGCAGAATAAAGTGTGGGAGTGCTACTGCTCTATCTCCCATGCAGCAGAATAGTGTAATCACAATACTGATCCTACCAATTTGTCCCATTCACTGGATTACAGAGAAAGATTATACTACAGACAAACATTACAGACACCTTTTTCATTGATTTTGGCATAGGGAAGATCTCTCTTCACTCCCCCAGCTAATGGATTCCTTCCACTTTGATCTACGTTTCTGCACTTTCCCGAACCTCACTGACTGGTTAAGACATTTCTTACTATTTCAGGGCTCCAGTCTGGATAAGAAAGGTCCCTAACCTCAGTTGCCTGGTTAATGATTTTCTTCCTCTGCCGCCTGAGTGGGAAAGCCCCCCACCCCAATTTACTGACTCATAACATGTAAAGAGAGGACAGTTGTCTTTGCTTATGAAAATAGAAACAGTATTAGCACTCCACAGGGCACTTTTCCATCATCTCTCAGTATTAATTACAACCTTTCGTTCAGAGCTCCAATGTTTTTGTTGTTGCTGCTGCTGCTTTGGATGAACACAATTGCTCTGAGATAAAAGAAAATGGGAAGTGTACACAAAGGTTTTTGCGCATCACTTACCATAATGGAATTCTACCCAATTTTAGGCTCGTTTCTGCAGTTGCCGTTCCTCATCCCCAACTCTGACTTAATGATGAATGCCTTACTATCTTTTGCAGCAGTTTATACTGATCACCCCCTACCTACTTCCTGGTTAATTAATCCTTCCACTTTTCAATCTACATTTCTGTCCTGGGAGAAGTACTCCACTCCCACCATTGGATTATTGACACATTTCCAGAGTGTTAATCAGTACCTGAGCCATACAGAAGGAAGTCAGGGGGGGAAATCCTTCCTGTGCTGTAGCTTTGATAAAACCCACACATTCCCCACCATTGATTCAAACAGGGAACAGAGCCAATGCAAATAAAATAGCTGAGCCAATGCAGAGCAGCCCATTCCAGGCAGGTTGATGCAGAAGGATATTCTTCGAGCCATGCAAATTCACAGAGGGATTCTAGCAACACAGTGGTATTATGCTTTACTTTAACAGCTCCGCAGAGACGCTCACAAGTAAAAAATAAAAAGGCATCATAACACAAGCTTGAGTGACAACATAGCAGAGGAGTGAGGTCTGTAAGAGAAACTGCAGCTAACCATTGAGAGAAAATAGATTGCCCTGACCCATCTGGAATCTCCATTGCTAAAGCTCACTCACAGTTGTACCAGCAACAATATCACCATGGAAAAGCACCATGGTGTGGAAGCAGCCTGTAAAGTGTTCCTTGAATGGCACTGTAAATATCTCAGGTTCTACGTGTCTCCTATTTCATTCAGTTCTAGCTTCAGATTCTCTATCCACCCCAAAATTTATTGTCATCTGAAAATGTCTCTAAATCACCATTTCACCTAAACTTATCCACAAATTGCTAAATTTTCTGAGGTTCCTTTTTTAAGATGACCTTGTTAAGCTGGGTGACTTTGGGTCAGTCACAGCTCTCTAGAGCTTTCTCAGCCCCACCCACCTCATAGGGTGATTGTTGTGGGGATAATGACATAATCTGTAAACTGCCCTGAGTGGGTGTTAAGTTGTCCTGAAGGGCAGAATATAAATCGAATGTAGTTGTAGTTGTTGATATTAATGGGCGATTTGGCTTCACTAACCAGGATTCTATGACCCATCAGCAATCATGTAGATTAAAAAGTAATTTTTTGAACCTATACGTCTATTGGCTGATCATTATTTTGTTATTCTTAGAACCCAGAATGATTGACCGATATTTAGTCAGTGGCTGTAAATCAAGAGATAGATAAGAGCTTCAGGCTATAGTCCAGAGTTTGGAAGTAGTGGACTTAAAGGAAAGCATTTTACCTTCCATCTTTACTCACTTCCTTTTTCCTACAAAGGGTTTAGTCATTAATTGTGCTACAGCTGATGCAATATAAAGATCAAAAGACATTTCAATAAATTGGGACAGGTATAAAACAGATGTCTGCAATTTGGCAGAACAGTTGAATGCAAAATTTTATGGAAAGAATTAAGGGAGAGACAACGTAGGGCTCCCCAAATATTAAAGAGCCCCTGAAGTACCAAAAAGCAACAGTTTGGGCAAACCTAATAGCGAGCCAGTTATCACTTTGCTGGGAACTAAATTGCAAAGAATAAAGGAAATCAAGGCTTTTTTTCTGGGAAAAGAGGTGGTGGGATTCTCTATTATCACAAGTGCATGCATGTGCTCCTGAAAATGTGTGATGACGTCACTTCCGGAAGCAATGTCACTCCCGGAAGTGACACCACTTCCTGGAAGTGACGCCGCTTCCCAGAACCCAGCACAATGCATTATGACAAGGTAAATGTTAGTAAGCACAGAAAATCACACTATTATGAGAGAGGTTTTTTTTTCCTTTCTGTATCCTCTACAAAAAGTGGAATCTTCCATTCCTTTTTCCAAACATTTCATTTGTTTGGAATCATACTTTAAAATATGCAAGAAGGAGGAGGCCTCTAAAAATCCAAAACCTATCTCACAAATCTAAATTCTAACAGATACCCTCTGCCAGCATAGAAAAAAAAATCCAAAATTATTTCTCAAAATTTCAGTCTGAAATTCCTAATCTAATGAATATTGAATTTTCAAATTTTCAGGGAGGGTTTTGCTTTACTGGAGCAATTCAAAATTAGATACTCAACTTTAGCTGCATTAAATTTATACTTAGTTTAAAATGGCTTTTTTTTTGTTGCCTGCCAACCCTACCTTAGCAAAGCTGTTGTGACATTGTGAAATGCTCATAAATATTCCAATGTCCCAGACAAACAATATTCATAAAAACTTCCTTAACACCCATATGTCCACTACAATTTCAGTGATGTTAATCAGCTGAGGGTGGGGAGAACCATTTGAGTTACAGCTATTAAGACATAAGAACACCTATATGCTGATGAATATATTGATGAAAGCCTTCTGTGACTTGGACACAGCTATCCATTCCTAGCTTAAATCTGGAATAACCATAACTGATATTTTAACTAATACAAATAACCATAACTGATATATTTAACTAACACAGAACCAATCTGCATTCAAAAGCTGTGGAAACCATAACAATGTCAACTCCAGTCATCAAAAGAATGAAAACAACACACACACACACACACATGCATGCACACACATACATGCACAGCCCCACTAACCCCCATGAAAGGAAAACAGAATGAACTCAAAGCAGCACATGCACACACAGCCCCACAGCCCATCACTCCCATGAAAAGAAAGCAGAATGAACTCAAAGCAGCACACACACACAGCTCCCACCCCTCATGAAAAGAAAGCAGAATGAACTCAAAGTAGCACACACATACACAGAAACCCCTGAATGAGAGCAAAATGAATTCAAAGCCGCGTAACCCTCCAGAGCCCGCGCCAGGCCCCAGCTTGCTCTCTTTCTCTCTCTCACTCACGGAGAAATGAAAAGAAAGCAGAATGAACTCAAAGCAGCTAAGCCTCCTCTGTAAAGCCCGTGCTGGGCCCCAGATCTCTCTCTCTCTCTCTCTCTCTCTCTCTCTCTCTCTCTCTCTCTCTCTCTCTCTCTCTCACTCACTCACTCACTCACTCACTCACTCACTCACTCACAGAGGAATGAAAAGGAAGCAGAATGAACTCAAAGCAGCTTAGCCTCCTCTGCAGAGCCCGCGGGCTGAAGGAGGAAGGAATCATGTGGGCAGATTCTAGAGCTGCCGGAACACCGTTCCGGAGTGTTCCCCCTCAAAAAAAGCCCTGAGGGAAATACACAAAAGTCTGTTCTGTGGGGGAACCAGTCCACTCTTTACATGGGGAAAGTAGATGTGGTATAAGCCAATTAGCATTTTGCATGGGGATTCCACTTGGATCACAATTAACACGAAGAAAAAATTGTCCTTTGAAATAACAATTTAGAAAATGCTACCCTTGCTATAAAAAAAACAAAAAACATGTTCACTATTGTAATAAACACCCCAACTATATTACATCATTTTTGGCAAGTTGAAAATATCTCTGGAAATATTAGAAAGTGTTTTCCATCCATCTTTTTAACATACAAATATGACATGATCCTCCTGAAAAAAATCATTTTTGAAATGCTCCTAATTGTGCAGACATGGCATGATCTGTCATGTATTTTCACCACTATTCAGTTAAGCGTCTGAGACAAAAATCAATACGACAATAGCTAGAAAAAGAATTGTGTGTAATCAGCATTCTTCAGGCCTGGTACAAGTGCTGGGAAAACAAAAGGGGAAGAAGGTAATAGAGGGAATGATAAATTTTAAGGACATTGTTGTCTTCTGAACTCACCCCAAAGAATCAGTTGTGGCAGAAAAAATTGGGATGGGTATTGTTTTTCCTAGCTTCATGGTGAACCTGCTTTTTATCTGTGATTAAACAGATACGCTCTACAGTCAAAGAGCAAGATTCAGCTCCACCAGCACCTTATTATAGACCAACTTGATTTCTATGAGAGTCAAACCTCCCTTCACAAAGCTCATACCTTGGAAATCTAGTTGGTTAAGGTGCTATTGGAAGTTTGTAACTAATACATTGTTGTCATTCTGGATCACCATTATCATAAGGATAATATATAATTTAAAAATATTGATTCCCAGTTATATTGACTATTTCCTTTGGGTTGTTGTTAAAAATCAGTATTGCTAAATTCAGTTGCTGTGTTGATAGAGAATTTAAAAACACTGTTTTTCAGAGATGAGAAACATTTTGCTCACTTAAAGTCTAATGTTATATTGTATATTCATTAAATTAGTGGTTTCATTATATTTGACAGAGATATTGTGATTCTGGTTGCTTAAAAGACCAATTCCAGTGCTCCAATGGTCAGTGCATAGCAGCAAAGTGGAAATGTGATGGACACGATGATTGCATACTTGGAGAGGATGAGAAAAATTGTGAACCAGGTATATCTTTGCAAATGACAAAAAAGAAGCCAATATGAGCAATCAGAAAATGGGTCAACAACTAAACTGCCATTTTGTAGCAAGTTGCATAATGTGATATACCGCATTTGTTGTTCCATTGTGTACCCAAGTCCAAAACCCAGACAGCCTGTGTCTCAGAAGGCTTGTATTCATTTCTATTGCACTTCATACGTTGGATGCTGAGAGATACAGCACCTTACTATGTAAAATCTGCCTGTTAGCAGTCCTAACAATTTGAAATGTAATTTATGGAGAAAAATTCCATTCTGGAAAACTTCTTTCATGAAGTCAGTGTCTATAAATTTACATAGCTACAAAACTTAATCTACTTTCAGCATGCTTGTTGTTCAGACTTTTCAGAGCTAATTGCAGCTTTAATCAAGTTTCTTCTGTTGTAGAACTTTTATTGCGCTATGCCCAAAACATGGTTTTAGCAAGGACTAGAAATCAGAGGAGTGCTTTCCCATATAGTGGAAATATCTTTGCACAGGAAGCCTTTCTCTAGGGCATAACGCTCCACCAGCACAAGAGATGGGGGCTGAGGGGTGATTTCTCCCTGCTGTAGCCACCCATATCACATGGGTTTTTTTGCCATTTACGTAGGTTACCAAACTCCTAGCATGACCTTTTGGTTCCCACAGCTGCTATGAAAGGAGGAAGGTGGGTGATAAATCGTTATGTAGGCCCCAGAAACCTAACTAAAGGATTCCATGTTTGGGCCGTTAGCAGAGTCTATCATGTGGCAGAGGAAGCATGATTATAGGTGGTTGTGAGTTTGTTTTGCTGGCTGGTGTGTGTGCAGGAATGAAAATAATAAAAGCATACACTTGGTTTATATTTAGAAAAGAAATAAGAGTTCTTTATTGCCGGAATGCCATACTCTGATAGGAAAGGAGGAGAGCTAGATCCTAACTACCTATCTAGTCTAAGTATGGACATGGATGGCAGGGCAAGGCCTGTATCCATGCTGCCAAGATGGAGGGAGGAGAAAGAGAGAAAAGGTGTTGCCTGGAACAAAGCCAGGAAGAGAAGGAGTGAGAGGGAGGGAGGAAGTCAGGAGGAGGAAATCCTGAGAATAGCAATCTGCATATTAAAGGACAGTCAGAGCAGTAAACAATAGTAAACAGTAAACCTCTCTATCTTTCTAACTCTTTGGTTTGCCTCCCTTTGAAACCTGAGGAGAGAGAGTGCAGAATCCTCCTCTTCCGACAGCGGGAATGATCCACCTCTGCCAGTTCCTTCCATTACTGTTTCATAGAATCCCATCCATATCAAATGCTCCTCCAGTATTGTTCAGAAAATATTCTTTTCACCTCTGTAGAAGAGGATAACATCTATGCCTTGGGTACTAGCTGTACTTGGGATTTGTTTTGTGCTAAGTAAACCTAGCTGATATTTTTTTTAAAAAACTAAAAATATGCAATGCGTACCGTTTAGAGGAGTTTAATGAACTCTTTTGTCAACTTCCCCACTCCAGTCTCTTTAAAAAAAAAATCTATTTTTTTTAAAAAAGAACACCCCTTATCATGTTTTATTACCCTAACTTGCCAAGACATGGAAAATTATGGAAAAGGTAATGAAGGCACTAATTATCCTGACAAAAAATAAATGCTAATGGTTAAAGGAAACAATAGTTTCTGTTTAGGTTATTTTAAAAGTTGTCTCCTAAGTTTGCAGTCCTGGGCCTTTTCCTTATATATTTTTTCTGTTAAAAATTAAGTGGTACGGATGAGGTATTTTTGATTGGAGATAATGTGTTAATGGCTATAGAAAAATGTACCCCAGGTGAGCCTGATCTTGTCAGATCTCAGAAGCTAAGCAGCGTTGGCCTTGGTTAGTAATTGGAAGACCAGGGTTGCAGAGGTAGGCAATGGTAAACCACCTCTGTTGGTCTCTTTCCATGAAAACCCCACCAAGGGTCGCCATAAGTCAGGTACGACTTGAGGGCACTCTACCACTATAGAAGAATGTAAAAGATGTATTTTGAAGTACCAATGGCTGCTTTATTTATTGGCTTGTTTTAGAGAAATGATTTTCGTGGTTCTGTAGTTATATTAGTAGGTACACTGTTTATGTAAGTGAGGACAGTTAAAGCAAACTTCCTGTGAACAAAATAAGGCTGGAAAAACTGGCAAAAATCTTTCACAAGAAAGTGGGTTGTTAGACTAGAGTCTTGATCCTTGGTTCAGATTTCTATTCTGCCATGAAGATCACAGAGTGGCCTTGGGCCAGAACATACTTTCATCCTAAACCACCTCATAGGGCTGACATGATAAAAAAGGAAAGGGAGAACTATGTTTGCCTACTAAGTTCGTTGGAGGGAGGATGAACTAAAAATGAGCTAGCTAGATAGCTCTCTCAGTAGATCTGTATTTTAAGTAAATAATAACTTTAAATTGTGTGATGATGCTTTTATCCACTGTACTTGCCTAATGTCAAATATATGTTTGCAATAGCATCACCAACCTGTTCTTCAAGTGAATATGTATGTTCCAATGGAGGATGTATCTCAGCATCTTTCAGGTGTAATGGAGAATATGATTGTGCTGATGGTTCTGATGAGGTAAGCTGTTGGTTACTTTTGACTTGAACTATTATTTATTCATTTTAAACAATTTTATCCCACCTTTCCATTCAAATAAGGCCTTCAAGGAAGCAAGCAGTTAAACAGAAATTAAAATCAAATGAAACAAATTTTTTACTCTAGGAAGGGCGCATGGAACCAGAAAAGGGGGCAAGCCCCTTCCCCCCTGTTTTCACTGGTGAAAACTGGGCAAGAGTAAACGAAAAAGCTTTTTCTCCCCTCCTGCAGTGCCCTCTTGGAGTGCCAAGCAAACAAGTACTGCTTAAGGTGAGCTCCCTTAGCTATGTCTGACTGCAAGTCACTTTGTACACTTGTGACCTGACATGCGTTGAGCATATTGTTAGGGGTGCCAGGGCCCACAGCAGAATACGTAACATTTTGCATGTATAGCTTGCACATCCACCTGTCATGCCGATAGACATAACATGGGTGGAATAAACTGGCTTTTCCCGATGTAACACTTCCAGAAATATAGGTCCTAAGACCAACGGGAAAACAATTATTTATCAATCATATATTACATATACATAATCATTATTTTAATATAGCATATTACAATATTGCAGCCAATTTTTATCTTCGTTTTACAAGTTTCAGCATATAATTTATATTACATATATCATACAAGAATCCTCCCCAGGAGGATCAAGGGATGCAGCGGCAAATTAATGGCTTGTACTATATCAAAGTCCTTTCAGGAGCTGGTTAAACAAGTTCATGGTTTGTTCCAAGATGAAAAGTGGAACCTTCAATGGTGCCCGGAACTAAGGCCGGCAATTTCCAACTAGTTCTTCATCCCCACGGACTTCCTCAGGAGCAACCATTTACAACTACATAAAAATGAATAAATATTACATAAATTCATTTTAGCTCATTTATATATTCTCTAATAGTACATTGATTGATTATTTTATATATTACACATTACCAATAGTCTTGCTAAAACATCTACATGTGCTCACCCATCCAAAGTCATTTAACAGGCACACCGTCAGTTCACCCAATGACGTGGAAAACTCCTATGTGATGCAGTTCCTAGCGTTCACATTTTTATACAAAAAAAGATTTACAATACAGGGGAGGTACCAATAACATCCATGATCTCATCACAAATCGGTGACACCTGCAAGTTACAACCTCAATTTCTCAGTATATCCTGAAATAACTTACAACCTGTAATGACAAAATGCCTATATGGGTTACTAAAGACAATGTGGATTCCATTCTACAAAGGCGCTACACTCAAACCAGAAAGCTTTTCAGTGGTAATTCATTATTAAATCCCCGTGGTGATAAGGTTTTTAGCATATGAATCCACCTCGCCTCCTTTCTCAATAGAGTTAGTTGCGAGTCAGATTCTTTGGTGGTAGTAAAGAGTCCTGCTACTTTTATCTCCTCTGCCTTATGTTTCTCATCTAAAAAATGTTGTGTTAAAGGGGCTTCCTTCACCCCATTACGTATTCTGGATACGTGTTCCAGAATACGCACTCTCAGAGGTCGGGTTGTGCTGCCCACATATAATTTTGGGCAAGGGCATATTATTGGAACAAACCATGAACTTGTTTAACCAGCTCCTGAAAGGACTTTGATATAGTACAAGTCATTAATTTGCCGCTGCACCCCTTGATCCTCCTGGGGAGGATTCTTGAATGATATATGTAATATAAATTATATGCTGAAACTTGTAAAACGAAGATAAAAATTGGCTGCAATATTGTAATATGCTATATTAAAATAATGATTATGTATATGTAATATATGATTGATAAATAATTGTTTTCCCGTTGGTCTTAGGACCTATATTTCTGGAAGATAGACATAACATGACATGATATATGGTATGACCTGTAAGTTCCCTGTTGATCTGGAAAATTGTCATTTCCCACCCCCACCCCTATGCCTTTCCCTCTAGTTGGATAAGCAAAGGCAGGGGGCAGGGAATCCTCTACCCCAAATAGGGAGATGGCACCCCTATGTACTGTATATCATGATGCCTTCAGTCATGAGCCTGTTTCTTCCTTTAAATGGCAAATAGGTTAAAAAGGCAAATAGGTTAAAACTGTCCCTTCACATCTTCTGGCAGTTGAGATTCTGCTAGTTCTGGAGTCTCCGTTGGCAGAAAAGGGAGGCAGAAGCTAATTTTGCCCAAATCCTCCTCCTTACTACAGCCCTTGTGCTACGGGAGGTCTTCAAAGGGGAAAGCAGAGAAGATATTTTTCCAGCCCATAGGACCCATTGCTATATACTCCATATTAAAGCATAGAAATGAGTGCTATGTCAGTTACTTACTTTCAGGAGTTTAATTTTGTTGTCAGTCAAAAACAACAAATTACCCTTCCTCTGTCTCCATACAGGAAAGATGTTGAGTTAAATGTATCAGTTTTGCAGAATTCTGATTGATGTGTCTATAATTCTGTTGTTTGGTTGATAAATACTGCAGTATATAAATATATTTAAACAGATGGATTGTGTAACAGAATGTAAAGAAGATGAATTTCGATGTAAAAATAAGGCACACTGTATCCCTATCAGATGGCTTTGCGATGGAATCCAGGATTGTGTGGACAGTAGTGACGAACAAAATTGTGACCGAGGTGAGATTTGTTTTATTCTTATGTAGCTTTCTATAAGAAGAGTGGCTTTGCTCTAAAAAGGGATGTTTAAACTTTTCCAAAGAACACTGATATTTTCAGGAAGTGATCTTCAATTATTCCAAGATCCAATATATGTGAAGCTAGGTTATCTATGGATTTATTTATTTAAAGCAATCACAGACTCCTTTATAAAATTTGTTTTTCTATTTCAGATGTTATACCAATTTCTACTGACTTAGAAAATGCAAATGTATAACATTTCTATTTTTTATACCACTTCCCTTTTATCTTTTGGTCTTATAGAAGAAGAGGTAAAGAGGCAGTGCAGAGTAAGGGAACATGCTACAATTCTGTATTGTAATGATGAAATGGTATTTTAACACTGAATGTGTTTAGTTAACACCAGCTCCATTGAGTTGAAGGAGTTATAATGAGTTGAATTGGGCAATGCATTAAGAACTTGATAGATAAAACACTTTTCAATTTCATTCCAAGTTGCTATATAAATGCTTCAAGCTACTGAAACTCAGTCCATCAAAATCTTAACAAGGATATGTCAACAAAAATGGAAAACAAAACAATGGCCCACAGACTGGAAACACTCAGTCTACCTTCTAATTTTGAAAAAGGGGATGCCAAAGAGTGCTACAACTATTGCATTAATTTCCTATGCAAGCAAAGAGGTGCCCAAAAGTCTACAGCAAAGACTCTTACCATACATGGAACAAGAAATGCCAGATGTGCAAGGTAGATTCAGAAATGGAAGAAGCACTAAAGATGACATTGGAAATTTATGATGGCTAATGGAGCATACCATGGAATTTCAGAAGGAAATCAGCCTGTGTTTTATAGAATACAGCAAAGCTTTTGACGGTGTGGATCATGTAAAGCTCTGGATTGTGTTAAAAGAAATGGGTTGTGCCACAACATCTGATTGTTTTGATGTGCAACCTGGGAAAACAGAATGGTTGCTAATTGGCAAAAATCTCAGACAATGATGTACATTATCTCCTTATCTGTTCAATTTATACGCAGAACAAACATATCATAAGGAAAACTTGATTAGATTTAGAAGAAGATGGCGTGAAAACTGGTGGAAGGAACATTAGCAATTTGAGATACGCAGATGACACCACATCACTGGCAGAACATAGTGAATGATTACTGAAGAATATTAAAGAAGAAAGTGCTAAAGCAGAATTACAGCTGAATATCAAGAAAACAAATATAACGACTACTGAGAAATTACACAATGAGAAAATTGCAATTGTTCAAGATTTTTTATTCCTTGGCTCAATCATCAAACAAAATGGAGACTGCAACTAAGAAATCAAGAAGATTGAGAGTTGGAAAAGCAGCCATGGGGAAACTAGAAAAGGTTGTTAAGGATAAGGATGGTTGTTGTGGATTTTCCGGGCTGTATAGCCGTGGTCTTGGCATTGTAGTTCCTGATGTTTCGCCAGCAGCTGTGGCTGGCATCTTCAGAGGTGTAGTACCAAAAGACAGATCTCTCAGTGTCACAGTGTGGAAAAGATGTTGGCAGGTCATTTATATCTACTCAGGAGGGTTGGGGTTGGGCTGAGTCATCCTGTAAGAGTTTCCCAGGGTGTGGAATGCTAATGGAGGGAGGCTTCACTGTATCCTGAGGAGGTTCTTTTGCATATGGATTGGTGCTTGATGTGCTAATCTTCTTTGCAGGGCTATTGTCGGTATTGAGTGTTTTGTTAGCCTGGTGTTTTTCAGGACTGGAAACCATGCTCTATTCATTCTTAAAGTCTCTTCTTTCCTGTTGAAATTGTGCTTATGCTTGTGAATTTCAATGGCTTCCCTGTGCAGTCTGACAAAGTAGTTGGAAGTGTTGTCAAGTATTTTAGTGTCCTGGAACAGGATACTATGTCCTGTTTGAGTTAGGCTATGTTCAGCCACTGCTGATTTTTCAGGATGGCCAAGTCTGCAGCGTCTTTCATGTTCTTTTATTCTTGTCTGGATGCTACGCTTTGTGGTCCCGATGTAAACTTGTCCACAGCTGCAGGGTATATGGTATAAGGATGTTTCTTTAAGGACCAAGATCAAAATAATCCAAACTGGGGGTGTACATCCCAAAAAGATTCGGGGGAAAAATTCAGAAATACCAGAATTCTGAGGCAGCAAGCCGCTTCAGAATTTTGATATTTACTCACTTTGGTATGCTCCGTAAAGATTTGGAGCATACTGAAGTGAGGGTCGCTTGCAAGTGACAGGAAGGGGGCCCTTTAAACTCGACCCCAATGCTTTCTGAAGCATTAGAATGCTTCAGAAAGCTTTGATTTGAAATTTCCGAATCTTTACAGATCAGGTCTGATTTTGGTATTGTACCCCAATCAGAAACCCAAAGCGCACATCCCTAATCCAAACTATGGTATTCCTCATTACTATGTGAAAATGTGAAAATTGTATAGTGAAGAAGGCTGACAGGAAGAAAATTGATTCATTTAAAATGTGGTGCTGGAGGAGAGTTTTACAGATACCATGGATGGCCAAAAAGACAAAGAAGTGGGTTCTAGATCAAATCAAGCCTAAATTCTGCCTAGAAGCTAAAATGGCAATATTGAGGGCATCGTACTTGGGTGACATCATAAGAAGACAAGATTCTCTGGAAAAATCAATAATGCTAGGAAGAGTGGAAGGCAGTAGGAAAAGAGGAAGACCCAGCATGTGATGGCCTGACTGAATAAAGGAAGCCATGTCCCAGGGCCGAATCTACTGGGGAGGCAGGGGGGGTGCCTGCCCCCAGCACTGACTAAGGGGTGCACTGGGTGTGGCTGCCGTCCAGGAGCATGTGCCGGGGAGCTGGTGGTGGCAGCACAGTTGGCTGAGCGAGAGGGCTGGGAGGCTGCCTGCACACTGGCCCGGCTGATGGCCACGCTGACAGCCATGCCTGGCCGACAGCTGCTGTGCCGGCCGGGAGTGTGTGCTGGCAGTGGCAGCATGAAGCAACTGAGCGGGCAGCCTCCCAGCCCTCCCATTCAGTTGCCCCATGCTGCTGCCACCGCTAGCACGTGCTCCTGGCCGGGCGCAGCAGCTGTGGGCCAAGCACGACAGGTGGCCAGGGCGGTGCACAGGGCAACTGATCAGGAGGGCTGGGAGGCCAACCACATGCCACCCTGGCAGCCTGCCATGCCGATGGGGCTGCTGGCTCGCAGCGGCTTACCCTGTGTGATGACATCATGCATAGTGACATCATTGCACAGTCACGAGTGCTCGGGGGGGGGCAGCAACAGCCCTGGAGCTGCCACTGGGTGCTGGCAATCCTTGCTATGGCCCTGCCATGTCCTCCAGTTTGCAAGATCTGAGCAAGTCTGTTAATGGTAGGACATTTTGGACATTTTTCATTCATTGGGTCTCCATAAGTTGGAAGCGACTTGATGGCATATAACACACACGCACACACACACACACACACACACACACACAAATACTAAAGAGTTGTAGGTTTTATAGATGAAAAATATTCTATAGAAGAAGCTTTTTTCTTATTGGTTAGCAATAATACTTTGCGCTTTTGTTACTGTCATTAATTTGTTCAGAAAAGCCTTTCCTTTTAAGAAGAATAATGATTTTCATAGTAATCCCTTAAAAAGAGAGCAATATTATCTCATTGCTTTTTCATAAATCTAGCTCTCTCTAAATATAGCTTCATTTTAAATCTGTCCAATGAAAGGAATAATCCCTGTTTTTATTTCTGAAGTGTGTGCTTCATAAAGGCAGTATTTATAATTAAACTATCAGCTGATTTTTGGATTTACACTGTTATCAGCCCTACACTGTTTGTATGAAGACAGTTTATTTTTAGAAATTCATTACTTTGTGTAAGTGTATTCATTGTTTTTGTAAAGGAAAAGCATGATTTTGAATATGGACTGTAATTTTTATTAGGAAAATTTAGAGAAATGAGACTGATCCCATCACATATTAATAAATCTCTGCAAGCAGAGGACTACTAGACGCAATGTTTCTATTCCATTGGTGGATGAGTCTTCTTCTGATGCAAGAAGCATTCTCCTTGTACAAGGATCCTTGTGTCGGTATAACATATCACATCTGCCAGTAGAAGGCTCAGTCATTAGTGAAATGGAGCCATAGGAGCATTCCTGAATATGGAGAATTTTATCTAAATAAGATTGAGTCAAAACATAGTGCAGTCACTTTCAGTGCAATCTTATGAAGTCTGTTTATTTCTATGGCCTTAGACTGGAATAACTCTTCATAGAATTGTTCTGTTAAAGTTAGAATTTCTAATTTTTACTAAATTTCTAAATGTTGTTTGCATGGCCAAGCTCAAGGGGTGAGGGTGAGGGCAACATAACAGAAAACACAGAAGCACCAAATGAAGTTTCAAAAGGCCACAACTTTATTGATTACAGTTTATGGAGCATTGGTACTGCATAGGGCTTGGATCCTAGCATCAGTTAACTGGCCTGTCAGCTGATGGCTCCCATATTCCCATGCAGGATGATGGTAAATGGGATTCTATATAGGAGTAAGCCTCTGTGTGGTTCCTCTGCCACCTGGGAGACTGCATGCCCTAGCAGCCTCCTGAGCTAGGCTTTTCCCTGCCATACGTTCACCCCAAGATTCCTTAAGGGGATCCCCAGCCATGGAGAAACATTGTACACAGGCAGTGTTCCCCCCTCAAAAGGATCTGTGCACAATACAATACCACCACCTCCAAAGTTGTGACAAGGTAATAGCCATTCCTCCCCACCCCCACCCCTGCCAAAGTTCCAGACTGCAGACAATACCTGATGCATCCTGATATGAACCCTAACCTAAGACAGACAGACGGCTGTAACCTGATCTGAGGGAGGGGTGGGTGGGAAGCCAGTCAGAGGCAGATTAATGTGGGGCCCAGGTGGTTCCAGAATTTAATTCCTACTGGCAGACCAGAATAGAGACTAAGCACTCCAGGTCGGTTGCCAGCAGGGCCTACCCCCAAGAGCCTGTCCAACACCATTGATTGGCCAGCTGGGCAATTTGAAACTATTGGCTTCCTGCAGTCACAAGGAGACTGCTGGGAGCCGCCCAGACCCAGGCAACATGGTGGCCACTCTACTCTGCCCCAATATTCCATGGCCCCACAAATATGAGCCCCAGGTAAATCTAGGGCCAGGGCATTTTAAAAGTAGAATTATAGGTCTGAAAAGATCCTAATTGGCAGCAATATTATAATGTGTTCACAATGCAATGCTAAACAGAGTTATACCTTTCTAAGCACCATTAACTACAATAAATTTAGAATGGTATAATGCTATTCAGGATTGCATTGGATGGTTAGTTGCTGCTATTTGTGTTTTTCTAAGGGGCTGGCAAAACTGCCTGCATTTGTTCTCTCTTTTGGAAAATACTGATTCAAACGCAACATGTCACACTGCCACTATTATCTTGCCATAAAGTGTGGCAATATTTTATGGCTTAAGGCCAGTGGATTATATCATGATACTTAATTCCTGGTTCAATAAAAATGAACAACTCTGTTCCATTTGAAAAAGCTCCGATCAGCTCTAATTAACAGCAATCAATAATTGGATTTTATGATGTTATTGATTTTCTTCAGTACATTGGAATAAATACAAATAAACAAATAGAAAAATAAATAATTGCTTAAAATAATTGAAGACATATCAAATTGTGGGACTTATAGTATTTATAACTAACAGTGTTTTAAAACTACTTTTACAAAGCCACATATTTTGAGACCATGTTTAGTCATTCTTTGAATCATTAAGATATATTCTTCGCGTCATTGTCATGATTCAAATACATGCATAAACCAAATCTGTGTACTTTGAATGCAAGTAAAGGGAAATTCTGATCTAAAACATACTTATATTTACAAAACTTATTTGTGAAATCTTTCTTCATAATACTGTACTGCTTTGTACTGTTGAGACACGTAGTAGAGTGCCTTTTGCCCCACTATTAGGAATAAGAGACAGACACAGTATTTGGATTATAAAAAATGGGCCGCTTTATTAATAAACAACAACCATAAATATTAACTACGGCAAGGGCCTAACTAGCGGTACAGGTCAGGCCCTGGGGTCGCTCCGTACCCCGCCCTGACCTGTCTGGGCGAGACACCCGCTGCCCCAGGTGCGAGCCATCAGACAATGGCTGGGACCCGGCCTGGCCAGGCGAAGTGGTTCACCCCTGTAAAGCTCCCCCACCCGGCCGTACGGCAGCGGGGGGAGACTGGCTTGTCCAGGGGTTTCCCACCAGGGCGTCTAACCACGCAGCTGGGCCGTACGGCAGCCAGCCACATCTGGCAGACCCCAATTCCCCACCAATGGGGAGGTGCCAAGGGTGCTCACCGGCCCGCTACAGATTCTTCCCTAACTAACACCCTGCCACCGCAGAGGCCAAGCCTCTGCTTAGGCCTCAGCGCCCCACAAATGGCTTAAGGCCAGGCGTAGCCCTTGCCGCAGGTCGTTCAAGAAAATGGCATTACCACCGTTCGATAAATGTACCCCATCCCCTCGGTAGAGGTCTGCAGACTTGGCCCTTATCTGCGGATGGGGCAAATAGATCCCAAGACCCTCTGACATTGCTCTAAACAGGGCTCTATTGGCCATCCGCCTCGCCCTTTCCACAGCCCTATGGTCCAACGCTTCCCGCCATACCCGGCGCGGAAGCATCGCCGACCAGAAGATCAAAACACCGGGCCATCTTCGCATAATCTCCCGGAAGTCGTCTCGTGCCTGGCAAGACAGGGCCACGCCCTTCATGAGACCCAAATCGTTGCCTCCCAAATGGACAACAAGAATCTGTGGGGGATGGAGACTCCGACCCTCGAACAACAGCGGCATCAAACCTGCCCACCGCAGGCCTCTTCTGCCCTGCCATTCCACTGTGGCCCAACGGCTGAGTCCAAGCTGGGACCCGATCCGCGTCCTCTTCGCTTGGTGCGCCGCCCAAAAGACCATGCTATGGCCACATATGAGAATGCGTATCCTATCGCGCCATGTTACAGCACCTGGAAGAAAAACAATGTCAGCATGACTGCCCACCAACTAGGGGCCTAACATAAGCCTTGTAAGCGGAGGAGCGCCACCGCCCCACCTTCCGAATCTCAGCTCCTGAGTAACCCATCGCTGCGGCCATGGAAGCCGCGCCTATACGAAAGGAGTGGGTCCCAAACTTGACCCCTTCTAGCCCTAACTTTGCGAGGGCCCTGCCCGTGACAGTCCAGAACTGATATTTCGTAAGCGGGGAGCTATTCTCATGGCAAAACAATGCCCCCGGCGCTGAGCCCCTCGCTCCCAAATACTTTTCTAAAGCCGCCACCGGGCACAAATCCTTAATTGCGCATCGCCCAATTGACAATTCTACCCCTTTGTGCATTTGATCGGTCTTAGAACGCCTAATGCGAACCGTCACCTGGTCTCCCTGAATTTTAACATCAGAAAGGGAGACGGCGCGACCAGAAACGTCCCTAAGGGACTGGGGAACGAGCTCGCTGACCCTAAGAGCTCCAAAAAATGCAACCAAAGAAGCGGCATGGAATAACAGCTCCTCAAAAGGGGAACAGCAAACCACCGGCCACATGGCCCTCAAACCTTGGAGAATACTAGGGGAGATAGGCTGCCTGGCGTCCCTTGTAACGACGGCCTCCTTGGACCAGCCCTCCAACATTTTCCTAATGCGGAAGTCACCCGTGGGGTCAACCAGGCCCCGAGCCTTTGAAGCAAAGCCCAAAGCCGCCAGCTGACTCCGAATGTTCTTAACCGTATGCCCCTTACCTTTCTGAGCAACACAAAATTGGGCTGCATGCTCAACCGGTATTGGCCAACTCTGCGGAAGGCCAGACTCCCGCCTGAACTCCGCAAAGTACCTCACCGCCCTGTCGTAGGCTTTCCTGGTACTAGGGGCCAGAGCTAACTGGATAGCCCTGAGTGCCTCGGATTCCCAATCCTCCATAGCTCCAAAGGAACCTGGGCGGGCAGCAAATCCGCCTCTGGGGCAAGCTGACGAAACCGGTCCATCTGCAGACGAGATAAGGCGTCTGCCACTTCATTATTCAACCCGGGTACGTGTCTGGCTAAGAACAGAATATTAAGGTGGAGACACCTTAAGGTGAAGGCTCGGACCAGTTTCATTACCCTGGGGGATCTAGAAGAGAGGGAATTCACGACCTGCACCACTGCCATGTTATCGCACCAAAAGTGCACGGAGTGGTTGGCCATTTCCTCACCCCATAAGTGAACTGCCCCTAGAATCGGGAAGAACTCAAGGAACGTAAGGTCCCTACAGAGGCCAGCATCTATCCAGCCGGCGGGCCATGGCTCAGCGCACCAGTGCCCCCTGAAATAAATTCCCAACCCAACGGAGCCCGCTGCATCAGATGCAACCTGAAGGTCGCCCTCCAACAACAGCTCTTGTCTCCAAAAAGAAACTCCATTGAAATTGCCCAAAAATTGGGACCAAACTTCCAAGTCCTGTCTCATACCTGGAGAAACCCGAACCCTGTGATGCGGAAGCCGCAGTGGCCTCATTGCATCACAAAGGCGCCTCAAAAAGGCTCTACCTGGCGCCACCACCTTGCATGCAAAGTTAAGATGGCCTACGACCTGTTGTAGCTCCACTAGGGAAACTTTCCGCTTGCCTAAGAGGGTCTGCAATCGGGACCGCAACTCCTGGAGCTTTACCAAGGGGAGCCGCGAAGTCTGCTGCTCGGTATCCAATTCTATCCCTAGGAAGGTTAAAACCGTCGTGGGACCCTCTGTCTTTTCGTGTGCTAAGGGAACACCCAACTCGTCGGCTAAACGTACGAAGCCGTCCAGCAGACGAGCACACTGACCCGTGTGTGGGGGCCCAACCAGGATAAAATCATCCAAATAGTGGGCGGAGTCACGGCAGCGTTGCCTGTGACGTAGCGCCCACTCCAAGAACGTACTAAAACGCTCAAACACTGCGCAGGAAACGGAGCATCCCATGGGAAGGGCTCTATCCATGTAAAATTTGCCCTCAAAGGCAAACCCCAACAGTTCAAAGTCGTCTGGGTTCACAGGGAGAAGGCGAAATGCGGACTTGATGTCGCATTTTGCCATCTCTGCACCCCGACCGCAACGTCTAACCACTTTGACCGCCTGGTCAAAGGAAGTGTAACGCACCGAGCAAAAATGCTCTGGAATTGCGTCATTAACCGAACCGCCCCTAGGGTAAGACAGGTGGTGAATCAGCCGGAATTCACCTACTGCCTTCTTAGGCACTACCCCCAATGGGGAAACCCGCAGACAAGGAACTGGAGGGGAGGGAAAAGGGCCTAAAACCCTGCCCTCGGCACATTCCTTCTGGATCTTTGCCCGCACAACATCCTCCATGCCAATAACGGAACGCAAATTGGCTGACATGAAGGCGGTTCTGGGGCCTTGATAAGGAATACGGAAACCAAACAAAAAACCTTGCAACAAAAACTGGGCATCCACTTTGTTGGGGTAGTCAGCCAACATGGCCTCAAGGACCTTTACTTTTACTGGGCTGGGGCCCTTTACCAGGCCCCTGTTGCCCTGAGGGGCCACCCCCTTTCTTTCCGAACGGCCGCTGCCTCTTACAGGCATTGAGAGCGTGCGGGCCTCGGCAGGTCGGGCACTCATGTCCAAACCGACAGTTTTTACAGTTGCAGACCCCTTTTGAGGTAAACTCAAAGCAAAGCAGCCGGGGCTGAACCGACTGCCCCGCCGAGGCGCGGGAACCGTAAGAACCCTGGGCAAACCCCCCAGAAGCCTGTGAAGAACGCTGCACTATATGACCGCTATCTGACCTATCTCCGACTGAAGACTTAGCCGGGGTCATCAGCTGCAACCACAGGTGCTGGTGCACCTGATCCCAAGGCAGCGATGGGTTCAAGGCCGCCCGCATCCGGAATTCTTCGTCGTATTTCAGCCAGGCTGCTCCTAAGAATTCCGTATGAGCCCTATAAATAATGTCCATGTACTGGAACAGTGGCGCCGCCCTCCAGGGCTGTGCCCTGGCTATGACTCCCGCATAAATGAGAAAACCGGGGAGCCAATTGTGCCAAGTCCTATCTATTTTGCGCCTCTTGATGCGTTCTTTGTCGCGGTCCTCAAGGTCTTCTTTATCCTTCTTCTCCAGATCTCTGAAGAGAAGGGTAAAGACATCTACATAATCCCCGCGCAGGATCTTCTCCCTAGTAGCCGGGGTAAGATGATCTCCTAACGGCATGGCCGTGTCCCCAACTGGGAGGGCCCTATAAGGCACCGAACCATAATTTGACCAGGGAACTCCATAATAAGAGCCCCATGGTGGAACCATGCCCATGCCTTGAAACTGTGCAGGGGGGGCGCCCAACTAGCCGCCCCAGGCGGCTGCCCAGGGACAGCCGGCTGGCACCAGTTGCCCCAATCTGGAAACGAACCGGAACCAGATGAACCCCCCGAGGAACCGGAGTGAGTACCCGCCACATGTGGTGCATTTTGCTGTGCCTGCCCCCAAGGCCAAGCTCCTGGCTGCTGTGGCCAAGGACACTTACCGTCAGCCTCGGGCGGTTGCACCACCAGCGCCACTTGGCCAGCATCCTGGGTCCAATTCCCCTCTACATCCGTGGCAGCCGACTCCGCCACCTCGTCCTCGACGATATTACCAGCCGCAGAAGTCGATGGAGCCGCAGAAACACCCGAGGATGCCCCCTCTAAAGCCGCTAAACGAGAAAGAATATTGTTAAGCGACGCGGTCTTAGATGCAACCCTCACTGGCCTCTTACTCGCCGGCTCCGCTGACGGAGCTGAAGATGTTCGTGCTTGCTCTAAAGCAGCAATCCTGGCTAAGATATCGCGTCTTGCGGGAACATCATCCTCCTCGTCAGATGATAAGGCAGCAGCCACGCGTTTGAGTGGGCGCTTTGCAGGCTGTTTTCCCTTAGCCACGCCTGTACCCTTCAACACTGTAGTGAGATTTGGCCAAGAAAACGGGTTCGCAGCCAGCCACTTAACCACTATGCCCCACTGCCCCACAAGGCCCAGACCCGGGAAATCAGCCCAAATTCAGCCCACAGCCTCAGGGGAGATAACACAGGTCAGGCCCTGCAATGAACTCCCCAGTACCCCTGGCACCTAAAGGGCCCAGAATGTCCGTTAAAGGAACCGCCCCCCAAAATGGCCAACAACGTCTGAACAAAATGGCTGCCGCGCAGCCGGGGGAAATTAGAGCCGGCAGATACCGTGCCGGGAGGCTGGCCACCAAACGCGCGCCCGCCGTAGACCGGGTTGAGGGGGGAGCGCTCAGCAAACGGCACACCGGCTCGCAAGCGACGGCGCGCAGTAGAAGCAGCAGCGGGAAGTGCACCCCACCCCCGCGCTCTGAGAAGCCTGGTGCGTGGCGGAGAAGCGCCCGGCTGCCCAGAGAGGCCGAACGGGCGCCTCGCGAAGCGCCGCTCACATAAAAGGAGTCGGGGCGCAGCCGCGCCGAGCGCCAGGCAAGAGCGCTCCTTCACCGCGGCCCCTCGCCCCGCTAATGGCTAAACGGTGGGCGGGGGGGGATGACACACGGGCATTGCGAACGCACCCCCGGCTACCTGGGCGGGGGGAAGGAAAGCCGCCCGCCGCGACCGCCCACCGGGGCCCAAAGCGCAGAAAAGGCAGCGGCTGCACAAGCCCTCTAAAGCTGCCACCCCAACGACCCCGCACCGGGCAGCAGTAGGCCACGCGGCCAGCCGCTGCGCAGACAGAGGGGGAGAACAAATTCCGCCCCTACGCCTCAGCCAACCGTTCGCCCAGCCGGGAAATAGACGTCGGGTCCTGCTTCGGCCAAGGCCTCGTGCCGGGGAGCAAACAGCAACGTGTTGCCTCCACCGAGCACGAGGCAAGACTGAAGCCACAGGGGCGGAGAGGCAGAAAGACGCCGCGAAACTCCGCCCCCAGGCTGAGATCCCCAAATAAGGCTAAGTTGTCTGCCTCCATCCCAGCAGTGGGGCAAATGACTGCCACCTGCTTAAAGGTGGGGCAGGCCCCAAGCAGGATTGGCAGTATTCTATATGGAAAATGGACTGGGGAAATGGAGAGGCACTTTTTCACATACAATGTGTAAGAAAAATATTTTGATATTATTGTTTTTCTTCCATGAAAGAAATTCAGCAGAAGTGAAACATCCATGATCACTAAGGGATATTTATTAGAAATATGAAACAAAGGAGCACATATACAAGGTGACACACAAAGGCAAATCTCATCCTAATGAAGATGAATTTACCATGGATTAGGAACAGAATCTACATGTTTTGGCCCTAGTTTATGTTCATTTGAAGCAGGAGGGTAATGAGGTTGACCATATCGGAAGAATGTATTACATTCTCTGCTATCATTGCATCTACACTGTGTAGACCGCTGGAACTCTTCCAAGTGGTCAGAATCCCATTGGGTTCTGGCCTACAGGAATAGGTAGACTGCTCTGCACCTGCTGCCATCATTTTGCCAAACACTTCATGGGTCAAATCTTTCACTTATGTTCCAACTTGTACATTAGAAGTTACACGATCAGATGTTCCCAGGGTGTTGATTTATGTGGGATGCCTTTCAGCTTGTCCAGTGTGAGTATGTGGACAGAATTCTCAAAGTTTGAGACCTGCCATCTGTTTGTATAACCCTTGCCCTTCCTGGCTACTGAAAGATCCAGGGAGCCTGGTATCTGGGACATAGTAAATGCCTTCCTAAGAGAGGGCATGGTCGTTCCTGCCTTGAAGCAGGTAGTGGTGAGAGAAGAGATGAATCACTACCGTCCCATCTCAGATGTACCCTTCCTGAGCATGGTGAATGAATGAGTTGTGGCTGGGAGACTTCAGGGATTCCTGAATGAAATGGATTGTTTAGATCCATTCCAATTTGATTTCAGGCCTAATTATGAGACTGGAACCGCATTGGTCACCCAGGTGGATGACCTGCACTGGGAGATGGACAGGAGGAGTGCAACTCTGTTGATTTTCCTGGATCTCTCAGTTGCTTTTGATACCATCGATTGTGGTATCCCTCTGGACTGCCTTTCAGCGTTGGGACTGGGGTACACCGTTTAGAGGTCGTTTCAGTTCTACCTTGAAAGTAGGTTTCAGAGTGTGGTGCTGTGGGACTGCTTCTCTGCCCCTTTTTCTCTTTCCTATGGATTCCACAGTTTTATCTTGTCCCCCATGCTTTTCAACCTATATGTGAAGCAGCTTGGAGAGGTTATCCAGAGATTTGGGTTGAGTTGTTACCAATATGCGGATGACACTCAGCTCTATCTTGTGCTTTGTCATCTGGAGATTTGGGTTGTGTTGTCACCAATATGCGGATGACAGCTCTATCTTGTACTTCCAGCCGACCCCAGGTAGGTTGTGGAAATTGTAAACAGGTGTCTGGAGGCAATTCTGAGATGGAAGGGGCTTACAATCTGAAATATAACCTTGATAAAACAGAAGGATATCTCTTTTTCTGGATGGGGTTGCACTTCCCCTAAAATATCAGGTTTGTAGCTTGGGGGTACTGCCCATTGTTGGATAAACAGGCAGAAGCAGCAGCCTGAGTTGCCTTTCAGCAGCTCCAGCTGGTGAGCCAGCTGCAACTCTAACTGGGCAGGAAAGTAGACATGGGCACGAATCAAAATACGAATCAAATTTTGTGACTGATTGGACTGATTTGTGTTTCATGAAACGTTTCGTGGGGCCGCAGTTTTCACAAAATCCATGACTTTTGGGACCAGTTTGATTCATGAATGATTCGTGATGCCAGACAGGCTGGTACTGATCCATTGATTCCCTAGGCAACATAGGCCTGGAATGTCTGCAGGCCTTTTGTTGCCATTGGAAACCCCAATCTTATCCCACATAACCTTGATAGGCAGCTCTCCCTGCCAACTGGAGAGCTTCCATTCTGCCCTATACAGCAAGGAGCAGGGGGGTTAATCCCCTAGGTTACTGAGGAGATGGGCCTTCTGTAGCCATGGGAACACCAATCTCATCCCTCCAAACCTTGTTAGGCAGGTGTGCCTGCCAACCAGAGACTTCCTGTTCTGCTCTATGTGAGCATTTCTTATATAAGGCAGAGCTCTCTGCCTCGTGCTTTTCAGTTCCAGTAGACAGAGGGAGGACCTGTTGCTGGAACTTGGAGTGAGAGAGTGGAATTGGGAGCTTTGCTGCTGCTTTTAAAAAGACTGAAAAGCCTCTTTCTTATTTTCAGCTCTTAGCCTTGCTGAGAAGGTCATTGGGTGAAGAGTGCCTTCTTTCCTCCACCCCACCCAATCCCAGTCTCAGGGAATTGCCTGGCTCTGGAGTGTAGCCTGACTGAGGCCTATCTTCTTTTGCTTTAAATTTCTTTGCTTATATTCTTATTTAGAGCATTTGTGCTTGCTAGCTTGTTGGGTGAGGGTGGGAAGTCTACTGAAGTCTCTCTGTGAGCTTGCCATCTCTGGGTATGAAAGGGGCCACTGAAATGCCCTGGGTTCTGACGAATCATGAAACTAATGAATCATTTCATGAAACAGGACAATTTAGTGAAAGTTCATGATTCATGGAATGCAGCGAAACACAAAACGCTCGTTTAGTTTTTTCCCCATTTCATGCCCGTCTCTACAGGAAAGTTCTTTCCACTGCAGTGCATGCCCTGGTAACATCTAGACTAGATTACTGGAATGCGCTCTGTGTGGGGCTGCCCTTGAAAATTGTCTAGAAACTGCAGAATAGTACAGAATGCTGTGTCTAGAATGCTGACTAGAGTGGGTCATAAGGAGTATATCACTCCAGTTTTCTTTTAAAAAATGTATTTATACGTTTAATTTATAGCCCATCTACACTGACTCCCAGTTTGCTTCCAGAGCCAATTCAAGGTGCTGACATTTAAAGTCCTATACATCTTGGAACCAGCATACTTTAAGGATCACCTTCTCCCAAATGAACTTAACTGCCCACTCCTGCCATCTTTGGAGGCCTTGCTTCAGGTGACAGCCCCCCCTCTTCTAAAGCTAGATGAGTGGCAACTTGAGAAAGGACCTTCTCAATTGTGGCGTCGAAAATTTGGAACTTCCTACACAGGGAGATTTGCCTGTCTGTGTCGTTGTCTTCCCTCCACCAGTAAACTCAATTTTTGTTTGTTTGTTCAGCATACCCCCAGTAAACTCTTATTGGCCTCATCCCTGGTTTGTGCATATATTTGTGTATGTTATTTTAATTTTTTTAATGTTTTAATACTTCTTGTCTACCAGCTTAGGGACACCGCCCACACACTTTTTGGGTGGGAAGGTGGCATACAAATATTTTTAACAAACATTTCCAGAGAGTCTCAAATAGCACAGTATAAGAAGTGGTTTGGGGTTTCTTTTTCATGAACCAGCATCTTCTTATTGTCCGGGGTCTGAGTCCCAGCCCCCAGACTTGCCAGGAGGGAGCAGTGGGAGGCAACCGGGAGGCAGTGGCCCTACCACCCCAGCCAGCAACCAGGTCCAGAACCTGCCCACTCCAGGGGGAAGGGGCGAAAGGCCAAAGCCTCAGAGGGCTGGAGGGAGCAGGGAGGGACCAGCCAGTCCCACCCTCCAGGGGGAAGAGAGGGGGCTAAGCAGGACAGAGGAAAAGGGCCAGAGCAGAGGGAATAGGGACCCAGCAGCAGCCCAAACAGAGCCCTTACCAGCCAAGGAGGAGAAGCAGCCACTACAACCCAGAGCCACACCCAGGCTAGAGGACAGCAGCCTGGCTCAGGAGTTGCTAGGAGCCAAGTCTCTCCAGGTGGAGCTGCCACAGGCATTCTGGGGGAGGAGATGGGCAGCCCCGCCCAGCATCAATGAGCAGGGAGCCCAGAAGCTGGCCAGGGCAATTCCTCATGAGCAAGGCCAGGCAAGCTCAGCAGCTCAGAAGCCGGCTGGGGCAGCTCCTCGCGAGCAAGGCCAGGCATGCTCAGCAGCACAGAAGCCGGCTGGGGCAGTTCCTCGTGAGCAAGGCCAGGCAAGCTCAGCAGTTCAAAGGCCGTAGCTCCTCATGAGCAAGGCCAAGGAGACCTCAGCTGGGGATGGCTCGCATTCAACCCCACCCTGCCAGCAAGGCAAGGAAGCCAAGAAGGGATTAGTGGTAGGAGGGAAACACCTGAGGGAAGGCACAGCTGGGCCAAGTCAGGAGAGGGAACAAGCCTAGAAGGAGGGCGGGGGCGGGGAAAGGAAACCCTATATAAGGTGGCTAGGAAGAGCTTTGAGGTGGTGGGTGTGAGTAAGGAGTGATGGCGTGGAGAGCAGAGCAGAGCAGAGCAGAGCAGAGCAGAGCAGAGCAGAGCAGAGCAGAGCAGAGCAGAGCAGAGCAGAGCAGAGCAGAGCAGAGCAGAGCAGAGCAGAGTGGATGAAGGAGAAGGAGATGGCAGAGGCCAAAGAGGGTGAGTGGCACAGGTTGAGCAGGCCAGCGAGTGAATTGAGAGGGAGTCTGGGTGATGTATACCGCCCCTCCTTCCACAGAGCAGGGTCCTGCAGAATCCCTGGCTCCCCTTTGATGTCAAGAGCAGACCGCCCAGTGGTGGCTGCTGCAAGCCCTGACACTTATGACAGTTAATGATGGAAATGCCAGTGATTTCTCAAATTTCCAGTGGGTTAAGTAAAACGTGCAGTGGGGTATGCACTGAAAAATTTCAATTTCAGTTTCAAATCTCTGGTTTCTGGATTTTTTTTCCAGGGAGGGGCATCCTGGATCAGATCTAATCTGGATGTTTTTTCTTACCGTTAGTGTTGGCCCCGTTCTTTGTAATGTGGGTTTCCAAGCTCTTTGGGGCAGCTGATTTTGCTCTTAATGGCATTAAAATCACACAGAATGCAAAAATCAGGTCTGAAGCTCATGATATCAAAAAAAGCAAACAGATTAGATATGACCTGGGAATGCCCCAGCTAAAAAAAGACATAGTTGGATCGGAATCCCTGGATCTGAAACTATGAAACAGAATGTTTCTCTAGTGCTTACTCCCAGAGAAGAATATTTAGAATTGCAGCCTATCATTAAAGTCTGCACATTTCCACTTACAAACATTTCCAAAGCCGATTCACGGAGAAGGGTCTGCCTTTGTGAAGACCCAATTGTCAAGAAGACAATGTCATTGCCCAGGTAATGATGGGGAAAGATGCACTGATGCATTGCATAGATTCCCCTTTCCTGCATAATCTGTTTCAGTTATAAAACATATAATGGAAGGATAATTAAAATCTTGATTGAAATACAAACTAGTCCAATACTTGTATAGAGAACTGTCAACCCCTGATCAGGGTGACTGCACTTAAGCTTGATTTCAAGATTTTTCAAGGTAACATATCTAGGCATTTGTTTACATAAATTTAAACATATTCTCTATTTACTTTTTCATTTAGTTTTTTCATATTGGTATGGGAATGTACTATTTAAGAACATAATATGATGGTCTAATAATAGAGGAAATTCCTTTAAACTTTGCCATAGAAGAGTATTATTCTAAATTGACAGATATGCTAATTTCAGAGGTGTGCTAATTTCAGAGGTGTGCATCATGTAATGTATGGTTTCATTGTTTTGATGTTTCAGAGTAACTGTTTTTTTAAAACCTTCTTTTTCTGTATATAATGTCGTATGGAAAAACACCCTCTGTTTTGCTAGATATCATGAATGCAGAGATTACATAAATTCACTGGATCAAAATTAGACCACTCCCTATTCTGTAATCAAAAAATCTTTGTCTTGTATGGACTGAATTCCAGTTTGTCCATACATTTCAGTATCTAGGGACAGATTCATGGAAGAAAGATGATGAAAGAGAGAAAGAGCTAGCGCCAAACTCCCATTTTTGTGTCCAGTCGGTATATATGGATATTAAATACCACATACAAGAGATTTCATAAAGACAAATGTTATTTTTATAGATATACAGTTTTAAAACTGGAAGAATGCAGAATTTCACTAACTCACCTTTAAAACTACTGACTAATTGCATGGCAATTTTATATGATTTCTTGTTAGGAAATTTCTTTTATCATTCACCAGCAAGTGCTAAAATCTTTCTATCAGTGATTTGAGCAGGATTCTCCTAAAGAAAAATTCCTGAGAGGAATCACCACTTTCTTTTTATTGAATATCCTGTCATGTCAAGTCACACATAGTAGCAACCTCAAATTAATGCTGCCTCTTCTGATAGGGAAGATATAGTGATGCGTATTAATAAACAGTATAATGTATTAAGGACTTAGTGAAATAAATTATATTTGAAATTTTCAGGGGGGAATATATGTAGAGCAGATGAGTTCCTTTGCAACAATTCACTCTGCAAACTTCATTTTTGGGTTTGTGATGGAGAAGATGACTGTGGAGACAACTCTGATGAACTACCTGAAATGTGTGGTAAGTGTCTACATTATTTCAGTGTGTCGCTGGTTTTGGTTTAACTCATTTTAGGCATTTCATGTTCCCACTTTGACTCTTCATTTCTGTGTGGCTCAAGCATTCATATCACTGTTTCAAATAGTAAACTGAACAGACAACATATGTACAAAGAAGGTAGGGAGTCTGTATATAATTGGGAGCACAAAACATGACTTCATAATTTAACCACAATTTTTATTTTAAAAAACCTTTCAAAAACTAGCCCAATCAAGTCTAATTGCTCCGGGAGGGACATGTTTGGATCGTCTATATCTGGATCATCCAGGTGTTGGTTAAAGTGCATGTGTGCACATGTGTGTGTAGCATGTGTGTGTAGAGAAATCAGCCTGCTCAAGCCATTGTGAGCAAACCCTGGAAGGAGGACATTTTGAGGATATGGTGGGAATTCCCTTTCATGATTCCTTGTAGGATTGTATCTTGTTTTATAGTAGATGTCTCATATACTTCTGAAAAAATCACTGAACTTATGGAACCATCCTTTGTTCCAGAAAGGTTTTCTAGAATATCCTGTCTGACACTGACTAGGGTATCTTTTTTTTCTTCCAAAGCTAACTACACCTCATTACATTATAAATCAAAATGCATTGTATGTGCTTGTAGAAAAAAGCCTATTATAAATATAAAGCCATATGAAGCCTTATCACTACTTTTGTCTGATGGAAGCAAACCTAAAACATGTCAATGTACAAAATATTTTTAATTTATAGCATATATTTCCCCCCCTGATTCACAGTAAAATTTCCCTGTCCCCCAACAAGACCATACCGGTGCAGAAATAACAGAGTCTGTCTGCGACGTGAACAGATCTGTAATGGAATTGATGACTGTGGTGATGACTCAGATGAGGATCATTGTGGCAAGTGATTTTATTTTGTATTGCACTAGCACCAAAGGAAACATTTTCATTTTATTTATGATAATGTGAGAATTTTACCTTTTGACAATACTGCAGGCAGGCATCATTTGCTGTTCTAGCCACTAGATGCAGGGCAAAGAGTAGAGAAGTCTATAAGAAATGGAACAAATCATATGAGACCAACAGCTGTTACTTAGATAAGTAGTTAGCAGAGTTAAGTGGTAGCAGAGAGGACCTGGGCTGAAGGACTGCAGACAGATCTGAGATTGACAAGTTGCTCCAACAATGATTCAAGTCATATTTAGCTCTTACATTCTGATGCCAACCTAAAAGCTAATCCAGGTCCTATCTTCCCTAGATGAAGAACACCTTTAGAGGACTTGTACATGTTCTTGCTCAAAGGTATTGATAGAGCCCGGGCATGATCATGCATCTGGCATGTAGTTTGTGGGCTTCCCATGTGAACTGTTATTGATGAGTGGCAAGCTAAGGAGAGAGGTCAGGGGGAGGCCTACTTTCTATTCCAAGCACCTATCTGCCTTGCTGGATTTCTGCCTCTCCTCCTCTTGAAAGAGAGAGCAATTAAGGTACCATAGTACTCATACAATGTATCCCTCTGGCAATTGTAGCAAAAAAGTTTGGTGTCATGAATGTTTTGTGGCTCAGTGGGGGAAATGAGGAGCTTCTGGTTACGCTCTGGTCTGGACCCAGAAGGGATGGTTGTATTCTTAATATCTCACAACACTTTCTTAGTCCATGAATAAAAATATGAAGACTTGTTTTGGGATGATTGTTCATTTATAACTTTTTGCAGACAAGACTACACATAAGACAAGGCCTTGTAAAAAGGATGAGTTTGCTTGTACCAATAAGAAGTGCATACCAGTGGAACTGGAGTGTGATCAGTTTGATGACTGTGGAGATGGTTCAGATGAGCAAGGCTGCAAAACAAGTAAGTTTGATTAAGATGCTGGCAGTTTTGTATTCCGGTGGAAGAAAAAAAATGTAACACAAGACTTCCTTTTTCTACACAGAATGCATACTCTTCTATCTTTTAAATTAATATGGACAAGAGAAAGCACCTTTGAAACCTGTGTATTGTCGTTTATACGTATGCATTGTTTTGGATAATAATGAATGCCATCAGCCAATGAAAAGTGCGCTTCTGAGGCTGATCCATTTCTGCAGCCAAAGGCTTTGATTTGTTATTTTCTTTTTGATGTTTCTGTTTCAGCAATTAAATTGCCGTTGCCAAAGAGATGTGGGTTTTTGAAGCCCACCCCATCCATTTAAGATGTGATCAATTTCAGATCACGTCTGTAGGTAATGCCAAGATAGGGCCTTATAACCTAGATGCCTGATTCAGCAGCATGATCCAGGAGTGCTAGATACCCAGAAAGGCCAGCCCTATTTGATGTTCCTACCTTGGGGAGTTCCTTCTTACAATTTTCAGAGGTTTCTAGTACCCTTCATGCTTCTTTTGCAAGGTATTTGGGCGTAGAAGCTGTGTCATGTTGTAATGGATCCAACTGAAAATTGCTTTTGTATTGGACATCATGTAGATTCCTCCAAACCAAATGCACTCATTCCAGATCTGAAAAACTTGCAGCAGAGACAAGTTTTGTGTGTGTTCTGCCATTCACTATTGTGTACAAAATGGCACACTTGATAGTGTGATCGAGCAGTCACGATTGACCAAGTGATACTGAATAGACATGGGCACGATCCCAAAAATAATCCCGATTTAGCTGATTGTGATTCTGCGGCGGCGCCGAACCCACATACCCGAACCTCACCAATCAAGTCCCATTTCCGATACAGAATCAGGAATCGGGAAGGGTGACGCGGGAGGGCGCCCCGCGATTTCCAGCGCTAAAGGAATGGTGGGTGAGGAGGATGGCGGCCACCGGGCCCGGCAGGCCTGTGGAGGTGGTGGCGAGCCGCCTCCCCTCAGGGGTTGGGGGGGGTCTGTCCCCACGGGAGTGTGCCGGTACTGTCATGGGGGGGGGGGAACCAGAGGAGATAGCTCCCTATTCCCTAATTCCCTATCCGCTGAAGCCCAAAGCTAAAACTCCCTCTCTCTCTCTTGCGCTTTCTCTCTCCAAAAGCGGCAAGCGAGAGCTCGCCTCTGTCCCACTCCACCTGCGAGCGGAAAGTAAAACTTTGTTGGGCAGCACATGGCTATTTATAAAGCCTGGGTCTGCTTCACAGGAGGGCTGTGTTTGGCCGTAAGAGCTGCCTCTCAGACTTTGCAGGGATGAGATTCGAGTGCCCATGGCTACAGAAGAACACCCCCTTCCCCCGCCCTCCCCTCTCTTCTCCCAAATGGATGAGACGGGCGTGCACTTTTCTGGCTGCTCCGTGGTTGGAAGGAAGCCCTGCTGATCAAGGAAAGCTGGGCTTCCATTCGCGTTTCCAGGGCAACAGAAGGAGAGCAAACAGCTCCGGCATTCCCCAGGCTCCATTTCCATGGGGCTCCGTTCCCTCGGGAACAGATGGCTGGCACCAGACTGTCTGCAGACTGCAATCCCGAACGTAAACTGATCGATCCGATCGAGACCCGATAGAGCACCCCACCCAAGCGCTGAACCAGGAGCCGTGGACGGAACCGATCAGCCCGGTCCCGATGGCGCAAATGCCAAAATCGGGGTAATTTTCAGTCCATAATTCCGATCATGCCCATGTCTAATACTGAACTATAAATTGTATATTACCTATAGCAATTAATCCATATTTTTGTTACTAATTTAAGGTAGGACTACAATAGATATGTCCCTGAAATAATCATACCTGATTTATGATAAAAGACCTCTTTGCTCAACTCCTTTCCGTTTCTCGCCCCCATTTCTGTAGTTTTCTGGATAAATATGAGGACATTGTTTTTCCTTCTGTTGCATCTGAAGAAATGAGCTTGCTCTTATGCTGGAATAAATCTTGTTAATCCTTAAGAGGCTGCTGCACTTGTTTTGCTACAATTGGCAGCCAGGAAGAAGCAGAAAACCTATACCATATTGCTAAAGAACGGATGCTGCATATAATAACACTTGGTATAGTGATGCTGTTTGACTCCGCTCAACATTCCAACATGGATTTAATAACCAGAATTAGATTATGAGAAGGATACTTAAAAACTTCTGCAGCAAAAATTCCTACAGCAAAACCAGGATAGGAGAGAAACCTATTCTTTCCACCTTTTAATTTAGGAGATACATGCTGAAATAAAATTGTAATTGATTCTTCTTGTGTTGGATGGTTTTGATAAAGTCATGCTATCCAAACCTTACGCATGTTACACCTAATGAGGGTGGGGGGGGGTGTTGTTGCTGTTTTGCTGTGGTGTCATGCCTACTGCTGGATAATCAGGTGACAGCTGTGGCCAAGGGTGCCTCTTGCCAACTGGTTACATCAAGATTAGATTACTGAAATCTGCTTTACAGGAGGCTGCCCTTGAAAAGTATCAAGAAGTTTTTGCAGAGTGCTGAGACTAGAATGCTGACTGGAGTGTGTTGTGGGGACCATATCACTCCAGTCCTGTCTTATCTATACTGGCTTCCAATTTGTTTCTGGGCACAATTCAAGGTGCATATATTTAAAACGCTATATGGTTTTGAATCAACATACCTGAAGGACTCCCATATGAACCCACTGACCAATGAGGTCATCTTGGGAGGCCCTGCTTTCGGCACTCCTGCCTTAAGAGACTAGGCAGGTAACAACACAGGAGGGGGCCTTCTCAGTAGTGGCACTAAGACTGAAACTCTCTCCAGGGAGAGCCACCTGTTCTCTTCTGTTGCTGTCTTTCATCAGGGAGTGAAGACCTTTTTGTTTCACTTGACATTCCTTCAATGAGCCCTCCCCCTCCCCCAATGTTTTAATGGTTTTTTTTTACCTTTTGTATTCATTTTAAGCTCTAGTTTTAAACTGTTTTAATAACGTATATGAGTGCTGATTTTAATGGTTTTAAGTTATATTTTTATTGATGTTTTTTGATTTTTATTAGCTGTCTTGGTGGCCCTCTGAGGGCAGAAAGGTGGGGTAAAAATCTTGTAAAATAAATGCGGAGGCTATTATGGTATGGAATTCTATACAGTGTAAAACACCTTTCTTATTGTTATATTTAAGTACATTAACATAACTTGAAGAACAAATAAAAGCCTTGAGGGGTCATTCAGATTAGAAAAAAAATCAGGGGAAGTGGAAGGTGTAAAAAAAATTATTCTCTATATGTTTTGATTCATATACAAATCACAGGTCTAGGAAGCTGCAGTGAAGTTAAAAAATAGGGGGTGGGGTCCATTCATGGATATCCTGTTGCCTTGCCTAATTTCATCCTTTGTTTGTGTCACACAACCTAGGCCCTAGTAAAAGCTTTCAAGAAATCCTTACTTAAACATTAGATGATTAGAATATGAGGTGATTAGAAATCTAGCCTGAACTCTGACAGCATTCATCTTAGAACCTGTTTGTTTAAGAATTCCTCTCTATTTGAAATGTTCTGTCTCTTTACTCATATTCAAAGAAGTATCTTTAAGTAAAATTGTAATTATGTTTATGCTAATTTATTGGGGCTAGGTAGCCAGTAGGAGCTAGGAATAATACACATGAGAGAGGTTTTGATTTCTGAGATTCAGTAACCATAGGCTGCACTATTGTACAATGTGTATCGTACAATCATCTTTGCTTCATGACGCTTTCTTCTCAGAAGTTACACACAACCTCCGAGGTTTAAACTCTGCTGAGCTTTTAAAGCTGCATTGGATATGGAAAGAAAATGGTAACATTTGTACTACTTTTCTCTGCTTTTCTTTTTGAGCAACTCTCATATCGAACACTAAATTGCTTTTTTAAGAATTTGGCAGAGTTTAAAAGAACAGCTTGGCAGGTCTTTCAAGGCTTCTGGTTTGTGAAACTCAGGAAAAAAATTCCCAGTGTATGCCCAAATGGTGCACAAATATAAACTTCCCTCATGGTAATTGTTTCTTGTTTGCAAGCCGCAACAATAAAGGCTAACTCATTTAAAAACAAAATTAAAACTGAATTGCTCCTCCTGTGTGTGGGGGGGAGAGGTTAGCCATGATTACTCAATAAAATGAAACTGCTTAATACCAAGTTAAGACCATTGGTCCATCTCTCTTGGTATCATCTGCTCCGGTTGGCAGCAGTACTTCAGAGTCTCAGGCAGAGAAAGTTCATCTCTATGAGGTTCATGAGGTCCTTTAACTGGAGTTTCCAAGGGGTAAACCTTGTACCTTCTCTATGTAAAGGATGTTGTCTACAAGAGGCTTTCCTTAGTATATGAAATTTATTATATATGAGCTTAGAGCGGAACTACAAGTGACAAAAGGCACAGGTTGGACACTTGTCAGCTTCCCTCAAGTTTTGATGGCAGCTTGGCGGAATGTTGGACAAGTGACAGTTGAAAAGTCCATTGGACAGCAGTCAGAGAGCCAAGCTGCAAGACTAGGATGCCTACATTTCCCATCAAAACTTGAGGGAAGCTGACAAGTGTCCAACCTGTGCCTTTTGTCACTTGTAGTTCCGCTCTTAGTTGCTAATGTGTACAAATATTTTTAAAAAGGAACCCATATGATTTGATTTTATATTCCTTTTTATTTCCTTTCAGGCCTTACTGAATATAGTTGTGAAAATAACGTGAATCCTTGTGGAGATGATGCATATTGTAATAAAACCAAAACATCTCTTTTCTGCCAGTGTAAGCCTGGATTTCAAAGGAACAGGAGAAACTGGCAATGTGAAGGTATTTACTTAGCAGCCGCTCTGGAATCCTTGTATCTAAATATAGTTCATAAAAATAACTAAGATGGCAATCCTAAATTAATCTACAAAGATTCCTACTCAGGTCTATTTTGTGGTACTTACTCCCAGGAAAATGTTCTTAGGATTATACTGTAAGTAAGTTAAATGTCAGAAGAGCGTCTTAACAACCATGTGGTCATGGAATGTCACTTTATTTTGGAAGAACTGAAATGAACTAAAAACTAGTAAATTAGCCAGTGAAAATATAATGAAAAATTGCAGACCTCTAAGAACATCATTACCTTTGTTATAGAACATGATTACCTTTGTTATGTCCCACTTCACCTATGTAAATTAAAAAAAAATAATACAGTAGGGAATGAACATAGCATTTTTATTAAATTTTGACATTCGTTTAGAAGCAGTTCAGTAAATTAAATCTTTGTTTATAGAATCTGCTCTGTATTGGACTGTAACCCATTTCTTTCATTGCTACATTTTCAGATTATGGGCGTAGCTAGTAAACCATAGAGTTCCAATGGCTATGAAAGCACACTAAGTCTTCATTATTAAGATTTCACAAGGGGATATAAACAGTGGTGTGCAGGGCCAAGGTGATTCAGGTTTTTCGATTCAGATTACCTGAATCAGGAAAAATTCAGAATAAAAGGAATTCCAAAGTGGCAAGCCGCTTCGGAATTCCCAATTCAGAAAGATTCGGGTTTGCTTCATAAAGATTCAACCATTATTTTCAATGGGGAACATGCTCCCGGCTTTCCGGAAGCCTGTGAGGGGCATTTTTTAATGAAGTGAACCAAACTTGGTGGGGACCTTCTCCTAACTCTCCTCTAACTACTCCCAAGTTTCAGAAGGATTGACTTAGGGGGGCCATGTTATGGCCTCCCAAAGAAGGAACCCCCATCCTCTTCCACTCTCCATTATTCCCTATGGGCAAACAAGTGATCTTTCTAGGTGGCTTGGGGGTGGCAATTTGCAAACAAAATGCACCCAATTTTCAGGGCACCTGCTCATACCTCTCTTCCCACCCTCCCCCAAGTTTCAGGGAAATTGCACTTTGGGGGGACATTTTATCCCACCACATCATTTTATTTCTACTGTGGGGAAGATTTCCACACAGCAGAAACACATGGATTGGGGCTGCCAATGGCCACAGCCGCAGTCTGGCTACACTACACACCCCAAGCAACCCATCAGAACCACACTCCCCTCCCCCCTGAAAAAAACCTAACCACCCCTGCAGTAACTGGTCAGCCACTCTCCATTGGTTCCTGTTATGAGAAAATCTAGACTCCCACAGCCGGAACACATGGAATGTGGCATCCATGGCCACAGGTATAATCTCCCTTTCAGTCTACCCCCCAACAGCCCCACAGCCCCAAAGATACACACTGCTAAGTTCCTCACCACCCCCAAAGCAGGCTGGCCAGCCACTCCCCATTGTTCCCTATGATGGGAACTAATCTTCACACCAGAGAATAACACACAAACACACATTGAATCAAGTTAAAAGAATTTTATTTTTTAGCTTCCAGTTACAGTATTAAAGGCACATGACACTAGCGTGACACATCACAACAGTCTTCTAGATAGTAGTACCACAGCTAACTTCAAACCAGAGAATCACAAACACATAATTACTTGCAAAAACACTTTATTTCTTTCTTGACTTTAAGTTTCACAGCATGAAGGCACAGCACAACACATCACAACAGTCTCCTAGATAGTACCAGAGAGAATCACAGAAACGCACACAATTGCTTGCAAAAAACATTTTATTCCTTGGCTTTAAGTTTCACAGCATGAAGACAAACAGTCATTCCTCCTAAACCAAAATAAACTGGGGGACACTCTTGCAAATTAAACCAGCAGAACCATTGCCATTTCCTGCAGGCAGGCTCTGAATTCAGCCAGTGGGGAAACACTACAGAGCAGAACAGCATCTGGTCACAAGCACAACACAATGGTATTTGCAGAGCATGGTTGCAGGGGTCCCCCCCTCCCTGCCAGCTTCAGGCTGAACTGGAAAACACCTGTGAGGTAGTGTTAGGAGGTAGCTTTCATCATCAACTGGCCCCCACCCGCACCATCCCTACCTGCCCCACTCCTCCCCCACCCCTTCAACATGAACATTTTAAATTTAACATCAACAACAGTTTACAACATTTTACAACAGCAAACAAAGGGTGATTCCTCACTAGTGGTTTTCCGCGGTTCAGCTTCCAAATGACCTTGATTTATTTTTTTTGCATTTCCACACATGGGAAGGCAATCCTATCAGCAGCTTCGAAGTCTCCCCCCGAAGAAGCACCGCCTGGTGTTGCCTCTTCAGGTGGTTCCACATTCCCGACATGGAGAGATGGTTCACATCCCTCCCGCGACTGATCTGTTGCTTACAGTGCCGGCACTGGGAAAACCGGGGGTCCTCCGTTATCTGGAAGTGACTCCAGATATTGGAGGTAATGGGGGCCCCGCACCACACATGGGAGGTGCTTACGGGCTGCCCATGAGACACCTCCTGTGAGGTGCTTGGGCCAGACACACCATGTCCCACTCTCGGCTGGGCAGTTGGAGATGGATGAGAATGAAGGGGCAGAGATGTGGGCTCTTCCACTACAGTCTCTTCCTCTTCCTCCAGCACCCTTTCCTCTTGCACAGCCTCCTGCTGCTGGCCTCAGAGAAAACAGGGGAGGACCGCCCAGCAGGGGGTTCCTTTTGTAGTTCCTCCAACATCCTACGGGTCCCTGGGGTGAGCAGAAACGCTGGAAAAGTCATGTGTCCCACAGTCATCCCAGGAGACACCACATGCTGCCCCTCCTCCAGCAGCTGGGTCTCAACTGCTGGAGGAGGGGGAGCCTCAGCAGCAGGCCCCTGCCCAGTGCCAGTCCCTGCCTCAGACACCTGTTTTGGGGGTGGCCCTCCAGCAGCTGCCTCAGGAAAGAGGTCCTTGCGAACCTTCTTCCTGTCACCAGAAGCCAGGCTGGTGAATGGCAGCAGCGCAGGGGAGGGCCTCCTCCGCTCAGATGGGGGGATAGCCACAGCACTCCCCCCTCCCCTCCACCCCTCTAGACTTACCTCTGGCCTTTCCCCTGGGGCCCTTTCAGCTTTCCTATCAGCCATTCTTTCTGCTCCACTTACACTAACTACCTGTTAAGTTTCTAAAAAAGAAGCCCAAAATTTAGTTTACAATTTAGTTTAAAAACCTATCTACCTATTTCTAAATCTATGTTTCTTGTGGCTCTATTACTATTGGAGATGGTCAGTTAAATACCTTTTTAAATGGCCCTATTTATTTTTGTGAAACTAAACCTACCAAACAACTGAATTCCTCTTTAGGAATCGAGCTGGACCTAAACCCCAATATAAAGGAAAGCCTATTAGAAAAAATATGGCCGACCTGGCTCCAAGGGTGGCAGAAATGGGCAGGGAAACCCTACTTAAGGGGGTATATATTCATATGAAGGGCTCCCCAATTATATGAATATATATATTCATATGAAGGGCTGCCCAATTTGAACAGAACCTGACTCTAACTAGCTCTTTTCCTACTGAATTCTATTTAATGGGGAGAACTACCCTTGGTTCCCTATCAATTTAGTTCAGAGGACAAATGTTCAGTGAAGGCCTACAAGTAGCCTACCTTCTAAAAACACTATTTAAAATTAAGTAGAACTGTTCTTGGAAACCCAAAGTATGCTAACCAAACACAGCTATAATTACTACTAAGAGCACCAGCAACCCCTACCAACAGAACAACAACTGTAAACAACCAGAAGCAAGAAATAAGTTTAAAAGTAACTTAACAAACTCAGCCCCCCCAATTAATCATAGCAAAGCAAAGCAAAACCACAGGAAACCCCCCAACCCAGGAAGCCCACCTACTCTAAGTCCCACTCCCACCCACGCACCCCACAGAAATATAGCAAGGAAGCTGAAAAAAAATTAGAAGTAACTTAACAAACTCAGCCCCCCCAAATAATCACAGCCCACCCACTGAAAAATTAAATGGCTAACCCCCCCCCCACACACACACACACAAATACACAGGCCCACTCACTCCAAAACAAGGCAGAAACACAGAAAACTTAAAAAGCACAGATAAAAACCTTAATGCACTCAAGCCCCCTCTTAATCACACAACTCCCCAACAGACACACACAAACTTACACACACACTTGCACACACAGCAAAGTAGCTAATCCAAAATTAAATTAAAATTAAAAACTCAGGTCCAACCACTTAAACACAGCAATTAAAATCAAAACTCCTGAGCAAGGCCCTACCTGACCCTTACTTAGACCCTCCTCAGCACACTCACACTTAAAATACCAGTTTCCCAAGAAGGGGAAAAAATTTAAAACCCTAACAATAAACTTTTAAATTGCAAATAATAGGAACAGCTCCCCCCCTCCCCCCCAACACACCAGCAACTGGGAAAAAAGCGTTCCCTTCAGAAAGCTTTGCTTCGGTAATTCCAAATCAGGCCAATTCAGGTTTTTAACCTGAATCAGATACTCAGGTTTTTAACCCAAATCAGATACCCAAAGCGCACACCCCTAGATATAACTACTTGTAGTGATTCCCAGATCTTATAAAAAAAATGTTCCATATGTTTGCACATCTCTGCCTTCTGTTTGCTAGTGTAGTAAAGTGAGGTACCACTGAAAAGCTAAATGATAACAGAACTTAGTATACCTGCAACTTTTCATGTGGGAAGTCTGCCTCCCAACTGCCTCAATCCACTAGAACTGCATAAAGGGCCCAAATACATATGTTGGGACATGGGTGCCCAATCAGACTTGTAATCTGGACTCATATTAGAGCAAGGACTCACCGTTAAAAACCTCTTAAAATGACTTTGTTGCCCTGCATGGTTCTATATGCTACAAGAGGGTAGGCTTCATGCTTCTTTCCCACAGCATTTTTGCCAGCAGAAAATTATTTATTTTTATTTTACTGCATTTATGCCCCTTTCTCCCCAATGATGACTCAAAGCAGCTTACATCATTCTTCTCTCCTTGATTTTTGACTTCACAAGAACCCTAGGAGCATGTGATGGGCTCAAGTCACCCAGCAGGCTTCCATGTCAGAGCAGATAATCATACCTGGGTTACCAAGATCCTAGTCTGCCACTCTAACCTCTACACCATACCACACAACACTGTTTGTCACTTCTTCTAGCTCCACATATCTATTCCCAGGGTGAAAATGGACTGGGAGGGAAGCATGAAGCTTCTCCTTCCCCTTCCCAGCATTTGGAGCTGCTTAGGGTGACACAGACATTTAAAAAGGTTTTTAAAGATTACTCCCTCCCCACTTTAACGTTTGACTGAGTCGGGTTAGGCACACATGTTCTAACATATGTCAGGGTAACATGTAATTTGGCCCAAGTTTCACTGTTTTCACTTCATATTTATAAGCATATCAATATACTTTACATACAAGCAAGGGATAAATACAAATGAATGACCAAATTGATATTTGGGGACCAGGGATTCCAAGATAGGCTAAACAAAGACAGACTCTTCAAATTATGTGAGAGCTTACACACCTGTAGGATATGTTTCCTTACATATTGCCACCACTACTAGAATGGGCTACAAATGAATGAGACTGAAGGGAAAAGGTGAATTTAACAGAGGCCTGGGATACGAATGCAGCTGCACACAGAGGCAAATATTCCAGGGTGAGGAGAGAGAAAGCAAGCTGGTTATGGCAGCAGATGGACTTACTGGTCCAATCCAGGTTCTTCTAGGATGCCAGCAATAGCACAGCCCTCCTCAAAACAGAACAATTCACGTAGGATCTCATGCTGGCTGAAGATAAGTGCCAGCTGAGGGCATGCTAGGATTTCTAGCTGCGGACAGCATATAACAACATTTCTATTGTTGGAGAACAACTTTCTCTTAATTGTGAGCCTTCTTACATCATGGAAATAATGGTTAAAGTTCTTTGGTTTATTGCTATAGGTATTTTTTGTTTTAAACCTAACCTAACATATATGAAGTGTTATAAATGGCTCAGTTCAAATAAAAATTATGGGCTAAACTGTTTTATAGAACATTTAATAGAGATGAAGTGAAAGTGGAAAGTGAATGGAGTGGGGAATAATTAGACAGAAGACCGCACATTACCTACTTTAAATCCACTCAATTTCAGTATAAATAATTTTTAGGAACTTCTGAGGATGAGTCATTTATAACCATTTATGCCTAGTTACAAACTGCTTCCCTATTTACATAGAAGTGTACATGTTGGCATGAAGGGGCTGTGGGTTGGGCCCATGGCTATCTTGGCTAGAGAAAGCCCTTGTAGGCAGTAACAGAGAGTCATTTTTTATGCTGTCCCTAAATTAGGGGATCTCTCTCTCAAAGGAATGTATTAAAGCCTAAACATGAGTATTTTGTGGAATTTGGCTAATTTTTGTGGGCAGAATGAGGGGTAATTTTTACTAATCCTCCTCTCCATGCTGTTCCTCAACTCCCATGTATTACCTACGTCCAAAAGGTGAACTTACTAACCAAGGCAACACATGTCCCCCAGGAGTGCCATTTCAGGGGGCATTTTTGAGCGGTAGCTGGAGGGGGAGGCAAGAAAGTTGTGCCCCCCCCCCAAGGACAGAAATCCCTTCAGTCTGCAAAAAACTACAGTGGATCCTTTACTGTTCAGGCTGGTGTGGGGGGTTCCAAGGATTCTAACAACTGTGATGTATTAAGAGTGAAGCAACTTAGCTATTTTATTTTATTTTCTAGATATCAATGAATGTGTGATATTTGGTATCTGCTCCCAACTCTGTACCAATATAAAAGGATCATACAAATGTATATGTGAAAAAAACTATAAAGAAAGGAATAGTAGCTGCATTGCAAAAGGTAATTCTGGAAAAATAATTGTTGATACCGCTGGGCATACCGCATGATATGAGGGCATAATGCTCATTCACAGCAAGATTCTCAGAATATTCAATTCAGCCCCATTTCTGTCCTTTCCTTACCCCAATATATTGACATGTTAAAAGCTAGGGATTTGTGAATATGACTCCTTTTTTAGTTTACTTTTTACAGTCTGTATGTTGCCATTGTCTCTTTTTTTATTCAACTATTTTTGTTGCTAGTATTCCCATTTTGTTTGTTTCTTTTACATCATTGTATAACACTTTATACATAATATATTATTCATATGTAATTGAAGCAAAAGAACTAAAATGTGCCTAAATATGAAGAAATTCTGCCCCAAGTAACAGAAAACAGCATAAATATGGAAGAAGGGAGAACAAAGGTTGAAACTAGCATTGTTAAAAGAAATTATCTTAAATACTCTTTAAACAATTTCTCCCTGAAATCGAACATCCATTTCTTTTCAGAATTTTGGAGTCTGTTTCAAATCAATTCCATTTTGATCAAAAGAGCAATGCAGAGAAGAGGGGCAGGGAGGGAAGTTCTGCAATATTTCAAAATTTCACTGGTTGGATGTTCAGAGGCAGGCAATGTAATCCCAGACCTTCCTAGTTTGTAGCTAGTGTACCATCCTGTGGTGTGTAACATCAAAAAACCCTGAATTTACAAAACAGCACATAGAGAATTTACAAAACAGCACATAGAGCAACACCATGTGATAAACAGGAAATACAGAGAAATGAAAGAGAAATTCCTCTTTTTAAACAGAATAAGAGGAATCACTGGTCGTATCTAAAATAGTGAATTTCTGATAAAGAAATTCTGCTTCCCATAACAACACTAATTAAAACAGTAGGTTTATGAAATCTGGCAGTATCCCTCCTGGAAGCAGTGCACCAGGGTGGTTCCATGTAATGGGAAAGCCATACATGTTTTCCATATCTCCATTTAGCCCTTCCACATGAGGTAAGATTTGGATCTTAAGTAATTTGCTCCGCACAGAAGGGATCTTTCTTTATAGATGCTGTACCCTTATGCTAAGAAATATCGTGCCCTGAATTAACAGATAATACCAACTCACTGCATAATACAACTTCGTATTGATGTATGTTATGCTTGAAAAATCATGTATGTAGAAAACTTTCTCAGGGCCTTATTTGAGATAGCTAGTGTTGAGATGTTGCCATTAACTTACAGAATGATCATATGTCATATAATCTACGGTCACCTACTCTCCCCCAACGTTATTTTTTTGAGGCAGGCCTGTCGTCTTTATTTTAAAAAGATCTTTGAAGTAAATACGAGCAAGAAACTTTAATTTGTTTTACACTGATTTTATGGGGTTAAATTTTTAAGTGATTTTTTTTTTTTACTTCTCTTGCAAGCCAACCTGCTTTTGTCAGGAAAGTCTTTGTTTACAGTTCCCTTGTGAAACGGATCTTAGAATTATAGTATCGATAGCATTACCTGGATGATATAGATGTGTAGAAAAACTTCTGAGGTTCTTTTCTAATCTTTTGAAATGCTTTGTTTTTGAAATTTCTTCGAAATCTCACTAAATGAAGAAACTTCCAAATTTGCTTTAAAAGTGTGTTACAATTTGGTGACTGTTAAGGATTATACTGTCCCATTAAAGCTCTTTCCTAGAAACAGATGTTTCATCTGAAAAGAAAATCTAATTTAATTTTGGTAGCTGTAATTTCTAATTAAGGAACCAGTAATTTAAGATAACAAAAACTATGTAAAATACTATGAGCTGTAAATGAGTCCTGAATTAGAATTTGTGTTATTTTATTTATATGTCCATTTTCAAAAACTCTTGAACAGCTCTTTGGGATCCAAAGTTACCCTTGCACTCAGGAAAAGGGCTGTTTTATACCTCATGCTACAGCCCTGCTTGAGAAAAGTGAAGCTAAATCAAAAGGAGTTCTCCTACTTACACAAGATGTTCTGTGCAACCTCTTGAGAAAGTGGAAGCATAATTACTACTACAGAAAATACATATTATAGTATTGCTTGATCTCTAGTGCAAGCATTTTCAGACAAGCATTAGCAGCTCTGTTCCCTTTTTCATGGTTCTTTGGATCTATCTAACCCACACAATTAAAGATCAATTATTATAGCAGTTAAAATTAGTATACTTTACTGGAATGTCAATGCAGTTGTCATAGATCATGAGCTAATAATCAAAATCCCTTGCTAAAAGTTAATGTTTTTTATAATATCTGTTCATATCAAGAGGGCTGCTTTTATAGTAAATTTTAGCAGTAAGATATTAACTAGATACCATATTCACACTTAATTCTAATAAAATGGTAAGGCTGCATAGAGAATGAGCATTTAAAAAAGAGAACATACATTTACCAATTTGCTTTTTTATTACTTTGAAAAACTTGCAAGAAAGGAGATTTAATAATGTGGTTAATCAAAAGCTTAACACATTCTTTATTTTCCTACATATGTGACATTTGTGTGTTAAATCAAATTGGTACTAAATTGAAATTTGCTTAAAGACAGACTATTAATTTACAGGATTTTATTTCATGCTGCACTCAGTTCTGGACTTTTATTGCCACTGTCCCCTTGACTTAAGTCAAAGTACACAAGATTAAATTGTGGGGACGGGGTGGGGCAACTGCAATGGCAGTTTAGAGAAATAAATTCTTTGTGAATATTTAACATACATAAAGAAAATTAATTCTTGGTAGCTGAAATTTACTTTATTTTTGTATTTCATTACAATAACCTCCAGGCTCTGAAGACCAAGTTCTCTACATTGCTAATGACACTGATATCCTGGGTTTTATATATCCATTCAACTACAGTGATGTTCATCAACAGATTACACACATTGAACACAATTCAAGAATAACTGGAATGGATCTATATTATCAAGGAGAAATGATTATTTGGAGTACTCAGTTTAATCCTGGAGGAATTTTCTATAAAAAGGTTCATCAGGGAGAAAGACGACAAAGCGGTAGTGGTGTGATAGTAAGTAAACTGAAAGGGTATTTCTGTTTAGCTTGGGTATTATGTATAATAATTTTTATCATAGTCGTTCAAGATTTAATTCAAATTTTTGTGCTTGTTAATCACGTAATTTAAAATGCCACAAACTGGTAATAATATTAGGATTTCTACCCACCATTGAAGTTAATTGTTATAATTCTGCAAAATTTGGACAAAGCAAGCATCTTCAATGTCATCCTCAAATTACTTTAATGGACATACTCCCATTTCATCCTGATTTGTCCAGTAGAAGGGTCTAACTAAATATTACATGCAAAATGTTCTGATGGATCTCTTGGTGGTGGAAAGGGTTGTCAAGTCATAGCTGACTTATGGTGAGTGCAATCCCTGCTGTGTTTTTCAAGACAAGAGACTAGTATGATGGTTTACCCTCACCTGCCTCTACATAGCAACCCCTTGTGTTCCTTGGAGGTCTTCCATTCAGTTACTAACCAAGGTTGATGCTGCTAGTTTCCAAGATGTGACAAGATCGAGTTTGCCTGGGCTATCCAGATTGGGACAATGTATCTCCTAGGTTCTAGATATTATTTATAAATAGCATATACTGCTAAATTGAAAGTATTTTTGTAATTTTATATCTTTACATACATATACATATATTTTACTTATCTATATTTATGTTCACAAATATGACAGACTTGTTGCTGCATAACAACATTCAAGTGCATTCTTTAGAGCATTATTAACAAATTGGTATCCAATGCTATTATTAGACTATAACCACAGTGTCAAAATGGGCTTTGTGAGCCAAGCTGTAAAACAAACATTTGCATTTCAGCTGAAACCAATTTTGAAATGATTCCCTGTATTCTGTAAATTATAGCTAATATATATACTATAGACATTAACTCCCCATTTGCCTTTTTTCATGGAATAAGTGGAGATCAACAAGTATCCTGACAGACAGTCCTAGTCTGTAAATTGTGTCAGTTCCAAAAAACAAAGCAGCATCAATTTGAGTCCTCCTCCTTCCAGCCAGTTTAATTTCCCTCTTTATATATTGAATGTCTCAACAGCTTCTCTAGTTGCCACTTAAGCATATGAGAAATTGGTATTTTTCAGATTTGAGTATCAAAAAGGCCATAAATTGCAGTATTCCTGTATTTGGAATATCCCATACTGGTTTTATATTCAGATCTGGGTTTTTTTCCAGGAATCCGAAATTAACCAGATCCATTATTCCCGGGGGGGGGGTCTTTTCAGGGGATGGAGGACCTGTTTTTAATGTAAATTACACCAAAGTTGCACCAGTGTGAGGGCTACCTGTCCTCTAAAGACCCTCCAAGTTTCAAATAGATGGGGGGGTCTTTAAGTTTCAAGGGGTCAAATTCTATGGGCCCCTGAATAGGGTGCCCCAAGCTACTCTACATTGTTTCCTATGGTGGGCAAAGAAGCCTTAGAGCAACCAATGAGCCAAACAAGAACAACACAAGAGCAACCACTGACCAAAAGCTTCCTATTGTAAAAGAGCCAACAAAGCCCGATGGAACTAGTGCCAAACAAGAGAATCTCAGCAGAACCAACATGACTGCTGACAGCAGAACCAAAGTAAGGCACAGTAGCGCAGCCAAAAGTATGCACTCCAAAACATATCAACCTGCAGCCAGGAGGCCAGCTTGTGGGATGTGAGATTGCTGTGACTGGACAGGCAGTTGAGCTCCCCCTAACATTCAATGCTATTTGCCTGTGAGAGCCCAGGAAACCTGAAAAGGGAAAAAAAAACCAAGCTGCTACAACCTTTAAAATGGCAGCCCCAGTTATTCTCAAATATTTCTGTGATCAATTGGAATAGGAACAATATCAGTATATCTGAGAATCCTGGATATGATTGGGATTCCTGAATAGATGCAAAAATACCTTAGTATATTTTTGGACTGGATATATTTTCCATAAGAATTTCTAACTATTGCCCTTGAATTTTTTGAAATTAAGAAGAGGATCCTTAGTAGGGATGATTGTGAACTCCTATTTGGATGGATTTTGCAGTCAAATTTTAGTCCCACTCTTCTGTCCTTCCACCAGTCTGCTTTTGAACAGCAACCTGATCTGGAAGTTCCAGTGAATCCAAGGGGATTCACACTTGTAAACCCCCACCCTCCCATTCTTTCTTGGTTTTGCAGATGCTGGGAACATCAGGAAATCTATTTTTAGAGTGCACTGGGAGCACATATCCACATGACATAGATATCAAATGTGATAGAATCTCCTTCAGAACTAGCTCTTAGTATAACATAAGTATTTTTCCTTTTGATTTTTTTAGCATTTTGTCATACAAGCTGCATCCACACATAGTTGCTGTACAATTGCTATAATAGAGCTGTCATTTGCAACTGGATTTTTTCATGGACAAAATAATTCAGTGGCAAACAAATGCTGTAGTGCAATAAAAACACAATATCTGACAATGTAAGGATAAAGTAATGAAGGACTAGTTTTAAAGTGGTTTACTATTTTCATTTTTATGACATTTGCCCAATTGCAACATATGCAGCATATGTGTATTATTTTTTCCAGGATGCCTGAATTAATGGGACTTGGATATTTTTTCCACAGTCAGCACAAGTGGATAGGAGAACGAAGAGTTCTTTCTTTGTTCCTTGGGTTCTGCTCCTTAAAGTTCTATGAAATTCAACATAAGATCTTTGAGACACAGTATCAATAACAATCAAGATGGAGCTGTGAGAACTGAGTCAGCTCATTCTTCATGTTTTTACAGACAATAGCTTCCCAAATGACTGGTTTTGTATAGTAAAGAAACTATGTTATTGTACACTAAAAATAACAGTGGCGCTATAGGAAATTAGCGGAAATAAGTACCTAGGCTAGCAGTATGGGGATCTTATTACATTGGCTCTTTTGGATTTTGTCAATTTCACTAAACATGCTAATCTTGCTGCTTGCACTAGTGCAAACCAGTACTAGGATCGGCATGTCAACTTTTTCAAGTTTGCTGGTATGAGAAATTAACTGTATATTTAGAAGACAATTTACTCTGCATATCACTGTGAGCATCTGAAGCAGAAGTTAAAACAGCTCTGACATGCTAGATCTAGGATCCCCATGTTGCCAGTATCCTGAACTTCAAGAATGCTAGTTTCTTTCTTCACATTCTCACTTCGAATGTTTCTTCAAGAATACTCACGTTTTTGAATCTACTAACTATTCATAGATTTCTTTCATAAAGTCTCAACCTGTTTCTTTGATCTCTAAAAATGATTCTTTGAATTTCTTTATTTTTTTCATCCCAGCAAATATGGTCCAGAGTGCTTTTGCAATTTATTGCCATTATACTAAGTAGTAATTTTCAAAATTTGTAGAACAATTTTTGTTTATTGCAGAAGAAAAAACGATAGATCCTAATCCTTGACCCAAATGGTTCCACTGCTGTGGAAAAGAATTAGACTTTTTTTGGAAATGAAATGTTAAGTGTAGGCTACGGATGGTCCACATCAGGATATTCATTCCTAAGGTCTACGAAAGTGGCCCATTTCCCCACCATCAGTGCAGAGACTATCATCACCAAAAAGCTGTAAAGAAATGGATTAGGAATTTGTGAGGCTCTGTCATATTTTTTCACATAAAGATACTGCTTTAACTGTTACATAATTGCATCCTTAAATAAAACTAAACTACCTTCCATCCAGATAAAGAGTCAGCTCAACTCACATTTATCTCCTAAAAATCTTGGGGTTGCCGCTTTCAACCCACAACAAATGATACAGATTTAATTAACTTGGTGTATCAAAGGTACACCATATACCTAAAATTCTCATATGTCAGGGTCACCTAATGGTTGTATAAAAAAATAAATAAAATGGCAAAAAATATCTATAAAGAATTAATGGTTTTTAGGTATTAGGAACGCAGATCCTCTATTACAGAAGGTTCCAAAAAAACTTAAACCAGGTTTCCTAGATTAAATCATTACACAATCACTTCAACATAGTATTTGTATGGGAATTCTGTTATTTTATTTAAATTTCATTTTAATGGTGAAAAGTTTTTTTCTTACGGTTGAAGATAGTGCACTTAAGAGTAGAGTTACACCCTTCTACACTCAGAAGTCAGTGGGCTTAGAAGGGTTTAACTCTGTCTAGGATTGCCCTGCAAATGTGTATATTTTTTAAAAAAAATCTAAATTACCCTATGCGTTCTATAGCATACTGTTTGGAGATTAAATTGACCTTTTAGTTTATGAAAAATAATGCCTGCAAATGTTTTCTGTGTACACTGTGTCATTCTGGCTGTGATGGTATTGTTTAGAAAAAATTCAGCTAATTGTTGAAAGTTATAATGGTGACCACAAGTGGATGTGTAATCTTAAAATGGAGAAAAAAATGGGGAAGCACCCTGGATGGAAACAAATTTAATGAGGGCTGGACATGATCATCAGATAAAAGAAGCTTGCTCTAACTGTGGCCCACAAGTTGAGTGTAGCCATCATTGGCACAACAAATCTCTTGTTTTTGCTGTCTGTTCGGACTACAAAAACAAAGTGTTGTCAGATATTTTCCGAGGTCAAAATATAAGGCGGATCAAGTTTTGCTAACCTAATATAGAGAAATTTCAGTGAGTAAACAAAGAGAAATTAGACTACTGAACTACCTGTCTACTGGCAGCTGAGCTGGTTTGGCCTGATGTTTAATCTTTTTCATTCTGGGGATTGTTAGCTTACCTGTATAGTGGTATTCTCTTTCTGTGAAGGACAGAACTCGCAGATCCTTTCTAAACAGACTGAGGGCCAGGTGATGCGACTTCTGGCTGGATCACTCACATATGTTCCCTCACAATGGATTTTCTTTTTACTGTTAGAAGGTTGCTTTTCTCTTTCTCTCAGAAAGTCAGCAAGCTTCAAGCTGGCTGCTTTCTCCCTGTTCACACTTTCAGATTGCTTAATGGGTCCCAATGACTGTCAGTTATAATCTCTTTCATTTACAATCGTCAACAAAATCTGGAATAGACTTTCTGTCCATGGCCACTACAAAAGACAAATTGATTAAACTTGGTTCAGGACTCATATGGCAAGGTATGATTATGGATCTAGCACCTAGTCTACCACTTGTCTATGGGTTCTCTACAAGTATTTCTTGGAGTCAGATTGCATCTTCTTCAGAAGAGAGAGGTGCTACAGACTGGTGATATTCAACTTCAGACTTTTCACAGTGTATAAATTACATAGATTTTACCAGCTCTTGAAACCTGCATTTCAAATGCTATATTTCAAAAATTCCTTTGAATATATTAAAATTCTAGATTACTTTATAAAGTGCGCAAACCATGTCAAAAATAGGTACCATTGTGAGTTTTAAATGTTTCTCTTTTTTCCTAGTGCCCAGAATTCAAAAGACCCAGAGATATTGCAGTTGATTGGATAGCTGGAAACATTTATTGGACTGATCATTCAAGAATGCACTGGTTCAGTTATTATACAACTCACTGGACAAGTTTAAGATATTCCATCAATGTAGGACAGATAAATGGGCCAAACTGCACAAGACTCCTTACAAATATGGCAGGAGAGCCATATGCAATTGCTGTAAATCCACCTAAAGGGTAGGTTGCTCTGAGGACATTTACTGTACCCATTCTTTCTTGTATGTATACTGTGATTAGAACTTTTATTTAATATATATAATAGCTATAGAAAATGTGTGTGACTACAGAATTTACAGCAATCCTAATAATATTTCCTTGGAGTAAGCTCCATTTAATAGATCTGAGTACGGTTGTTTAGTGTTAATTTGACTTGATTTGCACTGGTTCAGAATGAGGTAAATAATTCTTACCTATCTTGTCTCTATCAACAAGCATTGTGTGTACACACACACACACACACACACACACACTACTAAGATATATGCTCCATACGCACACATGTCAACAATCCTATAGGCACAATGGGCACCCACTGATGTTTTACTTGCTTGCTATCCTGTTTCCTGGCCTCAGTCCATCCACGCTCCTTCCCTATTCCTTTTCCTGCTCCATTCTTCTCTATATCATCCTTTGCCCCATTCACACTGCCTTCTTATTTACTCTTTCTGTTGTCTCCTTTCACATTCCTTGGAGAGGTTGCAATGGAGGTGATGGGGAGGGGAAATGGGGAGAAGCTTTGCCTATTGAATTAGCCCTCCCAGCTCTACTTTAGAAGGGAAATCCCACAAGACAGATGTGGTCTTTTCCCCTTTCTATGTCCAGTATCAGAATGGAGATTGGGGTAGGGTGAGTTTCAGTAGGCAAAATGGAATGGGATGGAAGGACTAAACCCTATCTAGTCTACACTTCCTTCACAAATATGACCATTACACAAATGCAACTTAGCTTTAATAAATGTTGGGAAGATCTGATCATGGTTTTTCCATTCCACCAACTGAGAGGCAGTTTGATGTAGTGGTTAAGAGCTGCAGGACTCTAATCTGGAGAACCGGGTTTGATTCCCCACTCCTCCATATTAAGCCAGCTGGGTGACCTTGGGTCAGTCACAGCTCTCCAGTGCTCTCTCAGCCCCACCCACCTCCCAGGGTGATTGTTGTGGGGATATTAATAACATACTTTGTTAACCACTCTGAGTGGGTGTTAAGTTGCCCTGAAGGGCAGTATATAAATTGAATATTATTATCATCACCATCATCATCATCATCATCTCACTTTACCCTTAACTTCTCTCAAAAGAGCTAGTAGTTGTTGAAGAAATAACTGAATGAATTTTGTACCTTAGCCAGAGACAGAAAGAGATCATGTACTTGCAAAGAATATATACACATTATAGACATGAAATGAGCTATAAGAGAGGAGAATTAATTGACTCAGGTAACCTGGGACACGCTTGGAAACATGACTCCCAAGCAAACTCGAGGAGCAACAATGCTAGTGGATTGTAATCTCAAACCTTGCTAGTGTGCAGAATCTCAATCATGTCAAACTGTTTGGGAGAGCAGGAAAAGTAGATGATGCCCAACAAATAGAGGCTTCAAACTAAAGTTTGGAAAACATTGTAATTTCATCATGCAGCACACTAACTCCTGAATGACCTGGAATGACCTTTCTATGGGAGAATCAATGCATTTGCAGTATTCAGCATTGACTTTGATTTAGAGGGGCTGCTAGCAAAATTATTTGGAAACAGAAATACCAAGGCTCAAGTTTGCTAGGAAATTATGACCTGGAAGTACATGAAAGGCAAGCTAAAGTTCATCTTCGTTCTTCTGTGCCTCCACACATGGGGACTGCGCAGGCGCAGGCCAGCCGCCGGAGAATTTTCTAAAGCTTCTATGGCTCCGAAGGGGGCCGTTGTCGCGCGCCTCAGCAACCGTTTTCCCGCCCAAACGGTCACATGCTCCTCCAGCGACCAACGGCCCCTTCCCTCAGTTCTCTTCTTGCCGCCGCTTGGAGAGAACATGAGCTTCGTTGCTCTGTGCTTTGTGCTTTTTTTTCTGGCTTCTGATTGATCTTTGGCTTTTTGACTTCGGACTTCGGACCTCGACTATTCTTCGGCTTACTGATTTGGACTTTGGCTGGACTCGGTAAATACGACCCGGATTGTTTTGACCTCTCTCTAGCGTGCCCCTGAAGATGGCCTCGAAGGCTCTCTTTAAGCATTGCCTCCAATGCCACACGAAAATGGCCAAGACCGATGGCCATGAACTGTGCCTCTTTTGTTTGGGGGAGACCCACAATGTGTCGGCCTGTAGGATTTGCCAGGGCTTCACCAACAAGGCCCGGCAGGAGCGCAAGGCCCGACTGAACTCCTCCCTGTGGCAGAAGGTCATGTCCGGAGGCACTCCGTTACCTTCCCCCAAGGCTGGCCCTAGCCCCTCGGCCGGAAGGCCATCAAGAGCTGGCTCAGTGGCTTCCGCGAGGTCGGGGTCGAAATCGCGTCCCCCGAGTGCCTCGGCATCGAGAGCGGCCTCACCGGCGCAGGGTTCGGCGCGGCCGCCCCGGAGCGCGTCTTCCACCAGGTCGGATCTGAGACCGGCTTCGGAACCGAGGATCCTGGTGCCGAGTCCCCGGTCGGAACCGACGACCGGCTCGATTCCGATCAAGGTGAAGCGGTCGAAGCAGAGGTCCCCCTCGAAGTCGAGGAGTGCATCGGTTCCGAGGTCTTCTTCGGAACCAGCCAAGAAGAAGAAGAAGACCAAGCATCACCGGTCGCCGCGTCCCGCTCCGCAGGAGGAGGTCATCATGCTTCCTCACACGCCTTCCCCTCATCTGGGTTCCCCGGAGCCGGAGGGGGTTTCGGAACCGGTGCCGGATCCGATGGCTTTTGAGACAGTGCAAGCCGAGTTTTCTTCGGGGCCGGAGCCGAGCCCGCGGCCACGTCTGAGTCGACCATCGCCTGCCCATCGTTCCCCCTCTGGTACCGGCCGTGAGCGGCGTCGGTCTGGGGAGAGTGTCGGCTCCGGCCGATCCACTGCGTCCCAACATCACCGAGCCTCCTGCTTTCTCCCACCGTACCGCTGCCAGTGGGAAGGGGCGCCCACCGGGTTCTCCGGATCGGAACCGGGGCCTTCGACGTCGAAGCGACCGTGGTTCCCCCCACCAGTCCAGGGTGATGAATCCCAGTTCGGTTCCAACGAGGGAGACGTGGAGAGCCTAGGAGACTACCAGTCAGAGTCCTGGTCCAAGCCTTCGCCAGCTGACGATGTGGTGCCAGCCACCGGTTCGCCATACGAAGACCTGCGAATATACTCGGACCAGATGGCACGGATGGCTCAGGCGCTGGAGATGGACATCTCTTCAGCAGCCCCCCAGACCAAGGACAAGCTCCTGAAGAGGATCTATGGGGACAATCCGGCGTCCATCGGCTTTCCCATGCTCGAGGGTATAGAGGAGATAGTGGAAAGGGTATGGAAGGTGCCCTGTGACCAGCCTCCAACGTCCAAACGGATCGAGCAGCTTTATAAAATTAAGCAGGGCACCTGGCAGGCATTGGTGAAGCACCCTCCACCTTCCTCTTTGGTCACGGAGGAATTCAACCCCCGGTGGTCTGGCCATACATCTGTGCCGGCCGATAAAGAGAGCAGGAAGCTTGACTCGCTTGGCAGGCGCCAGTACACGGTGGCTTCGCTGGGCCTCAGGATCGCCAACTATCAGACCATCATGGCTGGCTACCAGCTCTATCTTTGGGAGAAGTTGGCATCCTATGTTCGAGACCTCCCACCTGAGCAGAAGGCAGTGGTATCCCTGTTGCAGACTGAGGCTGTCAGGCTGTCTAAGCAGCAGATGAATGCTGGGAGCCACGCTGCCGACACTGCGGCTCGGGGAATGGCCTCGGCGGTGGTCCTCAGGCGCCACTCCTGGTTACGGTCTACTGCCCTTTCCCAGGAGGTGCGTTCCAGGGTGGAGAGCATGCCCTTTGAAGGGGATTCGCTGTTCTCGAAGTCCACCGACGAGACCCTTAAGAAGAAGAAAGAGGACAGGCAGACGGCGCGGTCCTTGGGGCTGGCTCCTGCGGACAAGCCCACCTCTAAGCCATGGTACGCTCCCCGGTACGGCCCTTACCACTACCAGGGCAGATACCAGCAGCAGCGGCCGGGTTACCAGCAACATCCTGCCTACCCGCAGCGGACCTACCCTCTTGCGCAGCAACAGAGGAGGCGTAGGCCCTTCAAGCCTCGCCCGTCGCAGCCGCCGGCCCAGCAGAGAGATCAGCAGGGCGTCGGGAGGCAGTACTGACGGGTCACGCCAGCCGTATCCCCGACTTTCTCGGACAGACTGAGTCCACTCCTCGTTGAGTGGGAGTCAATAACATCTGACTCATGGGTCTTAACTATTGTTGATAAGGGATACGGGCTGGAATTCATTGTGCTGCCTAGGTGCACTTCACCCCTGACAGCTGTCAATAATACCATGGCCGAGCTGGATGCGGAGATCGTGTCGCTCTTGGCCAAGGGTGCTGTGGAAGAATTGCCCTATGAGGACTCTGTAAGGGGGTTCTTCTCTAGGTTCTTCCTGGTCCCCAAAAAGATGGTGGCTTACGTCCCATTTTAGATCTGAGGGGCCTTAATGCCTTCTTCACGGTGACCAAATTCAAGATGGTTACGTTGGCGGCTGTGATCGCCTTGCTGAAACAAGGGGATTGGTTTGCGGTCCTTGATTTGAAGGACGCATATTTTCACGTGGGAATACGGGAGGAGCACAGGAAATACCTGAGCTTCGTTTACCGGCAGAGGGTTTTCCGGTATAAGGTGCTTCCCTTTGGCCTATCCACTGCCCCACGAGTGTTCACGAAATATGTGGCCCCTGTGGTCTCCTTCCTTCGGGAAGAGGGCTGTACCATCTTTCCATACCTCGATGACTGGCTCATCGTGGCTGAGTCGGAGGCTAGGCTGGTGCGGGACATTGACTTGGCGCTTAGCAATTGTGACCGCTTGGGGCTCTTGGTAAACTTTGGAAAATCCAAGCTAGTGCCCACCTGCAAGGTTTCCTACATTGGTGCACTGTTGGACTCCGTGGAGGGTAAGGCCCTGCTCCCCTGGGAGAGAGCTAGGTCCCTAAGGGGTCTTGTGTCCATGTTTAAAAGGAACCGCTTCCAGTCTGTGCGCACTATCCAGTGCTTATTAGGTCATATGGCAGCGGCCACCTCTGTGGTGCCCTTCGCTAGGCTGCATATGCGCCCTCTCCAGAACTGGTTTGTGCGGAGGTACGATGCTCAGCAGCACCCTCCGTCCCTCAAATTCTCTATCCCGAGGGTCATTCTGTCCTCCCTGGACTGGTGGTTGTCTGATGACAATTTGTTTAAAGGGACCCTTTTTGGGTATCAGCATCCTGATGTCACGGTTACCACTGATGCCTCTCTACTGGGATGGGGGGCTTATTGTGGTGAGGTGTGTGTGCAAGATGTCTGGTCTGAGAGGGAAAAGACCCTCCATATTAATGTGCTTGAATTAAGAGCCATTCGTTTCGCACTTGTGTCCCTTACAGCACTCTTGAAAGATCGCCAGGTGTTGGTACAGACGGACAACACGACTGCCATGTACTACATAAATCAACAGGGGGGCACAGTGTCCATGGCGCTCTGCAGGGAAGCCACGCTCACTTGGCAGTGGGCAATCAGGAATGGCGTGACTCTTCGTGCTATACACGTGGCAGGGTCAGACAATACCCGAGCGGATACCCTGAGCAGGGTCCTTCTGCTGGACCACGAGTGGGAACTGAACGTAGAGTACATTGGGCCGATCTTTCGGATGTGGGGTCATCCAGATATAGATACGTTTGCAACAGCGGCGAATGCCAAGGCCCAAACGTTCTGTTCCAGGGCAGGGAGCGACCCCCTCTCTATTGGGGATGCCTTCCAGTGTACGTGGACTCAGGGCTTGCATTATATGTTTCCTCCATTCCCTTTGATTCCCAGGGTCCTGTGCAAGATAGAGGAGGACGGGACGGACTGCATCCTGGTGGCCCCCTTTTGGCCACGACAGGTTTGGTTTCCGAAGCTCCTGCGGATGTCCCAACGGACATATGTCAGTCTGCCCCCTCGGCAGGACCTTCTCCTGAACGGGAGCTTAGTCCACCACGACCCCAGGAAGCTGCACTTGACGGCTTGGCGGATCGTTCCTCCCCTATAGGTTTCTCGGAGGAGGTACAGAGGGTCCTCCTGAACGCTCGCAGACCATCCACTAGGCGCTCTTATGCGGCCAAGTGGCGCAGGTTCGAATTATGGGCACTTGCTAAAGGAGTGGTGCCTGCCAGCAGCCCCCTAGGGGTTGTATTCGATTACTTGTGCCACCTGCGGAACCTGGACTTGAAGGTTTCCTCTCTCAAGGTCCACCTGGCAGCTATCTCTGCTGCGCACACCAGAGTTGAGGGTGGTACAGTTTTTTCTCACCCAAGATCCCGTCAATTCCTTAAGGGAATGTTCAACCTATACCCACCCGTGTCAGCACCGGTACCTCAGTGGTCGCTTTCCCTGGTGCTCTCACGGCTTATGTTGCCTCCGTTCGAACCTTTGGCAACCTGCCCCTTGGACATGTTATCGTACAAGGTGGCATTCCTGGTGGCCATAACATCGGCCAGAAGGGTCAGTGAGCTGTCTGCGTTGCGGTCTGACCCTCCCTTCCTTGCGTTTCATCCAAACAAGGTGGTCCTGCGTCCCTGCCTCGGTTTCCTGCCTAAGGTGGTGTCCGCTTTCCATCTCTCACAGGATATTGCATTACCTGCGTTTTTTCCTCACCCTTCCTCGAAGGGGGAGAAGGCCCTCCATTCCCTAGACTTGAAGAGGGCCATAGCCTATTATCTGGATAGGACGAAAGGATTCCGGTCGAGCCCTCACCTGTTTGTGTGCTTTGGGGCCAAGGACAAGGGTAACAGGGCTTCTTCACAGACCCTGTCTAGGTGGATTGTAACGGCCATTAGCAAGGCCTATTCCCTGGCGGGGGTAGCTTGCACGCTTCATGTCAGGGCCCACTCCACGCGGTCCCAAGCATCCTCCTCGGCGCTCCTCAGGGGTGTGCCCCTGGCTAACATTTGCAAAGCGGCCACATGGTCCTCTGCAGACACCTTTGTAAGGCATTATGCCATAGATGTCAATGCCGAACAGGATGTTTCGGTGGCCAAGGCTGTCCTACACTCCCTTTTTTCCTAAGGGAGTCTTGGAAAGGGTTTCTTGGCGTACCTGCTAGGTACCCTTGAGTGAAAGAGTGTATATATGTATATTTATGTGTCTATATGTATATATGTAGATATTAAGTACTTATATATCACTGCACAGTTTGTATAGATGTATGTATGTATATCTATAGTGTTGTTGTTCTTGTTCTTTAATAAAATTGTGTTGGATTTCACCCCACCTTCCTTATTGTGTGAAGCTTGGTACACTCCCATGTGTGGAGGCACAGAAGAACGAAGATGAAAACAGGGTTAACATACCTGTAACTTATGTTCATCGAGTTCTTCTGTGCTGACACACAACCCTCCCTCCTACCCCGCTGTGAATTCCAATGCACGACACTGTGGTGGCTGTAACGGGAATTGGTGTTTTTAAGGTGTTATGGCTAAGTGTATTGGTCAAGCGGCAAAGGAGAACTGAGGGAAGGGGCCGTTGGTCGCTGGAGGAGCATGTGACCGTTTGGGCGGGAAAACGGTTGCTGAGGCGCGCGACAAACGGCCCCCTTCGGAGCCATAGAAGCTTTAGAAAATTCTCCGGCGGCTGGCCTGCGCCTGCGCAGTCCCCATGTGTGGAGGCACAGAAGAACGAAGATGAACATAAGTTACAGGTATGTTAACCCTGTTTTATACAGTGGTGAAGCAGATAGTCTTTCTACATTCTCAGGTAAATTCTTCTGTTAGGACTGAGCCTGGCATTTACAACAAATGAGTTGATTTGAGCCAAGGTTGATTTTAAACCATGGAACCTAAGGAAAAATATAAAGATTCACAAAATTTCCCAGACTTCCTCAGTCTTGATACAGCTGAAGCTTACAAAGGATGTACTACAGAAGAAGAGACCATAGTGGAGAAGTGACTGCAGGTCTTTGCACTAGAGATGGGCATGAAACGGGGAAAAAACAAAATGAGAGTTTCGCGTTTTGTCGCGTTTCACGAATCACGGAACATGAACATCCACAAAATTGTCCCATTTCATGATACAATCCGTTAGTTTCATGATCCACCAGAACCTGGTGCACTTCAATGGCCCCCTTCATACCCAGAGATGCCAAACGCACAGAGAGACTTCAGCAGGCTCTTCTCCAGCCACCCTCCAACTAGCTCTCTTCAGGCTCTCTTTGCTGACTTTTTCCTCCTGTCCTCCTGGCCTCTTGCTTTCTGCCACTGCTGGAAGAAAAGTCAAACGGAGAGGATCTGATTGGGTTTTCCTCTCTTCAGGTTCTCTTTGCTGACTTTTCCTTCCCATCCTCCCATCCTCCTGCTGTTCTGACATGCCCTCCCTGCTGCCTCCAAGTTCTCAAAGGAAAAACCAAGCAGAGCAGATCCCGTCAGGATCCGCTCTGGGGAGCTTGGGGGCAGGGGATGGGAAGGCATGTTAGAGCAGCAGGAGGATGGGAGGTAGAGAGTCAGGGAAGGGTTCCTGAAGCTGGCAAGCAGCGAGCAGGAGCAGAAGGAGCTGCTGATGCTGCCACCCCACTGCTATTCCACCATCCCATTCTTAAAAACAGAGAAGGGAAACAGACAGAGGAAGGAGTCTCTGACTACAGTTCTCGGGTAAACTTGCACAGACCCGCATTGCTCAGCTCTCAGGTTGGCAGGGAGAGCTGCCTATCAAGGTTATGTGGGCTAAGATTGGGGTTTCCATGGCAACAAAAGGTCTGCAGACATTCCGGGCCTATGTTGCCTAGGGAATCAATAGATCGGCTCCAGCCTGTCTGGCAGCATGGAGCATTCACGAATCGAACAAATCGGCTCCAGAAGTCATGGATTTTGTGAAAAACGTGGCCCCACGAAACGTGTTTGCGCGATATATGAATCAGCCCAATTCATCATGAAATTTGATTAGTATTTTGATTCGTGCACATGCCTACTTTGTACCCTTTTAAAACATCTTTGTAAAATAGCAATGAAGGCAGAGTAGTGCCATCAATCAGCACTGTGCCGGTATTCAGCATGTCCAGCAGCACCACTGGGGGGCCATTGCCATCAGTCAAGCACTTAGGCTTCCTTTGTGCATGCAGTTCTTCCTCTTGTAGCAGCCATTTTATAGTTGCATCCACCATTCTGTGTAGGAATTTTAAAGGTACCCATAGGCTCAAAAAAGTTGGGGACCCCTACTCCAGGGCATCAAGTTTATATGTAGTATTTGTTCCTATCAAATTTCAAATGGAGCAAGTGGTCACCTTTCTCTTCTCACCACATTTGCCTGCATGTCCCCAAATTACATCTCCCTGCATGTTTCCTGAGTCCCAGAGAAATCTCAAGAACAAGTTGGGATATGACATGAAGGAATGCAGCCCAATATAGGAATCAGCCATAAGCTCTCTGCTTCTAGCATGAAGTGTTCCATAGTTCCTGTATGAGGTGGGGCAACTTGTGCTCATTTCTCCTTTTTGCTGCAGTCCTCATGCACTCCCTCCTACATCCCCAAAGACCACCCCCTGAATTCTTCTGGCAATGTGGTATGATGTAGCAAGAATTCCTTCTATGAGCTCTGTTGGGGTGAGAGAACCTGTTAGAGGAAGTAGTTCTGATTCAGTGGAACCTATGCCTACAGATTTCCATACACTTTCTCCTATATTGTATAACTTATCAGTAAATAATTTTGTATTTGGAATTTTCAGCATGATGTATTGGACAGTCATTGGAGATCATTCTCACATTGAAGAAGCAGCAATGGATGGCACTTTGAGAAGAATATTAGTGCAGAAGAATCTACAAAGGCCTACAGGTACAGAAACCTTCCCTATATTCTTTTTTCCTTAGTGGAATTGTATATATCTCATTTATGTGAAAATCTAATACTATTTTTAATATTTAAATATTCTTAGATGAATTAAATGAGATTGCAACTAATACAATTGTAATTCAGCTAACAATATTGGAGTCATTCTGGGGTACATTTGTGAAGCTAGTGAATACAATATGCTGGATGGTACATAAAAAAGTTTTTCATTTCTGGGTCCCCCCCCCCCCTATAAATGAAGCTGTAGATATGTATCTATTTCAGCTAGCCATTAAGTTGTGTTCAACATATATTTCCTCACTTGGATTCTTGATCAATTTTGTACTTTCCAAAGAATATTTTTGTAGCTATATATAACTTGAAGTATTTGCTTTTTTGATTTACGCTTTACCTCAACAGAAAGAAAAATCTTTCCTTTGTTCTTATAAAATGACAAATAACTTCAGCAGCAATAGAAAATTAAATCATTCCATGGTTCATATGCTTTATCATCAACCTCTATTAATGTGACTCCAATAATCAAATTAATCATTTAAGCATTCCTTACTAAAATAATGGGCTGGATTTAATGGTTGTGGCATTGCCTGTAGGCTGGTAAAACATAGTGCATCTCTCTCCCACCCCCAGCTATTTGATTTAACAGTACTTAAGTGCTTAGCCTGGATAAATTAATACCAAAGTCTTTATTAAAATAACAGCTTTCCAAAGAAATTGTACTTTGTAAGCATCAGCAAATATTTCCACATATTTAGCAGCCTAGGCGGAAATGGAAATTGAAAAGGGAAATTGAAACAAAAGTAGAGCTAAGAATCTAACCTAGAGTCACCTCATTCCACCATTTATTAACATACCACATTGAAAGTTCATAGATAGGGATCAAATGTTGGTTAGAAAATAATTCTCACATAGGGAAATTGCTAAGAAAAACACAGTAAGTTGGGTCAGTTAATCATTATATAGGTTCATCGTCATTCTTCTGTGTCTCCACACATGGAACTGTGCAGGCACAGGCCAGCGACTGGAAAATTCTTTATCGTTTTCTCGAGCGCCAAAGGGGCCATTGCTCACAAATAGAGATGGGCACGAATAGCAATACGAACAAAAAAAAAGCCATGAACAGCCCAATCTGCTGTTCATGAGCAAGCTGTTTGTGAGGCTCCATTCCCCACGAACATGTGTTCATTTCAAGCCCTGTTCGTGACGTTCGTTAGGCGTTTGTAAAGCCAGACACTCTGGCAAATTCAATCAATTCCCTTGGCAACGTAGGCAGGGACTGTCTGAACTCTGTCTGAACTCCTTCTGTTGCCCTGGAAACCCCAATCTAAGCCCAACTTACATTGATAGGCAGGTCTCCCTTCCAAGCCTGGAGCCCCCATTTTGTTACATGGGAGCAAAGAGCAGGGGGAGGGGGGTCTTCTGTAGACATGGGAACACCAATCTCATCCCTCCAAACCCTGTTAGGCAGTTCTGACCATCAACCACAGACCTCCTGTATTTCTCTATGGGACCTCTGATTATAAAAGGCACTGTGCTCCCAGCTCTGGCTTTCAGTTTTAGCAGACAGTGGAGTGGGAGAGAGCTGTTGCTGGCATTTGAGAGAGAGAGGGAGAGTGCATTAGAGCTTGAAATTTTTCTGTATGTGGTGGGGTGAGGCTCTACTCCCTCAGGTTCCAGGGCTGCTGCAAGGCTCTGGGGCCAAGCTATTCTTTATTAGTATTACCTTTCCTGCTGCCTTCTCAGGTCAGGTTTCTGGGAGTGGTGGGGTAGGGCTCTACCCACCCTCAGGTTCCAGGGAGGCTGCCAGGCTGTGGAGCCAAGCTATTCTTTATTATTATTGCCCGTCTTGATGCCTGCTCAGGTCAGGTTTCTTGACCAAACTTGGATGATGGCTGGAGGAGAGCCTTCTGAGCACTCCCTGCGAATATGGGCTCTCTAAGTCCCAAGGCGGGGTGTTCTGGCCCTAATGAACATCCAACCATGAACATGTTCATGAACAGGTCATGTTCGTTGATGTTCGTGAATCATTGTGGATGGCAACGAACAACGAACATCGTGTTAGTTTTTTCCTGTTCGTGCCCATCTCTACTCACGAGCCTCACAGCAACTGTTTCCCACCCAAACAATCACATGATGTAACAGCGAGCAACAGCTCCTTCCCTCAGTTCTCTTCTTGCTGCCGCTAGGAGAAGGACCTCTGCTTCGTAGCTCCGTGTTTCTGATTCTGACTGACTTCTTTGGCTTTTTGGACTGGATTGTTTGTTGACTACGCTTCTCCTTGCTGATTTGGACTTCGTTATTGGATTGGTGTGTATTGACTTCTCCCCAGTTGATGACGCAAAAGGTGTTGGATGGGGGTGAGATGCCTAAGCCCCCTTCTGTGAAGGAAAAAACACATTATCAGCCCCAAAGGCGGTTCAGGGCTCAGGTTCTACTGACCATCTCTCTAGAACAGGCTCTGTGGTGTCATCGAAGTCAACTCTGAGATTGGATCCGATGGGGAAGTCAACTCTGAGATTGGATCCAACCGGGAAGAAATCCAGCTCTAAGAGATCCTCGGATCTGAGAGCTGGTTCGGAACTGCCACTGAAGAAGCCGAATAAGTTGAACAATTGGTCGACTTCCAGTTCTAAGCACTATTCTCGGTCTCCTCAAACTGAATCTGATGAGGACATCATGTAGGTTTCTCTGCGTACTCCATCTCCGCACTTGAATTCAACCAATCGTTCAGTGTCAGAGGGTGAATTACAGGAACCAAGTACTGTCCCTCCAACTAAAGTGCGTGAGAGTACCATGTCTGGAGCTGAGGCTAGGCATTCATTGCTTATGGATCCAGGTTCAGGAGAGTCATAATCTCATTGGATCTGACAACATTCTTCGAGGATTTCATCGCCGGCGCCTTCCCATCAGAGCTGACATCATTCTTCAGAAAAGGAGGGTTCAGAACCGAGACATTCACTTGCCATACAACATCATCATGCCTGCTGCATCTCGGCTCTGTATTACTGCCAATGTAAAGGAGCACCTTCAGGTTAAGAGCTATCAGATCTGATACCTTTGACGTTGAAGGGGCTTGGATGGTTGCCTCCACCTTTTCCAGAGGAAGTGCTGTCATCGCCTACTTCTGAGGGTGAGGGTGTCGATGCAGATTGTTCCAAATTCGGATCTGAGTTGCTCTCGGATCTGTCACCTGATGACAATGTAGGTACAAGTTTGAGTTCTCCTTTCAAAGACCTACATATATGACTACATATATGAACAAATGACATGCATGGTGAAGGCACTGGACATTGATATGTTATCTACCACTTCTAAGACAAAGGACAAGTTGCTCTGCTGTATTTTTGGTGATTCTCCAGCAACAGTGGGCTTCCCAATGTTAGAAGGCCTAGAGGAGATAGTGGAAAAGGTTTGGAAGGTACCTTCAGAGTTGCCTGCTATGTCAAAACGCATAGAGCAGATGTATAAGATCAAGCAAGGTACATGGCAGGCCCTGATAAAACACCCACCTCCATCTTCTTTGGTGGCAGAAGAAAGTCAACATTGTAAATCTGGTTCCCTTTCTGCTCCTCCAGACAAGGTGAGAAGAAAAATTGATGGTTTGGGCAGGCATCAGTACTCTATCTCTGCTCTGAATCTTCGCATTGCCAACTATCAAACGATTATGGCAGCGTACCTACTTTACCTATGGGAAAAGTTGTCTTTTATGTTGCTGATCTGCCAGATGACAAGAAGGCCATAGTATCACTACTTCAGAGGCCATTCGCCTCTCCAAACAGCAGATGAATGCTGATAGCCATGCTGCAGATATGTCAGCATGTGGTGTGACTGGTGCAGTGCTTATTAGGAAGCATTCCTGGCTTCGCTCTACGGCCCTTCCAGTGGAGACCAGGACCAAAATAGAAAATCTGCTGTTTGAAGGTGTCTTGCTATTTTCTAACACCACGGATGATGCACTGAAGAAAAAGAAGGAAAATAGGCATACAGCCAGTTCGTTGGGGGTAACTTCAGCAGACAGACTGGCTTTAAACCAAGGTATTTGTCCAGGTACAATCCGTACCAGTGTTGTGGCCTCAGAGTGCCCACTAAATTTGATTTTTGATTATCTGTGTGAATTGAAAAACCAATGATTTGGCAGCTATCTCTGCTTTTTACTAGCAGGTCAAGGGCCATACTGTTTTTTCCCACATGAGCTCCTGCCAGTTTTTAAAAGGGATGTTTTACCTTTATCCACTTGTATCACCACCAGTGCCTCAGTGGTCTTTATCACTAGTGTTGGCACAGCTTATGTTACCACCTTTTGAGCCGTTGGGAACATGTTCATTAGACTTGTTGTCTTATAAAGTGGCGTTTTTAGTCGCTGTAACTTCGACTAGGAGGGTAAGCAAGTTGGCAGCCCTTAGGGCTGACCCTCCTTTTCTAAAGTTCCATGCTAATAAGGTGGTCTTACAACCATGCCTGCAGTTTTTACTGAAGGTAGTGACTGCCTTTCATTTAACTCAGGATATTTGTTTACCCGTGTTTTTTCCTGACCCGATGTTTAACGGAGGAAAAGCTCTTCACGCGTTAGATCTTAAGAGAGCCTTAGCTTTTATTTAGACAGGACAAAGGTTTTTTGTGACAGCCCACATCTGTTTGTTTTGGGGGCTCTGACAAAGGTAAGAAAGCCTCCTCACAGACAGTGTCACACTGGTTTGACTCAGCCATTGTGAAAGCTGAGTACTTTGGCTGGAGTACAATGTCCATTACTTCTATGGGCTCATTCTACCAAGTCACAGGCAGCTTCGTCTGCTCTGCTCAGGGGTGTTCCAATCACTGGCATTTGTAGGGCAGCAACATGGCCCTGTGCTGATACATTTGTGAAGCATGATGCTGTAGATGTGAATGCGAGCCAAGATGCTGCAGTTGCTAGAGCTGTTCTCCAATCCTTGTTTTCCTGAAAGAGAAACAGAATATATAACATGGTATAATATTACTGTGCACTCTTCACTGTAGAGACTTACCATATATTGAACTGTTTGTATGAGTTCTACTATAGGTGATACTCTGATAGAGTATTGGTTATTGAACTTACTGTTCTTTATTAATTGTTCTTGTTATGCTTTGCAGTTCAACTTGTCTATTTAATAAAATTGAGTTGGAGTTTCACCCCGCCTCCTCATTGTGTTCAGGTTGGTACTCTCCCATGTATGGAGGCACAGAAGAACGATGATGAAAACAGGGTAGTACTATTGTACTATTGTACTCTAACTATTGTTCATCGAGTTCTTCTGTGCTGACACACATCCCTCCCTCCTATCCCGCTATGAACTCCATGGTTAGTCTTTGTGGGAGTCACGGTAGCATAGGAGAACTGAGGTAAGGTGCCATTGCTCGCCATTAGATCACATAATCATTTGAGCGGGAAATAGTTACTGTGAGGCTCGTGAGCAACAGCCCCTTTGAGAGAGAGAGAGAGAGAGAGAGAGAGAGAGAGAGAGAGAGAGAGAGAGAGAGAGAGAGAGAGAGAGAGAGAGAACATGGTGAGATTCTTGCTTTCTGAGAAGAAATGCTTAATTGTACAGGGTAAAAATGAGGCTTTACATGTAAACAGCTTGTCGTTCAATTCCTGACATCTCTAGGTAACAGAGCCTATGTACGTGATATTGGGGGAAACTCCTCTTTGCCTGAGACCCTGGAGTGATGCTGTCACTCAGACTTAATGTAAAGCAATTTCATGTATTCATATATATGTTCAGGCTAACATAAGAAGAAAATCCATTGCATCTCTCTGAATTCCTCCTTACTTCATGAAGTTAGCAAACAAGAAAAGACTAGGGGAAATGCATTATTGTTCTTGTTTCTAACATCTTATATTACAATACAAAATTATTATTAATACACTATTGATTATTGTATTACTAACACATTATGCAACAGCAGATGAATCAGCATCAATAACCATGGTGTGGTGTGTTGATTATTACACAAATGAAATGAACTCTTTGCTGCAGTCCTCCTTTTACCCCTCTATCATAATTTAACCATACTACATATTAAAATTTTGTAATAACCATTATATCACAGGCCTATACACTGATGCTCTACTGTCAATATCTTGGAATTTGCTTATTGTCTGTGCTTTTCTGGGACATCACAAATAGGCAATAGGCTTGTAGTTTTATCCCACAAAATTAGTGGTAGATTGTTTGGATGCCCTTGTTCTCTTTATGATATATGTCAGAGACTGCATATTAGCATATAAGAAGATCCACATAGCATGCATATGCTTTTTTAAGAAGAAAAAATTCAGAATTTAAAAAATATATATTTTTTATTTTTACAGGTCTTGTTGTAGATCATTTCAGTCAACGCTTGTTCTGGGCTGATTTTGAATTATCTGTAATTGGAAGTGTTCTTTTTGATGGCTCTGATTTGGTCATATGTGTGAGCAGTAAACAAGGTATGCATTCTTTTGAGCAAAGTTACTATAGGTCCTTCATTTCCATGCAAATGTAAAATTCTTAAAGATTAACATAGGCATTTCTACTTTAAAGCTTATTTAAGCTTTAAGCATGAATTTTGCACAGAAGTAATTAATATTCTACAGTAAATCAAGTTCTTTGTATAAAATACAACATGCACATGTATTTATTGTATAGATGACTACAGAATTTAGGTTTCTACTTAAAGAGCACATTTTAACTATAGTATATGGTATACAGTTTTATGTGGCCACATTTTGAATGTATAGTACAGTTCTGGTCGCTGCATCTCAATAAAGATATTACAGAATTGGGCAGAATTGCCAGATCCCCCTGGCAATTGGGGTGCAGGGTAGACTGCAGGGGGTAGTGGACCACAGAAGGCAGGGGGAAGGGAGATTTACCAGTGCCAGTGTGTACTCCTTGGTGATGTAATGGCATCACTTTCAGAAGTGATGTCATCACATTACCAGCCCACCAGATGTTCTCTGGCTTTGGAGCAAAAACTCTATGTGTTTTGCCCCCAAACCATGGCTTCACTAGTAACATGCTGGCATCATTTCTGAATGCAAAGGAAGTGATGTCAGTGCATTTGCTGGTGACATCATTACATCATCAACAAGTGCGCACACAAGCTTAGAAGTCCCTCATTTCCTACTCTATTCTCCACCTTTCTTCCCCCGCTGGCCAAGTGATCAGTGGTGGGGGTGGTGGCTGAGGGTGCAGATCCCCAGTGGAAGAGGAGCTGCTCACCTGCCCTTTTATAGGCATGCTGGGGTGGGGGAGGCACATGAAAATGATGGTGAGCATCTTGCCCTGTTAGCAGCTGAAGGATATCTGCAGATGTCCTGTGCATGTCCAGGTCTCATGTGTGCCTGCACAAAAGACCATTCAGTGACCAACAGTTACAGGTAAGTGCAGCCTAGTTTTTCCTTCCTCTGTCTTTAGGCCTGCTGGAGGTATCAGGTGGCAACTATGGACAACAGGATACTAGGCTACACGGTCTAATACTGTTCTTAGGAATTAGGATTTGGAATAATACAGAAAAGCAAAATATTTTAGATTACAGTGAGTTGTGCATTAATGTAAAGTTTCTACGGTGCAGGATATTCTTGAGTATCTTCCTATACTTTTATGTTCTGTAAGACTATTACAAAATAACATTTGGACTTTCTTTTTAGGATCATGTTGGACTTAAAAGATATTTGTGTTCTTATTAATTAGAATTTGGGTAATATGAACAAAAATTTAAAAAGGTTAGACTATAGCGTGTTCTGGTTTAATGCATGGCTTCTCAGGTGAACTTCTATGACCTGAGAAACATTTCGAATAGTTTCACAGATCACAGACGTATAGGAAAATATTTGAATTTTCTTTTTACTATCATATTGATCTTTAAAAGAACAGTATATTAAATTCTATACACATTCTTACTGACAGCCAATCTGATGTGATTCTTAGATTGATGGACGGGGAATGGGGAGATTCAGGTTCAAATGACCCTTATTCCATGAAGTCACCAAGTGGCTTTAGGCCAGTCACTTTCTCAGAGCCTCATATATCTCATAGGGTGGTTGTGACACCACCTTGAGCTCCTTCGAGGAAGGGCAGAAGTAAAAATATAATTATAAAAAAGAAATAGTCATGGGTGCCCATAACAAACTTCTCATTCCTCACCCTTGTCAAGGACATCTGAGACCCTAACAATGTAATACTATGTACCACTGACTAACCTCAGTGATTTCGTACTTAGACTGGAGTAATTCTGCAAAGGATTCAACTGTAAAGCACCAATACATTTCCATTCCTTAGTGCTCTGTTGTCAGTGTCCTACTGGCAAAAATACCCTTCTCAAGACAGTGAGGAGCCTTTTTTCATTGAAATGGTTAAACAAACACTGCAGAATGCATGTACTGTATGTTCTGCTCCCCCCCCCCATCCCCATATATATTGAATATAGAGGAGAATACATTACTCCACAAATCCAGGAATGTTGCATCAGATAGGCAGAGTGGGCATTCATTGTCTGTATCTAAGCATGTAGGTTCTCTCCCAATTGCTTTGTAGCTTGAACACTTAAGATTGAGTACATCTAATGAATGCACACTCATCTCAGACATACAAATTATTATTGTGAGTGCTGTGGGGAAGGTACAGTCTTCTACAGTTTGTCACCAAGAGTAGTATTAAATTGTTAATAAGAGTATACTTTTATTTGTTGATACTGAAATAAACTATGGTAGCATCTGAAATGAATTTCTGTGTTTAATTATTCAAGGATTACTCCATCCTCATAGAATTGATATTTTTGAGAATTACATATATGGAGCAGGACCTAAAAACGGTGCATTTAGAATACAAAAATTTGGCCATGGCTCTGTAGAATATCTGAATTTGGAGACTGATAAGACCAAAAGTGCCTTGATTACACATCGTTACAAACAAGCATATTGTGAGTATATTTTGCTACTCTCAATAAAATATTTTAAGTGTGTTTTAAAACCTAAGCTAGCAGGTGCAAAACAGGTATTTAAGACAACCAACCATTCCACTTGTACTCTGAACTTTATTAAACTCTGTGCTGAGGCCTTGCAATGGAGCAGGGCCACTGCATCCACAGGAGGCTCATATGGATGTACTGTTGGGTGATATTGAGCAACAAGCATCCACAGAATGATTACGCAAGAGGAAGAAGACCAAATGAGTTGAATCCATATAACAAAAAGCAGAGGATGGTGCAGTTTGAGGTAATGGTCAGTGTGTTTCAAAGTTAAAGCAATCAGTTTAATTCCCTTGGACATGAAGCAGCAAAGTGGTTTGGAATTTTTAACTAAGGGAGCAATCCTAAGCAGGTCTACACGGAATCCTACTCAGGTTTACTCAATGGGGCGTACTCTTGGGAAAGTGTCCTGAGTATTGCATTGTAAAATTCTTCAGCCTATGTTCACACTTAACAAATGGCTCCAGGATAGCATCCCCATATGAAAATAGTATGTCTGAAATATAAATGCATGAATACAATTAGGTTATTTCTAATATCATATGCCACAGCAGTCCACAGCTGAGTTAATGGAAGACTGATTACAACTTTACCTTCCTACGATGTGGTTATATTAAGTAGATGCGTTAAAAAAATTGTTTGAGGCCTGTTGCAGAAAACTTATGCAAGAAAAAGAATACTGCTAAACGCACCATCTAGCCGTTATTAAGCACTTTTAAGTCTTGTTGATTTCAATGAGAAAGTTAAAATGTAATTCACTTGAAATCTGTGTTTAACTTTAGCTGGGAGTCATGGGGAGGGGTAGTGGAGTTAGGATGTTTGGTGTTGTACCAATGCTGCAACATCACTTTCAGCGCAAACCTAAAAGTGATGTTACTGTGATAGGGCTACTCTTTCCCATTCTCTGTGGTTTTCAGACACAAACTAACACTTTCAGAGACAGACCTTAGCTCCACATGTCAGCTCTAATTCAAGAGTCAGTCTTCCAACTGCACAATGCCTGCTCTTCCCTCAGCATTATATTAGCTCTCTCTCCAAGCTGACTGGATTCTGGAGTTGATTGGCCACTAGGGGCCGGACACCCTCCTGTCTGCATAACTCCTTTATTCATTCCTCATCCACTTTATACATTTTCTCTCTCTCTCTCTGTCCAAACAGCACTCAATCCTTGCTTGGAGTTCACCTGTGAGTTCCTATGTTTACTCAACCCTTCAGGTGCAGCTTGTGTGTGTCCAGAAGGAAAGTCATTGTTTAATGGAACATGCAGCGATTCAAGCATTTTAGGTGGGCGTTATAATTTACTTAAGAACGAAAAATTAAATAAGAATATAAATGTATTTCTGCTCTGAATGTTTATTGTTGTTGACAAAAACCCAGTGGAAGAATGTTCCACCTTCTGTAATGGAGGCCACCTTCAGTAATGGAGTCAAGTATACAGCTGAATATGTTAATTCATTTCTTTTCTGAGTAGCTGCCAGTGTTCCACAAGTACCCAGTCTTCTCCTGTGTAGGCAGTTCCATACATTTTGGTATTCATCCATTTTCTCTTGGTACCTGAATTAACAATTATAGGAATTTCATTTTTATGTTTATGCTTTAAGTACAGATGATACATGTAAGCTGACTTGTGATAACGGGGGAAGATGTGTTCTAAATGAGAAGGGTGATCCAAGATGTTACTGTTGGCCAAGTTATTCAGGGGAGAGATGTGAAATTAACCACTGCAATAATTACTGCCAAAATGGAGGAACGTGTGTAGCTTCTGTCCTTGGTAAGTACCTAATTTTAGCCTTCAGTGAAAGTTGATTTCTTTTTGCTTTCCCAGCCTATTTAGTGAAATTATAAGCTATTATGTATCTTTTTTATTCCTTTAATTTTTAAAAATTTCTTACTGTTTACTGCCAGACTTACGCTAAAAATTAATAACATTGATTTCTAATTTCACTATATAGTGGGAAATGCTACATTTTGTTTCATATTACCGTCATTATCATTTGATAATGAAACATTTTCAATTTATAATGAAAGAAAAACTATAAAAATTGAAAGTATTGTAATGTATTCAGGTGCATATTTGCTTTGATAAACATGGAAAATGTGCAGTTTTTCACTATTTGTACAACTAAATAAAATGGTCCTGATTAAATTAGAAGTACATGCACAGAAACTCTCCTCCTCTTGCCTCCCATACACATGATTAAACTGTTGTGTAAGCAGAGAATTACTACATCTAGCATCAAAATTTATATGTGCAAGAGGAGTCTGTAATATATTGCAAATAATCTATTTAATGTAGATTTATTTCTGCTTATTATGTGGGGGTTTTTATAAGTGTTGCTGTGAATTTAAATGCAAGCCTTTGAGGAAAGAAAGAAGGGGGCTGAAGGGAGTGTAATCTGATTGGATGAATGGAGTATAATCTGATTGGATGGTGGCTGTCCTCTAAGGGGCAGAGTGAACTGCAGTTTTTAGTCATTGCTGAGGGAAAGAGTTGGGAGACACCCTTTATATGTCTTAGGATGGAAACACATGAGACAGATTTCACATGAAGAGCATGGGTTGGATCATGCAAGCTTCCCTGGGAGCGGTAGTCTTATCCTCCCCCCTCTCCAAGCTCCTGGAGGAAAACTGAGCTGAGTGTATTTTCTTACAAAGAACAGCTGCTTGACTGGAGAGATTCTCTCTTTTAAAAATCCACTTGCTTTGGTTTTCCTTCAGGAGCTCAGAGATGGGGCGTTGTGATTCCCTGTTAGATTCCCTGTTAGAAGAAGAAGAATGGGAGGGACTGGGTTTCTCTCTTGCTCACAAAACACCTCAGCTTTTTCCTACCTCTTGTTACGTTGCTCCCCGCTTCCACCTCTGAGCTCCCAGAGAATTTTTGAAAGAGAGAATCTGTGTGTGAAAGAGAAAGTTCCTCCATTTGCAATTCTCCCTGGCTGAGAATCACATTGAACAGCTGGGTTTTTTTAAAGACTACATTTCCCAGGGATCCTTGCAGGATCCGACACACCCATGCATCTCGTGTGGTTCCACTCTTAGAGAGAAGTTATTCTAGTTAAGTCATACAACCTGTCTGGAGCCGGACCTATCTGTATGGAGTTGTGAGAAATTCTAGTTAAGTCTGACAACCTGTGTGTATGCCTTAGAAAGAGTCATTGTATATCTGAGTAAGAGATCATCTAGTTCAGGAAAGATGTATAGGACTGTCTGAGTGAATCTATGTCTGTGTAGATGAGATGAATGTTTATTCTGTTAGTGAAGGTCTGTGTGGAAAATTCGTCTGTGTGACTTTGTTTGTGAACATATAACTCTCTTTAAAACGACCAAGAACTATTCTGAAACAAATATGCTTATCAAAACTTGGCAAATGTCAAGCTTATGTTCTTATAAGTAAACTCTACTCCCCCCTACTTTTGTTTAAGAAAAAAGTACATATTTACCCCTCACAACCACCCTTGTGCTGGCCATTCTGCCAGACTACCATCTATAACAAAGGCTTCTTGTCAGACCAGTTAAGCCAAAGAGATCTAAGGCAAATGCCCTTGATAGCAGCAAAATCCTTTTGGGGAGGCAGCAATATATAGGTCACACAGACAAAAGAAGTTGTTCTTGAGGGTAAAGCCTGAGTAGAGAACACCTGATGCGTTGATTGAGGCCAGGACCCTCCTGAGCTATAAGTTTAAGGTGAAGTAAGGAGGAACTGGATTAAAGATCTAGAGGCAAATATTTTTAAAAAGGCAATTAAAAAGAAAAACTAAACAAATCATTATTGGGGCTTTATTGGAAGGAGGATCAGGCCCTTTTTCCTTCAATTATCTACTTGGCGGAGAGATTGAAAAATGCTCCTGGATCTGGACACATAATTTGGCACAGAAAAATACAGAAATGATGGCTCAATTAGGTTAGTCATCTCTGGGGACTAGAGATGGGCATGAAATGAACCACGGAACAAAATTCCAAATGGAATGGCTGGTTCATTTTCAAAGAAACGCGTTCCGTGGGTCTGCGTTTTTACGGAACAAACTACTGTTCCTACCGTTCTGTTTTGTTCCATTGCTGGTTCAGGAAGCCAGACACTTCGCGCCATTTAATCCATCGCCCAGGCAACGGTGGCAGTATTTTGGTTGCCCCTAATCTGAGGCCTCCATGCTTGATTAGCAGCTGTCCATGTGAACTAGAGAGCTCCCACTCTGGCCCATCCAACCAGGAAAAAGACCAGCCCCTCAAAGTAGCTGTCAGCAGACACTCCAGTTTTTGCCACTGTGAAGAGAAAATGACAGGAAAGGGAGGGACCCATGGATCATGCCTTTCCCGGGGTTCAATCTCTCTGAAACTTAGGGGGTCTTTAGAGGACAGAGAGGACTAGGTCACCTGCAAATTTGGTGGGTATTGGACATTGGGAAAGTCTTGTCTAGTTTGGCTGTGAGCGTGAAGGTGCCTGTTCTGGGCTTCCTCAAACTGGTTCGGAACTGGCTCAAGTTTGGCTAATTCGTGGTTCGTAGTTTTATTCATGAAAATGAATGAACTACGAACCACGTGGTTCATTTTTCCCCATTTCATGCCCATGTCTACTGGGGACTAATGTATCTGGATGGATTTGCAATGGTCATGGATGATTATTGTGTTGACATATCTGTCATATATGCCTTAGTCAATCTTTGGAATGCTTAAGTGATTAAAACAATGGATACTCTTTTTTTGTTCTCTCTTTCTGTCTAGGCCCAGTCAGCCCTCATATAACAGTTTGTTTGGGGAGATGCAGCAGCAGAAATGCTGGCAGCTACAACTCAGACATAGGCATGGGATAAGTCCACCAATCACAGGCTAGAATTCACTTAATAGCTTACTCTTTTAGTAAAGAAAATTAGTTTTTGCCATCAGATCTACACAGTGCTGTCAACCAGAACTCTTCTGATTGGCTATGAATCTGCTTCATGTAAGACCCCAGGATGTCAGTGTTTTCCAAGTGCTGTGTAGATATAAAATTGCTGACATCTGCACTGACTTGGATTATGTAGTACAAGTACTGAACATTCCCATAGCTTTTTCTTGCTGCTCCTCCTTGGATAAATTTGTTATTGCAGCCAAATATGTGACTGACACTTTGGAGACCTTGCAGCCTACCTCATATTTGCTGAACACTTGGCCTCCCAACTGATAGCAGAGTTGGCATGTTCATCCTTCTGCAATTTGAAAAGAATGAATCAAAGCTAAATCCTTACCTTTTTTTATAGTTTGGGGACATAAAACTGGTTATGAAGAGATTTCTAGGGGTTTTTTGCTTGCTTTTGTGTTGCAGAAGTATATACCACCAAAGATCTTCTAAAACATCAGACAAAAAGAGTGCAAGCAACCCCTTGAAAGCTAGCGCTCTTTGTACTAATAAGAATTTTAAAATATTTTATAATTTTGGCAACTACAAGGCATATTTTGAAGAGGTATATGCCTTCTGTTTGGTTTTTTAAGCTGCAGGAAGGTGCAATTGCACTCTTCTGCAACTTAAAAACAAACAAGTTTCAATCACATCCTTCTGTCTTTTATAAAAGATTATAGAATCCATTTTAATGCCTTCTGTACTGAAAAAAAATTATTTTTTGAAAAAATTATTGGACACAAAGGACTAGTCATCTTGAAGAGGTCAATTGTACTCTTTTTGTATTTTGTTAACGTAATTGTGCTGTTCTAAAACAGGTTTTTAATTTTTTTTTCACACACAAAGAGATGGTTTTGAAGGACTTCATTTTATTCTTATGTTTACTTCTTTTTATGTATGTATTTCAAGATCCAATTGAGAAAGAGCCCCTGATTCCATATTTCTGGTAATACATTAGCCCAAACTCCAGAGAGAAATTTGGTAAATGCGAATTACATAATCATTCCTAAGTAAATGCCACATAGGAGAGGCAGCACGCCCAGCCACCTTGAAGGTCATGGCTGTTAGACTGCTCTGAAGAATAATGCCTTGCGCCCAAATGGTTGTGCCAGTAATCAGCCAGTCACTCACAAGTCTTCCTAAGTGTTCAATAGATGGTATTGGTTTTACACCAGATGCCTGGATTACACAGATTTTGGTTTTTAAAATGTAACAATTATGTCCTTGTAATTTATTTCTTGTTTATTTTTGTATGCTATTCTTGTGGCCTTTTCTGTTTTGCATATTTTCATTGTTGATAGGGTCTTTCTGATCTAGCTACTATAGCTGGATTTATGCTCATTCAGCAAAATATGGCTCTGCTGGATCAGATCAGAGAATCCCAGATCAATCAGATCAAGATAGCCATATTGTCGGGCTCCTTCCTGGGTTTCTGAGTCTTCTCTGGCTTTCCAGCAATTGAGGGGGAGGAAGAAGGGGGGAGTGAGGCAGGGAGAGGAAGTGAGTGGCCAATCGGTGCAGGAGCTCTCCTTGTCTGGCCAATGGGGATTTTTGACTAGGAGAGAGCCTTTTTCAAACTACTTGCAAGGAGTTAAAAAGCCAGCTTGGGTCACAGCAGACTCTGTCTTTTGTGGATCTGAGACTGTAGAGAGACTGTGGCTGCTGACTGCTCTTGCTTTCTCTTTTTGCCTTGGATTACTGTATTTACCTGCCTGGCCTGCTGCCTGGTCTTTCTGCTGCTATGCTGCATGCCTGAGGAGGGCCACCTGACTTCACCTGGTTTTAAGTTCCCTAAGACTCCCCCCCATTTTTGTGGAAGGGGGGTTGTGTTGCCTTGTGTTGGGTTGAGGAGAGGTTAGGGAAAGGGGGAAAGGGGGCAGTTTTCTGAGCAAGCTTAGTTATTAATTAATGTTTTTATTACTTGGTGTTGGGGGTGCTTTGCTTTACTGTGTTAACTTGTTAAGAATTGTTTGTTTGCTGTCTATCGTTGTGTGTAATGTTAATATTTTCACTGCATGGGTGGGAGGGAACAGAATGGCCAGTGGTTAAGGGATGCTTCAGCTTGCAGCTCGGTCTTGAGGCTCCTATGAGCCAGTAAGAGTGGCAATATAGGCTGCAGAGCAGCAGACTGCAGAGACTAGAGAGAGGAGAACTTGTGTTTCCTGAAATTATCCCTCCCTCTCACTTTCTGAGGCTAAGAGGTATCCATCTTATACTAAGTTACAACTGTGTTTATTTGTCATTGCTTTGTGCTGTGTAGTTGATGACTTTCTTTTTTCTGTTCTGTGGTGTTCTCTCACTGGCCCTGCATTCTAGCTGGCTTCTGTGAGTGACATTGGTTCTGTTGGGTTTGCAACAATGTCCTCTGCTTCAGTTTGATTTGGGTGGAATTCTCTGTTTTGAATTCTCTGTTTCTCTAGTTTTATATTTATCCCCTTGCTTCATTTTGGTTCTGGATGGATTCCATTCACTTGCTTCAGTTTGGTTCTGTTGTGCTTTCTCTGGATTGAGCTTGCATTTGGGGCTATGCCTTTGGCCAGGGGCTGCCTTTCCCCTATGTGTTTCTGCCTGAGAGCCAGCTTGGAGTTTTTTCCCACCATAGGAAACAATGGAGAGTGGCTGAGCATCTTGTTCAGGGGCCCATAGAATTTGACTCCAAGGTCCAATCTTCCTGAAACTTGAGGGTCTTTAGTGGACAGTCAGGAACAGGCTCTCTGCAAATTGGGTGGATATTTCATAAAAAATGCTCCCCGGAAACCCTCCAGATAGTTTTCCCCATAGGGAAAAATGGCTAAATAAATTTTGAATTCTCTAATCTTGCCAAACTGGATTAGAGAATCTTATCTGGATATAAGGGATACCAAATTTTATTGTTTCCCTGAAACCCAGATCCAGAGCACTTTTTTTTTTTTGGTGCACACCCCTAATTTTGAGTATTCTTTGTGGATTGGTTTCCTTTATGCCATTGTAACAAATCATGTATGTCTAGCCTATGTCTTTTGTAAACCATTAACACATCATGTATTTGTAAGTGATGGAAAAACAATTTTAAACAGTTTAAATTTAATTTTATAAATAGTAAGAGGAATGGAAGATAAAGCAAAAATAAAGATTTGTAGATATAATTTGCAAAAGGGAGGTGTGAACTCAAATCAGGGATTTTCAATGCAGAATGGGGATGGGAGTTGCAATGTTTGGTAGAATTGCTAGCCTGGCTTCCAGAATGGTTTCAGAACTGAAACTAATATGATTATTCTGGTAGATTACCTATAGTGGGAGAAAAACAGGGGGAGTGCAATGCTAATTGTTCTCTTGAACTTCCCAGGAGCGTCCATTACTCTAATACCTCTTCAAATTGTTTATTTGGGATGGGATTTGGTGACAATATACTACAATTAGGAATGTTGAGAATTTGTTTCCAGGCTCAATTCAAGATGCTGGTATTGTCCTTTAAATCCTTATATGGCTTGGGGCCAGCATACCTTAAGGACTACCTTCTCCCATTAGTATCTACCCATCCCCTTTGGTCATCTTTAGAGGCCCTGCTTTGCGTGCCCCCACTATCTGAGGCTAGACAGGTGGCAACCTGAGAAAGGGCCTTCTTCTTCGTGGCACCAAAACTTTGGAACTCTCTCCCCAGAGATACTCATCTCTCTCCCTTTATTGTTGTCTTCTGCCATAAAGTGAAAGGGTTTGGTTTGTTTTGTTTTGTTTTGGTGTTCCCTTACTGATATCGACCCTCCTCCTTAGTTGTTGTGTTGTATGTATTTGTGTTTATGTTTTATTGAATTTAGTATTTTACATGCAATTGTATTTTAAATGATTTTTTTAACATCTTGATGTTTGAATGCTGAAATGTTTTATTGCTTTGAAGATCACTATGGCAGATGTTCTCTGTGGTGGAGAAATACTGTTCATCGATGGTCTTCCTGTGCAGTCCCAAATGGGACTGCGCGTGTGCAGGCCTGCCGATTTAAGAGATTTCTATAGCTCAATATCACCAGGGGGCGCCCTCACCTCTCTGCATGCATGCACTGCTGTCCTTCCTGCCAAAAGCAGCCCCTAAGAGGCGGGGTGCCCCCGACATACCCTCAATTCCTCTTTTGCCGCCAACGAGAGAGGTTCTTAGCTCTTCTGCTCATTCAAAGCCCTTCAACGATGTCAGAAATGGTGCTTTTCAAACGGTATGTGTCTTGTGACAGAACAATGACTAAATCTGATGGACATTTGAGCTGTCTCTACTGTTTGGGTGAGACCCACAACACACAGCCATGTAAACATTGTCAAGCCTTCACCTCAAAGGCCAGAACAGAGTTTGTGGGAAGGTTACAAGCTTCTTTGTGGAAACATGCTATGGAGGCTACAGATCCACCAGCTAAGGCATGATCTTCTGCCTCGCCAAGTTCCTCCACCACCCAACCAGGTCCTGCTTCGACCGGCTTGAAAACGCCACACTCCCGCTCCTCTCCTACCCACTCGGAGCCTAGACCACCACTGAACTCGACTCCGACCTTGATCTGAAGTGCATCGGGACCAATTACTACCATATCGGGTACGGTTCCAGCGGGCTCGAAGACTCCTTGGAATCGAACGCCCTTGACGTTGGCTGTGGTTGTTTCATCCCCTCAAAACTGTCAGGATGGTGCTCCGTTAAAGGTCTCCGATCCGAAGAGAGATCCGAAGAGAAGCTTATGTGGTTGAGGTTGGTCCTTGGCATGCTGTTGGTGTGTGCCCTTCTCTTCTCCGAAGAGAAGGGGCATGCCATCAGCTTTGATTCCCATCTCGGACCAACCTTCACCGCACTATCCTAGAGACTCCTTGGCTCTGACACCCTCGGATCCAACATCAGTTCCAGGATCGGTCCATTCCTATCTAGAAAAGAAAAAGAAGAGAAAGCATTAGTCATCAAAACAGGACAAAGTTATCTTAGAGAGTGTCCTTTTGTCTCAGGATCCTCCTGAAAGGTTGGAGGATGTTGGTTCCAAACCCCTCAGGAAGAGACATAGAAGATCAGAGGATCACTCATCACCCCACAGTGCTCCTCACTCTAAAAGTAGCCATGAGGAGGATGTCATTCTGGTGGAGAAACCCACCACCCCAATGGGGCGTCCTAGATCGCTATCTCGTGGCTCTTGGTCTTCTCAATCATCTCAAGAATGTAGGGGGCATTCCAGGCACAGGGTGAGCCCCTGTTCCTATAGGAGCTGCTCGAGATAGCATCATCTCCATGATGAACAGGTCCCTTATCGTCACTACAGACAAGGTTCTTGCTGCTCGGATCTTCCTTATCGCAGAGAATCTAGATCTCCCTCCATAAGGGCCCATTCTTATGCTGGCTCCAGACGGACTCCGCACCTGTCCGACCTGGAGTTGGAGACTGGTACTGAGTGACATAGATCCAGTGATTCTCCCCTATCAGATTCTCCGGATAGGGAAATTGGCCTCATGGAGGATACATCCCCTACAGATGACTTTAGAGCTTACAACGAACTGCTCCAACGTATGGCGAAGGCCCTAGAAATTGTTGTGACTTCTATGGAACCAAAGTTCACAGATAAAATCTTACAATATATCTACTCCGGGTCTACCCCGGCTATCTCCTTCCCTGTTATCGAAGGATTTGTAAAATTGCTGAAAGACCTGAATCTGAAACTGGCTTCCATCCCTGCTACAAATAGGAAGGTCAAGAACCTTTACAGAGTGAAAGATTACCTCTGTCCAAACAAAATTGCCTCTGCCCAAACAAGGGTCTCTGTCGGTTCCATCTGATAAAGAGAGTAGACGACTGGATGCGATGGGATGCAAGTTTTATACTTCTGCGGCCTTTGGAGTGAAGATTGCTAATTATTCTGTAATGATGGCTGCCTATCAGCTCCTCCTTTGGAACAAGTTAGCCACCTTTATACCTAAACTCCCAGAAGATCAAAAGATATTCTTGAGAGTCATTCAAGAAGAAGCTGTTCACTTTTCCCGCCACCAGATCAATGCCAGCTGAAATATGGCAGACAGGTTGACTAGATCCTTACTATCGGCTGTTGTCCTTGGCCGTTACGCATGGTTGAGAACCACAGCCCTTCCTACAAATACAAGGAGCAGAGTAGAGGATCTTCCCTTTGAAGGCTCCACTTTGTTCTCCGACAAGACAGATGAGTACCTTTCAAAGAAGCGGGAAGATAGGCTCACCGCCCATTCATATGGTGTACTTCCACACAACACCAACAACAAGGTGCATTATGATCACACTATAGATCTTTCCAAAGAGGCCGACAACAACAACGTTTTCAGCCTTATCAAGGGTATGCTGCTCTGAGCCAACGAACCTATCAGAGTCCACAATCCTCTTTTTCCAGAAGGAGGCCAAGCCAGAAGTCCAAACAGGGCACACACCAACAGCATGCCAAGGACCAACCTCAACCACATAAGCAATTTTGACAATTACAGGGCCCTGACCCATTTTTTGGAGTCAGGTTGAGTGTTTTTTCCGATGAATGGAGTTCTATCACCTATGATGTTTGGGTTCAGAAAATAGTTCAAGTTGGTTATAAAGTTGAGTTTTTGCAGTTACCTTACCTATGACTCCCTGTGTTTTCTTTTGACAAATCTCATTCTGAGGTTCTGGCTGAGCTCGCAGCTCTCTTAGATAGCAGTGCCATTGAGGAAGTCACTGATAAAGCCTATTTATTGGGCTTTTATTCTAAATTATTTATGGTAGAAAGGACAGGGGCCTTCGACCCATCCTAGACCTTGGTAGCCTGAACAAATTTATTAGAGTTCGTAAGTTCAAAATGGTTACCTTGCAGGCAGTCCTGACCTTATTACCTTCTAATGCTTGGTTCACAGTTCTGGGCCTGAAGGATGCCTATTTCCCTATTTCCATTTTTCTGGAACATAAGAGGTTTCTTCGTTTTTCCTGTGGTAACTGGGTTTTTCAGTATAGAGTTCTCCCATTTGGATTATCCACTGCTCCGCGGGTCTTCACTAAATGTATGGCGGTAGTAGTGGCCCATCTGAGGATCCAGGGGTGTTGTATCTTTCCCTACCTGGATGATTGGTTACTGGTTGGGAATTTGGCTGAAGATGTAGCTAGACAAGTTTGACTACTTGCCTTCGTCTGGGTCTCTTTGTAAATCAAAAGAAGTCCAAGCTTACCCCTTCTAAGGTTATCTGGTTTATAGGATCCACTCTGGATGGTACCCAGAATGCAGGATTCTTGCCCCAAGAGAGAGCTGTAAAGATTAAGGCCCTTATCAAGAGACTTAAGAGGTGCCACTTTCAGATGGCTCAGTTCCTCCAGACTTTATTAGGGTTTCTGGCATCTACCACTGCGGTGGTACCTCTGGATAGATTGCATATGCGCTCCCTACAGCTTTGGTTTACCTCCGTTTTTTCCCCAGACAGGGACCCCCAACATAGGAAGTTTAATGTCCCTAGGAAGATCCTGCATTCCCTAGAACGGTGGTTAGTAGATGCTAATCTGTTTCAAGGTGTTCACTTTGGTTGTAAACAGCCACAAGTGTCCGTCACGACGGATGCCTCTAATCTGGGCTGGGGAGCTCACTGCAAAGGATCTTTTGTTCATGGTGTGTGGGGTGAGTCTGAGAGTCAGGAGTATATTAATCTTCTAGAACTGAGAGCTGTGTTCTATGCCTTAGTTCCCTTTTCACATATGGTGAAGAACAAGACCATCCAGGTTCTCACGGACAATACAACTATGTTTTATATAAACAAGCAAGGAGGCACGGCGTCTGTGACTCTGTGCAACGAAGCTGTGAGAATCTGGAATTGGGCTACAGATCATGCGACCTGGTTGCTGGTGGTTCATATCCCAGGCATAGAAAACTTACTCACGGACTATTTGAGCAGGTTAAATGGGGACAACCATGAGTGGTCCCTTCGAGACACATACCTAGACCCTATTTTCCTCAAATGGGGTTTCCCCGGAGTACACCTTTTTGCCTCCGAAGAAAATCACAAGACTCACAAGTTTTGTTCCAGAAGTGGCTTAGGCCACGGGTCTTTTGGGGACATGTTTCAGTTAGTCGGGTCACCTCTTCTACACGTTCCCACGTCCCCCCTGATAACCAGGTGATCAGCAAAATTCAGTTGGACAGGCCTTCAATCATTCTGATAACCCCCTTTTGGCCATGCCAACCGTGGTTCCATGCCCTGTTGCCACTACAAACTTGAATGTACAGATTCCCGGCAGAACCGGACCTATTGTCCTGGAAGGGAGTGTTCCACCACAGGATAGAGAAACTCAAACTGACAGCTTGGCTGAACAATCGAGACTAGTTTTTTTCCTCTGGAGTAGTTCACGTCTTACAGAATGTGAGGCGATTGTCTACTTGCCAATCTTATGCAGTTAAATGGGAACAGTTTAGTGACTGGTGTCTAAACAGGAATTCAGAACCTTTTGTCTCCTCTCTATCAGAAGTCTTGGATTTTTTGTGGGGTTTAAAACAAAGGTTATCGAACTCTTCAGTTAAGGTGTATTTGGCAGTTATCTCCACTTTTCACCCCCTGACAGACCGTAAGGCAGTGTTTTCTCACCACACTGCCAAGTTATTCCTTAAGAGTTTAAACAATCTGTTTCCTCCTATTAGGACTGTGGTTCCTCAGTGGTCTTTGCCCTTAGTATTGACCAAACTGATGTCTAAACCCTTTGAGCCCTTGGCCACATGCTCATTATGTTATCTATCATTGAAGGTAGTAGCCTTTTTAGTGGCCATTACTTCGGCCAGGAGGGTGAGGGAATTGGCTACATTGTCATGGAAACCCCCTTATTTGAAGGTTCACGCTGAAAAGGTTGTCCTTTGGACAAAAATTGAGTTTCCACCTAAGGTAGCTTCTAGTTTTCACCTTTCTCAGGAAAATTCCCTACCAGTATTTTTTCGTATGCAAGGTTCAGATGCTGAGAAAGCCCTGCACTCTTTAGATGTGCGTAGGGTGATTCTCTTTTACTTAGATCGGGTTAGATCTTTCAGGGTGGATTCCCACCTATTTATATGTTTTTCGAGTCAAAAGAAGGGTAAAAGGGCAACCCCTCAAACCCTGGCTCGTTGGGTAGTCCAGGCTGTATTATTGTGCTATGAGACTACTAACCTACCTTGTCCACTGGGAGTTCATGCTTATTCCACTAGGTCTCAAGCGTCTTCACTGGCTCTCCTGAGAGGTGTTCCACTCCAAGACATCTGCAGAGTGGCGACATGGGCCTCAGCTGACACGTTTGTCAAGCACTTTGCGTTGGACATCCTGGACAGGAAAGAGATGACAGTCAGCACAGTGGTCTTGCAGTCGATCTTCTCATAACTGCTTCTTTCTGCCTCCACCCAGGTATTTAAGCTTTGTAATCTCCCATGTGGGACTGCACAGGAAGACCGTCGATGAAAAACAGTGTTGCACTTACCTGTAACTGTTGTTCATCTAGGTCTTCTGTGCAGGCACACATGCCCTCCCTTCTTCCGCACTAACACTCTTGGGACTTACCTTTTAGTATGGTGGTGAAAGAGGACTGAGGGTATGTCAGGGGCGCCCTGCCTCTTAGGGGCTGTTTTTGGTGGGAAGGACTGCTGCGCATGCATGCAGAGAGGTGAGGGTGCCCCTTGTGGTGGTACTGAGCTATAGAAATCTCCGAAATCAGCAGGCCTGTGCACACACAGTCCCATGTGCGCCTGCATGGAAGGCCTAGATGAACAACAGTTACAGGTAAGTGCAACACTTTTTTCTTCTCTGCCATCACTGCCATGGAGTAGTCTTTAAAATGACCTCTAGCCTATGCCTTGTAGGATTCATCCTGAGTTTTCCTCCACTGTTGGTGTAAATGAGGCTGATAAGAATTGGAGGTAGATTTTTTCTATGCTGGCACATGACTGACTATGAAACACTTTATCCTGAAATACTTATTTGGTGTCTAGTCTTTTATCATGTAGATACCCAGCACAGACCATTTTATTTTCTGTTAACATTATGATGCTTCTCTTCTTATTGCTACTGCTGGTTTAGTTTGTCAGGTTTTTACTGGGCTTTTATTTTTGTGATCGTATGCTCCTGATTTATACTGATTTCTTTAAATTGTTATATTGTTATACTGATTAATATAAATTGTTATATGTTAGATTATTATATATTGTAATATAAGCCACCTTGTTTACGTTGTTTTTAAATAATTTTTAAATAAATGGTTTTATCTAATAATGATAAAAGTGATTATATATATATATATAAAGTAATATTATAATAACGCCAATTAAATAAATTGCAAAGCATTGTTCTTTAGAGAGTTTTTTTAAAAAATGGTGTCAAAACCTTATTGGGCATTGTAAGTTTTAGATCCTCATTATCTGGACACAAATGTTAATTTGTTAAACAAATCCCTCTGGTAATTCGTTATTGGTATACTTACAGTTAAGCCTTTTGGCAAATTCCTGTGTGGACATAATGTAAGCAGAGTTTGAGGCAGCTTTAATTAAAATTTATAAGTTTATGACAGTTGTATTGCACTATAATAACAGAACACCAAAAATGTCATCAGTTAATTAAAAGTGTACATCTGAGAAATATAATTGAAACTTGGTATGGAATATTTTCAAGGAAACAAAGAAATGGGAATTTTAAATTAACAACAGCAAAAGTTTATGAATCACACACTTCATTTACTCTTAGAAGAAAGAGTAAACAAAATACAACATAGAAAAAATGAATTTCGTGACTCATGAATCATATAGTTAAAGGAATGATTATAGTTATTAGAGAAATTCAGATTCATAATATAAGAAGAATAGTTATATTAACAGCAAATGTCAGAAACTCAATGAATATTAGTTTTACTAGTAATTAAACATTTAGCAGGTTAGCAGGAAACATTTAAGAGGCCAGCAAGTTCAATTGAATGCCATTGGTAAATTATTAAAGGCATTCATATTTCTCTGTTTCCTAGTTAGTGCAAACTTTTTCAAGTTAATACAGTTTTTAAAATATTTCATTCTTCAAAAATTGGAACAAGGTCATAGTGTCTAGCAAATTCCAACTGGTTTTACCCTTATATACTTATAAACAAAATTTTAGCCTTCATGTTATGTTTTTTTCAGAATTAAAAAATAAATTTAAATGCATGCATTATGGTTTTATTAATGCTATTTAACAATTAGCAGTTTTCTTGGAGCATATTTCACTCAAGTACCCATCTTTGACTTTATCTGTTGTAATAGACATAGGGAAGGGAAGCTTCTGAGAGGAGTGAATGCCTACCAAATGTTAGATTGTGTCTCATCATTATGAGGGATGTTTGAACACCTGCTGGTTTGGCTCACATTTTGTTTACCAATGGCAACTGGATAACGGATTAATCAAAAGGCTGTTTGCAATATGTTTTGTTTATTCACAGGAGCAGGCTATCAGAGATCAGCTGAGTGTCAGCTTTTGATCTCTTATTGGAGAATTTTTACTGTATACTGAGCAATTATTTTGAAGGTGGGAAATCACCTCCAGGAGAGGTGGGAAATCAGGAACTGATTCTCAGTTGACTGCAGGGTTCAGTGAGTAGTCAAATTCTGCTGATCTACCACCCAGGAAAGTATTACTGAGATGCAACAAATGGGGACCCCAGCTGATCCTACTTCTTTTCTCCCCACCCCAAACTGTGATCTTAGGCTGCAGTTCAAGCTGTAAGATTTGGGTGGGGAGAAAAGAAAGACCCTTCTTTTTTCTCCATCTGAAACAGACAACTTAAGTTAAGGAGTGATCTCCTGTTATCCTCTGCAGCCCAAGGTGCAACCCAAGGCGGAGAGGGGAGAGAAGCAATCCACTTCTCCTGACCCCAAATGGAGAGCTTGTGCAGAATATAAGACCCCACCCCACCCCATCCCAGAAATGACAACTTGGGCTGCAGGACAGCAGGAAAGCTATGCAGAACTTTCAGTTTGGGATAGGGGAGGGAGAAGCAGATCCCCCCAAAGACTATGGTGAGAGCCTGCAAATCCACACCACCCATGCAGGAAAATGCTGTATTTTAATATTTTCTACCCGCCAATTTTAATTGTTATGATATAATGTTTTAATGTTTTTATAATGTTTTTACTGTTTTAAACTGTTGTTAAACTGCCCTGAGCCCGTTTGATGGGGAGGGCGGTCTAGAAATGTGATAAAATAATAAATAAGGCTCTGTATACAGAATGGAGAACTTTCCAAAAACTGGGAAAGACCCAGGTATGATGAACTCCCCTTCATTCCCCCACTCTGAGGCAGATTTTCCTGCCAAAATCCATTTGACTACTTTGGCTAAGCAGCCCCAAGTAGCGTATCTCTATTTGTGGTTTTAAAGTTCATTTTGTCCCATCCTGATAAGCAGTTATAATTTGGGCTTTTTAGCCCATACAGAAACTTGACAGGGGGAAAGCAGGAGGTCTCTTCCTCTTTGTTTAAAATGGCACTAGAGACTGTATAACATTCAAAAGAAACAACAACTTCATTGAATAGGCAGGGATGGAATAAGGGAAGTCTGGGAATGAAAATGCTGAAGTAAAATTTGTTAGAACAGAATACTAGTTTTCTTGAAGCTTAGTTTCTATGTGCTTAATCATTAACAATAAGAGATGTTTTAATATTTTGATTACAGCAACAATGTTTCTTCACAGAGTTCTCTTTTTCAACTCAGGTTTCCTGATGCTAGTTCAAAACTGTTTTGCCTTCACTAGGGGTCCTCCTCAGAGCCAAATCTCCCTTACACACTGGAATTAACCTTTTTCTTCTAAGAAGAATTAATCCCTCTTTACTTGGCTTGAATTGGAGTTTCCACTTACTGCCCAATCACTCCTGCCAAACACCCCCCCCCCCAGTTCTATCAAGGGTGTGTAAACGAATTTCAGCTTGTGATGACTTTTATGTTTGGAATTCTTCACTAGAATTCTTCCTCAAGACAATGATGTTACAGTTAGGGCAAAAGATTTCTTTTCCTCACTCCAGAGGGGAATCTGACCTTCCCTTTTAGACTCATAGATTCCACTGAACTCAAAAACCTGTCAGCAACTAACTGTCATCCTGAAGGCTGATTCTGACTGGCCAATCAGAGAGAAGGGAGCAGCCTGTTAAGCAAGCTCTCATTCCAGACCATTGTTAACTGCTTTCCTTCCAGTTCTCTGAGTGCTACACTTAGGAAACCTTCTTTAAATTGCATTCCATTTCACCAGATTTTCAGAAAAATATAAAAAGTATAAAAAGATGGTTTTTAAAGAAATTTCCCCAAAATGGTGATTGCAGTGTGAGAGCTCACAAAGGGTCATGAGATCATAGCTAGCATTATGAAGTTGCCTAGCAACTTGGTCCAGGCAAATCCTGCCTGGTTGCAGCTTGAAGCAACACTGCAGTGAACAAAGGGAGAGAAAATAGTGAGGGGAGCTTGGAGGGGAGGAAAACAGGGAAAGAGACAGAACTAAGAAGAGTCCAAAACAGGGAAGAAAGAGCTGGTAAGAAAGACAGTGAAAAATGGGGGTGGGGGAGAAAAGCTATTGGGATACAGATGGAAAACAAAGTGGGGAAAGCAAGTTTTTCCATGAGAAAAAGTAGGGATGGGGGAGAAAAAGCTGTTGAGAGAAATAGGGTTGGGGAAAGAAAGCTCGAAAGAGAGAGCAGGCAATATGGATATGAGATTTCTCTCCCCTGTGAGTCTCTGGCTTGTTTTCTAAAATTCCACTATACTACCTGAAAAGTTGCTCCTCAGTATTTTGAAATCCTAGGGAGCAGCATACTACAGCTGAGCTGTACTTCAAGTGGGAATTCCACAGAGATTGAGATACCCACATCCACTTGCATGAGCACAAACTTCCTCTGTTTGTGAAAGCACCTTTGAATCCTGTGATCCTCCAAGCATTAATTATGACTACATTCAATTAAAATCAGTGGGACCTAAGTTAGTCATGATTACATGTCAATCTGTTGCTTTTTCATCGTTATGACTTTTATTTATTTATCTAAGTTATTTAATAGATTGTGATAAGTGGATTTTTCTAAATCATCTGTTGCTGAGTCCAGAAGAAACTAAAAGGTTTCATAATCTTTTAAGTTTCCGGATAGACAATTTGTCTACCTGTCACAGTTTTATAATGAATGTTCATTTTCTAATCTAAAAGGGTATGTTAATTAATAAGAGCTGACTGACAAGCAAACATTCTGTGGAGGCAAAATCATTAAAAACCATTAGAGTTTGGCCAGAAAATTCACGTATGATTTATTTGTGACTCATTTTATTCCATCCCATTTTAAGATCCATGCTGCATGAATGAAGAGAGAGGCCACAGGAAAAGGAAATTATTTAGAGGTCTCCCACACATCTTCCACACTATTTGATACTTTCTTTAAGGATTGATAAAGTACAGTCTGAAATATGTCAATTCAAGGGCAGGAAGGAATAATTTTTCAGCAACTAGATGAAGATTTTTAGCCCATTACATCCATACTGATTTTATGCCACTTAGCGCAGGAAAGCAGAACAAATGTATGCTTTCCCTCAGAATCATTTTAAAATGTATGGAATCAAAGATATCACCATGTCAAAATTAAAGCAGAACAAGGATAATCAAAATGTAAAGCTGAAGTTACTGAATACCAATCTGGAATTGTTAATATGTTGAAGGGATGGACCGGAAATTGTGAAAGGGATCACATGCTTTTAATATTTTATAACAGTACTGTAAAAATACTTTCAATTCCTAGTCACATGCATCAATATTTAGGGATACACAGAGTGAATCTCTTAAGGCTAGTTCACCATGATGTCAGGGAAAATGTTTTCTCACACAGGGAAATGAATTTCAGCCTGAGCAGCCACTATGTCTCTACACAGATATTATTAAGCTTGAATAAAGTAGCATTCATATGGATGCTGTAATGAGATTTAATATTAAGCTCTCTAACTGGGCAAGGACAAAATGAGGCCCAAAAAAGGCCCCTGTACCTGCAATAGACATGCAATATCGTCTAGATGGTTCCATCCGGGCCAGTAAGTCTTTATGACAGCCTTGGATACATTGTGAGACTCTTTATCATTTTCACCCTCTGAAGAAGACCATATGGGTCAATATGCCTCAAGCTTAAAAAGGTCTTATACTCTGCTGTATGTGTGTGACATATTCAAGGATTCCAGGTATTACTGACTTTTCCATGATCCTAGGAAACATAAGATATGTTACACTTACATGGCAGCAGTGAGCATCCTTTGAGGCCTGAGGCAAATCTTCATAGTATCTTCTATGCCTTTCAACCTGCAATAAGTAATACAAAATGGGGAATGGATAACAGAATGAGCTCCATTTAGGCAAGAGGGAACCAGCCTTAAAGAAAACCTACAAATTCTGATACATAATGCATCCTTTTAAAGGATAATTTATTTTTTAAAAATAAAGATACATGGTGAATCAAGCCTGAAAGATTGTCCCATCAATAAAGAGCCAGAGTGGTGTAGTGTTTAGAGTGTCGGGCTAAGATCTAGCAGGCCCCGGTTCAATCCGATTTTGCCATGGAAACTTGCTTGGTACCCTTGGGCCAGTCGCATACTCCTAGCCTAACTTACCTTACAGGGTTGTTGTGAGGATAACATTGAGGACAGAATGATGTAAGCTGCTTGGGTCTCCACTGAAGAGAAGGCAGGGTATATAAATAAAATAATAAATAAAAATTATTTATTATTTTAGGTAAATAAAATAAATAATAATTTTTTCACTCCCAAGTTTAAATACTCAAATTTATCTTAGCAATTGCTGATGCTATGTCAGGTTGAAATGGAATTTCATAAGTTTGCTGGTTCAACTGGAATATCCCCATTTTAATTTTGTTTCTCATTTCTAAAGTGAATCCACAAGTATCTTCTCATTAACTTCTGTTTCCTCACACCATTTTTTCATTAAAATGTTTGCATTTTTCAATGTTATTTGTTCATTGCTTTCAAATTGTGGTGTATAAATCACATAAAAATTGAGTATTCATATAAATGGTGTGTGCATACAAACGGTATTGTCAGATTCTGCTCCAGGCACCGCTAGGCTAGGCACCGGTGCACCTGATCTTGGCCATGGGAGGTTGTCAGGGACAACGCAGGTTCCCGCTCTGTGGAAGGAGGAGGGTTATACATCACCCTTGCTCCCTCACAGTCCACTCGGAGGCATGCTCAACTTGATGGAGTCCCGGCTGCCTCACCTTACTTCTTGCCTTGCACAGCCTTCAGCCACCTGGGCTTCTCCAGGCTTGATCTTCCTCCTCTCCTCCCTCTTCCATACACTTCCTCCTTCCAGCTCCTCTCTCACTCTACCAAACTTCATCATGCTCCTACACAATCCACACCATCCTCCTTCTCCCTCTTCCTGCTCCTAACTCACCACCCCACCTTGAGTGAGAACTTCCCTTATATCCCTTCTCTCATTTCCAGCTCCATCTGCCAACCACACACCCCAACCCTTTAGCCATGGCCCTGGCTGTTCTAGGCAGCCACAGCTATGGTTACTTTGTTAGCTGCTCTGGGCAGCCACACCTGTGTCTTCTTTGCTGGCGGCAGCGCTTCCTCTGCTGAATGCCTTAGGCAGCCCCACCTGCAGCTGCTTTGCTCCCAGCCTCATCTGGCTCTTGTTAGCTCCTTCTAGCCTGCCTGTGGCTTGAGGCATGGTTCTGTGCTGCCTTCCCTCCACTACAGGTAAGGTTGCTGGCTGGCTTGCTGCTGGATGGCCAGCCATCCCTGCATCTTGTGTCCTCTCCCACCAGTGGGGTTCCCTCCTGGCTGTCCTCATCCCCCCTGTCTGGGCTCCTAGGCTCCCACCAGAGGGTGGGGCTAGCTGGCTTCCACCTGCTCCGTCTGACCCACTGAGGCATTGACACTTCCTCCCTCTGTTGCTGTCGGGTTTTGGACCGGGGTGTCAGTTGTGGTGGCTGGGTAGCTGTCTTCTGGGGGTCGGGATTGGCTTCAAACATCCGGGACAAGAAGTCTGCATCGGTGTAGTGGGCTCCCCGATGGTACCTGATTGAGAACTGGTACAGGAGGAGGGAGAGGTACCAGTGGAGTATCCGTGGATTATGCTCCCTCATGTACTGGAGAGGCGCGTAGTCGGTCACCAGCACAAAGTGGTTGTTGGCCAGATAATATTGTAGGGCTCCCACAGCCCATTTAACTGCCAGGGCCTCAGACCCCGGACAAGTATAACAACAGCATAAAAGAAAAAATAATCAAGGATAACAATTAAAAATAGGCAGACTGAAATCAGTGACAGTGACAACACAGAAAGCACAAAAGTTGCCATAACAGCTCATCCGTACCTACTGCTGTGTTGTAATGGGTTTTTATTTTCAGTACATCATTAATGACTTGCAGCCTATGTTGGACAATAGAGATGGGGACAAACTGCAAGATGAACTTAAGTTCATGGGCCAGTTTGTGCTTTGGGAATCAGCGGTTCGTGGAAGCCCATTTTCCACAAACTTCCATGAACTGGTCTGCCAGTTCGTTTGGTTCGTGTAAAAGCCCAATACCCTTTTCCTTGCCGCTGTAAAGTGGCACCGAAAGGAGCACTTACACCCTCCTCAATCAGCTGCTTATTGGGGAGATCCCTGACAAGCAGCTGATCCAAGCCTGCGGGGGTGAAATGCCCCTTTCCATGCTGCTGCAAAGCGGCAGGGGAAGGGGCATGTCACCCCTCCATCAGCTGCTTGTTGAGGATCTCCCCAACAAGCAGCTGATCCAAGCCGGTGAGGGGAATGCTCCTTTCCTTGTTGGTGAAGCAGCACAGAAAGGGGCCTTTAAACCTCAGATCAGCTGTTTGTCGGGGATCTCCCAGTCAAGCAGCTGATCCAAGCCGGTGGGGGTGAAATGCACCTTTCTTTGCCGCTGCGAAACAGCACAGAAAGGGGCATTTAACCCCCAATCAGCTGCTTGTTGGGGATCTCCCTGGCAAGCAGCTAATCCAAGCTGGAGGGGGTGAAATGCCCCTTTCTGTGCTGCTTTGCAGCAGCACGGAAAGGAATATTTAAACTCCATGAAGCACAAACCATGACCTGGTTCGCAAACTGGGGCAAGTTCATGAATGTTCGTGGTTCCTGGTTCATGAAATGGGACGAACCACGAACCACATTGTTTCTTTTTTCCCCTCGGTTCGTGCACACCTCTATTGGACAACGATACTGATCTCTCATGGGCATTGGGATGCAAATCTTTTCTTGCCCACAGGCAGCCCCCCAGCCTCAAACAACTCACACACAACAGTGCACATCTCAACAAGGGCATGAACCCTGGGATCAGGGCCTGCAAAAAACCAAGATGTCTGCCCACATATTCACTCCAACACCGTCACCGGACCTAACAACACCAGCTATATCATCTCAGGCTGATTCTCTTGCTCATTTTCCAACATCATATATGCCATCAATTCTCAGCAATGCCCTTCAACTCTTGATATTGGACAAACAGGTCAATCCTTTCACAAAAAAATAAATTGACATAAATCTGATTTCAAAAATCACAACATTTAAAATCCTGTGGGAGAACACTTTAATCTGCCATTGCTCACCTAAGAGTAGCCATTTTCAAGCAGAGAAACTTCAAGGGAAAACTACAACATGAAATTGCTGAAATTGAGTTTATTTACAAATTTGGAACAATGGATCTCCCAGGGTTGAATCAAGACATATGGTTTTTTTCACATTGCAGATGCTAATTTTACATACTTCATACCAATGTTGTATCTCGGTGATTACAATATGCATTATAGCCAGCTTCTTGACAATCTAATTTGCAACACCCCTCCCACCCTCTGCCTGGACTATAAAGTCTCCTCCCTTTTTCCTTTCCATGTGCCTGATGAAGAAGGCTTTGACTCTCGAAACCTCACATCCTGGAAATCTAGTTGGTCTCTGAGGTGCTAGTGGACCTGAATCTTACTTCTTGTAGCTCATATTGTTTGCCATTCTGTAAAGCTGGCTAAAATTATTTCTTTGTGGATCTATAATGTTTATATGTGATCTTAGATTAAAGCAGTTAATTAATTACTGATTTATGGAGAAAGTATATAGAGTTTTGCTATACTATTTCATTTCTCTCTTATAGGAAGACCTACATGCAGTTGTACGTTGGGTTTTACAGGTCCTAATTGCAGTAAAACAGTTTGCAATAATTTTTGTCAAAATGGAGGAACTTGCACTGTCACTGCCGGAAATCAGCCCCGTTGTCATTGTCAGCCTGAATATACTGGTGACCGATGCCAATATTGTAAGTATAATAAATATTAGGGAGCATATTTAAAGTTTTAGTAGTAAAAGGTTAATAGAATGAAACACTTTGAGGCAATTTACACCCAGAATAAAGTCATACAGTGTTAAAACCAAGACTTCTTTGGTGATGGTATTCACCTTGAGAACCGGTACCTTTTCTCAGGACTTTCCTAAGTCCTGAGGGGGGAATGTAAAAATCTTCACAATCTTAAATATGAGTATGGACACTTTTTAAAAACAATAACAACAACAAAAAACACTGCGTCAAACTTGATGTTAAAATAAAAGCTACTAATAATCCAAATCAGACAATGCAAATAATAAAAGAACCACCAACATAAATCCTTCATTATCTATTAGTATTATTGCTAATGAAAAGCCTGATGAAACACAGCTTTAGATAGCTATCTAAATACAAACAAATATGAAACCAGTGCCATATCGATAATGAAACCTACTGAAGTAGCCATGCCAAATGGCAGAGTTGGGGGTGGAACTGTAACATTCTGCCTGGCCACTGCAGGGTTCCTATCCACCCTCTCCTCTACAACAACTTCTGGTGCCTCCTATATCCCCCAACTGGGAGCTAAAGCATCTGATCTTCCTTGACACATGGCATCACTAGCCTCTTTTTAAATTTATTGTTTATTGAATTGACAGAGTCACAGTCAAATGAGGTGTCCACAGATCTGTAATGAAATCTAATATAAATTAACCAAATGTTCATTCTGTTCCTCTGGTTTGTTCCATTCTCTATCCGGGAGATGTCTGAGTGGTCACAGACCTTGCATGTCCTCTATACCAGATACATATAAAATTTCTGTTTTAAAAACTGAGTTGAGGAGAAAGAAGAACCATGAGGTATTTGCAGTTTCTGTTCTGTACAAAGCAGCAACATTCACAAAGCTCAGAAAAGACTAAACAGTGTGTGATTGAAAGAGTTCTATAAAGGCAACAGCTTACTTGATCAGATTCATGAAAGTGCACTGAGAAATTGAAAGATACATATGCAAAAGAAATCATTTCTACATTACTTTTCTTTTAAATACTGTAAAAATGGAAGATCCCAAATAAATTAGAAGTTACAAAGCTCTGAAACAAAGCTTGTTATGAGACTAAACTATTTAATTCAATAAAATCTGTCAAACAATTCATGTGCATCTTAAAAGGAATTTTTACTGAAATCAACAGAACATGTTTCCAGTTGGGAGACTACAAAATAAATTCAGTTCTTTGAATGGAAAATCTTGAATAATTGGGATGCTGTTCCTCTTAGTATTAAATAAACTGCATGAATCTAAAAATAACTACAAATGGGTATTTGAAAACAATATAGTCCATAAATCATGCAGACAGACAGACACAGAGATTAAGAAAAATATTTACTTGAGGCTTACCCAAAGCCAGGCAAATTGTTTCTAGTTGACTGCTTCTGCAAACATCAATTTTTAAAAAAGAATTCATTTAAATGTAAATTTAAGGGTACTTTCTACACTTTGTGTTGATTATCCGATTTGAAAGTCTGCTGTCTCAGTCTGAAATAACGGCATGTCACAGATAAATAAAATCCATTAATGAACTAATGAAAAGCAAGGGAAAGGGGTGTTAACTTACTTAAGCATCCGAATACTTTCAGAATTCTTTTATAGTGGACAATAGTTGTCCAACCATACTAATTTTTATGAAAATTGGTTAATCCAAATAGATTGTTATTTTTTAACAATAAAGAACACCAGGGTGTGCACAGGTGAAAGATTCAGGTTTTCCGCTTCGGATTTACCCAAAGCAGGGGAAAAAAATCAGGGAACCCAAAACCCTGAAGTGGCAAGCCACTTTGGGACTCAGTATTTAAATTGCTTCAGTATGCTCTGTAAAGATTTGGCACCTACTGAAGAGAGGGGGAAGCTTTGTTCCAGCCCCCCTACCTCCACTTAGCCCCCTGCTCCCCCACCCTCCATTTATTCCCCCCGCCCCCCACACTTACCTGGAAGACCAGCAGTGGCCAGCTGGGCGGTGGGGAAGGCTGGATCCGCTGCTGCCGTGCTGCTGCCTCCGGGGCCTACAGCGGTCAGCTGCGTGGCAAGGAAGGCCAGATCCGCCACCGCTGTGCTGTCGCCTCGGAGGCTGCAGCGGCCAGCTGGCCGGCAGGGAAGTCTGGACCTGTCTCCTCTGACCCTTCATGCCCCTTAAATGGCCACTGCATTGGCCATTTGAGGGGCAGGAAGGGTCTCCTGTGTCTCCTTTGCTGCCGCCACAGCCATTTGAGGGGCGAGAAGGCCTGGAGGAGGCAGCTCTGGCCTTCCCCGCAGGCCAGCTGGCTGCTGCAGGCCCCAGAGGCACAGCGGCCAGCTGGGCCATGGGAAAAGCTGAAATCACCGTCACACCTCCATTTCTGTGGCCCACAGTGGCCAGGTGGGCAGCAGGGAATGCCAGAGCCACCTTCACCACCATGAAGACCAGTGGGAAGGCGGGAGGGCCTGGAGCCGCCTCCTCCACCACTGTAGCGACCCTACCAGCCCAGGTAAGTGGGGTGGGGGCTAGTGGTGGGGGAGCTGGGGGTGGGGGTTGAGCAAAGTTTAAAAGGCCCTGCCGCTTGCAAGCAGCAGGGAAAGGGCCTTTTAAACTTCAGCTGGCAGGCGGGGGAGATCCCCACCACTTGCCAACTGAAGCCAGCCCCGTCCCAAAGCTTCCCAAAGCCATCCAAATGCTTCAGGAGGCTTTGATTTGGGATTTCCAAATCGAGACCAGCATGCTGGCTCCTATTAGTAAATCCTGGATCTTTACAGATCAAGTCCGGTTCGGGTATTTTTCCCGAATTGGAAACCTGAAGTGCACAACCTAAAGAATGCTTACAACAATATATCATTTATATCACTGTTTCCTAAGTGCTCCACACACATCTCAGTAATCCTCAAACATGTGATGTATGCCAGATTTTACAAATCAGGTGGTGAGAGCAAATTACCTAAGACCATCCATTGAAGTTGTGGGTCAGCTAAGATTTTAACAAGTAATATTGAAATTCCTAATAAATACTATTTGCCAACAGTCCGCATTCTATTTCTGGATATCAGGAGAGCCCTCAAAAAGGGTAAACTGATGTAGAAGAAGCTACTAATGTGGCAACCAGGTTCATTGACATGTTCTTCCAGTCATCTGGCTGAAAACGGGTGGATTGGGAAGGGAAGTCAAAATGACCTTTAAACAAGCCAGCATGAGTAGCCCCTGCACTACTAGCAGAGAGCTACTTTAGCTTGGATCTGCCAGGATCCCTGCAGGGAGTAGTCAGTCCTTCTCTAAATTGAATGGTTTATTAAAATGTTTATTATAAGAATATATCATCATATCAGTCTTATATCCTTCTCTACTAGAAGATGAAATTTGATGTTTCTTCTACCGTAATGAAACTCAATTTGTCCATTGCATAGTAAAGTCCTCAGTGAACTAGATTATGCAAAAAAAATTTTAATGTGTTTAGCTGTCAGGCAACCCTGTATTTGAAGCCTGTTTTGCTAGTCTTATTCTACATATGTAGTACTGCTTCGTGTAACCTAATGTTACATGGACCCCTCCATATGCTGATTAACAGAATCATTTTGGGTTCTGACAAAATCAATGTATTTTTTAAATCACACTGCTTTTATTGAAAACAAATCCCATTTTTATTACTAATAATATAGATGATTCATTCCTTGCAGATGTTTGTCACCATTATTGTGTGAATTCTGAGTCCTGCATCATTGCCGATGATGGTAATGTAGAATGTGTTTGTCCTTTACGATATGAAGGTCCAAAGTGTGAAATAGATAAGTGTGCCAAGTGCCATGGAGGACAGTGCATTATAGACAAGGAGAGTAATGACATATCATGCAAGTAAGTCAAAGTTATGATCAGTAATTAAATAACAAAAAATATTTAGTGTAAATATTTGCAATATATAATAAAACTTGTTGTATAACAAATGTATAACAAAATATACCAGGCTGTATAATTGTTTGGAAATTAACCAACTGATTTCTGGGTTATTTCCGTATCAATGCTATTTAAAAACAACAACAGTTATTCAAACCTGAGATATTCAACATAGGGCAACATGTGGAGTGGGGAATATTTTCAGGGAAATTGAAAGGTTTCACATATCCTTACCTTAGATCACAAAATTAAATTCCCTCTGTTTCCAAAAGCCACAGTGGGTGATCCAGATCAGGACCATGGCATGGGGGGGAATCCTAGTGGTTAAGTGATTGGGCTATGAATCAACACTCTGCTGGTTTGAATCCCACTTTTTCCATGAGCTCAGTAGGTGGCCTTGAATATACCACTCCTCTCGTCCCTAGCTCCCCAGCTGTATTGTGGGAATAATGACAACACTGACTTTGTTCACTTCTCTGAGTGGGGCACTGATCCATCTAGATGAGCAGCATATAAGCACAGTTACTATTATTTTCAAGATCCCAACCCCCTGGTGTTAGGCTCTTGAAAACAATGAGTGGACAGGTTGAACAAATGCCCCCCCCCCCGTTATGATCAGGATCAGGCTCCCACAGCAAATTTAAACAGAATATCATCCTTAAAAAGGTAGTGGTGGCATCCTTGTATTTGACATGATGAGACCATCACATATAATTTGGCTTTTAGAGTCTGTGTATGTATGGTGTACTGTAGTGATTATGCCCAATAGAATTAATACAGCTTTCTAGATTCTGATAAGTCCCTAGTTCATTGCAGTACATTTCCACCAGAGACAGAATCTTGAATTCATGGACAGAGCAGGGGTGCATGTGCGCGCACACACACAGAGGCTTTCAGAGATCCCCAAAAAATCCAGGATTCCTAAAATCTGGGAAAGATTCATTGATCTAGTTAAGACAGGTCAGAGAATCCTGGATTTATTTGGCCATTCTGTATGGGGAAAACTATCTGGGGGGCTAGGGGGGCATTTTTCAAACAAGCTCCACCAGATTTTCAGAGAAGCTACTCCTGACTATCCTATAAATATTACCCAAGTTTGAGGAAGATTGTATCCCAAGGTTCAATTTGTATGGGCTCCTGAAGGAGCTGTCCCCAGCCATTCTCCATTGTTTTCTATTTTGAAAATATTTTCAAGCAGGTTCTCAGGCAGAAATACATAGGGCAAGGCTTCCAGCAGCCAAAGGCATACTCCCAAATACAGGAGGAAGCCTAACAGAACCAAACTGAAGGAAGGGGAATGGATGAAATCCCCCCAGAACCAAAGTGAATCAAGGGGACTAACATCAAACCAGAGAATCATGTCGAGAAAGAATTCCATCCAAACCAAACTAAAACAAGATAAGACTGTTGCAACTTAGCTCCACTGAACCAGTGTCATTCACAGAAGCCAAGCACACGAGGAGAGCTCTTGCACAGATTGGCCACTCACTTCCCCCCTCCCTGCCTCACTCCATCTCCCTTCTGCCTCTGCCCCACTCCCCTCCATCTTCCCCTTCCCCTCTTAGAAAAAAAAAGTCAGAAAAGCCTACTTCTGATTCCTGGTAGACAGTGTCTCTGTGTATATTTTGCGGCAAGGAATGCAGTCAACCTGTCAACTGTAAGAAGACCAGGTTATATCCAAATTTAGAATTAATTTGTGTCATCTAAGACTAACAAATACATTGTAGCATAAGCTTTTGTGAAACAGAGCACATTTTGTCAGTTGCATTTGACAATGTGAGCTGTATTTCTCTTAAGCTTATACCACAGTGATGTCAAAATTTAAGATGCCAGAAGACTATGCCTTCATGGCTGCTACATGTTTGGAATGTTCAGATTTGGAGAAACTTTTACACCTGTATGTACTGATACTGTGGTGTAATACAGCCCTATTCCATTTAAGGGTTAATTTGAAACTAAGTGCTCAGATCTCTTAATGAGATGTACCTGGTCCCAAATGGGATAACAGTGCTAATTGATTTCAATGTTGGGAGGGGGAAGGGCAGTGACATGATATTTCTGGAAAATTCCTTAAAGCAAAGTGTTCCATTTTGTTAACTTAAGTTGCACGGTACTGCAAGCTAAAACTTATTTCTAAGCAGGAGTCAGTTTGTACTTTACCTCAACATCAACACACACACATCTATTATGGGGCACCACTTGCATCTCTACCAAGGGTTACATCTTATTGGCCTGTGTGCATATTCTACTACTCAAGGTTAGAGATGGGCATGAACCGGGAAAAAAACAAACCATGTGTTTTGTGGTTCATCACATTTCACAAACCACGAACTTTCACAAACCTGCCCTGGTTCACGGATCAGTTCATTTTGGTTCATGAAAATGTGACTTCTGGGCCAACAAATCAACACTTCTGGGTTAGCAGAAAGTCACTTGCAGCCTAGGCTGATGGCGCGGAGGATGGCAGGCGCTGGCGACAAACTGAGACCACACACTGGCTGGGTGAAAATAAGCCACAACTTTATTGCGAACAGCAGGTAAGGAGCGAAGGCAGTCATATGGATCGGATCCCCAAGCATCGGCTGGCCCGCCTGCCAGCTGATGAACCCTCCCCCCTCAGGCCCCAGCTGAGGGGGGGCACCCAAGGAGCGGCATTAAGGGGGAGATCATCTGGGTGTACACCCCTGCATGATTCCCCTGTCGCCTGGTGGTGAGTCCGCCTGGCAGCCCCCGAGCTGGGCATGCACCTCCATGACTCACCCCCAAGATTCCTTATGGGAATCCCCTTACAGGAACCAGGGCGGAGGCCCTGATTCCCCCAAAAGAGATCCGATCCAATGACCAACCGCCAAAAGTTGTGACAAAGAAGAAACCATACAAGCAATGAAAGAAAGGGAGCGGTGGGTGGGATTCGCCGCCCGAGCCGAATGATCTGAGGCCGGGCCGGGCCCTAAATAAATACCCAGCCAGCGGACCAGAGGGAAGACTGCCTCCCCGAGGTCCGCCGGCTGGCCCGGCCCCGCCCCCTGGCCGGCTGATTGGCCGGCCGGAATTCAAATTCGATTGGGTGCTGGCTGCCTGGCCGAGACCGAGTCAGCCAGCATACCGGCCGCCGCGCCTGCCCTGCCCCCGCGCCTCCCAGCAGCAAACCAGGCTCCCGGTAAGTCGGGCGCCCACGCTTGCAGCCTAGGCTGATGGCGCGGAGGATGGCAGGCGCTGGCGACAAACTGAGACCACACACTGGCTGGGTGAAAATAGGCCACAACTTTATTGCGAACAGCAGGTAAGGAGCGAAGGCAGTCATATGGATCGGATCCCCAAGCATCGGCTGGCCCGCCTGCCGGCTGATGAACCCTCCCCCCTCAGGCCCCAGCTGAGGGGGGGCACCCAAGGAGCGGCATTAAGGGGGAGATCATCTGGGTGTACACCCCTGCATGATTCCCCTGTCGCCTGGTGGTGAGTCCGCCTGGCAGCCCCCGAGCTGGGCATGCACCTCCGTGACTCACCCCCAAGATTCCTTATGGGAATCCCCTTACAGGAACCAGGGCGGAGGCCCTGATTCCCCCAAAAGAGATCCGATCCAATGACCAACCACCACCAGAGCCCCCCCGGGGGGGGGGCTCCCGCCAAAGCTCCTACCGCCGCAACCACTTCAGCAGACCATCCCTGAGGTCCTGCAGCCAAATGTCATGCCCCCAGCTGGACAGGTGCACCCCATCTGGGCGGAACAATGCCTCCATGCGGAATGAAATGTCTGAGTGCCGGATGAGCAGGCCCCCGGCAGCGGAGATGTAATGTCCCATGGCGCGGGCCACCCCTTGCCGGATTCCGTCCACCTTCTCGGGGTGGCGCGCAAAACGCCAGCAGCGCCTCTGGAGCAAGTCCGACCACAGGAAGAAAGTCCGAGGGAACAGCCCCCTTAGATAGTCCAGGTCACTGCACATCGCCCGCTTCAGCTCCGGAGCCTCCCGCCTGCCCAGGTCGTTTTCTCCCAGCTGGATGATCAAGGCGTCGGGTGGGCTCTCCCGGCGGGCCTGCCGCAACAAGGTGGGAACCAGCGCCTCCCACCGCATGCCCCGGGAGCCAATCCAGCGAATCTCGATGCGATCGTCCAACCCGAGGTGTCTTCCCCATCCTGAGGACGCCGCGTACTTTCCGGCCCAATGCACGATACTGTGGCCACAAATCCAAACAATCCTCCGGCACCCTGAAACATGAAGCATAAACAGACACAATGAGCCAGAGCCCAGGCAGGGCGGATGTAAGTGCGGAAGGTCCGGGACCGCCAGCGGCCGAGCCGCTGGATGGCAGACGCGGGGAGCCCGAGGCCTGCCGCCACCGTGGCAGCGCCAATGCGGAAGGAATGGGATGCGAAGTTCGCTGGCGGGAACCCAGCTGCCTGTAGGCATGCCCGCAGCAGGGCCGCGAACTGGTAGCGTGTAAATGGGGCGCCGCCCCTGTGCACCAGGAAGGGGCCGGGGAGGGGAGGCCGGACTGCTAGGTAAGACTGGACAGCCCTGACTGGACAGATAGCCTGCTCCCGAGAGGCCCGCAGGCTGACAGAGACCCCCCGGCCCGTTGGTCGGTTTTGGATTGCCGGACCGAGATGGTGACCCTGCGCCTGGAAAAAACCATGTCCCCTGCTCCCAGGGCCCTGCCAGAGGCATCCTGGCGGGACCCCGCCACCAGTTCGCTGACCCGGAAGGCCCCGAAATAGGCCAGGGTGAAGGCCACGTGTACAAGCCGCTCCTCGTACGAAGACCAGCAGATGTCTGGGAGCGCCTGCAAAATCGCCCGCAGGATAGGCAGGGTGATGGGCCTGCGCTGGTCGGGTGCCCGCGGGGAGACCCTGCCCCACCCCTCTATGGCCCTGCGAGCCTGGAAACCGTCACATGGATCAGGGAATCCTTCTGCCTTGCAGACGAAAGAGATTCCCGACAACTCGCGCCGCATGGTTCCTGGAGCGAGGCCAGATCCTCGCAGGTGGGCCAGGTAACGCAGCACCGTGGTCTTGGATGGCGGCCAGGGGTCCCGGTCTCCTTCCTTTCCGATGAAGGTGAGGAAGCGCGCCACTGCCTTGGCATAAGCCCGCAGAGTAGAGGGAGCCACTGAGCTGAGAATTCCCTGTGTCACTGTGTCTCGCCAATCCGCCACAGGTTCACCGGGAATGGGTCGGGAGTGCGTGCCGCTTGAGGGGCCAGCGAGAAGAACTTCTCCATCTGGAAGCGAGACAGCGCATCTGCCATGCTGTTATCCAAACCTGCTACGTGCCGGGCTGAAAATGAGATGTTAGTGGAAAGACAGCATAGAACAAAATGCCGGATGAGCCGCATGACCCACTCAGAGCGAGAGGACTGCTTGTTAATCACCCGGACTGACGCCTGGTTGTCGCACCAGAAGAGGACCCGTTTGTCCCTGAACTCCTCCCGCCAGATTGTAACGGCGACCAAGATGGGAAACAGCTCCAGGAAGGTGAGGTCCCTGAAGATCCCGGAGCTGGCCCAGGATGAGGGCCATCGCTGGGCGCACCACCTCCCTTTGAAGAAGACCCCAAACCCCAGGCTGCCCGCTGCATCCGACTGCACCTGCAGGTCGGAGCCTGGCGAGAGGGCACCTTGCCACAGCGAAACCCCATTGTAATTGGAGAGGAACTCCCACCAGACCCTGAGATCCTCCTTTATCCCCTTAGTGAGCCGAATGTGATGGTGCGGTGCCGATGCCCCTCTGCACACCCTGGCCAGGCGAGCGCAGAAGGCCCGGCCCGGGGAAACCACTCGGCAGGCAAAGTTGAGATGCCCAATGATGGACTGGAGGTCCCTTAAGGTGCACTTCTCCCGAGGGAGAGTGGACTCAATGATGGCCCGCAGCCGGGCTAACTTGTCCTGGGGGAGGCGAGAAAGGCCTGCCTCGGAGTCGAGTTCAATCCCCAGGTAAGTGAGACGGGAGGCGGGGCCCTCCGTCTTTTCCGGCGCGAGTGAGACCCCCAGCTCATCAGCCAAGTCCTGGAAGATCCTAAGCCGAATGGCACAAGTGTGACCACCAGGGGGCGCCATGATCAGGAAATCATCGAGGTAATGAGTAATGTGGGGGGAACCCATGCGATCCTTGGCGGCCCACTCCAGGAAGGTGCTGAATGCCTCAAAGGCGGCACAGGCAACAGAGCACCCCATGGGCATGGCCCTGTCCACGTACCATTGACCCCTGAACTTGAAACCCAGGAGGCAAAAGTCCTGAGGGTGAACTGGAAGTAGCCTGAAGGCGGATTGAACATCACACTTGGCCAAGAGGGCCCCCCGCCCGCAGGACTGGACGAGGCGGACCGCCTGGTCAAAGGAGGCGTATCTAACTGAGCACAGCTCCTAGGGGATGCAATCATTGACTGAGGAACCACGCGGGTATGACAGGTGATGTATGAGTCTGAACTCCCCAGGGGCCTTCTTGGGGACGACCCCCAGAGGAGAAACCCTGAGGTTAGGTAACGGGGGGGAAGAGAAGGGGCCAGACACCCGGCCAGCCCCCACCTCCTTGGCAATTTTGGCAGCGACCACCTCGGGCAACTCCATTGCAGACTTAAGGTTGCCCGAGGAAGTGGCCACACGGGGGCCCGTGAAAGGAATTCGGAAGCCTTTGGAGAAGCCTTCCATCAGGAAGGCGGCCGCCAGCCTGTTAGGGTATTGTTCCAGGAGGGGGCGGAGGGCCTGCAGGCGGATAGGTGTGTGAGCCAACCCTAACTCAGCGCAGCCAGGGCTACTTGCTGCTGCTGCTGGACTGGTGACCGGCGGTGGAACTCGACCCCCCATCCCTATGGGCACCGCTATTGGAGGACCGGCCCCCCCGAAAGGGAGCCGTGGCCTGGGATCCTCGCGGGCATACCTGGCGGGAGTGCGGGGCACCACAAGACTCGCAACAGTGCTCGTAACGGCACTTGGACCGCTGGCACTTGCCCTGATTGAATTCCCAGCACAGGCCGCAAGGTCTGTCCCGCCGGCTGAACCAGCGCCCCCCCCCCGGGCAGGCTCAGCCCACCCTCTCATGTGGGGGCCCACCAGCCAGAGCCAGAGCTTCTGGCTGATGAGGTCCCACCTGGCCCTGGGGTTCTGGGAAGCCCTCTTCCGAAAGGCCTCATCGTAGTCCATAGCTGCCCCCTCCCCAGCCAGGGCCCGGGCCCGCAGGACGTTGCCCAAATGGTTGGACAAGTGCCACCCTCGTTGCGGATACGCTATCTGCACCACCCCCATGTAGACAGTGAACCCTTCCATCCAGTTACTAAAGGTCCGTTCAGCTGTCTCCTTTTTTGGCGTCTTTTTATCCCGTTTGTTGGACAGGGCGTACCTCCCATCCTCTGCCTCCGGCCTGAGGAGGGAGAAAACGTCTACGTAGAACCCGTTCGGGATTCTCTCCCGGGCCTTGCGCGATAAATGAATCCCCGGGGGATCCTCATCGTCCGTGAAGGACCTAGAGGAGAGGGGGGGTGTTTTGCTGTCCTCTGTTCCCCAAACCTCCCGGGAGTCCTCAATGCCAGCTGCCCCCCTGCGCTGCGAGGCCCAGCCTGGGAGGCCGGGGATGGCGGCCCCTGCTTCCCAGTAGCCTGCCCCGCCGCACTCATCTTCTGAAGAGGACTCACCTGTGGATCCCTCACTGTCTGAATGCTCCTGGTGCCGGCGGCTTCGGCTTGTCTTCCTGGGGGCCTTCCTTCTTTTAGTGGAGGGGGGCCGCCTGCGGCTGGAGCTCCTGGAACTGGAGCTCGATGACTTTTCCCCTCGGCGCCCTCTGGCAGGGCTGCTTCTCCTTCTTTTGCTGCGCTAGAGGGGACCTCAACAGGCCCTGGGGGAGGTGCGACCCCCCCAGGCCTGGAGTTCCCCAGGCTCTCCACTCTGGCAGAGAGTAGCTCCAAGGTGCGGCTGATATTCTGGAGGGAGGTGGCTGTGCTATCCTCAGCAGCCCCCCCTCCTTGCACTGAGCCCTTATTACGGGGGGGGGAAGCCAGGCGCGGTCCCCCTTCGCATGCCCCTTAGCCTCCCTGGAAACCGTGGTGTGAGGGCGCTCCCTGGAGGGTGCGGAGCCCTTTGGGGATGGCTGTTGCTGGCGCCTCCCAACTTGAGTCTTCTTCCCCCGACCCCCGGCAGGCTGCTTGGGCTTTCCACCTATGGGGCCCTTCTTGCTCCTGCTGCCGGCAGCCCCCTTTTTGGGCCCCCCGGGGGGCGCTGGTGCTGCCTTGTCACCCCCCTGTGCCTTCTTCCCTGCCCCGCCAGCCCGCCTGGTTGGAGCCATGCCCTGGCCGGTGGTGGCTTCCGCTGGGGCGGGGTGGTGCCGCCGCTCCCCTGCCCTGGCTAACAGAGGGGCCGGGAGCAACCGGAGGCTGTGGGACGACTGCGTGGGTTGCACCACGCGGTCCTCCCTGGATGACTTCACCGCGGAGGGGCCTGGGCTCAGCTCTGCCCCGGGTCCCCAAACCACGGCGCTCCCACCTGCCCTGAGCTAACAGGAGGGGCAGGGAGCCCGGTCCGCGTGGTCGCACGGCGACCGGGGAAGCGGAGAGCCAAAGGAGCCCAAAGCCGGAAGGCAGTGGAGCCGGGCGTGAACGGGGGAGGCTCAGCTAAACCTCCCCGGTCTCAGCCTCCGTGCTGCCGGTCCAACGCCGCTCGCCTCCTCTCTGCGCCTTCTCGCCGCTTGCCGTTCCCGCTCTCGAAGCTCTTCTCTCCTTCGCCGCCCGAGCCGAATGATCTGAGGCCGGGCCGGGCCCTAAATAAATACCCTGCCAGCGGACCAGAGGGAAGACTGCCTCCCCGAGGTCCGCCGGCTGGCCTGGCCCCGCCCCCCGGCCAGCTGATTGGCCGGCCGGAATTCAAATTCGATTGGGTGCTGGCTGCCCGGCCGAGACCGAGTCAGCCAGCATACCGGCCGCCGCGCCTGCCCTGCCCCCGCGCCTCCCGGCAGCAAACCAGGCTCCCGGTAAGTCGGGCGCCCGCGCTTCTGGGCCAGCAGAAGGCTACTTCCGGGTCAGCAGAAGGTCTGCAGGAAGTCCATCCCCTGTTGCCTAGGAAACTGATTGATCAGTGCCAGGCTGTCTGCAGTGACAAATCAAAAAACTAACCAAACGAACCAGCCTAAAGTTCATGATGGTTCGTCAGAAATGGGTTCTGACAAACTGTCGGTTCACAAACCATGAACCAGCCTGGTTTGTGCTGAATTTTGGTTTGTATTTCGGTTTGTGCCCATCTCTATTCAAGATATTGCTGTATGCTGTGGAGTTAATTACCAGCTAAGCTCCAGGTACTGACTGTATTATCTAGACAGCTAGCTTTATTGTTTTAACTAATAATCTACTGAGACTGTACTCTCTTTTAAATGGATTTGTTTAATTGTTAATTAATAAAGATTTCTATATTTCTAAACAGTAGTCTTTATTTCTGAGTAAGACCACCTTGGAACCCAAGAAGGGTTTTTCTGGGGGCATTGCCAAGTTTAAAAAAGAGCTTCTTTTAGTTCCAGGCATTGGAACCAAAATGACAGACCTTGTTCCTCTGAGAGTTTAGGCTTGGCAAGAGGGGAAAAGTTGCTACAGGTACCTATATGCTTTTAAAATGAAGTTCTATCATATGTTATGCTTACAGTATGCTGACAATTAAAAACAACAGCAACGGACCATGGACACTAAGAAGCAGAGATGAGAATCACTCATATCTCTACTTACCTCTCAATAATGTGCTCTCTAATCAGTGATACATGAATCTTATTTGTGCTTAAATCCTTCTTCTCCAAGAGTTTATCTCAGGACAAATCTGACCATTAGGAAGTCCATTATTTCCCACATCGCATTGGTTAGGGAAATTGACAGATGCTATATGCTATCTCTGTAACTTCTTTAATCTAGGCTATTTAACCAATCATGACATTTTATGCTCTAGCATTCATCATTCATGTGTCTTACGATTTTTTTTTACTACAGCTGCACAAATGGAAAGGTTGCATCCAGTTGTCAGTTATGCGATGGATATTGCTACAATGGAGGTATATGTCAGTTGGACCCAGAGACCAATATACCTGTTTGCCTGTGAGTACATTACTGCATTGTACTGTCATTGGAACATCTAGTGAATTCCTCTGAATATTTTTTTCTGTCCAAATTTTTCTGTTGCAACTAAATATTTGGTGTCCCAGGTTTTTTCCACTTTTGTCAATTTGCAGTATTTAGCTGAAAGTGATAGAAGAGTGACTGTCATTTTTAATTATGTTACTATATATATTTATGGCTGCCATTTGTACCCTCTTAAAGTGATGCGTAGATATTAGCACATGCATTTCAATAAAATGGCAGATGATGAAAATATATATGCACACAGACACTAAATGTTCTATGATAACTTGAATATATTTCCTAGTATGGCTATGTTAACTCCTGTAAATAAGTTTTACCATTTTAAAGTCAGCATTCATAAACGAAATTTTGACGTGAATTCTTAAATCAGGGTTAACTGTCATAGTTGTATTAATTTGTGTGTGGAGTTATAAGCACATACAGCAACTGCAGCATACTACTACCAATGGGACTGGTTTAAAAGAAAGTGTTTGGAGAGTACCACTGTGGGATGGAGCCTTATCTTAGAATCCCCCTACCATGCCTCCCAGCATAAGCTGGCTCATTTTAGCAACCTTATCGGAAATACACATGTGAATTCTAGGCATGTGAATATATCATTAAGTAAACATACTGCAACCGTGTCAAAACTTAAGGCACACAATTTCAGTCTATGTTGCACTATTATGCTTGATTTTCTTCTAAATGATGAGTGAAATAAATCATTTTGTGATTAAAAAGGTTCATAACTTACTGCAAATATATAATATTATTTTCATTGTTACTGGGAACTAATGGCTGAAGCCAGTCTCTTTATGGCATATTGCTGTAGGAGTGCAAAATGTCATTTGATGTCAATAGATCAGGACTGTATTAATTGAGCATGATCCATCCTAATGTGGCTAGAGTAACGGCATGTGTTAGAATGAGTGTAGGGCTTAATATATCCCTGATACTCTCTCCTGGTGTGCATGTGCAGCAATTGAACCACTATCAGAAACTGAAGAAACATGCACTCCTCTCTATCTACATCTAGCCTTTCATCTTGGTTACATATACGTTAATCATGCTCAGGGCCCAATGAAAAGGAGGGACAAATGGAGATAGGGTGATGTACACAGAGCTTCCATTATTAATAATGACTCAGGCACTGTGGTTGTCCACATGCTTGAAAGAGAGTGAGGAGAGCAACAGGACCTTGTTGCAGCCTGTGTTGTTCTTTTTGCCCAGAGGCACTGTGGCTGTGCCAGGATGGCTTTTGTCCAAAGCTTTCAGTAATGACGACTTTATGAATGACATCCAATTAGACTTCCCTGTGAAAGTGCTGAGCATTTTTCCTTATTGTTCATTTTACCATAACTGTGTATATGCATTTAAAGCATGTTCAGCAAAAGGCAGAATATTTATTTATTTAGCTGTATTTTACTGAAATTCTGCAGATGCTCTGTGGGGTTTAAAAGTCAGCGCTGTGACCAGAAAGTGAACCCTTGTGATTACTACTGTCAGAATGAGGGAATTTGCACTTTAACTGCGTTTAATGAACCAAGATGCAAGTAGGTTTAACCTTCCACTTAATGCTGCGCATTTGTGACATCATTTCAGGCCACAGTTCATTGGTTCACATCATATAGATCCATATACATTTCACAATTTATATGTAATCTCAGGGTTCATTTATGTAATAAAATGCAGCTTTTTGTAGTTTTGCTAATGAGTGTATTAAAATATAGTGTGTGTGGTAAAGTATTGCCATATAATTAGAAGTGAAACTTTATACTACTATTTATCAACACAATGAAAATAATGTGACATATTTGGAGTTTTGCTAAATAACCCTACCTTTAAATAGCTTTAAGTTTAGAAATATGACAGACTTCATTTACAATCATTATTTGATATTTTGAAATCTGATACTACAATACTAGAAGTTACAAGATAATTGAACAAGCAGTTTGTTAACCGTTGAAGCAATAAACTTCTTTATAATTATAATATGAAAATAATTGTTAAGAAGCAATTATCACAAACAGCAACAAATGAGAAAAACTCTCTTAACTCTTTCTATCGTTTACTGATGTAGAACACAATTTAGTTTCATTTGTCTGTCATCCTTCTTAATAGAATTCAGATATGTTTCCTGGAGAAAAATATTATTGCCCACTAGGCAATGAAATTACACTTGTCCTGCATAGCATAATCTTGAAAATAATTCAGAAAAAAAATCAGGGATTCTAATTTGAAGAGGTATCGTAACTCTTTTATTCCTTTATTAACACAGAACACAGTCCAACACAGAGTTAAACATACTTAATCATATTGAAATTAAGGCGTTTAAGCTTGCTCAATGCCATATTTCATTATGGTTATAGCATACAATTTTGAACTGATTCCAAAATCATGGCTGCCATATGGATATCTTCTATTTTTGTGATGGTTCTACATTGGAGGCATAGATTTGAAAAGATGTTCACCACATGGATTGTTCTAAGAACATAGAGAGCATTGGTGCCACATATTCTTGGTAGACATTAAGCGTGGAAATATTGTATGTGCAATCCACATAGTGAACAGTTTTCAAATATGAAAGCTCAATGTGGACCCAATGCCATACAGAAAGGTTTCCTAGTAGAAGCTTTGTTATTTGAATTGGCTTTTACATCCATTTTATGTCATATTTCAAACACCATTCAGAGACACTTTCTGGCTCCAGCCTATCATAAGTGTGAGAGATTGGGTTTTTCTTTGTGATTTGGCTATTGTTGAAGTAGATTCATAGACTAAAAGTCATGTTAAGATAAATTTGACAGCCAGTCTGTAGTATGCAATTCTTCCCAGGAAAAATTTTGTGAAGATGTGATAGTGCTATACAACCTGGCATGTTCTTTGGAAAGTACTCCAGAACTGCCCTGTAGTTTATCAGATATTTACTCTGAAGCTTGGACTAACTAAATATACTGTCTAGATATACATGCTACAGGTTTGATCCTGTACGTATAGTCTGATCCTGCACTTGTTCTCCTAAGTGCCACAAAGGCAATCACAACACATTCTCTGTGTAAATATATATGTCATTGTTATGGAGCTGTAGTACATGTATTTTTAAAACCATGCAACAAATATGTGGAAATCATACATGAATAGTAGTTGAGATTAGGCGTGTACACCTAAAAAAGATTCGGGTTTCCCGCTTTGGGTAACAATCTGCTGCCCGCATGCTGCCTTCTTTCACTCAGTGGGAGAACACCCTCTTCCCCTCTCCCATCCGGTGAAAGAAGGCGGCAGGAAGCTTTGAAATCAGCACTTTTCTTGCCATGCAAACAGCAAAAAAAGTACTGCTTTGAGCTTCCTGTGCCATCTTCTTTCATCGGATGGGAGAGGGGAGGAGGAAACCCCCTCCTCCCTTCTCCCATCTGATGAAAGAAGGCAACAGGAAGCTTTGAAATCAGCACTCCCCCCCCAAGTTGGAAGAACAAGACAGACACAAGGCTTTGGAATTAAGGGCTGCTTTATTAAATATGACATCAACTCTAAACTGCGGCAAAAGCTAACTGGCAGTACAAGTCAAGCCACAAGGTCACTCCCTGACCCACGCCTTGACCTATCTAGGTGAGCCCTACTGTTTGAGCGTGAGCTATTCTTGGAATGGCTTCGGCCCTGCCGGCCAGGCAAAGGGTTCCCCCCATCAAGCTCCTAAAGCCTCAGCCATACAGCATGAGGGAAGGACTTGCACCTGGGGTTCCCTGGAGGCAGTCTGCCAGGTGGTGGTAGCCATGAAGCATACTGTCCCTCCTGACAGACCCCATTTCCCCACCACTGGGGAATTGCCAAAGTGGTGCTCACCAGCCCGCTCCCTATTCCCCAACTTTCTTCTGCCAATGTGAAAGGGCAAGCCTCTGCTTAGGCCCTCATGCTCCACAGGTGGCCTAGTGCCAACCTGAGCCCTTGCCGCAGGTCATCTAAAAAGATGTTGCCAGAAACTGACAGGTGGATCCTGTCATCCCTGTAAAGGGTGGCACATGCAGCCTTAATCCTAAAATGAGGGAGATAAATCCCAAGTCCCTCTGCCAACACCTTCTGTATGGCCCCTAGGGTCAAGTGACTCTCTCCACACACGCCGTGCGAGCATTTCTGACCAAAAAATGTAGACCCTGGGCCAACAGCTCTTGATCACTTTCCAGTCAGCAATCACCTGTAAAGACAGGGCCCTGCCTTTCAACAAACCCAGATCATTTTCACCCAAGTGGATGATCAAAATGTGTGGGGGAGGACCCATCCTTCCCCCAAACAAGAGAGGCAGCAACCCTGACCACCGGAGGCCCAGCCATTCTGTTGAGGTAACTTCACTCAGCCAAAGCTGAGATCTGACCGGTGTCCTTCTGGCTTGGATGGCAGCCCAGAACACCATACTGTATCCGGCAATGAGGATCCGCTTCCTCTCATGGCGACCCATCGCACCTAGGAAAAATTCAAGCCGAGTGAGATTCCAACAAAGGTAGAGTACGAATGTAAGACTGGTAGGCAGAAGATTTCCATCTGCCCACCCTCTGAATGGCTTTGCCAGTGTACCCCATGGCAGCCGCAGTCGATGCCGCCCCATTTTGGAATGAATGGGTGCCAAATTTGACACCCGACATGTCCAACTGGCACAATGCCCTGTTCTTCACTGCCCAGAACTGGTACCATGTCAAGGGAGAATGGTTGCGGTGGCAAAACAACACTCCCCGGTCATCACTCCTGACTTCTACATAACTTCGGAGTGCCCACACCGGACATAATCCTTCCTCCTCGCAGGGGCCCAATGTAAGTACCGTCCCCACCTGCTTCTGGTCTGTCTTTGATCGCTTAATCCTAATCGAGACCCTATTATCTACGAACTCAACATCCTGGGCCAACAGGGCATGACCCGAAGTGTCCTTCTGTGACTGAACCACTAGTTCACTTACCCGCAAGGCACCGAAGAATACTGTGAATGCTGCAGCATGAAATAGTGTTCCTTCAAAATCAGAACTATGTACAGTTCCCCAGACTGAACTCAAGTTGTTAAGAATGGCAGGGGAAATCGGCTGTCTCACAACTATAACACTTCAGTGTTACCATTTTCCTTTTAAAAAAAAACTGGATCAATTTTCCTTTACCAAAACTCATGGCATATTTGTTGTCTCATTATATGACACTGGCTGGGATAATTATACACCTAGTGGCAGTCAGTTAATTTATAAGGAGTTATTTTATGACTGGGTGTGTGTACTGAAAGATAATTGTCAGTGCTAATGGCTGTGCTTTGGGAATATGGTATACTACTGTGTATGTGGCATTGTCCTAAAAGGAAAAAGTCGCAGCTACTTCTCTGTGCATTCTTTCAATAAAATAAAATGCAACCAGAGAGCAATTTTGCCCCAGAATGTTCTTAAAGAATTTTTCAACTGTAGTTCTTGTACGACACTTATTACTGACATAAGATGGCAGCCATCACAAAGACATTTTGTACTGATTTCACTGTCACATGCTATCCTATTACACATGCTTAAATAGATCAAAAGATTATTTGCACAATTAATGTATAGCCTTCCTTCCCATTGATTTGTAAAATTACTGTATGTTTTGATCTGCACAGTTAGGTTCACAGTTTGACAGTTTACTTGGTGTTCAGACAAGTTAATCCACCTGAATTAAATGTGAAAATAGCAAGCTTAATTCCAATTTTTTTACCTGAATTGGGCTATAGATAAGAACAAGTGAGGATCCTGCATGGACTTGCTGGGGGAGGGGGAATTTTCTCTTATACCACCTTCCCATATTATTTCCCCTTTCTCTCATTCTGGCAACCATTATATCCTTTCCCTCTTCCCATTCATCAAACACTCTTTCTTCTATCTTTCTCCGTCTATATATTATTATTTTTTATGTCTCATCTTTCTCCCAAATGAGAACCCAAAGCAGCTTATATCATTATTATTATCTCCATTTTATCCTCAAAACAAATCTTGAAGTAGATTAGCCTGAGGGTGAGTGACTGGCCCAGGGTCACCCTGCTGACGTCCATGTCAAGAGTGGGGATTTGAAACTGGGTCTCCCAGACCTTAGACTGACACTCAAACCATTACAGCGTGTTGGCTCTCAGATTTTCCTCCTTCCCTCCCTCAGCAGTCTCTCCCCGGGAGAAATCTGGCCAAGCTGTAAAATTTATATGGTAGCAAGTCATGCAGGTAAGTTGTGTGATGGCCTACTGCCGAGCCTTGCCAAGCTGTGCAAACTGAGCAGAGGCTGCCTCAGCACCAGGCAAGCTGTGTTACACAGGGATTGCATTCTGGAATTTCTGAGCCAAAAATCTGCATGAAAATCACTATTTGGGGTCATTACCATGATTTTCCTGAATGGTTACACAAATCTGGGATTCTTAGGCATTACAAAAAGCAACCCCCCCCCCAAAAAAATCTATGTAGTATTTTTTTATTTGGGTGCTTACCATAAGCATCAGCAGACATTTTTTTTTCTCAGGCAATGGTCCATGGAAGGTGGCACGGGACCCAGTAGAACTGTGGTTCTGTCTTGCTCCTTCCTCTTCCCTCCCTTCTTTGTGCAGGGTGGAGCCCTTTTTTCCTCTACAAGTAGGATGGCTGGGGGTACTTTGTTCAGGGGCCTGTAGAATGGAATTCTGTGTTCCCATCTGCTTGAAACGTAATGGTTCTTTAGTGGACAGGCAGCACTAGTTCCCCTGCAGTGTTAGTGTTTAGCCACCTGAAAAAAGTATCCCATAGGGAATAGTGGCAGAGTTGCAGTTCTCCTTCTGTCCCTCCTTTGTCACTTTATGAAAGGAAACAAACTACAACAAGGAAGAATGCCAAACACAGAGTTTTCAGTGGGAAGGTAAAACATTTTTATTTTCAGTCTCTTTAAAAATAGGTAAATGAAATAAGTGCAAACAGGGTTTGTTTTTTTTCAAATGCTGATGGCTGGCTGCCTCTCTCCTACTAGGCTGCCACTTGACTGCTATTTCTTTCTGTTTCACCTTAGGAGTCTAAGGTGCCACTGGACTAAAATCTTGCTGCCCTCCTCCCTAGGAATGAGTAGAGAGAAGTGTGCCTGTGCCAAGAGGCAACTACTTTGGCATCTGTAAAACAGAACCACTTTGTTTGATCTGCTTGAAATTTACCGGGTCTTTAGATTAGAGGAAGGACTATGTACAGTGCACATTTGGTGGCACTATCTTTATAAAGAGCTTCCCTAATCCCTTGAATACATTCCCCATTGAAAACAATGGTCCTAAAATGCTGGAACCTGAAAAACCACAGAGGTTTGAATCCCATACAGGTAACATAATACCTCAAAATCAGCCATCATGATAAAAATCCCTCCACCCTAAATCCTGACTCCAAAATGTTAGCAGGTTTTTTTTTCCCCATTAGAGTATATCCTTACTGACTTAAATTATAGCCACTGCCACAGCTGGGTGAGTTGCACTAATTATCCCACATGGGCTTGGTTTGCTTCTGGCCATTGGTAGCACAAAAGCATCACTTCCTGGGCATACCACAGTCAGCCAAGTCCAGTTTTGGTTTGATCCAACCAGCGGTTGATATTAGAGGAAACAATGGATGTATCTTGCTTAGGGTGACAAAATATCCTAAATCAGCCCTGGACGATAACATCATTTGTGGCACAAAATAGAAAGAAGTAGAGCAAACAGTTGTGAAGGAATGCAATGAAAGAGATTTGTTGTTATGGCTCACTGATTTTTGTTCTCTATATTACCCATGGATTTTGGGATCAGTATCTGATTGTGCTTCTTGTATAGTGTATTGGTGATTTTGAAGAATATGTTAAAGGCTTCAATGATATAGTTCATTTGCAAATGAAGGCCAAATATGGTTTTAGGCATACAGGAAATAGACTGTCTCTCCCCTATAAAAATTATAATTGTTCTCTATAGTGCCATCACCATGTTACATGAACCAACTCATCTCATTTTGTCCTAAGTCAGCTACTTTATGTGAATAAAAAGGTGGAAAAAGCTAAACAGTACAGCCACTGGTTAATCGGTGTACCCAAAAACAGAAAAGCATTTTAGCAGGCAATCCTATGCAGAGTTGCTCCCGCTTAAACCCACTGATTTCAATGGAGTAACTCTATTTCAGATTGCACCGTAAATCCCTTAATCCAAATTTCAATGAACACTAAAATGCAGGCGGACATTTCTTTTGAGTATACCAGTTTAGTAATGTACACAAAAAACCTCAAAGTATAAAATAACTAAACTGCTAGCAATGCAACGTGGATTCAGCAATGAAGTCCTTTTCTGTGATATTAAACACTTTTTAAAGATGTCTTTTTAATAACCATAATTCTAGTCAAAGTTAATTAATCTTTGATGAATTTTATAAAGATTTACTATTTTATCTTGTTTTATTTTCATGTACATTTCTACTTGTGATGCCTGAATGATGCCTCATTTCCAGCAGATTCTTGTAGAACAATTAAACACTTTAGCTAGAACGGAATGACCCATGCCCACTCAGGAACATCTCTCCTTGTCAAGGGCATAGACTTGACAAGGGCAAATCAGTAATCTTACCTGAAGTAGATATTTTTTCACAGAAATTAGGCAGCATGCTGAGCATTGTGGATGCTGCTACTGTTATCACTGACCGCTATATGGTAACAATGGACATGTAATACAGGTATCTCTCTTTTTAAAATTGTGTTGCGCATTTAGGGGAAGTGACTGTGGCAACACATTTAGACAAGAAAACTGGTATTTGAGGTGACAGAAATAAACATCTGTTCACTTTAAAGAATTTTTAATAGTTGTTATGGTTCAATGAACAGCCAAGTCACATGGATCAAAGAATTAGACTGTAAAATAGTTGAGAAAATATAAAGTGTTAAAGAGTGATAAAGATTATACCAGTATTTTTAAATGTGCAAATCCATGCGCATGTACTAGAGAATAAAGCTAACTGCATTCAATTATATATACTTCTAAGTAAACACTCATCCATGAAGCAGCTACTCAATGAAAGTTAGAATGGCAGCAGAAAATCTTTCATCACCTGTATTTTATATTTGTAATCGGCCAGCAAATATCTCTGCTGCCTTTTCTCAGCAGCGTCCAAAACCCTTTTCTCCCCTCTCAGTTTCTCCAACAGGCTCCAACTGTTATTGGTCTAACATTCCTCTCCCTCTTATTGGTTGGTTCTCAGGATAGGCTGAGCTGGAGCCAGTTCTGTCCATCAGAGCCCCATTGAATGGACTTCAGTAGGATTTTCTGTAGACCTGTTCAGGTTCCATTCCTTTGATATTTAAAGGTAATTATTCTTGAGGAAAGTATAGGGCTGCTAAGTTTACACAGAATTCTCTATATAAATAAAGGATTCCATTTCCCTTGACCAGGAAGATATATAGCACTATATCATTCATTTTGTATCTTCTCTTTGTCATCTCTCTATTCCTATTGTCCTTCACAAACTTTTATTGTTTTTAATTATTCTTCTATGGTAGCTGAATTAAAGCCAGACTAGGCACTGTGGTTTTAGGTTTTAGGAAAGGAAACACTCCTGTTGTCATGTATGTTTGTATTTTTCTTTCTGTCTTCCTCTATTTATTTGTCTCACACACACCTAAACACCCTTGGATTTTACCAGTTTGGGTTGGTCTAACTCTTCCTGGTATGCTACTGCCAGAGGTCATAAATAAGAACAGTTTGCTTATATAGCGTTCTTCTAGACAGATTAGTGCCTACTTAGATTGTCCCCACAATGCAGCTGGGAAGCTGGGGCTGAGAGGAGTGGCTTACTCACGGCCACTTGCTTGAACTCAAGACAGTAGTGGAATTCAAACCAGCAGAGTGTATATGATAGCAATTCACCTTTTACTTATGCAGTCATAATCATAGCTACTGAAAAAATGCATCTTTAGATTATCAGTGTATTTAGGAACATGCTTTCAGTTTCTTAAAAGAAATACAGCAGTTCAAAGAAAAAAACTCTGCTAATTAGATTCTTAAAAATTAAAGATTTTCTGTATTAGTCCATATTTTATAGAGATAAATATAGAGATAAAATATAGGTGATAGAAACAGACTTGATGCTAAGACATGTTTTAGCAGCAGATGTTTACATGAGATGGAAATATTAAAAATGCAGATACATATAGGTTGATTATGCGATGATCGATGGTAACAATTTTCTTCGCTATTAATGGTTATGCATTGTATTTTAAGAATAATTATCTTCTCTTGACTTAGTGGATTAAAGGTAACTTTGCAAGCAAGAACAAAACCAGAAAATGCTTTTTTATGTTAAGCATCAAGTGTTTGGTTTACAGTGTGCTAAGAATACATTCGTTGGCTTGAACAGTAAATTTAATAATACATTACTACATTCTCTGTTTTTAGTTTAATGAATCTTCTTTCCCAGTGGAAATTTATGTGTAACATCACAGTTTGTAGGTGAATTGTACTAAAGCAACAGCTCTGAAACTTTTACACATTTGTATTCTTTCTTGACCTGAACAAGCTGTAAAATTAACAAATTAATGGCACAATAAATATCACAGGTGCATTTTTATATCAAAGTAAACATTAAGCATCAATCTTTGTAGCATACTTTGCTTTTGTTATCTTGATAAGGTGAACAGTAAGGCTATTTGGCTTAGTTCTTGCCTTGATCACTTAAAAGGACTCAGGTAAAAAAAGCATGCAATATACCTTTTTCCCATCCTTAAAAATATATAGGCAGGATGGAAGGTTATCACAAGACTGCATCTATCATCTTTCTCTAACAATTGAAGAAAATAATGAATTGGATTTCTTATGGTCTCTGTTTTAAAGGTTCTGATATTTATATGGATCTGCACACACTGAAACATTTTTAAAGCCTCTTTTCTGGATTCCTTTGCTCATGTGCTGAATTGCTTTTTCACAGTGAAAAATGTATTAGTGAAATTAGCCCTCACTCCAAATTTTATGCATCATGACTGTTTCCTAGCTTGTACATCTTTGGCCATTTCTAACGCCAATCTGTGCTGTTCTTCTATTGCCCTGTAACATTTCTTGATATGACAGATTTTCTCCCTGGACTACAGACCTCGACCAAGGTGTGCTTTTCCTAGTCATTTGCCCCTTTGATTGTGGGGGATGAAGATACTATGGGCATTGGGGAGGCAATACTGAACCATGTTTTGCCAGTCCATTGCTGAACCGCAAGCTATGCCTTTTTCTCTTCCCATACAAATATGCAAAAATGCATTGCATATTATGTAATTCACTTTACAAAATGAGTATGTTCTCTTTAGATTCAGTTTAATATAATGAATGGGAAGTTTTGAAAAAGGTTTAAAGTCATATAGTGTATATTAAAGAATTTACTCTAAATGGTATTTATTGCATAAACATTTATTTATATATATCATGTAATTAAATTGTGGTATATGCATAAATGTGCAGTTACTGCACAGGAAAAGAAATAAATGCTAGTGTAACTGTGCTATCTATATTAAGTCAATACATTTAAGTAACAATATTTTGTAAAAGCAAGTGAAGTTATATTAAATTGAAGTAATTGTATCAGTAACATTGGGATCTCTTGGTTAATGAAGATTTACAATGTAATCCTAAGAAGAGTTCCTCCAGTCTAAGCCCATTGAAATCAATGGCCTTGGTGGTGAATTCTGCTTACGATGGCATTGTTTATATAGTAGTGGCAACTATAAATCATTATATTTATGTTTTGCATTTGGTATTTATTGCAGTTTTATTATACTTAATCTCACAGACGGGCACTGCTGTGTGACAACCTTATGACTATATAAACTGTTGTATATTTTTTAAAAAAAAATATTAAAGAAAAATATTCAGAATTATTGCACTATGCTGGAGTAATTTTTGTTCACAGTGGAACATGGCTTTGTCATTCACGTGGGTTATGTTTGCTAAGTTTAATAGGTATTTGTATCAATTGTGAGTATGAACTGATTTTTACTCTGAATTGGATTGTTTTAGATGTTCCACCAATTGGGCAGGAACACAGTGTGAAAGGCCCGCTCCCAAGAGCAGCAAGTCTGACAATATGAGTACGAGTAAGTTTTTTTAAAGTAACAATTTATTTCCAATGGTGCTGTGCATGTGCAGAATGCTCTAGTGTGAAAATATGACCTGAGTGGGACAGAACAAATGTGACAGAAGAAAGGGTGGGGACAGGCAAGGGCTGATGAACAATGTACAGATGTTATTCAATACTGTTCTTATTCTTTGTTGCAGGAAGTATTGCAATCATCGTCCCTCTAGTTCTCTTGGTGACCCTGATCACTACATTGGTAATTGGTTTGCTCCTTTGTAAAAGAAAGCGAAGGTAAGGAATTTCTTCTTGGTGTCCTTCAGTTTTGTCACAAGAAAGAAGACTGTGCATGAGAATAATTCAGTGTAGTGAAGTTCTATAAAGCAGATGCAGCACTTTAGACAAGGGTAACAAGAGGGCACTAATTACAGCCATGACTTCATTTAGTATACTGTGTGGAACTAATCTGAAAAGCTTAACCCCATGGAAATTCCTGATTACTTTTCTCCAGAGAAGGCATATGTTTCTTTGCCAGTGAGGTTCCATTTAGACTGATTGGCTGAAAGCCCAACAGCAGCCATCCTGTTCTATATCTGATCCTAACTATATTAAAAACATGTAGGGCTCTCGCAGCCTTGTGTTTGACGAATCTCTGAGCTGGTAATAACTGAGCTGAAACTAGATCCAGAGGAGTTAACCGTGTTAGCTGAAACTAGTAATCTCATGAACTCAGTGCTTGTGGTGCTACTTCCTAATTTTCCTTCACCCGTCCCATGCAGCACATCATTAGGTTGTAATGATTATACCTAACTTTAATTGTGACCTAAAACATATGCAGTTTATATAGTATGGTTGTGTCATTCCCCCTCAGACTTTCCTTATGCAGACTTCCCATGCTCTTGTGTGAGAGCAGCTTATGCAATAATCATTGCTTATAAAAATTCTGTAAATATTTACTGCAGAACATACATAAACGTACTAGTTTGGATTGTGCTAAACATATCTGCTGATGGAAGGATTTCCATCAGTAAAATGTTATTTTCTCACTCCCTGCCCCGAAACCCAAGATGCCCCCCGAAATGCTGCTGTTAAGGGATAGGGGACCTCCTGGAACAAGACAAATCAGAAGTCTATAGCGGGGAGTGAACCCACCAAAGCCACCACCTGTTCCAGCAGAAAGTCTCTGGGGGATCCAACCTTAAAAAAAATCATTTTATTTCATTAGCACTGATGTACAAATCATGCTCGTAATAGGTGAATGATAAAAAAAACACAGCTGTTCATTTTTTAATAATAGGATATATAGATACTATATAACGATGTTTCCATTAATTTACCTGTTTATCATCTTTTTAAACATTAATTTTATCATTTTACAGTTTGCATTACTGATATAAATTTAGAAGACTATTAGTTAAGGGCTAATGCTGATATGAGAAGATTTTCATTTTGAAGTCATCTTAATAGTGATAAGCCCATTTACTTAGATACATTGTAGATATAACAATAATGACAGTAATTATTATAGACACTTAATAAAAGTTATAAAATTATTCAAGATGTTAAGAATATGTATACAAAACTCTCCCAGAATATGAGAATTTGGGGGAGGGGCGCTTAATAGTGGGCAAGACAAACAAAAGGAAGTACTTTTTTCAAACAAGGCACATTTAACCTGTGCTTACAATTTCACAGGATGTGGAAGCTTAGGAGGCATTAAAAGAGGAATGGAAAAAATACTGGAGGATGTCTGTCAAAGGCCATTAGCAATCCAAAAATGGAATCTCAGAGGCAATATGTAATATTAATTGCTTATTAATCTTTTATTCACCAGGTAGGAGAGGGGAGGACGAGGGGGTTCCCTTCCTATTAACCTTCACACAGCTAACCAGGGTAAAAATATGTAGGTCCCTGCCCTCAAGGAGCATACAATCCAAAACAGACAATGGGGAAGACTGCAGAGGGAGAGGAAGAACAGACAATGACAAGAGATCTCTGTGGACAAACACGATCCTTAAAAATGGCTGTTCTTGAGAATGCATCTCTTTTATATATAAGTGAGAATTTCATGTCATCACTAGTCAGTAGAAAAATTATCTGGGCGAGACATTTCCTCCCTTGTTAACATTACCAGGATTCCAGGTTGTGCTTGATAACTGAAAAATAATCTTTTAATATGTATGACCCAGATAGACTGGAATATATTTTATATTTTTCCTTGATATATTATAGGACAAAAACAATCCGAAGACAACCAATAATAAATGGAGGAATCAATGTAGAAATTGGTAACCCATCATACAATATGTATGAGGTGGGTCATAATCCCAATGAAAGGGGTCTTTCAGATTTTACGTTAAATCCAGAAAAGGTAATATTAAATATCTTTGTCATTTTGCTTTCACATTCAAAGAATCATGTATTATAAAAATAGTGAATGCCATTTTTTTAGAACGCTTAACTTGTCACATATGAAAAACACTTTTTGATGCAGACATCAAGTGATGAATATGCATGGATAACTAGCTCTGTGTTCTAAATAGTAATTAACAAAGCAGTTTATATGTATAGCAGTACTGATTCCTTCTTAATATACATTCATTTAAATGAAAGAACCATGGTACATTGTCAGCTTTCTCTAAATTCAGTATGATCTGTAAATATTGTGTGTGCAGAAGGTTTTTGTAATCTGTACTAACAATAATCTTTGATTTAATCAATTTGCAGAAGAACTATAATAAAACTGTTTCTTCTCCCTAGGAAGTAGGGACCACTCTTGATCTTGACATTCCTCTTCCATCTAAATTCAAGACTAAATTCAAGATTCCTGTCCCTTTCCCCAGTCTAGCATTGCCTAGGGACCAGTCCGCAGGTTTTCATGCAATTCTTTCAAGATCACATTTACTACTTACAAAAAAAAGTTTTGTTCTGTCTTTCATTTTGATTATGTCCTTCACCTGACATAACTTAGGCAGGAACTGGCAACACTTTGTAGACAGAATTTCTTTCAAAAGGGTCCTAGTTTCCTAGGCCCACCACATGTTCCTTTGACTGCATGCCTGTCATACCAGTAGGGTTACCAGTAAACATGGGCATGAACGGGAAAAAAACCCAAACAAGCTGTTAGTTGTTTGTTGCCATCCACGAACAACAAACAGAAAGGAACATGATCCTGTTCACAAACATGTTCATTGTTTGTGGCCCCTTAAAGATCCCTTTAAACTATCAGTTGGCAGGCGGCAGGGGGGGTTCCCCCCATTGCTTGCCAGCTGATAGTTTAAAAGGCCCTTTCCTGCCATGTGCAAGGGGCAGGGCCCTTTAAACATCCCACAAACTGACCTTCCCAATGTCCAATACCTACCAAATTTGCAAGGGACATAGTTCTCACTGTCCTCCAAAGCCCCCCCCCCCAAGTTTCAGAGAGATTGCACCCAGGGAAAGGCATTTTCCATGGGTCCTTCCCTTTGTTGTCATTTTCTGTTCACAGTGGCAAAAATGGGACTCTCTGCTTGAAGTACTTTGAAGGGTTAAAGCCAGAAGGAAAGCCAGAAGGAGTTCATACCAAGTTCAGTCCCTGCCATTGCCAGGGGAATTGATTGAAAGGCCCCAGACTGTCTGGCTTGCCGAACAGCTGACGAAGGCAACGAACGAGGCTTGCAACATCCAGTTGTTCGTTTAGAATGGAGCCTCACGAACGGCTTGTTCGCAAACAGAATAATGGGCTGTTCGTGGGTTTTTCCATTCATAATGCTGTTCGTACCCATGTATATTTACCAGTCCCCTGGTAGGGGTGGGGTATCCCCCACTCCCAGCCTCTGCCCCCTCACCACCTCTCATCTGGCCAGCAGCTGAATCAAAATGAAAGTTCAAGAATAAAACCTTGGAGTGATGCGTCCCATTATATTGAAATTGAGCATTAAAAGTCACCCAGACATTTTTCTGAGTTTAGGAACTAAGATTTTGACACCACCATATTACCAATTGCATGGGGTTACAAGTTGGTAGGGAAAGCACCACAACAGATTTTGATCTATACTCTATGGGGAAAAACTGCAACTACCTTTCGACATATCTCCCCATTGGATGAAATTTGCAATCCACAAAGATGAACATTGGTGCACATGTAAATCATTATTTTCCTCTGCAAATACTGCATCTGGCTAGAGAGTTTTTCAGAGGATCCTCTCCCACTTGAGAGCCCCGTTCTTTACAATTGTTTATAACCTTCTATATAAACATATGTAATTGCTGTTCCTTCACTACCATGTTTTCTTTGCTATGGTTGTTTAGCATTACAAGGTGCGAGATCCTGTTCCTTCCAGCTTGGACTAGGAATAGTGAGTTCCTTTCCCACTGGAAATTCAGATAATAAGCTACTCTAGCTGTATAGAGGCAGCATTTAAAGGAGAAATTGTCTTCACATTGCTTTCAAATATGATCATCTGCACAGTCTCTTAAAGAGAATCCCTTTTTGACTATTACAAAGTATATGGTTGCTGAGTGACAGAATAACAGGATTACGTTAATTCTAGAAATTTTAGTGTCTCTTTGTCAATGAGTAGTGTGCAACCCAGGTATGGTCAACAGGGAAATGTAATAATTGGTTCTTAAAGCATTTGATAAATGGAATATCAATCTGGGTGGTAATCTTTAAAAGAAATGGTTCTTGAACTGATCTCATGCTTTATGTGAGAGACAGCTGAATCAAAGCTTGTACTGGATTTTTTTTTTAAAAAAACCTGTTCATATTGCAGTAACTCAAACTTGGTCAGATATGTTATTGTGCTCATTGCTTGTTTAATAGTATTTCAAATTGTAGGGAAAAGTGAATTATTTTAAGCAAAGAAACTAAAATGCAAAAAAAATCCTTTATTTAAATGCAGGCCAGGTATATTGGGGGAGGGACCACAGTCTTCAAGCTTCCCCACACAGCACCGCCTATCTACTTAAACTCTGATCTGAAAGGACCTCTAACAGCAGGGGTGAGAAACTAATTCATTTTCCATGCTCATTCTATCATGCCCCATTTGAAGGCTATAAAAGGTTCTTGATAAAAAGAGAACATACAAACAGCATTTAGTGAACATCAATGCATTTAGGAGAAACTAGTGTGACATGTTATAATACCATAAATAAATCAAACCAAGTAGAATTCCATCGTATTTTGCTCAACAGCAGTAGCAAAGTAGAGGATCACCTGCTGTTAAAGCATGAAAATATGCAAATAGGTTGTCTTGTTTCCTGTCTCTGGTACTAAGAGACTGATCAGATTTTTGTGTTGGGGAAAGACCAACCACCATTGCTACTACTTAGATGTGTTCTGTAAGAAACTAAGCAGAGGAGCCCTACCCTATTAATGGTATAATAGCACACCGCTGATAGTTGCAGTGTTGTTCAGGCACAGAAACAAGTAGAGCAGAGATTTGTCAGGATGCTTCTACAGTTTATTTGGCACAAACATACACTTGTACCTTGAAACTGCTAAAGGGAAGGGTTAAGCAGTTAGTAAGCATGCATAATTAACTGAAGACCTTTTATCACAGGAGAATAAGCTGGCAAGTGAACTGAGTTGTGCCTTGCTACATAAGTGATAATACATGCACAAATTGTGCCAAGTTGTTTTTCTGAAACTTATATAATTGACAAATAAATCGTAGTCAGTTTTTCACTTAAATGAGCATAAACTGACCATCCAGTATTAGTAAATAATTTGTACACTAGCGTATACATGATTTATATTATAGAACACCTGTTGCTGCACCATACAGTGTTATAAACCATATAATTATTCCACAGTTCCAGTAACATTACACAAGTTCAAATATTAATGTCCTAATGAGAACTGAAGGATGTTATCCATTGCACAACTGAACATGTTTCAAATTTGCATATGTATAATTGTGTTTTGGATAATGTCCAAATTGTTTGGTGCAGTAAAACCAATTAATGAGCATAATACAATCCAAATAAAGTAGATGCACTTAAACCACATTCAAATTAATGGAGCTGAAGCACTGCAGTGGGATGTAAATACTCCTAATTGGTGCCACCTATTTCTGAACAATGTACTAAAAATCTCAGCATTCTTTCAATGGCATTTTATTATCATATTCATATGCAACAACATTTGTATTCATATATTTCATTTTAGTGTGCTTTCAGTCATTGAAAATATTTCAACATGCATGTATTGTTGTTCATCAGAGAAATGTGGATTAGACAATCATTTTTAGAACATAATATGGTATGTAGAAAGCCTAGAAAGATGCATGGATTGTTAGGGTTTAATCTGTAGCTTGTCCAATCCTGAGTGATGAAATTCAAACTAATTTGAAAGCACATAGGTACATCATGCAACATGCATCTTGGCCCTAAGCATCCTTACTCAGGAATAAATCTTACTAAACTTATTCTCCTGTAAATGTCCCTTAGCAACGATTTCTTAATGCATAGTAATTGCACTCACTCGTGGAAACTGCTTAACTTGTTAGGGTTTAATTTACATTGCCTATATTTCCTTTAAAGGTATTATACTGGTGCTAAGTAGTAAATTATATATATTATGTCTCAGTTGAAATGCTCTATTCAAGAACTCAGTAAAAAGCTTTTATAATTTTTCAAATAAAGCAAAACATAAGATACGTTAGAGTTACACGTATTTCACTCACAGGTTCATGTAAACATTGTGAGGAAATATAACCATCTCTAGAAAATCATCCTACACAAACATGAAATATTCTGTATACCTTTCTGGTAAATTTTTGTTCACGTCTCTGAAAATTGGCCATTTAATTAGAAACGGCTGGACTGATCTCATTTAACTTCTGTTTCAATTACATGTGCTTAGCACAGTATAACAATGTAATCCTAAATGTGCTTAGTGAAAATAATATCTGTTGAAATAGTAGAGCTTGATCTAGCAGAATGGCTCCTGCAGGTACCTGCATTTTCAACAGAGGATGTAGAATTTTTCAGCTGGCCCAAGTCCCAGGCCTCTACTAGACTACTTTAATGAAGAGTACACCTCTTCAGGTTTGTTCTACCATCCCCAAAAGAAATATAGGAACAATTTATCACTTGTGTCCACCAAGAGCTATTACAGATATGCCATGTTTAGTTCCTCAGGGCATTAAAACATTGATTTTTACCTTTTTAAAGACTCATTTTCTAATTAAAACCACAAAAAATAATTAAATATATATAGATATATTTAAGTAAGAATTGTCTAACACCTGTAGAGCACAAGAAAAATAAAATGAAGGATAAACACAATCCTCTAGCCCTAAGGTCTAAAACCTACCTCTTTATGAGAGAGAATTGAGAAGTAATCTTCAAGTTATCCAGTTTCTATAATTCATTAACATTATTGAAGCCATCTTTCTTTCAGTCACCTCCTCCTTTGCAAGAGTTTCTTCTCAGGAACTCTGAGGATGCTCCTTGGAATTCCTGGCAGTCCAGGGGTCTCTCTAGACAATATGTTCCTGCATGAGCATGCACTGGTTTTAATGTCATCTGAAGGGAACTGCTTTTTTTTTTTAAGAGCTCATACAATCTCAGAATGGCACTCCAAGGGAAGGGAGTGCTCCTTCCTTCCCCCAAGCCACTCCTTGTGTGAAAACAACACAGAAAGGTTATTTTGCTAACTTTGTGTAGAGATGCTCCACAATGAGCTGCAAAATCAGTGAAATAACTCCCCTCGAACAAGAAAAAGGCATTGCTACCTTAGCCGGAATAAGAGACAGACACAGGCTTGGAGATAAAAGGGGCCGTTTATTAATGTAAAATAACGTAACTACAGCAAGGGCCAACTATGCAGTACAGGTCAAGCCATGGGGTCAGCCCCTGACCACCGCCTTGACCTGTCTGTGCGAGCCCCAAAGCCCCGGGTATAGGCCATCCATGGAATGGCTGCAACTCGGCCAGCCAGGCTAATGGATCCCCCCATCAAGCTCCTAATGCCCCAGCTGTACAGCATGAGGGAAGGATTTGTTCCTGGGGATCCCCGCAGGCGTCTGCCTGTGCTATGGTAGCCGTCACAAGCATATCGCACTGATGGCAGACCCTGTTCCCCCACGTATGGGGGAAATGCCACTGGGTGCTTACCGGCCTGCTCCCTATTCCCCAGAATCTCCTGCCACCGGAAGGGCCAAGCCTCTGCTTAGGCCCTCACACTCCACAGGTGGCTTAAGTCCAACCTCAGCCCTTGCCGTAAGTCGTCCAAGAAAATTTCATTGCCCACTGGTGATAAATGCACACCATCATCCCGATAGAGATGGGCAAATTCGGCCCTAATTCTAGGGTGCGGCAAATAAATCGCCAGGCCTTCCCCAACAGTTTCTTCATGGCCCTGTTGGCCTTTCAATGAGCTCCTTCTATAGCCCATGGGTCCAAGGCCTCACGCCACATCTGGCGTCGCAGTATTTTGGACCAAAATATAAGCACGCCCAGCCAACGGCTGCTTATTACCCAGAGGTCCACAGTGGCTTGGAGTGACAGGGCCTTTCCCTGCATTAGACCAAGGTCATTTCCACCCAAGTATATGACCAAAACGTGCGGGGGCGGACCCTTCCGCCCCCCAAATAGGAGTGGTAGCAAGGCCGGCCACCAAAGGCCATGCCGGCCCAGCCATTCAACCGTGGCAACAGCACTGAGCCCCAACTGGGATCCAGTCAGAATCCATCTGGCTTGGTGGGCAGCCCAGAACACCATGCTGTGTCCACAAATCACGATGCTGTGCTTCACAGGACCCGATGCCGCACCTAAAGAAAGAGCAGTTGGGGGGCCAACACTGGGACAGAGGGCGGATATATGATTGAAATGCACCCGACCTCCACCGGCCCACTCTCTGTATAGCCTGCTGGGGATAACCCATAGCTGCAGCTGTAGAGGCCACCCCAATCCGAAAGCAATGGGTACCGAATTTGACCACAGAGAGCCCCAGCCTGCCCAGGGCCCTTTCTGTGACTGCCCAAAATTGATAGTGGCTCAATGGGGTCGCATCAATATGCTGAAAAAAGGCCCCCTGGCCATCACCCCGAAGTTCAACATAGTCCTTAAGAGCCTGCACAGGGCAGAGCTCCCGGTTGGAACAGGGGCCCAAAACTAAGGTGGCTCCCTTCTGCATCTAGTCTATTTTGGACTGCCTAATCTTAATGGATGCCTTGTCTCCCACAAAGGTAATGTCCCTGGCTGACAAGGCCCTACCGGTCGCATCCCTACGAGACTGCACCACCAGCTCGCTGACCCGCAAGGCCCCCAAAAAGGCCACCAATGACACCACATGAAACAGCCTCTGCTCGTAGGGCGAGGAACAAACCTCAGCCCAAGTGGCCCGTAACCCTTTCAGGACAGATGGGGAAATGGGCTGCCACTGGTCCGTGGATGCTCCCGCCTCCTGGGACCAGCCCTCCAGTATTTTATGAACCCTAAAGTCCCCTGTAGCTTCTGGCAGGCCACGAGCCTTGCTCACAAAAGCCAAAGCAGACAACTACCCTTTAATGGACTTGACGGAGAGGCCACGTCCTCGCTGCACCACAGATCTACCCCTTGGAAATGATAAGTTGCGGATAAGGTGGAACTCCCTGGCTGCCTTTTTAGGCACCACCCCAAGTGGGGAAACCCTCAAACAGGGAACAGGAGGGGAATCAAATGGGCCAAGAACATGACCCTCAGAACACTCCTTTGCAATCTTGGCCCATACCACATCTTCCATGCCAGCCATAGACCGAAGGTTGGCTGCCATGAAAGGCGTGCGTTGGCCCTGAAAAGGAATACGAAAACCAAACTTAAATCCAGAAACCAAATACTCCACATCAAGGCGGCGAGGGTAAAGGGATAAAAGGCCCTCAAGTGCCCTCAGATTTATTGGGCTGGGACCCTTTTCCAGGCCCCTGCTGATTACCGCCGACCCCGAACCGCTTACCCCCACCACCCGGTTTTGCCATGGGGCAAGCCGCGTAGGAATGGGGCCCAGCGCAGGAAAGGCACTCATGGCGGTACTTACAAGCCTTCCGGTTACACTGCCCCTTGGATGTGAAATCCCAGCAGAGCAGCCGGGGTTGAACCTGCTGCCCCGCAGGGGCACAGATAGCAGGCGTATTTTGCGGATGATGAATCAAGTGGCTACTATCAGATCTATCTCCCGAATTTGGTTTGGCTGGGGACATCACTTGCAGCCACAGCTGCTGGTGAACCTGATCCTACGGTAGAGTAGGATTCATGGCAGCACGCATCCTAAACTCCTCATCGTACTGGAGCCAGGACGACCCAACAAATACCATGTATCCCTTATAAATTATATGCAAGTATTAGAAAAGAGAAACAGCCCGCCAGGGTTGCGCTCTTGCCAATACACCTGCATAAATCAAGAACCTGGGCAACCAATTTGACCAAGTTCGGTCCACCCTATGCTGCCTGATCTTTTCTTTATCTCTTTCATCCAAATTGTCTTTGTCCTTCTTCTCCAGCTCCCTGAAGAGAAGGGTAAAGACGTCCACATACTCTCCCCTCACGATTTTGTCCCGGGTGGCTTGAGTCAGGTGGTCCCCCAGAGGCAAAGCAGTATATCCAAACAGCAAGGCCCTATATGGCACAAAGCCATAAGGCGAGGGCCCAAAAGGATAACCCCCCTGACCCCCGTAGCCATATGGCCATCCCGCAGCTGGGGGCCCAGAGGATGAAGACGCGACCTGTGTCTGCTCATGGCCTTGAGAGGTACCAGCACCCCCTTGCCAGCCCAGGGGGGCTGTCGGGGGCCATGCCATGGCTGACTGTAATGGTGACGGGGAGGGAGATGGGTTTCAAGCCAAGGCAGAGTGTGACAGGGCCGGAGCAATGTAGCCAGGAGGGACGGAGGCAGCAGGCTGACCCCAGGGCCCCCACGGCCAGGTGCATGGCTGCTGAGGCACAGCCGACTTACCCTCCTGCAGCACCGGTTCCACAGCTATGGCAACCTGCCCACCATCCACAGCAGCCTCCTGTTCAGCCTCAGTCACAGGCACTTCCTCTACCGGTTGGGATGCCTCCTGGCTAACACTGGATTTGCCACACTCAAAAGCTGAGGCCGCCTCCAGAGCAGAAATGCGCTTCAGGATGTCCTTCTGAAAAACAAAAGGAGCAACTTTTTTAGTAGGCCAACGAACCCTAGCCCCAGTAACTTCCAGCTGGGTCCCTCCCTGCGCCTGCTCATGAGCCACCAGGTGGTCCAGTATCTCACACATGCTGGATCCACCGTCCTCCTCATCTGAAGATGACAGTGCGGGAGGATGAGGCCTTTTGGCCGCTGGCCTTTTAGCAGTCTGCTTACCCTTGGACGGGCCACCCCCTTTTTTAGGTGGCATACTTGAACCAAGCAGACATTAACCAAAATGGGGCACCAAGTTTCAAGTGTTGTACAAGCCCCGAGTCAAGACTGAGCCACTAAATGGCTGCCTGACCAGCAATCAAAATGGCGGCTGCCAAGGCCCAGTTACAAAATGGCCGTTTAGCTTGGACTATTCCCCAGGCAATGACCCCCTCCTGCAATACTGCCCCAACCAGGGGGGTGGGGTGGTGTGCAGGGCCCTGAGCGAAGACAAGCCCTTGCTCAGCCTATACTATCTGGCTGTAGCCAGAATCCCGATGCCCTTCAGTGCCCTGTGAAGCCTGCACCAAAGAGCCAAAACAGCCCTACAGCAACCACAGAGCTATCAAATTGCCCCCGATGTGGGCAGGGCAGAGGAGGACGGAACCCAATGGGCACCTAGGGGGAGAGGCAAATCCCCCACCCTGCAAAACACCGCCAAGCAAGCCACAGGCAAACAAGGGGGGCACGCAGCAAGCATGCAAGCCTTGGGAGGCCACGCAGGCAACAAGCAGCACCGCTGCTGAGCCACCGCCGCAAAGGGGGGGTGTTGCAAGCACGTGAGCCTGTTAGGCCGAGCTACCGACAAGCGGCGCTGCCGCAGAGCCACCGCTGCACTGAGAAAACACGGCGAGCATGCGAGCCTCTGGGAGGCCGTGCCTCCAACAAGCGGTGCCACCGCCAAGCTGCCGCCGCACAAGAGGGATGCGGCGAGCACTCATGCCTCTAGGAGGCCGTGCCACCAACAAGCGGTGCTGCTGCCGAGCCACTGCCGCGAAAGGGGGGACGCGGCGCACACACTAGACTCCAAGAGGCTGCGCGGCAACAAGCGTCACTGCCGCTCCTCCGTCGTCCACATGTCCTCGCCGGCCGGCCTGTTCGCTCACTGCTCAGCTCCGCTGCCAGGTGCTTTGTTTGCTCGGAGAGGGAAGGAGCGTTCCAGCTCTCCGAGCGACGAGCAGGTGGCTGGGAAAGCAGAGCCGCCTTCTAAGGCTGTGGCTCTGCCCCCAGCCAAATGCCTATATGCCCTGAGTGAAGCCAAGCCCTTGCTCAGCCTATACTATCTGGCTGCAGCCAGAATCCCAATGCCCTTCAGTGCCCTGTGAAACCTGCACCAAAGAGCCAAAACAGCCCTACAGCAACCACAGAGCTATCAAATCGCCCCCGATGTAGGCAGGGCAGAGGAGGACAGAACCCAATGGGCACCTAGGGGGAGAGGCAAATCCCCCACCCTGCAAAACACCGCCAAGCGAGCCACAGGCAAACAAGGGGGGCATGCAGCAAGCATGCAAGCTTGGGAGGCCGCTCAGGCAACAAGCAGCACCGCCGCCGAGCCGCCGCCGCAAAGAAGCAGTTCCCATCAGCTGATGTGTGATTTCAGGGAGCATGTTAAAACCAGTCCATGCCTGTGCAGAAATGTACCATCTTGAGAGACCCCAGGTCAGCCTCAGTCTGCCGTGTCAAATTGGTGGTGAGGGGGAACGGAGGATTCTGCTAGGTCCATGGTTGATGTGACTATCCCGATGCTACAGTATATGTATATTTTAAAATCCTCTTAATTGGTCCACTTAATTAGCATATCAGTGCCTATCCTCTTAGCCAGGCAGATAATGAAAGAAACTGGTTTTACAATCTTTATCCAACTGGGGTGAGTTTCTGAGCATTAATAAAGTATAAATTTAAAAGTTCTCTTCCAAGGTTAACTTTTACTCATGGTATCTGTGGGATAAGATGACATCTCACAATCCTATCCTCTGTTTTTACAAAGGTGTAGTCTCTCTTTTATTTGTTCAGAAGAATGAACAATAGAGATGGGCATGATCCAAAATACAAACTAAAATTTGTCATGAACCGGGCCAGTTCATGGGTTGCGAACTGGCAGTTTGTCAGAGCCCATTTCTGACCAACTGCCACGAACTTTAGGCCAGTTTGTTTGGTTCATTTTTGGTTCTTCACTGCAGACAGCCTGGCACTGATCAATTAGTTTCCTAGGCAATGGGGGATGGGCTTTCTGGAGTCCTGGAAGTGACGTTTTCACGAACCAAACGAGTCAGTTTGCATACCGGGGCAAGTTTGTGCAAGTTCATGGTTCGTGAAACATAACAAACCACAAACCAAACAGTTCAGTATTTTCACGGTTCGTGCCCACCTCTAATGAACAATGAAATAATTATCTATAGAAATTTATTTCCTAATCCATTCTCTACATTGTTCTCAACTTGTCCTTGCCCTTCTTTGTATGTGGGGGTTTCCTGCCCCCACATTAGTAGCCAGCCATCCTACAACTATAGAGTAGAATTTACAGATAAGCTGCATGACCTAATTAAGTTCAAAAAGTTTGACTGGGATTGGATAAATGATCTTTTTTTTTCTGTGTGCCTGTGTCTGCACCTATATGTATATAGTGATCATTGCCTGACATTAACAGACCCTGCCAAATGATAATAAATGCTGACAGCATGGCTATTTGTTTGCCACTTTATCTGCAGGCCTAATTTGGATATATATGCAGAAACCTTAGATACTAAATCCATGAATCTAGAATAGGGCAACCCACACAACATTTTTGTAAAGATTGTGTAAATTTTCTGTTTATCTCTCTGAAACAAAGACATCACATTCTGGACATCTGGAAAAACAGATATGCAGTTTTCACTCTGGGGACAAAAATAATGGATATGCCCAGCATCCTACATGTTTTTGTGTTTTTTCCACATCAAAAATCTAATTAAATAATGGCTTGGATCCACCAGGAGATTTCTGAATGTTCTAAAGTTCCTTGTGCAAGTGGGAAAAGCCTTGCACCTGGCCCATTGTGTTTAGTCAAAACCTAGTGAATCCCGAGCAGTTTTTTCTAATTGCCCAAGACATTCTGGAACTAATTCTGAGCCTTGTAAGTCAGAGGAAAGCACTAGGTGTTGTAGAAGATTTTGCACAAACAACTGTGCTAAGTGCACATTGCTGGATCCAAGCAACTTAGTGGAAGGAAAATAAGTATGAGTGTTGTTCCATAAATACTTGTGCAAGAGATTGCACAAGATTTCTTACAGTTTTTAAATTTAAGGCATTGGAACATTACATAGTACCTTTATGTTCCAGAATATTTTTCAATTTAGATCAGCAATGAACAATAACCTGTACAATAAATATCTTTCCTACAGCTATACAGTCCTTCCATGCTGCATGCTATAAACTATATTTTCCATAAATACTAGACTCCATCATAAAATAAAGAAATTGTGAACTATTTGTATGGGATAGTTTTCAATGTCCTCCGCCCCAAAATTGTAGCAAATTTGAGATACATACATCTCACATTGTATCAAAAGCATGTATCATTAAATATTTAACTTACATTTTGCTTGAGCCAAGGTAATTAATAAATGTATCCTAGTTTTCACTCATTATGCATGCTGTGTGAAATTTTTGTTCAGTTTTTGTTCTTAAAAGTAATCCTAAATGACATGCAGCATACTTTTCTCTTTTCAGACAACAAACTACTCCAATCCAGTGTATGCAAAGTTGTACATGGATGGGCAAAACTGTCGAAACTCCTTAGCAAGTGTTGATGAAAGGAAAGAACTCCTTCCAAAGAAAATAGATATTGGAATAAGGGAGACTGTGGCATAATCCATTGTAACCTTTTGTATACTGTATAAATGTATAAAATATAAGGATTACTTTTCTATGTACCAACAGTATTATAATTGTATGGGCATCAGCATTACCTCTGGATTTTTTTTCTGTTTGGTTGGTGGTTTTCTGGGTTTTTCTTTTGCTGATGACTTGACTGACCATTTGTATGGTATTTTTATGAAAAAAAAATCTGCACTACCAGTACAATTTACAACAATGCTGCTGATATAACACACATTGAATTTGTTAAGAATTTTAAAAAATCCTTTGTAGTGTGAATATGAGCGATCTATTTTGTATGAACACTTTTTTGTTTTAATTAATCAATCTCTGCACTTTTCCATGATATGGTCCAACGGCTGTAGTACAGTGTGTGAATCTGTTTCTGTTTTAAATGGTGAAAGTATGATTGGATGGTCTATTCTCTTTGTGCCCCTTAGAAATTCACTTCAGAACCTTAAAATAATAGATCACTAAATTTCACAAATCACACATAACTTGCTTTTACAGTTTGCTTTAGGTTGCCAACAAGCTATGAGTACTATAGAAAACATCTAATGGCCTGCATGAACACAGATTATTCGGTTTTGGGGACTCAGTAGTCATCCATGCTATATTAAACATATGTACCATGTAAAAAAAATCCTTCGTATTTAGTAAAACCTTGTAGAACCTAGTAATATACAACTTTCAAGAGGAAATACCTTAATTGATGTGTGATGAGGCCTATTCTGCAGTCCTGTGTACAGTAGCCTACCTGGAGCACAAGAGGGCATTGCCTACACACATTATATATTTATTTACTCAGCCACATGTATTATTTGTGTACAATAAATTCCCCTGTGAATTAAGGAGAACAAGAAGCCATAAGCACACAAACAAATAATAGTTTAATTTAAAAGGAGATGAACATGCTCCTCCTTACATAGAAATACTAAACCAAGCCAATCTTTATCATTTTGTATCTACGGAAACATTATTTTAAAGCGACTGTGGATTCATTTTAAACCTTGAATAAACCTCAAACCATATTCTCAGTAGTGGAGAGCATTAAATGTAATGATTTCCCAGCACTTTCTCTGGTATTAGCCTATTTTATGTTGTTATGAAGAATAAAAACAAAAACAAAATCAATATAATTTGCCTTTTTTAATTGTGACAGAAATACATAGTGCAATTTCTCTAGGCTGGAAAAAAAATCTTTTCTATATAACTTTAAAGGCACAAAAGACTTCACACACGTGTACAAAAAGAATTGGAGGGGTTTTTGTTCCCTCTTCTACATAATGATTTTTAGCTGTCATAATATATTAATCTAACAGATTAAATATGTTTGTGGTGGCTCTTTATTCCCTTTGTAAAAACTGCAAAAATAACAGCTGTTTTATAAAAGATTTTTGTTGTACTCTGTGCATGCATACTACCTATTTCTAAACTTTGCCATGTTGAGGCCTTTATTAAAAAGAATTTGATTCATGTAATACCAGTGCAGTTTTGCTTGAACAATGTTATGCATATCATAATTTTTCAGGTTCTTGTTTAAATCTTACTTTAAATTGGTTAAATATTGGTTACAGTTGGTTTAATTTGGTTAAATAGTCAAATGTAAATGAAGTGTTACATACTTTATAAATTGTTGACTTTGCTTACTCAAATGAAACTCTACATGTTTAACTGTCGTTTTGAACACTTCTTGAATACAAACACATATCATTAATATTCCCCTCCAAAAGATATAGAAAGGTAGAAAAATATATTATGCTAGTAGAGAAAAGAGGTAAATGGCAAGAAAATTATCTCAGGGCCAAGCTACAAGTGACGAATGACACTTGAACGGCAAGTGTATTTCTCCGTGTTCACTTGCCCTCCACTCAATCCACTTGCCATTCAAGTGTCATTCGTCACTTGTAGCTTGGCCCTCAACCTCTCTTTTTTAGTCCAAAGCTGAGGTGAATTCTTTTTTTAGGATTCCTAAACAAAAACTGGTGACTATTCTAACTCTGTACTCCTGCAGATAAAGATGGCTGAGAGAGAAAGAGGAGTGAGAAGGGAGCTAAATCCATCCTCCAATCTTCCTCCCAGACACCTATTTGGCAAGATGGAATTGTCTAGGGAATCATGTGTGCAGCATCCATTTGTGCATCCAATTTGCAGTCCAGTTAGGGATACAAGTGCAAGTGTTCAGTGTACAAGTTACAAAGAATTTAAATTTAAAAATTCTTATTTAGCTGGAGTGTAACTTGGCTCTAATTTTTAGGATCCTCTTGATTACTTTTCAAAACAGTGTTACATTGCTGCTTTCTAGTCCTTTTCTTAAAGAGGATGCATATTTCATATCTGAATTCTTTAACAATGCCATCTGGCCCTGGTAGTTCATAAAATAGCTCTAAAACTTAATCTTTGTCACCTCCGTTTGACACAGCTCTTCAGATGCCCTCCCTTAAAAATGGTTTAGATTCATTTCCTAATGAAGAATGGTATGTTCAGCTTTTCTGGAATGTACCTGTTCTCTTTCAGTACTCCCTTTATACTTCTGTCATCTCCATGTCTTCTAATGTTATTTAAGGAAGTATTTGATGGTTTATGACCTAAGGAATGTACAAAAAACCCTTCTTACTTGCCTTATCACCTGAATTTCATTGACCAGAGTCTGCTGCTTATCATCATCATCATCTGGGTAAAACTGACACTAAAGGAAACCTTTTTAACTTTTACAGCTTTGTTGATTCTGCTGTCTAACAACACCGGCATCCCATTGGACTCAGGCTCTTCTTATCCTTCAGCATCTTTTTTATGCATTGTAGCTCTGTGTTTCTCCTATAATGTCTAGGTCTGCCCGTAGTGTAAGATAAGAAAAGGGACATGAAATCATCTCAGTGGATTGGTTCTTTAGGGCAGACTGTGTGCTTCTTCAGAAACCACATGTTCCCAAAATTCGGAAGGTTCGGAAGAGATTTTCAGTTAGAAATCAAGGGAGAAAATGATGTTCAACTCTTCTCAAATCTACTAAATCCTCCCTTCATTGCTTTCACTTCAACCATTCTCACTTCCCACCCACCCCCAAAGCTGGGCTTCTGGTTGTGGAATCCAGTTTGGGGGAAATTGTTAAAATGGGCAGGGGGGGGACAGTTAGAAAATGGCACTTTTGGGTGCCTTTTGATTTTACACTATAAAAGTCCCCCCCCAAAAGTTTGGTTATGCATTCATGTTGCAAGGAAATATGAATGTGTATGGTGTAGTTATAGATATGTGTGTGTGTGTGTAGTGTAATATATAAAATAATTCCTTTTAAGTGCTGACTCCCCTTTCCCCTCCTCCTCCTCTTAAATGCTGTCTGAAATCTCTGTTCTCATTTGGTTTCAGTGAAAGACCAGGTTAGGGATGTGCACTTGAAAAAAATGTATCTTTTGGATTTGGAGAATGGTTTCTGTACCGGTATTCCAGATTATTCAGATCCCAATTACTGTTTTGGGATTCAATTTCAGGATTTAAAAAAAAATATTCTTTAGAATTTTCATGTCCATTATTCCCTTAAAGGGACTTATTCTTGAAGACTGGAGTGGTGGTTTTTCAAGTAAATTATCCCCCAAATTGCTGGGAACCTAGTCCTGCCTGTTTACTAAAGCCCTCCGCCCACAAGTGTCAAGCAAGTTGGATCAAGGGTTCTAATTCTACAAGTCTGTGAACAAGGTGCCCCCAGTCATCCTATTTGTCTTCATTATTTCCTATGGGAGAAAAAATTCTATGCTTTCCCCACAGCAAAGAAGCCAATAGCCAAATACACAAGAGCAATCACTGCCCAAAAGCCTCCAAATACAAACAGAACCAACAAGCTCAACAGCACCATTGATAGACCAGAGATCCTCAGGACAATGTGGCAAGTCCAATGCAACCAATGTCAAAACATAGAATCCATTCCAAGGCAACTTAAGCAAGTTACAGTTTTGCAAGCCCATCAGAACCAATATCAAACTAGAGAAATGAACTTGGAAAATCCCCCCCCTCAAAAAAAACAAACCCTTTAAAAATTACAAACCTTTTCAAAACAGAGAAAATATAAAACAGTTAAACGTTCCAAAACAAGGCAAGATAAAAGTTCCCAAGAAAACACTGCAAGCTTTTTAAAACCTTTTTGCAATAGTGCAAAACAAAGAAAACTATTTTAAAAGAACCAGAAAGAAAACAAAGCCCCCCCACTACAAACCCCAAGCAAATGCAAAAACTGCAGAAAAACGTGAAGTAATATAAATAGTATTTTTAGCATTTTAAAATGAAGCCCACTATGGGCAAACCAGTCCTGAATATATTCAGAAACAAGAAAAAGCTCTTCCCAAGTAGGCAGCAGCAGGCAGCAGAAATCCAAGGCATAGACAAGAGCAGCAGCAGCAAACACCACCAAAACTCCAAAAAATCTAGCCAAAGCTGCAAAGCTACTTATCTTGAGGGATTTTTTTGGATATATATTTTGACTGGAAATCTCCAAATGCAAGGTATAAACTGCTTTTAAATCTTCATATTCTAACAACAGAGAAAAATCTGCATAAGTTAGTGTGAAAGCCCTGTGATACTTTAGACACGGAACAATTTTGTGGTCATGCACCTTGCTTTCTTCAGAACTAGCCCTAATGCTTGTCACCAGGATTTTAAACTAGAATTTTCATTGTTTGCATTAAAATCAGTTTGTCACTATTTTTCTTTGTTTAATCTCTCCCTATTTTTTCTTCAATTTGCTTTGAAAAACAGGTATATAATAATATCATGAGGCTGATTAGACAATAAAACAAGGTTACTCATTTGTTAAAAGGTAACTCATTTGTTAAAAGAGCCCCATGGCACAGAGTGGTAAGCTGCAGAACTGCAGCCCAAGCTCTGCACATGACCTGATTTCAATCCTGGCAGAAGCCTGGTTCAGGTAGCCGGCTCAAGGTTGACTCAGCCTTCCATCCTTCCGAGGTCGATAAAATGAGTACCCAGTTTCCTGGGGGTAAAGTGTAGATGACTGGGGAAGGCAATGGCAAACCACCCCGTAAAAAGTCTGCCAAGAAAATGTCGTGATGCGATGTCCCCCATGGGTCCATAATGACTCGGTGCTTGCACAGGAGACTACTTTTACCTTTACCTACTCATTTGTTCTTACATTGCTATGAGTTCATGCAAACAAAAAGAACCAAGATACTGTAATTCACTAAACAAGATCAGAAAATGTTGGTTGTGAGGAGGTCTCATAAATGCATAAACGCATGTCACGTTAAACTTACAGGGTTGGATACAGATTAACCTTCCATCAGCAAAAAGGAACTTTCCTGCCTCCTCCCTATGACTGCAGCCTACTGATCTTCCTGGGGCGATAGTGAATCCCCCAGGAACATCATGAGAGGGGGCTGAAGCAGTGGATTCTAGTCAACGTAAAGGTGACTTCTCATGAGAAGGATATTTAAAGTTCCTTTTTTGATACCAAGCATACAATGTTGCAAGTTTGCCTCATCCAGTATGGTAAGTTGCACCTCCTTCCTAAGCATTTTTTTTAAAGGTAGCTATTTTCCATAGCCTAAAAATGGTAATTTATATAAAGATCTAACCATAGATTGACTAACACTGAATGCACAAGAAGCCCACAATGGCAACCTCAGGGAACATCACTAGAAAAGAGGCCATGACTATCAGCGCAATAATGAAGACTATTATATTGGTATGGCAGTAGCGCTTGGGTAGTTGAGAATTAATGGACTGGCCAAAACCATGGATCGATCTTTTAAAAACAGAGATTCTGCATTTTTTAATGATACAGCATTAGAAAAAAATTCCCATATAACAAATCCAAATACAGGTATAACAGAAAAATACTATTCCTGAACAGAAAATTCATGAAATTTAAAATTATTAGAATTTCCCTGATAAAGATCAAAAATATATTGCTATTGCATATTTGAATAAGTGAGTTTATGTCAAATTTAGAACTGCCCTGAAAGTTGTCCCAAGTCATATATCTTAACCAATAGAGAATTTTCCCCAGCCAAAACAATGAAATTCAATTATACAATCAACATTAAAACTAAGCATCTCATTTTGTGTATAATGCAGTAAAAAAATCACATAAAATAGTGTTTAGTGTACATTTGTTTAGTTACAATGTTTATAACACCATGGTTGTTGTGGGTTTTCTGGGCTGTATTGCCGTGGTCTTGGCATTATAGTTCCTGGACGTTTCGCCAGCAGCTGTGGCTGGCATCTTCAGAGGTGTAGCACCAAAAGACAGAGATCTCTCAGTGTCACAGTGTGGAAAAGATGTTGGCAGGTCATTTGTATCTACTCAGGAAGGGTGGGGTTGAACTGAGTCATCCTGTAAGAGTTTCCCAGGGTGTGGAATGCTAATGGCGGGAGGCTTCACTGTATCCTGAGGAGGTTCTTTTGCATATGGATTGGTGCTTGATGTGCTGCAGGGCTATTGTCGAGTATAGAGTGTTTTGTTAGCCTGGTGTTTTTCAGAACTGGAAACCATGCTCTGTTCATTCTTAAGGTTTCTTCTTTCCTGTTGAAGTTTTGCTTATGCTTGTGAATTTCAATGGCTTCCCTGTGCAGTCTGACAAAGTAGTTGGAAGTGTTGTCCAGTATTTTGGTGTCCTGGAATAAGATACTGTGCCCTGTTTGAGTTAGGCTATGTTCAGCCACTGCTGATTTTTCAGGTTGTCCAAGTCTGCAGTGTCTTTCATGTTCTTTTATTCTTGTCTGGATGCTACGCTTTGTGGTCCCAATGTAAACTTGTCCACAGCTGCAGGGTATACGGTATACTCCTGCAGAGGTGAGGGGTCTCTACTGTCTTTTGCTGATCGTAGCATCTGTTGTATTTTTCGGGTGGGTCTGAATACTGCTTGAAGGTTATGCTTTTTCATAAGCTTTCCCATCTGATCAGTAATTCCTTTGATAGATGGCAAAAACACTTTCCCTGTAGGAGACTGTTTTTCCTTGGTTGTTTGATTCATCCTGGGTTTGATTGCTCTTCGGATTTCATTTCTGGAGTAGCCATTTGCCTGAAGTGCGTGGTTTAGATGATTAATTTCCTCATTGAGAAAGTGCGGTTCACATATCCGTCTTGCACGATCCACTAATGTTTTCATTATCCCTCTTTTCTGTCGGGGGTGGTGATTGGAGTTTCTGTGTAAGTACCGATCAGTGTGAGTTGGTTTCCTGTAGACCTTGTGACCTAACTGAAAGTTTGCTTTGCGGATGACCAAGGTATCCAGAAATGGGAGGTTTCCCTCGATTTCTTTCTCCATTGTGAACTGTATGTTCAGGTGGATGTTGTTGAGATGATTCAAAAAACCCATCAATTCTCCCTCCCCATGGCTCCAAATGATAGATGTATCATCCACAAACCGGAACCATACACTAGGTTTGTGGGGTGCTGATTCTAGAGCTGTTTTTTCAAAATGTTCCATGTAGAAGTTTGCTATAACTGGGATGAGAGGGCTCCCCATGGCCACCCCATCCATCTGTTCATAGAATTTGTTATCCCATTGGAAGTAACTGGTTGTCAGACAATGATGGAATAAGGCTGTTACATCCTCTGGGAAAATCTGATTAATAAGTGCAATAGTGTATTTTACTGGAACCTTGGTAAACAGGGATACAACATCAAAACTAACAAGTATGTCTTGTGGATTGAGTTTCAGAGAACTGATTTTGTTGATGAAATCTGATGAATCTTTGATGTAAGACGAGGTTTTCCCGATGTGGTCCTGCAGGAGATCGGCCAGACGTCTAGCTAATTCATATGTTGGTGAACCAATGGCACTCACAATGGGTCGGAGTGGGACTGAATCCTTATGTATTTTATAGAGTCCATATAGTCTAGGTGGCTGTGCTTCTGTCTTGCATAGTTTTCTGTGCATGTCGGGATGTAGTGAGGAATTCTTGATAAGCGCATTTGTTAGCCTGGTGATTTTGCAGGTGGCATCTCGTTTTAGTTTTTTGTAGGTGGAGGGGTCCAGGAGTTCCTTAATCTTCTTTTTGTATTCCTCCGTTTTCATGATCACTGTAGCATTGCCTTTATCAGCTGGTAGAATGATGATGTCTGGATCTGCATTGAGGGTCTTGATGGCATTTCTCTCCTTGCGTGTTATATTGCTGGTGGGAAGCTTTGCCTTTCGTTTGTCAGACTGCACAGGGAAGCCATTGAAATTCACAAGCATAAGCAAAACTTCAACAAGAAAGAAGAAACCTTAAGAATGAACAGAGCATGGTTTCCAGTTCTGAAAAACACCAGGCTAACAAAACACTCTATACTCAACAATAGCCCTGCAGAGAAGATTAGCACATCAAGCACCAATCCATATGCAAAAGAACCTCCTCAGGATACAGTGAAGCCTCCCGCCATTAGCATTCCACACCCTGGGAAACTCTTACAGGATGACTCAGCTCAACCTCACCCCTCCTGAGTAGATACAAATGACCTGCCAACATCTTTTCCACACTGTGACACTGAGAGATCTCTGTCTTTTGGTGCTACACCTCTGAAGATGCCAGCCACAGCTGCTGGCGAAACGTCCAGGAACTATAATGCCAAGACCACGGCAATCCAGCCCGGAAAACCCACAACAACCATCGTTCTCCGGCCGTGAAAGCCTTCGACAATTTATAACACCATCTTGCCCGTTAGCTCAAGGTAGTGTACAATCATGACTGCAAGGCCAAACAACATCCAGACCTCATGTAAAACAGAACTAGTCTAGAACAGCAGCAATTCTACTGTGACTGCCCAACAGAAAACAGCTCATTTTTGGGGGGGGACAGAATTCTGTCATGGAAAGGCCATTTGAACACAGAAGGTCTTGTAGAAAGGTTTGCCTATCAGCCTGACAATAGGCAGGAGATTGGGGGGCGGGGACATGGGTGTGTGCACTATTAGCATGAAAGTGTTACATCACTTCTGGAAACTCTATGGAAAAACTCTAGGTGTCTGATAGTGAATTTAAATTCATTTCTTCCCACTGAATGATATAGCAGCAGGGGTTGCCAGGCTCTTACCACCATAGAGGGAATCCTGTCAACCCTACTTGTAGACCTTAGAAAAAGCTATTAGAGTTAGTGCCTCGCAGGGCACCTCTGGTAGACTGTTTCCTCAACAAAATGAGAAAACTAAAAAAGAATGGTGAGATGAAAACATTCAGTGTGAAAACAAAGAAATGGAAACCGCATATTTCTAGATTCATACTTTTTCTATAACTATAATTTAGATGTTTGAAATTTCCATAACTTATTATGCAAAGCACTCTTTTTATGCATAGTGCTCATGAAACAAATATTTCATAAGCCTCTTTAGATTTACTGTAGGAGACTGTCTTTAATGGTTAACTGTCACAATAAGAAATGGTCGTATTTCCACGTGTAATTGAAATGAGAATGTAACTTTGAATGATACAAAAACACACATTCTAAAAAAATCTTTATTAAATATTTGAAAAGATGCTGTTCAATGGAGTTTCTAAGACAGGAGGCTGACTCATGACAGCCAATTAATTATAACAATCAGAGGAATTCTAGACAAAGTACCATCACTATTAATATGAAGGCTAATTAAAATTCATGTCCCATAAAAGTCACTTGACTCTCAATTATGATTAAGTATGCAAGGTCATTAGAACACAGCAGGAGACTGAGCCAAAAGCAGTCCCCTAGTTAGTCAGTGACAGTTCAAAAGTATTGTCATGCTTTGTAAAGAACTGTACGTGAAATACAAATTACAGTTCAGGGTCTCCCAGTGTGAACTGTGAAGGACTGATGGAAACACTAATTTTCTGGCCTTGAGGCCTATTTTTGCATAGTAGTGCTTGACTGTTTCCAAACCAAAAATTCATTACTCTAATCCAGTTGTTTGAAATTCCTATCAAAGTTCAAAACATCTATAGTTTAAGAACTGGAACTCTTGACCTATTTTATACTGTTAATTATGTAATCACAATTATTATTGGTCTTCACAATAAGTTACTGTTATAAAAGTGGCAATAGGTTTCTTCTGGTTTTAGTAATCTATCTGTTGGATTTTCATGCTTTTGCTCTGCATAAAAAAATGACTAATTTCCAAAAGGAACAGCCTCCAAAATTAATTCAAGACTATAAGTGATGGTGGATTTTTTAAAAAAACATCTCTGCCTTATGAAGACAACACATACACAGTTCTCTTTCATATCCTCATAATAAGCCTGAGAGAGAATGCTTGACTTGATATCATCCAAGGGAAAAGTTCACACAATGTTAGGAATCTATGATCTGATTCCCTGATGTATAACATAGCCATAAAAGGCCAGCATGGACAACATGGAACGGTGCTAGAGTGCTGGAGAAGTATGGCCCTCCTGGCCAGCAGCAGTAGCTGCTTGAGCCATGGGCCATGCTTTGCCTCCTTGGATGGAGGAAGAGGCAGCACTGCTCCTGGTCATCCAGGTCTTGTGCCGGGGATGGAGCCAGCTGCCTCATTAGGTGGTTCCGCCTACCCAGCCGCAGTCGCTTCACATGCTTGGCCCACCTTCCTCACCCTGTACTGGTGCAAGATTAGCCGGCTGCTGTAACCAGAAACAGGTAGGAATCCCCCCCTTTTCCTTAATTATGGAAAGGGGGGGTTCGCCTACTTTGCACTATTTGCTGTTGTGAGGTAATTGGCAGGGGTGGTGCCTATTAGTTGTCTAATGGGCAGGAGAGAGTTTGGGGATAGGAAGCGGGCTAGTGAGCACCCTTGGTACTTCCCCATTGGTAGAGAAATGGGGTCTGCCAGGAGTGGCTAGTACTGCTTGTGATGGCTGCCAGCTGCAAGGGCAGACTGCTTGGGGGAACGGTATGTGCAAGTCCTTCCCTCATTGCTGTACGGCTGAGGCTTTAAGAGCTTGAAAGGGGGGAACCAGATTTCCTGGCTGGCCGGGTCTCAGCCATGCGCATGGATGGGTTGCACCCAGGGCTGTGGGGCTTGCCCAGATAGGTCAAAATGGAGGTCTAAGGGTGACCCCAGGGCTTGATCTATACCACTAGTCGGCCCTTGTCACAGTTATTGGTTGTGTTATTTTAATAAAGTGGCCCTTAGTTCAAAGCCTGCTGTCTGTCTCTTCATTCCAACTAGGGTGGCAACTAGGGGCTCTTCCCCCTATGCCAATTACCTGATTAAGGTTGCTTTTGGTGCGCTAAGGGGAAAAACTCATGTGTCCGTTTTTAATCCTGTTTGGTCTAGACAGCAGCCTTGTTACAACTAGGCATGGGCACAAACAGCAATATGAATGAAAAAATCCCACAAACAGCCCGTTTGTCTGTATGCGAATGGGCCGTTCATGAGTCCCCATTCCAAACGATCAGGTGGTTGTCTCAAGCCTTGTTCATTGCGTTCGGCCACTGTTCGGGAAGCCAGACACTCAGGTGCCTTCAATCAATTCCCCTGGCAATGGCAAGGACTGAACTCTGTCTGAACTTCTTCTGGCTTTAACCCTTCAGCTTCCAGCAGACAGTCCAGTTTTTGCCACTCAGAAGAAAAATAGACAGCAAAGGGGGGACCCATGGATCATACCTTTCCCAGGCTGCAATCTCTCTGAAACTTGGGATGTCTTCAGAGGACAGTGAGGACTATATCCCCTGCAAATTTGGTGGGTATTGGACATTGGGAAGGTCTGTTTTGTAACCCCTCAAAGTAGCTTCCAACAGGCAGTACAGTTTTTGCCACTGTGAAGAGAAAATGACAGCAAAGGGGGGGCACCAGCTCTGCCCACTGTCAGAGGGATGAGGATATTCTGCTCGTCTCTCTGACAGCAGGTAGAAGTGGCCCCACAGCAGCAGCAGCAGCTCTGCCCGCTGTCAGAGGGACCAGGAGATTCTTCTCATCTCTCTGACAGCGGGCAGAAGAGGACCGGCAGTGGCGCTGGCTCTGCCCACTGTCAGAGGGACCAGGAGATTCTTGTCTCTCTGATAGTGGGTGGAAGCAGCCCCGTGGCAGCGCTGGCTCTGCCCACTGTCAGAGGGACCAGGGGAGTCTCTCCTCATCCCTCTGACAGTGAGTAGAAGCAGCCCCGTGGCGGCACCGGCTCTGCCCACTGTCAGAGGGATGAGGCGAGCCTCCTTGTCTCTCTGACAGTGGGCAGAAGCGGCCCAGCGGCAGCGGCAGCTCTGCCCACTGTCAGAGGGACCAGGGGAGTCTCTCTGCGTCCCTCTGACAGCAGGCAGAAGCAGCCCGCAGCACTGGCTCTGCCCGCTGTCAGAGGGATGGAGAGAATGTCTCTGTCCCTCTTGCACCTGGCAGCAGCAGCCCAGCGGCGCTGAGGTGGGGCAGGGGGTGAAGGCTGCGGGTTGTGTGGTGTTTAAAGGGCCCTGCCCCTTGCACGTGGCAGGAAAGGGCCCTTTAAACTATCAGCCAGCAGGTGGCAAGGAGGAATCCCTTGCCATGAACACGAACACCGAACATGTTCATTAAGGGGACATGTTCTGTTCTGTTCATTGTTCGTTGTTCGTGGATGGCAATGAACAACGAACAGGGTGTTCAAAAAATTTTCCCCATTCGTGCCCATGTCTAGTTACGGCTGGTTAAACCACATAAGGGTGAAGAGTTTAATCCTCTCTTCCCCAGCACAACTGTTTGAGTCCATATCTCATACACCACTGTTGCAACTGAAGCCTTTTTCATGCATCCTTTGTAAATTACTTTAGCTGCTGGCTGCTAGTGGATTTTTGGTGCAATTTCAGACACCACCTGTTTTACAGCCAGTTGCTAACAGAGAAAAAAAAAGACCTGAACAATTCAAGGGGATGTTCCCTGATCCCCACTCCATTCTCCAGGTGTTTTAATAGTGCCCAAGTAGTTAACCATATCAAAGGTGGCTGAGAAATCAATTAACATTAAAAGGAAAACATTTCCATTTATCTGGAAACAATGCTCATCCACAGGAACAACCACCCTTGCCCCATAAACAGGCTCAAACTCAGATTGAGAGACTGTGTAGTGTAGTGGCTGGAGTGATGAACTAGGATTTGGGTGACCCCGGTTAGAATCCCTGCTCTGCCATGGAAGCTCTTAGTTACCATATGCTCCCAAAATGTCTACCTTTTGGCTCTATAGAAACTTGACCAATTCAGTCATTCAGTAGCATTGCCCAATATACTGTGTGGCGTCCTCTTGGAGCTGTTCTTGGATTCAAATATGCCTTTTCACATAAAGGAAGAACCTTATGCATTAGGTCAGATAAGGTCAGCCACAGTATGGGAATCTGTGCAATATCATGTGCCACTTTATATCTATATTTACAGTTCTTATGACACTTTTGCCAAGTCATTCTGGGCATATAAGAACTCAATATGTTGTATGTGTAAACCAAACCCCACTTACTTGCTGTCCATTTCTATAGATGAAACCTATCAAATGTGAGTGCAAACTTTCTAATGAAAAATCTCCTCTACATTTAATGACTTGTTTTACTGCTTACTGTTACCTCCATTGTTTTATGGCTCAGCATTTTTAAATGATGTTTTTTACCACAACTATAAAAGCAATACTCAAAGGCAATTTATGTGTCATGCATTACAACTCTATCGCCTAGCCTAAAGTGACCACCACCAAGGCTAAACTTACATTGGTGCAATGTATTAGAATTAAGTAGCAAAATCAAAAAGAGTAATTGCTGCAAATAGTGTTAAACAGAGACTTACAAATGCATATTAGGTAATGACTGTGTCTACACAGAACATGACTGCATTCTTTGAAACTCCAGCTATCTTGATTTCAGAACAGATGAAGAAAAATATCATCTCAAGACTGCTAGATTGCTGCTCTTTAACACCCCTTTCAAGTCTGTGAGCTATTACTATGATTGTGTTTTTACTTTTGAACTCTGAGGAAGCATCAGCAATGTTAACTAGTGGTCAATTTACCCCAAGACAGCGTTGTCATATTGATAATCAGCAAGACAGGAATACGACCCTTCATAATGTAGTGCTTCTGTTTCCCTTCCAGCCTCTGAATTAATACATTTCAGCGTAATAAGCATGCATATCTTTACAAAATTGAATGAGGGCCTCTTTAATTAGCTGCAGTCTATGCAGCACTCGACATAGTTAATGAAAGCATTAGCAATCGGTTTAATTTATTTTCATTTTTTTTAAAGATTCTGAATTGGAATGCTATTACATTGTCCAATGTGTGTTGGGGGAGGGGGAAATTACAATGCTCAGCATAAAAGATACATGCTTTACATACATAGTGGCCTATTATCAATTTGAAACTAATGGAACACATTATTTAACAACATTTTAAGGACGGGTTTGTAACAATGTGTGTGATTGAGCCATTTGATGATTACCATAGAATCAGGACGAAGGGCTACAATGCCCCATTTGTATTTTCCCGAATGAATCACTCCATTACCAGTTTAATGTTAATGACCCAACATAATAAAATTAAGTGCCAGATAAAATTCATATTGTGAGCCAAAGCAACATTCTAAGATACAGCATGAGATTTTGTACTCTGTCAGGAGCCTGCTTGTAAGGACACATACAGCACTTGTTTTTCAGATTTCTGCTTGGTAATATTATCTTTAAAACCTTTTATTCTTCATGATTAGACTTAAAAGTGTGGTCCTCAGGCCTGCCATGTTGATGTGCCACTGATATCACCACAATGCTATGGTTGCCAACCTCCAGGTGGAGATGGCGATCTCCCAGAATTACAACTGACCTTCAGAGTACAGAGATTAGTTCCCCTAGAAGAAATGGTTGCTTTGGAGGGTGGACTCTATGGCATTATACCTCTCTGAGGTCCCTTCTCTCTTCAAACCCCACCCTCCACAGATTCCACCCCAAAAGCTTCAACCCAGAGTTGGCAGCCCTTCATGATTCTAGCAGAACTTGTCAGCATCCTAAGCTTTCCCAGTGGAAGACACGATAGGCAAGGATTTGATAACATAGCAGCAGCACTGAAGAAGAGAACATCAACAGCCACCCAAAGACCAAAGAACAGATCCCAATGAATGGAACAAGTTCGTGGCAAGGATTATTTTTACCAACTTTCCCTTCTACTTAGCAGCCCCTTGTGCTCTCTGAAAATCCATGGCTGAGGGTTCGAGGACCCATAAAAACAATAATACTCTGTAATGCTGGGATGTGCAACACGAAGGCAGACTCAGAAGGAACAATCCCTCCTCCCTCTTGTGTGAACAGAGCAAGCTCTGCAAATTCATGCTTTAGCCACATGTGATTCTGAGTCCCCCTCCCCAAGCTGCACAGCATATTGATTTGAAGGGTCCCCAGATCCTCAGCACTGTCTTTGGGGGAGTGCAGGTAGCTGCTGAGAGAAGGAGAAACAGCTGATTTTAAAAAAAATCCTTTAGCTTGGTCCATTCACAGACATCAGATCTAATCCAATATTTATTATAATAGGAATTGAGTTCGTTGTAATCAGTTAATAAAGGTACACAGAAGTTTTTAAGAAGCATGTTATGGAATTTTTTATCAGATTATAACTTTTGGCATTCAATCTGAATCCTTAGACTCAATCCTAAATCCATTGTATTAATACTTGTGAAAACATGATTGGGGAGAGTAAAGAAAGTTAATTATTTCCTTTGTTTTAATTGATACCTGGATTTAAAATCCTGTCTCAACAAAAATAAATAGTGCCGTAGAGATCATGAAATTACTGTAAGTTTTTAAAATTTGTATCACAACAAATGAAGTTTAAAATACAAATTGTACCTATTTAAAGCATTCCATTATGAGAGGAAATGTCCGCTGTCTCTAATTGATCATATTTCAGATTATACAAGCCCTATTGTAACATGAGCAGGTTGGGGTTATTATGTTGAGACATTAAGATATAAATAGCTGCATAAAGATTACTAGGGAGAATATATATCTATATATATAAATAACTAATATCACATGCACATGCCAGGCTAATTTTATGTCTACTAGGTGACTCAACATTGTTTGCACATACTGTTCCTGTATATAAAAATGGAAATATTATATGTGGTATATTTTTTACTTTATCAGTTTCTGTGAGTTTGAGGACTTTGGGATCAAGGTAGTGAATGCATATATTTATACACAAAACTGAGGAAACTGTGTTGCTCGGGGGGGGGGGAATAAAACAGCAGCAATGTGATAACTTTTTTTATAAAGGACCCACAAAAACATTGAGTGCAAGCTTTTTAGTTTACCAGAACTCATTACTGAGGTGATCCAAAAGGGAGACTTTCAGGGAATGTGAGAAATCTGCAGTTTGTATCATTCTTAAAATGGAGTCCAGGAGGTATTGCAGACTTCATTAAATTACATGGTACGGGGTGCTAATCAATTTCAAAATGCCCCACAGGCTCCTGTGGATGAAGAAGCAAAAATGGGAGTCTTTCCCTTTGAAAATATAAAAAACAGTCCTTCATCAGAATGTAGCCCTCCAGTGCTATTCAAAGCAGGTTCCTTGATTAAAATTCTGTCTGTATGTTCATGCTTTTCTTTTGGGAGGTGCTTTGGGGGATTTTTTTTGTTTGTTCTTTTTGCACTTTAGTCTTTGAACCTACACACACTTTCTCTCTTTCTTCTTCTTTTTCTTTTTACTGTTTTCTCCTTTAGCATTTCTCCTGTGAACTTTGGAGGTCTTTTGAATAAGAAAGAATATATTGTTAAAATAAGACACTTCTCAACATGCTTTCTAAGATGACTTTTTTTTTAATGTCAGATTCTTTTTGGTTCCCCCTTTAGAAATGGCACAAGACAGTTTTTGAAGGTAGCTTACTATAGAAGGCCAAAGCCTAGATCTAGTAAATAATACATAGCTCCTTGATAGCAAGAACTTATCTGTGGCAAAAGTGAAGATGATGATGAAGACCACTGAGATGCGTAGATGATAGTGAAGTTAGGATATATGTTAAGGGTTGTGATTTATCAAACTTTTTTTGTGGTTGGATTGCACCATGTAGGGATTGCACTGAGCTCAGTACACAATATAGTACTGCTATTGTTTAGTCCACATAGACCACAGCTCCAAAATTTGACAGATGAACAAGGCCTGTGGGGCAGTAAGTAACAAAGCAACAGTTTCTGGATTCTGGCAACACGTTTGTCACTCCATGAGATATTTTGACATGTTGACTTACAACACACTGTCTCAATTTCTAGTAAAAATGAAGCTGATGGGGGGACAACCACATCAAGTGCTCCTTCTATCTGGCCTAGGGTTTCAATGGTGCTTTTGCATCACAATGAGCTTTGCTGCACCAGTGTCCATTTCACAAAATTAGTATAAGAAGCAGCCCTGAGCAATCTATTCTCCCATTCCTATAATGAGATTACATAGATTAAGTAATGAGATTACATGGTTAAATTTGTTGTAATGACAAAGGCATACTGGGAACATACCTTGATCTGAACTGGCTGTGAGGGAGAGTCAGTGAACTGGAACTGGAAAGAAAACTGCAACTGCATTTCCTAAGAACCTTAGTTCTAATACTACCTAACTCATCAAGCCAGGAGGGCTTAAACACTATGTTTTCATTGAGTGATTCCGCACACGGTGGATAATGCACTTCCAATCCTCTTTGTAGATCATTTGGAACGGATTTTTTTGTGCGCGGAACAAAAAATCCACCTCAAATGATTAATAAAGTGCATTGAAAGTGCATTATCCAACGTGTGCGGAATCAGCCATAGAAAAGAAAAAGATTTCAAGGGAAACTTGAGCATGTATTAAAGTAAGTGTAGTATTTATTGTTCATTAATTTATTAAATTTATATATCACCTCTCCAGAGAACTGCTGAGGTAGCTTACAACTAAAACAATAAAACAAAACAAGTAAAAAAAGGAGCTTAAGCCATCGAAAACAATCCAGGGCATAAAAGCAGCACAAAACAAACATTGTACAGCCTAAAATAATATGAATAAAACAATCCTAGGAACAGACCATAAAACAACTAAGAAAATGATAAAGCTCCTCAGTTAAGAAATGGAAAGTAAAGTCAGCGCCAGGCAAGCGTCAAGAAGGAGGGTACTCAGCAGCACTCCGTAACAAAATGTAACTACAGAAGTATCATGCTTTGTTTGAAAACAATACTTATATCTACGGTGCCTACATTACTATCTCATGTGATTGGGTTGTTAGAGATTTGGCCCAAAGCTACAAGGAAAGTGGATAGAAAAACTTATTTTTGTATACATTCTTGATAGCGATAACTTACATATTAGTCTATCATAACCTAGCATGTGCGCAAATACTTTTTGCAGTTTACGAGATATGAAAATACACTTGCCTCCCTCACACACGTAAAACTATTTATTTGTGTGAGCCCCTTCTTTTCTCTCTGTGTTTGAGCATATTTCTCTGAACAATGCTAATGCGTGTAATACCATTGCTGCTATGCAAACTGAAGAGAAAGCCCTCTCACAATGCTGTGGTATAGTCTGTGATAGACACTATCTCAGTGAAGTGTGGCTTACTGAAGTTCATCTACAGCTGACCTGGAATGTACTTCAAATCATGCCTTATTGTCAGGCTGGAGGTAGAGAGGTGTTTTCCAGGGGAGATGAAGTGCTAAGAAAATGGGAAAAGGCAGCAAATTGAATTCCATTGCTTAGAGAGCTTGTTTGGATTTGGGAATGTGTGAACTGATATTGCAAAGAGGCACTGCCTTTATACTTGCCTCTGTATTTTTGAAATGCCTGCTTAGTCTGTACCTTCCCATATTATTAAAAATACACTCGTTCTGTCTTCCCACAGGGAAATTTGTCATCTAAAGAAACCGTTAAGTACATTTGATTGAGTACATTTCCTACTATTTAGAACTTTTTTATCTGGACATTTGCACAATGCAAGATGGATTTCAAATCTGCAAATGAGAGCTCACTTTTAATTGTACTGTATACAAAAAATGATTTTTCATCAGTAAAATAAACTCTTCTAAAATATTGAGTGTTGATGGATGTCACAAATTCTGACAAATTCTAGGCAATAGTTTCTAAAGCATTTGCCAAAAATTGGCAATTGGTACACATCTCTTATACATCTTATGCATTTAGGAAGGATATATAAGATATATGCATCTTATACATCCACCCTAAATATATTCTTTAATAATCAAAACTTTTAAAAACCAGAGCTATTTAGAAAATCTAAACTTTTTTTGGTCTGATACCTTAAAAATATTAAGACAGGAACTCTATTATTTAGGAGAGTTTTAGTTTTATAGCATTTCTGGAGTAATATCACCTATTTCAGCACTATCATGCTTGAAGAATGTTCTTATAGTGCCACAGCTTGAAGATACACACTTCATGTCACTGTAAGTTAGTACATTGTTAATGCTTAATGAAGCCAGAAAAGAGAAAAGTTAGAATTCGCTGAGAGAAATCTGTATTTATTTATTGGCTTTTAAAAACTCTTGACTGGAGAGTAAAGAGAAAAAGAAATGGGGAATGTTATGTGGAATATGTTAGATAAGTCAGAAAACAAGTAAGCCAAACTTGCTTAATACATAAGGTTGGGCTTTGGATGTGATCAAATTCCTGTGTTATTCCCTATCATATGTTAGATAAATCAGAAAACAGGTAAGCCAAACTTGCTTAATACAGAAGGTTGGGCTTTGGATGTGATCAAATTCCTTTGTTATTCCCTATCATAGCTTCTAAATTCATACACTTGCAGAGTTGGGCCCAGCCAGCCAGTAGTGTAGATGCTTAAGGCTGGGGGCCGCTTTTTGCCTCCCCGCAGGAAGAAGAGCTGACAGACAACTTTTCAGCCAATTGAGGATTAAGGAGGGGGCAGAGCCAAGAGCCTTATAAGGTGGCTCCGCCCCTGCAGTTGCCTTGAGCTTGACCTGAGCAGAGCACGCTTCAAGCCCAGCTCCTCTGAGGCTGGTTTTATTGAAGGCCCTCAGGTCTAGGCAGCAGTAGCTGCCTTGGAGAAGCTGTGCTATTCCCCTGCTTGCTACCTTTAAACTCCAGGATTGGAGCCAGGGCCCAGCGCCAGGCTCAGTGGTTCGGCAGGGAATTTTCTTATTACATTTGGGGTCTGCTGTCTGTCAGTCAGAAGGGCTAAAGCAGGATGAGGCCCAGCCCCTATAAGCCTCTGGCCTACTTAGGATCCCCCCCACACACACACACACTTTTCACTTCTTTGGGAGGGAGTACTTCCAGCAGCATCAGCAAGGGCTTTGCTATAAGTAGCAGGGATGAATTGCAGCCATCTGAGGGGAGGATTACTTCATACCTTATTGCTACTGGCCTAGCAGGGTGGATGCCGGTAGGCTCCCCCTTCTCTGTTTAGACTCCCCCCCCCCATTTACACTTACTTGAGAGGGAGTATTTACAGCAGCAATAGCTCGGCCTAAGACCTTCAGGCAGCAGGGGCTATTTTGTGGGAGGGCTTGGTAGTTTATTCAGTTCGGTGTGGCCATTTTGAGAGTGGCACCCAGTGGCCTGCTTAGCCTTCTGGCAGTGGTGGCCATGTTGTGAAGGCATCTACAATATGCACAGCTCTAGAGGTGGACATTTTGAGTGTGGGCTTTGTGTGGCCTGATTTGCCTCCTGCTTACTGGTAGTAGTGACCATTTTGGTAGGGCTTTGCAGCTTATCCTGTGCTGGGAGTGGCCAGTTTGAGTGTGTAACACGGTGGCCTGCTTAGCCTCCTGGCACTGGCGGCCATTTTATAGAGGCCTCTGCAGCCTACACAGTATTTGGGCTGTCACTTTGGGGGTGCTTTATTCCTATTGAGCTTTGAAGCTCAAAAAGCAGTCTTTTTACAGTATATTTCATTACATTACATTACTGTACATTTCCATCATGCCACCTGAAAAGGGTAGTAGCCCTGCTAAGGGAAAACAGCCGGCTAATAGGCCTCCTGCAATGTGGCCCTGCAGACTCATCCTTTGAGGATGATGAAGTGGCCAAGGGGAGGAGGGAAATACTGGCCTATCAGTGTCCATCAGTCAGGAGGGCTGAAGCTACCACGTGTGATGTTTCTATTGCAAACAATCCCAATTATCCGAGACTTCAAACAATTTGATAAATGGCAAAGGAAAATCTCAGACTTTGTGTGGGCAGGCAAGAAACCCCGTGTGAAAATGAAAGTATTACAAGATTCGAAAGAGAGAGGTGGACTGCAACTGCCAAATATAAGATTATACTATGAAGCAATATGTTTGGTATGGCTAAAAGATTGGATAACGTTAAAAGACCGTAAACTGCTGGCTCTGGAGGGATATAAAAAACTGTTTGGATGGCATGCCTATTTGTGGTACGATAAAGTAAAAGCGGACTCTATGTTTTTGCATGATTATATCAGAAGAAGCCTTTTCACAATCTGGAAGAAATACAAGGACTATATGGAAGACGGTATCCCCACATGGGTGGTACCATACGAAGTAATAGATCTGAGAGCTGTTTATAATGAACAACAATGTTTAACCTATAAAGAGATAACATTAATGGAACATAAAATGTTAAAAATAAAAACGGAAGAAGAGTTATCTCCCCATTATGGATGGTTTCAATATAGGCAAATCAGGGATCTTTACAACTCAGACTGCTCAAAAGGAGGAATAAGATTGGAAAATTCGGAATTAGAAGAAGTGATTTTACAAGAAGGTAAAAAAGAAATCTCGAAAATTTATAAAATACTTCTAAAATGGCACACGGAAGATGAAACTGTCAAAGTCCAGATGGTGAAATGGGCAATAAATTTTCATAAAGAAATAACAATGGAAGCCTGGGAGCATTTGTGGAAAAATACATTGAAGATTTCAACTTGTACGAATATTAAAGAGAATGCATATAAAATGATGTATAGGTGGTATTTAACACCAAAGAAAATTGCACTAGGAAATACTAATATGTCAGATAGATGCTGGAAATGTAAAAAGCATGAAGGATCATTATACCACATGTGGTGGACTTGTGAGGTAGCTAAGCAATACTGGGGAGATATAATTGAAGTAATTAATGAGGTTTTGCAAACCCAAATAAATAAGAACCCAGAATTGCTGCTACTGAACTTGGGAATGGAAGATGTTCCAATGCAGTACAGAACATTGTTATTTTACATGATTACAGCAGCAAGACTTTTATATGCGCAGAAATGGAAAGTGCAAGAAATACCAACTACAGAAGATTGGATTTACAAATTGCTGTACATGGCTGAGATGGACAAAATGACAAGAAAACTCAAAGATCTTGATCCAGGAGAATATATTGCAGATTGGGGGGAATTGAAACAATATTTAGAAAAAAATGGGATGTGAAAGGAGGACTGTGGCAGTTTGAGAACTATTAATTTGTGATGTTTTAAATAGAAGAGAGAAGCAACTTTACCATTAATGGGAAAATTTAGCTATTAATTAACCTAAGCTAGTATTACTATTAAGGAGACTTTATCAAAAATATACAGTTTAAATAGTGATGTAGAGAATGGATATATTAGTGGATTTGATAGAGTATATATAAGAGAATTTGAATATGCTTAGAGTAAGAGATATAATACATATATGATTTAGAAGAATATAATTGAAAATAAGTTAAGTAATAAGATAGGTTAAGGGTTGGAAAGCTGTTGGAAGTCTACAAGGAGGGGGGAGGGAAAGGGTGGGGGTTGAAATAAATTAGGTATGATGGGAAGTGTATGTATTAACTATGTACTCACCAATAAATTTTTTTTTTAAAAAAAGTCAGGAGGGCTGAAGCAAGGTTAGTCCCAGCCCCTGCAGGCCTCCTGCCTATCTAGGCCTCCCTCATTGTTTCACTTTATTTGGAGAGAGTACTTACAACAGCAGTAGCAGTGAAGGCCTGGCTGAGGCGGGGGGGGGGGGGCTTGCAGTCATCTGAAGGGAGGTTTGCTGTACACATAGTTTCTACTGGTTTAGCAAGGATCTACAGTCCCAGTGTGGTGTCTGGTTAAATCCATCCCCCTTTCCCCTGCTCAATTTTGCAGCTTTGTGGGCCTAAAGAGCTGTTTTTGTCACTCAGGCCATCTAGTGGCATGCTGTGTTATTGCATCTGCTGAATTCTGCAAAGCTGTCACTCAGGACACAGAAGTCTAAGATGTGATCTGATCTTTCTACCAGATTAGCACAATTGATGGCTGGTAGCAGATCTGGCCTAGGCTGTGGTAATCTGGTCATGTTGAGGTGACAGTGGACCTCATTGACAAGGTAGGTAAGTCCACTGACCCCTTGTGCCTGGCTGTGGGGGCTCCAGGGATCACGTGACAGTCTCCGGGCTCCCATGATTCAACTCCTGGGTTATATCATCTTGGATCTTGCCTTTGGGTTTTGCAGTTTGGCCACTGGGTTATTACTTAACTCAGTCCCCCGGGGGACAGAGTCATAAAGGGAGCAGCATGTCGGGGGTTAACCCTCTTCTTCAGGAAGGGGAGGAGAAGGATAAGGCAGACATGAGGAGAGAGACAAGTAAATGAGACTTAAGAAGGTTTACCTCACCTGGGCCAGGCAGTTGCTAGCTGGCCTCCTTTATGGGAGCTACAGCAGCTGATGGGGCACCGAGCCTTGTCTACAGCGTGTTGGCACCTAGAAGTGGAGTTTCCTTGGAGTTTCCACTACCTTGGGGCCCAGTGGCTTCTGGGTTTAGTTCAGGGGCACTGGTGGGCTGAGCAGTGGCCCACTGACCGGTCAGAATGCGGGTCTTACTATAGACCGTATATATTTGGAATTTTCCAATCCTCATGGCAGTTGGATTGTGGGGAGGGAACTAGATAACCCCTCAGCCCTCTTCCTATGAACGAATAGTCAGTGGTACCCATACCTAACCCTCTTTCATCCAAGTGGAATAGGATTTTGAGGCAGGTCCTGGAGACTGGTCCTGATGTTTATGTTTCAAGGCAACGCCTGGTCTTGCCTGCAGATGGAATGGTGCAGCTTGTCCCTTGGATTTCCTCTGAGCCGTGCTTGAGGGGAGGGCTGTGGTTGCTTGGCAACCGGGCACCATTGCCCCCAAGACGTAGTAAACTGATGACCAACTGGCCAGCAGTTTCTGGCTGGGGTGCAATTTGGGCTGTCGGAGTTATGGCTGAGGTGGTGCATCTTTCCTTCAGTTATGGTGAGTTGAATGTTAAGGGGCTGGCTTCATAACCAGTGGCAGCCATCAGGCACCTTTAGGTTTACCAGTAAACCTCTGATGTAAGCTCAGGTGGTTTCTGGGGTCGTGCAATGTTAATGGTTGACATGGGAGTTAGATCCTGAGGGTTAGCGTGCTGATGGCCCAAGCCCTTAAGGAAGGGTCTAGCAACTCTGCACTTTGCCACTGGCTGGTGATGGACAGGCTGCTGCTACTGTTTGGTGGGAGGTAGGGTCCTTTGTCTCACTCCTGGTAATTCACTTGGGGGTAATGGGCTGGGCTTCTCCAGGGCACGGCCCTTCCATTACAGGACCCAATGACATGCGTGCACAGGCAAGGTGGCTCGGTGCACTTGAGGGGAGGAGCGGTTTGCCACCTCACATTCTGCACTTTCATCTGTGCAGTAATGACCTTGGATGTGGGCCATGGCCCTTCTGATATAGGCTCACGCAGACTTGCACACACAGGCAAGGTGGCCTTGTGAGCTGGAGGTAAGTGCGGCCTCCTCCGCACATTCAGGTCATTCAACTGGGTGGTAAGACCTAGTCTCACAGGGCATGGCCCTTTCTTTATAGGTTCACACAGGCTTGCAGCACCCAGGCAAGTAGTTGCCTAATGGTTTGAGGGTAGGTGAGGTCCTCTGCCTCACGTTTTGGTCATTTTGCATGATAATGACCATGCCTCACGGGGCATGGCCCTTTCCTTTCAGGCTCACACAGGCTTTACTGCCTGGGCAAGTAGTGGCCTGATGGTTTGAGGGGAGGTGCAGACCTCTGCTTCACGTTCTGGTCATTCACCGCGTGGTAATGACCTTGACTCGCAGGGCATGGCCCTTTTCTTACAGGGTCTCACAGGCTTGCACTGCCCAACCGAGTAGTGGCCTGATGGTTTGAGGGGAGGTGTGGACCGCTGCCTCACGTTCTGGTCAGTCACTGCATGGTAATGACCATGGCTCACAGGGCATGGCCCTTTCCTTACAGGGTCTCACAGGCTTGCACTGCCCAGGCACGTAGTGGCCTGATGGTTTGAGGGGAGGTGCGGACCGCTGCCTCATGTTCTGGTCAGTCACTGCATGGTAATGACCATGGCTCACAGGGCATGGCCCTTTCCTTACAGGCTCACACAGGCTTGCACTGCCCAGGCACATAGTGGCCTGATGGTTTGAGGGGAGGTGCGGACCTCTGCCTCACGTTGGTCATTCACCGCGTGGTAATGACCTTGGCTCACAGGGCATGGCCCTTTCCTTACAGGGTCACACAGGCTTGCAGCCCCCAGACAAGTAGTGGCCTGATGGTTTGAGGGGAGGGGAGGACCTCTGCCTCACGTTGATCATTCACCACACGGTAATGACTGTGACTCACAGGGCATAGCCCTTTCCCTACAGGCTCACACAGGCTTGCAACCCCCAGACAAATAGTGGCCTGATGGTTTGAGGGGAGGGGAGGACCTCCGCCTCACATTCTGATCATTCACCACATGGCAATGACCTTGGCTCACATAGGCTTGCACTGCCCAGGCAAGTAGTGGCCTGATAGTTTGAGGGGAGGTGCAGACCGCTGCCTCACATTCCAGTCATTCACTGCATGGTAATGACCTTGACTCTCAGGGCATGGCCCTTTCCTTACAAGCTCACACTGGCTTGCAGCACCCAGGTAAGTAGTGGCCTGATGGTTTGATGGGAGGTGCAGACCTCTGCCTCATGTTGGTCATTCACCACGTGGTAATGACGATGGATCACAGGGCATGGCCCTTTCCTTACAGGCTCACACAGGCTTGCACCGCCCAGGCAAGTAGTGGCCTGATGGCTGAGGGGAGGTCCAGTCCTCTGTCTCATGTGTGGTAATGGGTGGTAATGACCTTGGTTCTAGTCTTTGCAGTTGCACTTAGACTTGCAGTGATGGGCAACTGGTGACCTGGTGTCTTGATCCAAAGGGCTAGATGTGGGGCCAGTAGAGCCCTATTTAAGGCATTAGAGGGTGGGCTAGAGATTTATTTGCCCCACCCACAAATAAAGGCCAAATTTGCTGACCTCTACAGAGGGGATGGAGTTCACCTATCGGTGAAGGGCAACAACATCCGCTTAGATAACCTGCGGCAAGGGCTTTGGTTGGCAGTAGGCCACTTGTGGGGCTCAAGGGCCTAAGCAGAGGCTTGGTCCTAGCAGTGGCAGCATTAGGAGGGGGAGAAATGAATGGGCTGGTGAGCACCCTTGGCATTTGGGGGGGAATTGGGGTCTGTCAGGATCACTGGTACTGGTTTAGGGCTGCCAGCTGAGAGGGCAGACTGCTGTTTGGATCCCCTAGACAAGTATGGCCCTCCTGCTATATGGCGAGGTGCTGTAGGCTTGGAGTGGGGAACCATTTGCCTGGCTGGCCGGGTCCCAGCCATGCATGTAGACGGTTTGCGGCTGGGGCAGCAGGGCTCGACCAGACAGGTCAGGGTGGAGGTCCAGGATGACCCCAGGGCCTGACCTATACCGCTAGTTAGGCCCTTGCCAAGTATATATGTTCAATGATATGTTGTTGCCAAATAAATATGGCCCATTAGTTCCCAACACTTGTGTCTGTCTCTTCTTTCTGTCTGGGGTGGCAAAACATGTAGATCAGTAAATATTTCTACAATGTGAATCTTCTTGTTTCATGGAGAGTTGGAAAAGTTGTTGTACATGAAGAAATTATGCAGCAAACTTGCTGAAGCTGCTTTCTAGTTGAAAACTGGGATATACTGGCTTATCTCTTTAGCAGCAAAAACTGATATAATGTAAAGAGCAAGTGAAACCCCAAGTGGGCATTTGGTTCTTTGTGACATGCACATATCACTTCCTTGGATACTATTAGTAAACATAGCTCCATTTATTGAACCCAACAGTAGAAATACATGTTGTTGCAACAAATGTAAGTTTGAGTTTCTATATAAACATTTATCGATAATTATTTATTTCCCTATGGCAAACTGGATCCCATGGTTGGCCTAATTAAAAACCAATATACTTTCTTCGTGAAATATGACAACAAATGTTCTCTGCCCTGCAGTTAGTGGATCTCAGGTGTAAATTGGCACACTTATACCTAGTAAGGAACTCATTTCTTCAAGCTAATTCTTATGATGTTTTTAGTAATTTCACAAACTCACACTTTCACCTCCAGGATCACAAATGCTCACTGACTGATTTTTATTGTTTATATATATATATTAAAACATCCTGGAATTCCATAGGATTCATGCTTACTTCAACCTTCTTTTCTTTTTTTGGTGTGTGTGTGTGTTAAGCCTTGCTTGCTTTGTTCTCCTCCATCCTACCCTGAGGTCTGCAGTCCTGGCTTCTGATCTCTCCCCCCCCCCCACTTTTTAAAACTTGTCTAGCTTGTCAGAGCCAGTTTGGTATAGTGGTTAAGAATGTGGGACTCTAATCTGGAGAGCCGGGTTTGATTCCCCACTCCTCCACTTGAAGCCAGCTGGGTGACCTTGGGCTACTCACGGCTCTCTGGAGCTCTCTCAGCCCCACCCACCTCACAGGGTGCTTTGTTGTGGGGATAATAATGGCATACTTTGTAAACTGCTCTGAGTGGGCATTAAGTTGTCCTGAAGGGCGGTATATAAATTGAATGTTGTTGTTGTTGTTGTTATTATAGCTTACCTTCAGTCTACTGCTTCCAGACTCTGCACTAGAGATGGGCATGAAACAGGGGGGGGGGAAACAAAATGAGAGTTTTGTGTTTCGTCACATTCCACGAATCACGAAACACAAGCTTCCATGAAATTATCCCATTTCAAGGTACGACTTGTTAGTTTCGTGATTCATCAGAACCCGGGACACTTCAATAGCTGGGCTTGGGGGGAAGGCCCCAAAACCACCAAATAAACACCTGCCCAGGTGGGAGAGGTGCACAAATTAAAACCAAAGTAATCAAAAAGAGCATGAGCCCTCAAAAGAGCAGAGAAAGAATTAAGAAGAAACAAAGACAAGCAAAGAAAAATAAGGGAGGACTTAGGGAAGCTAGGTCTCAGAGCCAGGCAAAGGCCTGAGACTAGGGTGGGGTGGGGTGGAGGAAAAAAAGGCACCCTCACTCAAAGACCTTCTCAGCAACCCCAAGAGCTGAAAATATTAGGCTTTTCAGTCTTTTTTAAAGCTGCAGCAGCCAAAAGCTCAATTCCACTCTTTCACTCACTCCAATCCCAGCAACAGGTCCTCCCTCTCCCTCTGTCTACTAGGACTGAAAAGCACACGGCAGAGAGCTCTGCCTTATATAACAAATGCTCACATAGAGCAGAATAGGAGATCTGTGGTTGGCAGACAGACCTGCCTAACAGGATTTGGAGGGATGAGATTGGTGTTCCCATGGCTGCAGAAGGCCCATCTCCTCAGTTGCCTAGGGGATTAACTCCCCTGCTCCTCGCTGTATAGGGCAGAATAGAAGCTCTTGAGTTGGCAAGGAGAGCTGCCTATCAAGGCTATGGGGCTAAGATTGGGGTTTCCAATGGCAAGAAAAGGTCTGCAGACATTCCGGGCCTATGTTGCCTAGGGAATCAATGGATTGGCGCCAGCCTGTCTAGCCTCATGAATTGTTCATGAATCAAACGAATTGGGCCAAAAGACATGCATTTTGTGAAAACCACAGCCTCACAACATGCGTTTCACAAAACACAAATTGGCCCAATTCATCACAAAATTTGATTCGTATTTTGATTCATGCCCATGCCTACTCTGCGCCAATATTTTAGTAGTAGTAGTAGTAATTTATTGTATCGACCATAGGTCATATCAATTTAATACAGCATAGTACAGAACACAGCCACACAGGGTCAGAACAAGATTAAAACATATTCAAAACACAATTGTACTATTATTCCATACATTTCAATCTAATCTTTCTTGCTGCTAATGCATACAAAGCAACTCTATTAGAAACATAAAGGTCCTTATCTGCTATCAAAAATATTACTTCTTCTATATCTGAAACCCCTTCCTGCAAGGACAAAATATTAGAAATAAATTTGTTTCTGGGGTCCAAAAGGAGAGCACATCTCAGGACATAAGGAATCAAATCATCTACTTCTCCCATACCACACAAACAAAGTCGTAGAGGGGAGGGAACACCTAAAAAGCATCCCATACATACTGCAGAAGGCATAGCTTGAAATCTTAAACTGGTAAAGGCCATTATTAATTTCATTGTTGTTAAGGTCCTAAGGTACAGTGACATAGTATGATCTTGTTTTAAAAAATTGAAAAAAGGGTCCACTTTAGATTGAACAACTGCACATCTATCTATATTCCTGTCCATTTTAAAGACCCAGTCCCTCAACTCATGACCTGATCTATTAGATCTGATCAGGTCATTTGGTATTACGTACTTGAACTGTATAAATCCCAGATATTCCTTATAGGTTTTAACATGATTCAAAAGAGAACAAAAGCTTTGGCCTCCCAATGAATTCTGAGGGCACTCTAGATTTTTCTTCCAATAAGATAGAACTCTAAACTTTGCCCTAACTTTCAGAGATGGAATACCAAGCTCAGCCCTCATTAGTGCAACCAGAGAGCCCTTTGGAAACACAAGGATCCGTCTCCTAAAGTAATTTTGCATTGTTTCCAATTGATCAAGATCTTCTCTTCCCAGCCCCATATTTCAATCCCATAAAACGTACTGGGGATCACCTTACTCCCAAACAGCTTCATAACAGGATCAACCATACAACCTCCCTTGGAAAAGAAAAAAATTCACTATCGCCCCCCACAGTCTTCACAGAAATAGACTTTAACGGTGTTAAATGAGGCCGCCATGAAAGAGTTTCTGAAAACGTTATTCCTAAGTATTTATATGTACTACACTGTTCAATCTGTACACCTAAAATTCTCCAAACTGACTTTCTAGGATGCTTCCTAAAATCCATTACCTTGGACTTGGCATAATTTATATGGAGGCCTTCTTCTTTACAATACTGACCCACACTATCCAATAAAACCATGTCATCTGCATATAATTACCCAAAACACAATTGCTGTCAAAAGGAGGGCACAACAGGGCATGAAAGCAGTCTACTACACAAAATAACACAATTCACTTCACCGTTTTTGACAGCAATTGTGTTTGGATGATTCTCTGATGTGAAGTGAGTTGTGTTATTTTTGTGTAGTAGACTGCTTTTATGCCCTGTTGTGCCCTCCTACTGTGTAACCTAAAGCAGTTAAAGAAATAGAGTTTTTGACAGCAATTGTGTTTTTGTGATTATTTAATATGAACTGAGTTGTGTTATTTGTGTAAGATACTGCTGGCACGCCCTTTGGTGTGCCCCCCTGCTGTGTAACCTAAAGCTGTTCAAGAAATAAAGTGTTTTTGACAGGAATTGTGTTTTTGTGATTCTTTAATGTGAAGTGAGTTGTGTTATTTTTGTGTAAGATACTGCTGCCATGCCCTTTGGTGTGCCCCCCTGCTGTGTAACCTACAGCTGTTAAAGAAATACAGTGCTTTTGACAGGAATTGTGTTTTTGTGATTCTCTGATGTTAAGTGAGTTGTGTTATTTTTGTGTAAGATACTGCTGCCATGCCCTTTGGTGTGCCCCCCTGCTGTGTAACCTACAGCTGTTAAAGAAATACAGTGCTTTTGACAGGAATTGTGTTTTTGTGATTCTCTGATGTTAAGTGAGTTGTGTTATTTTTCTGTGTGGGGGACTGCTGGTGTAATGTGTCACAATGCTTTGCCGACTTGTACTTTGAAAGTGAGAAAATATTTTTTAAAAAACTTTATTCAGTGTGTGTTTGTGTTTTATTCTTTGTTGTGCAGTTGATTCCCATCATAGGGAACAATGGGGCTGGCTGGCCATCCATTTCTGTAGGTGGTGGGGGAATTTGGGGGAGGGTGTCTGTGGTTCAGGTGCTCTTTCACAGGGACAAGCTCGCACTCAGGAGTGTGCCACCATTATGGCACCCCTGGGCTGTGCACAATTGCCCTGGGAAAGAGAGTTTAAAATTTCCCATCACAGGGAACAATGGGGGATGGCTGGCCAGCCTACTCCTGGGGTAGTGGCCGGTGTGCGAATGTTGGGGAGGGTGTCTTTGGGGCTGTGTGGGGGGTGGATTTAAAAGGGGGACTGTGCCTGTGGCCATAGATGCCACATTCCATGGGTTCCTGCTGTGGGAGATTTTCCCATAACAGGAATCAATAGAAAGTGGCTGGCCACAGGACAGGGGAGGTTAGGTTTTGGGGAGGGTATTTGTGGTATTTGGCAGTTTGGGTGCAGGTGGACTGTGGCTGTGGCCATTGGCAGCCCCAATCCCATGTGTTTCTGTGGTTTGGAAGTCTTCCCCACAGTAGAAAGACAAAGTGGTGTGGCAAGAGAACCACCTTGGGGGGGCATAAAATGGCCCCCCAAAGTGGGATCATCTTGGGCCTTGGCAGAGGGTGGGAGGACAGGTAGGAGATGGGCACCTGAAGGTTGGGGGCATTTTGCATGCAAAATACCATCCCTAGCCAGACAAGCCTCTCTTATTTCCTTCATAGGAAATAATGGAAAAGGGGGGGGGGCTAAGAGCAGCATCTTTGGGAGGCCATTAAATGGCCCCCAAAGTGGGATCTGCTTGAGTCTTGGTGGAGGGAGGGAGGACAGGTAAGAGGAGGTCCCCGGAAGTTTGGGGGCATTTTGCATGCAAAATGCCACCTCTTGCCAGACAAGCCCCTCTTATTCCCCCCATAGGAAATAATGGAGAAGGGGGGGCTAAGAGCAGCATCTTTGGGAGGCCATAAAATGGCCCCCCAAATTGGGATCAGCTTGGGCCTTGGTGGAGGGTGGGAGGACAGGTGGGAGATGGGCCCCTGAAGGTTGGGGCATTTTGCATTCAAAATGCCACCCCTAGACAGACAAGCCTCTCTTATTTCCCCCATAGGGAATAGTGGAGTGGAGGTGGATGGGGCACTTTCTTTGGGAGGCCATAAAATGGCTCCCCAAAGTGGAATCTGCCTGAAACTTGGTGGAGGGTGGGAGGACAGGTGGGAGCAGGTCCCCTGAAAGTTGGGTGCATTTTGCTTTCAAAATGCCACCCCAAGCCACCTAGAAAGAGGACTTGTTTTTCCCCATAGAGAACCATAGAGAGTGTAGGAGGATGGGGGCACCTTGTTGGGGGGGCATAATATGGCTCCCCAAAGTCCAATCTTTCTGAAACTTGGGGGGTAGTTAGAGGAGAGTTAGGAGAAGGTCTCCACCAATTTTGGTGTGATTCGGACAGAAAATGCCCCCCCCCAGACTCCTGGAAAGCCGAGAGAAGGTTTTCTCATTGAAAACAATGGCCGAATCGTTTCGGTAATCTCTGTTTCGGTATTACCGAAATTTTTCAGTATTCAGAAAAAGTTTTGGTAATACTGAAAAAAAACTGAAACGGCCCTGATTCGGTAACTTTAACCTAATCAGAATACCGAATTGCACTCCCCTAGTCTGGCCCTAAACAATATATTGCACTGCAGGCACCGCAATGTAAATGCCCTCACCAGCCTCATAACTCTAGGGGATCTGGAAGTCAAGGAGTTGACTACATACACCACTGCCTGATTGTCACACCAAAAGTGGACAGAGTGGTTAGCCAGCTCCTCACCCCACAGGTGGACTGCCACCAAGATAGGAAAAAACCCTAGAAAAGTAAGGTCCCTAACTAAATCTGAGGCCAGCCAATCGTGAGGCTACTGCTCAGCGCACCAGTGCCTTTGGAAATAGACTCCGAAGCCCATGGATCCTGAAGCATCAGACGTTACTTGCAACTCGGCCTCGAGCAACAACTCATCTCGCCAAAAGGTAACACCGTTAAACCCATTAATAAATTCTGTCCAAATGTCCAAGTCTGCCCGCATGCCCCTTGTCATCCATAACCGGTGATGGGGTGCACGCAAGAGAGCCATAGCGTCGCATAATCGACGCAAGAAAGCCCTACCTGGTGCTACAGCCTTACAAGCAAACTTAAGATGCCCTACAAGCTGCTGTAATTCCACCAGGGATGCCTTACGCTTGGTCCTAAATTCCTGAAGACGAGCTCTGAGGTCGTCAACCTTGTCTAATGGCAATCGCATGGATTGCTGGACCATGTCTAACTCGATTCCCAAAAAGGTAAGCACTGTAGAAGGTCCCTCCGTCTGCTCGTGAGCCAATGGGACCCCCAGCTCCTCTGCCAGCCCAATGAAAGTGGCCAAAAGCCTGGCACATTGAGATGACTCCGCCTACCCAACGAACAAGAAATCATCTAAATTGTGGGCGGAGTTGCGACTAATTGCACGTCGTCTCAACTCCCACTCCAGGAAGGAGCTGAAGTGCTCAAAGACAGCACAAGAAATGGAGCAGGCCATCGGTAGGGCACGGTCCATATAATACATGCCCTCAAAGGCAAACCCCAGGAGCTCAAAATCCCCGGGGTGAACAGGGAGAAGGCGAAATGCAGACTTAATGTTGCATTTCACCAACTCAGCTCCCACCCCGCATCTACGTACCACCTTGACCGCCTGGTCAAAGGAGGTGTACCTCAGAGAACATAAATGGTCAGGGATGGTGTCATTAACTGAATCCCCTTTCGGGTAAGACAAGTGGTGAATGAGGCGGAACTCACCAGCCGCTTTCTTCGGCACCACCCCCAAAGGCGAAACCCTGAAGTTAGGGGTTGGAGGGGCTAAAAATGGCCCCCAAACCTGCCCTTCAGCGCATTCCTTCTGATTTTTTTGTCTATCTATGTCCTCCTTGCCCTGAACTGAACGTAAGTTGTCTGCCATGAATGGGGCCCTAAGTCCCTGAAGAGGAATCCTAAATCCGTCCCTAAACCCTTCAAACAAATAAACTGCATCCTCTTTTCTCGGGTAATCACGCAACAGGCGCTCAAGGACCCTCAGCCTTACTGGGCTGGGGCCCTTTTCCAGAAGGTTGTTGCCCACCTGAGCCACTTCCACCATGCTTTCTGCCGCCCCATCCTTGTTGGGCTTTGGCACACGCATTGTATGGGTGTGGACCTGCACAAGAGGGGCACTCATGCTTGAATTGGCAGGGCTTCCTGACACAAGTACCCTTGTATGCAAACTCCCAGCAGAGCAGCTGGGGTTAAACCTGCTGCCCCACTCCACCGCGGGTACTGGTCGATTGGGAGTTGTGATGCACTACGTGGCCGCTATCCGACCGATCCCCTAAATTCAGCTTGGCCGGGGACATCACCTGCAACCACAGTTGCTGGTGGATGCGGTCCCACTGGAGACTAGGGTTCATGGCTGCCCGCATTCAGAACTCCTCATCATACTGCATCCATGCAGCACCCGAGAAGCCCGTGTAACCTTTCAAGATAATATCCAAGTATTGGAACAGGGACGCAGCGTGATTAGGCTGCACCCTGGCAATTACCCCAGCGTAGATAAGGAAGCCCGGTAGCCAATTGTTCCATGTCCTCTCTACCTGCCTTCTCCTCATATGCTCCTTGTCCCTGTCGTCCATCTCATCTTTGTCCTTCTTCTCCAACTCCCAGAAAAGAAGGGAAAAGATGTCAACATACTTCCCATGCAAAATTTTATCCCTCGTGGCCTGTGTCAAATGGTTCCCCCAGGGGCAAAGCTGTGTCCCCAAATGGCATAGCATTAAATGGAACCTGACCGTAGGCCAGGGAAGAATAAGGATAAAAGCCCCAAGGGACGGCAGGGCAACCCAACCAGCCAAATGGCGGGCCTAAGTATGCTGCCATCCCAGGACCCCCCCAAGCTGGGGGAGCTACAGCTTGCTGCTGATGGGTGGCAGGTGCTGAATTCTGACAGGCCACCGCTGCCGGACCCCCACCTGCTGGAGCAGGTACCAGAATAGGGGGCAACTCTTGAACCATCCCTGCTGACACGCCAGCGGCACCCTGTGCCCAAGGCCCCCAAGGCCAAGGATAGCTAAAGTGTGGTGCAGTATCCTTACCACTGACGTCCACAGGATCAACAGCCAGTGCAACCGGAGGCAAGTCTTCAGGCCACTCCTGATCCAAGTCCACCACCGGTTCCTGTGGTTCTGCCACAGTTGCCACCTGTCCGTCGCTACCTCCAGCTGTCAAACCTTCCAGCTGTCCACCTTCCAAAACAGACAAACGACGTAAGATCTTAAGGTTTACAGCATCCCTAGAGGCCCGACGAATCGGCCGAGCCACAGTCGCCCCGTTTAGCTGAAACAACACCCCCTTTTGCTTGCTTAAGAGCCTCCAAGCGCTTCAAGACGTCCCGCTGACCAGCACTAGACTCCTCGTCATCAGAAGAAGATACAGCTGGGGCAGGCTGCTTAGGGGGCACCCTCTTAGCGGGCTGTTTACCCTTAGAGGCACCACCACCCTTCTTAGGAAGCATTGAATGTATTCCTACTTAAACGTAATGTTATTTGCCCCAATTTACTATTATTAATATTATTACAAATTTACCTCCTATCCAATAATGTTTTTTTTAAATTATTTATTTATTTATTTACTTATTTTATTAATAAATGCACCAAGCCCTGTATGCCCGGCTGAAAAACTGGTGCAGTGAGGCCAAACCAGTAGGCAGGTAGCAAGCAAGTGTGGCAAATACCCCAAAGACGTGCTGACTTGCAATCCATACACTTAACCACACTGCCCTTCACACACAAAATGGCCGCTATAACAAAATGGCTGCCACCGCAATTGAGGCCGCGCCGCCTCCAATCAATGCCAGCCACCAAGGCCGCCGATAGTCTGCCTCCCTGAAAACCCCTATACCGGCCAAGGAAGGGGGAGGGAACACACTGCAAAGGCCAAGCCTCCCAGAACCAGCAGGCTAAACAGGCCGCTCACGATGAAGTGTGCCCAAGCCTTGACGAGCCAAATGCCCCACTCCAAGAGAAGCGGGCCCAAGCCTCAACGGGCCATAAAGCCCCGACCCAGAGAAGCCCAAGCCTCATCAGGCCATGCCCCGTCGGCGCGGCTATGTGGTGCTCAAAGACCCTTCCTCCCACCAGCTGCTAATGCCTGAGCCGTGGGAAGCGGCCCAAAAACGCAGGAATTGTCCTGCTCGACCACAGGCCGGTCGAGCCTCCTGTTCCACGCCACACCCTACTGCCGACACCATCTGGCTGCGTCGCTGGCTAGGGCAGCATAGCCTCCGCCTCGCCTAGCCATGCTCGCCGACAGGCACGCAGAAGTGCTCCCTCCACTGCCTCGCAATCTGCTCCGCGAGCCAGCAGCCTGTCTCCTGCACTCAGCCTCCACCCAAGGCCCACTCCTCCCAGTCGCTCGCTGGATAGACATCCTTCCCTGCCGAGCGACTCGCTGCAATGAGGCTGGGAAGGGCAGAGCGGCTGATAAGGCTCTTGCTCCACCCTCCCAGCCACCCCTTATTTGGAGATAGGGGGTGGTGCCGTCTTCCTCCTCTGGAGCAGCAATCAACAGCCCCTGGCCCAGCAGCATTGCTTCGTGCTAGGAAAGGGCCGCATAATCTGCACCTTTGGAAATTGTACCGTTAGCCTTTCCAATAATGCAGATAATTTATCCCAACTTGAATAATTATTTCCCCTAACATTTCCTTTGGAGGGAAAGTAAACATTAATGCACAACAAAGATCCCAAGGGAGGGCCTTTCAACAGCAAGGCCAGGGCAAAATTATCACAATCATGAGATAACACCCCAGCCTTCAAATGGAGGTTCCTCTTAACTGCAACAGAGAGACCCCCAGAGCCTCTTCCCTTATTATGAACTTTAATCATAGGGGAATTAAATATAACAAAACCATCCAACATAGGGGGCCTGACTCCAATGCCCAGGTTTCTTGAAGTAATAATATCTCTGAGCTACTCAAAAATCTTATAAATGCAGAGTCAGATTGTTTATTCCACCACCACCCTTAAGCGTCAGGAATCTGAATAGATCATATCCAGCACCCCCTCAGGATCATGATAAACACAACTGCACCCCTTATTAATCCCTTGTTCCTTCTCTATCACTCCTCCTTTCGTACCCAAACTTGCAATGTGAGAATGTGAACTAGAGACCCCTGAGATATTGTTAATAGCCCCCAATTGCTTTTTTGTTCATTCATTAAAGGTATTTTTGTATTTCATGTGTCTCACCTTCATATTTTATTTCCCAAGCTTGTCTCACCTTCGTGCTATTCTTCCAATTGCTCTTTGTAGCAAGGTATGTTAGAGTTGGAGGGTTTTTTTATTTAGCTTGACTTAAATCAGTAAGTGTTCTGTTATTTGGTATTGCACTTTTGTATTGCACTGTAAGTGTCAAAATCCAAGAAGAAGAGTTGCTCTAAATACAAATACTTTTGAAGAAAAAATTGTAATTTTGATTTCTGACTTCTACTTAAACACACTAAGCCATGCCCCCCCCCCCCACAGTAGCTGTGACTCAGTGGCAGAGCATCTACTTAACATTCAGAAGATTAACATTCAGAAGATCCCAGGTGGAACCCCCAGCATTTCCAGTTAAAAGTACCTTGTCATAGGTGATGTGAAAACCTTCTGCCTTGGACACTGGAGAGCCACTGCTAGTCTGAATAGATGACCTTGTTGGACCAATGTGTGGACTCGGTAAAAGAAGGTACAAATTACTGTAGATCTTTCAAAGCCTTCTTTGAAGAGGTGGATTCCCCTCCTCCCCAAGTTAGGACAAGCCTACCTCCATGCATTGCCTACCAGCCCACCAATTATAAACTACCATCAAGACTGTGTTTTAAGAGAACCAAAAGGCCACCAAAAGGCTAGAAAAAGACCATCCCTCTATAACAGAATGTCTGAACAAATGGTGATACCCAGACTCCTTTTATTGCCCTCTTCTTCCTGAAAAAAGACCAGCTTTCTCAGGGCCTGTGCCAGAAGGTGAATTAAAGGCAGGCATGATATCTCTGGGCATAACAGAGACTATCTGGGAGTTTAAAATAATAGCCAAAATCATGTCAGCTTTTTTTATATGAGCTATCTTCAAGAGGAGGACTGTGAAATAGAGACTGATAATATCCAGAAGCTGACAGCAGAAGAGGACATGAGAAGAATTATAGGCATTCAACTAACATTAAAAGGACAATAACACACTGGCTTATGGCTATTTATTTTTATGAGAGACTTGGCAGGACTTTGATTGAAGTTTTGATGGTCATACGCTTTCCCGAGAGGCAGAACACTCTTAGTAAACTGGGCTATAATTGAAATTGAATTTTTAAAAATCATTGTAAATATGATAATGCATTAAAATACATATTCCTTTGTAGGGTTTCGTCATTGATCTTTGTGGTACTAAATCTGTTTACACATCAAAGAACCAAATTACATTCTGCCTTTCCTCATTTCTGTCAACCCTTCCCTGTTGTTTTCCTAGGGACGGCATAATGCAAAATCAAACCAGCGTCCAATTTCAGAGCTCTCCTTGCATTAATACTTATAAAACTTGTGCCTTATGCAAGATTCTAAGTAGGGTGGCCAACCTCCAGGTGGGGCCTGGAAATCTGAAACTACAACTGATGTCTAGACAACTGAGTTAAATTCCTCTGGAGGAAATAGTAGCATTGGAGCATGTGGACTCTATGGCGTTATATCATGTTGAGGTCCCTGCCTTCCCATGCCCTGCCGTCCATAGGCTCTTACCCCAAATCTCCAGGAATTTCTCAACCGAGAGTTGGCAAACCTAACTCTAAGTCCTTCCTACAGTCCACATTGGTAAACTATTTATTGAAAAATAGTTCTATCTATATCTATATCTATATCTATATCTATATCTATATCTATATCTATATCTATATCTATATCTATATCTATATCTATATCTATATCTATTTTAAAAAATAAATCCTATAATACTGGTCACAAGATTGCTTCATGCATTAAAAGAAAAATAAGTCTCTACTGGATATTTCCATAAGAAACACCAAGGCTGCTTTCCTAAGTACACTTATAAAGAAGGTCCATTGAACTCAGTAGGATTACCTTCTGTATATACATGCTTAGGATTGCAGTGCAAACATTTTTAAGTGAAAATGAAGGTCTGAAAAAATGCAGCAAGTACACAATCAGGTGCCAGCAAGGTGAAGCTCTCAGGTACATATTTAGCAAATTATTTAGAGACAGGCTTCCACCTTCATGCATTACAAGAGTCCCTGCAGAGATATCTAATGGACAGTGGAACAATTGGTGTAGTGGTTAAGAGTGGCAGGACTCTAATCTAGAGAACTGTGTTTGATTCCCCACTCCTCCGCTTGAAGCCAGCTGGGTGAGTCTCACAGCTTCTCAGAGCTCTCTCAGCCCCACCCATATCAGAGTGATTGTCATGAGGATAATAATAATAACACACTTTGTAAACTGCTCTGAGTAGGAATTAAGTTGTCCTGAAGGGCGGTATATAAATTGAATGTTATTATTATTATTTCCCCCCATCTCTGCCTGCTGCGGATATCATCCCATTTTTTTAAAATTGAAGAGAGATAGAAAGATTGAATTTTCATGACTGCATTTCCAACTGTCATGAAAATTAGTTCAAATGGATGGGTAATCGTATACCAATTGTAGATTCCTCTAAGGTGTGGTGTGTAGGAGTGAACTTACTTATCCTGCTTCAGATAATCCTTCAGTCTTTAGCCAGCATACAAGAGACTCTGGTGGCTTCAACAGCAGATCTTTTTATTGTTTTCAACTGGGAGAGAATGCTTGCAGATGAAGAACACCAATAGGCACACTGGGAGACTGCAACCAACATGTAGATCAAGACTGAAAGGAGGACCCCTCCCATACAGGCCTTGAAGGGAAAACAGAAGCTACTTCTTGAGGACTTACTTAAAGATGATATACATGAATCACGTCAATAATCCTTCAGCTCTGAGCTCAATTTCCCCACTCCTATTTAAACAATTCGATTTTGAACTGTTGATTGTCTTGTATGTTATACACTACTATATTTTAAGCTTCTATCCCACAAAAAATATTTATTTTAAATCATTCTGCCTGTGGTCCAGAAGGAACTATGAAGCATAACCCTCCACAGTGACCATATATTCCTATGCTGCATTATTGTGTTGTATGGCTATTGATTAATTCTGCATTAGGATGGCACTGTAACTTTAATCTAACAGACAGATTGATGGTTGTTGTGTGTTTTCCGGGCTGTATTGCCGTGGTCTTGGCATTGTAGTTCCTGACGTTTCACCAGCAGCTGTGGCTGGCATCTTCAGAGGTGTAGCACCAAAAGACAGAGATCTCTCAGTGTCACAGTGACACTGAGAGATCTCTGTCTTTTGGTGCTACACCTCTGAAGATGCCAGCCACAGCTGCTGGTGAAACATCAGGAACTACAGTGCCAAGTCCAGGCAATACAGCCCGGAAAACCCACAACAACCATCGTTCTCCGGCCGTGAAAGCCTTTGACAATACGTCAGACATCAGATTGATGTTTGGGGATAAATGGATGTCCAAACAGGGACTGGGATATGGGTACAAGGAGATTAATGGGAGGCAGGTTTCTGTGATAAATATTCTTATCTGCAGAAACAGAACTTGAATAACATACCATAAACTGTATCATGGAGGATAAAGGAAACAGGTGAGTTGCATGTTGCTTGCCCTTTCAGGGTTAGATACACAGCTATGTCCCTGGTAATTAGAGAAAAGTAACAAGAATAAACTAAAATAAACTTGAAAACTAATCAGGGTAAATTAATAATCATTCTATTTGGGTATAGCATTGGATCCACAAGTTGAAGCAAACACAACCAGGATGCTAAGACCAGGATACTAATTCAACAGTGGAATCAGCTGCTTAGGATGTAGTGGGTTCTCCCTCATTGGCAATCTTCAAGGTTGGACGAATACTTGTCAGCGATGCTTTAGGCTGTTCCTGCATTGGGCAGGGGGTTGGACTAAATGGTCTGTAAGGCACCTTCTAACTCTATGATTCTATGACCATAAAAGAGAATGAAGGTAATAACGAGAAGGGATGAGTCAGGAAGGAGTTTGTTTGTTCCATGCTCTCTCATGTGAAGAGAGAGATTGTGTCTGCAAAGTGATGTACTTTTCTCCATAGTACCTTGTAGTTTTATTATCTGTTTACAGGACGAGATTGCAAACAGGAATCAACAAACATTTTATTCTCTTTTGCTACCTTAGCTATATATGTAGATGTGGTATGGTGCTGTCCCAGGGATCACAGCTTCTCCGGCAATATATATAATTAAAATGGAGCTGTATTCATATCTATGCCATAGCGGATGTAATACAGCAATGATGCTAAAGCATGAGTAAATATGACCAGATCTTTTGTCTATTCAGGGAAGCACGTAGGCTTTTAGACACCATAGCAATGGTAAAAAATTTAAAACATATGACAAAACACCATAAATTAAAATTAAAAGTTACACAGTTACAGAGTTACATAATTTAATGTTCATAGAAATTCTGGGATAATTTTGGATCTGAATACAGCGTAAATTAGATTACTACCTAGAGGGTCACAACACCCACAGTTCAATAGCACTATTTTTTGGAGTGGCCAGATCTACTTTCTCCAAAATGGCTGCCACTAGAAAACCAGTAAATTAATGGAAAGCAGTCCTAGTTGCAAATACTATAAACATCAAGTCTGCACATGGAGAACCTGAGGAAGCACCAAAACAAGTGACATCTTCAAAGTCACACTGTGAAGTCCATAAGAGAGAGTTGCCTATTTGGAAAGGGCAGAACTATGACAGAAATTTTGCTTTCCAAGTAATGACTGTAAGACTGGGATGGGGAACTAAAAAAAACCCATGAAGAACAAAATGAGGAAAAAAACACGTGATGGAGGGAAAATATAATTTTGAAAATTCAGTACAGTTCACTGAAACTAGGCTAGACAGATAGATTGGTACTAATGAGCACTTATCTTGCCTGAATGCTGTGGGGATAGAACCTTCAAATCACCTTCAAGAGAATGTCCATTTTAAAAATTAATATCTTCTCAGCTGCCGAAAAAGAAATTTAATAACATATTAATAATTGCTACGGCCACAAAAGTTGCATGTAGAAAGAATGCTAAAACTGAGCATTAGCAAGTTATATAATGAAATTTTAAAGTGCAGCCCTCAGATGAGTAACTTAAGCTAAAGGATCAATGATTTAAGTCCCATTTACTAGAATAGTTACTTTACCGCATTTTTCCATGCAGTTTTTTAGTTAATTGTTGATGTTGTTTATAACAGAATGTCTGTTCAAAAATCAAGAATGTCTGTACAAAACCTATGCCAAAAATTAGGTTTTAAAAAATGGCTTGTGGGATCAGACAGGTCATGAATAGAGATGGGCACAAACAGCAATACAAACTAAAAAAAGCCACGAACAGCCCAATCTGCTGTTCGTGAACAAGCTGTTTGTGAGGCCCCATTCTAAATGAACAGGTGGTTGTTGCAAGCCTCATTCGTTGCTGTTCGTCATGCCAGACAGTCTGATACCTGCAATCAATTCCCATGGCAACTCAGGCAGGGATTGTCTGAACTCTGAACTCCTGCTGTTGCCCTGGAAACCCCAATCTAAGCCCAATTTAGCTTGATAGGCAGGTCTTCCCTCCAAGTGTGGACTGGAGCTCCAAATTTGTTACAAGAGGAAAAGATCAGGGGGGAAGGGGGGCTCCCAGCTCTGGCTTTCAGGGAGAGACAGCTGCTGTTAGAGAGACAGGGTGAGTGCATTGGAGCTTGAATTTTCTCTGTGTGTGGTGGGATAGGGATCTACCCCTTCAGGTTCCAGGGCTGCTGCCAGGTTCTGGGGCCAAGCTATTATTCATTATTAGTACATTTCCTGCTGCCTGCTCAGGTAGGGTTTCTGGGAGTGGTGCAGTAGGAATCTTGATGGCTGGAGGAGAGCCTGCTGGCTCCCACGAACAAAAAACAGGTTCGTGACAGGATGATGTTCGTCAGTGTTCATAGTTCGTTGTTCATGGATGGCAATGAACAACGAACACCATGTTCATTTTTTTCCTGTTCATGCCCATGTCTAGTCATGAATATCACCTGGTCATATGGGCACAAGTGCTTATCTGTATGTGCAGACTCAGAGGGTCAGAGCAAAACAGTGGTGTGCCATAGTGTTAATCATAGATAAATCATACCAGTAGCTGATCATACAGAGTTAGCCATTATCCCCAACTTCTGATGTGTTCAAGATCTGCTTCCCCGAACTTTCCAAAGAGGTCATAATCAGGGTAACAGTAGTTCTGCTCTGCCCTTCCATCACTGCATAACTTCTTGATTGAGACTTCTTTGATATTTGTCCTCATTACTGGAGGAAACTTAAGACTGGCGTAGAGCTTGACAGTGAAGGAGAGTAAAATCAGCTTGAATACTGAATTCCATTGCTGCTATGGGCTAAACATAGCAGTAAGACATTGTGTAACAGTGCAATCCCATACAGAGTCACTCCAGTTCAAGTCCATTGAAGTCATTAAGCTTACGTAGATTGAAGTAACTCTGCATAGGATTGTACTGTAAATTACTAATTCCATTTGGCAGACAGTCCATGTATCAATGTGTTCTACTCATTTTCAGTAAGGAATTTTGAACAAAAACCTTACTCACAGTATCTTCAAATTTCAGGAGGATTCAAAACTCCAGATCATGCCAAATGGTAATACTAGAGCTGAGAGCAATCTTCTGTATCTTCTCACATTTATATAATCAAATAATATTATTTTCTTGATAAAATGTTTTAGAAGAAGCTGTATCCATTTCTTCTTCTTATAGGAGTCTGAAATATACTAATTCATGGTTGTTGTGGGTTTTCCGGGTTGTATTGCCATGGTCTTGGCATTGTAGTTCCTGACGTTTCACCAGCAGCTGTGGCTGGCATCTTCAGAGGTGTAGCACCAAAAGACAGAGATCTCTCAGTGTCACAGTGACACTGAGAGATCTCTGTCTTTTGGTGCTACACCTCTGAAGATGCCAGCCACAGCTGCTGGCAAAACGTCAGGAACTACAATGCCAAGACCACGGCAATACAGCCCGGAAAACCCACAACAACCATCGTTCTCCGGCCGTGAAAGCCTTCGACAATACTAATTCAATTTTATTTATATATTAAAGGCCTACTCAATCTGATTAGCAGTTCTTCATGGAAGAAATTTCAGCCTCCTAGAAGGGTTAGCGCTTTGCTAGGAGGACTTTGAATCAAAAATCCAAGATAATGTCTCTCTCTAGCTTCTATGTTATTTCTCTAATGAAACTGAACTCCTTAAGAAAAAGCTCTGAATTCATTTAAGATTATCCAGAGCAACCATTTGTGCTAAAGCATTTATATGCTGAAAATCCATTCACTCTTTTATGCTACTAGTAGTTTCACATCTTGGGAGGGTGCCACTCAATTTGTTCTGCTAAAGGACAGGATATCTTTTCTCTCCTTGAACTGGTTTTCATTTAAGTTGTTGTTAAAAAAGAACTGGACTGTGGTTGTAGTGGATATGTTGCATCCTAGTGCACTTGGGCTGCAGTCCTAAGAATACTTTCCAGGAAGTAAGCCCCATTGAATAAACTGGGACTTGCTTCTGAGGAGACCTACATAGACTTGTCATGAACTCCACTAGTAGTGCAATTGTTTTAAAGCCATGAACATAGTCTATCCATCCATCCATAAAACATGGACTGAATCTAGATCTTGGCACAGTAGTTTTGACAGGATTTTTTTTCTTTAAAATAATTTGCCAAATATCAGATGAAAATGACTAAAATTATGAGCCAATTCAAACATGCTGACATGGACAGTGCTCTCACTGGACCCTGTATCAGCGAGACCATGTCTTTGAAAGTGTTCTGTGTAGACAGCCTGAATGTAAACAGCTAACACATCAGAAAGAAGAAACATGGGGAATTAGCTTTTTTAAAAAAGGATTCACCCGTGGGTATTCTCAGGCAGTACAGTCCCATGAGCAAGTCTGAACTTTAGAATCACTTCCAAATATGTTTTCATGAGAAAATTTTCCAGGGAACAATAAAGGCCTATAAATATTTATGAAATGTAAGCACGAATCAAGGAGCATTAATGCATGGTAGAAAGTGCAGTGCAAGGAATAACAGCAAGTGATTAACAGATGGAAAACATAGTAGTTGACGGCTAAGGTAATTTTTCTACTGTGAAATGTGTTCGACTGTGAAAGAATCCATCTAAGGGAATGGTGACTGCTACATCACTGGGGACGTTCCAAATTAAGCTTGATCAAATGTGAAGGGAGAAAATGTATGTACTAGAGTGGGCATTTTCAACCCCCATGGACTTCTACAGGTCTTTAGATTGCTTTCCAAAGTTAGCCATAGCTGTTATGTGGTCTTTTCCCACTCTCATATCCCAAAAGAAATAATTGAAAGCTATCCATGTAACCAAAAGCTAGGTGTTCTCTATGGCTCTATGAAGAACTGTTTGCAGGCCCAGCAAGTTAGAGAGGCCCGTTGCTCTGTACCTCTCATGACCCTGAAAGCTGGACCCCTTGGTAAATCAGGGCCTGGGCATTTGTGTGAATTACAGTTTGTTGTACACACTCTTGTTAGTCTAACAGAATCCCCTAATCCAAGCTAATCAGATGCTTGCCTCATTTCTTGCTTCTTACCAGAATCACTATTTCCTAAGCCATTATACTCTGAAACAAAATAGATCATTTACATCTCCCCCCTCCCCTATTTTCTTTCTTGCTGTTTTACCACATTCCCTTGTAGAGCAGTAATTGGCTGGCAAACTGGTTTTGACTGTAACAATGTTTTGTGTAGACCAATGTCTGTTAAAGATGCTGGAAAACTGAAAGAAAACAATGAATTGAAGGCTTTAATCCACTGGGAAAAGATTGGAGCCACAGACATTCTTCAGTAGGTCATCACTAGATGGGAGGGAGAGTGTGCTTGGAGAGAGATGAGAGGGAGGAGTGCTGTGTCTTGAGAAGTGGGGTTCATGGCCTTAAGGGCCATGGGACCAGTTTGCCTCAGCTCACTTTAACTCAGATGTGGCAAGAGGCAACATTGGTGGGGTAACTATTAGGGTCAGTCAATTGAAGGGAGGCAGCAGGAGCTACTTACCATGCTGCGCCATCTCCTTGGTAGGCATTTTGCTGCTGCAGTTGATGGGGAAGGAGCCTGGTGGTTCTGTCATTGGTTTGGTCCCATGAGTGGGTCTAAGGGTGTGAGTGTGGGTGGTGTGAGACTGTTTAGTGAGTGTTTGAATGGTGTTTGGGGTGGTTGACTTGTGGGAATCTACTTTCATTTATCTCCATCCCCACCTTATCTTTCTGCCTTCCCAACTCGCCCTCCCCCCAGCTTGAGAAGATTATATGAGCTAACAAGGGGAAGGAGAGGATAAGGAAGAGGAGGGAGACAAGGAGAGAAAAGGGGAGTGCTGAGCAAAAAAGGGGAAGAGAGGGCAGAGAATGTGGTCTTACCAGAGCATGGTTTCCTGCTTGCAGTTGCATGTAAAAAAAAAATGGAGACGAGGAGCTCCAAGCAGGAAGAGGAGAGGGGGCAGGGAGCACAGGCTTAACAGCACTAGTTTCCCTCACTTGCAGCTGTGGGCCTGCAGGAAGGCAAGGAGGAGCTGCATGTCTGTAGGAAGGTGAGGAGAGGGAGAAAAAGAAGTGCCAGGTAAGGAAGGGTAGATAAGTCAGAGAACACGAGCTGCCCAGCACTGGGTTTCCAGATTGCAGCTGTGTATCTGGGAAACTTTCACAGTCGGTGAGAGTGTTAAAGCTTTCCCTGTAGCACTAGACTTTGCCTGCCATTTCGCCTTGCTTGCAGGCTTGCCAGAGTGAGCATGCAAGCTCTTGGTGCTGGTGCCTGCCATTTTGGCTTTGTTTGGTGGGCTACTCATTTGGAAGAAAGGCAGCGTGGCCATCCTCAAACAGCAAGGAGGTGTTGGCTATGGGGGGCTATTATCCCCCACTGGGGATCGCACATCATAGGCTGCACCTATATAAGAGTGATGGAGTACACCTTTCCGAGAAAGGGAGTGACCTCTCTCTTGTTGATCTTCATGATGGCCTGCATGACTTAGTAGTCAACAGGTGAGGCAAGGGGTGTTAAGCTCGGATAACCCCCCTTGTCTGGCAGGAATAGAGTAGGCTGTTCAGGATAGGTAAAGTTAATCCGCAAACACCTGGAGGCATCATGGAGGTGAGGAACATGTACAGAAGAGGCCGTCAAAGGACATGGGAGTGGGTGGTGGTGTTAAGGAGCACCCTTGGTGGAGAGCATTATCTCTTGAACCTGGTAGGTACAGCACTAGGCATCTCTCAGCACAGATTGGCTGTATAGGCTGGGATAAACAAGGCTGATGAGTTTGGATCCAGGGTGGACTTGCCCGGTGGAGACCCAAGGAGGTTGCCTAGTGCAGCCTGCCCTTAAAATAGTCAGCTTATATTTAAATAAGCAATGATGTAGATCAGCCATTTAAATAATTAAATATATGAATATAAACAACTAGTTGACCCCACATAATCGTATCTGTGTATTCATTTTGGCGTGTCACATTTGGAAACTGGGGCAAAGCACAGTCAATAGCCAAACAGTGCCGGAACAATTACATTTTTTTCTGTTCAATTGTACAAATGTCAAGGATGCCACATTGCCTAAATAACTGTTATTGGCCCTTCTCCCTGTTCTTGGTGTTGGTGTGTTGGTGTGTTTTCATTTAATTGGGTTTTTTTAGTATTTTAAATGTTTTAAATTTAAATTGTTTAATGTTGTTTATTTTTTTTATCTTTTAATGTTCACCACCTTGGGGAACTGTTTGGGTAGAAAGGCAGCATACAAATATTTTAAGTAAATAAAATAAATAAATAAACCCACCCTTCACCAAATCTGTTTTAGGCATGCTCATTCAGGTGCCTTTTTACCGTAGGTTGGCAGCTGCCCTATCCAATCACAGCTCTGATTCTAAACTTGGAACAATGGGGTCCCAGATCTGAAAAAGGCCCCAATCTGAAGACAATCAACGGTCCACTGATGGGCCAGAGTTCAAGGCTGTGGCCTGATGCCATCACAGATCCTGGTTCTGCACCAAAATAAGTCAATAGTGACCATGACCACCAATGACACCCTGGTAAATGCAGATGCATAAGGAAGGTCTCCTCAGCCATTCATCTTTGATGGTTCACCTCCAAAATCATCATCCAAAAGTTAAAAGTCAATGGATCTTCTTCATGAAGACAAGAGGAGAATTCCCCCCCCCCCTTTTTGCGTTCCTTCCTAAAACTAGCCCACTACATCATTTTACGCATTTACCTTCTCCATTTCCCTGGTCAGGACTGGTTTGCTTTATTGCCTGCCAGTCCTTCCCCATTCCACCCTGATTAAGGACTCCCTCCTTTCCACCCTAAGTTCCAGTCTGGTCTATTTTGCCACTCCTTCTGGTCCTAGTTTTGACTACTCCCTCCCCTATCTTTTTTTGTAGGGTTTGTTTGCTGCAGACTAGCCAAGTGGGAGGAAGAGAATTTGGAGTAGAAAGTAACTTTAATTGGGTATGTAGCTAAAGGAATACAGACACACATTAGGATTGTGCCAGCAGAATGGTTTTAATTGGTTTCTATCTCGCATTTTCATATTGATTTCTCATTTTCTAGTCTTTGTCTTGGTTGGGGTAATACAATTACTTGCCAGTTAAGTGCTTGCCTCCCTTCTTTATCTGAGATTTATTATATCGACATGGGAGTCACGTATTCAACACACTAAAAGATTTCTGCCTTTATTCCTTGGCTCATGTTTTGGGTTTTTCACATGTAGGTAATATTCTCATGTAAAAGGCCTAACATGGGGGTGGGGGTGGGGTGTTGACGGGCGTACCATTTTCTGATGCAAATATTCTTGTTCTGCTGGTATGGATGATTAGCTTGGATCTTATTTAAATAGATCCAGCTTATTTTTCATCAGAAAGAAAACAGTAAGTGTACAAACTCTTCTGCAAGTTAAATAAAGGATAAAACAATGTGCATTGGATTATGCATTTGTCTTCACTATGAAACTTAACTAGCAGTTCTTAATCTTAACCAGCTACTGCCCATTAAATGTCCCCCAAGCGACAATAAAAAAATTAGCACTCCAAACACAGCACTTTTTATATAGGAATGTTTATGATATATGCCTATGATGATATACAGATCTCAGACATGCATTCAATGAGAGCTTTGAGTCTGATCAGGACCCAAGCATTATTTTTTTGGGCCCAGTACAAGCTTGTGAAATGCCTCCCGCCCCCCCCCCTCGCCCGCAACAGCTAGCCTTGCCAGGTGCTCACTTATGTCAGGCAAACTCCTAGCAATTATGCTTCTGCCAGCCAATCACCATATGCGTGATCATGTCCCCAGCCAATTACATCACTTTCAGTGCAACCCAGAAGGGATTGTATCACTCTGGGGCTTTTAACCCTTGGCCTAAAAAATAGCAACCTCTGGGTTGTGTCAGAAGTGATGTCATCAGCTGGGGATGCATTCATTCTCATGCATGCACCAGTAAGAAACTGCCACTTCCAGTCTCCTACCAGTTCCCAGGGGGGATCTAACAACCCTACCACTACCATAATCCCTCAATACAAAGATTAGGCCAATTAATTTAAAGCTTTATTTTCCTGGCCTTTTTCATTGCAAAATCATGAACTATTTCAATTTCGATGGTTGTTGTGGGTTTTCCGGGCTGTATTGCCGTGGTCTTGGCATTGTAGTTCCTGACGTTTCGCCAGCAGCTGTGGCTGGCATCTTCAGAGGTGTAGCACCAAAAGACAGCTGCTGGCGAAACGTCAGGAACTACAATGCCAAGACCACGGCAATACAGCCCGGAAAACCCACAACAACCATCGTTCTCCGGCCGTGAAAGCCTTCGACAATATTTCAATTTCTCTTGCAAGTTCACGCTCAATAGACAAGATAGCTAGGTGGATTGAAAGTTCTCACCCCATAGTAGAACACTTGCAGTTTTTGATGAGTGCTAGCTTGCTGAAACTTCTTTTAGCTTCTTCCGTAGTCATAGGAAGGGTTTCCAGGTCCCCATTGGAAATTGGCAGGGGGTTGAGGATACTTACCGGGTCATGGGAGGGCTTGCTGGTGACATCACATTACCAACAACATGCTGACATCACTCCCATGTGCCCAGTGCATTGCTGGGGGATGCTGGGGATACTCTGGTATTTGGGAAAAACTTTCTCCTTGTCAAAATAGCACAAGGGGAGAGTATTTCCCCGTTTTTACTGCTCCACATGCACAGAATACTCCCTGCTCACTATTTTGGAAAGTGACTTGAGGGGAGAGGCAGGAGCTCCTCCTTTCCCTGCAGTGGTGTTCTGGGGACCTTTGGGCTGTCCTTTATTTTTTTAATGCTGTGTGGCTGTGGGGAACCCAGATTAGATCTCGGGAACCGAACCCTTTAAAAACCTGCATGTCTATTTTGACCCTATGTAAAGTACAAAAACATGTTCTGGCCCATCATTATAATGTTTATTTTGCAGAGGGGAAAATAACAGAATAGCCTGCATGTACAGAAGTTACTCCAAAAAGCAAGGAAGAATTGTAGCCAAAATGTTGTGTCAGACTAGGATTGAGGAGAGCTACCCTAAAATCTCCACTTGCAGGGCTAGCGTGAACCAGTCGCTTTATGTCAATTTAACCTCCTTCACAGGGTTTTATGTTGGCTTAACCTATTGCATCCTATGGGCGATGATGAGGCTGGTGCCTTTGGAAAAGAATACACAACTCACACAGCATTTTGCATATAATGGGCCACAACTTTATTGATTACAGCTATTGGAGCATTGACAAGGCATAAGGCAAAGGATCCACTGCAGTCAATGGCCTGCCTGCTGTTCAATGGTTGCTTCCTCAGCATGCCTTCTGGGCACCATGGGATGGCAGGTGATGTACTATTGTCTTGGCGTAGCTACCCTCAACAAAGCCTGCAAGGGCCTATCTGGGCAGCTACCCTTTGGCTTCTCCCCAGATCCCTTAAGGGAACCCCGAAAGAGATGGGGTGAGCTGCCCCATTCTGCACCACTCACTGCAGTGGATCCAGCCCAATGCCTCAAAACCATCCCAAGTTGTGACAAGCCATCCCCCCATTGTTGCTGGCATTCGGCAAAGGGAAGGAGGAAGAATGGCCCATTGTCTCTGTTGTTGAGGAATGGTGATGACTACCATTTGAGCCTGGAGCCCCTCCTCCTCCACTGTCACTGTATCCACTGCTAACGCCCATTTGGACTGGTCGCCAACCAAGGCTGCCACCAGTTCTCCCAACTGGAGGCTCCTTAAAAGGTGAAGGCTGCTCAGAACAGCTTGGTCTCAAACCATGATCAGCAGACACTGGGGAGTTGCCCCAGGAGCCCCTGAAGGACAGGCACAGTAATCAGCTCTCTCGTGTCCCTGTAAGCCATCTCCATGAGGGACCAACCCGCCACCACCATCCTAGCCAGGAAATTATTGGTTGCGTCCCCCCAGCCCACTGTCCTGCAGAAGAAGTAAATGGCTGTGAAATGGAGAGACATAGTCTTGGGGGCATACCCCTTTTCATGCACACAGGCCAGGTACTCCAACACAGCTCTCCCTGAAGCTGGCAAGGCCTTGCACCCATTCAACCTGCTGAGAAATGCTAAAAATGATGAAACTGCTGCCACATACATCCACCTGGTGGATGGCACCATCAAATTCAATATTCCCTGCAAGATGAGTCGATCCCAAGCTCCCACAGCTCCTCCGGGAAGGGGTCTGGGCAAATCCCATCTCCAGGAGCCCAAACCTGGCATCACTCTTCCCGAAAGCAAGACAAGGTGTCCACAATGCTTTTATCTACACCTGCAATATAGTGAGCTGCAAACACAATGTTAGCACTCAAGCAGACCACAATAAATCTCCAGGCCAGGCTCATTACCCTCTCAGAGTACGACAATTGGTAGTTAACTTTACTTTAATGATACTGCTCATACAGCCTGTTTGGCTCTGAGCAGTGCCACACTAGAATTAGAGTTAAAATAGGAAAAGACTTCTAATATATAATCTGTATAGTATTAAAATTTAGCAAGTTTTTTCTTTAACCAATTGGGAGAGGAACTTGGCTACTGCTAAAGTAGTATTAAAATCCACCCCTGCTAAAAAGAGCCTCAGATTGTCCTCTATACTTCCTGGGTCCTGGATATAGGGCTTGATCCATCTGTCTCTTGCCACGTTTAGAAATTGGTAGTTAACTAACATCAAAGAAAGGAGAACCCACTCCAAGAAGACCATGTAAGATCATTTATATCAATCAATGTACAGTCCTAGAATCTTTCTCAATGATTAAACTGCAGCACTAGAAATTACATTGTATTCCATTCTATTTTTGTGGTGTGCACACGATCTTCATTACTGCAACACCCCTTCGGTGTGGTTTCCCAACCGGCGAGCTACCCCTGAGGGGGTGAGCTCTCGGCGGGAAGATGGCAACGGGTTTGCTGGCCTTGGTGTTTTCCCATTTCACGGCACCTTGCTTCTTCACCAGCCTTTACTGTGTGCCTGAAGGATATACAATTCTAATCAGAAAGTTTGCACCAACATGCAGTTCCTCATATTGAAGCATATCAGTGCTTGCAATCAATTACATATATGTACATATAAATTCAGTACATAAAACCACTACTGATGAACTATTTTAAATGCTCATTACAACATCAATGGTCACACGGATCACGGGCACTTTGTACATAACATAGCAAAACTACTTACAGTATCCTTGTTTCCTTTCAAATTCAATGTGTCCTCTTTTTTTGATGTTATTCAACTGAAGACCATTCCCTCTTGATACAGTGACTTAGTTAAAAACTAACAACAACTAGATGGCAGCTCCTACCTCCATTGGCTTGTATCAGAAGGAGGTGCCATTGGAGTTAGCCAGGAAAGTGCACCGCTCCGTAGGTCCACCTTCATTCTTTTTGTCATTGTGTGTGTGTGGGGGGGAGTGTTGGCCAAACCAGCATGGAAAGCTTTCCCCAGAGCCAGCACCCTGCATGCAAATTTCAAATGGCCCAGCAAGGATTGAACCTCCTTCAGAACACATTTCTTGCTCCTGGGAGCCATGAAGAATGGTCACCTCTGCTGTCTCTTGAGGAATGGGGACAACCATGCAGGCTGCAAAAGAGGAGCCCAGCCCTTGCCTGAGCTCCTCCCTCTGTGCCCTGTCCCAGCTTTTTGCATCTGTCCCCTAGCCTTGCCCACCTGGCTGCAACCTTGCCTGCCGGTGAGTTGGCAAGCCCCTTTTTTGCCTATGAGAGTCATCTCCTTCCCCTCCATTTTTTGCTCAGCAAAAACAAGAAAAACAAACTGCTGTGACCTTTAAAATGCAAGCCCCAGTTATTCTTGATATTCCCAAATATGTCCGGGAAAAACTGGGATTAGAATACTGGCATATCCAAGAATTTTGGATATTCATCCAGATTCCCAAATATACCCAGAAAACAGTAAGTTTTTTGATGGAGGGTATATTTTCAATCCAGAAATAGCAAAGAACACATTCCGAACTGTCCCAGAAGGTAAATGTGTGCTGGCTAGGGAGAAATAAGACCAAAAATTCAAGTGTTCTCTTGGATGAAATTGGAGAGACAGATATGAGATTTGGTTTCTGGAGTGTAGGCTGATTTTCCTTGATATTCACTTGGGGGAAATATTTGAATTCATCTGTTTGTACCCCCAAGCCTTTACATTTTTGTTTTATTCACAGCTATGTTAGCCAAGATTTATATATACAGAATATTCATGTGTCACCGTTGAGCCTCCTAACCAGTTTCCCATAATGGAGGACTCACAGTACTTAGTCTTTTGTTTTAGCCTGATCCTTTTTATAATCTGCTCCATAGTATGCAGGGTAGAATGTAGTACAGAAATGACTTTGCACTGTGCCAAAATATTATTTTTCTTGCTGACAGTCAAGCAGAAGGGAAGGCAATGGAGAGTAAAAATAAAATGTTGGGAAGAAATGGAATGAAATAGCCCTTTTAAAGTGCTAGTCTGTTGCATTTCAAAGTGTGAAGTAGCCTCAGAAATCCAGCTGGGAAAGACAATTATATCCATCTCAGGCACTGATCTTGTTTACTTTTATTGTTACATAAATACTTCATTGGCTTATAAATGTATTCACGTGTAATTTGGGGTGGGCAAAGGTACACATTTCATGATTCATATTTTAAAAATGTTAAGCAGGATCCTGTGTAAACATATCCAGTATTGATTTAGGGCATTTATATCTCACCTTTCTTGGCACTCAATGTAGTTTGCAACCAAAAGAAATAAAGACAGGAAAATTGGACCTGCAGTGAGCCGATCTTGTATTTTCTTCCCTGATTCTGCCACAGGACTGGAAGACAGGGCTGATGAAAGTCCCCTGACTACCACTCCCCAGATGGTGCTGGTTGGAGCTGTCTCCCTTGGGGCTGAAGTGAGCCTAGGAGGGGCTAGGTCCCTCCATGCAAGTCACCTCCATGACAGATATCAACAGTCGGAGCTTCAGCTCCCATGAGACTCTGAAAGCTACTCCAAGAGCTTCCCTTCCTGTCTGCATCATTGCGGGAGCATTCGGAGACAGAATTGAAACAAGTTCCTACCCCAGCCCTCAGCTGGTACTGCAGCCGGTGTGTTTGCTGTCTTTCTAGTAAGCCAAGGCATAAATTTTATGATTTTTAAAAAATGCTTGTTTTGAGGATTGATTGATGATTTTTTTTTCAGATGTTTGCCTCTATTTTTCTATAGTAGTTGTATATGGGAGGAGGTGGGACAAATAGCTTTATTACCGAGGCAAGAATGGTAAATGTGTCTGGTTGCCTAACTTACTGTGCAGTCCTAAACAAAGTTACTCCTTTCTAAGCAAAATGGATTTTGGAAGGTATAACTTTGTTTAGGATTGCACAATACAAATTTAAAGCTGGGGAATTCTAAATAGTTTTCAGACCTTCCTGTCCAGAATGCAGGTGGGATCTTCATAGTCCTTATGTTGCTTTGAAAGCGATAGTTATCTGTCCAGTTCCTGGCTAACGTCAGACTTCAGTACCCGAAGAGAAATGTGAACTGCTGTGTGTGTGACCTGACCTTGGACTCCAATTATTTCATTTTGAGCTTGGGCAACAAACTTGTGAGCAATGAAGTTTTGAGAAATACAAAGAGATCTCTTTGTTCCTCCTGAGTGTATCTCAGTCAGTCTCTTTAGTTGTGTTTTCTGGAGTTCTCCCCTAGCCTAACCTATCCTCTGGCCAATTTCTACAGTAATTGCAAGGGATTTTACAAGGACTGTATAATATCCATCACCGTTTCAACAGCCATTTTAAGTGACATTGGAGCCAAAGGTCACTGCATCCCTTAAAGCTGAAGAACTCAGAGAAGATGCATTTCGAGAAGAAAGAAAGAAGCTTTCAAGGTTAAGAGCATGATGTGTGTACCCCACTTCTGCAGATAGGAGGTGTCATCATTTACAACACTGGTTATGAGAAAGGGCCTGTAAAGCAAACATTTAGCAATGTGAGGAATGCCAGTGCAAAGGATACTTGGGTAGAAAAATGACAGCTGAAGAATGGCATATAGGTGGATTTACAGTTCTGAAAGCTGGAATTTGGGGGAAGGGAGAAACTCACCATTTCACTGGAAACTGAATACAGATAATCTTTGAAGGTAAAAATGTTGAATGGCTTTATTAAGGAAGTTGTGAGTCAGTAATGGAGCATATGGTTGCCTGCAGAAGATTTCGTGTTCTGTCTCCAACACAAGGAGACCAGATCTCCCACTTCCTGTCCCGACCAGCTCTGCCCACCAGTGGACAGTGGAGGGGAAATGCTAGGGGACATGGCGGGGGGGGGGGACTAGGTATCACAGTGATGCCATGATGTCACTTTTGGTGCAGCCTGGAAGTGCTGCCATCACAATAGGAGATGCTCCTATTGTCACCTCTTTGAGATGACATCATTTCTGGGTTGTGCCAGAAGTGTTGGTGCCAGTGATGCCCCCCCCATCCATGGTAAGTCTGCCACCAGTCATCAGCATTGAGCTGGCGACCCTACTCTAGTATCTCCAATAAAGGTGATGTACTAGGAGATGTGCATGGTAGGAAATGCTGGAAAAGACCTTTCTCAGACCCCAGAGAGCTGCTATTGATCAGTGTAGACAATACTGAGTTAGGTGAAATGGTAATGAGGTGGCAGAGTCCTGAGGGGATGGAATGACCTGTATTACTTCAAACTGAAGGGGAAGGATCTGTAAATAGAAAATTAGCATAGTGAGTGCAGGGCTAAGGTTCTCATTCTACTACTTCAAAATTTCTCCACCTCATTCTATATTATGTGTTGACTAGATGTAAAATGGCTACTTATGTTAATAGAATCATAGGGTTGGAAGGCACCTCCAGGGTTCATCTCATCCTACCCCCTGCAAAATGCAGGAAATTCACAACTCTTTCCCCTCTCACCTCTAGTGACCCCCGCTCCATGCCCAGAAAATGGCAAAACACTGTCAGGATCCCTAGCCAAACTGGTCTGGGGAAAATTGCTTCCTGACCCAAAAGTGGTGATTGGCATTTCCCTGGGCATGTAAGAAGGGGCCATGAGAACTGAACACTGATGTAATGCTTCCTGCTCTCTTTGTTCTTTCTCATTTTTCAAGCAGTCAAGCCCAAACCAATGCAATTGGCTTGGCCACATTCCCTGTGCACATCTTCCATGTAATGGTGGTGTAGAATTGGTTTATTTATTCAGCTCTGTACTGAAATAAATCAGGACTGAAGAGCGCTGGTGCTGTTGTCACCAATGGCACCGCTGCTGGCATCACAGTGCCAGCCCTTTGAATTTTTTTCTTTTGCACATCCCAAATGGAATGTTGGAGAGGCTGCTATTTCTGGAATTTTGCCCTCTCCACCCCTCTATTTGTTTATCTGATTGGCTGATTCTGGTCCTGCTCTTCTCCCTATACAATATTCCATCCCCTACAAACATGGAAAAATGAAGGCAATAAAAGCACCTCCAACACGCTTGCAAACCATCAGCACAACAGTGTATCAATTCATCGCAAGATTTAGGGAAAAAATAGAACAATAAAGAAAAAAGGAGAGGGAAGAGGGGGAGGAAGGAGGGATGAAAAGAAGGGGAAAGGGAGTGGCTGAATAGATAAAAATGGCCAATGACAAAGAAGTGGGCTGGTTGGGAGCAGGAATGGGTGGAACACTAAAGGCTGGAATAAAGATTATACCCAGGGGAAAGTGATGACTGAGAAACAGTCTTTTAAAAATGTCAGGGGAAAAGTGCCCCTAGAAAACCCGGAGAAAAGCTGAATAAAAGATGGCCCAACTACTAATGGCACAAAAAATGGTGCAGAAGGCTGCAAATAAATTGATGCAGTTGGAGAAATGAACCAATGAAATTAATCTGTGCAGAAGGGATCATAAAGGGCAGTCAGTTGACAAGTCACAGGGCTGATTGATTGGAGTTTTAACCCATCATGTTCTGATGACAGCAACAGAGTTCCACCTGAATACAAGACCAATATGATAAGAATCCAAAAGTCTTGTCATCTTTAAATACAATCTAACATACTTTTACTATCCTCTTTTTTCCATTGCTGCTTTAGAAAAATACATATTAAGTGCGCAAAACAGGGATTTTGTCACATTTATCAGATTTCTTGAATCCTGACAAGATGAGGAAAGCCTGAGAAATGCAAGTGAATTCTTTAAGGATGGTATTATGGGATATGAAAATGGTCGATTATTGGGAATTTTATTTAGAAAGGAAAGGTTCACCATGAATTGTCATGTGAGCTGTAAGGTCCAGAGGTAGTTTACAGAAGGATCATTCAAGAGCTCCGCTGTTATTTTGTGCCTTTAATGGTTTTAAAAATAACCCCTTGGGGATGCTGGTTAGGAAAGTGGGGCGTATTAACCCCCCCAGCTGCTGCTTCAGATACCTCTCAGGATATCATGTCTGATCACTATGAAGTATGTGAAAGTCTCTCTTACTTAGACAGGTCTGACCTTTCTGCCTTGATTCATGCATCAGTAGCATCTGTACTTGAAGTCTGCAATGCATTCTGCTCAGTGCTGTCCTTGAAGACAACCCAGAAGCTTCAGCAAAATATGGCTGCTCACCTTTTTATTTGTTGCCACGGCCATATTCAACCAGTCTTAAAATTCTTGCAATGGCTGCCAATTTGCTCCTGGGTTCAACAAACTGCAGTTTGTTGTTACAAACTTGGATTCTAAACCATAATTAAACTGTGTTTTAGAAATCCATTTGTACCACAAATCATAATTTGTGAAAGTACCTGGTATTGGATGTCATGACAAACTGTGATATCTTCTTAATCCAGGAAGTCCTCGATCTTGGTGCAATGTACATGAAGAGCTGTATTTATATCCCTGGTGGGCTTTTTTTGGCCAGTTATTTAAAAACATTTTGTTGTTTTATGATTTTATTGTTTTATTTTTATCTTGTGAGCTGCGTTGAGAAATTTTCTATATAAACATGTTGAACTGGAGCTATTGATTCATCTGTGAAAGGGGCTGAATATGCAGATCTTTCTCTTGTCCCTTTCCCTCCAGCAGTTCATTCTGATCCCAAGAAAATTTATTCTTGGTATTGTGGGACCCACATGAATGGTCTTTGCACTGAGGAGGGGAAGGGGGGTGAAATCCCCCCCTCTATCTCTTCCATTAGTGGATAGTAGAACAAAGGAAAAGCATGTGATTCTTGCCTCACAGATTACTGAGATCAGCTCAATCTAAATATCTATCCCTCCTTCCTCCAAAGATCTCAAGGAGACATGCATGGTTCTCTCCCCACCATGTTGTTCTCAAAACAACCCATCAAGGAAGGGTAGGTTGAGACAGGTGAACTGGCCTGTCACTCAGTGAGCTACATGACTGAGCACAGATTTGAACTGAGGTCTCCAAGGGCCTATTCTAACATTTTCATCAGTATTCCATGTGAATCTTCAGAATGAAAAAACCTCATACCTGCCAACATCGCTGTACAATGCAGAAATCAATTAAAATGTTGATGCCCCTCTGTTGAATATGTGTTTTCAAGTCAATTTCTCACTTTCTTCTAACCATTGGATGGATATTGGACAGAGAGAGCTAGAGCCTTGCAGTCCAGTGTTCCCTGATCTGCCTTCAAATTTACCAAGATCCAGCAAGTTGCAAAGGGCATGTAGAAAGAGCTTCTGCACTAACATGACATGATGATAAAATCATGACAAATAATTTCATAAAGTGTTTTGAATCTTGGTATATCTTGGAGAGCTCTGTAACTGGGATAGAATCATGTAGTAGTTGCAACTGCAGGCAACACACCATATTTAGTGGAAATAATAATAAAATCTGCCCAAAAGAAAGCAGAACACAATGATGAATAGTCATCTCAGAAGGCAATAAGGAATGAAGAGACAAAGGGAGCATGAGCCATCTTGATCAATCAAAATAGCAAGAATCAAGTGCTGTATTACCATCATTATAAAGCATTCTCTCCAAAAAAGACTGGAGGAATGAATGGCACTGCTGGGCCATTCCATAAAAGAAGTGGGAGGAAAAAGCAGCCATTACTTTGCATGTTCATCCTTTTGTTCCTGTTAGTCTTCCTTGTAATTCAGACACTTGGACTTTGGTCATTCAGAACAAAACGACAGGCCTTATTTCATTCTCTACCATGAATACCAGTGTGTTGTTCAATGTGACAAACAAAAGAGCTATAAATGGCTTCAGTTGAAACGTCGTCCTCATATTTGTTATCTCGCACACCAATAAGAGACAAGTAGCACCACAGGCACAGTTGCTGAAGACTAATTGCAGTTCTTGCAGATGGAAATGGAATTTAGTGCATTTTAAAAGCTCGCAGAATGGAAAATGAACCATTGTTCATCTCAGACTTATAGCATGTTTCTTAAATTTCAGTTCACAGCTTAAGACTATGCCCAGACCTCTTGATGCAGATGCTTTCAGCTGCAAGTCAGAGCATCACACATGCCCGGTTATTCCAAACTGAGAGTTTAGTCTATCACCTCTCATGTTTTAAGCCCCCATGGATCGCAGGAACTGGCTGAAGGACTATCAGGAGAGGTGGTGTTAACAAAATGGTCCTAATGACTGAGGCGTATTTTCAGTATTAAGTACAGAAAGATATCCCTGCAAATGTTGTATCGTATGGATCCTTTTCCCCAGTGGTGAAAAGTTTTTTGGGTGGAGAGACTTTTGTGCCAGTGGAAGTCTCCTTGTATAAGAAGAAAGTCTGCCATTAGTAGAATGGATAGATAGGGTCCAACCCATATTAATTTACACAGTCCTGTCTAGTTTTCTCTACCTCATTGGCAAGAATTTGAGATCCACACTGCAATTGGGACTATGTTGGATAGCTGTGAGTTCACAACTGATGTTTTTCTTTTAGGATTTTTTTTTAAAAGGCACTTATAGGTGCACTTAAAAGGCACTTTAAAAAGGGCACTTTCTGAGAGAAAGTTATACTGACCTATTTGGCAAGTTTTAAAGTTGACACATAATGTCCTACACCTCAACCAAGACAAAATTATTTGTGATATCAACACCACTAATAACGAAAGCCTTCTGGAATCTATCACTTTAATAAGGGGTGTTTTTTTTTGTCTAGAAACACCTAAATTGTGCTTGCCAAGAAGAAAGGCCAGTAACCTAAGCAACCACCTTTACTGAAACTTCCAGTAATGACTAAATAGCTTTATTACTGCAGCATTGTAAACCTTTGCAAATTAGGAGAGCAAAATATTTTCAGGAGTGGGACCCTAGATTAGGGAGATGGTTCATCTCGCTGCAGTGGAATGCCTGACATTCAGAAAACTAAGAATCCCAGGGCAATATGAAAACATGTGTCTGAGGCTGGCAGGCTAAGAGTTGCTTCACACACTGCAGGAATTTCCTGCATGAAAACGTTTCTCAGCAGCAAACTGGTGTGAAGAGTATTGAATGAGATTCTCCTGTATGTGTGTAAATTGTTGTGCATGCTTACGCTGGGAAGCCACAATTGGTTATGGTTGATCACATTCTGGATTGTAATTTATAATACCAGTTGAAAGGCATGTGTGAGTGGAAATGCTTTGCTCCAGAGATAGCATGTGGTGCAGCAGAGCACTGCTTCCACAATGGATATAGAGAAGTACATACAGAATGAAGTTATAAGCCCCAAGCCATTAGGATTGCTAGCTCATTTGCCAATCAGATTGGAAGAGGTCTCCCATCATTTGAATTTCTGAAAATCCTAAATCTTCTTAGTCAGTGTTCGATGGCAATTCTACTGCTTGTTCATGGAGGTTTCCTTTGCTGTTTGGGGCTAATAGAGAGAATTAGTGTTGCCCTCGCAAAATGATTCCCTTTGTCATCTCCCACATTCCAACAACACTTAAGGCCACTTTATCACCTAATATCTGAGGGCCAAACTACATGATACCATGGGTGATTCCGCATGAATGGTTTTCCCTGCTTCAGCTTCTAAATGACCTTGATTTTTTCTTGTGTTTCCACACGTGGGAAGGCAATCCTAGCAGCAGATTCGAAGTCACTGCACGTTTTGTCCGTTTTTTTTCCATCCTGCTTTCTCCCGACTTATTTGTCCATGCGCAGCAGATTAGGGATTTTAATCATGCAGAATTCTTTATCCGATGTTCCCCCCACCCTTGCTCTTTTCTCTCGCCCTTCGAATCAACTTAATTTGATTGGCCAATCTTGTTTTCTAAGCTACACCCACTACCCTTTCCCTTCCCCTCTTTTTTTTTAAAAAATGTAAAAAAACGTTGCAACGTTTCTACAAATCTATGCAGAAATATATCCTGTGTCACATGACAACAGCTGACCAATAATGGGTCCATTTTACAACACGCCAAATTTGTTATTTTGTTGCTCGCTGACAGCTGACAGCTTCTGAGGTAGAGTGAAAGTGTGATGGAGGGACTTCAGCATTCAACAAGTGGTCTAGGCATTTCATGGAGGGAGAAAAAGACCGTCCTCAACACAACACCTATCACTAAACCACACCGCTCACGAAGAAAGCGGAAAAGATAGACGCGGCGTCATTGGTAACAATTTCCCCTCCAAATGTCAATAGCCAATACTCTTCCACAATATCGGCGGGAAGTGCTCTGGCCTATCCAATATGTTTATTTGATGCAACGTTTATGTGTAGTAACGTTTTTTTGTGAGAAATTTTTTTCTAATGTGTTGGTTTGATGCAATGTTTATGTGTAGCAACGTTTTTTTTGGAGGGGGGGGGAAATGAAGATGTGCATCATTCGACACTTCCCCCGGAAAAAGCGATGAGGAATCGATTTTTATCCTGTCAAAAATTCCGCATGATAGACTTTGAACTGATGAAATGTGCGAAACAAAAGCCTAATGTGGAATCGGGGAGAAGTGGATTCGTAGGACTCCACCACGGCATGACTGCTCAGAAAGTCCGATCAAAATTGATCATGCGGAATCCCCCCATGTCTCTGAGTCGTCCATGGGTACATGCCACCATTTTAAAGCCTTTTTAACTTTTAAAATTGCTGCAGGGGTCATGGAGGAGACAGTGTGGGGATATGAGGGGCTCCTTTTCCCCTCCTGCACCATTTTAGTAGCCATAATGATTTCACAGCTCTTGAAAACGGCATGTGGAGGGGGGGGGGTGAGAATGAGCTGCAGTCCCTGTCAGGATTGGACCTCTGTGGCAATTTTTAAAGTTAAAAAAGGCTTTAAAATGGCACCACATCCTAGTAGTGAATTCTGGGATACAGTAATGTGTAGTTTGGCCCTGACCAGGATCAGTTTTGAACACATGAAGCTGCCTGATTCTGAGTCAGTCTAGTTGTCCATCAAGGGCACTATCATCTATAGTGACTATCAGCAACTCGCCAGGGTCTCAGATAGAGGCCCTTCTCATTACCTACTCCCAGTTCCTTTTAAATGGAGACACTGGGGGTAGTACTGGGAACATTCTGTATGCAAACTAGATACTCTACTACTCAGCCAAACCCCATACGAGCCTCAGTAGACCTCTTTGTTGTTATTGTTTCTGACTCATTTAGTTTATTCATAGTATGGTTGTGGAGCTTACAAAGATGCCCTGAAGTATATAAATCATTTAACCATAAGATAACACATATTTACCCATCTACTATTCTATCACTGATGTCAATTTTTTAAAAAATATTACATTAGTTTATTGTACTGCTGATGGAACATGAAGAGTTTTACCAGTAAAGTGTAAATAGAAAAATCCTTGCCAAACAGAACATCTTTCCTAAAGGTCACATTCTGGATGGATTCATTCCAGCACTCAGTCTCTCAGTTTTATGTGAGAGCATGCAAGCAGCAAGTTAGAAAAATAAGCCAAGTCAGAGGGCTCTGTGGGTTTCTCATGATGCCGTCATCTGTGTGCTTTTAATCATTATGTTACACTAAATTGCTTCTTCACGTTAGAGTGGTTTTTAAGGGGGAAATTTCAAGAGTGCCTTTGGTTCTTCTCCCTGATAGCAAAAGGAATAATAATACTGATATCCCATCCTCCTTTAAATACAGATCGGCTTTGACAGAGAGAATTCTCTCTTTTAAATCAAATTAGCAACAGCAATAATTCAAAGAAGAGAAATGAATGTCCTAGGTGAATTCATATCTGCAGTCATTCTCAGAAATCAGAGGGAATATGCGAGTAAATGGCTGAAGTGGTTTAGAGGGGACCACAAGATACTAAGTTTTCAAACAATCTCATCCACACATTATTTTTCATATTATGATTTGTGAATCCAGACTCTTCCAGGAATGTTTCTAATGCCTTGGATGCTGTCCTAATTCATTCTGGGCACAGGACCAGAAATCTACCCTTTTGTTATTATTTAAATACAGAATTTGGATCAGTGAACTCAGTCTTTCAGGATGATGAAGAAACTTAGGAATTCAAAGCACGCCGAGTATCTTAGGGGCACAAATGTGTGAGAGATCAAATGCAACCACTTTCTCTGAGATCTCAGATAGAAATAAAGCCTTATTAATGTAATATGGAAAATGGTGACATATTCTGGTGCCTAGCTAATATTATCTGTGATAAATGATTACCAATGATTACCAATGATTACCAATCATAAGATTGCTCAGAAGACTTGTGTACATTGTTTTAATAAACGTTTTTTCCCTTATTGCCACTAGCTCTAGTAATCTGTTTTAGGCAGCTGACAATAAATTTAATACTCACAAACATGCAAACAATAAAAGCAATAAAAAAACCAATAGCAATTTCAGATATCCAAGAGCAGCAATAACTCATAAATAGAGATGGGCATGAATCAGAATATGAACCAAAAAAACTCACAAACCAGCCCGGTTCATGGTTTGTGAACCAATGGTTCATGGAAGCTTATTTCCACGAACTTCCACGAACTGGTCTACTAGTTTGTTTGGTTTGTTTTAAACAGCGATGCCTCTTTCTCTGCTGCTGCAAAGTGGCATGGAAAGGGGCATTTAAACCCACGGATCAGCTGCTTGTCGGGGAGATCCCCGACAAGCAGCTGATCATTTAAACAGCGGGGCTTGGCTGTCTGGCCAGGAGTTCCTGGCCAGCTAGCCAAGCCCCACCCGCAGTTTAAATGGCCATTTCACCCGCTGCTCAGAGTGGCGAGGAAATGACCATTTAAACAGTGGGTAGGGATTGGCTGGCTGGCCAGGAACTCCCAGCCGGCTAGACAAGCCCAACCTGCTCTTTAAATATCCTTTTCCCCACCAGTCGGAGTGGTGGGGAAATGGCCATTTAAACAGCAGGTGGGCTTGGCTGGCAGGCCAAGCTTGGGAAACCCTATGTAGGAGTTTGCCTCTGAAATGGCCAGCAATGGCCTGCTGGAACAGGTGAAATCATGAGCCGATGTTGATGCTGACTGTTGCTGTTTGTCAGTGGATCTTGGAAATTCTTTGCCAGTCAAACTGTGGAGGGATAATATAGTTAATTTAAACTATGGGTGGGGCTTGGCTGGCCGGCCGGGAACTCCTAGCTGGCCAGCCAAGCCCCACAGTTTAAATGGCCATTTACCCATTTAAAGAGGGGTGAGGCTTGGCTGGCTGGCTGGGAGTTCCCAGCCAGCCAGCCTAGCTCCACTGTTTAAATGGCCATTTCCCTGCCGCTCAGAGAGGTGGGGAAATGGCCATTTAAACTGTGGTTGGGGTTTGGCTGGCCGACCGGGAACTCCCAGATGGCCAGCCAGGCCCCACCCACAGTTTAAATGGCCATTTCCTTGCTGCTGGGAGTGGCCATTTAAACAGCCCCACTGTTTAAATGATCAGCTGCTTGTCAGGGATCTCCCCGACAAGCAGCTGATCCGTGGGTTTAAATGCCCCCTTCCCTGCCACTGCTAAGTGGCCGGAAAGGGGCATTTAAACCCCACGAACCACAAACCGGTTCGTGAACTTGCACCAGTTCATGGGAGTTCGTGGTTCCTGGTTCATGAAAACGCCATGAACTATGAACTGCACTGTTCGGTTTTTTCGCGGTTCGTGCCTATGTCTAATCATAAAACATAAAAAAACAGTATAAAATGGTGGCGGTGGGGGGGACGGACACAAAAACAATATGGCAGAAGAATCAGTAAAACCAAGACATGATTAATATCTGCATGAAATCAAAAAAGGTCATCCCAATAAAATACTACAATTAATAAAACACTACAATTAATATATGAGGCAATAAAAACAGGTGGTCAAGAGAAAATGAACTTAAGTGAATAAAATTGCCTTTAAAGGGGGGGACTAAAAGTAAGCAATAGTAATCAGATGCAGTTCTGGATATATCTTTTTAATAGTGGAACATCATCATAATCATAATTGTAACCCTCAGAGTCCTGAGGGCCAGGTTCAATTTCTATAGTAATGTTCACAAATTCAAAAAGTAAACCCAATTTATTTAAATATAACAACGCAACTTTGAAAAACGTTCCGAAAGCTATCAAAAGTAGTTCACTAGCCAATGTCCCCAGAGTCCTACTCACAAGCCTCTCTGTAGAGGGTGCAGACAGTTCTGTGGGTTCATCCAGAGGCTCACCTTGAACGGAGCCTCACATACCCAGAAGGCCTTCTTGCAACAGCAGGAACTCTTCTTGCGAAGATGCTGGATCAATCCTCAAGTTTGTTCATTGCCTGAGGAGCAGTTCCCCTTTTCTTCTGGCAAGATGAAGTGGGGCAGCTCTGCACTAGGCAGTCAATGAAGAGTTCAACCGTCAGCAATTTCTGCTCTTTGCTCTTTCTAGCTTCTTCAGGTCTTTCCAACCACCGCTGCTCTCCCAGGGAGAAGTGTTCAGTTATTCCCAGCTAGCAGTTTCAGCTCTGTTTTCTTTTTGGATCCAAAGCCTGGAAACAAGCCTTGCCTTGCAGAGAACAAGAGCTTCAGCTTATCTCTCCTTGTCCTTTCAGCTAGTCTAGTCCTGCTTTATACCACCTTTTTTAGTCATGGTGGCCCTTTCAAAAACATGCCACATGAGCCTTTTCTAAACATGCAAATTAATAGAAGCCTATGCACACATCAGCTATCTGCTAGTAAGATCTGGCTTAAGGTCTATCTAAGTATCTGCAGTCTACTAATCAGACCTAGGCCCAAACCCTTCTTTCAGTACAGGCCTTCATCATCATCACCATCACCACCACCACCACCATCATCATAGCAGCATCAAACATATGCTATCTCCTTTGATTTTACTTGATATTGTAGCATATTAAACCAAGCTGGAATAGGAAAGCTTTTTTTCCAGCTAAAACTGCCCTGTTCCATAAGCAGAAAGTCTCACTCACTCATTGTGAAACTGATAGCAGGCAAAGATGAGAAGGGGTAAAGGCTAGAATGGTCCAAAATGGGCATTAAACAAATAGTAGTACCACAAAAAAACAGTGGGATATGTTAAAGACACTGAAGAACAATATTTTAGAAATGAAAACGTGAAAATATGCTTTTATGGTGTGTTCATGTATGTTTCAGAACGGTGGGCAATAAGGTATATAACACCCAGTGCTGTTTTCAGTCATTGGAAAACTTTCCAAGGTTTTAAATGGGCTTTGATGAAACTCCAGAATCATATGTAGATAAATTCAAGAATGCCAAATCCAGATGCCCTATCCTTAACAACAGCAACAGCAACAGCAACATTCAATTTATATACCACCCTTCAGGATGACTTAACACCCACTCAGAGCGGTTTACAAAGTATGTCATTATTATCCCCACAACAAAACACCCTGTGAGGTGGGTGGGAATCCACCACCACCTCCCTGAGAACCAGGCTCAGAGCAGATCACAGAAACAGGCAGCATAACAATTAAAGCACTTCAGTAAAACATGGCAGCATATTGTAATGTAATAGTTAAAATACGAAGTGATTTGGAAGGTAGCTCAGGATTCAACCCTGGTACATGAAAGAACAGAGATTCAGCATGTGCTGACTTCTTCACATACATTAACACAGATTTCCTCAAATATTACATGCAGGTAGGGGGGTTAGTTGCCAGGAAGAGCTAATTAGAGGCAAGATTCATAAGTAACTGAGCAATAAATACAGCTTAGATTGGAATAATACATTTGGTAGAACATGAAAATAGCAGCAACTTAGCATACAGATAATACAGAAAAATGCAGATCCGGCAACTGCTGTGACCTGGGTCTCCATTGACAGGGCCATGACCAGCCTCTTCACCACTTGCACAGGTGTGAGTGGCGCCCCATCAAGGGCTGGGAGCTGGATCACTGAACCCAAGACCTCTGTCTTCATAAGATTCAACTTCATCCTGCTCTATTCCAACCATCCAGTCACCACCTCCAAAGCCCTGGCCAAATTATCTAGAGCAGAGCCTGGCCATCCATCCATCAAGAGATAGAGTTGGGTGTCATCAAGAGATGTGAGAATAAAGTTTGAGTCCAGTGGCCTCTTTAAGACCCACAGAGTTTAATTTCTGGGTATAAGTAAGGACAGGATGACTTAGCGTGTGTAGTGAGATAAGAAGCTGATATCTCTGTTTAGCCCAGGGGGTTCAATTGTCCTGAGTTGCAATAACTTGTAATTCAACAAACTCCCATTCTAGTCTGTTCCTGAAATTTCTTTGCAATAAAAAGCTACTTTAACATCCCCCATTGAGTGCTCTGGGAAGTTGAAATGTTTTCCTACAAGTTTCTCAGTTTTGTGATTCTTGACATCTTGATTTATATCAATTTATCCTTTGGCTAGGGTGAACAGTAAATTATCATACAGTAAAATAAAGATGTTTAACAGATTCAGGAGTCAAACAGAAATAATAAGCTTTGTTTATTATTTGTTTGGGTTCAATTCCAGAGAAAAAACAGTGAAAGAAATAAATATGTCAGTTTTGCAGATTGATGTATCCTTAATTGTGGAATGCTGAGAGTAATTGATTGAGGCCATTGATTGAGACTCTGCCATCCGTATCCTCGAATTTAAATTATTGTTCCTTGGAACAGGTGGGCATGGAACCAACTGGAGGCGAGGTAATCCAGGAGTTAGTCCAAAGTAATGCTGAGAACCTGTTGGGAGATGTAGAGTTAGTTGTGCCTATTCGGAACTCAGTGGAGTGCAACTTATATGTGAATGAAAGGTTGACCAAAAAATCCAACCAAACCTCAGTTTTAAATATTTATTTTTAGAAGGCCAAAGTTCCCAAAAATTCTAGGGGTAGTTAAAAGGAAATTTAGAGGGAAGGTAAGGATAGTCTAATCCCTCCATGAGGTGTGGTCTCCATTATTCCCTACGGGCAAGCGTGGACTCCAGTATTGTCTAAGGGCAAGCATGTTCTATGTTATTGCCTATGGGCAAGTGTGGCCTCCATTCTCTATGGGCAAGCATGCTCTCCATTATCCCCTGTGGGCAAGTGTGGCTTCATTATTCTCTATGGACAATCATGCATTCTCTATTGGCAATCATGTCTATGGGCAATTTATTCTCTACTAGCTTGATATCTGAGCTTCACTACGGTATTTAACTATTTTAAATCCAGTTATAATACTTATGGATATGTAACATTTTTTATTTGTGTGTGTGTGTGTGTGTGTGTGTTTTAGTTGGTTTTGTAGTATAATAGCATAGTAACATGGCCCAAGTGCTGTGGAAAGCACATTTTACCCTTTTTACCACCTTAGGGGGCAAATTTCTTAAAATCCTTCTTAGTGGGTGTTTACATCATGAAAGGAATGTTCTCTCCAAATTTCATGTTTCCAGGTCCAGGGGTTTGGGCTGGGTATTGATGAGTCAGTCAGGACACTTGTCTTTATAAATACACGAGCTTGATACCCATACTTCACTATGGTATTTAACCACTTTAAATCCAGTTATAATACTTATGGGTATGTAACATTTTTTGGTTTGTGGGGTTTTTTTTAAGTTGGTTTTGTAGTATAATAGCATAGTACCCGAGCTTCACAGAAGTGTTTGAATAAAGTGAAGTGTGTTGATGCCAAAAATTGATGAAGTGAATTTCTAAATGTAACATTTATTGAAGAGATCTTTAAAAGGAAAATATTGTAGTGCAAGAAATAAAGTGAAAAATACATACAACCATTTTTTCTACTGAAGGACCTCTTTGTAAACCACATTGGTGGTGTTCCCCTAAGGTGCTAGGATCACCATGCTGCTGGGTGAGCTCACTCTGGAGCAAGCCATGTAGAACTGCCCATGTGAGAAGCAATCCTCCCTCAAGTCAATTCCTGCCACCTTCAGTGTCTGCCCCTTGGATTTGCTGATCATTGTAACAAAGCAGGCCTTGAGGGGGAACTGCAGTCTCTTGAATTCAAAGGGGTTCTCTGATGGTATGAGTGATATGTGTGGTATGAACACTGACTCCCCACCCCCCGAGCATTGCTGGTGAACAATGTGGCCTCAATGATGTTCCAGTGGAAGGCTTTCACTTAGGCTGGTGCCATTGCAGAGTTTGGGTGGGTTGAGGTTCCGGAGCAGCATCACAGGAGTCCCCACTTTGAGGAGAAGCTTGTGGTCTGGGAAGCCAGCAGGGTTGAGTGTATTGAGGAACTCTACGGGGTAGTGGACCACGTCATCCATTTGCACCACTGAGTCCACAGATCTGTACTCCATTTCTGCCCCTTTGAGGGAGTTAAGTTGTGCTTCATTAATGATGGCAGCCTTGTCGTTCTTGGGGGTCAGAATGGTATGCTTGCACAGCCAGGCCATGGACTTCTCTGTGATAGTGATGATATCAGGGTATATTGTGGCTGTTAGGTCTGCTAGGGTCGTCACTACTGTGCCCAGGTCTGCAGGGATGGTCACCTTTGTCTTGGACTCAGGATACTCTCTGTCCCCTATTTTTAGTAGGAGTTCAGAGAATTTCCCAGCAGACACCTCGTCTCTCAAGTAGACCCTCATGTTCTTTCTTAGTGAGAGTTTCCTGATGAGGGGCCACAGATACAATGCCTTGACACACACAGTAACCTCATCAGCTTGAGTTCCCCTTGGGACTACTGGCAGAGTCTGCCGGAAGTCTCCAGCCAGCACCAGCGTGACTTTCTCCATCATTCTCTCATTGCCCCTGATGTCTTTGAGGGTTATGCTCAGTGCCTCAAAACATCCCTTGTGCGCCATGGTGCCCTCATCACAAACAATGAGCTTACAGTTTCACAGCACTTGGGCCATCTTGCTTTGTTTTGAGATGCTGAACAGGGTCATTTCTGTATGGATGAGGTTAAGAGGCAGCTTGAAGGTAGCAAAGGATCATCTGCCATGCCTGAGTGAGCTTTGTCCTTCCATGGAAATGAGCACCTCTCTATTAGTCTTCCTGGATTGCTTTGCTCATAGAGAGACTCTTCCGCTCTGTGCACCTTGGGGTGATCATCTGGTACTTGGCCACTGCTGCTCGGTGCACTGCAGGAGTAGGATGTGCGTATTTCTTTGCCACATCTCTAAGTTGCTTCCTCCTTTTAGCATCAGTGTGTCTTGCACAACATCTGCCAGGAGGCTTCTTGGGGACAGTAAGAGATGATGGCTGCGAGAGGTGTGAGGTGGAGTTGGACTGAGGGAGGGGTGGTATGGTGGGCACTTTGGCAGGTTCATGTGAAAGGTTTGCATTGAAATGGCCCCTAGAAAGGTTGTGACCATCTCCCCATGAACATTTAAAAACTCAGTTGCCATAATGACTTTTATATAAAATCCCTTATCAGGAGTCTTGTACGGTCTTTATTCAACTGCCTGCAGTTTCTTTTACCCGATTTTTACCTCAGAACACAGAGTTCCACCGCTGACCAATCAGGGATGGGGATGTGGGGTGCGAGCAGGCAGGAGCCTTCTAGACACACAGGAAAGCCAGGCCCCACAGGGGAGATTGGCAACCCTAGAGGGGAAGACTGGGTGTATTTTTTACCTCAGGACACATTCAATGACTCCCAATAGCAACTGCATACTGTTTAGAATGTTGGGGTGATGACCAATCATGCCGCATATGCAAATGACCTCAGGGAAGAGTGGCCAAATTGGCAGTTGGTGGGGGGGAGGGGGAGGAGCAACCTGCCAGCTACACAGGGAAGTTGTATCCCTATGGGAAAACACATTTTACCCCTTTTTACCCCCTTAGGGGATGAATTTCTTAAAATCCCTTCTTAGTGAGCCTCTACATCATGAAAGGAACATTCTCCCCAAATTTCACATTTCTAGGCCCAGGAGTTTGGGCTGGGCGTTGATGAGTCAGTCAGGATACTTGTCTTTATATAGATAGATGTATAGATGGGCAAGCGTGCTCTCAATTATTCCCTATGAGCAATTGGCGTCCTTAGTTTTAGTATGTCCCTTGAACTCCTGTGTCTTTAACATTTCCCACTGTTTTTTGTGGTACTAGCATTTAGTTATTGCCTGTTCCAGCCCGTGGTATTCCGGGAGCATTTTGGCAAGGAAAGGTTTAATGACAGCCTGATATTTCCATGCTTTCATTTACAGAATATTGTTCTCTTGTGTCTTTAATGCTCCCCACTGTTTTTCTCATAATAACATTTCTTTAGTGCCCGTTCCAGCCTGTTTTGTTCTGTTCAGGGAACATTTTGGTAGGGAAAGGGTTAATAAAAGCATGCTATTTCCAGGTTTTCATTTGTAAAATCTTATTATGCAATGTCTTTAATACTTCCCATGGTTTTTTGTGGGACTAGCATTCCTTTAGTACCTGTTCTGGCCTGTTTCTTGCTATTCCAGGAGCTTTTTGGCAGGGAAAGGGTTATTAAAAGCATGATATTTCCATTTTTCATTTCTAAAATATTGTTCTCCAGTGTCTTTAATACATCCCACTGTTCTTTCAGTGCCACTGTTTGTTTAATGCCAGTTCCGACCCATTCCAGCTCATTCCGGCTTTTACCCCGTCCCGGCAAAGGTTGCAGCTCATGGTGATAACGTATTTGAACAGCTCTGCTTAGAGGTTCCATTTTTGGGGAGGTGGAAATCAAACTTCCCTTTTAGTTTCCAAATGGGGAACAAAACCCTCTGAATGTATTAATATTTCAACAATAATTGAATGCTTGCATCTTTTCTTTAGGTACCTCATGGGATTTAATTGGCGTCACTTATTCATTGCACAGAGTATTTTTATCAGGATGGCACTCAGGCAAGTACTTATTTTGCCAGTTTACAGTTCCCTTTTCATAGGGATGTTTATAATTGCAGGCCCGATGGGTACAGGGCATGAAATATTGCAGACAACTTAGATGTATGCCTCTGAAATCCCCTGTACTGTAAAAACACAAAACTGAGCCTGTACTGTTGTGTGCAACTGCTCATAGCTAACCTGGATGTTTCATCAGAAAATCAGGATTTTCTCTAAGGTGTATATGCTGTATTGTTTTTGAGACTTCATAACAGCACCATCTGTTTGGCAGCCTTCAATATGAACCATCACACCACAGGAATTTCAGGAACAGTAAAAGATCATCACAGCTTTGTAGAATTGCCCTTGCAGTCTTCATCTTTTCTTGAATGCCTGCATTCACATTCTACCTGATCTTCTTTGTATTTTAATTTAATAACTGCCCTGTGTCAACTGAATCCTAGCAGGTGATGAAAATCGTTATGAAACAAACAAACAAATGGATGTACTTTCTTTTCTTTGTTTCTTCTAGAAATCTGGAGATATCCTACTATTTATGTTGCTTTAATTTTCCCAGTCAGTAGGTTCAGAAGAATAACTTTCCAGCCTGTCATTGTCTTCCAAGTATTCATTGGATATTTGAAATCTTAGCTTCAAATTCTTGTGACATACTCCAGTGAGATATTTCAATGAGTTAAAGAGCTTTGTTTCTCCACAGTGAAGGGATAATAATAGTTCCAAGAGGTTGAAATGTGAAATTATTTTAGGTCTACCATATTGAAGAATGTGGAAACATTCTTGAGTGACATTTGTTTTTTGTTGGATGTTATGGCATTTTGCTTTCTTGATGTATAAAGCCTGTTCCAAGAATCAATCAACACTGGCAAACTGTGGGCTATATTTGGGAGATGGCACAGGGAGCAGCATCACAGTGGAGAAGAGGACTGGGAAGAGAAAAAATCTCTTCAAGTTATTCTTAATGAATAAAAATATGGATTAATTAAGAATTGCCCTAAAGGTCTCTTCACACACAGGAACAAGAATAACCCAGAAGCCATCACTTCTGCAAGGAGCATCCATTCAGAAACAGTTTTTAGGGGCTAGTTTTAATGGTGCTGGTTTGTTTTAGTGGCTTATTTAATGGTTTGTATTGCTTTCCATTGTTTTAAACATTTTGTTTAATTGTTTTAGGCATGAGCAGCATCAAGTAGGTCTCTGGATACATGGCATATATATTTCCTAAATAAATAAGGGGGGTGGTGTTTAGTTTGCAAGCTCCTGACATTTTATGATTGGCTTCAGCCAGGGCTTTTTTTCAGCTGGAATGCAGTGGAACGGAGTTCCGGCACCTCTCGAAAATGGTCACATGGCTGGTGGCCCTGCCCCTGATCTCCAGACAGAGGGGAGTTTAGATTGCCCTTCGCACCATGTGGCACAGAGAGCAATCTAAACTCCCCTCTGTTGTTACTGAGCAGCCCCCCCTCCTGCCCTGAGACCAGCCACAAACTGCCTTCCTTTTAGTTCTACACTAAAAGACTGCCTTGCATGTGTGCCTCTAATACACGTGTCAGTTTCATATCTGATGCTGCAACAGACTGTCAGTTCCTGGACAATTGCTTTCAGGACCCTTGCGTGGCACTGCCCTGCTCAAGCTTATATCTGGACTCTCCTGTGTAATGCTGCTCTGCGGCCACCTATGGACTGTGTCTCAAACGCTGCTCCCTCGCCTGCCATGAGAGCTTGCCTTATCCTGGGCTCCAGCCACGCTGCCAGCAGCCAGATGCCAGCCAGGAAAGATCTTCAGCAGGTCTGACTAGGCATCCCCTGGCCAGCCCCCGCCTGGAGCCTTCCACAGGTTGGTTGCCAAGAGTGCCCTCACTGCTAGGCAGTCTGCTGGTAAGCCCTAGCCGTGCCCGGACGAAAGCCATGCTCTCAGGCAACCAGGAAACCGAGGGGAACAGCCTGCTTTGGGAAGCCATTTCGAAGAAGCGAGCTGACCACGTACACAGCGAGAGAATCTCACTCTCCTCTGCATATCTTAACACCTATCCGGGATGGAGATTGATCATCAGTCAGCCAGGGCAATCAACAAGCGCACATCAAAGCAACCTTTGCACTCTGGACTTGAAGGCACCAGGATGAGCCTGGGAATGAGCAAACTGCCCAGATCTCCTTCCTTCCCCTGTCCCCTCTCCCAAAAGGTGTCATAATATATCAATTAGACTTCAAACATTGTCCAATCAAGGCTGTTCCGATGGCCCCAAATCCTTTTGATTTAAGTCGTGAGAACCACTGACAGGGGCGTCAGCCCCTGGGTAATTTGAAAGTATATAAGCTAGCCCCTCGAACCCGAGGGTGCGTGCGCTATTCCTGTCCCAGCCCCCTTGCTGTCTTTCCATGATTCCAGTGTGGGCGCTGGACCACATCACTGCTATATCTCTGACCTGCCTACTGGTTGTAAGTATGCCCTTGTCATCATGGTATCCTGCTCATGCATCTGTCTCTAATTTTCCAACTCTGTATTTCTTAGCTCTTGTGTGTAATCTTGTCTGTGTGTGTAAGTTCAGGCATACGCCACACTATTAGAAAAATACACGTTATTGATTGAATAATTGTAGTCTGCCTCTTTGTTGTGGGGATTTACGAACAGCAGGACCTTGGTATACATTGGCTAGATCCGAGCTAAATTTAGTTCTGGACTGCTAAGCTAATTCCCCATCCAGATAAAAGAGCAGTTCCAGTAACACTGTCTGGAGATCGGGGGCGGGGGGGGCACTGGCCATGTGACCATTTTCACCAAGGGCAATTTAAACTTTTAAAAACTTCCCCCTTGTTCCAGCTGACCCGAAATAATGTCATTGTGCGGTCCTGAGTTCCACCACTGAGTTCCACCACCTCTTTTCCGAGAAAAAAAGCCCTGGCCATAGCCCTAATGGCCATTTTGTGGTGGTATCCTCTACCCATTCTGAAAATTCCAGGAAGTATCCACTGCCCAATGGGATTGGAACTTCCAGCCTTCATGGGGTTGAACAGACCTCTTTGCTACCCACTCATGGTTCACGTTAGTGATTTAGGGGTGGCAGAGAGGGTGAAATTTTTAGGGAATGATGGGTAGGATGCTAGGAATGGGATGCAATGGTTAGAAGGCATTGGCAATTGCCTCGTTGCCTCAAGTGTATGTTGTTGTGATTCCAGCTTTCATTGCCTACCAAAGGAGGATAGTGGTTGTGGCATTGTCCAGATTTAGGGGAAGGAGCTTGGAATAAGAAGAGCTGGAGGGAGGACTACAAGGACAGTGCATATAGGGCAAAATATGCCCAATTTTTGCTATCAATAAATTTTGCCATATATGTCAGTGCATAATTCTGCATTCTCTGATTAAGAGAACTGTGGTTCTCAAAAGCTTTTGCTACAGTAAAGTTGGTTAGTCTTAAAGGTGCTACTGGACTCTTTTCTATTTTGCTACTACAGACTAACACGGCTAATTCCTCTGGATCTAATTCTGCCTTGTAATCTATCTGTTCTCATGAGTGCATGGAAGAGGATCACTTGCTTTTAGAAAAAGCTGTAGCAAATGCATAGGATTTTTTTTTAAGTCACAAGAAGATCCTATGAGAAAGAAGATCGGAAACTTTTAAAATTGCATTTTCAGAAACTAATTTGTAAGGAAGGCTTTGGAGGGTTTGTAATAATTATGTCTGGCATATTTACTTATGCTTAAAGATAGAACACAGTCTGATCTGATATAACACCTCCCAGGCTCATTAGTTATAATTTAATGTTGGCTACACCACTCGTGTGCCTTGCTGAGAGAACTGCTACCCTTTCATCCTTCTAATGAGTTCATGACTAACTTAACTCATGACATTAATGGATAGAAGGGTAAGTATCATTGTGGAGTCAAGGTGCATACTATGTAAGTAGCTATTATGAGACAAATTGTCAGGTACAGTCTGTTTGAAAAGTAGATTTTAATAGTGTTTATGGGCAAAATAGTTTTGATGAAATAAGAGTTTTTTTAGGTGGAAAAACGGAAAAGATTGCTGCTTCTTATTTTTTAAAAAATGCTATTGTTTTCAAATTACACATAATTAAGAAAAAATCTGCTTCCTTGCTTGTCGGTATACAATTCATTGATTTCTATTCATTTTTCAATCTAGATTTTTGATTTGCAATTAGAGACTCTAGCTCCTGAAGTTCCACCTGCCCCCTCCAGTATTGCCCTTTGTCCAAGGACATCAAAACAAAAACACATACTATTGTGCAGGTCAGCCATTTTCCCCCAAGCTGAGACTCCATAGAAAGTCTCTTTAAACTAGATTTCCACAAATGTTCATAGTTACCTTTTATTTTTTAGCATGAAACTCTTCTTTCTGAGAAGTGAAATGTCTCCAAAGCTTGCCCCCTAGCTTTTCTGTTTTAAGCCTATTCTCTGTTGGTTTTATTCCTTGTCAATTTTTGCTGCATTGGTGTCATTTCTCCTCCTTTTTAAATCAGTCTCTTCTCTTCCTGAAACCAGTGAACCTGTCAGGCAGCCAATGAGATGTGGCCACATGAGCATGTCGCTGAGGGCATATGAAGGTGATGCAGAGAAACTGAGTTGCCCTTACTTGACATTAGTTTCTTGGCCTTCAATGACATTGGCACCTAACCAAATCTTATTGGCCGTGTGTCAGCTTCACTGTTCACAGGAAGTGAAGCCGTACCTTGAAAAGGAAAAAGAAAATGGAGCCAATGCAGTAGCTAATTGGGACTGGAGAGAGGATTCTCCTTAGAATGCCATCTCCCTCTGAATGAATGGGCACTAGAGATGGGCACGAACAGCAATACGAACTAAAAAAAGCCACGAACAGCCCAATCTGCTGTTCGTGAACAAGCTGTTCATGAGGCCCCATTCTAAATGAACAGGGTGGCCGTTGCGAGCCTTGCTCGTTGTTGATCATTGCTGTTCGTCCAGCCAGACAGTCTGGCACCTGCAATCAGTTCCCTTGGCAATTTAGGCAGGGATTGTCTGAACTCTGTCTGAACTCCTGCTGTTGCCCTGGAAACCCCAATCTAAGCCCAATTTAGCTTGATAGGCAGGTCTTCCTTTCAAGTATGGAACCACAAATTTGTTAGAAGGGAGCAAAGAACAAGGGGGAGGAGGGCTCCCAGCTCTGGCTTAGTTTGCAGACAGTGGAGAGGGAGAGTTGCTGTTGGCATTTTGATAGAGAGAGTGCATTGGAGCTTGAATTTTCTCTGTGTGTGGTGGGATAGGGATCTACCCCTTCAAGTTCCAGGGCCGCTGTCAGGCTCTGGGCCAAGCTATTATTTATAATTGGTACCTTTATTGCTGCCTGCTCAGATAAGGTTTCTGGGAGTGGTGTGGTAGGAATCTTGACTTGGATGATGGCTGGAGCAGAGCCTGCTGGCCCCTACGAACAGCCAACCATGAACATGTTCATGAACAGGGCCATGTTCATGGTTGTTTGTGAGTCCCTGTTCGTGGATGGCAATGGACAACGAACATCATGTTCATTTTTTTTCTGTTCATGCCCATCTCTAGTTGTAACACTCAAAGTTTCTGTCATAAGTCCTTGCTGCCCTATATCCATTTGCATATACTTCTATTCAAGTTGTTCTATTCAAGTTGTTTATTACATGGTAATTTAGAAGGTAAAACAGACTCCAATGTTTTTGCTGCATTGAAAGATGCATCATCACACTCTTTCTGTGTCTTGATTAGTTACACCGGAATATTAAAACCATTCGCTGATATTCTAGAACAAAATTCCTCTCAGGTTTCAATTTTGGCAGAATACATAAAGAACTGGCTCTACAAGTGGTGCTTCTGGTCACTGTATCTCAAAAAAGATATTGTGGAACTAGAAAAAATACTGATTAGGGGACTGGAACACCTTTCCTATGAGGAAAGGCTTTAGAGTCTGGGAATTTTCAGTTTTGAAAAGAGACAGCTAAGGGGTGTGTGATAAAGGGTTATAAAATTATACATAGGGTAGAGAGGGTGGACAGATAGAATGTTTTTCCCCCTGTCCCATAATACTAGGGCATCCAATTATGCTGATGGGCAGTAGATTCAGAACAGACAACAGGAAATACTTCTTTACATAACAAGCAATTAAGATATGGAATTCACTGCCAGAGGATGTAGCAATGGCCACAGGTATAGACAGCTTTAAAAGGGGATTGGACAGATTCATGGAGGAGAGATCTATCTGTTGCTACCAGCCATGGTAACTAAAGAGAACTTCCACATTCAGAGACCATAAACCTCTGAATACCAGTGCAAGGAGGCAACTTCATGGGAAGGCCTCAGGCTCTACGACCTGTTGTTGGCCGTCTATAGCAACTGGTTGGCCACTATGTGAGACAGGATGCTGGACTTGATGGACCATGGTCTGATCTAGCAGGGCTTTTCTTATATTCTTACAAATTTTCCCTTTAGGATATTATTTGCTGTGCATTGATAAACAAGGGGTCAATCCTGCCTACATTTTCATTGTGCTAGGGGACTGCTGCTCTGCCCCTTAGCCTCTGGCCTACAGGGCGCCCCAAGGTTCCAACTTGTCCCTCATGCTTTTCAACATCTATATAAATCCGCTGGGAAAGTTCATCTGGAGTTGCTGATAACACTCAGCTCCATCTTATGCTACCAGCAGATCCCAGGGATGCTGTAGAAACCAGGTAAAGGTGCCTGTTTGTGTCCTTAAAGCTTGATTTAAGAATAACAGGGAAGCATTTTTTCCAAAAGAGGCACATTTTAATCAGTCCCACTGCTTCCTTTCTCTAGTTGCAGTTACAACAACTTCCTTCCTCCCCCTGTTTTTGCCCACACCAAATCCTGGAGTGGACTAGGGCAGTCTCAAATAGGGATGCCAGCCTCCAAGTGGTATCTGGAGATCTCCCAGAATTACACCTGATCTCCAGGCAACAGAGACCACTTCCTCTGGAGAAAATGACTGCTCTGAAAGGTGGACTCTATGGCATTATATCCCACAGAGGCATCGCCTCTCCCCAAACCCCACCCTCTCCAGGCTCCACTCCCAAATCTCCAGGAATTTCCCAAGCTGGACTTGGCAACCCTAGTCTCAAACAATGACCTGAACTAAAACACTGTTGTCAAAACACGACTGCCTGGAGGCAGTTTTGAAGTGGAAATGGAGGGGCTACTGATGGTGGGGGAGGGGAGAGGCCTAGCCTAGGAAATGTTCAAGATCGGGTTGCAGTCCCCCTAAATGAGCAAGTTCATATCTTGGGGGTGCTACTGGACCTGATCCTCTTGTTGGATAAACTGGTGGTGGTGGTGGTTGCCAAGCGTGTCTTTCCCCATGTTTGGCTGGTGGGTCAGTTGCAGTCCTTCCTGGGCAGGAAAGATCTTGCCCCTGTAGTGCATGCCCTGGTAACATCTTGATTAGATTGCTGCAATGTGCTCTCTTGAAGACTTTCCGGAAGCTAAAGCTGGTACAGAATGCTGCAGCCAGAATGCTGACTAGTGTGTCATAAGTGTGAGCAGTCAGCCTAGCCTCTGCCATTTTAATAGCAGTTTTTATATGACTGCTCATGATATTAAAAGTGTACAAGCCTCTGGAGTTTAAAATGGCTGCAGCACAGCCACCAGAGAGCCCCTGTCGTTGCCGGATCCTGCCCTGGATGCATTGGAAAGCAGAGGTATTGTGATGTAACTGGCCTCGCTATCCACCCAAGCTCCAGAAGGCCCAGAGCAATAAAGATCTCACTGAGTCATCCCCACTTAGCACATTCCTGTCCCTCCTCCCATGATGAGATCCCTGCCCGTGATCGAGGAGTTAATCAAATAGCATTCATACAGCCATTCCTGGGATTTTGTACTCCCCACCTAAAACTATCAACCTAGCTCCGGTGTATTCTTCCAGCTAACTGGCCAGGTTTGCCTTCCCATTCACACGCCCTGGCCAAAAGCACATAATGCAATCAAGCCTGTTGTCCAACCCAGGAACTAACCATTGAAGTCTTTGTCCTAACTGCTGCAAGGACTGTCCTCTGCCTCAGGGCACATTTTACCTATAAAGGTAGGCCCCAGCCTCATACACATCATACCAGCTTCCTGGCTTCTCCCTTAGTGTCACTTCTCTGAGTCTCTCACTGTTCATGCTTGCTTACTTTCCTGGATCCACAAGCGCTGTTCCACATCCTTCTCTCTGGCCTGACGACTCGGGACATTTGAAGCTTCTCTCCTACAGACTGGACCCCTTCTCCAGGATAGGTAGATATAATTACTCTCTCTTACTCTATGCCCACACCTCTGGCTATATTTCCTAGGACTCTCTCTTTGTGTGTGTGTGTAATTATTTCCTCCCAGTAATTGGTGCATATGTGCATAACATTCTGTTCTTTAATAAAAGTTACTGATTGATTTGAAGCACCAGACTCGCTTGGCTTATTGGGATTGGGACCCCGTAGACACAGGTGATTCAATTCTAGTTACCGCCTCTCACATAGCCATCTTCCTTGCTAGCTAATTCCCCCCCATAAATCATATTTATACACAGAGACCATTTCAGGTAACATAAGGACCACATCACTTCAGTCTTATTCCATTAATACTGACTCCCATTTTACTTCCATGCCCAGTTCAAGGTGCTGGTATTGACTTTTAAAGCCTATATGGCTTGTGGCCCTCGTAACTTAAGAATCATCTTATACTGTATGAACCTACCCATTCACTCCAGTCATTTTTAGAGGTTTTGATTCAGGTACCAGTCATGGCACCAAAACTTTGGAATTCCCTCCTCCGGGAGATTTCTCTATTCCTCTTTGTTGTTGTCTTCCATCAGCAGGTGAAGTCTTGTTTTGTTTTGTATTTTGGCATACTACCAGTAACTGTTACTGGCCCTGCTCCCCGTTCTTTGTGTTGTATGTTTGTTTTTAGTGAATTACTTTTATACATTTTAAAATGTTGTTTTAATTTTAAGAAATGTTTTAGTGTTTGCAACCCTGAGGACCCTATTTGATTGAAACATGGCATACATTCTTTTAAAAATACCAATCAGTAGAAAAATAAAAAGAAGAAACGTTATTTTTGACAATCCCCCCATCCCCCAAGAGACCTCCAGTCTGCACCACGCCAAGCTATTCCTGGGTATCTGTCATCCACTAGGAACAATATCTCATAGGGCTGCCACGGGAGAGAAGAATGGCAAAAATTGCCCCCCTCTTTGTGCCTGTTAACATCTAGGCAGGATCCCACCCATGTCACAAAAGAACTACTCATTGCAATCATCAGAAAATTTCTGATGCAAGAGGTATTCCGGAGTCTCTACTGTCCAATTTCTGTTTTGTAGGCAACAGGACATAGGAGGGGCAGTAAAATGAGAGATTAACTCAGTAAACATGTGCATGTTAAGGACATCATCCAGCCATAACAGTTTGCTATTGTTTTAACAAAAAGCATTGGTTCTGTTTATGAGAAGTAGTTTGCTGTCTGGGAGAAAGGTGCATGACTGGTTAGGCAGCCACAGACAAAGGTTTATTTGAAGTCTCTGACTCCATTGGACGTTTGTGAATTAAAGCAAGTTGTGTGTTTTTCTTTCATTGGATTGGCTGTAAGTCATGTGAGTTGAGAGGCAACTGAACTTTTTGACCAGGGAGCAGCTGATAGCTTTCAGCAGCACTGGTCTCTACTGGATCTATCCTGGGAATGGCTAGTTGTGACTTTCCTGTGTATCAGCAACTGCACGCACACACATACCTAAAATAATTATACTAGGTACACACTCCATTTCATTTGATCTGGATCAATGTTTCCTGCTCTCATGTAGGCTTTTACTATATAACAGATTCTGTGTCCCTTTACAGCCTCTTTTCCCACTCTATCCCATGTCACATAAATTGTTGAACATGATGACTAGATGTCAGGTTTATGATGAGGAAAATATAAGTTGCTGAGACCTTCTTTTGTTGTTCAAGGCCTTGAGCTTAGTTATAATTGTAGCCTTTCTGTTTGCACCATTATCTGTTCAAGTTCAAAACAAGGAGAGATTGACAAGAAACACACCTACTGGACAAGTAGCACTCAAGCGCTGGGAAAGTTTGGTTCTCGTGCTGTTAAAGTATTGGCTTAGGAAGCAACTAACAGCACTTAGTAGAGAATCATGTTCAGAACAGTGTTCAGCTGCAGAATTTCTTACCTGTGTAGCTTTCATCTGACAGCATAGATTAGACAGTGAGCAACACCCAAGCACAAAAACATTTCCTTTATTTTAACTAACATATCCATCTTTCCACATGCTGGCATCTCACACTCCAGGCACCTAGCCACAAAAACAGATGTTACATGGAGGTGATTAAATACATTGTGGGATATTGCATGTTATGTTGCACATCATCTCTGACATTCAACAGCACAGATAGCACCTCGAATCATTGCTATCCAGGTCGAGATTCTTTTGCAGTCTAGCTTTCAACCTGGTTTGGGGACTGAAGTAACCTTTGGTGGATGTCCTTTATTAGGAACTGGAGGGTAGTACTCCCCTATCAGTTGGACCTCTTAGGGCTCTCAGTCCCATTGATGACAGTATTTTTCAGTCTCTTCTGTTATCTGAAGAAGGAAGCTTTGACTCTCAAAAACTTATACCCTGAAAATCTTGTTGGTCTTTTAGGTGCCACTGGACTTAAATCCTACTATTTTCCTAGGACAGCTAAGAAAAATGGAGCTGGGAGACACAGTGCTGTGGTGTTTCCAGTCTTTTCTGGAAGACAGACTTCAGAAAGCGGTAGAAGGATACTGCTGCTAAACTTAGTGGCCTTTAACATGGAGTCTTAAACAGTTCCATATAGTCTCCTATGGTTCAAATTGTCTACAGGAAACTACTGGGAGAGATTGCACATGGATTTGAATGGCATTGTCACAAGTATATGGATGATATATACCTCTCTATATACCCCCTGTAAGCAGTCAGCCTGGCCTTCGCCCGTTGTACAGCAGTTTTCATATAGCTGCGTGTGATATTAAAGGTGGACAAGCCTCTGGAATTTAAAATGGCTACTGTTTGGCCACCAGAGAGCCTCTGATGTTGCTATGCCCCACCCGGGAGAACCAGGCATGCAAGGAATGCTGCTCTGGAATGTGAAGTGACCGCGGCTTTATTGGATTTACTGCCATCTCCTGCCCCACCGGTGCCCAGAGCAACAAAGGACTTGCAGAGCCACCCCCACTTAGCACATTCCTTCCCCTCCTTCCGTGATGAGATCTCCTGTGCATGATTGAGGAGCGAATCAAATGACATTCATAAGTATAGACAGTCATTCCTGGCACAATGTATCCCCTCCCTAAAAATACTTAACCTAGCTCCAGTGGGCTTCATCAGAAAACTGTCCTTTTGGTGCAGTGCTAGAACTAGTTTTACATTTGTATTCACACACCCCGGCAGCTATCAATCAAAGTACTCAAGCCTTTTTGTCTAACCCAGGAACTGACCATTGGAGTCTTTGTCCTAACTGCTCCCAGGATGCTGCTCCCTTAGGGTTAGTTACCGCCTCTTGTATAGCTGTCTTCCTTGCTAGCTAATTCCCCCCTTAACTCTTATTGCAAGGAGACCACTTCAGGTAACACCCCCACCCCCATCTAATCTTGTGACCATATGGACATCTTCAACTGGCATCTCAGCACTGTTTGTGTGTCCCAAAACAAGATACAAGATTTGGCATCAACTTTCCCTTGCAAGTACAGCTCAGGAGATTACCTCTCTTATTGGGAGGCACAAGCCATGTCTGTGCTGCACCTTTCACTGTTTGCACTTAATATACTATAAAGGACAGGTGAGCATTCCTTTTCTCCAGACTAGCCAGTCTTAAAATTCAGGAACGTTGGGCCTCCTGCAATTCCCCTGGGGCCAGTCAGCAATTTGGTTTAGGCACCTGAAGGTGGTTACTATTAATAGTCCACTCTCCCTTATAATTAAAACATTCCTGCTAACTACGTGCACGCCTAGTTAGAGCTCTACCAGCCAAATTCATGGCCAGGTGAATTCAATATTTCTTGTTTACAGAGTCTGCACAAAACCAGCAGCAAAGACTAAAACTGAAACTATTAACAGCAGTAACAGTGTAATCCTAAGCAGAGTTACTCCAGTCTACACCAGTCATAGATTTCAGTGGGCTTAGACTGGAGTAACTGCTTAGAATTGCACTGTAAAAGTGAATCACATTTTCTGCCCCCCATTTCTGGTTCCCAGCTTCTGTAAAAAAGTCAGATATTTCCTGCAAACTTGGGAGTTCTTGCAAGTTTGCAGAACACTGAATTGCCTGTTTGGATTTGCCCATTTGCATGGGGGCCAGCCCTTGGCTATAAAATACAGACATATAGAGAAATTTAAAAAGGAACAGACTTATTTCTATGGGTCACTCATGAGTCTGAATGATAGAACTTTCATACCTGTCCAAATTCCTTTTATATTTTTCAGTGAACATATATTTCAGAAGGAAATCTCTCATCTATTCAACTACTAATCAGGTATTGAATTAAGTAATGAGAAATCAGGTGACATCCATGCATAAGTCAACCAGACCACAGTTGTGACTGAGCATGATGGCAATGCATGATCTGAATGAAAGTATTAATGAGATGCTTTTCAGCAAATTTATGTTGATGGTTTGATCCTGTGGTCGTTCATTTAGCTATTTCATCCATTTTTGTCCAGTTTCCAATTGTGCTTCTTACAGAGAAGTCTGCGAGAATGCTGCTTCTGAAACTCCTAAACCACATTAAAAAAAAATAATTCAGAGCAGTTAAATTTCATGAAGATTAATATTGCAGCAAGTAATTGCATTTTTTATCTCTGCCTGAAATGCTTCACAATCACAACATGCATGGCTTTACTGTTGTTTGAAGGCTGTGATGTTGCAAAGGTGTGTACTTAATTTTTGCTTGCTGTCAGGAGGAGTCTTATGGAGTTCAATAATTTATATAATCAAAAAGCACAATCCAGAGAAAATTGCTTAAGCACATAGGTCCCGTTAGTTACAATAGAATTCTAGATAGCAGTGTGCTTCAATTCAACTGTATCTGCCTTTCTCCAGTCCTTAGGCAATCCTACCTGGAAACAAATCTTGCTGAAATAAATGGAATTACTTCAAAATAAATGTAGTTTGGATTGGATGAAATAGATATCATTAATCTAGTGCAAAAATCCTAAAAGTGATTCTCTGCAAATGTGGATAGAAATCCTCTATGGAGTAGCTTTCTATTAATATCATGCTATGAGACATCAGAGGAACAACTATTTTTGCCTGTAATTAAAAGCAAACAAACAAATCTCTAAAAAAAAGATAACAACACCTCTAGTTATGTCCTGGGACTATCCATTCTCCCAGCTGGTCATTAATCCCCAGGAAATGACTCAGGCTTTGATCATTATTTCTTGCTATATTACTAATCTAATTTACATTTGTTTATAAACTATTAAATATATCCTGGCACCCCACATCCTCACAGGGTTTACAAATACATGAATTGATTGGTTTATAAATTAAGAAATCATTGGTGTAGAAAAACGAGTAGCAAGTATGTTACTCCTACAGGTAAATTACTATTACAGCACATGGGAACTGAGCCGCATGGAATAACATTATATTTATGAAAACTCTGGTAATAGAAAAAAAGGTGGAAATGTTTGTCCAGTTTTTAAACTAGATATAAATTATAAGGACATTTCTGACATGTGAAACTGCATCGTGGCTGTGTTTGAGGAACAGGATCACTAGGGATGTGCACTTTGGGTATCCGATTCAGGTAAAATACCTGAATTGGGACCGATTTGGAAATCCCGAATCAAAGTTTCCCGAAGCATTCATAATGCTTTGGGAAGCTTCGGGTCCCCAGGGGTTAAGTTTAAAGGGCCTTTTCGCAAGCCGCAGGGCCCTTTAAACTTTCCCATTCCCTACCCTTACCCCCCACCCCCACTTATCTGGCACTGTGCTGGAGGAGGCAGCCCTCCTGCCTCCCTACTGGCCTCTAGTGGTGGCCAGCTGGCCGTGCCAGCCACGGCTGCGTGGCAATGGCAGCAGGAAAGGCCCTCTCTGCCGGCCAGCTGGCCACAACGGCTGCGGTTGTGCGGTGACGGTGGCAGGGAAGGCCCTCTCTGCCAACCAGCTGGCCGCAATGGCCATGGCTGCGTGGTGGTGGCAGGGAAGGCCTTCTCTGTTGGCCAGCTGGCCAGTGTGGCATTGGCTGCAGCCCTCTGCCTGGCCAGGTAAGTGGGGTTTAAGGGTGGGGTGGGAGTCATTTCAGTATGCTCCCCCATCATTTCAGTATGCTCTGAATCTTTATGGAGCATAACAAAGCAACTTAGAAACCCCAATCCAAAGTGGCATGCCTGCTTTGGATTTCAGGTTTTTCCTAAGCTTTTCCCCAAATATTTTTTGAGTGCACACCCTTAAGGATCACTGCTGCTTTGAGATGAATGGGACAAAAAGGCCATTTGAACCAGTAATTCATGGATCACACCAGCCTAGGCATCTGCATATGTGGACACAAGCCCTGTTTTTTCATAGAGGAGCCCCCAATCTGGTGTTGTCCTTGAGGTTGGACTGTGCTAGCAAATTAAAACTGTCAGGGGAATATATGCATTAGTATGCCAGCTGGAATATATGCAAACAAAGGCTTGGGCGCTATAGTTTGTTTCTGCTTGCTGTCCTTTTTGCTATGAAGCATATTCCTTTGGCAGTAGGCAGTAGGTTCATGCAAGGCCAATGTCCTTCAAGTAGGGGTTTGCAGCTTGGTTCGGTATTTGGTTTAAAATACTGAATATTGGCTGATTCGGTGACATCTGAGTATTCCAGATCAAAACAGTGAATACTGAACCAGATTCGGTATTCCAGAATTTTTAACCAAATTAATTCAGTTTAATTTGGTAAAATTTGGTAAACTGCAACTGGGCTGTTCCTTTGCTGTTTCCATGTAAAGAAACAGTGGTTCCCACTTTTTTCCTAGATGGGAGGGGGAGTAAGGCAGAGGCAGGAGGGAGAGGAAATGAGGCAGGGAGGGGGAGTGAGTGGTCAGTCTTTGCAGGAGCTCTCCTTCTCTGGCCAATCAGATTCTCTAAGAAGGAGAGTGCCTTTTTCAAACTGGAGTTTGCATGGAGGTTTGCCTCTGTGCACCCTCCATGTCACATGATGTGGTCTGGCCTTGGAGATGTAAAAGATTGCTTGTTGCTGGCAGTTGGCAGTCTCTGGTCTGACTGCCCTGCTTTTGGAGTGGATTCCTGCTTGGCCTGCCCAGGGATTCTTGCTTGCCCCGGGCCTTTCTACTGCTGCTGCGCTGCTGAGAAAGAAGACACTGGAAAGGACTTCTGTTCCATCTGCCTGGTTTGAGAGTTGTAGACTCGCTAGTTTTTTCCTGTTTTTAGGGTAGGGTGGTTGGCCTGGTGTCTGGGAGGGATAGGGTAGGGGTAGGGGGAGTGACAAATTTGGTCTTAAAGTTTCCCTTTTAAAAACTATTTTTGCTGTTGTGGGGGTGTGCTTTTGCTTTAAAACCACTGTTCATATTTGGTGATTTGCTGTGAAGGTAGCTGGAGAGAGGGAGAGAGAGAGGATAACTTGGGTTCCCAAAAGTACTCCTCACTCCCACTTCCAGCCTGAGGCCAAGTGAGATCTATCTTATACAATGGTCATTGCTTGCAGTTGCCTTGTGCTTCTGGCTGGGTACTGCTTGGTTCTGTTCCGTGGTGTTCCCCCACAGGATGCTGTGAATGACATTTGTTCTGTTGAGCTAAGTTGCAAAGGTGTCCCTTGCTTCAATTTGGTTTGGGTGGAATGGATGTGATTCTCTGGTGTGATGTTGATCCTCATAAGAAACAATGGAGAGTGGCTGGGCAGTCTGCTCAGGGGGCACATGGGTTGGGGGGGAGGGTTGATTCTGTTGGACTTTCCCAGAGATGAGCTTGCATTTGGGAGTATGCGTTGGCTGTGGCAGCCTTGCACCAGTGTGTTTATGCCCCTGGGAAACAACTTGGAAAATTTCCCATTTTTGGTAACAACGCAGAGAGGATGGGCAGATTGCTCAGGGAGTGCTTTGGTGTCTGTGTGTGTGTGTGTGTGGGGGGGGGGTCAGTTTGAGTCTGTTGGGTTTTCCCAGGGATGAGGCAACTTGAGCCTCTGTTAGTCCTTTGCTCTTGGCCCAGCAAGATCGTAATTTCAGCGTGAAAAAGAAGGCCTTTGCTTTTATATGCGTCTGTTTCATGAATCTGCACTGGGCAAGAGAAGCTGCCAGGCACATATGCTCTCTGCCCCATTTGAAAGCCCAGGGATTAAGAGGAGACATTCATCTCTGAAAACTACAGATTGGGAACATCGCTTGCTTTCTTTTCTCTTGGTACATCCAGGAGCTGGAAATTTCTCCTTACACAGAAATTCTAAACACTGTGTGCGTTTGTCTGGCATGCCCAGCAGCAAGAATTTACATACGTTGTTTTGCATCCTGAAACTAATAGTTTACTTCAATTTGTCAGGCACATGCTTGATCGTATTCAAGCCACTGTTTCGGTGTGACTAGACATGACTGCATGAGAAGATGGTCCTAAATCAATATGTAATCCAGTTTCTGCTCAGTGCACAAGCCTTGACAGAAAAAAAACTAAGTGGAGCTGGAGTTTGTTTCTGCTCAGTTGGGTTACCCAATATAATTGGCACTGCTGACTGCACTCAAGAGGAGGTCACAGCCTTTTCTGGAATGAAGAAATCCTTCCAACCAGAAAAAAAATTCCAAGGAGGAGAATGTACGTTGCATTTGACACCTGAGAGCGTTCTTTGGAAGCTGCTGAGAAACACCCAGGCGTCAGTTCCTTTCAGTGTTATACATGCTGTTATTAGAAGCTGATACAAAATTCATTCTCATGTCACACAATTTGGAATCAGTTAACTGTCTTCCTGTATGCCGTCATAAGAGTACAAAATACCCATGTTGAAACTTGTGACCCCCCACTCACATATTCATAAAAGATGTTAATTTTGTTCCATGTGATTATGCAGAACATATTCCATTATGGATATGTAAATGTTGATAATATAGATAATTAAGTGAGGATTTTCTGTATGCATTCATTTCCTAATTGTAAAAGAGTATTTGGATATATTGAATTGTGTGCATTTCAACAGATATCAACATTTTAAATCATTAATTGGTCATTAAAACAGTGTAGAAGTTTAAACCTAAATAAAAAATAAGAGATGAAGTAAAAACATTCATTGTAGGATTGTTATGGAGTGGAGAATTTCTTTTTCCAAAATTTGCTTTTTGGATGTAGTCATTTGTTCCTCTTATTCTCATCCCCTCCCCCACCATTTAAGGGCAGGATTTCTCTTTCGTTTCTATTTGAAGAGAAAAGAAGACACCATTTTGTAACTTTAGCCCCTGCAGTTGTTTTATGCTATATATCCCAGGGTGGTGCTGTAGCAGGAAGATAGAAATGCTTGAGAAGACATTGCCTGCCTCTGAGAATTTATAGTGTGAAATTCTGAAATTTTGCACAATTTCCTTTCCTGCCCCAACCCTCTTCAAATTTCTCTTTGATCAAAAAAGAATCAATTAGAAACCAACTCCAAATTTCTAAAAAAAGAAAAAGGATTGTTGAATCTCAGAGAGAAACTGGGTAAACTCAAATAAAGACAATTTTTCTAAACAACCCTACTCATGCTAAGTGGAACATCACTACACTGTGTTAGGGCAAATGTTCAACTGCCGTTAACCAAGGACTTCATTGTGAACATGATTGAGCTATTGGCAGTTCATCCCCTTTTTGCATCTGCATAGTCAGATGCAATCTTTACTTGATAGTCTGGTTTTGTGTGTGTGTGTGTGTGTGCTTGCACATGGGCAAGATATGAATTTCATCAAAGAAACAAGCATTTCATTTCAAAAGAAAATATACTTAGAGATTCTGGCATCCTTTCCTTTTAGTTGTCAATGCAAGCATCATGCACCAGGAATAGAATACTGTGCTGCGTGTGCAAAAAGCTCCAGACTACATATAGGAACTAAGTGATCAGGATCCAAACAGTTTGGCAGCCATTGCTGGATACCAAGTAATGCCCCCACAAGACATACACCAAAACTGTTAGCCTCAACCAGGGTTTTTTTTCTGGGAAAAGAGGTGGTGGAACTCAGTGGTGGAACTCAAGACCGCACAATGATGTCATTTTGGGTCAGCTGGAACAAGGGGGTGAGTTTTTAAAAGTTTAAATTGCCCTCAGAGAAAATGGTCACATGGCCGGTGGCCCCGCCCCCTGATCTCCAGACAGAGAGGAGTTTAGATTGCCCTGATCTCCTCTCTGTCTGGCGATCAGGGGGTGGGGCCACTGGCCATGTGACCATTTTTAAGAGGTGCCGGAACTCCATTCCACTGCATTCCTGCTGAAAAAAAGCCCTGGTCTCAACTCAAAAATAACAGTTTTGTTTAACATCATGCTTTTAAGTTGGAGATGGTGACAACTGTTGCAGTAAGGTGGCAGCTGCAGTAAGGTGGCAGCTGTTACAAAACAGTATATAATTTTGCGTGCCAACAGTTTTACCAACAGTTGGACACTAGAACTGTTCAGCTGCAGACAAACACTGGAAAACATTCATCTCCTATGATGCCAGCTTGCAAGCTGAACTGGTGGGGGATTGAGCGCATATCTTCTTTTATGGGGAGTTGAACTGCAGATATTAGCAGGTTTATGTTCAGACTTTAAAATGTGTCCTCTGCTAAATCTTACACTCCAAAACTGTAACTACTTTCTGGGACAGGTAACTATTGACTGAAGGACAGACTTGCATTATCCTGGGTCCTCTGTCTACTCTGCAGCCGTGCTGATTAATTTGTCCCCACCTGTCTGGTGCTGTAATGATTATATCACTCTGGTTGTCCTGAAGGATACACATGTTGGTAATCAGATGAACATTCCTTCAAAAGTGTTCAAAAGAAGGGAAATGTGCAGATGTGATCTCCATAAAGAAACTAAAGAGCGGTGCTATAATGTAGGTGACATCTCTTTCCAAGTGTAATAATTAGGAGTCTGCTAATAGTTGATGCTCCCGAACAAGGCTATCAGTGCAAATTTTGCATAAAATAATTCCAATAGAACTCTTTGCAGAATGTCACTATAATTCTGACACTTTCATTTGAAAGTAAGTCAGTAAATCCATTTGGCTCCTACAGAACATTCTATTAATGCATAGGATTATGGACAACATTTGGCAGTTTCCTAATTCTTCACAAACAGTGATAAAATACTTCACATGCAGAAATCCTCCATCACTTTACCACTTAGAAAAGATAGGAAACTTGAAAGAAACCTCTAGTTTATGAGCATAAGAAAAGTCCTGCTGTGTTAGCCTGATGCTCCACTGAGTCTAATATCCTGTTGGCCATAGCAGACGATCAGATGCCCCAGAATGCCCACAGCAGGGGCCCAGATGCTCAAACTCCTGCTTGCTGCTGTCCCCCAGCAAACGGCCTTCAGAAGTATACTGCCTCTGAATATGGTAATCCTATTTTGTCATCACAGCTATCATCCATGAATTTGTCTAATTCTTTTAAAAGATGTCAAAATCAGTGGCCATCTTTATATCACAACAATGAGTTTCACAAATAAATTATGGATTTTGTGAAGAAATGTTATTTGTTAGTCTTGAATTTACTGCCAATCCATTCCATTGGGCGGCTCTGCGATTTTGGGCAAAGAGCGAGCGAGAGAACTTTCTATACACTTCTTCCAGATGGTCTATGATTTTATAAACCTCCATTATGTTTGCCCTTCATTTCTTTTCTAGACTAAAAAGACCCAAACTTTTCAGCCTTTCTTGCAAGGAAAGTGTTCCAAAGTTTGGTCATAGGGATACTCTTTGAGTACCTTTTCTAGGTCTATAGAATTCTTTTTGATACTGGGTGACTAGACTGTACAGAGTATCCCAAATGTTCCAGCATTCATGCAAGGGCATTTCAATTTTATTTCTTTTCCTAATAATCACCCGCACAGATTTCCCCCCCCCCATCATTGCTACTCTTACTAAGTCAGTATTTTCATTGAGGTGTTCACTTCACCCCAAGATCTCTTTCCTGGTCAATCACTGTCAGTTCAGCATCCATCAGTGTATGATTTACATAAATCTGCTTTGCAGAGGATCATAAATTTAGATTTGTACCAAACATTTGCAGCGTGGATTTATCTGTATTCACACTGCATAGTATAGTGCAGACTTTGTTGTTGTTTTGCAATTAAAAAAGGAGGATTTCCACAGGCATAAAGAATGAACCATGAAGTAAGTTGTAATACTCAAAGGCTTGACACATTAAACTAAACACAGTGCAATCAATAACAAAAATTGACTAAGCACACAGCAGTTTTACAAAGTAATCTGAATAGACTTTGTTTTACAAAGTAATCTGAATAGACTTGCCTCCTGGATATTCATCTAAAAAATCAATTTTTTGAACTAACCAAGCCATAAAGACATCGTGTCCTATTCAAAACACCGTCTGAGCATCATGTGGTGCAAGGGACACCACTGACATTGTCAGGGAATGTGATGGATACCACTTCAACTTGGATTCGGTTTCGTTTTCTCCGCCATGTCGGACGCTCCTCTTCGCTGGCTCGAGAGGAAGCGGCCGAGCACCCTGTCCGGGCGGCTGATCTGCGAAGATTAGCCCCCAAAACTCCCAGTGAGGGAGGCTGGGTCCGGGACGCTGCGGGAAGAGCCCCCTGGAATCAATGCGGGGGGTTAATTGCCCGTTTGTCCCTACGGAGGCCGGCGGACGTGCGCGGCGCCTCGAGTGCTGCCGGGCCATGAGAAACGGCAAAGAGCAGAATTAGGCGAGAGCCTACAAGTAAGCGAATTCCTTCTGTTATTACAAGCGTACGTGAAGGAGAGGTGAGATCTGAAGCCAAGAAGGCTCACTCTTCCCCTTTGCTGAGTCTCAAAATTTGGTTGGCGCCCCCCCCCCCAAAATGGCAACAAAGAAACAAAGTCCTGCCCTTGGCAAGTCAGTTTCGGCTGCCTTAAAGGGAGAATCGTTGGAGGAAATTGTACGGAGGGCGGTTGGTGAAGCTATAAAACCCTTTGTTGACAAGCTGAATGAAACAGATCAAAGAGTCGGCTTAATTGAGAGCGAAGTGAAAACCATCAAGGAAGCAGCGGGGGGGGGCAGAGAAGTCTGCTCGGGAAAGTGCGTCACTCGTGAAGGCTACAAATAAAGAGCTTAAACTGGTGGAGAATCAGTTGATCGGGCTACAAGTGGAACGAACACAGACAATTTTGCGCCTCCAGAATGTGAAAGAGGAGGAAAACGAGGACCTACGGGGTCTTGTCTCGGAACTATTGGCGACACCCGCGAGGGCAACTAAAGAAGAAGTTAAAAGCGCCATTTTGGAAGCCCGTCGGGCTACTTCAAAGTATGCAATGAAGCGTCAGTTGCCGCGCGAGATCATCATCGATTTTTCATCTAAGAGGATCCGGGACACTATCCTATACAATTCATACAATGCGGATTTGGACTTCTTGGGCAACAAAATTAAGATATTGAAAGACGTCCCATTTCTAGTCCGGAAAAGACGTTTTAAGTATAAAAAGTTCGCAGCTCTTCTGAGAGAACGTGGAATAAAGTACAAATGGTTATTTCCGGAAGGAATCTGGTTCACCCATAAAGATCAAGCCTTTAAGATATTATCAGAAGATCAACTAAGGGATTTTGAGGACAGGAACCCAGAATTCCAGTGCACCAAGCAAGACGAAAAGGAGAAGTCTGAGGGGGAGGGGGAGGAAACGAGCAATGCGGCTGCAGTTGCGCAGAGAGAACTCCGTCCGGGACCCAGGAGGGGAAGAAAAATTTAACTTGAAATTAAATTGTAATTTGCATTTAGTAAGGTCAACCACTCCATCAATATAATATAAAGCTTTAACTTTTGAATAATGGCAGTATGAAGGGAAAACAGAAATGTAGTGTTTAATGTTTAATGTTTGTAGGGTACCTTCCCCTTTTTTCCACCCCTCCCTCCCTCTCTCTTTTTTCTTTCCTCTTTCCTATCCCTTGTGTTATTGTAGTCTTTTGTAGTTACTGTTTTGTAGGGTATGTATGTATGTAGCAGTTGTATGTTAGATATTGAAAATAAAAAAAAAAAATAAAAAGATACCACTTCAACTTTAGTGGAAGCAGTGAGAAAGAGATTGAACTGTGTTCAGTGTTTCTGTTCCACATGAAATAGCTCGAAATTTCAATTCCTATTGGTCAGTATTGTTATAAACATTAAAAAGGGAGGGAAATCCCCCATCAAGTTGTTAGAAACAAAGTAGTAGTAGTAGTAGTAGTAGTAGTAGTAGTAGTAGTAGTAGTAGTAGTAGTAGTAGTAGTAGTAGTATTTATATTTTGGACGTTTTTGGATGTCCAAAAACCAGTGGGAGAACACTTCAATCTACCAGGACATTCCATCAAAGACTTAAAGGTCGCTGTAGTTCAACAGAAACCTTTCAAAAACAAAATCCAACAGGAGGCTGCTGAATTGGAATTCATATGCAAATTTGATTCTGTCAAGCTGGGACTGAATAGGGACTATGGATGGCTATCACATTATCACAGGTAACAGATTTCCTTTACAGAGGCGGGGTCTGGGGGAGCCCAGTGGTGCCTGGCGTGGGCTTTCGGGGACCACAGTTCTCTTTGTCAGATGCATCTGACGGGGAGAACTGTGGTTATTGAAGGCTTATAATACATAGGAATTGGATGGTCTAGCTGTTTTACTGCTGCAAGCTAACACGGCAAACTCCTTTGAAGCCTCACCCAAGCCAACTGACCCCCACACCAAAAGGAGATGTTTACATTTACTAGCAAAGGAATGTTTTGGTTTCATCCTCCCTCTCCCCCCCTAACTGCATCTTCTCTCTCCTCCCCTCCTCTTTTATATTTGACCAGTTTCTGTACCATGCATCTGACAAAGAGAACTTGATTCTCGAAATCTTATGCTACAATAAAATTGGTTAGTCTTAAAGGTGCTACTGGACTCTTTTTGATTTTGCTACTACAGACTAACACGGCTAACTCCTCTGGATCTGTAAACATAGGCACAGTTTCTGACAATATCTAAAATGATTTCAATCCAGAAAAACTTCTGTGATTTACACTAATCCTGAGGCTTGTGCATACTCAATCCGAATTATTAAGAAGTATAGATGAAGCTGCCTTATCCTGAGTCAGACCATTGGTCTATCAAGCTCAGTATTTTCCACTCTAAGTGGCAGTGGTTCACCAGGAGTATAGGTCATCCCATCTTGTTACATCTCCTCACCTACTAACTGACCCTTTTGATTGGAGATATGGATTGTCATGGGCTGGTCCAGTAGCATGGTCAGAGTCCATTCCAGAGTCCAAATAGCAAGCGCAGGCAGTCCAAAGATCAGTTATCAGCAAGGTTCGAGGGCTAAGCAAAGGCAGAGTCAAGGCACAGTCCAAAGGTCACAAGAGCATGGCATGGTGCAATGGAGTGGTCATAGCAATAGCAGGATTCTGACACGTTGCTTCCACGTCTCCTGGTCTTCTGTGGCTGATGAAAGGTAACAAATTTGCATTTGTTATATGTGGCACTGTTTTCACCACTGAAAACTAGAAAACATTTGCAGGAGGGTAACTTTGTGTACAATCATATTTGGCAGATCACTGGATCAGGGCGTGTATACGAAATCAAAAATTGTTCTATGTCTTTGGCAAGGAAAAGAGATTGGATAAATACCATATTGCAAAGTATGTTTTTCATATCTTGGTGTTAAATGGGAAGCAGAATTGCATTCTTAGTTTTTCCCAATGATACTGCTTTGCAAGCACGTCTGAAGGGAAAAGTGCATAATAATTCAAGTGAGAAGCTCTATAGAATTAATAATATATGTCATTTTGAAGGTGGATCTCTGAGTAGAATATAATCTCTTTCTGTCATGATTGTCTTTCTTTAGATGCATTTACCAGCATTATTTAACAAGGATGGGCTGAGCTTTGCAGACTGAAATGCTGAGCTTGGAATAACATTGAAATTTGCTCTTAACTGGATTTGTGCTTTCTGCAAGCAATCATACCTGCAGGGAGCATTAACATTTACAGCTCATTCCTTAGCAGAGTTACACTGCTCTAAGACCACTGACTGTAATGGACTTAGAAGAGCATAAGTCTACTTAGGATAGCATTGTCAGTCTCTCATTTTAGGATGTTTTGTTGCCTTAACTTGCTAAGCCTAGATTAGTGATTAGCCTTTTTTTATTGTAATTTTTCCAAAAATAAACAATAGGGGGGACTAATTTTGAGGCTTTCAAACAAGACTTTGTTTGGTTTAAAAAAGAAAGCATATACTCCTTGGCCCCTTGAAGAAGTAGTTATAAGTCCACTACTTAAAAAAAAAATCCCTACAGATAAATGATGTGGCCATTTTTCACCTTTTCTCTCTTCAAGATATCATGGCATCTTCTGACTCCTAGGGGTCAGAGCTCGAGAAAACATCCCTGGAAGGGGATTTAGGCTCCTGGGTTACATAACAGAAATTTTGTGGAATGTTAGAAAATATGAAGAGGCCTTCTGGATCAGACCAGTGGTCCATCTAGCCCTGCATCCTGTCTCATACTGTGGCCAGCTAGTTACTCTGGAGGGCCAACAACTGGGTATAGAGGCCAAGGCCTTCCCCTGAAGTTGCCTGTGGCACTGCTATGCAGATGTTTACTGCCTCTTAATGTGGAGGTTCCTTTTAGTCACAGTAGCCAGCCACAAATAGACTTATCCGTCACGAATCTATCTGCAGGAGCTGTGTTATCACAATGTGAGACCCTCTCAAGCACCCCACGACCCTGTGCCTACTACTCCTGCCAGTTTGATGCAAGCCATACACAGCCCATCCAAGTCACTAGAGCAAACTGGTTTCTCAGTGGGCACAACAATTCCCCTAATGATCTCATTTGAAAAACTAGTCCTCAAAATGTGTATTCTACATGCCAAGACACTACTAGACATGGGCACGAACAGCATTACGAACAGAAAAAGCCCACAAACAGCCCAATCTGCTGTTCATGAACAACTTGTTCATAAGGCCCCATCCTAAATGAACAGGTGGTTGTTGCAAGCCTGGTCCGTTGCCTTCAGCAGCCCTTTGTCAAGCCAGACAGTCTGGCACCTGCAATCAATCCCCCTGGCAACCGGAGGCAGGGACTGAACTCTGTCTGAGCTCCTTCTGCCTTTCCTTCTGGCTTTAACCCTTCAAAGTACTTCCAGCAGAGAGTTCCGTTTTTGCCAATGTGAAGAGAAAATGACAGCCAATGGGGAGACCCGTGGATCATGCCTTTCCTGGAGTGCAATCTCTCTGAAACTTGGGGGGTCTTCAGAGGACAGTGAGGACTATGTCCCCTACAAATGTGGTGGGTATTGGACATTGGGAAGGTCAGTTTGTAACCCCTCAAACTAGCTGCCAGTAGACACTGCTGTTTTTGCCAGGAGAGGGCCCTTTAAACTTTCAGCTGGCAGGTGGCAGGGGGGAATCCCCCCTGCTGCCTGCCAGCTGATAGTTTAAAGAGATCTTTAAAGGGCCAGGTAAGTGGGTTTGAGGGGAGGGGGGGCTAAGTGGGGGGGTTGGGGTTGGTGGTGGTTCTGGCCCCGGGCCCCATGAACAACAAACATGTCCAGGAACAGTTCATGTTTGTCCATGTCCATTGTTTGTTGTTCGTGGATGGCAATGAACGATGAACAGGGTGTTTGGGCTTTTCCCCCCGTTCGTGCCCATGTCTAGTCACTACCCAGCGTTTTCTTTCTGTAGCCTCTTTGGTGCTTCTGATGCTGGTTCTATAGGCTTTTTTTCACCTCTCCTTTTCTTCCTTTTAGCTATATGTAATGCTGTCACTGGGCCAGATTGAAAGGAACATGTTTTTTCCTCATGGAAATTGCAATAGCCTGTTGGGTATTTTAACTTTAATTGTATTTTAATTTCTTGGCATTTTAGCAAGAGAAAGCCAGGTATCGCAATACCACTGCCTTTCATAAGGCCTTAAGGTGCCCTGCGGGCACCCCACATTTCAGCCATGCAGGTTGCATCCTGACAGTACCAATGTTGTGTTTTTGACCTACTGCTGACATCAGTCAGGAGAAGGTAAAAACACGTCAACAGCATGTCAAAACCAGTGCTTAGATTATATTGCTAATGTACTTGAAGGGGGCTGTGTTGTAAAAGCTACTCTAACATCTGCACTGGTAGGAGGTAATATCTATTACTTTAATGTGACTATAAAGGCACAGTTGGTGGGACTGTCACTACACTCACCTGAGATCTCTTGAAAACCATTTTTGAAAGCTTTTGTTAGAACTGCAAATATCAAAGCAGCTTTAACGTGAAACATATGAAAACTTCCTCAGCTCCCGGCAAATGTCAATGGATGTAAGACCTACAGCCACAATTAAACCGCCTATTAGAAATCCAGGTTGCTAAGGCTAGAGTGTGGGCTGATTCACATACCTGCCAGTCCAGCACTTGAAATCACTACATGCACTGGCCTTTGAATGAGCATCTGCTGGACCCACCACAAGTAAGATCTTTTGTGGTCATAGGAATTGGTCATATATCTGAGGGCTGCTCTGTGGGACTCACTATATTTATGCAGGAGCAAAAAAAAAATGTCTTGCCCCTTTAATAGAGGCATAATGGGATACTCTTTACTAGGTGGTGTTATTAAGCTCCATGCCATGAAAAGCTTCAGCTCTCCATTTAATAGACGTATTAAGTGTGTATTAAAGGGGCAGGACATTTTTTCCTACAGGCTACTGGCAAAGTGTTGTGAAGTAAATTGAAGCCGATAGGAATCTTTCCCTTGAATTAGCTTTGTAATTTTTTTTACAAACGCAATTTTTCCTGTCTATTTCTCTTTCTTGGAAGGGTTCATTGGTAGTGCAGTGTTTTAATGCATTACCTCATTGCTACTTGACTGCACCTTATCATAGTCCTACTGAACTAAAAAGCATACAAAATTGGCCTTCCCTGGACATTACTTTAGGCTTCAAGGTGTGTTTAAAAAAAGCTCCTTGTATTTTATTTATTTATTTACATCATTTATAATCCTCCTTTCTCACTGAGACTCAAGGTAGATTACATGGTATGAGTTAGTATAGTTAATTTCAAGGACACTTCACTAAACAATGTAATAGGGTATATAAATGCAAATCTGCAAAGATTTAAAATCAGCAGAAATCCAATACACAGAGTTGAAGAATACATTTAGGATAAGCACCTGAATGCTGAATATCCCAAACATATATGATATCTCTAGCAAATGCAACTCCAGCTGCTTTAAAGCAGCTGGCTGCTTCCAAGCTGGTTTTTTTCTCTTGCCTGGGCTTTTTTCCCACAGGGGAGGATGGAGGGAGGGAGGGGGAGTGAGTGAGTGACCAATGGCTGCAGGAGCTGAAGTTGTCTGGCCAGTCAGGGATTCTGTGATTGGAGAGAGCCTTTTTTCAAATTCTGCAAGTACATAAAAAGCGTGCCTGAATCAGCTCAGATTCCATTTTTGAGGGGTTTCGGGAAAGTAGGCTGTGCTTTGAGTGCTTGCTGAGCCTGCCCTGCCCTCTGTCTTTTGGATTAACCACTGCCTGCCTGGATTATTGCTGCCTGCCTTGTAGAAGATCTGCCTGGTGAGGGGACAAGAGGAAGGAACTGCTTGCCTACCTGCCTGCTGGCAGAGGGTCAACACCTAGTTTGGAAGTCTCAGACTCATTTTTTCCCTGCTTTGGCGAGAGGGTGGTTGGCCTTGTGTGGGGTTAGGGAGGGGTACAGTAAGGGAAGAAAGGGCAACCTTTTTGTTAATAAAGTTCAATTTTGATAAATAGTTATTGCCCCCCTAGTCGGAATGAGAGACAGACACAAAGTTTTGGGTTCTAAAATGGGCTGCTTTATTAAAATGACAACAGCAAACATCAACTACGGCAAGGGCCTAACTAGCGGTACAGGTCAGGCCCTGGGGTCATTCTTGGACCCCGCCCTGCCCTGTCTGGGCGAGCACCCGCTGCCCCGGGTGCAAGCCATCCACCAAATGGCTGGGACCCAGCCTGGCCAGGCGGAGTGGTTCACCCCTGTAAAGCTCCCCCACCCTGCCATACGGCAGCAGGGGGAGACTGGCTTGTCCAGGGGTTCCCCACCCAGGGCGTCTGACCTCGCAGCTGGGCCGTACAGCAGCCAGCCGCTTCTGAAAGACCCTAATTCCCCACCAATGGGGAGGTGCCAAGGGTGCTCACCGGTCCGCTACAGATTTTCCCTAACTGAAATCCTGCTCCCGGGACATTGACTCAGACCCACCTAGCCAATTAACTCCACCTGTCTCTCAGTGTGAGGTTGGCGAAAAAACTCCTGTCCCAATGCCAATAAGGGAAAGAGAGATAAAAAATTCCTACCTGGCCCCATCAAAGGCGACTGGCTAGTCCTGCACTGAATTAGGGTGAGGAGGGTGGACCGAGCACGAGGCAAGACTGAGCTCTGGGGGCGGAGAGGCGAGCTACCACCGTGAAACTCCGCCCCCAGCATCTAAGCCCCATTTGAAGGGCTCGTCACTCTGCCTCCATCCATTCAGAGAGGCAAACAGCTGCCACCAGCCTAAGTGGCTTAAGCCACCGGCTGGGATGGCAGGATTTTTGTTGTGAGGCTGCTTTGGTTTGTTCTAAAAGTTTTCTGTTTGACTATTCTTGTGTGTGGGGAGGAGGGATTGCTTTTTTCTTGCTTGAAACTATTTTTTTGCTGTTAATTTTTAAGAGTTTTCTATTTCTTTGTGGGGTATGTATTTGACTGCTGTTTTTTAAAGTTGTTGGTTGCTTGTTTGCTGCTTTTGGGTCAGATTCCAGATCATTTTAAAACTACTCATTTTTCCGAAAAATGCAGTGTTGCACAAAAAAACATAGGATTTATAGAACAGGAGATACGTTACTTCTAGGGTTGCCATTCCCCCACCAGGGGTGCGGGATCCCCAGATCCTACCCTTTCCCCCCTGCACCCACTTACCTGGCTGGTGGGGGGGCGTGGTCCCTGGGGCACCCCCTCCCTGGGTGGCACAGCATGCCCCCAGGCAGGGGGTGTGCTCCTGTGCCATGAGAGCGGTGCTGCTGCCAGCTCTCACCACTGCCTCTTGCTGCTGCAGCCCCTGTGCACCAAATGAGAGCAGGCCATGGTGAGAGAGAGTGGTGATGGCAGCGGCAGCAGCAGTGGCAGCAAGAGTGAGCAGTGGCAGTTGCAGTGAGATCTGGTGGTGGCAACAAGGGGCCCCCTTTGACCTGGGGCACCCTTTGACCCCACATGATGACATCACTTGCAGAAGTGATGTCATCACACAAGCCGGGAGTGCGCACAAAAAAAGGAAGCTGGGGTAAGTACCAGCTCCCAATCCCCCGCCGGGAGAGTTCAGGGACCGGGTGATCCTCTGTCGAGGGACTCCAGGTCCCTGGCAATGCTAGTGACTTATCTAATTATTCAACGTTCTCACTAGTATGTCCAACCACCTCTGTTAGTCTCTTGCCATGAAAACTCCACCAAGGGTTGCCATAAATCAGCTCTGACTTGAGGACACTCTCCACCTCCACCACCTGTGCCCAAGTCATAGTGACACTAGGGACGGAAGTGAGACTGTAATGTGCTTGCACTAGGATTTTATTGGGCCTTGCAAGGACTTACATTGGATTTGTAACAGAATTGTCAAATGTTTTAGGTCCATACAGTGTCTATTAAAGTGTCTATTAAAGGGAAACTTCCATTGGGTTGAACAAAGTTTATTCCTAAATGTCCAGTAGCAGAAAGGCATCTACAGTAAAAATTGCTTTAAGAGGGAAAAGCTATTCCAAGTTACCAATAGACAAAATCAAGTTCTTTATGTTCCATCTATTAATTGCATTACTTTAAAAAAACCAATTAACATTCCAATCCTGAAAGAACTGCAGAACGATAGAGATTTGTTTTCAAATTCCTGTGAGTTTGGAGAAAATTCCAATTGAAGCATTATATACTCCAAGCTATAAACTCCAAGCTTTGGGTCTTTTTCTACATGAGATACAATAGTCTTCTGAGCGATGTTGTTTCTTCTCCTCCAGCATGTTCACAAATTTATGCATTGTATAGGGAGAGTGCCAGGGCATGCTGAGTCTTAATAAGCCTTGAAGTGGGCTTGTCTCTTTCTGTCTGCTCAGATTATAAAAACTGACCAGTTTACAGAGCTTGGTCTAAGGGATGAGAGAGACTGAGAGACAACTCACAGGACAAACAAGAGGGTTCCCCCCTAGATTTCTGAACAGAACCTCATTCATTTTCTAGTGGCCACAGTCATGAAATCATCACACTCCTGTGCAGTTAATACTCAAGAACTGCTTTCTGTGGCTACTTCATGAACAAGGAGTTTTTCTCCTTTTGTTACTATGCATTAAAGAATGCTACGAATATTTTTTTTTATGTTTCCCAACTGGCACGTTTTCTAATTTTAAACAGAATAATCAGGGGCAATATTCATTTTTAAAAAGAAGGGTAATTTTAAAGCATAAGAGGGCTATCAAAAATCTTCCTTGTCTCTGGCTACTAGCGAGTGATGATAATGAGATCAATCCAGCAGGAAGTTCTATACATTTTGAAATGAGTGGGAGTGGCACATGAGAATTTGGTGCCAGATTGTGTCAAAGGTATATAACAGGGGAAGATGGGAAGGGGAACTGAGGGAGGATGGCTATCAGCTTGGAAGGAAACATTTAGGCTGGGTGTTTTTTCTCTCTCCTGCTGCAGGAATTTATAGCCTGTGGGCATGGCTTGGGGATGTTTCAGCAAGAGGAAAGTTATTTATTGCCTCATCGTGGACTAGGCTGCTTTGGCTGGCAACTGGTGGGAGACTCACCAGGCTCAGGTTGGGGTGGGGGGTGGGGGGAATGGAGTCAGGTGATGCTGTGGTTTTCCCATAGAGATTTGTTGGATTCCTAGAGTGTCAGTTCCTCACATGACACCATTTCTCCCTCCTGTTTTCTCCTGCTCCTCTTTCAAACAATTATGAGGACAGGGAAGGATTGGCAGGAGCTCATTCACTAGAAGTAGGTAAGTGGCATCCCTAGTGCAGCTGGGAGGCCTTTCACCAGGAGAGGGAAAGCTGAGTGTTCTCACTATAAACTCATAAGGCATACGGTTGTCACATGTCTGCTGGGCACTCCAGAAGGCAGCAGAAGAAAGAAAATGAGTGACACCAGCTTGAGCGGTGAGGATGAGGTTGTAGAACAGAAAGCACAGAGACTATGATTGGAGTTAAAAGGCCACAACTCTTATGGCTTACAGCTTACAAAACCACCCCCCAGCAGGGACCCTCTGGGATTGGGAGGGGTGGACTTTCGAAGGGCCCACAATGCGGCCAGTAGTGAAGTTAGTCACCATAAAGGCTCCCAATTCTGGCAAGTCCCTGACAGATTTGAGATTGCTGGAGATCTTGTCCAGTATGGGACCCCTGAAGGGAATAAGAAACCCCCTAGAAAACCCATCTCCCCAAATGAAGTCAGCCTCTTTGTTGAAGTAAAGATCCAGCAGGGGGTGAAGGTCCTCTCTGTGCATAAGGGAAAATGCAAACCTTGGGCCCAGTTGGGAGAAACCATTTTCCAGAAGAGACTGGCTGGGCCCTGATACCAGCAGATCCTCCCTCCCTGCAGGCACCGGTGGAGGGGGACCAGGATCCACTCTTTTCTTTGATGTGGGGGCTCATCGGTCACAACAAAAGCTTGTGGCTGATGAGGTCCCAGCAAGCCCTGACATTATGAAACAACTACTTGCGGAATGCCTCATCATAGTCCTTAGCCACTGCTGGAAGGTGATTGGCCTCTCTTGGACGTCTATGGTAAATGTATCATCCTGGCAGCCATACCTACTGCCTGGGAGGGGGCCTCAACTAGCCCTTGGTCCACAGCTGCCCTCGACTCGGAGGTGCCCAGTTGCTCCACCCTCTCAGAGTCAAGCTCAATAGCCCTAGACAACACACGCAAGGTGTAGCTTCCCTATGGCCTGGGAGAGCATCCCTATGAGGGCCTGGCTGTCCGCAAACTTCCTTACCCATGGCCATGGCCCTGTGAGCTAGCTTGGTTTGGCTGCCCTTGCCCAGCTTTGGGGCAGCTGCCTCCACTGGGGGCTGCTGGCACTGGACTCCAGTTCCATTCTGAAAGTTAGTCTCAGATGACCTCTTGGGTGGCATCGCCAACCTCAGGTCCCCCTGGATAGTGCAGCCAAGGAACTGTTTCTTCCTCTGAGAAGTGAAGTCTGCAAGGTGGATTATCTGATGCTCTTCCCTGCTCCCTCACTGTGGTGAGGGGACTATCCCCCGACCCTTGGGCCCTGCTGCAAGCCCCTAGATTGAAGGGAAAGTTGCTGCCACGTGGCTTCTCCTTATGATCATTGCTCCCCAGTACACTGCCAGGTCCGTTTAGAGAGGCCTCCCTGCTGCCACCCTGCCACTGCCCTGCTGCCGAACACTACTGCTGCTCAAATGCTGCTGCTCCACTGCTTAGCAGCTCTGCCTCCCAATGCAGCTGCTATTGCTGGCTGTGGCAAAAGCATGTGAAGCTGTGGGTGGCTCCTCTTTTGAGCCAACTGGGCAGACCTGAGGGGGAACAGGTCACCCAGGTCTGCTTGCTCAGGCATGCCCCTTCACCTGGCTGGCTATCTCCTGATTGGCTAGCCAAGTATTTCAAAATTAATGGCTCCCACGTGGTCCCACAGGGCCAGAAGGAGATGCCTGGGCTGAGGTGCCATGGCAAGAGCCCTGCAAACTGGTCTCCCAGTGAGGGGTGGTGGTGGAATGTAGCTTCTGAGTTTTCCCAGAAGTGATGTCACAGCTGTCTAGGAATCTCCAGTAAAACCACAGAGTTTGGGGTGATTCCTAGGAGTTCTGGGTTTATTGTAGCATAAATTTCCTCAGGCTTGAATCCACTTTATCAGGCGCATTTGACAAAGTGAGTTCAAGCTCACAAACTAGAATATATTTGTTAGTCTTTAAAGTGCCACGAGGCTCTTTCTTTTTGATGTTTAGCATGCAGTTTTGGTTTCAGGGTGTAGGTAATTAAGTGGTAATGTGACTGTCCACACCTGTATGCTCATAAAATGCAAATAAAATGTTATGGGAAGTTGAAGCTGGCTTTCATCTTCTCTCATGTCTTTGATAATACATCATGTTAGCATTTCTCCTCTTACATCAACTGCCAAAGAAGGGGATAAAAATCATGAGCACAATGACATCAAATCACATAGGTTTTTTTCAACTACACATTTCCAGAGATCCATGATGGGAGAAGCAGAATGCATCTTCATAACATCTAAATTTGAGCTTCAGATTTCCAATAAGCATTGAATGAGCTGTATGTCACCAAATAGCTCGATGCAAGGTACAAACCAGCCATCTCCATAAACCCAGCAGCTGTAAGGATTAGCCCAGGGCTTCTGATTCTCTGAATATTTAAAAATCTCTCAAAGACCATTTGGAAAAAAATGGCACTGAATGCTCATAAATGAAAACATTTGATTGACAGACTTTGCCTTTAGGAGAAAATTGAAAAATTGCCACTGGGAACCGCATTGGAATTTCTAATCACTTTTCTCCCTCCACCCCATATCTACTGGTGAACAGCTTAACTATGAACATTATTAATACTACTTCTGTTTATTTGTATAAGAAATTACACTTGTCATTCCTAATGTAAACACATGCAAACTACCTCTGAAAGAGATTGTTTTCATTTGCAAGGGTCTGTTTTCCTGCTACCAAGGCCTGTTTGCAAAGTGTCAAGAAATCCAGAGATCTCCCTTCATTCTTCTGCAATGACAGCAGACAGGCTTATAAGGACAATAATTATCTTTGGCATTCCTGTAGCACCTTTCTTCATGGGCTTTCAAAGTGTTTCTCAAGTATTTATAAAGTGGACATCACAACACCCCAGAGAGTTAATTATAAATTACCAAGCATAATCACAGACTGTTTTAGTTGGAACAATTCCATGATCTTTCTTGAGGGAAATAAACTGTGTCTGCTTCTACCATGGTGACCTTTCTTGCATCCTCTCTTACATATTAGATACTTAATTAATTAAGAACTGGCATTTCTATAGTTTTCATGGGAAGGTTAGAAAACAGCTTTCCTAATGGTTGTATTCATTTCCTACCTTTGCAATAAGGCCATGCCTTTATTCATGTAAGTGCTTTGATTAATTTTTAAAGGCTTCAGTGCATATTAGCATATTCCTTTAAAGTGCTAGAAGTTTGCTACTGACTTCCATTATTATTGCTATTGCAAAAGAAGGAAATGAATAAAATTCGCTTGGAACTCATCTATGGTGGCTGTATTGATCAGACATCAGGGAATGTGTTAGATGTCAATTTTCCACCAGATGATCAGTACTTGGCCTTTGTTTTTGCCAAAGTAAAGAAAACAGCCGATAGTTTTATGGTATTCTCCAAATGCCATTAGCTTGCCTTTAGCATTCAAAGCAACATATCCTTAAATCTCCTAAAAACATATCCTAAAATTGTTTAGGAAAAATGGTAGGAAAACGATGATTTCCTTCAGTTTTTCTTGAAGTACTTTTGGGGTTTTTTTAAAGGAAGTTTTCCTCCGCCTGGTCTAAGAAAATAATTTTGGTCTAATTTTGATGGCCAGATCAAGAGCTATGGCTTCAAAGAGCAGGAGGTCAACAAGTGATGCCGCTTAAAACCATCATCTGTTCCCCTGCTGCTACACCTCCCCTTACCACCAAGCTGTTCTGCTCATGAGTTGAGACTGATAACATTCTTTCCTTCCTCCTTCCCTGTTGGTGGAGAGTGCCGATAAGCCATAGCTGTCTTATGGTGACCTCTGGTGGAGTTTTCAAGGGAAGAGACTAATGGAGGTAGTTTGCCATTGCCTCCTTCTTCAACCTTGGTCTTCACTGGAAGTCTCCCATCCAATTACTAGCCACAGCCAGCCCTGCTTAGCTTCAGAGATCTGACAAGATTTGGCTTGCCTGGGCTATCCAGGACAGGGCCCTCCTTCCCTAGCCATCTTTAAAACAGCATGGGAAACCTCACATGCTCTACAGGGGATCCTGAATATTTGCATCTTGAGAATGAGGCAGAAGCAGCAGCTGATCTGAAAATGAGTGTGGGGGGAATAGTGACAAGGTAAAGGTTGGATGATAGCAACAGTGAGGCTAAATGTTATTGCCTCTGCCTTAAAACTGATGTTCAAAACCACTGTCTCACCTTGCCCCACTGCAGAAATGGCAATCATTGCAACAAACTTCAAATCAATTTCCTAATATTTTGGGCAGGATTGAGTATAAGTATTTGAGTACATACTAAAATTGGCAATGTGTCAGTTTAATGTCAGCAAAATCGGTAACATGTCGGTGGAAAAAATCCTCCTTGTTATATTAAAATGAATCTTTAAAATCTCAAAAATAAAGAGAAGTGTCCATCCAACATCCAAGGCAGCCCTGACATTTTCCTTTATAAAGCAGTTTAACTGACAGGAAATAAGTGAACATTTTCTGTTGGGGAAAACCATCGTTCAAGGGCATTAATAAATGGAGTATTGCCAATTTCTTCCAGACGTTATAATGGTTAGAAAACGCTATGCCCTAATCACAGATAATATTTTGCTCTTGGGGAATTTCAATGTAGTAAAATTGTATTGTACTACAGAACAATGAGTGCAGTGCCTATTCATTTTGCATATTTTGGGCTACATTAAGGGGAAACATTTTAGAGCGATTCTATTCTGGCTGCAGGTTAAATAGAGCAAGAAAAGATACTCTGGATCAAAAGGAATGGAGCTGGAAATACAAGAGGCAAGTGCTGTATGAAATCCTGCTGTGGAAAAATTGTCGACTATTCAGTGGGACTGACACTTTGACAGAGGATCTGTTGAGGAACAGGATGCAAAATATTAGGAAACTGTGCATGATACATCCCACCCTTTGAACAAAGGGGACATGGCAGTTGCCCATGCATTCATTTGTGCCAGTGGGCAGAGAAGTGGTTGCTAGAAAGTTGAGGAGATACTTAGGCACACTAGAGAGCTGAGAGATCTGTACAGTCAGCTGGACCTGAGTGTGGTGCCTAGCTTCTTGAAAATACATATGTAGCCCAGTGTCTGTTTCTGCCTTATGGCTACATCAAAAGCTGCGTGCAGTTCAGACTGTGAGATCCCTGGCAGGTCTTGAATGTTGGAAATGCCAGTTTGCATCTTTTCGCTTCAGCTGCATCTAGCAAGGCAAGTCTGTTTGGTCATAAGATGGTTTGCTTGCTTTTTGAGTCTTTGGTTGGGTTTCTCTCAGGGATGCTTGATTCAATTCCTTCCATTTAAACTGTAATGGTTTGCAAATTGCAAATAGCACTCTCAGGCAATTGAAAGTCTTTAAATTTTTTTTAAAGAGTATCAGAAATGTACATTGTCATGCTGCTTCTTCCTCAACCCACCATCCAACCCTTTGACAAAGAGGAGTTTAATAGTGCAGTCCTACTCAGAATCATACCTTTATAAACTTTCATCTGTTCCAACTTGTACCCCTTCTTACTCTCTTTTCTATGGTTAGTATCCTGTTTCTGTCTCCCCCACTGTTTGGGAATTGAGGACAGCTTTTTCACACTGCCTTTGGAAGGGAGATCCATTGGCACAAGGCAGCTGGCACATGCAGGCCTGTAAATGAGGCATGGTCATTGGGTGGGCACTTTAAGATGCTGCTTACACTGCCTTTGGCCTTTCTCCAGTTGAGGAAAGTGTTGCAGACAGAGTGGCCTTTCTGCTGCTCACTAATATGTGGACTGAGTGGGAATTTACCCTTAGTCATCCGTATTGTATTTGGAGTTCTTTTGCCTATACTGTCCTGCACATCTGTGGGGGGTTGCAAGAATGCTGTTTGTGGATTGATAGCCTTAAATAGGTCATCAATGGACACACCAGGGAACTGCAGTGCAGGTAAAGCATATGAACTAGGAACAACAGTGAGGTAACCCTGAGGCTCTAACAGTGCAATCCTAAGAAGAGCTACTCCACTCTAAGCCCATTGATTTCAAAGGGCTTAGACTGGAGTAACTCTTCTTAGGATTGCACTGTAAATGTTAGAGAAATGGCTGGTATAATTCTCCACCTTAGTTAGATCTGTTGAAGCAATAAAGACGGAAATGCCTATTTAAGAGACCAGATGGGAACAGGAAGAAAGAGATAAGGCATCACACACCCTCCATATGCCCCTAATTTCTTTGCCAAGTTTAGCAGACTAAGAAGTATTATGTCTGTAAATGCTCTTCTGTCAGGCAGATGTCTTTATCCTACCCTCTTATCCCGATATTTCAGAAGAGTGCTTGCCATTTTTCCTTGGTTCCACCATCTCGGTTCCCTATCCAATGGAACACTTCTCACTGAGCTTTTTCCAGACTTCACTGTAAAATTCTGCCTGCCTTTCTTTGGGTGCTAAATACCACTCTGTGCTGAACACTGCCTACCTTTGAGCAGAGGGAGAAGAATAGATAGCAATTGCTGTCCTTTGCCTATTCAGCAAGTGGAAAAGGTCATTACTATAAAACCGGTACTCGCTGTCCTGTCTGAAATTTGACAGGCAGAATGCAATGGATGAGGAATACAATCAAAGAGAACTTAGTCCCAATTGGATAGGGGAAAAGATACTACTGCTGGAAATGTATTTTACCTTTAATTACCTATGAAACTGGGCCTTTTTGTTCTAGTTGCCTTAAATTTGGCAGGGAGTAGCCCTTGGGAGATAATTTCATCCTAATTGGATAGCAAACAAAGAAACTGCAACCTGTTTGTGTTTTCCATTGAAATGTGCTTCCTGATAAAACCAATGGAAAACTGGAAACAAATAAATGCAACAACAAATGAAACATAGACTGCAATTTTAAGGACACTTTCCTAGGAGTAAGCCCTATTGAATAACACAGAGCTTACCTCTGAGTAGACTTCATTAAGACTGCACACCAAAATAATTTAAAAAAAATGAAAATGGAGTGAAGCAAGGTGACCAAGCACCACTGTGATTGGCAGAAAAACAGAAGCCCCCCTCCTTTAGTGAACAAGCTAAATTTGTATATAATTTCTCTCAATGAGGGTAATGTAGGGGCACATATTCCTAGTGAACAGATTTGGGGCTGGCATTCTGAATCTTTGGCTCATTAGGCTTGCAGAAGAATTCAGTGGATTACAAGAAGGAATATGTACAAAAGGTAGAGGGTCCATAATAATAAGAGATGTGATGTTAGATAATTCATGGAATTGATTAAAAAATAGGACTCCATTCATGCATCCCCAAATCCACAGTTTTAACTGTGCTCTGAAGAGTCCCATGGCACAGAGTGGTAAGCTGCAGTACTGCAGCTCAAGCTCTGCTCACAACTGGAGTTCGATCCTGGCAGAAGCTGGGTTCAAGTAGCCGACTCAAGGCTGACTCAGCCTTCCATCCATTTGAGGTTGGTAAAATGAGTGCCCAGTTCCCTGGGGGTAAAGTGTAGATGACTGGGGAAAGCAATGGCAAAACCCACCCAAAAAGTCTGCCAAGAAAATGTTGTGATGCAACATCCCCCATGGGTCAGTAATGACTCGGTGTTTGCACACCGAACCTTTACCTTTTTAAACTGTGCTCTATTAGTCACATATATGGTTCAGCATTACTGAAGATATAAAAAGAGAAGGAGATTCAAAGTGCAATCCTAGCAGAGTTTTTCCTTTTAAATTCCTCTGAAGTAAATAGGATTAGAAGGGAGTAATTTAGGGTTTGCACTTTTAGGTCTAAAAAAGTCCTAAATAAATCAAGTGCTATACTGAAACTTCAATTGTTTGTGTGTAAACAAAATTAACCACATTGTTATTTTTAACAGACTCCAAATTACATACATATGCAGTGACAAACTTGCCTCTGTTCAGCAATTATCAATGTGAAGTATTTTTTTAAAACAAAGGTTTCCATGTAATTTCTACTCTGGAGACCACTCCTTCATAAAAATTCAGCAATATTAAAACACCACCATCTGATAGCTCTGTGCTTCACAGGAGACTTGGAGTAAAAAACAGTAAAGAAAGATTGCCTTGTATTCACCTCTATGACTGAATATATTCCATCTGTGAGTCTTTAACAGGTCAGCTATGTTGAATTTTTGACAGGATAGTTCACCTCAAAGGCTCATTGGGACATATTTTTCTCAGTCTTCTAAACATGCTAAGGAAATTAGTTCATGCAACTAATTCACACTCTCCCTCCTCCCTGTCCTACTTTCTCCTTTCCAGTCTTTGCTTAACTATGGTATAACATTATGTCTACTGTGGTGTTAATTCTAAACAGAGTCTAAAATGGGTGTGCAAATCCTGGTTATGTTGGAGTCATTGTGAACAATGGTTAGCGCAGGAGTAAAAGTAAAGCTATATGGGGGGGGGGTTACTGTGGTTGTCTCTTGTGTTGTCCTGCCCTCTGGTGCCTCCATCTGCAAGGCTTGAAGCAGCTTTAGGACTGAGGGAAGAGGGGGTTGTTGCCACCTCTTTTCTCCAGTATGCTCCTCTGCAGCCTAGAGAGACATTGGCTTGCACTTGAGCCTTTTTAAGCCACACATACCACTGGCTACTGTTGACCTGTCATGTGGGTTTGTCTCCTCACTGAAACTGAGAACTGCACCAGCAATCTTGGCCACCCCCTTCTACTCTTTGCCACCATGGAGCCTCTCTGGAGTGCCACCATCCAGCTGTTGCAGAGGCAGCATTCTATTAAAGAGTGTCAGCTCCATGTCAGTCTCCTGGTAGCTCCCAGATAATTCCAGGAATTTGCTACTGGATATCTAGTCAAATCAAACAATGGGTAGGATGAGGGAATTTTCATGGGAGAAAAGAAGAGATATTGATATCCTATTAATGCAAGAATCATTGTACACAAAGTAGTATAGAACACAGCATGATTCTTGAGGTCACAATAATGCCTCTGTTACCCAAATAGGAGGCCTCTTCAATTAGTTGGGGGTATTAGCATTAAAGGAAACAAGCGAGAGGGGTAATTAGGAATCTCCACCAATGTTTACAGGGATTATTCCCTTACAGAACTCTCAAATAAAACAGGCAGATGTTCAACAGGAATTTTTTATTAAAAGAGAAATAAAAAGGGTAATAAAACAAATAAACCCAGCTCACATACAAGGCTAACTAGGAGGAAATTAGCAAGGAAAGAGGGTAGAAAGCAGTTTCTGGAAGGGTGATAATTATCAGTCTCAAAGAGTAGAGATCTGCAGAGGAAGCAAAATGACCAGCATTTCATGGAGATGATAGGTGAGAATATTGCTTGATGACCTAGTAAGCACTGGATGGGAAGAGGTATCAGGCAAGCTGAATAGCTTTGATTAGGTTAAATGGGTGAGGGGAGGTATAGGAAGGTATTGATGAGCTTAACCATGAGTTTTCCCCAGAAGGCTCATTATCTCTGCATCTCTTCAGGGTGTAGAGGGGCCATCAGTCAGTCAACTGCCTCTGACTCATGTTCTGTTTGTTTTCCAGGCTCCCACCCAGTTGGTATTCACTCTGCCTTGGGCCATGTAGTGCCTTGGACTTATGGCATGAAAGAAAGAGGTTTATGATATTCCATCCATACACTGTCCTCTTAGCATGAAGAGGGGGTCTGACTGTTAACACCTACTATTTCCTGCTTAGGAATACCATTCATTATCTGAATTAAAAAATTTAAAATTTAGGCAAACATTCTAGCTGAGCAAACACAAATAGCTCTTTGATGGTGTTATGATCCCCTTTCTTTTTCAGTTAGATTTTGCCTTTAACTCTTCTCTTATACACTCTGGGTAGATTGTTGCAACCAGGAATTACATTCCAAAATAATTTAAATTTCCCCTTTAATAACATGCCCAAGCCTCAGGCACCTTTGTGGGTCTATGTGGCCCTGAGGATAGAAATGGGATATAGGAATAACAGATACTCTGGGATTTAAAAAAAACCTTATTTTTACAAAAAGCATATCAGTTTCATACTGTTAATTAAGCTTGATGGTTTCAAAGATAGTTATCAGTTCTTAAAGTTTCTCTTCATAGGCTCAGTCACACAGATATATACAAACTTTCTCTTTCAGGCGCACACGTAGTGTGCCTGCTTCAGATAAATTATTCTCTCCCTCAAATATACATAGACTTTATTTCAGGAGCAGGATGAATGTTCTCTCACAGACACACACAGTTCAGGCTTCCACACAGGTTGCCTAAATGAACTAGAATGAGAATCCCCCCAGGCTTCCACACAGGTTGCCTGTTCTTCCCAGACTCAATATTTCTCTCATAAATGCATAAACACCCCCAGGCTGCACACAGCTTGCCTGCTTTGCCCCAACAGAATGTTCTCTCTCTGCTCAGTAACTAAAAACTGCAGTCTACTCTGCCTACACTCTCAGTCATCAACCAATCATCTGATGCCTCACTCATCCCTCTCTTTTACCCCATTCTTCATCTATACCACACCAAGCATTTAAAGACACACACACACTTAAAATTATTACAGATGGCAACTGATTTTTCTTTGTGCAACAGCATACTCCAACTTTTTAAAAATCTTTAAAAAAAATTATAATAAATTTATTCCACATACTCCAACTTTAAATTAACATTTAAACTAACATTACGGCCTCTACTCTAATGGACTGCAGGATATAGACAATCAACAAAAAGAGGCATTTAATACCTTTTCCAACCAAAATATCACCCAGTAGTAATCTTTTGAGTTCCCCAGAATTCTTCATCGGGTCTTGTCAGGAAGGCTGCCTCCCTTCCTCCTAATTCTGAGTGCTGATCAGCCACTTCAGCAACCAGGCAGGTAAGACATATTCCCTTTTCCCGTTTGGTTGTGTGACTGAAAGCTCTTCCTTTCCAAATGGCCTCATCTTTCCAATCTCTGGGTTCATTCTGGGGTGTACCCACACCCAAGTCATTAATTCTAGACTCAGCTTAAATAAAAATTTGGTTTATTAGCTTAAGGAGTGTTTGCAAAAAACATAAAGCACTCTTACACAGGTAACAGACATTAAAATAAGAAAACCTTATTGTTGCTACATGATAAAATCTGCCTGTCTAAAAACTTGAGAGCTAACTACCTAGGCATCTCTGTGAGCCCTCTCCTATGCAGAGCTGATTCAGGATAGGAATAGGGACATACTGAGGTGATGAATAGATTGCAGCTTTCAGCTTCTCTCTGGCATACTTGCATCACGGTCTGAGCTTGGTCAAAGAAAGCTCAGAGAGGAAAGGAATGGGGCTGGGTGAGATGAGAAGTCATCTTTTTCTGGACTCAGTGCATCACCTGGCAACTCAAGAGGCAATCACAGCCAAGCTGTTAATTAGCATTTCAGCTGTATGAAAATCTAGAGAGTGAACACGGAACCTCTCTGAGAATAGTCTCCCAAGGCTGAATCACTGGGGAACTCAGAAACTGATCCATAGGTGTTACTAATGAGCCCAGCCACCACATAATCTAGACTAGGCCAAAGCCTAACAACACTTACAATTCTGAACCTGAGTTCAGCCATTTTTTCCAAAAACCTGGTTTTGGGCTGACAATTTCCTGACAGGCCTGATCTTCGAAAGAAAGAAAGAAAGAAAGAAAGAAAGAAAGAAAGAAAGAAAGAAAGCTGAGTAAGATGGAGATGTTTCAGGCATGCTAGAAAAGTCACATGTTTGCAGAGTCCTAAAATCCATCTTAGGTTCAGGATGGACAAGAGGAATTATTCTTTACTCAATGAGTAATTAAATTTTGGAATTCAATGCCAGTAGACATAATGATGGCCATGAGCGCAGATGGCTTCAAATGTGGATTAAATAGATTCAGGAAGTATAGGTTATCAGTGGCTCCTAGCTGTGGTGACTAAAGAGCACATCTACATTCAGAGGCAATAGTAGTGGTGATTGCCTTCAAGTCATAGCTAACAAATGATGATCCCTGGTGGGATTTTCATGGCAAGAGACTAACAGAGATGATTTGCCATTGCTTACCTCTGTAACCCTGGTCTTAGTTGGAGATCTCTCACCTAATTACTAACCAAGACCAACCCTGTGATCTCACATGATCAGGCTTGCTTGGGATATCCAGATAAGGGCATTCAGAGGTAGTAAGCCCCTGAATGCAAGTGATATGAGACAACATCAGGGAAAGGCTTTGGCCTCAATGCCCTGTTTTGCTGGTCCTCCTGGGTAATGGGTTGGTGGCTGCATGATACAGGTTCCTGGCCTAGATGGATCACACTGGTTTTATCCAGCAGAGTTCTTCTTAAGTTCTTATGAAATACAAGTGGTATTGCAGTCTTCATTGGATAAACTGGTGATGGGTGCAAAACAGGTGTCAAGCTGTACCAAGGCCACTGGGGATACAGAGCCCCTCCCCCAATGAAAAGGCTACTTGGCCATTGACAGTATCTTCAAGTCCTGTTTGTGTAACAATGTCAAATAATTATGTCAGATGTTTCCCTCATGATTTCCATTGAGTTTGCTTGTAATTCTCCACTTCCAGTGTATATTGTAGCTAAGGGGAACATGCAGCTGACTAAGATCTCATAATCTAAAATGTTACAATACATCATTATCACTATTTTCCACCTGGAAAGAAAAGAGAAATATCAGGTGATGTTACTACACAATGCCACGCAGTGGTAACTGAGGCTGGGTAATCGGGAACATTATTTAACGCTCTTTAGAGCCCTGTTCCCTGACATGTCTCTTTGGTATTATCTCCAACAATGCTTCATGTTCTTGAAAAGAATAAAGAGAGAGAGAAAGCTGGAGGTGCTGATCAGGGGATTATGTGGGAGGAGAGATAACTGGCTGCTTTCACATAATCAGATATGAACAAAATACAAGCTGTGCAAAATCTGCCCACACATTGTAATAAGGATGATGCACAATAAGCACTGAGTGTGATTAATTATCTGGGTAACCTTGTCTCCAATTAAGCAGCAAAGACTGACACAACTAGAATTCTGTATCTCGGGACTGTGTTGTAGGCTATGAATGAAAGGAACTGGCAAACTGTACACTTAACATATTGGGGCATTGAACAAAAAGGTTTGGCAGTAATTCATTAATTTCATGCCAAAGGAAGCATGTGGTTGACTCTGGCTGTTTCCTTCCATTTGTGGATTTCACCCAATGGGGGGAAAAACCCTAGGTATTGTTAGCAATGGGCATATGCTTGAGCAGTCGAACATGCAATCGGAGATTTATTGAAACCATTGCAAAAGATGATTGTGTTAGGAACAAAGAGAGCTTGTTATTTCTAAGCAGTACTTGTAGCAGAGTTTGGACAATATTGCCATGATATTATATTCTCCAAGAAAGAAACTCCTTTTTGTATTAATGTTTGTACTTTTGTGTGATGAACTAAACAAAACAGAGATTCCCATTCTTTAGGATTGGCTCTGCCACTGTGATAGTCTGTGCACATCAGAATTCTGTTTCTCCGTTTAAATTCTTGGAATGCAATCAGAGGGGAAGTGGGGTAGACCTGAACATCTGTAAGCTAATTGCTTAAAAACATTAGAGGAAATTCATTTGCTTCTTGCTGGTACAGTACCATGGAAGGATCAGCAGTAGCTCCACTGTCTTCTACGTGTTATTTTGACCAGTATAGCCAGTACTCAAAAAATGGGATGATGTATCTTTTTGCACCAGTGCTATAACCAAGGAGGGTGTAGTTGGAATTAGAACTCCAAATGAATATTATTTAAATATACAAACTGGGAGGATTTGTAATACCTGCTAAGAAAAGCTAAGAAAATCCTGGGCAAAAACTGTATGCAGTAGGACTAGGCTGAACAAAGCCCCAATAGGAACACCTTGAGATCCAAAAGTGAGCATGAGTTGTAATAATAAGAGCAACAAAGAATAAAAAGAACAAAACATTTGCATTTCTTGGCTTTGGAGGGAAGCAGAGAGATTTCAGGTGCAGTCAAAAGTCTACTCTTTGGATTCTTGGCTGGTGGAGAGAGATGGTCTTAAGGCCCTGGAAACTTCTCCATATAAGGAAAGAAGAATCTGGGATGGAGAAAAGGTATAGAACACTTTCCAAATAAAGAGAGGAAGAAGCTTAGAGGTGTCAGTTTCTGAGGAAACATTTCATTAAATTACAGTTTTGTAATCTAATCTGCCCTTGAGTATCAGAGAGATAAAGGCGGATTAAAAATAAAGTAAATAAATCACTAAGGTAAGACAACAAAGGATTGTGGTCAAAAGAATCTTCATTTAGTCAAAATGTTTAGGAAAGCCCCAAAGTAGTTTACAGACCTGATTTGTCACAAGTAACTATGGAGAAGCAAAATTTGAGTCCAGTAGCAGTTTAAAGACCTGCAAGATTTCCAGCCATGGAAATCTAGTAGGTCATTAAAGATTTACGGGACTTGAATCTTGGTACTCTACTGCAGACCAGCTAGGGTTGCCAGTTGCCTCCCTACCTCCCCTTCTGGGACATCTTTGCACATGCTTTGTGTGAGTGCGCTCCTGGGGTGGTATGCTTATGTAACTTCTGGGAAGTGACATCATCATGCAAGGGTTGGGAGCGATCCAGCGCTTCTCAGCTGGCTGATTTGGACCCCAAACAGGCCCAATTCAACCTGTTTGGGGCCCAAATTGGCCTGCTGCAAAGCATGGCAGCACTTCCGGGGCAGCGCAATGATGTAACTTCAAGTTACATCATTACGCAGGGGCCAGGAGAGCCAAATTGGGCCTGTTTGGGAAATGAAGTCACTGCGCTGCCCTGGGAGTGGACCTGGGTGGTCTATTCCCCTGCCTTTCCCTTCCCCTGAGTGGTGGCAGGGGGGTGGAGGATGGGAGCGGGTGAACCCTTGCCCTCATTAGGGGACCTGGCATCTCTAAGACCAAGACTGCTACCCACCTGAAACTAACTATGGAAAACTACTGATTTAAAAGTTATGATGATGGTGTGGAAAGCTCCTTACACACATACACAATGGGTCTTTCACTTTTTACATTGTCACTTCCATCCTCAAACAGAGCCAAATGAGAACCACTTAGCCCAAGATTCAGAGATGTTGTGACCAGTAATACCCTGAATGGTATAACTATTAATACCAAGTAATTTTTTTTTAGCTATGACAGTGTGCATTGTGGCAGTTCAATGATACAAATGGTATGCAAACTATTTGTAAGATGTGTACACATGGCCAAATTTTAACTTTAAAGAGAAACATTACAATGTATCAGTGCGATAATAATCTGAAATCTGTACTTCAGATATTAAATTGCATAGTCTTCTGTCATTAGCATATCTGTAGAACAGAAGCTCGCAGAAGATAGGAGTGTGCTGAAGTAGTCTTGGATCTAATAAAGATTTAAAAGAGACACTGATCTGCCAGCAGACCAGCGTCAATATAAACAGTCACAAAGAAAGATTTTAATTTGGAGCTTTGCACTAGAATTTCAGCAGACTCTCAAATTTATTCTGGTATTAGAGCATTCTGGTTTTAGGGTTGTTTGCTCAGAAGTAAATCCCACTTTGTTCCCTGAGGCTCACTTCCAAGTAAAGGGAAACAGGAATGTGGCCAAAGATACACATGACCAGTCAGAAACGCAAATCCTGCCATCTCAAATGTTTTCCTTATGCGGAATTAATTGTTCAAATCATTGGAATGTTCTCATGTAATCAAATGAATAAATTAAATGCTTCTTTGTTCTGCACCAGATGAAGTACTGTATGAGCTTGTTCATAAATACTCTGCCCTTTTAGTGATATGATAGATATCTCATCTATCTTGATTGAGTCAAAATGTTTAGAAAAGCCCAAGAGTCATTTACAGACCAGATTTGCTGCAACTACAGAAAAGCACAAAAAATGAAAAAGAGGGATGAGGAAACTCATTTAGTGTTTGTAAGTTTGTGCAAACACATGACCAAATCAGGAGGATGCACTGGAGCGTCTACCTGTGTTGTATTTCTAATGAGTATTAGTGTGTCTCATAGGGGCAGTTTTAACACAGGAATCTGAAAAGAGTGATATGTGAAAAAAACTTTTATTTGAGAACAGGAGCAAGTTCAGAATAACCAAAAATTCACGAAGAGACAGAGATACACAGAGACAAAAGTTACACAGCTGTGGACCTATAACTCCTATTTGGTGACAAATTGTAAGTGCCATACACAGTTTCAGCATACATTATAAACTTCTACAGACAAAGGAACTTTGACAAATGTCTGATGTAAGGGCAGCAATAACTGGCTCAGCTTTACTATCTGTTAAGCTCAGATCACAAATCCCAAGTTTACTTGTCTATCTAACCACACTGTTTGATTTAACTTGTACCTAGAAACTCTGTGTCCCTTAGTCCGAACAGAACATGGAATCATAACTTCTGGTGTCATATGTAACAAGCATTTGACAGAACAAAGAAATGTTACAAAGAAAGAGAAAGGCATTAGAATAAACTGGCTATGTCATTGTTATGATCATGGTTTAATCAGTGATGACGGGGTGGGGGGATATCACCTTGCCGCCTGTATGGAAAAGGAGGGAACTGCACACATTAGGATGTTTGAGGCATCTCATTCTCAATTATATGACTCAACAGTATATACTATAGGATTGCATGGTACTAATCAGGCTTTTATCTGATCCATAACATATGTAAACATTAAATGTAGGTACATGTTGATGTAAATTCATGACTGCTGATGTTCATGGTAAATACTAGTTAACATAACCTGGCGTGGACATATATTTGCCATTCAAACAAGGCAGAGGAGTAGGAATTGTGGGTCTTGGGAAGGATTTGGGAAAATGACAATGTTACCCTGGCCAGTAGAGGCCCATGACAGCCACTCTGGTCTCAGAGCCTTGAGAAGAAATTATTGTAAACTTGTATCCCTGCAATAAGAAATTTGCTCTTTAAAAATTAAACAGTTCTCACCAGTAAGTTACATGGCGCCAGGTAAATGCTGTTCTTCATGGCTTCTGCAGCTAATTTCATGGCATATTTTTGGAACAGCAATGTGTAATAAGCTAAAATGTAATTTTATATCCATACCTGAGATTCTACCAGACATAGATAGCAAGTATGACAGATTGTGAGGGGTGTTACTGCCAGTTGTAACATCTAAGATAAGTTTTGCTTATTCTTGCTGTCTCCAAGTATAAAGTTTGGGCATGGACAGAGGCATGATCCATTGGACATAAGCTGAAGGGGAAGAGGCAAAGTGTTTATGCCCTGTGCTCTTGTACAAACTCCCCCATTAGATCTAGGACCAGCCCAAGAAATAGCTGGTTATTTTTTATTTGTTTTATGTAAATGGTATATCTTTTATTAATTTGGTTTGATTTTGATATCATTTTGGGTTCCTTTCAGGAGAAAAGTGGGGATTAATATTCTAAGCAAACATGCACACCTGCAATTCTTCTGGCAAATTACAATTAACTCCTTCTTTGTGAATAATAAGCACTGCAGTTCTATAAAGAAGTATACTGAACTCGTCCCCTCTATAGTTAATAGGGTGGCTTAGCCAATAGCTTTGACCTATGGACCTACTCTGTTTCTATGCAATTTTTTTTATACTAGCAGAAGGCTCAAAATATATACCCTAAAAATGATTTGATCAATGTACATCTGCTCTCTTAAACTCTTTTCTCTTTAATCCGATTGCTACCAACCAAAATATTATCTCATCAAGGAACCACAATCAGCATTCAGAGTGGATCACCAACTTCTCATACTTCTGTGATGTGAATACTGTGATAGATTGCTGTAAAAAGAATGGTTCATTCAGAAAGGTGACATTGCACATTGCGGTTACAGCAATGTCACAGCTACATTGCACAACTGACACATGTCATTAGTCCTCAGGCAGGTCTTACCCTGGAAATAGATCACCGTCACCACAGGACAGTTCTTTAGAGCCAGATGTTCAGGAAACTTGGGGTACAACCGAAAACTTATTAGTTTCTTATAGGCCTAGAGCTATTCTATTTCCTTCAGGGACTCTTTTCTGCCAGCTAGCAGAACATACTGTATACAGAGCAGCACATTAGTAGAGCAATTAGAAATTTCTCCTGAGACAAAGACTCCATGCTTTTTTTGGGTGTCTTAAACAAGATAATCATTAAGATAAAAAAAAAATATTTTCTGTGATATTGCAATGCTCCATGAAAAAGTAAAACATAAATAATAACTTCATATGATACATAGATTATTCTGAAGGAATGAGAAATGGAGGATCAATAAAGTTTATATAGGAGTTAACTTTGGAGTGGATTTAATGCATAGATATCTGTAGGTTCAATATTTTTTTAAAAAAACCCTTTGACAGAAAGAAATGCTGGAAGGCAAGATGTTAAAACACTGTCTATCATAGGATACAGAATAAACTACAGTCTAAAATGGTTGAATTTAAATTGATCCCATTTCACCACAGAAGCACAAATAATATTACTTTTGCAAGGAAGCCCTTCCATCCATACAAGGTTTTTTAAAAGAAAGTCATCAGCATAAGAGCAAACTCTTCATATGAATAGGTGGTAAAGTCCTCTCATGAGTCTGTGCTAACTTAAAATATACTTTGGGTTTTACTTGTTAAAAGAAGCCCTTGTCCCAAATTGTTCCAAAACTTGAACAGTTTAACCTTCTATCTTAGCCTTTTCACACATGTATTCCAAAAAGGTTAAGTTATGAAAGTATGACTGGTCTACAAGGTTACCTGATTTAATGTTTGAGTTGATTCTAGAGATGCTTTCAAAATCTCTCCAGATTGTAGGTTCCCAATTAACCGAACTAGCTTGGTAGAGAATAAAGAACTAGACAGAGAATCCACATGGAACTAAAATCAAGAATAAAGCATATTAAAGGGGAATCATACCAAGCATCCAAGTAAGTCTAATTAGCAGGTTTGTACAAGCATAGGGTTGTACACTCACCTTCCTTGGTCTGTTCATGCTCATGCTCCCAGGGGTGGCACAATGACATCACTTCTGGGAAGTGAAGTCATCTCACAGGCCCAGGAGCACTCTTATGCTTCACAGCAGGCCCATCTGGGCTACAAATGGGCCCAGTTTCACCTGCTGCAAAGTGCAGGTGTGTGCCTGGGAGGCCTGTTCCCCCATCTCCCCCCGCCAGCCAGGTGAGTGGTGGCAGGGGTGGGGACAGAGGTTGGGAGTGGGGGATCTCTCATCCTCACTGGAAGACCTGGGATCGCTATGTGACACATTTTGGGGAAATGATTCTTTCACTAGCTACAGTGCAAGCGTAAAAGAGGCAGAGGTTCAGGCTAGGTATATGTCTAGACTGTATGAAAAGGGAGGGTGCTTCTTAGGCCAAGGAGCCAACCTGGATAGCTACTGAACATTGTTTCTGAGAAAGGACATGGACATCATTTCTGACTAAGGTGATGAATGTGCTAATGTACAGCTCTTTTGTAGCAAACAGCACACTGATGTAATTACTAGAAATGTCTGATGGTATTCTGATATCCCCCCTAAATGCTGTTTTTTTAGGAGAAGCCATTGTCTTCAGTGGTTTTTCCAAGCTCCTTCAGACTATCTATTCATTGTCAGCAAAGGGTGACTGAGTTTATCATAGTTCCTTTCTTCCCTTGAATTGTTGCCTTTTGCTCTCTAGCACAGATTTGGCATGCAACTGAGCTGGCCAATAAGAAGGAACAGTAGGGGTCAATACCAGAATGAAGAGCTAATGTAGTGTAGTGGTTAGAGTGGGTTCCAATCCCTGCTGCTGTGCCATGGAAGCTTGCTGAGTGACCTTGGGCCAGTCACATTCTCTCAGTCTAACTGACCTCACAGGGTTGTTGTGAGGATAAAATGATGTAAGCCACTTTGGGTTCCCACTGGGGAGAAAGGTGGGGTATAAATAAATAAATAATAATAATAATGTTACAATTATCAAACGTTTTGAAAACATTGTAAGCAAATATCTCCATATCCCAAACGAAATGTCTTTCCTTGACGCTGGCTCTTTTACCTGAGATTTGAATTACTAGTGGTTAAGAAAAAATGTAATAAAAACAGTACACTCAATTAAACGTATTTATATTAACATTTACCCACATCTGCTTAACTCCTGTCATTGGAATGGAGTACTGCAATGGATGGAGAGGTCCTAAAAATACCTCCCGCTGCCGTGCCCTTAATGTTTGAATTTGACCCATCTGCTTTGCTTTATATTTTGAGTTTCTTTTGACAGAAAAAGTTGCTAATATCTGGGCACAGGATATGTAGCAAGATGTACTGGAGTTCATAAAAATATGGTCTCTGGCTCTCTTTAGCTCTAAATGATATGGTTCTTGAATTAGCTACTGTCTGATTCCAGTCGTTTTCTATTATGTGAGGTCAGACATGGGAAATGGTTTGTTAAATCGGTAAGAAATATGAAATGATACAGCAGATAAGTACAAACAGTGGTGGGGAAGATTTATTGAATAGCATGTTAGTTTGATAAATGATAACATTTATTTGCAATTTGAAGATGTGACCCATGCGACACTCATTAGCTCAGCTAGCGTAGAACAGATTAGTTTTGTACATTTATTATTTGCCTGACTCTATTAGTAGTACAACGTTGTATTTCATTTGATTTTATTCCATTCTATTCATTTACCTATACATTTTTTTAAAAGTAAAGTAACCCCAAAGCTTGATTTATTTCTGAGGGCAGTTTGCCTCTGAGCTTTAATTCATTCACTTTTTCTTCTGTATAAATAGTAATGAGTAGCTTTCCCCCTATTTCATTTCTTTATTGTTCCTAATTTTTCACTCCTCCTTAATTTAAGTAGGAGGCCTTCTAAAATTAATTCCAGAACTGGAGCAACAACCCTGTGAGGTCAGTTAGACTGAGAGAATGTGACAGTTTTCCATTCCTAACCTAATTAACATCCCCCTCCCTTTACTTATATACACATATATGGCTGACCGCAAAGGAATTTTGTACTCATTGTTTGGATCTAGTTTAGTTTCCACCCACACTGCATGATCCCTCCCCCAGCAGCAGCCCAAATGCCCCTCACCCCTGTTCCTGGGAACTCCAGGAACAGCATTTCATGGGCCTTTGGGGGCTGCTGGTGTGGAGGCAGGAAAATTGCACACTATAGGCAGAAGTTTTTGCAGCCTCAAAAACGTTAATTTGGGTCATCATGATATAGACATAGATATCGATATGGATATAGATATATGCATCAAAACACAAAATTCTAATGATCCAGAGTGATAAATGTCTTGGGGACTGGGGACTTAAAGGACTGTGTTCCCTGTATAAATTAAGATCTTTTTTGGAAGCCCTGTTCTTCTACTCTCATTATGCAAGGAGTGGAGCATGTTGGGCCTTCTTAATTGCAGCAGCCCCACTGTGGAACATTTTCCTGGTACACATCTTTCAAAAGCCCAGGCTTTCTAATCTGATGGAGCTGCTCTTTCCCCCTGCCTACTCCCTCTGTATCTGAGGTGCTTGCCTTTTTATTTAAGCTTTGAGGCCTGCCCAATGCTTACAATGTCTGTTGAATTTTAATACAGCTTTTAATTCTTGAATTTATAAAATTGACGGTTTCATAATACTACTCTTGCTTAATTTTATTGTCAGTTTTATTTGCTGCTTTTAAGAGCTTAGATTTTTTTAAAAAATGGTGGTTTTAGTATTTTTGTTTTAAGATTTTATTTGATATTGTTTTTAGAATGCATTTGTATTATTATTGCCACTGCTACTACTTGTTCAATACTATTATTGTAAGCCACCTTGATATGGCAACAACCCCCATCACCAAAGCTCCTGGTGATGTAGTAGAGAGCTTGAATCGCTGCCTGTCCCCTTGGTTAAGAGTGAACAAATAGAAATTTAATCCTGACAAGACAGAGGTAATGCTGCCTGGGAAGGCAGAGATCTTGAAGGACATTGTAGTTCCCATCTTTTTAAAAAAAATTATAATAAATTTATTCCACATTAACTTAAAACATAACCATACAAAACCCAAAATATAACAATTCCTAAGGAGTTCCATACATTTAGAAATTCAATAGTTCTTGACAATGAGTGTTAGAAGAAAGTCATTCCCATCTTTGATGGGGTTTAGCTGACCCTTGTTAGCATGGTTGACAGCTTAGGCATGAACTGGATCCATATAACTGCTGGAGAATGAAGTTAATGCAGCTGCAAAAAAGCTTTCCACTAACTTAATTTAGCCTGGATAATGCCCCCCCCCTGCCTTGACTCAGCTGATCTAGCCACCTGGATCCATGCCATAGCAACGCTGAAGTAGTCTACTGTAATGTACCAAATGTAGGCCTCCCCTCAAAATCAGCTCAGAGATTTCTGTTGATGCAGAATGCTGTAGCCTGCACAGAAGTAGACATGGGCACAAACTGAAAAAAAACCCGAACAAGCTGTTCTTTGTTCGTTGCCATCCATGAACAACGAACAATGAACAGTAATGAACATGACCCTGTTCACAAACATGTTCATTGTTCATGGCCCCTTAAAGATCCCTTTAAACTATCAGCTGGCAGGTGACAGGGGGAATTCCCCACTGCCGCCTGCCAGCTGATAGTTTACAGGGCCCTTTCCTGCCAGTGCAAGGGGCAGGGCCCTTTAAACACCCAACAAACTGACCTTCCCAATGTCCAATACCCACCAAATTTGCAGGGGACATAGTCCTCACTGTCCTCTGAAGACCCAAGTTTCAGAGAGATTGCACCCCGGAAAAGGCATGATCCATGGGTCCCCCCCCCACCTTTGCTGTCATTTTCTGTTCACAGTGGCAAAAATGGAACTGCCTGTTGGAAGGCAGCTACTTTGAGGGGTTACAAATGGATCTTCCCAATGTCCAACACCTACCAATTTTGCAGGGACATAGTCCTCACTGTCCTCTGAAGACCCTCCAAGTTTCAGAGAGATTGCACCCCAGGAAAGGCATGATCCATGTGTCCCCCCTCTTTGCTGTCATTTTCTGTTCACAGTGGCAAAAATGGAACTGCCTGTTGGAAGGCAGCTACTTTGAGGGGTTACAAACTGACCTCCCCAATGTCCAATACCCACCAATTTTTCAGGGGACATAGTCCTCACTGTCCTCCGAAGACCCCCCAAGTTTCAGAGAGATTGCATCCCGGGAAACGTATGATCCATGGGTCCTTCCCTTTGTTGTCATTTTCTCTTCACAGTAGCAAAAACGGGACTCTCTGGTGGAAGCTACTTTGAGGGGTTACAAACTGACCTCCCCAATGTCCAATACCCACCAAATTTGCAGGGGCCATAGTCCTTACTGTCCTCCGAAGACTCCCCAAGTTTCAGAGAGATTGCACCCTGGGAAAGGCATGATCCATGGGTCCTTCCCTTTGTTGTCATTTTCTGTTCATAGTTGCAATAACGGGACTCTCTGCTGGAAGTACTTTGAAGTGTTAAAGCCAGAAGGAAAGCCAGGAGTTCAGACAGAGTTCAGTCCCTGCCGTTGCCAGGGGAATTGATTGAAAGGCCCCAGACTTTCTGGCTTGACGAATGGCTGATGAAGTCAATGAACGAGGCTTGCAATGACCACTTGTTCATTTAGAATGGAGCCTCACGAATGGCTTGTTCGCGAACAGATGAACAGACTGTTCATGGGTTTTTTCTGTTCGTAATGCTGTTCGTGCCCATGTCTACACAGGAGCTAGGAGCAGCGTTCCTATTAGCAGCATTCTGCAGCCACTCCATTAACTGCCCAACCATTACCAGGTTTAATTCAAGATATTGGCTTTCACATACAAAGGCCTTCATGGCCTTGGATCCTCACATACGTTGGGCCACCTCTCCCTCTATTGTCCACCATGACAGCTTTGCTCATCTGAAGACATTTTACAGGTGCTGCAATTTTAATTTATTTCTATTTATTCGTGTTCTTTACAGCCCACCTTTCTCGTTGAGACTCAAGGTGGATTACACAGAGAGTAAGTCAATAAAACAGCCGGGACCTTCAGTATACAATACAATAAATTATGTTTTACAGAATTTTGAAAACAAGCAGAAATCCAATACAGAACTGAAACAATGCTGAATCAAAACATAAACAGTTTAATATGACATTTTAAACAATGTGGCAACTTCCCAGAAGGAGCAAACTTGCAACAACGGAAAGTACACACTAGATTAGTCTACAGTCTCTTTCCCATTTCCTTACAGCACAGCCCTATTACATGTGTAAAAAAGCCGATTTGGTTTTGTTTTCCCGGCCATGTCGGACGCTCCTCTCCGCAGGTCTGGGAGGAAACGTCCGAGCAGCCTGACCGGGCGGTTGACTCGCGAGGGTTAACCCCCAGGACTCCCAGTGAGGGAGCAAGGGTCCGGAGCGCGGCGGGAAGAACCCCCTGAAAGCAATGCAGGGGGTAAATTGCCCGTTTGCTCCAACGGAGGCCGGCAGACTTGCGCAGCACATCGCGTGCAGCTGGGCCATGGAGAACGGCAATAAGCAGATTTAAGGTGAAAACCTGTAAGTAAGCGAATCCCTTCTGATTTCTAAGCGTATGCGAAGGATTGGTGGGAGTTGAAGCTAAGAAGGTGCGGATTTCTTCCCCTTCACGGAGTTTCGGAACTTAGCTGCCCCCCCCCCTAAGATGGCGACGAAAAAGCAGAGCCCTGCAATGAGTAAATCAGTGATGGCGATGTTACAGGGGAAGGGGGAAACTTTGGAAGAGACGGTTAGACGAGCAGTCTTTGAAGCTGTGCAGCCCTTTGTAGCGAAGTTAAATGAAATGGGGCAAAAGGTTGATTCAGTGGAAAGCGAAGTGAAAACCATTAAAGAAACAGTGTCTCGAGCAGAGCAGTCTGCACGCGAAAACGTAGTACTCATGAAAGCAACAAGTAAAGAAGTGAAGTTCTTGGAGAATCAAATAATAGGATTGCAAGTGGACCGTGCCCAAACGGTACTGTGTCTTCAGAATGTAAAAGAGGAGCAAAGTGAAAATTTAAAAGATTTGGTGTCGGGACTTTTGGCGTCATTCGCAAAGGCAACTAAAGAAGAGTTAAAAAGCGATATTTTGGAAGTCCATCGGACATCTTCAAAGTATGTAATGAAGCGTCAGCTGCCTCGCGAGATTATTATTGACTTTTCATCTAAGAAGACTCGGGACACCATCTTATATAATTCGTATAATGTGGACTTGGACTATTTGGGCAACAAGGTTAAAATATTGAAGGATGTTCCATTTCTGGCTCGTAAAAGAAGATTTAAGTATAAAAGACTTGCGGCTTTCCTGAGGAAATGTGATGTAAAATACAAATGGTTGTTTCCGGAAGGCGTCTGGTTCAGATATAAGGATCAAACCTACAAGATTACATCGGAAGTACAGCTGACAGACTTTTTGTTCAACCATCAGGAGTTCCAGCAAGAAGAAAGTTCAAAATCTGAAGGGGAAAGTGGGGGGGAGGAGAGGAGCTGTTGCAGCTGCACAGGGAGAACTGAGACCGAGACACGGGGGGGGGGGAGAAGACCTGATCCTGAATATAGTCTGTATTGTATAAGATCTACCAATCTGATAGCATATTAGAAAGTTAACTTTAAAGAAAAATTGCAGCATGAAGGGAATACAAGACATGTAGAGTAATGTGCGTTTTTTGTTCATATGTTGCTCTTCCCTTTTCCCCAGTCCCCCTTTTCCCTTATATCTTTGTAGTCTTTTGTAGTTTTCTATGTTAGATATTAAAAATAAAAAGTTTTGCAAAAAAAAAAAGTGTAAAAAAGCCCTCAGAATAATTCAATTTTTTATAGTTTGCAAAAAGCCAGGGGAGTGGGAGTTTTCCTAGCCTCTTCGGGCAGGCCATTTCATAAGGCTAGGGCCACCACAGAGAATGTACATGTATTGGCAGCTGTTGATTTTGCCCGTTTGCAGGGCGATACCTGCAGAGGCTCATGGCAAAGCAGCCATGGTTGAGCATAGGGACAGAGTCAGTCCCATAGATATGAAGGGCCAAGACCATGAAGGTTTTGTATGTAATAGCTAAAACTATGAATTGAGCCTGGTAATGCATGGGCAGCCAACAGAGTGACTGTAGAATGGTAGTGATATGCATGCTCTATCTAGATCCTCATAGGAACTGAGCTGTGGTGTTCTGCACCAACTGGAGTCTACAACGTGAAAAAAGGGGCAACCTATGTAGAGTGCAAAACAGTAGTCTAGTCCCAATGTTACCATTATGTGGAGCTAGGCAGCCAGATTGGTTGTGTCAAAGTAGGGGGCCAGCATCTGGGCTAGACTGAGTTGGAAGAAAGCATATTTTGATGCTGCATAAACTTGCTTCTATAGTGGCAGTGCTGGATCCAGTATAACCCTTAGGCTCTTAACCGAGTCTGCAAGAGTCAACTGAACCTCACTGAAAATGGGAAGCACAATTTACTTCAATATTCTCCACCTTCCCAACCAGCATCACTTGTCTGGGTTCAGTTTCAGATTATTTGCTGTCAGCCACTTGAGCACAACTGTCAGGCAATGACTCAAGATGAGCTCTACTGCATCACCTGGAGATTTGGATAGTGAGATATATCTGCATATTGATGACATGCAATTCTACAGCTATGAATGATTTCTCCTGAAGGCTTTACATGGAGGCTGAATAACATGAGCAATAAGACTACACCCCATGGAACCCTGCAAGATAATTCCCACATTGAAGATAACTGGTCTCCAACAGCAACCCTTTGAGTCCATTCTATTAGGAATGATTTTTACCAGTTCAAGGCACATCTCCTGATAACTATTTCTGTTTCCAGATGCCTCAACAGGATGGCATAGTCTACTGTGCCAAGGGCTGCAGATAGATCTAGAAGGAGCTGGAAAGAAGCATGACCTTTGTCTCTGTTCAGGTGAAGGTCATCCACTAAAGCCACCAGAGCTGTTTTCATCTCATAGCCCATCTTGAAACCAGACTGAAAAGGGTGCAGTGCACAAGAGTTATCCAAGAAGACCTGGAGTTGGTCTGCTGTTGCTCTGTCAATTGCTTTGCCTGGACAGGGCAGATTACAGATTGTGTGATAAATGGCTGCATCATCTTGTGCAGGGACATTTTTAAAGTAGTGGGCCATAGGCAGATAACTGCCTCTTTGGATGGCCAAGGGAGGATGTCTTGAGATAGTGACTGCTTTATAATAGACATCAAGGGCTTATTTATGTGATCATTATAGGATTTTAACAGCCGAGATGGGCAAGGATCCAGTGCACACCTTCCCGTGGGCTCCATAGCATGCTCTATAAGATTCAGTGTGTTTTCTGCCAGTGTCTTTCTAGATGTCTTCCAGCCTTCCTTACATCTCCCAGCTCTGTTGTAAAGCATGGGGATGGCTTACACCCCAAGAGTGGGAGAGGTTGATGAGTAGCAATCTTGTCAATGGCTTCAAGAAGCATCATATTCCAGGCTCCCACTACTGTCTCAACAGAGTATGTGTCTGGAATTCTAAAATCCCCCAAAGCTTTTTTGGAATCTAGAATGATCCAAGAACCTCTGTGGGTGGACCATTTTAATGGACCCCCCTTTTTGCAGAGTGTCAGGGCCATAGTCACCCCTGTCTTAAATAGATAATGTTCAGGCCATGGTTCAGGCCCAGTCTCCAAACTCCCCAAAATATCTCCCCTCAAGGGCTCAGTGCAAAAGTTTAAGTCCAAGGCATGCCTCTTTTGCATATGGGGCCAATCAGTATTTGATAGAGCCCCAGGGCTGGCAAAGCAGCTATAAAATCCCGGGTTGGGCCAGCCTTGGTGAACAGCATTCAGCATGAATGTCACCCAGAACAATCAATTTAGGTTTTTCTAGCACCACACCTGAAAACACATCTGCCAATTCAGAAAAGGTGCTTAGTGGGGAGCTAGACAGCCAGTAACCCTCCTGGCATTTTGAAAACGATGCAAATCTGAATTATTCAGGAGAGTGTATTTACAAAAGTAATAGGGCTTTATTATTATGGAATGATTCAGGAAGAATGCTTTAATAATGGGAAAGAGACTGTGGACAATACTGTTGTATGTAGTGCAAGCTATCTATTGCTATATATATATATATATATATATATATATATATATATATATATATATATTATCCTATTATGTAATCTCAGCATCTTTTACTACCTCATCTTAATACTTATGCTTTGTTTCAACTTTGTTCCAGATTTTTACTTGGTTTTAATGTATGCATCCTAATTCTATTATATTGCTTGCTGGGTGTCTTGTTCTATTGACAGCATTGACTTACACTATGTAATCCACCTTGAGTCTCAGTGAGGGAGGTAGACTAGTAAATAAATAAATAAAATGCTTAAATAAATAATCACACACATACTCCAAATTCCAGTCTGTAATATTTTTTTTTAAAGCAGGAAGACCTTGTTGGAATTTACTTTTTAATAGGTATTTTGGCTGTACATAAATCGTGGACGTCAAAACAGAGTGGGAGAAAAAATTGCAGGCACTGAATCAAAGCAAATTGTGTAAAACCTTTCCATTAGTGAGGAATTTAGACACCAGGAAACACACAGCTTCACACCCCAAATTAAGAAATTAAGAGGAATCAGTGTATTCATTCTGGTAGGCCCATTTCACAACCACAGGCTAGAAAATAACAAAGTAAGATCTCAAGGAAGGTCATAAAAGCCAATGGCGTAAATGAATTTAAGAGACAGCTCAGCGTTTTTATGGAGAAAATGGACTGAAGAAGTCTGAGACGGTGACAAATCACTAATGGGATTGAGATAAAAATTAACAAGGGCAGGTTTGCTTCCAGCTGCAGGCATTTTACCATCCAGCAATACTGTATGTCCTCTTTCATCACAGTCTCATCTGAGGCTGACATATAAAGGTGGCACAGAACCTTTCAACACATTATATGGTGTAAAAAAGAAAGTCAGAAATTAAACCCACTACTTTGCAAAGCTGGAGAGAGCACCGTTGCCTTTTGAAATTCATCAAGGGCCGACATAAAAGATGCACACATCTAAGAACCACCAACAAATTTCCCTTATTTCTTCAATCCTCTAAAGATGCAGTTCTTCCAGCAACAGGAAAAGTGGAATCATTGGGATGAGAGACAGTGGAATGGCTCTAGAAAACAGAGATATCCCACACATATGGAACTAGCTGCGTAAAGGAGCAATCCTAAGCAGGTCTACTCAGAAGTCCCAAAAATTACACTCAGGAAAGTGTTCTTAGGACAGCAGCCCATGACATCTATTTTCATTGTAAAGTTGAAGTGTTGCTGTAGTGTAAACTTTTTACCCGTGTTAGTGAAAACTGATCTCAAAACAATGCTAATTTGAAAAGCCCCTGATGTGAGTAGGCTTCTGTGATGTAGAGAACAATGTGTATTCTTTCCTTCTCTTTTTCTCATTTCCATACTAATCTGCATACCAAGACCTTAAATCCATCAGAATCTCAGCATGAGACTCACCTGTGTGCCGAATATTGCTTTAAAAATAGAACAAAATATAATGTTGTGGACGACATGGGGCGGGGATCTCTGCAGGAGCTCTGTGTGCTTATCTCCCACTGAGAAGGTGGTGGAGGAGGAGGAGGAGGAGGAGGAGGTAACACCTTACTTTTCTTCTGCCTTAAACAACAGTTGTTCAGGCTGACGAGGGATTTTTTGCCAATAGCGTCTAAAGGGAGCGATGTTAGCTTTCTCTGAGGTTGGAAAGATGAGTAAAGCAAAAGACATTTTAAAAAGATCATCAGGAAAATACCTACTGATGATAAAACTGAGGCTATCATTAAATGAGCTTTCTTAGCCTATGCTCAGAATAATAATTCTGCTTAATCTAATGATAGTTACCTAGGAGAGCTCTTGAACTCTAACTGTTCTATTATATGTTTGCAATGAAAGCTGGTAGAAAACTTATAACTAAGATCAAGTTGAAATGACCCTCCTTTGAAAGGCTATCATTCTATCTTGATTGGTCCACGGGTGCAGGACTTTCAAAGTTGCCTATCTCTGTGATGACAGCAGGACTCCAATGGCATTGAGTTGCATAATAGAAAGGGCAAAGTCAAGCACAGAAGAGGATTTATGTATGTATGCTGAGACTGAAACTACAAAAGCTATTACAAGGATGTCTTTAAGCACTTCAGAGTTCAGACTCAGCTTTGGTAGGCATAGGAGAATGTTGCTGTAGTGCACGTTAGGTAATCTTGGACTTCATTCCTATCTTGTACTGCAATGATTCTAGGACAAGAGTGGTTCCCTTTATTTTCTACAGTGTGTTCACATAAGTACTGATCAACTCCCACAGTCCATTCCCATTACCCACTGGTGTATTTATTTAAACAATCAGTTCTATGGCCAGGCCACTGTTATCAGGAACAGTGTAAAAATGGTAGGAAATACCATAGGTGTAATTCCATGTACTATGGAAAAGACATTCCCCCACCCCATTATATAATTTATTTATTATTTATTTATTTATTCAATTTATATACCGCCCATCCCAGGGGCTCTGTTTCTAAGTAACAGAATAATTTAAGATCCATTTGGGCAAATATGAAGTATGAATAGAAGTTATTTGGCTATATGCATTCGTGTTTATGTGCTGTCAAGTCGCAACTGACTTATGGCGACCCCACCAAGGGGCTTTCAAGACAAGCGAGAAGCAGAGGTTGTTTGATTTAGCTACGTATAATTCACCGCTTTCTCCAGTTGGTTATTAAAGCAATTGATTGGTTGGCTCAAAGCCTAAGTTTTTCAATGGTAGAATGAACTTTCACCAGGAGGGGAAGAGAATGTTCACAGATTTCCCCCTCCTGTTGTAGCTCACCATGCCCTCTCAAATTCTGCCATCAGAGGTTCAGTAGACCCCAGGAAAAGCATGGATAACAACAAAAACATCAACAACATTCTATTTGTCCCTTCAGGACAACTTAATGTGCAGTCAGAGCGGTTTACAAATTATGTTATTATTATCCCCATGACAATCACCCTTTGAGGTGGGTGGAGCTGAGAGAACTCTAGAAGAGCTGTGACTGACCCAAGTGGCTTTAAGTGGAGGACTGGGGTATCAAATCTGGTTCTCCAGATTAGAGTCCTGCCACTCTTAACCACTACACCAAACTGGCTCCCATTACAGGAGTTAGTTGAAAAGGGTATGTAGGTGTCACAAGTAGACATGGGCATGAACAGCATTACGAACAGGAAAAACCGGGGATTCGGTTTCATTTTCTCGGCCATGTCGGACGCTCCTCTCCGCAGGTCCGGGAGGAAGCGCCCGAGCACTCTGACCGGGTGGCTCATCTGCGAAGATTAGCCCCCAGGACTCCCAGTGAGGGAGGCAGGGTCCGGGACGCTGCGGGAAGAGCCCCCCGAAAATCAATGCGGGGGGTAAATTGCCCGTTTGTCCCTATGGAGGCCGGCAGACGTGCGCGGCGCCTTGAGTGCTGCCGGGCCATGGAAAACGGCAAAGAGCAGAACTAGGCGGAAGCCTGTAAGTAAGCGAATCCCTTCTGTTATTACAAGCGCACGTGAAGGAGTGGTGGGATCTGAAGCTAAGAAGGCTAGTTCTTCCCCCTCGCTGAGTCTCAGAATTTGGCTGGCGGTCCCCCCCCCCTAAAATGGCAGTGAAAAAACAGAGTCCCGCTCTGGGCAAGTCAATTTCGGCTGCCCTGCAGGGGAAGGGAGAGTCGCTCGAAGAATTGGTGTGGAGGTCGGTTATCGAAGCCATAAAACCCTTTGTTGAAAAGCTGAACGAAACAGATCAAAGGGTGGGCTTAATTGAGAGCGAAGTGAAAACCATTAAGGAAGCAGCGGGGGGGGCAGAGAAGTCTGCTCGGGAAAGTGCGTCACTCGTGAAGGCTACAAATAAAGAGTTAAAGCTGGTGGAGAACCAGCTGATCGGGCTACAAGTGGAACGAACACAAACAATTTTGCGCCTCCAGAACATGAAAGAGGAGGAAAATGAGGATTTATGGGGTCTGGTCTCGGAACTATTGGCAACACCCGCGAAGGCAACTAAAGAAGTGGTTAAAAGCGCCATTTTGGAGGTCTGTAGGGCTTCTTCAAAATATGCAACGAAGCGTCAGCTGCCTCGCGAGATCATCATCGATTTTTCATCTAAAAGGATCCGAGACACTATCCTATACAACTTATACAATGCGGATCTGTACTTTTTGGGTAACAAAGTCAAGATACTGAAAGACGTCCCATTTTTAGTTCGGAAAAGACGATTTAAGTATAAAAAGCTCGCAGCTCTTCTGAGGGAATGTGGAATAAAGTATAAATTGCTATTTCCTGAAGGTATCTGGTTTAGTCACAAAGATCAAGCTTACAAGATATTATCAGAAGATCAACTAAGGGATTTTGAGGATAAAAATCCAGAATTTCAGCGAGACACCAAGCAAGAAGAAAATGAGAAGTCTGAGGGGGGGCGGAGGAAACGAGCACTGCGGCTGCAGTTGCTCAGAGAGAACTGCGTCCGGGACCCAGGAGGGGGAGGAAAACTTAATTTGAATTTGAATTGTAATTTGCATTTTGTAAGGTCAACCACTCCATCAATATTATACAAAGCTTTAGTTTTTTTTTTAATAATGGCAGTATGAAGGGAAAGCATTCTGTGTAGTGTAGATGTTATATGTTGTTGTTTGGGGTTTTTTTTTCTTCCCTTCCCTTGTTCCCCTTCCTTTCCTTTGTATTGTTAGTTAATGTAGTTAATAAAAAGAATAAAAAATCTTCAAAAAAAAAACGAACAGGAAAAACCCATGAACAGCCTAATCTGCTGTTCTTGAACAAGTTTTTTGTGAGGCCCTATCCTAAATGAACAGATGGTCATTAAAAGCCTTGTTTGTTGCCTTCGGCAGCTGTTCGGCAAGCCAGACAGTCTGGCACCTGCTGCAATCAATCCTCTTGGCAAGGAGGGACTGAACTCTGTCTGAACTCCTTCTGGGTTTCCTTCTGGCTTTAACCCTTCAAAGTACTTCCCGCAGAAAGTCCCGTTTTTGCCACTGTGAAGAGAAAATGACAGCCAACAGGGAGACCTGTGGATCATGCCTTTCCCGGAGTGCAATCTCTATGAAACTTGGGGGGTCTTCAGAGGACAGTAAGGACTATGTCCCCTGAAAATTTGGTGGGTATTGGACATTGGGAAGATAAGTTTGTGGGGTTTTAAAGGGCCCTGCCCCTTGCACGTGGCAGGAAAGGGCCCTTTAAACTATCAGCTGGCAGGCAGCAGGGGGAATACCCCCCTGCTGCCTGCCAGCTGATAGTTTAAAGGGATCTTTAAAGGGCCAGGTAAGTGGGTTTGAGGGGAGGGGGGCTAAGTGGAGGAGGTTTGGGGGTGGGGTGGGGGTTCTGGCCCCCATGAACAATGAACAACGAACATGTCCGGGAACAGTTCATGTTCGTCCAGGTTCATTGTTCGTGGATGGCACTGAATGACGAACAAGGTGTTTGGGGTTTTTTTTTCTGTTTGTGCCCATGTCTAGTCACAAGTTGATGGTGCAATGCCTTGCAAGCCTCAGGCACTTGAGCTTTGCCTGCAGAGTGGTTGCCCCAGATAGGGCTTTTGTTAGACAGTTTTGCAGTGTGCTGAGGAGAGCATCCTATCCTGCATCTGACTATTAGGGTCAAAAAAGACTGATTTTGTTAATTTGGAAGAAATGCTTAGGAAGCTATAATAGGGTTTCCCTTAGGAGGACTCAAGAGGTTAATAGAAGATGAATTCCAGGTCCAGTCCAATGCTGCAGTTACTTTGGGATTTGGAGGTTTTTTCCCAGGGTAGATGATGTGCTTAGCACTGTCTACAAGAGTGTCTTGATGCTGAATTAAGTAGAGATCTTACGTTTTTCGATTCCCCTCCCATATTCATTGCAGTAGATTTGATGGATGAAGTGTTTAAGAATTCCACAATGAAATTTTGATGTGACAATATGTCAGTTGTCAAAGCTGTCCAGTATTCCAAATCTCTGCGAGTTATGAAACTGGTCTATGAATTTGTTCTCTGATGTTTAAAATGGAAGGTTTTGTTTGTCACTCAGCATGTACCTGGTGTGGCTAATAGAACTGCTGATACCACGTATCATTTCCAGGAGGAATGTTTAAGAAACCTGGAAAATCCTGATCCAGTGCTGGGATTTCTTTGGAGCCTTGGCTTAGAAAGGCCCACAGAGCAATTTGGCCATCATTGGAATCTAGTACATGAGCCTCCTATGTCAGAAACCATAGGGATTTTTAATAATTTAGAGGGTGCAGAGTGGTAAACTGCAGTACTGCAGTCCAAGCTTTGCTCGTGACCTGAGTTCAATCCCGGCGAAAGCTAGGTTCTGGTAGCTGGCTCAAAGTTGACTCAGCATTCCATCCTTCCGAGGTTGGTAAAATGAGTACTCAGTTTCTTGGGGGTAACGTGTAGATGACTGGGGAAGGCAATGACAAACCACCCCATAAAAAGTCTGCCAAGAAAACATCATGATGCAACTCCCCTCATAGGTCAGTAATGACTTGGTGCTTCCCTAGAGGGAAGGTAGGATTGTTAGATGAGTGGCCAATTCCTGATGACCATGTAATGCAATAGGTGGTAGTCTGCAATAGAGAAGGTTAGTTCTTAAAACCATTGCCACCCATTTTACAGCTCTGGCATTATATGCCAAAGCCAAGGAGTTTAAGGATAATTCTGGAGGGTTTTAGGATTAGATGCATATTGAGTGTTGGGTTCACGAGATTCCACAAGTTGCAAAATAGGAGTCAGACATTTATTCCAGATATAATTTTAAACCTTTTGGTTGTTTCCCCCCCATATATTTCTACTTCAGCATGGGAAGTTGCGCTGTTTAGAGCAGTTGCTTTGGTTGTGTTTTTGAGGGCATTCCAGATCAATGAAGTTCTAGTTAAGTACAAAGTGGACAAGGCTGGCAGGACAATTTTGATTGGGGACATTGGCCTGCATTCTGATCTGGTTACATTAATGCTTTGTTTTGCAAAAATTTACCAGGGGCTAAGATACAGCAAGTCACTTTATCCCAATGTTTTGATGTGGCTTTATGCCACATTCAAGCACTGACAAAGTTTGGACAGTGGGACAAAGACCCCGGACTTCTATTTGCCTGTGTGGATGGGGCACAGCATAGGCTTGATAGGGACTTGAGGGTGATGGCGCTGCCTGGAAGGGGAGCCATTATTCCCCGCCCAGGCATTAGATTTTCCCTTTTGCATCTTTATAGAGAGGATGTTGTTCATTTATCTTTGGAGCACAGTGACTTCTTTTTCGTTGATCTGAGCCTACTCTGAGGGAATTCATTAGTTGGCAGAGGAGTTAAGTTACACTTATCTCCTCCTGTGGCTGGTACAGTGCAGTCTTTTGTTTAAGTTAGGGATCTATGGCAAGCACCCTGAGGCATCTTATGATGGAAGGAGGCTTCCCGAACCAGCCTTGGGATTGTGTTTGAACCCTAGTGTTTGCCATCATGGGAGGAAAGTGGGGGAGCACGAATTCCACTTGGCATACCTTGAGAGATGGATTAAGTCTGCCTTGCACTTGGACTTTTGGTGGGTTTGCCAGTTAACACAGGCATGTCTCTGGCAGCCCTGTAGGTAGAGTGCCCGCGCTGAGGGTTGGGTATTAATAAGGCTCAGATCAGTTTAATAAATAAATTCCTGTTGAACCCATTTATTGTGTGTGGTGTCTTTATTTGCGATGGTGGGAAAAGTGGGTATCTGTAGTGTAAGAACAAAATTGATAAAAATGTCACTGCCCGCAAACAAAAATCCATATTGTTCCTGCCTATTTTAAAAAGATCCAAGTACTTATGTAAGATCTGAGCCATATAATTTTTCTCCCACTATTAAAGGCAATAACTTTGTTTTGCAGGACCAGCATTTGGACAATCATATAACTGCTTTTTAAAAAAAGCCCTAAGATATTTCTGATACCATCAATATGCATTTTATTTCAAACTTTCTTTTTCCATTCATATTGTCTGTAAAAACATCTGTTCAGTTTGTAGAAGAACCAGAATGCCAGAAATAGTCTATACAACCATAACTGGATACAAAAAAAGTCTGTTCTAGAAGTGGCAAGCCATATCACCTGCTTTCTTTTAGCTTTTTGTATAATGAAAATAAATATTTGAACAAGATAAAAACATGCTATAAAATTTTCATATATGTGCAGTATATCAGTTAAGATAATGCTTTCTTTCGTCCTCCATTACTATCAAAGATTTCTTTGAAATATGAATGTGTTCTACTTCATTGTTTGATGTTAAAAGAAACATATGGTATTTTGCAACAAAAGATAATTAGATTTTGTGTCTGCCTTCAGTGTTTGAGTTTGCTAACATACTTTAATATAGTTTGCAATCAGAGTAAGCTGACTAAATGTACAATTGTAGAAAAGAATTAAAATATAGTTTTGCATTATGGGGCTGGATGCTGGGTTTGGTAAATAGAAACTTCCGTTTGAACTTTTGGCAGCATATTTTAGTCAGAATTTAGCAAGCACTATTTGGCAGAGATGACACGTACGAATGATTTTACTTCCGTTCGGTCAAACTATAAAAAATGCTGGGAATACCATATTCAGAGTACTTCAGCTTTTATCTTTGTAAATAGCAGTCATATAAGAGCCCAGTTTGGATTGGGATCATGGCATAGGGGTTAGGAGGACAAACCCCTTAAAACTAGGCCATTTTCTGAAGCTAAAACAGCATTGCAGAACTGCTATATGATGCAAGAACGCTCAAATTCTCATCTAGTAGGATCTGTTTCTAGGATACATAGCTTAAATATTTAAATAACTTACCATGTTGTCTTCTGTACTGTGATAATTGTTTGTGGTATATGCAAATGCTTACAAGCCCTATAAAGGCTCTATCTCAATTCATACATGCATCTACAATCCTTGATACGTTTATTTCAGCATGCGATTTTACGAGTAGACATGGGCACGAACAGAAAAAAAATGAACATGGTGTTCATTGTTTGTTGCCATCCGCAAACAATGAACAACGAACACTGATGAACGTGATCCTGTCACTAGCATGTTCATTGTTCATTGTTCGTGGGGGCCAGCAGGCCCTCCTCCAGCCATCAAGATCCCTACCACACCACTCCCAGAAACCCTACCTGAGCAGGCATCAGGAAATGTACCAATAATAAATAATAGCTTGGCCCAGAGCCTGGCAGCAGCCCTGGAACTTGAAAAGGCACAAAGACAATTCAAGCTTCAATGCACTCTCCCTGTCTCTCTCTCAGAATGCCAACAGCAATGATCTCTCCCTCATTGTCTGCAAAACCAGAGCTGGAAGTCTCCCTGCTCTTTGCTCCCTTGTAACAAATTTGGAGCTCCACACTTGAAAAGAAGACCTGCCTATCAAGCTAAATTGGGCTTAGATTGGGGTTTCCAGGGCAACAGCAGGAGTTCAGACAGAGTTCAAGCAGTCCCTGCCTCCAGTTGCCAAGGGGATTGATTGCAGGTGCCAGACTGACTGGCTTAATGAACAGCAATGAACAAGGCTTGCAACGACCACCTGTTTGTTTAGAATGGGGCCTCATGAACAGCTTGTTCGCGAACAGCTGATTGGGTTGTTTGTGGCTTTTTTTCGTTCGTATTGTTGTTCGTGCCCGTCTCTATTCACGAGTCAGAATTCAGTTAATCACATGTATAGTGTTCATTCAGCACAGTTGTGACTGTATGAACTTGATAGCTGTTTGAAGGAGGCTTCCCAGCTTCAGGTTGGAGAATTCCTGGAGTTTTTGAGGGTGGAGCCTAGAGAGGATGGGGTTTGGAGATTGGAGGGACCTCAGCAGGGTATAATGTCATAGACTCCAGCCTCCAAAGCAGCCATTTTCTCCCAGGGAACTTGTCTTTGTCATCTGGAGATCAGTCGTAATTCTAGGAGATCTCCAGCTACCACCTGGAGGCTGACAACCCTAGTTTGAGGAGATTTTGTGTTGACTGATCTGTAAATGTTCAATGATACGTGTCATCAAATGATAAAGATGCTCTTGTGAACAGAAATGTACAAATATGTAAAGTTTCAGTTCTTTTACGTTATCTTTTATATTTGGAAAATCCATGTTGTTCCTGCCTATTTTTAAAAAATCCATTTTCAGAGGATTCTTGGGAGCTGTTTTGCTGTCTGCTTTCAGAACATACATGTGTGAAAGTTAAAAAATTTTCAGGTAAAACATAGTAACAGTAGTAATATATCATTTATCATTGAAAAAGTGATTAATTGCCCTTTCAATGACAGTGCGATTTGCCTCTTTGTCTGCTGTGGTTCCTATCCATTCCTTCATTCATTTATAGCCCCCCTTTCTCATTATACACAAGGCAGATTGCACATTGTAAGTCGATGCAGTCAACAGGATGGAACAGTCAAGTGGATTAAGATTGTAGAAATCTGAAGCAAGACAGAAATCTGAAATGGAGCTGAAACAAAGCACAAATATTAGCATGACATATTAAACAATGTAGAAATTACATAGTATGATCATGCATAGGGATGTATGCTTCAAAATTGTTCGCAATAATTTTGGATCTGGATTTCAGATATGGCACTGGTTTTGTTATCCTGATTATTTGGAAATGCTGTTGCCAGTTTGGCTTTTTTCCTGGGTTGGGGGTGTACTGAACATTTGGGGCCCTTATTTTTATCATTCCCCCCCCACACACCCCTGAGGCAGCAAGAACAAGGAAAGAGGCAAAGATAGGAAGCCAACTCAGGACTTACCATGCCAGCATTGTCTCTGCTGGAGGCTTCTGCACACTGTCAGCATTGAATGCAGCAGCCCCCCCCTCCCACCAGAAAATAGTAGGCAGGATGTTGGGCTCCTGGACTCCCATGAGGCTCAGCTGTCACTGCAGCAGTGTTCCTTCCCAACAACCAGGTTTTTAAAAAAATTTAAAATCAGCAATTATAGCATTATATAGATAACAGTAGAGCAATATGTGTAGTGATTCCTCTAATTTTCCAGCTTTCATTTAACAATGTATGTCTCTAGCTCCTTTGCTTGTAAATATATAAAGGAAAAGGCATAGTGCTGCAATTGGAAGGTGCTAGAAATGTACTCTTCTTTAAAATGAAAGCTGGGAATCCTGAGAACCTGATGCTATATTGGTATATGAACACAACACTATTCATGTGCCGCATTTAACAATGTCCCACAGTAGTGGGGGTGGAAACAGTTGCTGTAACACTGAGCCTTGTCCAGGAATCCAGGAGTCCTCCAGCAGAAACAGTGTTGGCATGGTAAATCTGGAGCCAGTTCAGTCCATTCCCTTTCAAAATCTAAAGAGCCACTAGTGGATACCAGATCTTCCTATCAGTTGTTAATCAGCATCCATTTTCAACTAGCAGTTGTTTCCCAGCTGGCTTCCTTTTTTTCCTCCCCACTCCTGCACTTCCTTGGAATTCCAAAATACTCTGAAAATTCTGGGAGATAAATGTTTGCTATTCCTGGAATTTCAGAGGTGTTTTGCATCATTTCTGGTGTTTCCGAGCCAACCTGAAACATACAATACAGAGTAGTATAGTCCACAGTCCCTATTGCTTTGTTAAATCTTTTTTCTGAAGCATTTTATGATAATATAGCCCTACCACCTCTTATTGTTCAGACTTCTGTTCAGACTAATACTGTTCAGGCTAATTCCATGCTCCAAGCAGATCAATTTCTACTTTAAAAGTGTCTTGAGGATCTAGGGACATGGGAGGAGAGTTGTGCAATGCTTCCTGGATTTGATTTCTTTTGTAGGAGAGAGCACTGGTGCATTACAACATTTTATTTCTGGATATATAACCAGAGAACATTTCACAGCTTTTTTGCATCTCTTTCTGTCTTTTCTAATAGCTAAATCTCAGCAGAGATGCTTGAATACACCCATGTTTGGCTCACATTCTGCTTACTGGTTATGAACACAGAAGCAACTTTTCACTAAGAAGTTGACGGTTTGTAAATAGTTTGTGTCTGTTTGGCAGGAGTGATTGTGGCTGTAAGCATCCATAAAATTGATATTTCTTTACACAAATACCCGATCTTCCCCTTTCACTGAAAGGGTGACCTTCTCCAACCACTCATTAATGCTAACAAAGCTATATCCTAACAATGTATCCAAAGAGATCTATATACTAACAATTACGAGATACTGAGGATTGTGACTCATCAACGTACCAAACAAATGGTAAATTAGCAGGTGCAGCATTAGAAAAAAGCAGCTTTTAACACAAAAATTTTGAAGAGCCATCTTTTCCAGAAAAAATTCTGTTGAAAATTCAGTCATACATGTGATTAGGAGCCCTGTGGCACAAGGAGCCCTGTGACGCAGCATGGTAAGCAGCAGTACTGCAGCTCTGCTCATGAACTGAGTTCAATCCTGGCGGAAGGCAGGTTCAGGTTGCCAGCTCATGGCTGACTCAGCCTTCCATTCTTCTGAGGTCAGTAAAATGAGTACCAAGTGTAGATGACTGGGGAAGGCAATGGAAAACCACTCTGTAACAAATACAGTAATGACTCAGTGCTTACACAGGGGACTACCTTTACCTTTATGTGATTAGTAAATGTTTGACTAGATTTTCATCCTGAGCATGTAGAAGGAACAAAAGATGAACCTGAAAACTCATGAAAATTAATCATATCTCTACATATTTCCTGATGTCTTGGCCTGATTGGTACAAAAGAGCAATGGTTGTTCGAAACATCTCTTTTGCTGAATGCTACGGCTGAGATGAAATTGAAAGTTCAATTTTACAAAATCTTTTTGCCTCCATTTAAAGATCACTCCCCCCCCACCTTAGTGGTCTTTAAGGCAATGCCTATCTAATGTTTTATCCTTCCCTTCTTCAAGTGAGAAGCATACATGGTTCTCTTCTTCTTCATTTTGCCTCCCAATAACCCTGTAAGGTAAGCTAGGCTGAGAGAAAGCTTGCCCAAGGTAACCCAAAATGATTCATGGCTGAGTGGGGATTCGAGATCTAGTCTTTCTTGTCCGACACTCAACTCAGTGCACCACCTAGCATGAAAAAAGACAACAGTTGAAGGATTCCTGGACTTTGGGTGGGAACTTCAGTCCCTCCAATGTACCGACTTTCACTTCTAAAATGGAACCTGCAAAAATCTTTCAAACTGAAAATTGTGCTGCCCTCATTTCCACTTTTATAACAGAAAACCAAACTGATGTACCACCAGGTCAAACAGAGACAAATAAAAGACAATGTCCTTGTCTCTAGATTGCTTATCATTGTAGCACTGCAGGCAATGCATGGAATACAGCCTTACTCTAAATTGGACAAATTGTATTGCCATTTGTGACTAATACTTTATGGTTCAGAGAAACAACGTAAGAATGTCTTGAAGTGGATATTAGGATATGATGCAATCTTATACCATTGTAGAAAGATTTTTTTCCCCAGAGGAAAGTCAGGGGAGTTTCAACAGTGACCTTCAACATAGCACAAGCCAAGATACATGAACATCCCCATGCTCAAACTGCAATGGGCCTAGCAAATTATCTGCAACAATACAGAACTCTCCAGAGATGAAAGGTGGGAAAATACTCTTTTTACTGAGAATTCCAAACTCACTTCTAATTTTCTAGCTCCTTAATGTGATTCTTGCCTTCATCACTGCCCCCCTCTCTATCTCGAAAGCACTGATTTACCTTGTTACAGCTGTGGCTACTGTGGCAAGTGGTACAGCAGCTGCTGAGGCTGAGATTGTGGTACCAGCCAATTGGTTGCCAAGATAGATGGGAGGAAAAAGGGAATTTCCCCCTCCCCCTCACCCAGTTGGGGCACAAAAACGAAGAGAATGTATCTTCTCCTGCCATCCTTTTTGTCTGTTTAAACAGTGGGCCAAAATTCTGGGAACCTGAGAAATATAGTCCACTGGGCATGTAAAGGATTTTTATGCTTTTTACACTCTTTGCACGTTGTTAAGTGCATCCAGAATTGGTATCTAAAGGGTTTTTTAAAAAAAAAATTAAAACATGTCTAGACTTAGATATGTGGCTGTTAGTCTTCAGAGGAAATGAACTACAACCTCTTGCCTGTGGCTATAAAAAGAATATGACACCAACTTTATCAATTGCTTTCTGGCACACAGATACCATTTCAGTTTTAAATCAGATATTAAATCTTCCCTGTCATGCATTTTGTTTACAAGATGTTGTCACAAGCATTTGTTATAATCATACCAGAAACGATAAAAGCATAAAAGTATAGGCCATAAATATTTATGTGTACATATATAACATAGCATTTAGAAACCTACATCTTTTCTTTAATTTGTCTTATTTTTCTTTCCTCAAGTGTTATCAGGAGATAATATTGGACTGTAATCTGTAGTTACATGCAAGAGGTGCTGTTGTGCCTGACTGTGGCCCACATAATTAGTAGATACAAACTTTTAGCATTCCCAGCCACAACTGAACATTGTGTGTGATATACATTGCAATGTGGATACGCAGTCAGATGCAATCCAGCGAAGAAACTGCATGCAAACATGCCTCCATGCATAAATCTCCTTGCTGGATTCAGACCTATAAGCAACATGCTGGGAAATAGATTATGATGTGTGATTTAAATGAGCAAAGGCATTGTTTGTATAATTATATGGCTATTTTGCAACATAATATGTTCTGTTTTCCTACTGTTTATTGGAAAGCATGGGAACATCTTTGGGAAAGTATCACCTATGATAGTGGCAGAGACTGTACCCTGAGATCCACAATCCACTAAAATTGAATTTAAATTGGTTTTAATCTGTAGAACTCATAAGACTAAGAGGCTGATTCTATAATCTTCTGCATAGAGACATCAAAGAATCAGATTGAATTCAAGACTTTCAACAACAACACAAGGGGAAATCATGGACCCTTTTCCCATTGTTTGAAACTTGGCCATATATTTCTCCATGTTTCCACATGCCTCTCATGTGGTGGAAGTCTTGCAGTGCAATCATAAGCAGAGTTATGTATTTCTAATTCCATTGAAGTCAATGGACTTAGAATGGTGAACCTTTGTTTAGGATTGCACTGCTAATGCACTGTTAATGTAGCATAGGAGCAACCTACAAGGTTTTTCTTTGGAGTGAACAAATATTGGGGATGAAGAGAGTAGAATCTTAGTTGACCACCTTCCTAGAGTCTAACTAGCACCTGTAGAAACTTACACTGATAGAAAAACACATTAATGGGAAATTGGTGAGTGGAGGGTTGAAGATTGATCAGACAGAGCGGAAAGTTGTGCTTCATTTGTTTCCCTCTGGAGGAAGCTGTCGAAATGAGATTCTTGCATTTTAGATGAACTGTAAAAGAGGCACCAACATTCAATTTATTCACAAAGGCAAAGAATCTAGTGATCATACTGACAAAGTTATTTTAGATTTTAACAGGCGTAAATAGAGTAATCATAAGTTACTATGTTCAGCCAAGCACAAAGGATGACTAGGCTATCAAGAGGAACTAATTCAGAACAGATGTTAGGGAAGCAATTTTAAAACTGGTGAACATGCATAGAGTGGCTCATCATGTAGATAGTCTATAGGTTTCTTCAGCACAGTATCAAGTACACGGTATAAAATGTCCCATTTAGCTAGTTCTTTATTCCAATGCAGTTGTCTCATTTCACACTGAGATACAAAAAGAAAACAAAATATATTTGGAGAGGATAATTAAAAGGGGAATAAAATTCTGGTTTACGTTGATGATCAAGTTATTTATCTTGGATTATGCTTTTGAAAAGAGGCAAAAATATATCCAGAAATATAGGCAAACTTCATAATGCAAAGTTAGCAGAGCACAGTCTGGTTTTCTTGAAGCATGTTTGCCAACAACTCTCCTAGGTGGAATACGTGACAGAGACTGGACTAGAAATAATTTACTGATGCTATTAATGTAGCATCCAGTCAAAGCCTGACCTACAGCTAAATGTGTTTACTTTCTGAACATAATCTCAGGCCATTTTTTTTACCCCTGAGGAAAAGGAGTTTACAGTGCTACTGAATTAATGTGTGCATGTCATGCAGACATACCATTCAACTGGGTGACAACGTTCTGCTGTAAATCTTTGATATACCAAGTAGGTACAACTGCTATAGCAAGCATCACTAAAAATCTGTGTACAGTATTTATTTACCTATGAATGCAAGCATTTACAGAGTCAAAAGGGTTGAAGGTTTAACATTCCAGTATATGTATCTTCTACTCCAGCTGTTCTTTTAGAAGCATTCCATACACCTATCAAACAAGCAGAGTCTGAATTGATTAGAAGCAATGGAATGTGCGTCTGAAGGCAGTAAACCTTGCTAGAAGAAGAAGAAGATGATGATGATCAGAAGAAATTATTTCTGAAAACTGGAAGGAAGCAGATGGATCAGTGGGAATAATGAAACTTGCTTCCTGAAGCTTGGTTAAATTCCAAACTACAAGAAGCAAACTTCATATTCCCACCCCAACCTATTTATCAAAGAAAACTTTCAGATAAAATAATGTAAACAAAATCCTGGAACATTTATTTCTTTATGAGAGACTGTTACAACCCTCTTTATTTTTCAGTTAGTTTTGTCCTTTAACCCTCTTCTTACACCCTCTGGGTAGATTGCTGCCACCAGGAATTATATTCCAAAATAGTTAATTTAAATTTTCCTTTTAATAACGTGCCCAAGTGTCGGGCTCCTTCATGGGACTATGGGTCCCTGAGGAAAGGAATGGGACATAGGAATAACATATACTCTAGGATGTAAAATAAATAAATAAATGAACTTGTATTTTTACAAGAAGCGTATCAGTTTCACACTATTACTTAAGCTTGTTGGTTTCAAAGATAGTTCTCAGATCTTAAAGTTTCTTTACATAGGCTCAGGGCCAAGCTACACATGACGAAAGACACTTGCCTGGCAAGTGGATTGAGTGGAGGGCAAGTGAACAGGGAGAAATACACTTGCCATTCAAGTGTCATTTGTCACTTGTAGCTTGGCCCTGTGTCACACAGATATACAAAAACTTTCTCAGGTGCACACACAGTTTGTCTGCTTCAGATAAATCAATCTCTCACTTAAATATAGATAGACTTTCTCTCTCAGGTGCACACACAGTTTGCCTGCTTTAGATAGAATGAATGTTTTCTCTCAGAAATACAGAGACTCTCAGGCTGCACACAGCTTGCTTGTCTAAACCAGAAAGCCGAATGAATCTTTTCTCTCCACTCAGTAACTAAAAACTGCAGTTCACTCCACCCACACTCTCAGTCATCAACCAATCATCTCACTCACTTATCCCGCTCTTTCATCCCCATTTTTCATCTGTATCACATGAAACATTTAAAGAAACACACACACTTAAATCATTACAGAGACTCTAAAAGCTTCCATGATGCTACAAATTTTCTCCAGCCAGTCATTTTCAAAGCACTCGCAAGCCAGTTTGGTGTAGTGGTTAAGAGCAGCAGAACTCCAGATTAGAGAACTGGGTTTGATTCCCCACTCTTCCACTTGAAACCAGCTGGGTGACCCTGGATCAGTCACAGCTCTTCCAGAGTTCTCTGAGGGCCAAGCTACAAGTGACAAATGACACTTGAACGGCAAGTGTATTTCTCCCTGTTCACTTGCCCTCCACTCAATCCACTTGCCAGGCAAGTGTCTTTCGTCATGTGTAGCTTGGCCCTCAGCCCCACCCACCTCACAGGGTGATTGTTGTGAGGATAATAATAACACACTTTGTAAACTGCTCTGAGTGGGTGTTATGTTGTCCTGAAGAGCAGTATATAAATCAAATGTTGTTGTTATTATTATTATTTTCTTTGGTTACAAGGTTCAGAAATACTACCTCAATTATTTAACCAATTAATTAATATATGCCATTTCAACCCACCTTTGTCTAACAGAAAATTCAAGGTCTCACATTCTCTGCAAATGACATCCAAGGAAGTTAACACCTTCTAACAATGGGATATGCCATGGTATGTTCAGCAACTTCTTTCAAATATGATGTGAACGCATCTTTCAAAGGCTTATTACTTAAGTAATGTCTTTCCCCAAAATGTAACGTCCATCCCCAGCTGTTCTCCTTTCTCATACTTGTGATCCAACGGGGGACAGAGCACAGAACAGTAATGTTAGCCTCAAGGAGGGTAAACAGGCAAATACTCCTACAACCAAGTTCCAACCAGAATATAAACTTCAGTGCTGTTGTAAGCTATATTGTAACCCAAGGTATCTATTTAATTGATTTGAGATTTCCAGATCCATGGAGCACTCCACTGTGGGCTAAATTGGGCCTGATTTGGGTCAAATGGGGCCACTGCAGAGCCTGGGAGTGCTGCCGGGGCAGAGCAACGAGCTCTAGAGTGGTCCTGCATGCTGCAGCAGCCTGATTTGGCCTGAAACAAGCCTGATTCGGAGCCCAGGAGCACTGCCAGGGCAGCACAATGGGCCCTGGAGTGCTCCTGTACTCTGCAGTGGGCTGAATCAGGCCCATTTAGCACCAATTCGGGCCAATTTGGGGCCAAAATGGGCCTACTGAATGTGCCCTGGGAGGCGCGTTCCTCCACCTTTCCCCCCACCAACCAGGTAAGTGGGGATGGAGGGTGGAGAATGGGAACGGGGGATCCCCTGCTCCCATTGGGGACTGGCAACCCTAATCACAATACAACTGCAGAGCTGGGGCTGAGTGGCTTATCCAAGGCCGCCTACTTAGCTCAGGGTAGCAGTGGGATTTGAACATGCAGAGTGCTGATTCACAACCCAACCACTTAACCACTATGCTACAGCAGTGACAGTGCTAGAAACATGCCAGAGAACTTCTCCAAGTGGTTTAGAAGAATACAACAGGAATATGGTCAGTACAAGTACTAGAACACAGCTACGGAACTGGAAGCTCTCCCTCTTGCGTATGTTTGGAGCATATGCCAAGGCAATGCTCACAATTTTTTTTGCTACACTTGAAAACATATCCCCTTGGATGGCATTAGACTATGTCAGTTATGCAAGGTGGTGGCCTATCTTTGAGCAATGCTATCTGTGTGACTACCTCCAACAGCTCCCACAATTTCACCATGAGGGGTACAAAAAAATTGAGAAAGAAAACTCTGCAAGAAAAATACACAAAAGAACTTCTCAGGCATGGCTCACAATCAGGAACATGAGAAAAACAATAAACTTGTCAAACTTGATGGTACAAAATAGTCACTTCTTAGTAACAAAAGTGCATTATAAAACTGATTGATCTTAAGTCCTGAAATCACATGCATGATCTCAGCGTTTGAAGAAATCAGAATCACAAAGCCGTTTCTTCTAAAAATAAACACTATGAAGACGCAATCTTTTTGCCAACTGCTTTCAGAAACACATAGCTGATTTTGTGAAGATCTTTCAAGAGCATGATAAATAATCATTTTCAAGATAAAGAACAGATTATCATCAAAAATAGTAGAATAATTGTGAATGAAGCATTGCTCAAATCTGTCAGGGATGCCCACAAGAGAGGACAAGAAAAGTATTCAATAAACATCAACGATTGTTTAGTATTGGAGAAAATATCAATTCATGATGTTATCAAATGGAATACTCTTCCATTATTTAGCATTATTTAGCATTAAGAAAACTACTATCAAGTCCAAAGCTAAACACAAAATAGCAGACCAAAGAAAGGATTCCGTAGTAGGGGTTTGCAAAATAAAACACTGTAGCAGTTTGTGCCCATCTCTAGCAGTGACATGCAGAGTCTGTGGCATGTTCATATTCTTACCTGAAAATAACAGCAATTACACTTGCAGCAAGTGTAAGTTGGTAGCCCTACTGGAGCAGAAGATACAGGGACTTGAGGCACTCTTTCATAAGGGAAGGGGAAGACTTCATGGACAAAATGCACTTTTCAGAGGGCAACAGGAGGAGGAAGGAAGGTTATCTCAATATTTGGAGGAGGAAGGAAATGTATCACAGAATTTGGAGGAGCACCCAATACAGGAGGCGGGCACATGAAAGAACGTAACCCAAAGGAGTTACATTCTGAGCCTTTGATGCTAAGCAATTGGTTCCAGGATCTCCCTGTAGATATTGATTCTGGACCACTGGATCAAGGGCTACTCCCCCAGCCTCTTTGAACCTTGAAGAAAATTTCTCAGGCCCCTGTGGCTAAGAAGACTTGAGCTTCTGTTCCCCAAAATAGGAGAAAGTATATGCTGGTAACTGGGGATTCCCTACTAAGAGGAGTTGAGGGTAAAGTGTGCCAACTGGACTTGTCATCTCGAGAGGCATGCTGTCTACCAGGTGCACTCATCCAGGATGTGACAGAAAGTGAAGGAAGACTCATCAAGCCCACAGATTCTTATCCCTTCTTGCTGATCCATGTGGGGACAAATGATATTGCCCGGTACAGTCCAGAACACATTAAAAGAGACTATGTGGCTCTGGGTAAAAAGGGTAAGGAACTGGGAGTGCAGGTTGTGTTTTTGTCAGTTCTTCCTGTCAAAAGCCATGGTTTAGGGAAAAAAGAATACTACAAATAAATGACTGGCTACGTAGATGGTGTCATCAGGAAAGGTTTGGTTTTTTGGACCATGGCTTACACTTCTGTGATGAAGCTCTTCTATCGAGAGATAGTTTGCACCTCACGAGGCTAGGGAAAATGTGTTTGGTAAGAGCCTTGCAAACCTGATAAGGAGGGCTTTAAACTAAATTCTATGGGGATGGGGAGACAAAAATTCAAAGCCTATAACGAGATGAGAACACTGATGATTTGCAGGGAGTGGAACACGTTCTATGAAACATTAACTCACAGGTAAGCACAGAAACAAAAACTTCAGGACATATAACTCATGGATTCTGATGTCTCAACACTAATGTGCAGAATATGGGAAATAAATGTGCAGAATATGGGAAACAAACAGGAGGAACTTGACATCCTAATATAGGAAAGGTTCTATGACATAATAGGCATTACTGAAACTTGGTGGAATGGAACTCACAATTGGAATACTAGGATACAACTTGTTCAAAAGGGATAGACAAATATGGAAGAGAGGAGTAGCATTATATGTAAAGAAGGTATATACTTGTGAGGAAATACATGTATCTCTGAGTGAAAACTAAAAGGAGTAAGAAATAATAGTGATATTATGGTGCAGGTTAGACCACCATGTCAGACAGAGGGCTTGGAGGAGAAACTCCTAGAATAAATTAAACAGTTCACAAAGAGACGGGGAACAATAGTCATGGGAGATTTCAATTACCTGGATATCTGTTGGAAGTCTGACTCTGCTAAAAATGAAAGGTCAAATAAATTCCTGACTTGTCTTGCTGACAACTTCATTTTTCAGAAAGTAGAGAGGGAAACAAGGGGTTCTGCTATCTTTGACCTGATTCTCACCAATAGGGAAGAACTGGTTGATGAGGTGAAAGTAGTGAGTAGCAGTGACCATGTAATTTTGGAATGTAAAGTCTTGAGAAGGGAAAAACTATGTCATCGGACATGTAGGTTGGACTTCAGGAAAGCAAATTTTAACAAACTGAAAGTTATGATGGGTAGAATCCCATACTTAAGGGGAAGGGAGCTCAAGCAGGATGGGAGTTTCTTAAAGGTGAAATACTGAAGGTACAATTTCAAATGATTCCCATGAGAAGGAAAAATGGGCGGAGCCTAAAGAAGCCAAAGTGGCTCCATAAACAGCTTTCTAATGAACTGAGAAATAAAAAAGACTCATTCAGGAAATGGAAGGTGGGCCTTACAACCAAAGATGAATATAAAAAAATAACCAAGCTAAAGCTCAGTATGAAAAGCTAAAGCTCAGTATGAACTTAGGCTAGCAAGAGATGCTAAACACAACAAAAATGGTTTCTTTGCTTATGTTCAAAGAAAGAAAAAGAGCAAGGACATGTTTGGCCTATTGCAGGGACAGGAAAGGGAAATTGTAACAGGTGATGAAGAGAGAGCAGAACTGCTCACTTCCTACTTTTGCTCAGTCTTCTCTTGTGAAGGAAATGATCCTCAACATGGCAATAACAGAACACCTGATGGAGAAAGGGAGTTGCAGCCCAGGATAGACATAGGGGTAGTACATAAGTACCCAGTTTCTTTAAATGAAATTAAGTCCTTTGGGCCAGATGAATTGCATCCAAGGGTAATTAAAGAACTTGCAGATATAATCACTGATCCTCTGTTCATTATTTTTGAGAATTCTTGGAGAACAGGTGAGGTGCCAGAAGATTGGAGGTATGTCATTCAGTGTCAGTGCCCCTTGTTGTACATAGGGAGCACGACTCGCCCTTTAAGGATTAGGATCCAGGAACATCAATCTAGGATCAGGAATCAGATTTGGGAGGTGCCCCTTGTTAATCACTTTCATCTGCAGAAACACCCACACAATGAATTCAGGGTTTCTGTAATTGAACAACTTGATCGCCCCTTTGCTACGGATCAGGCTAAATTGCTGCTGCAATTAGAATCCAAATGGATTTTTCAGTTAAACACGCTGTCACCTCACGGTTTGAACTCAGAAATTAATTTCTCCTGTTTCTTATAATCTCCTCACTTATAATGGGTTTAGTGTAAGTTTTTTTGAATCTCTGCAAAGACCTTCCTCCAATTTGTGATTGGCCCCTCCTCCTTTTGATTATTTTAACCGGTAGTCCGTTCACTTGTTACATGTCCGTGAATTACGACCCTGTGGAGCGGTAGGAGAGTATGCCTTTGTGCTTGTAACATACTGTGAGTTTTTTGGCTTCTTTACGTTATATGAATTTTTGCTAGAAGTTTACAGTTAATTTTCTTTCGCAGTATGATCAGTCCGAATTGCTTCACGCCCAGGAGGAAGTGAGTCGTGTTACTCACGAAACGGGTTAATGATCTTTGCCTGCAAACCCCCGTCGGCGTTCTTCTAACTACATCCAACTTTATGGACTGTGAATAAATAGCACTGTGCACAACTCCCTACCTACCGGCTCTGTGGAGAATATTGGCAACTGGCACTTTAAAATTTTTTTTTGATTATTCCGGACAGCAAAAGTATTGTGATACATTTGTAAATGTTTGGACTCTGTATTTTTGCACTTCTAGACGATTTTGTATAACATGTTCTGTATTTATGTTTATATTTATAGCACCTTTGCACTTTATAATACAGAAAATTAGATTACATTTTGGCTTACAATACTGTGGAGTCCCGGTTTGTTGTTCTGCTAGAAGATTGGAGGTAGGCAAATGATGTCTCCATCTTCAAAAAGGGGAAAAAGGAGACTCTGGGTAACTACCAACCTGTCTATACCTGGAAAAGTTTAAAAATAAATCATCAGTCAGTCTTTGAGCATTTAGAAAGGACGACTGTGATTACTAAGAGCCAGCATGGGTTTCTCAAGAACAACACATGTCAGATGAACTTTATCTCTTTTTTTGAGAAAGTTACTATCTTGATGGATCAGGGGAATGCTGTAGACGTAGTTTATCTCAATTTCAGCAAGGCTTTTGGTAAGGTTCCACATAATATCTTTCTTGACAAGTTTGTAAAATGTAGTTTGGATCCTATTACTGTTAGGTGGATCTGTAATTGATATACAGATTGCACCCAGAGTGTTTGAAAATGGAGAAAAGTGACAAGATTGGAGTACCTCAGGGATCAGTTCTGGAACCTGTTCTGTTCATCATTTTTATAAATTATTTGGATGAAGGAATTGAGGGAATGCTTATTAAATTTGCAGACAATACTAAATTGGGAGGGGTAGCAAATACTGTAGAAAATAGATACAGGATGATCTTGACAGGCTGGAAAACTGGGTTAAAACAAATAAAATGAATTTCAACAGAGATAAATGTAAAGTTCTGCATTTGGGTAGGAAAAATCAAATGCATAATTATAGGATGGGGGAGACTCGTCTTGGCAATAGTATGTGTGAAAAGGATATAGGTGTCTTCATAGACCATACACTGAACATGAATCAGCAGTGTGATGTGGTAGCTAAACAGGCAAATGTGATTTTGAGCTGTATCAAAAGAAGTATCACGTAAAGTGATGGTATCACTCTGCTCTGGTTAGACCTCACCTAGAGTATTGTGTTCAGTTTTAGGCATCACAATTTCAGAAAGATATAGACAAGCTGGAACATATCCAGAGGAGGGCAACAAAGATGGTGAGGAGCATGCAGTAAGGGTTACTGGGTGTGTGAGTGGGGGTGCGGGAGGTAACTGTGAATTTCCTGCATTGTGCAGGGGGTTGAACTAAATGACCCTAGAGGTCCCTTCCAGTCCTATGATTCTATGACTCTATTCTATGAGATAAAGTTTAACTTAAAAACTCCATTTTTATCCCATATCAGCCTGCTACAGGGATGATTCTAAGAATGGCATTTCTAAGACACATGAACATGGCTCTCTGCAGCAGAGTCATGCTCCCAATCAGAGCAACTAGGCTCCACCTCAGCTCTAATCCCTAACAACAACAACAACAGCATTTGATTTATATACCGCCCTTCAGGATAACTTAATGCCCACTCAGAGTAGATTACAAAGTATGTCATTATTATCCCCACAACAAAACACCCTGTGAGGTGGGTGGGGCTGAGAGAGTTCCTGAGAACTGTGACTAGCCCAAGGTCACCCAGCTGGCTTCAAGTGGAGGAGTGGGGAATCAAACCCGGCTCTCCAGATTAGAGTCCCAGGCTCTTAACCACTATACAGAACTGGTTCTCTCAGCCCCCAAGATGGTATGCAGGGGATGAACCTTTCTCTCCAGCCTTGGTCTTGATATTCCTTGATATTCCCATGCTATCACTGGCACCTGAGTTCTGCAAAATCATATCCAATCTTATCTCTCTGGGAACTGATTGCTCTGAGTTTCTCAAAGTTTAACAGGATTCTTCTTTGAAGCCTAAATAGGCAGATTTGCCTGAATATGAGTTTGGCCAAGAAACAAGCTAATTTCTTGACAACAGTAGTATAGTCAACAGTCCCTATTCCTTTACCAATACCTTTCTCTGAACCATTTCCTTACAGCACAAGCCTGTTACCTGTGTAAAAAGCTGTTCTGAATAATTTGGCTTTGCATACTTTGCAGAAAGCCAGGACAGAGGGAGCTTTGCTACCTCTTCAGGCAGGCCATTTCATAAGGTGGGGATAAGGTTGCCATCAACAGGATAAGAAATTCTAGAGATCTGGGGGCTGCAGCCTAGGAGAGGTAGTGTTTGGGGAGGGGAGGGACTCCAGCAGGTTATAATGCCATAAAGCCCACCCTCCCAAGTAGCCATTTTCTCCAAGGATCTGATCTCTGTTGCCCTGTAAGTAGTTGTAATTTGGGGAGATCTCTAGCTACCAACTAGAAGTAGGGTTGCCAGTCTCCTACTGTGGGAAGGAGATTCCCTGCCCCCACTCTCCACCCCCCATTTACCTGGCTGGCAGGGGAAAATGCGGGGGAACATGCCTCTTGGGGTGCATTCCCAGGTGGCACAGCATGCTCCTGCATGCCGCAGTAGGCCGATTTTGACTAGAAACAGCCCCAATTCAGCCCACTACAGAGCACATGACCACTCCAGGGCCCATTGTGCCACCCCGACAGTGCTTCTGCTCTCCACAGTGAACCAATTTGGCCCCAATCTTTCAACAAGTGGCAAAAAGTAATAAATGATTTTATATGGAAAGGAAAGAAACCAAGGGTAAGACTCAAAGTATTGCAAGATGATAAAAACCATGGAGGATTGGCTGTACCGAACATCAAATTGTATCATCAAGCAGGGGCGTTGCTTTGGATCATGGATTAGATCATGAATCCAAGCAGCAGGCATATCAAATTGGAGACAGCAGATGCTAAAGAAGGTATCCACAAATATTTATGGACAAAGAAATCATGCAAATCCATTCATAAACAAGATGGGACCCATATTATAAGAGATGGATTGCTTAAAATATAGTTCCAATGCAGTAATAGATTGAACCCACCAATTTCTCCACTGATGTCGCCAATTAATGCCTACTATGATGCAGCAATGAGAAATAGAATTGATCAACTCAGTTATGAATCCATGACAGACAAAGAAGGAAACATAAAAACCTGGCAAGAAATCCAGGTTCAAGGCAAAAACGTTCCATGGTTGACCTATTACCAAACAGTATCAAGACTGAAGGATCAAATTCTCAAAGAAGGCGGCAGGCTAAGAGCAAATACACAATATGAATTATTAATATCTGGAGACTTGTTGCATCTTTTGGGGAAGATTTATAAAATACTATTGCAATGGAACAAGTCAAGACTTGTATGATAAAATGGATGCAAAATTTTGGGGAAACTATTCTGATGGACTTATCGGAAAATTTATGGACTAAGGACATAAAATGTACAGACTGTCAGTTATTGAGAGAAAATTGGTATAAAATGTTCTTTAGATGGTTCATTACTCCCAAGGCATTGTGAAAATCAGTAAGGGCCACAGTGGACATTGTTGGAATTGTCAGAATATGGACACAACATTTTACCATATGTGAACGGCTTGTAAGGAATCATGAAAATATTGGATAAAGATACATGAAGAGATGTAAAAGATCCTCAAACTCAGATATGAACTAAGTCAGAAAAGTGTGCTCTTAAATATTTTACCAATTAATGTGAGATAAGAACAAGGAGATCTCTTCTGTTATATCGTGACGGCAGCGAGAGTACTATGTGCAGCAAAATGCAAAACTGATGCCTGTCCAGGTCTTCCAGAGTGCAGAAATAAGATTCATAAATATACTTCAATGGCCAAATTGACTACCTACCTACTTACATAATAGATGGTTAATTGAGTTCTGGAAAAAATGGAAGGATCTTTTTGATTATTTAGGTATAATTAATTGATACAGAAGCTCAGAGGGAGGGAAGGAGAGGGAGGAGAAACGTTATGTATTTAGGCTAAGGGAACTCAAATATGCGATGTTCTTTTTTATCCGATCAAAGTATTGTTTGTCTAACTCCCAAAACTATTACAGATGTATTGTTTACTTATTTATTGTTTGTATAAGATTGTATAAGTCTCAACTTAATGTCTAATCTAGAATCTGTATAATCTTTTTACTATGCACTTACTTTACTATACTTCCTTGTCTTTTAAATAAAATTCTTTATAAAAAAAACAATATAGCCCGAATCGGGCCTGATTTGAGCTGAATCAGGTCCACTGTGGAGCACAGTACTCCAAAGTCTGTCACACCAACCCAGCAGCACTCCCATGCTTTGCAGCAGCCTGATATGGCCTGCTGCAGAGCATGGGAACGCTCCCAGGGTGGCCTGTGGCCTGTGCGATGATGTCACTTTCTGGAAGCGACGTCATTGCACAGACGAAGAGAACACTAAGGTAAGTGCCTGGTCTCCCACTTCCCACCCAGAGGGTAAGGGGACCTGGCAACCATATCTTGAAATTAGCATCTGGGTGGCTCCCACCATCTAGAAGTTAGGTGAGGGTCACCAGAGAAAATTTGCTTTGAGGGGAGATTTATGTAGTGTGTACATAGGATAGTCTCAAAGTCACCAAGGTGTGGATCCAGTTAGGATTGCCATGTCCCTGTGGAGCCAAACCAGGCAATGGGGGGAATTGTGTGGGGTGGGGGACTTACCTCAAATGCACACTGCCGAGTGCCCTGTGTCATGCTGGGAATGATCTCATTCCTAGCACAATACTGGGATGTGTGGAGGTGCTCTAGAGTATGTGGGAGAGCGCTTCACCCCCAGCACTGTGTTCCTGCACCTTCCTCCCTCCTCCAGCCAGGTGAGAGATGGCGGGAGGCAGAGGCCAGGGGAGTGGCAAGCCTAATCCAGGTGGACAGATTGGCTGTGTCAAGGTAGGGGCCATATTTCAGACTAAACTGAGTTTGAACAAGGTATTTTTTTTTTTTTGGAACTGTATTAACTTGCAGAAAAGCTGGTTACTTCCAACCCAATCTTTTGTTTACAGTCCTGTGTCATTATAATGACACGTATATATTAATCAGTATTTAAATATGGAAGAATAAATCTAATGTATTCTGAACACTTAAATTATATAGATTATTAACACAGTACTGTATGCATTTTTCTTCTTTCTAGGCCCAATGTTTTATAAGTTTTTATTTGGTCTCTGAAAGAAGCCCCTAATTTCTGGCTAACCACCTATTAATTTTGAAATTAAATTGTTCATTGGGCTCTTGTTCTCTGCAAGATTTAGACACCTGAGGTGGGTCCAGCTGGTACTTTATTCAGTGTTTTGTATCCTGCTGTTATACTGATTATGTTTTTAATCATACAGTGGCTCGATTCTTATAGCACTCAAAGAAACATTATGGTATTTTTTTCTATAGAATTAAAATTTGCTTCAACATCATGTCTCATTTCCAGTTATTTTTACAGCCATATTTTAAAGAGGCTAGGAATGTTAGTCTCCTAATGTATTCTGAACACTGAATACACTGAACACTGAACACTGTTGCCAGTGAATCACCCCAGATGTGAAATTTCAGTGTGAATGTGGAAGAACCTGATTTGACAACACAGCTGAGGAAAGACAAGGAAAGCAAAACTCGTGCGAGAAAACACGATATTTCGCATTTTCCCCGGCACGATCCACAACATTGTGGCATGGAGCGGCTTCAAGTAAGCCATCTGGAAACGGCCCAGATGACTTTTGGGCAGAGAGGGGGACATTCTGATTCTGCTTGAAACCTGGTGACAGTATGAACCTAACTTAGCAGGTTAATACAATGATACTTACATGTTAGGTTAGGTTATTGCATACAAATGTATACACCATATATACATCGATTAAAGCAACAACGAAAAGTGATGCATCAAAATCATGAACAAAAATATATGGTAAAAAAATATGTGAGGACCTCCAATAGTTTTCAGGTTCCCCAAGGTTTCCTGCAAAGTTTGAAGCCACTCTCTGGGAGTCCATGCCATCTCTTCCAGGTATTCTCTGGGCTCTGAGGGTGGGGCTGCTGGGGTAGTGCATGTCACTGTGTCCCTTGCTGTGATAAGAAGTGGCCTGTGGTGGATTTATTTATCGGTTTATTTCTAGCCTGCCTTTCTCACTGACACTGATGGCAGATTACAGAATTTTAAAAAAGACATTCAATGAACAATGCAATAGGACTAGGATTACAGAATCAGAAGTCAAGGTGAACAGCAAACAAATGCAAACAAAGGTGCACTAAAAACAATGCAGAAACGGGTAGTGCAAAGGTAAAAGGCAACAGCACGATAACTACAATCCTTGCAGTAGACTACAATCTTGTTCCATTATAAAAGTGTTTTGCACGTTTTTTTAGAATTATAGAAGTGTGGGAACGTTCATGAACTCATTGGGCAGGCCTTTCCACAAAGAAGCCACCACAGAGAATGAATGTTGAACTTCACACTCCAAGAAATCCCCACCCCCCCATGGCCACCACCAGCCAACTGATCAGAGGTCTTGTCTTGGACTTGCTAGACATGCTTTCAGCTCGAAACTGACCCCTAAATGTACTTGTTAGCAGCAGTATTAAGGGAGGAGAGGCTTGTCATGGTGGAAGGAAGAAACTTGTATGTGTATGAAAGGACTTGACCCATTCTCTCCCCTTCTCACTGGCTATACAAGTATGTGTTCGTGAATTTAGGGAAGCCCCCTGTATACCAGTTAAAATCCATTGATCTAGATTACTTAATTCTTATGAATGAATCCTTTCTGCACCCTTTCTGCTTAACGTCCTCCTTGTTCCTACAATTAACAATAACAATGTAAAGGCAATTACAATTAACAATAACAATGAAAAGCACAGCAAGCACTGCAAGTTAATTTTCATTACACCAAAGATTATAAATGTTTATGTCTCTCTCTACACCTTTTAGTCCCGGCCCTGGGCATGTTCTTTCCCATGTTATGATATGAAACTATTGGTGCCATGTAGAATGTTTTTATTACAGTGACCTTTCTAAATGCTAGCCATGACCTGTTAATCACATTGAGGAAATCATGTAACTTTGATTTGATTATTTGAAGAACTGTATGTTTATAAAACTGTATAAGATCCTCTGTACTGTAAACAATATTGTGTTGTATTGCTGGAAAGGTATAAATGCAGATGCTGACAACTTATTGTTATGCACTCAGCTGCAATAATGTATGCATCAAGTTTATTTCTCTAAATAAACTTAATTTTTTTTATAATCAACATTGTTTGTTGCCTTGGAAAGTTTTTCAAACCTGAAAAAGGGGAAATCTAAATTGGCTGCTCAGTCCCCCCCCCCCCACCCCAATATTCTGCCCTTCTAGATTTCACACAATTTTCTTCTGTTCACCATTCACTCATCTTTCCTCTTCTTGGCAGTTGGTCCAATGGGTATCTCCACACAAAAAACTCATTTCTGCTCAGTTGGCTGTTAGAGCAATTTATTAGTCTTTCCCAGGGAAAGAGTGTTTTCTCCTTGGATTGGGACCTCCTGGGTGTAACTAAAGGTGCAACTAAAAGCATCTTGTCATAACAAGACTGACCACTTCCTCTCCTCTTCTTCCCAGTCACTGTAGCTATCTTTGCCACCTGTAATTCCTTCCCCTGACACTTTTCCCTTCCCAACCTCTTGTTGCCAATGTCATTGCTAATTATTGCCTCCTCTCTCTCCCTCATCCTTTGACAAGTGTGCTCCTTGCTTCCCCTACCACTTCTCTCCTTAACTTGGTTTGCTAGCTTCCCCTCACAATGGTGAGCTTTTGCAATGTAGCATTATGTGGTCTAAGTTTTTCTTCCAATTTCTTCCCCTCATCATTTAATTTTTTTTTCCAAATTGTAGGGGGTGGGAAATCCCTGCTTTGAGGCCATGCTCAGAATTAATTATAAAAATATTAAAAGTAATAGAAGCAGGGAACATTTGCTCACCCTTCATTTCTAAGGTATGTTGAAATTCAGATTTGTAAACACTACTTTATTTGGAGAACCTGAGGAAACTTACTTGCCTGTCTTATCTGTCATTGTTCTATCTGTTGTAGCTCTCTTCTGCTGCTTTCCTGGTTTTATTTTTACAGTTTTTATCCTTTTGTTTTTTATGAATTTTTTCTCTGCTTATTTATGCTGAGTAGTTTTTGGTTTCCTTTTCACTTAGCATTGTATGTACTTTTTTACAGCACCATCCTAAGCAGAGTTATACTCTTCTAAGTCTATTGAAGTTACTGGGTTAGAAGGGTATAACTCTGCTTATGATGGCATTGTTGTGTCTAATGTTTAAATGATGTATGATTTCAACTGAGAGTGCAGGATATGGAAGTCTGAAATAAAAAATATCTTAAGTTTGATAATGCAGTGACTTTTTGATCTACGTGCTATTGGTTGGGACAGCAATGCAACTCTAAATCTTGGGGATTTTGTACTTTGAGTTTCCAAATCCAAGTCTTGTGTCTTCGGTAAGCAAAAAGGGACTTTGTTTAAGTCTTGAAAAAGGTCACTCTGGAGTTCAATGATCTGTCTTCTAGTGAGAAGCTGTGGCACATAATCTAACTTTTCCTTAGACAGAAAAAAGTCATGATGTTATCGATTGGCGCTCTTTAGAGACAGCTCATTCTTAAATCCCACCTGCAGTTTATGACAGCAAGCCTGGATTTGAAACTCTTGTTTGTCAGGGTGGATATTCTGAAGTTCCAAATTCAGAGTTTCCAGCTGGCCTGGAATACTTTGATGAGATTAGTTTGAAAATTTAGAGTCATTTTGTGATCTGTGAAAATAATGCGTCCTAATATGGTTTAAAATACTTTCAGTATGTGAATAAAGAGTTCCAGTCATGAATCTATGGAAGAGTTCTGATATAGGGCCAAGCTACACATGACAAATGACACTTGAACGGCAAGTGGATTGAGTGGAGGGCAAGTGAACAGGGAGAAATACACTTGCCGTTCAAGTGTCATTCGTCATGTGTAGCTTGGCCCATAGTTGCCTAGTGACAAAATTAATTGGCCTGGAACTGACCATGTATTCTTATGAATCTTAGTGGGGTTGCTGAACTTCTTGGGACACATGGGGTCATTTATAGCATTCAGGGTACAGTAGAAGTTGAACAATAGAAGTGAATATTGGTTTTAAAAAGTGATATTGTGGGATTTGACCAAATCCCAGGAGATAGTTCTGAATAATAGGTTAAATACTGATGTGAGAATGCAAGTATAAAAGAAATACACAATATACTTCATGTGAGCTGGATAACAATGCAAACTCCCTGATCTGGGATGAAGTCCACCTCTAGTGAATTTTACAACTATTGTGTCTATTATAATGATTATTAAATACATGATAAAATTACATGGGACATATAACGACTATCTTATTATATGATACAATTTTCCAAATGTCTCATAAAAACTGTAGGGACAGAGCTATGGAACTTGTGATTTGGTGGGAAACATCTGTATTATTTTATATTAATTAGAGTGTGCATAGTTTCATTCTTTTTCTTTTAGACATCCTGATGAAATAATCCTTTACTTAACACAGAACACAATAAAATAGTAATCTCTAAAGTGCCATTGAATTCTCTGTCTTTTTTTGTAACCACAGAAGCTCTTGGTAGCCATGATATTTTGATACTTTTCTTACGGTTGTTTATTTTGGTGTTAAAAGAAGACCACCCAAATCACCTGGGTTTTTGCCTACTGTGGCTGATTCAGGTTTAAAACCCTCCTGCCATTCATTCCCTCTAGTGTTGTTTGTATATTGAAATAGATTCTGTAAAAAAACCTTCCTTGAACCTCCTAGTCTTTGGCAAAGTGAAATAATTTTTTTGTAAGAATATATCTTTTCTACTACCATTCTTTAGTTCACCATGCTTCTAATTTGATGACTTTGAGTTTCAAAATCCAATGTTCTTTAAAGACCACTTCTTCCAATATGTCCTACTAGGAGATCCACCAATAGCATTATTTAAGTGATAATGTAAAAAGGAGGCATTTATTCTTATATTAAAGGGAGACTTTTTCTGGAGCTTCCCTTTGGAGTAAATATGAAAATGTCACTATTGCAAATGTTCCACAAGAATATGATATAACCCCCCCCCCCCACACACACACTGGTTACTTCCCCATACTGAGAACTGTCAAACTAGTTTGATTAAACATTTTGTAAGTCGTATTGTTGAAGGCTTTCACAGCTGGAGAACGATGGTTTTTGTGGATTTTCTGGGCTGTATAGCCGTGGCCTTGGCATTGTAGTTCCTGACGTTTCGCCAGCAGCTGTGACTGGCATCTTCAGAGGTGTAGCACCAAAAGACAGAGATCTCTCAGTGTCACAGTCTGTACAGCCTGGAAAATCCACAACAACCATTTTGTAAGTCCTTTCCACTTACCAGAATATGGCATATCTGCAGGTATATTTTATATGCCTTTCTTAAAATTAAATTTGTATAACCTAAAAGAATGTCAAAGCGATTCTTTCTAGATGGCAAATAATTTGGATTCCCTTGAAAGCTTCAGAAATTATTTTAAAACTACATTAATAATTAGCAACAGTGCAAATCCAAATTTATTTATCAATTCAACATAATTGGCATTTTTGGCATTTGGATGCTGATATTGATATTGTCATTGGCTTGACTGCACATAATTGATCTATTACGGAAAATGGGCATGAGTATGACATAGTGATGGTGCTGTTTTTTGTGTGATTTATGGATTTTAATGTTTGTATGGTGTTATATTGTATTATTGGTTTTAATGTTTATATTTATACTATTTTAAAATTATATTGTTTATTGTATCTTACAATATTTATTTTTAAATATTGGTGACTTTATATCCTTTGCTGTAAACTGCCTCAAGCACTAAACATGGTGGAGAGATGGTATAGAAATATATTAAATAAATAAATAAATAAAATACATTTTCAAAAATTTTGAAATTTTTTAAAAAACTTCTAGCATAGTATCAGCTCCAAAATATTGATATGGTGCATCGAAATAAAACTTAATGCCAAAAAACTGGTAATTCATTCATTCGTTCGTTTGTTCATTCGTTCGTTCTTTCGTTCATTCATTCATTCATTTACTTACTTATTACATTTAATATTTTGAAAACATTTTGCATTACTTTCTGGACTATTTTGGAATCTAATAACATGGTCAAAAATAATGTTATTGTTGTTTATGTTCAAGGATCAGCCCATACCTTAATCACAGATTCTGCCTATTAAAATATTTCTCCCATAATTTAATTATAGACTATATTATAGTATTGTAAGTAATATGCTGTATAAAATGACTTCTATCAAGGTCAGATCTATGCAAAAATAACTAGATTATATGATTAAACTAGTACAAAAATGCTTAATCAAGTTACTGGGTGTCAGTTCAGCTTTCTATAATACCAAAGCACACACCTTTTAAATAATATTTATTAACTTTTAATGATGCAGAACATTTTCTTGTAGATTAATTGTATGATTATGACACAGATTAGTTTGCTGCTGCGAAGCATAACATAGCATAACAATGAGAAGCTATAGAAAGAAATACAAAAATAATACTTACCAAGAGATATAGGGCCCTGATTAAGTTGTATGCTGACACACAATGTATAACTTGTGTGTTCAATTCAAAGAGCAAATATCAACAAAAGTTATAAGGACAGTGTATGTTATTATATGGGGTGAATGAAAACATCAGTAGATCATATGTGATGAAAGAGATAATTTCTCAGCACCATTTCCTTTTTTGTGGCAACCCAAGGGATCACCTCCAACAATAGTTATTTCATTACTAGAATAAAGTTGTATTTAAAATATAAGGATTTCAGAGCCCAGTCTAGGTACAGCAATAATAAACCAGGGCTGGTCAAGTGCCTTTGAAATTGCAAACTTCGTTTCCCCTTTACAGGACAGACCATAGGAGTTTTGATGCTCTAGATCAGAAATTCTCACTCTTTTCAGATTCATGACCTATTTTTTATACCAGTCAAGGGCCTGCAATGTGAGATACTCTGTATTCTTTACCATGTCTCTTTTTCTATTTCCTCTACCTCTCTCTTCTTTTAAAAAATGATGGCCCCATTGGTGCAGCCAACTTTAGGTTAAGACCCTTGAGGGCCCCGATTCGTTAGCTGAAGAATAATATCTCAGTACAACATTGCTATGACAGATATTACCTTGATTATTGCAATATGCGCTCTATGGGATTGCCCTTGACAAAGTTTCAACAAGTGTAGAATGCAGCTCTGTATCCTGTGCCAAGAAGTGTCTGGTATGTAATATCCAGGCTGTTCTATGCCTATGGCATTAGATACCTACTTGCAGTCAGGCTCAGTTCATGTTTCTGGCTTTAGTCTTTAAAGCACTGTATGGGACTCACATACATTGAAAACTGTTTCTATATGAACCTATGTTCCAACTGTGACCAGAACAGCAGATTTGCTTTCTGTGAAGCCACTGTGCCAAATGAGTACTATAAAGGCTTCAGAACTGTTGAAAAGATGTGGAACCTGCCGGCTCTTCTTGGGGTTGGCCTTGAGGCCTTCTGGAGTGCCGCAAGGATCCTCCCTAGGTGTTGTGAGTGGGCCAATCGGGGCTGAAGACAATAATGTTATCAATGTAGGCCATCGCAAACTCCCTACAGTCCCCCAGGACCCGATCTACCAACCGCTGGAAGGTGGCCACTGCCCCATGGAGGCCAAAGGGCATGCGGCGGAACTGAAAGAGGCCCCAGAGGGTGGCAAAGGCCATTTTTTCATGATCTTCAGGGTGGACGGGTAACTGCCAGTAGCCTTTTGTCAGGTCTAGGGCTGACAGGTATCGGGCAGCCCCCAGTTGGCCCACCAATACATCAGCTCACGGCATAGGATAGGCATCGAACTTGGCCACATGGTTCAGTTCCCTACAACTGACGCAGAAGCGGGTCGAATCGTCTTTGGTACCAGGACTATGGGGCTCCACCACTCGCTTCATCTGTCTCCCTGTCCACTGCCTCCCACTGCTTCCAGGGAATGGGCCTCCAGGTCACCCACGCAGCCTGTCCTTGTTCCATTGGGATGGTGTGTGTACCAGGTTCGTGGTTCCTGGTCGCCATGAGAAGATCCCCCCGGGACTCATTCCCAAAGGGTTCGTAGCTCGGCCTGCTGGTCCGGGTCCAGCTGGGGCCCCACCTGGGGTTCCTTGAACTCTAGTGCCTCTGTTGTCCATGGCAGTTCACTTGCCAGAAGCTCCAGGGGGTCTTCAACCAACTGACACTCTCTGTCTGTGCTTTCATACCATCTCTTTAATAGATTTACATGGAGTGTCTTTTTGTGATGCCGGCGGGTTCCGCACTAATAGGTGGTGGGGCCCAGCACCCTTGTTACCTCATAGGGGCCCTGCCAGGGATCCCCTTCCTTCCTTGGGAAGACCATATGGTGAACGAGGACCTTTTCCCTCAGCTGGAAGGCCCTCAATCGCTGTCATAGGTGGCCTTTTGCTGCATTTGTGCGCGGGTTAGGTGCCGGGCGGCTTCTTCCTGGGACCGCGTCACCCACTCCCATAGTTGGTGGATGTACTCTCTGATGGGCAGCGCTAGGTCACTGGTCTGGGGGCCCCATTGCTCCTCCAACCACGAGAGCAGCCCCTGGGGTTTGCGCCTGTAGAGTAGCACAAATGGGCTGAAATCTGTCGAGGCCTGGGGGGGTTTCCCTTAAGGCAAACATCAGAGGATCATCATACAGGTCCCACTGGTGGGGCTTGTTGTGTGCCAGTTTCTTCAGTGCTTCCTTGACAGTTTGGTTTAGGCGCTCCGCTAACCCATCCGTTTGGGGGTGGTATGCGGAGGTGAACACCTGTCTAACTCCCAGTTTCTGGGAGAGTTGGTGCATTGCAGCTGTGTGGAAGGACCTTCCATGATCGGTCATGATCTCGGCCAGTAGCCCCACCATTGCAAACAGCTTGGACAATGTGTGTATCATCCCTGGGGTCTGAATTGTCTTCAGAGGGATGACCTCTGGGAACTGCGTGGCACGTGAGACACGAGTGGCAGTGGTTTTTCATGTCCGCATTAATGGAGGGCCAGGAGAACTGTTCAAGGATCTTAGCCAGCATTTTATGATGTCCCAGGTGGCCTGCCCAGGTGTGCTCATGCATGAGGCAAAGGACTTCTGCACAGTAGGGTGCTGGCACCAACAACTGTTGGATTTCACCTTGGCCATTTGGGGCGCGGGCCCCTCCCTGCTTCTCAATACGTGGAACCCGACTGGCCCATCAGTCATCACACACTTGCCTGTCTTCCACTGCAGCGGACTCTTGCAAGTGCTGTAAGGAATCGTCCGCCTCCTGGGCTGTATGGAAGGTGCAGTCTGCTAGAACCACCACTCAGCCTGGGCTTCTTTACACCAGCTCAGCCTGGGCTTCTTGGTGTAAAACCTCTAACTTCTTCCACAGTTCTTCCTGGCATTCCTTCAGCTACCACCTGAGCAGTGCCAGGTCCATTCCACTGGGGAAAGCCCGTTCAGGGTGCGTCTGAGGCGGATCAAAGTTCCCCGTACAGGCCACCACTTTGTCAGGATTTGTCCCAGGCGTTGCGGCGCCAGACACCGGGGTGCCTGACTCTTCTTTGCCCATTTGTCTTCTGAACCTCAAAGGAGCTTTCTTCATTTCCCCTCATTCTTGGGTAGAATTTACAGCTTCTTTGGAACTTTTCATTCACCCTGGTAACAGTTCATCAGGTGCTGATAAGCTGCTATTGTTAAGGAATACAATCTTTCTTTCATGTGCTTATACAACAAGCACCTTCTAGTTGCCCTAAAATTTAATTTATTTAATGTTCTGAACATTTTGTATTCGTATTTATGCTAATTATGGTCATTTCCTGGGAGGCCAGCAGAGCACTTGATAATCAGAGCCTTTGTTTTTTTAATTCTATTAATACTAATTTCAGTCTCACAGTTGCTGATTGTATAATAGTTCCATAAAGATTTACAGTGGAATCCTAAATAGAGTTATACTCTTCCAAGTGTATTGAGGTTAACGGTATAACTCTGTTTGTAATTTATGAAGAGTAGTGTGAGTGCTTTTGCTGTAACATGAGCAGTTAATAAATGGGTGCCATAATCTCTGGTAACCTTGTAACATATGGAATGGCTGTAAGCTATAGATGATGGAAAGATTTCTCACTAAAATACAATTTTTTCCTGTTTGCAGCTAAATATAATTAAATAAAAAATAAAACCTCATGTTCAAGGCTGTATGAATTTGGAGTTATGTTTCTGGTTTAGTTCTTGTTCTTTCTTGAAATTACTCTGTGGTGACTGAGTTGAAAAGAATCAGAGATTATTGCAGATGTCTTTGGTCTTCGGTTCATCACTCTCCACTCCCTAATAAAAATATTTCAAGATATCTTTTTCTTTGAATGTTGTATTGGTCACTTTTTATGAGGATCCCCCCTCCCATTTTTGAGCATGGTCACTGCAATATGCAGTGATAAAAATGCTAAAATAATACTTATTTTTGTTAGGAAGGACTGTGGATCCTCAACAATAGCCCTATAGTTTCTAGATTAAAGTGACAGAATTTGCAGTCTTGTAAAGAATCACAATGGTGGAGGGGTGGAATAATTATATGGAAAATTTCTCCCATAATAGAATGAGATGGTTGAACATCAAATGAGTGTAATGCTACTCAGCTCAGAAGTCTACTGCTATTGTGCAATTGCCTCACAGTGTTGACTGTCAGGATTTGAGGATCTGGAATTCTAGTTCCAAGTTCAGTGATATAGTCGAAGGAGGAGGTACCTTTACTTCATAGTACATTGCTGCCTGAGAAAGTTTGGTGATGAACAAGAGCCAGGCAACGTATGTAACATGGTTTGCATAGCCATCCATATTTTCATACCCACCCCATTCCAGGTGTTTGAGAGGTATTTCCCTTTTCACAGCAATACAATGAATGAGGACAGGAGAAAGGGCTTTCCCTTTGATCCTAATAAATGTCCCCCTCTCTTTTTTCACTTCTAAGGTGTAAAAGTCTTTAAAATGGGAAAGAAGGGGACATGGCAGAGAAACTCAATGAATTATTTGTTTTCACTGCATCAAAGTAGAGCATGTAGCTGCCCTGGAGGTACTGTTCTCAGGAACAGTGTCTGAAGAATTGATTCAAAGCGGAATGACAGGAGATGGAATTTTAGGTCTGCTAGGCAAACTTAAAACTAGTAGGTCACCAGGTTCAGATGGCATACACTTAAGGGCCTTGAGGAACTCAGATGTGAAATTGTTGATCTACTAATCAGTATGTGATCCAGAGGAGTTAGCCGTGTTAGTCTGTAGCAGCAAAATCAAAAAGAGTCCAGTAGCACTTTTAAGACTAACCAACTTTATTGTAGCATAAGCTTTCGAGAATCACAGTTCTCTTCGTCAGATGCATGGAGGGCCAAAAGAAAATGGTCAGATATAGAGGAGGAGAGGGGAGGGCGGAGTAGATGCAAACAACTCCTGATATGGAGACGCAAACAGCTCCTTCTGATATGGAGATCAGTTTGCTTCTGTAAAGGTTCAGAGGAGTTAGCCGTGTTAGTCTGTAGTAGCAAAATCAAAAAGAGTCCAGTAGCACCTCCAAGACCAACCAATTCCACTGCAGCACAAGCCTTTGAGAATCACAGCTTTCCCCGCCAGATACTTCTGACGAAGAGAACTGTGATCCTCGAAAGCCCACGCCAGGTGCCACTGGACTCCCCACCCACCACACCCTATGGCAGTACAGGATTAGCTGGTTGCTGGTTACCAGGGCTAGGTAGGAATTTTTTCTCTTTTTCCCAAATTGGCACAGGGAAGAGGTGTTTTTCGCCTACCTTGTACTGTTTTGTATGTGTGTTATTTGGAGTGGTGGATCTGTAACCTAGGTCCCTGGCAGGTTAGATTTGGGTAGACAGAGCGGGCTGGTGAGCACCCAGTGGCACCTCCCCATTGGTGGGGAATAGGGGTCTGTCAGGGATTGGCTGGCGGGCTGTACAGCTGCCAGCTGAGAGGGCAGACTGCCTGTGGGACCCCCTGTACAAGTCCTTCCCTCGGGCTTCACGGCTGGGGTGTATGGAGCTTTAAGGGGGGAACCATTCACCTGGCCGGCCGGGTTACAGCCATTCACATGGATGGCTTGCACCTGGGGCAGGGGGTGCTCGCCAAAGAAGGTCGAGGAGTTGGTCCAATTGACCCCTTGTCTTGACCTGTACTGCTAGTTATACCCTTGCCGTTATTAAGTTTAATGTTGGTCAATAAATGGCCCAAATTTATACCCAAGCCTTGTGTCTGTCTCTTCATTCCGAATGAGGGGGGGGGCAATAATGTTCAATTTATATACTGTCCTTCAGGACAACTTAATGCCTACTCAGAGTGGTTTACTAAGTGTGTTATTATTATCCTCATGGCAACCACCCTGTGAGGCGAGTGGGGCTGAGAGAACTCTGAGAAGCTGTGACTGACCCAAGATCACCCAGCTAGCTTCAAGCGGAGGAGTGGGGAATCAAACCCTGTTGTCCTGATTAGAGTCCTGCTGCTCCTAACTACTACACCAAACTGGCTCCCTAGAACTTTGGGGCACCAGTGAAATTGATGGGCAATAGGTTCATGATAAACAAAAGAAAATACTTCTTTACTCAATGAGGAATTAAATTGTGGCGTTCAGTACCAGTGGATGTACTGTATTTACTCAAAAGGAAAATAACACAGAATTTAAGATGATCCCTTTAAAATTTTATATGTACACATACAAAATTGTTATTGGACATAACTGGAGCTTTATGTGAATGTAAGATGGCTCCCTCTTTTTTGATGGGAAACTTGTGAAAACACAAGTGTTGCATTTGTGTAAATATTGTAGTGATGGCCACAAGCAGAGATAGCTTTAAAATGGGTTAGATAGATTCATGGAAGATAGGTCTATCAATGGCTACTAGCCATGGTAAGTTAAGGCAATCTCCAGGCAGCAACCTTCTAAAGACCAATGGGAGGCGGGATGAGGGGAAGGCCTTGGCTTCTATGCCCCGTTGTTGGCTTGATCTGATCTAGCAGTACTCTCCTTCTGTAGTTAAGTAAAACTCGCAGCTTCATCACATGGAATCACCAATGTTAGTCCCTCTGTTCAATATACTTTAAACTATTTGAGGCTTTTAAAATCTGATTTAGATTAGTCGAATTTTATCACATCTAAAAGACCAGTGGTGTGTAGGGGTTAGAATGCCAGACTAGAATCTGAGAAACTTCGGTTCAAATTCCCACTCCCCTTGGAAGCTTGCTGAGTGACTTTGGGCCATCATACCCTCTCAGCCTAACCTACCTCACAGGGTTGTTGTGAGGCTAAAATGAAGGAGAGGAGAATGATATAAGCCATGCTAGGATCTCCATTGGGGAAAAGGTGAAGTAAAAATGAAGTAAATAAGTACATTCTCAATCCCACCCTAGTTTATCTTTTCCTTTTAAAAAAATCATTGTTCTGTGGCTCTTAGAGAACAATGGTCTCGTTCCTCTAAGCCACTGGGGGTGAGGGCTCTTTATATAAACATTTATAAAACAATATTTTCTGTATACCTACAAATATTCAGATTCTCCGCTCCCCTCGAGTTTTGCAGCTATTTTACTACTCCTGTAAGCCCCCTCAGAATTGTTAAAAGGAGTAATATCAATGGCTCTGATGAAACTAAACTTTTCTGTGACTAAGTCCCATTGACGCTCTATTGCTTTCAATGAAGCTTAGTGGTGACTGATTTAGCTGGATTCAAGCAAGGTGGGAAAGCATCTTTTTCAGACTTCTTTAGACATTTGAACATTATTTGGTGGGATAAAAGAGAGGGACAAGAGTTATATAATTGAATTAGTGTTGAAATGAAGTTATTCATTACCTTTAGCTCTAATTGGTGGTAAAGGGTATTATACTCTGGCTCACAGAAAAAAAAGAAAACTAAGTCTAGGCATGCAAACTTCTGGAATTTCCATTTCATTTCTTGCTTCATTAATTTCATTAACTTACAAATTGATGAATTCATAGAATTAAAAAGCCATTTGCTTTTAATATTTTTTAAAATCACTTTTGCCAAGTATTCAGACCTTTTAATCTGTACTTTTAAATTCCCGCTGTAATTGTTTTCATCAGAACCATAATTGAACTTATATGAATTGCATGTCAATGTGACTTGGTTTCCAAGAGGCAGACAAAAGGGTGCTTGTTCATCACAGCAAAGGCAATCACTTCTTAAATGTTTGGTATGTAAGATGACTCATAAGATCAGCGATTTTGTGTGGTCTCCTCAGGCCTGCCAATGATGCAGGTAAACATGCATTTTGTAAAAGGAGAAATCAAAAGATAATACACAAAATATTTTCTCATATAAGAGACAGATAACTGTAGAATCACACTTGGTACCCTTTGCTCATATTTTGCAGACAGGTGAAATTCAGGGTAGCCTACCAAAGGCTAGTTTCCTTCAATGGACTTGGCAAAAGAATCCTGAGGCAGTAAGTCTCAGAGATTGGTACATTCTCCTGACCCTGTTGCATTGTAGTTATTATTATTGCTGAGTCTACTCTTGCTTTAGAATTTCTTTCTGGGGAGGAGTTTCACACCAAAATCTGTAGCTGAAGACTTATTTTATTTCACTGTCGGATATGACATTTCATATGTGTTTCGATGAATGAATGCAATACTCATACACTGTTCCCAAGAACGCATATTTGAGTATGTATTTTACTTTTTCTCTAGGCAGTGAAAAAAGCACAATCGGGTCTGTTTCAGTATGTCAATCATGCTAGTAAGTGGTCAGATCAAATTTCATGGAGAAATGTATGAGTGTGACCTCTCCTGATATCCCTTAATCTTTGGTTTGTTTCAGTCCTAAGAGTAGCTTGAATCTCAATGCACTTTTGTCTTGTAAGTTAATCTGAGGTGTTCCATCTGTGGAGTGTGAGTGGAGGTTGCATGTGTATGTCTGTAAAGTGCTCTCAAGATGCAGTTGACTCATGGTGACTTCATAGCGTTTGCAAGGCAAGAGACTAACAGAGGTAGTTTGACACTGCCTGCCTCTGCGTAATGACCCTAAACTTCCCATAAAAATACTAACCAGGGCCAACCCTGCTTAGATGCTGAGATCTTAAATTAGAACAGGTCGACAGCCCACCCAACCAGAGCAACAACCATCAATTACCTGCAATGTCTTAAAGTGAAACTCTCATGTATGAATTTATAAAGTGTCAAGTGTATACATAATCATCATACAGTCATCAGTCTTCCTGCAAAACTCATATCAATAACTACTGGCCCAACAATGTTCCTAAGAATGTTCAATAAATAAGGTAGATATAATAAGTCAATAAATATATCATCTTAAAAACATTAAATACAGTCAATAATTGCATATTCCAGCCACAGTGCAAATACATTTAATCTATTTGTTCGAGTCCAATAATTAAGGTGCTCTTTTCTTCATTTGCAGAGAGGCCAGGATGAAGATGTTTAAAGTAACAGGCACCGTTCATGACACATAGTCTAATGATTCCCAAAACTTATTGTCCTTCTGCCACTAGATCTTTTTCTACCTCTTGCATGAGTGGAAACCACATGCAGGTTTCTATTTCATGCTTACTGGATGCTCACAAATATTTATTTGTTTGTTTGTTTGTTTATAGTCCACCTTTCTCACTGAGACTCAAGGCGGATTACACACTATGAAATTACTACAATCAGTATCAAGTACATTTCAATACAGTATCAAGGACATTTCCATAAACAATTCCATAGGGTAAATAGATACATGTTTAAAAGACATAGTATTAGCAAGAATCCAATGAAGTCCTTTATGCTGTACATTTCTTGAGGCTTTCATGTAAGAATTAGAACCTTGACTAGCACAGAGGGAGGCCAACCAGGAGAAGAGGTGTGTATATGTGGTTTCTTCACACTACATTTTCCACTTTTTGTGGGGTGAGGGTTTCTGCACAAGGTGAAGCAAGGGTGGGTCCATTGTACTCCAATTTATGTAGTTTCACACAATCATTTCCCATCTCTATTCTAATCTGTACCATTATATATTATTACAATCTCTAGTATTTACATTTCCTAAAGTGTTTAGGTTTCAACCTCTCTTATTTTTTTTCACCATAATAACATCTTTTGGTGATCATTCCTGTTATTCCCATTTTAGGATATGCTGCTGCAATTGAAACAATGACTGTCCCAATATGTTTGGAGTAGGGAGGGATAGGGATAAAATTTGAGCTTTACCAGGCTCAAAAATCTCTACTTATTGATAATCTTCAGCATTGTTTCTGACTGAAGAATCACCAATACTTACAATTGCTTCAATCTTTAGTTAGATGGGGGGGCTGCATAGGGTGGAAAGATTTTGCAGCCTGCTCTGCTGGTAAAGCATAGTCACTTTTGGGGGGAGTGTTACATTAGAATTCTTGATTCTATCTCCTTTATGCCCAGTTTCATTATGTTGGCAAGGAGAAACTCCTTGTCAGAATATTCTATAGTGATCAGAGCTCAACTGAAGGTGTTTCAGGCTGTACACTTGAAGTCAGTCCAACTGAAATTAATGGGACTCACTTCTGCATAATCATGGTTAGGATTGGGAGCCAATTGTATTTGTTCTAGAGTAGTTGTGTATAGGATTGTATCTGGATCCACTGACTCCACGAACTAGACTTGCTGCTGATGCAGACAAACTCCAGACTGGCTCTGCAGTCACTACACTTCCTCAGTGGAGCAGGAGGGAATGTGCAGGAGGGAAACAATTTCACCACATCAAGAAACAGTCTAAGAATCCCCCTAGTCTCCATGGTTGTTGCTGCTGGTAGACAAACTCTGGGCCACACTCCACAGCCCAGTGGGGGAAATGTGGGGAAGGCACTGCTGCTCTCTAGGCACTTCCATTGTCTGTGGTCTTTAACTAACACAAGAGTTTGGGGGAACTAGGGGTAGTGTCACTTAGCACAGTCTTTACCCAGAAGTGAGCTCGCTGGGTTGTGTGATGCTCCCCTCACCATGTCCTACTTCCAAAAGCTCCCAAGACTGTTAGGTGCAGGCCTGAAAAGCCTAATGAGAATGAGTCTTGCTCCTTCTAATCAAGGGGCTACATGCTAAGAGAGAATATTTCTAAACCAAAGTAAGTGCAAAGTGAAATTCTGTAGAAAAAGGAGCTCCCCCTCATATTTGGAACTTCAGCCTTCACATTAATTGAACAAATATAATGACCTCAACTGTTCATGCAGCAAAAGAAGAGAGACTTAAGGTTGCCAGGTCCATTCATCCTCTTGATGGGGGGGGCAACACTCCCCCACTCCTGCACTCTTCCCCCTGCCCCCACACACCTGGCTGGTTGGGGGGAAAGATGAGGGAACAGCTCCTGGGCACTCTCCTGGGATGGCATGATGACATCACTTCTGGGAAGTGACATCATTGCGCAGGGTCTAGAAGTGCTCCCATGCTTTACAGTGGGCTGATTTGGGCCCCACATGGCCTTCCTCCCTTGCCTGCCAGGTGAGTAGTGGTGGGGGCAGAGGGTGGGAGCGGGGGATCTCCTGCCCTCACCGGGGGACCTGGCAGTCCTAGAGAGACTCAGACATTACAGCCTGCCAAATCTCTTCCTAACATACTCTCAGAAATGAAAGGCAGTCAGGAGCAGGACAGATAAGAAAAAACTTTCTTTGCTGCCGTGGACAAGACCATGGAAGATGTTTATTCCATTATTCTTTCTCCACTTTTGTGGTGCATGCCAAGGTTAGACAAAAACCAACTAATAGAAATGCACAATTAGTAGGATTAATTTGCATACAATTTTCCTATTGCCCCCTCAGTCGGAATGAAAAGCAGACACAGTATTTGGGTTCTAAAATGGGTCGCTTTATTAAAATTACAACAATTAAACATAAACTATGGCAAGGGCCTAACTAGCGGTACAGGTCAGGCCCTGGGGTCACTCCTGGACCCTGCCCTGACCTGTCTGGGCGAGACACCTGCTGCCCTGGGTGCAAGCCATCCATGGTATGGCTGGGACCCAGCCTGGCCAGGCGAAATGGTTCAACCCTTTAAAGCTCCCCCACCCGGCCATACAGCAGCGGGGGGAGACTGGCTTGTCCAGGGGTTCCCCACCAGGGCGTCTGTCCTTGCAACTGGGCCATACAGCAGCCAGCAGCTCCTGACAGACCCCAATTCCCCACCAATGGGGAGGTGCCAAGGGTGCTCACTGGCCCACTCAAATTTTCCCCTAACTTAAATCCTGCCACCGCAGAGACCAAGCCTCTGCTTAGGCCTCAGCATCCCTCAAACGGCTTAAAGCCCAACCTAAGCCCTTGCCGCAGGTCATTCAAAAATATACTATTGCTTCTCGTACAGAGGTGCACACTATCCCCTTGGGAGAGGTCTGCAAACTCAGCCTGAATTTGTGGATGGGGCAAATAAATCCCTAATCCCCCTGTCATAGCCTTGAATAGGGCTCTGTTGGACATTCGTCTAGCCCATTCTAAAGCGTTGTGGTCTGATGCATCCTGCCACACCAGGCACGGAAGCATTGCAGACCAAAAAATCAGGACGCCGGGCCAACACTTGCTATTCTCCAGCAAGTCATCTCGTACCTGCCAAGACAGGGCCATGCCCTTCATCAAACCCAGGTCATTACCTCCCAAATGAATGACCAGGATGTGTGAGCCAAGGTCATTACCATGCGATAAATGACCAATGTGAGGCAGAGGTCCACACACCTCCCATCAAACCATCAGGCCACTACTTGCCTGGGTGGTGCAAGCCTGCATGAGCCTGTAAGGAAAGGGCCATTCCCTGTGAGTCAAGGTCAACGCCATGCAGCGAATGAGCAGGATGTGAGGCGGAGAACCACACCTCCCCTCAAACCTTCAGGCCACTACTTGCCTGCATGCTGCAAGCCTGTGTGAGCCAGTAAGGAAAGAGCCATGCCCTGTGAGCCAAGGTCATTACCATACAGTGAATGACCAACATGAGGTGGAGGACCGCACCTAAATGACCAGGAGGCAAGGCAGAGAACTACATCTCCCTTCCAGCCACCAGGCCACTCAGGCACTGAGATGAGGGTGTGCCCTGTATGTCAGAACAACGATCACATCCTATCACTGGACCTCTATGTAACAGCCAAGGGGACCCCTGGGCATAGCTCCTGATCACCCTGGGGCCCAATAGCCTCCTAAACCCAACTGCCTTTGGCTCATTTGCAAACATGTCACCTGTAAGATTTGTGTCATGAGCCATAAAGGCTCTTCATGACCCATCCTTAATGTATTAGGCCATAACAAGTCAGAACAGCTGAAAGAAGTGTCGTCACATCAAAGCTGGGAGGCATGCTAAACCAAAGTTGCCATGCCTCCCTCCACCTAAACATGTGTACAGCAGTATTGAAAGCCCATTGAGTGCTAGGCAAAATGGCAAACTAGATTGGCCTGTACACCTCTGCTTTCCAAGCTGGGGTGGGGGGATCCTGAGGAATCCAGGTAAGGGATCCACCAGCCTCAAGGGCAAGCTAACTAGGGCCGCCATCAGAGACCTTCAAGCAGGCATCGGAGAAGGCCTAAAGCACACCAACTAGCAACAGACCTCCCTCCATAAACTGACTCCATTAAAGGAGTTGAGAAACCCCCATACTTGGAGGTTGTCCCACACGCCTGCTGTAATCCTAAGACTGAGATATGGAAACTGTGGGATAATCATGGTCTTATTAAAGCTGTGGGTGAGTGTTACATGTCCCCACAAGAAAAGAGCTGAAGCAGCCAAAAGCCACACCGGAGACAGAGCACCCAGTTGGCAGAGCCCTGCCTGTGCAGGGATGATCCTTGAATGACAACCCAAAAGCAAAGAGTCTGCAGGCAGGACCCAGAGGAGGCAAAATGCCAACTCAATGTCACCTTTCTGTGCCAACTGCGCACTGCTGATAACCTGATGGCCCAGTTGAGGCATGTGTCCGCACAGGCATCATTTACTGGGCTTCTCTGGGTGGGAAGGGTGATGAATGGAATGAACTACAGCAGACTGTCTGGTACCTGACCAAAAAGTGGGGGAGACCAGCCAGAAAGGAGGGAGCTTCCTGTCAATAGGAACATTGTTCCCCAAAACAAGGCATTGGCACGTTTGTGAGATGCTCCGTGCTGCCAAGGTACCTTCAGTTGTATAATGCTGGGTCCCCATACCAGACTACTGCTGGGCTTCCCACAGACACACCAGCAGCTGGCACCCACACTTAGCCCCCTAGGGCAGGATATGGTGGAGTGAAGCCATCCCTGAGGGACCTGGATAGGCATGACATAGCCAGTCCGTGCTTCAATGAAGGATGTGTGCTGATAGGAACTTGAGTGGACAGCACCTGAGTTACCCCACCATATAAGCCCATTCACATTACCAGTGGGCACTAATCCTGGAATGTGCAAACCAGGCCATGTTGGGCAGAAAGAGCCACGGGGTGAGGAGGCAAGGACAGACCCACAAAGCTCCCAATGGCCAAGCATACCCCAGCCATGGCCAAATGGACCTACCATCACTGACCACCTGATACCTGCCATAGATACCGCCTCACAGCCATGCACTCTATAATCTGGAATCTGCTTCCCTCACTGCTAGCATGGCAGATGCTCCCAATACCTCCTTATAAGGTGGCTGCACTGCCACTGCTACCGGCCCAGACTCCAACAACCAGCCTCCTTCAGCCATATCCACGTTGTTTTTCACAGTTCTCAGACTCATCGCTGCCAGGGGTGCTGAACAACCCTCCCAGGCCAAATGGACCCAACTTTGTCAATTAGTTCCACTGCCATGCAACCAGACTGGATTAAGGCAGACTAGCTCAGATCAGCTACTGTCCATCAGTTGCACTAAACTGTCAGAAAGGACAGATAACATATTAGACTTCTGTGCCCTATGTGACAACTTTGCAGTTTTCAGCACTCCCCCCCCCCCAGAAGATTCCCCACTTAGCTTCCTCTTCTGGGCATGGGCCTTTCCTGGCATCTAGATGTGCCATTAGGTCCCTGATGACACTAATACTCAGCAGAGGAAGAAACTTGCCTCAGGGGTCTCCTGGTTGTAGGGCACATACATGATCCCCCTTTCTTTGGAGAAGCTTTGGATAGCTTTCTTTAGTGGCAGTCCACCATGCTCTTATAGCAACCTACAAAGCCTGACACCTAGTAACTATGATGATTGTCCTCCAACATCAATTTGTTCTGTTTCTTATAATGAAATGTTATTCATCAAATCCCACACACTGCCAATCAAACGGTTAACTGCTTCTCACCCTTCAGTGCCTCTTTTTCTTTGCACAAAAACCCAGTACTTGCTAAAACAGATGCAATAATACAATATGCCATTGGTGGCATGAGTGAGAAAGCAATAATGTGTGCTACAAGCTCAGCTGTGAAACAATCAGCCCCTCAGATGGCTGCAATCCACCCCTGTTGCTGTAAGTACTCTATCCAAATAAAGTAAAACAATGGGGTGGGGGAGGCCTAGATAGGCTGGAGGCCTGCAGCGGCTGGGCCTAACCCTGCCTCAACCCTCCTGACTGATAGATACTGATAGCCCAGTATTTCCTTCTTCCCTTTGGTCTCTTCATCATCCTCAAAGGATGATTCTGCAGGTAGCAGTACAAGCCCCACCAAAATGACTGCTACTGCTAGTAGGCAGGAGGCAAATCAGGCCACACAAATGCCACATTCAAAATGGCCTCTCTTGGAGCTGTGCATATTGTAGATGCCTTCATAACATGGCTGCACTGCGAGGAAGCTAAGAAGGTCACTGGGTGCCACTCTCAAAATGGCTGCACCCAACTGAATAAACTGCCAAGCCCTCCCGCAAAATGGCCCCTATTGCCTGAAGGCCTTAGGCTGAGCTATTGCTGATGGAAATTCTCCCTCTCAAGAAAGTGTAAATGGCAGGGGAGGGAAAAGCCTAGATGGGGGGGGGGACTACTAGAATCCACTCTGCTAGGCCAGTAGCAATAAAATATGAATTAATCCACCCCTCAGATGGCTGCAACTCACCCCTGTGGCCTACAGCACAGTGTTGGGGGGGTGGGGAAAGGAGCCTAGGTAGGCCAGAGGCCTCAAGGGCTGGGTATAACCCTGCTTTAGCCCTCCTGACTGATAGACAACAGGCCCCAAATGTAAATAAGGAGTCTCTGCCAAACCAGTGAGCCTGGCGGTGGGCCCTGGCTCTCCTCTTGAAGTCTCAAGGTAGCAAGCAGGGGAATATCACAGCTTCTCCAAGGCACCTACTGCTGCCTAACCGTGAGGTCCTTCACTAAAACCAGCCTCAGAGGAGCTCGGCTGAGAGAGCTTGAGATGAGCTTTGCTCAGGCCGAGCACGAGGTGCAACTGAAGGGAACGGGGCGGAGATGCCAGCTAAGGCTACAGACTCCGCCCCCAATGCTAAGCCCTGGAAGCCAGGGTACACCTTCTGCTTTCTTCCTTCCAAGGAGGCAAAGAGCGAACACTGGCCTGAATGGCTGTTGCCACTGGCCGGGATGGCCGAATTGTGCATGTTAGGTAATTGGAATTTAGGAATCTGGATGGGGCAATCCTAATTTTTACAAAATATTTGTAATATCAATATGTTATTGCCTTGATTATCCTGCTAGAAAGACAGGGTGTACATTATTAATGTAAATTTAAAGTAAATTTTTGAACTATTTCAGGCAAAACAGAAAGAAGTTTCTATTATATTTTTAACAGTTTAGGAAGAAAGGAATGAAAGGAAGAGATGGAAATGACAAGATGAGGAAAAGGAATTAAGAAAAGGTTCTCATGTTGCTTTCCATCCTCTTCTTCAGCATTTCCTTCTCTTTCTTCTGCTCTCTTCCTTCTCTGTGCCTTAGAAGAGGAGAACAAGGAAGATGAACTATTGACATAGGATATTGTTGCTAAGCAATGGCCCTGTGTGCTGTTTTACTGTCTCTGTGCTTTCCAACTGGTAGACTTGCAGTGCAGTTGCTAAGCAACAATCTCACATTTAGTGTATGTGACCCTTCCCCCTCCATTTCCCCATAGGGAAAGGAGAATAAGAAACAGTGGGGGAAGCAATTGTGATGGCAGGACTTGCCAGGAGACTACTTAGAAGAAGGTTGGTGTAGGATGGTGGCCTCCAGCAAAACTAGTTTTTGACCAGCACTGTAGGAGCAAAAAATATTAATCTCGAGTCGACCATGTGATTCCACAATAAACAGAAGGCAGCTAATAACTCAGCAGGCGTTTGTTTCTATACATTCGAAAAGATCTATAAATATGTTATAATAACAGCTGAAACTGCTGGAATTGGGTCTAAAGCATACTGCACTCATCATTCATATTGTAAGTCAATTAGCCACTCAGCACAATGGGAAATTCTTGAAACAGGAACCCTGTACATGACAGTAAAATGGCATCTGGTGTTGTTTCACTGTGATTTCATTAGCATAACAATGAACCATATAAAAATACAAATTAGAGAACTCCAATCCCTCCTAAGGAACCTCTTCCAAACTCTTCACTAATGTGCATATTGACAATGGCAAAGATCTGGATCAGCTCCAATAGAAAAACTCTAGTGACAGCTGGATCTATGTGATGGTGAACCACGAAGAATTGCATGCTAAAGATTCATGAAGACAGAATGATACTGGGAAGCAGACTGTAAGAAGATGAAATCTGGTTACAGGCCAATCTTATCTTCAATTCTGGCACAGCAACACAAGGGATTAGGTATTAAGTTGCTAAGAACTGCAGGGTCAGTTCAAAGCTGTACCAGACCTGTTTGGGTTCGTTGAAGCTGCTGAAGTTGGCAAGTCCTGCATCAACATCATATGAGTGAATATTAGGCTAAAGGCATTCTATTCATAGCCAATCACACAGTTGGGTATAGCTTCAACTCTTCAATATACTTCCCCCACACATAGATTCTGATTGTGCAATTTGTATCCTGTAAAACTTGAGTGGGCAGGACCAACAGATGTAAACCCAATCCTCTCTCTGTGCATTCATCTGTACATCAGATGACTTGTCAAGGGCTACACAAATGAATGCATAGCAAGGATAAGATTTTAACTCAGCCAGCCAGATCTGGGTTTAAAATCCCACTCTGCCATGAAATTCATTGGCTGACCTCAGGCCAGACATTCTCTATCAATGTTATCTATCCCACAGGGTTGTTGAAGGGTTATAATGAGGAAGTGAGATCCATGTAGACCTATCTGTGATCCATTTGTTAGCCACTTTGGGCCTTTATACCGAGAGAGGCATAAATATTTTCATAAGTAAACATATATATATATAACCACAATGACTGGCTTATACACACAAGTGAACACACAGGTGAGCACAGTTAAGACGTGGATAGCTTATAAACTACCAGTTTCTATGCATTAGGCCCATAAAAGGTAAACAGAGTGGTAGACTTCTCATCGTCCTCAGGCAATGCCATAAAGTTCACCAGCTAAAATGCTTCTTGATGTTCTTTATTCTTCATAGAAAGAAAGAACTATAATACATGGCCACTAGAGATTGTGTGATCCAGGGTGAAATATGTAAACAATGTTCTGGCGCTCAGTTCATTGATTGTCACTTACACATATCAGTATTGCTACCAGTTGCAAGCTCAAGTATTTTATATGGGCAAAGCTGTGCACCAACTGCCTAAGAATCAAACCCTGTATTTCCTGCTCTTTAAAAGAACCATAATATGCTGAGGTTTAAGAACAAATCATTTTTTCCTATGAAATATGCGACTCTAACTAATGTGCTGCAATATCCAGGTACACTAGGAGACTAACAGATGCATTTTTAAGTTTTAAGTGAATGACCTGCTTTCCTGGTTGCACTGCAAATGCTTAGGATTATATTTTCAGTATTATGTCTAGGGATTTCTCAGAAGAGAAGTATATAGGAATTTAAGTGCCCAAATTACTTTCTGGTAAAAAATAAAATAAAAATAATGACACACACTGTTGTGGAAGAGCTTATAAATGGAAAGTTTTCATTCCTTAGGACAATGAAGACAGTACTTTTTTATTGTTAATGTATGGTGGTTTTCAAACTTTGCAACAGTGTGTTTTCTTGTATCAAGACAACATGTATTCAAGCCTTCCCAACATGTAGCAAAGGGGATTGCATGTATTGCAGATATATATTTACTTTTGCGATTCATGCTAATTCAATTTCCGTCCCCTTAACTAGAACTTGAATTTTCTCAGTCTATGTTATCTCCATATGATCATGTGTCCCGTGTATTAGAGTTACCACCAAAATTCCATTGAAAGCTATCTTTAAAGTTAATTTCAGACAAAATTCTTCTCAGGCATAATTTCTGAGTAATTTTAAAGGAAAACAAATGGATTTGTGATGACTGATCACATTTTATAGTGGGTTTATACTTTCCTAGCTCTTATCATATATGGTACACGAAATGCCAGATGTTCATGATGGATTAAGAAAAGGAAGAGGGACTGGAAATCGTATTTCAATTTTACATTGGTTACTGGAACATGCCCAAGAATTTCAGAAGAAAATTAGTCTGTGTTTTATAGATTACAGTAAAGCTTTTGACTGTGTAGATCATGAAAAGCTATGGGTGGTGTTAAAAGAAATGGATGTGCCACAACATCTGATTATTCTGATGCACAACCTATACACTGGACAAGAGGCTGTTAGGAGAGAATATGAGGAAATAGGACAGTTTCCAATTAGCAAAGCTGTCAGACTAAGATGTATATTAATCCCTATCTGTTCTATTTATATACAGAACATATCAATGGAAAGCTGGATTAGATGGAGTAAAAATCAGCAGTAGGAACATTAACGATCTGAGATATGTAGATGACACACATTACTGGCAGAAAATAGAGAAGACTTGAAATGACTACTGATGAAGATTAAAGAAGGAAGTGTCAAAGCAGGATTACAGCTGAACATCAAGAAGACAAAAGTAATGACTAATGAGGAATATAAACCACTTGTCATATTTTCAGATCTCTACAAGATGCAGGATCTTCTCGCTGTTTGGACTTAGTGGGTAGCAGCAGATTCTTCTCGCTGTTTGGACTTAGTGGGTAGCAGCAGATTCTTGATTGTAGTGGTTCCAAAAACAACTGTGTTGATTATAAAAACTGTATAACTATGTACCACCCATTCTTATGTTTTGAGCATTTGAGAGCTTGAATGTGTCAGAGTGCAAATGCTTGAAGCAAAGGCTTTAGCAGAAAAGACAGTATGGGATCCTCAATCTTGAAGGTGCTTTAAGAGTTGTTATGCTTTTATCCAGTGCAAGTGCCTCTAAATAAATGTCAAACTGCTGATTTTTTAGACCAGGTACAGTAGACAGAGTATCTAACCTATGGTAACATAATTTGAATGTGATTTATCATGTTATATACCACTGTTTTCATGATGCATTGATTTCCAAATAAAATGGCAATCCCATTGAATTTTGATAAGCTAGAGTCAGGTTTAATGATTTCATGTAGTGTTAACTCACGGTGACTTCTATAAGGAAGTAACAATGGAATTGCACTCAGATTCAGAGATACTCTCAGTCTCTCTCTACACGAGATGTCTCAGTGCATGTTCATAAAGTGGAGGGAGACTCAGTGTTAGCCGGGAAGCGTAGTTTTAAAAGACAGAGTCAGCAGAGATCACTCCTCAGAGGGTTTGTTAATTTCATCTTTGCCTCCCCAAAGGCTCTGTCAGTTTCACCTCTTCAGTCTAAAACTGTGGGATTGCAACCAGAGGGCAGTGAGGAATGGAAATGGGCTAGAGCTGCTTTCCAGAGCCAGGCTTGGAACTGGAGAAGTTATAGTGGGCTAAAATTTCCCTTCTAGAATTTCATAGTTCCTTCACACAACTCCAGTGTATAGCAAAGCCTTTGCCCTGCTGCCCGCTCTATCCTTTTAAACTACCCTTCCCAGCTACCATGGCATCTTCTGACATGTGTTCTTCATGTCAGATGTCTCGTGTAGAGAGACTCTCAGTCTGGTGTGTCCTAGAAGAGAAAACAATTATCTTAAGATTCCTACTACTGGCAATTCAAAGTATAATAACACATTTGCTCATAGAGAAGAAACTGCAAATGTAGTTTTGGAATCCTTTGCTGCTGGTGCTACTCATGCTTTTCAGGCAATAACCTCAAATCTCCAGAATGAGTGAGGTAACTATGAATGTGCCCATTGGCTAAATATGAATAAATTATGTCAGATTCCAGAGAGGAGGCTGTGTAAATCTCTTGCATCCAAAACAATGAAGAGTCTTGTGGCATCTTAAACTCTAAGAAATGTATCGTGGCACAAGCTTTTGTGAGCCAGAGATCATGCCATCAGATAATGCAATAATACAAAGAGGAGGTTATGCTTTTGTGGGTGCCAGGATTTGCCAAGCCCGATTCTACATGTTGGGAGAAGAGGAAATAAATGTTTCAGCTTTGTGCACACATGCACACACATACCCGCCCACAAGCCTATGATCTGGCACTTGGGGAGAAAAACACAAAAAACTTTTGTTCACCCCACACCACTTTTGTACACCCCCACACCACTTTTGTACACCACTCACACCACAGTAGGAGTATAATCTAATTAGTCCATTTCCCAACAGTTCTTCAAAAGCCATGCCAGCTGCATATACAAACTGGACTGGACAAGAAGTAAGAAATCCATGGTCAGACATCTCTATGAGCCAACACAGACAAGATGCCCGACTCGTGGAGGTCACACGTCAGTTTCCCACAAGGTTCCACGGGAAGCGTAGTGAGAAAGAACCTCTGCCAGGGAGAAGAGGGAGATAATTCTTCTCCCAGACAGAGGTTCTTTCTCTAGGCATCTCATCTAGTCTGCTTGGCTCTCTCTCACTGTCACTGGCTCCTCTTGCTCCCTAAAAGCACTCCACAGCCAGAGTGAACCGAGCGTGCAGGCAGCGGCGCAAAGGAGCTGATTGCACTGGAGGCAGTCAGAGCTGGCAGCGGTGATTGGCTCCTTGTCTCTCTCACCGCTTCCAGTGCACTCCTCTAGCTCCCCTAAATGCACTCAGCAGCCAGTGTGTGTGTTGGCCGAAGCGAGAGGGACAGTGAGCCTATTGCCACTGCCAGCTCCCTCTGACTGCTGCCTGTGCAATTGGCTCCCTCTTGCCGCCACCTGCACGCTCAGCTCCCTCTGGCTGCAGAGTGCTTTTAGGGGAGCAAAGGGAGCTGGTAGCAGCGAGAGGGAGCTGAATGGACTAGACGAGATGCCTAGAGAAAGAACCTCTGCCAGGGAGAAGACGGATTCTCTCCCTCTTCTTGACAGAAGTTCTTTCTCACTACACTTTCCGTGGAACCTTGCAGGAAACTGACGTGTGTCCTCCATGCGTCAGGCATCTTGTCTGTTTTGGCTCTAAGAAATCCTTAACTGAGCATTTTATAACTCTCTTCCCTTTGTTTAAAAACCACTGGCAGCTAACCATATTATTTATGACTCTGCTCATATATAATAATGACAATAACATTCATTTTATGTACCCCTCTTCAGGACAACTTAACGCCCACTCAGAGCAGTTTACAAAGTATGTTATCATTATTCTCACAACAATCACCCTGTGAGGTGGGTGGGGTTGAGAGAGCCCTAGAAGAGCTATGATTGATCCAAGGTCACCCAGCTGGCTTCAAGTGGAGGAGTGAGGAATCAAACCCAGTTCTCCAGATTAGAGTCCCACTGCTCTTAACCACTACATCAAAGCATGAGGGCTGGGTTTGTTTGTTTGTTTTACAGAAGTGGAGCATGAGGGAGAATGTAGTTAATAATGTTTGCCACTTATGTCACCATGCTGTGCTAAATGTTTGGTTGTCTGAAATTTTTTTTCTTTCCCAGTCTGGATCACAAGTGATCATTTTTAATGCTTCTAGGACAGGGAAAGTTCCTGAAAGTTATGAGCGGGGGGAGGATCACTTTTGGTGGTACAGTCTGTTAGAATTACATCTCACTCCAATCCCATCCATTAGAATTTCATTCCCGTTGGTCAGGAGGAGAGAATGCTTTTCCTGTTGTAAACAACACAAACATTTCCTAAATAAATAACATTGAACATGGGACACTGAATTTGTTAAAGAACCCCATCAACCTTTCTGAAGAACAAAATGAGTCAAACCCATGTTAAATTTCTGAGCATCTCTCTGATAAATATCTGTGATTGTCTTGTTAAGAGAAATCTTGTTCTTTCTCAAACATAGTATCAAATTAATGAAAGGAGATCTTTGAACTTTGCAAATCTTCCTTCCAGTATAATACGTGTATTTGGATTGTATTTATCCCTGTCTTACGCTTCCTAAAATGCAGAGAAACTTAAGTGAGATGTCATGTTTTCCTTAAATATTCCCTTGCACAAATTAAAAATCTGTTGATGGAGTCCAACTTCATTCATCATGGGCTGGTTCAGATGAAACAGTGGTGTTGTGTGTAATGGGAATGGGAGGAGATGTCATTACATCTTCCTTCCTGCCCACCTGGTGCATTGGCCCTACCTCTGATCATGATGCCAGCTGGCACCCACAAATTGCATATCATTCAGTTTAATCTAGTATTTCAGATGTGTGCAAGAAATTTATGCATACAAAATTGGACCAAAGGCAATGTATGAACCATTGCTGCTATCGGATGTAGGACTGGAATACCATGTGTGAGGGGAAGTGGTGTGCTCCCCTCCTCCCACTCGCCACCATGCATTTGACTCATGTATTATCTGAACTAGCCTCTCAAGCTGGCGAGAGGAAATGACTGAACAGCTTGGTGCTTCCAATTGTTCTGTAAGATTATCTTCAATTGGAAGGAAATCTAAAGAAAATAAACAGCATAAATGCTGTTGGAATGCTAGCGAACTGGTGGGTGAACTGCAGAATGCGCACATTTTTGCCGTTTCCTTACGGTGAAAGATTTATTCAGACATTTGCCAATTCTTCTACATCAGACATCTGACCTGAGCCTTGACTACAGCCAGCATGTCTCAGTGATGATTCATAAGATTGTGATGGTAATTTTCACCACTGCACTTTATTATTTATTATTGGAATCACTGTCGGAAGTAATTGCTGTAATAATGCCATGTCTTTGAGGAAGTTTGGAGTCATTATATAGAGAATTCATGAAACATCAGAATGGTTTTTAAGGAAATAAACAGTCTATTCCTTTACAGTTTGTCTAAATTTGGCTTCCAGATGACTTCATATTCTAATAGAATAATTTGTGTTTGTGGGGTCATAGTGTCTTGATGGAGAAACTAGCACTTGTCTGGGAACCAACACTCTCCCTCTAATGCAACCACTAATCTTCTTTGAAAAACTTTGTTCTGCTTTTACCCTTGGGGTAACACTGCAAAGCAGTTGCACGGAGCAGCTGGATTAAAGAAGCTTTAGTAGGAGAGATGAAGTCCATGGACCATATACTTCCAAGCCTGATTTATGAATTCATCCCTGACTGAACCAGAAATAAATATTTAAATAAACTACAAATAGACAGAAGTCCAACAAAAAGTGTTCAGAAAAACTCAGCAGATATCAGGAATGCCCTTCAGTGCGGTTTAATTATAGAACTCTTTTGTTTCCGCATTTGTTTAATGACTCTTTTCTAAGTATCACACAGACACTCTTTAGAGGTTAATTATTCCTGGATATTTTTAAGGAATGGAAGGCATTGCCCTTTCTTGCATAATATGGTAGGTGAACCATGAAGACTAGTAAAACAAACAATAAGATGAAATCCGGTGGCTACAATTTAAATCAGCGAAAAATATCCAGTGTCAAACGTCTCAGTACTCTTGCATGAAAATCAAAGTACTAGCAAATTAAATTAACTTTATATGGTAGGGGGAAAAGTTGCAAATTGCTTGTCTTCTGAATTCTAAATTAGAATCACTCTGGGCACGGGTTAAGCATCTATCTCCTTTAAATTAAGGACATCTTCATGGTTCTAGAGAAGGTTCCTTCCAAATGATTAAAAAAACATACTTTTTGGTTATTTGAACAGGCAAGTGTCTTACAGAACAAATAATGTGTATTATAGCCATCCATCTCCATAAGACAATAAATTTGTAGCATCTCTTGGACAGATTAATATGGTCTGCTGTTCTTCTGATGGGTGAATAGGCTAATAAATAATATGCAGGAGGATTTGCTGCCTATGCATGTCTAATCGGTGGGAAACTCATAACTGATGCTCTCTGTCTTGTGTTCATGATGGTTGTGGAGTTGTAGAAGCCATTTCTCATCATATATCTTGTGCTGTCCCGGAATCTGTGATGTCAGATGTTCTTGTTGCTTGCCAGAGCTTTCTGTAGATCAATGTCAAATTTTATGGAACGGAGGCGACTCAGCATGCCTGGACAGTGGCGCAGAGTACTATTTTTCTCTTTTTCTCTTGAATCAGAGCCTATTTGTCTTAGCTTCTCTTTGTCTGAAATAGAAGCTGCTCTCTGACTCCTCCTCTTTCTGTGCTTTTTGTTTTTACTCTTTCTCCATGGTCTTGCAAGAGGTAAGGCACTTTTACACATCTCTCCTTTATAAGCATGCCAGAGGCATACCCCTTATACACCTGCTCATGTGCAACTGGATTAGCTGGCTACTTGTAATAGAGAATAGTATTATCTAGATTAGGTTTGTGTTTGTTTCTTCTGCTACTACAAGAATGCAAGTGAATGTGAATCAGTTTCAATAAAAGAAAATTTTAACTTTTTGAATATATTGGCTTAAACAGTGTTTTAACAGAACTGACAAAAGTGGAGGTTTGTGGGGACAAAATTCCCTGGGGCCCAAATCAGTTTGAGGACTGTCAGCTGGGGCTCTCCAACAGCCAATACAGTACAGTTTAGTTTCCCTAGATTGCCTCTGGCCTTTCAACTGCTGCTGATATACCCGTGATGACATGCACACAGGAGAGACAGGTGCTGAGGGTTGGGTCAGACTCCCCTGCCTGCCCCCATCCTGCGCCTGCATAGTCAGCCAGCCTCACACACTGGGCTATGTGCCAGGAAGTCAGTCACATGCTCCTTGTCCCTCATACGATGAGCAGCAGCAGGCAGTGGCTTGTTTTCTCCCACCTCCTTGCACCAGCCCTTTGCAAAAAGCCCACTGTTTGCTGCTCATTCCCTACTCCATTTCCTCAGCTGCACAAAGATGCTTCTCTGCTTGAAGAATAGGATTATCATCTAGTAAATGAGCCTCTAGCTGGAGGAGGGAAGGGGAAGGGGCATTCTCTCATGCCCCAGAGAAGAAGATGATGGAGGGGGCTGTGATGTCACAAACAAGCTCCCATCAGTGTCTAATGATCTTACCAATTTCACTCGCCAGAGTGGCTGATGGGAGCTTGTTTGTGACATCCTTGGCTGTGCACGGGCACCTATTATTCCTTACAGACGCACGAGGAACCTCCGAGATTCCCTGGTAAGGTCTGAGTTCTGTACACAAAGCAGGAAGAGCCAACTGCCCCTTGGGCATCGTAGGTGCAGAAGATGCAATGTTTGCGAGTTGGCATGTGAAGGGACTTCATTCACTGTCAACACCAGTAAGAAGGTGATTCAGCTGCATGATTTTTCAACATGTAACACTGCTCATGTTATCTACATCATTGAATGCTCTTGTCCTCTTATATACGTGGGGAGCACTAGCCGTCCAATTAAAATTTGTATACAGGAGCACATTTCCCGCATTAGGAGCAAAGTACCTGATGCTCCTCTGGTGCAGCACTTTGCAGAACATCATAGAACTGCCAGGGACTTCCAATTTGCAGTGCTAGAGGTTATTAAACCCACAGGATTAGGGGAGATGCAGAAACAACTATTACAAAGGGAAGACTTTTGGATTTTTTATTTGGATTCACTGGCACCAAAAGGGCTCAATTTAAATTTGGATTGGTCTTGTTATTTATGATGGGAGTATATTGAATCTGTATTTGGTTGGTTACAACATCTGTGTTTGTTCTCCTTTAATTGCATAGAGTTGTAGCAGGCAAAGCATTTATATTGTTCCCTTCCTGATTGTTAACACCTGATATCTGGGGTCCATATGGAACTGGAGGGGTGAATGTAACTTTGCAGAAGTGTAAGCAGAGATATACATTTTTGCATGTTGGTTAAATTGTTTTATTCATATGGCTGCATTGTGATTTTGTAACATAGCATATGCACGATTACTTTGATAGGCACAACCACCAATTGCACTGCGCTCTTGAAAAAGAGATTACGAAACAGGAGTTCAGCTTGCGCCCTGTTGAGCGCATGGCGGTCTGTGGTCTTCCCTGAGGGCTGGACGTCTCAGCTGCGGTTTCTCCTGGTGGGGAATTGGTCTCAGGAATGTTTTTGTCATAGACCACTGCAGACAAGAAGAAAGGAATACCTTCCACAACTTTGAAAGTTACTTTTGGGACGTTTACACCCTGTCAGGGGAGGACTTTTGGTTTGTGCATTCTCTATAGTGCTTACTTAACAGCTGTGAACAGTAGCCTGAACTTGGATATATATATATAAAGTGTTTGGCTTATTTTGTTACATTTGTGTGATTGTATAATTATTGTATGGGTCTGTAGACCTCATTACTGTGGGCTGGGTTTTTTTTGTGTGGCTCTGATAGGATGGCTGGAATTTCAAATTTGATTGGCTTGCAGGCTCACCCACTCGGGTGAGCCCACAAGATGGTGGCTGCCATGCGCCAACCTCCTCCACGATCAACGGCAGCAACCCAGGTGAGTCTGGTGGCCAACGTTTCCCAGCAGTCACTTGTGTTTCATATACATTTAATTTATAGTGTATAGCAGTGTTCTAGCTACATCCCGTGGCTAGGGAGTCTCGCTGATTCTGCTTGTTCATTTTTTCCCTCTAAGTACAGACTAACGTTTTTTCTATTTTCCACATTGATCAGTATGGGTGCTGTGCTTGAGTACTCTCTGCAAACACCAAGAAGACATCTCCTGGGTTGTTTTAAAGCACTTGAACTAGATTTCTTCCAGTCTGTTTCTTCTTCTTTAATGTTAACCTGTGCTAGTTGGTTATAATTTGAAGGGTTTTTTTCCCTGCACAGCACCTTATCACTGTGTATTGTATCAGTGTGATCTGTGAAAACAAGTAAGTAAAATCTGTTTTTTAATTCTCCTATCCCTTTCCCTTTAACAATTATTATTCTGTATATAGTAGCAGCAAACCAATGACATTTGGTTTTGATCAGGGTCACAAGGAGGGCACAGATGGAATCTTTCTTTGGGTACCCATGGTGGCTCGTGGCAGCCCTGTGCTTTACCACACATGTTGCTACTCTTTCTTGACTGTGCAATTTTGCTACATTAACTAACAAATATCCTCAGTAGAAGCCTCATTTGTACAGATACCCTTTTATCATTGCTTTGGACAGCCTCCGGGTGTCTTATCATGTATAATCTTATAATGAATCATGACATATTTTAATATTTTCATTATATTTTTTTCTTTGCAAATATACTTGTATATTCTTAAAAAGTGTGAGGCAGTTCAGGAAGACACAAAAAAGAATAGAAATGAAGTGCTATCACAATCTTTCCTTAACCTTACTTCCTGTTCTGTTTTTGCTAAATGTTCACAATTGATTACTGGAACTACTGATTGGAGATTTAAATAGACTACTTGGGTTTTCTAATGTCTAACTTGTTACAAAAGATGAATATTAATTTTCACTGTATGAAAAATGTTCACAATTGATTACTGGAATTACTGATTGGAGAGTTAAATAGACTACTTAGGTTTTCTAATGTCTAACTTGTTACTAGAGATGGATACTAATTTCCCTTGTATGAAGAATTCACTTTTATTTCAACTGCCCTAAAATTATTATTCTATTCATAACTAGAGCTGAGATGTCTTTCAAGCTTCTGTGCTGGATCTGCCATTGGGTGGCTGGCATTTTTTGGCCTACACAGCAGAGACTGGTAGCCACTGTTGCTGCATGCATAGAAGCTGATTGTTTTAACCCATTACTTGGTCTTGATAAAACTGTTTTGATCAGTGAAATTGGTTCAAACTATTTGTAAAACACAGCCAGAGTTGTAGGCTGCCTTCCCACCTTCCTCTATTAGGAAGAAATTGTGAAGAGATGAGAGCCGGTATAGTGTAGAAGTTAGATTGTCTGGTTGAGAGACCCATGTTCAAACCCCCAGTCTGTCATGGGGGCACACTGGGTGACCTTGGGCCAGTCACATACTCTCAGTCTAACCTATCTCACAGGGTCATTGTGAGGATAAAATGGAGGAAAGGAAAAGGCTATAAGCTGCTTTAAGTCCCTACTGGGGTAAAAATGAAGATGGGGTAAAAATGAAGTAAGTTATGGTGGACAGTGCCCTCAAGTCATAACTGACTTATGGTGACCTCTGGTGCGGTTTTCATGGCAAGAGACTAACAGAGGTGGTTTGCTGCTGCCTGACTCTGCAACCCTGCTCTTCATTGAGAAAGCAAGTTTGGTGTAGTGGTTAAGAGTGATGGGACTCTAATCTGGAGAACTGGGTTTGATTCCCCACGCCTCCACTTGAAGCCAGCTTGGTGATCTTGGGTCAGTCACAGCTTCTTGGAGCTCTCTCAGCCCCATCCACCTCACAGGGTGATTGTTGTGAGAATAATAACATACTTTGTAAACCGCTCTGACTTGGTGTTAAGTTGTCCTGAAGGACAATATATAAATAGAATGTTTATTGTTGTTGTTATTATTATTATTATTGGAGTCTCTTATCCAATTACTAACCAAAGCCAACCCTGCTTAGCTTTGTGATCTGATGATATCAGGCTTGCCTGAGCTATCTGGGTCTGGACAAGTAAGTAAGGCCTCTTCTGAATGATGAACTTTATACCTGGCTTTCTGCATACTCAACCCATGGTGATTGGATCCACTTTATTCATTGGTTCTGGCCCCATACTGCTTTGATTCTTTAATTCTTCTCTGTGAGGGAGTTGAACTGAGGTGGTGCCTGGTTTTGATTTCTGCACTAGAAAAATGCCCTGATTCTGCTGAGGGGTTTGAGAACTCATCAGTTTCTTCAGGGGATCGGCTGGAGACTCATCAGTTTTCTCAGTTAGTTGCTGAAGAAACTTACAAAGTTTTTTTCTCTTTTTTAATGGCACCAACATTGCAACAATGTTGCCATTTAATTAAAAATCAGGAAAAAACCCTGGATTGGTTGCTGTCCAACCAATCAGGATAAAAGCCCAATCATGATTCAGGGGAATAAAGGGGAGGGTAAAAGGCAAGGCTGGGGCCAGAACTGACGTAAAAGCCCAGTGCAGAAAAGACCAGAGTAAATATGGAGTAGTAGGCAAGGTGCTCTGGTGACACCTAAGGTACATGAAAAGAAACAAGACATTGCGTGGTTGCACAGGCAGTTTACTGCCTTGCTCACATCTGCACGATGTTTTCAAAGTGGCTGCCTGTGAATGTGTTCAAAAAACGCAAGTCAATTTAGTACTCTTGTTAAAATGTGACTCCCAATTCCATTGTAGTTAAATATTTCTGTATAAGTTATTCAAATATTATTTTAATCCTTTTTTGCAGTGCCTTCCAGTAGTGATGATGATAATAGAATATGCTATGTATATTGGAGAGCAGAGTCGGGTTTAGTAACCTTACTGCAAGTGAGCTTCCAATCTATCTAAGCATTCTGTTTATTAATTGTTTGTTTTTAGTGTCTCCTTTGTATCTGTCACGTTAAATTTCAAATTTTAATTCTGCTCTTGTTTTAAAAAAAGTCATGAAAATGAACAGATTAATGCAGGAAGAATTACAAGTTTGAGAAATGACAGGAGAAAATTAGATCATTAGAAAGGCCTCTATAAAATTCAAATTCATCAGGCATTTTGAAGTGTATATGGTTTTATGGGGAAGGGAAATGGCTGCAATGGGAATTACTTATTTGGAAGGTTCCATAGGTTCCTCAGAGATAATTATAGTGTTACTGGAATTACAGATGTTGTACAAAGTGGCAGGTGGATCTAAATCCTAATATATCTCCATGATATGTCAATGTAGATAACAGCTAAAGGTATCTTAATAAGACACACTTCTTTTTTGATTAATATGAGACCATTTCAGCCTATTAGAAATCTTTAGTTAAATGTCTTAATCATTAGCACAAGTAAGGTATGTTATTGCCTGCTCCAGAGAGACAGGAATCAAGCTCCTTTATAAATTCCCAAGCATCTATAACCATTATCCCCAGGTTGAAAAATAGATTGCCGGACCACCTAAAGCGGCCAGGGGTTCACTGAGCAGGAAATAACCATGCTGATGCTTCTCTGGAGAAAAAACAGGCCACAACTTTATTGGTTACAGAATAGGGGAGTTATGGCTGCATAGGGCACGGATCCCAACATCGGCTGTCCTGCCTGCCAGCCGATGACTCCTTGCCCCTTCAGCTCTCCTGCTGAAAGAGGAAACTGCGGGATGGTTGAGGGAGCCACACTGGGCAGTAGCCTCTGCATGGTTCCCCCATCACCTGGACTCAGGCCTGCTCTGTCAGCCCCCGAGCTGGGCTTACCGCTGCCAAGCCTGGTCCAAGATCCCTTATGGGGATCCCCCTGGTCCAAGATCCCTATGGGGAAACAGTGCACACAGGCCCTGTCCTCCCCCCCCCCCAGGGAACGGTGCCCAACGCCCAAACTGCCAACCTAATGGTGTGACAAAATAACTCTGCCAATTTTTTTTAATAAAATTTTTTATTGGTGAGTGAAAAAAGAATGTTCCAAATTTAGCACATATAATCCCATTTTCCCCCTTACTCTATCCCCCACCCTTTTCCTCCCCCCTCCCTATTGACTTCCAACAGCTTTCCAACCCTTAACCCTTCTTATTACTTAAATCTATTTCATTTATATTTTCCTACCACCTATAAATCATAATATCTCTTACTCTAAGCACATTCTTATTCTTTTACATGAACTCTATCAGACATACTATCAATATAGTATATATCATATCAATACAGCATAACAATATGGTATAGTATATAGCAGGGATCTCAGTGTCTCTTACTTTAAACATATTCTTTTTCTTTTCTTTTAGACATATATTCCATCAAATATACTATCAATATAGTATATATTATAAGACATATATTGTATGCTATGCCACCAATGTAGCACAGCACACAACACAATATAACACAGCCACATACATTATAATATAAAGTCTGATCCACTAACCCATTGTTTTATATTATATATTATATATTATATACCTCATTGATATATCAGTTTGACCATTTTCGTTCTCCCTTATATTCAATATAAAGTTCACTTAAATGTTATATTAGCTTAGATTATAATTACATTCCCCCTAAATGGTAAGATCCCTTCTCTCTTCCCATTACAACATTATTCTTTAAAAATTTTCAAACTGCCACAGTTCTCCTTTTACATCCCATTTTTTTTTCCAAAAATTGTTTCAGTTTCCCCCAATCAACTATGTACTGTCCTAGGTCAAGATCTTTGAGTTTCCTTGTCATTTTGTCCATTTCCGCCATGTACAGCAATTTGTAAATCCAGTCTTCTACAGTTGGTATTTCTTGTGTCTTCCATTTCTGCGCATACAAAAGTCTTGCCGCTGCAGTCATGTAAAATAACAATGTTCTATACTGCATTGGGACTGCCTCCATTCCCAAGTTCAGTAGCAACAATTCTGGGTTCTTATTTATTTGTATTTGTAAAATCTCGTTAATTGCTTCAATTAGTTCACCCCAGTACTGTTTGGCTACTTCACATGTCCACCACATATGATATAGTGATCCTTCATGCTTTTTACATTTCCAGCATTTGTCTCACATATTAGTATTTCCTATCGCAATTTTCTTTGGTGTTAAATACCATCTGTAAATCATTTTATACACATTTTCTTTAATGTTCTTACAAGTTGAAATCTTCACTGTATTTTTCCATAGGTACTCCCATGCCTCCATCGTTATTTCTTTATGAAAATTTATTGCCCACTTCACCATCTGGACTTTTACTGCTTCGTCGGCCGTGAACCATTTTAAAAGTAATTTGTAAATCTTAGATATTTCTTTCTTGCCTTCTTGTAATATCACTTCCTCTAACTCCGAATTTTCCAATCTTATACCTGCTCTCAGGCAGTCCGCATTGTAAAGATCTCTGATCTGTCTATACTGAAACCATCCATAACAAGGAGACAATTCTTCTTCTGTCTTTATTCTCAGCTTTGAATATTGTATTTGTGTAATCTCCTTGTAAGTTAGGCATTGCTGTTCGTTATCAACAGTTCTCGGATCTATTACTTCATACGGAACCACCCATGAAGGAATTCCGTCTTCCATATACACCTTATATTTCTTCTAGACTGTGAAGAGGCTTCTCTGGATATAGTGATGCAAAAACATAGAGTCCATTTTTACTTTGTCATACCACATGTATGCGTGCCATCCAAATATTTTTTTATGTCCCTCCAGGGCCAGCAACTTGTGGTTTTTTAACGTTATCCAGTCTTTCAACCATACAAGACATACTGCCTCATGATACAGTCTTATGTTGGGCAGTTGCAAGCCACCTCTTTCCTTCACATCTTGTAGAACCTTCATTTTCACTCGTGGTTTCTTGCCTGCCCACACAAAGTCTGAGATTTTCCTTTGCCATTTATCAAATTGTTTGGAGTCTCGAATGATTGGTATAGTTTGCAACAAGAACATCACACGTGGTAAGACATTCATTTTTACTGCTGCAATTCTTCCCAACCATGATAAATTCAATTTGTTCCATTTTATTAAGTCTCTCTCTATTTGTATCCACAGTTTCTCATAGTTATTTTTGAACAAATCTATATTTTTCACAGTCAGTTCAATACCAAGATACTTTACTTTATTAGTCACCTCACAGCCTGTTATCTCCATTAGCTCTTGCTGCTTCTGTTTAGTCATGTTCTTACATAAAATCTTTGACTTCTTTTTGTTCACATAAAATCCAGCCAAATCTCCAAACGCTTTTATTTTCTCTATTACCTTTGGCATATTTTCGATTAGATCCTCTACTATTAACATTATATCATCCGCAAAAGCTCTGACCTTGTAGGAAAACTCTTTTATTTTCATACCTCGGATTGTGTCATCCTCACGTATTTGGATCATCAATATTTCCAAAATCAGGATAAGCAACAATGGAGACAAAGGGCAGCCCTGTCTAGTTCCTTTGTTAATTTTCAATTTTTTTGTCAAGTCCTCATTCACTATGATTGCTGCACTCTGGTCTCTATAAATTTCCTTGACCGCTTGTATGAACTTTTCTCCCATTTGCAGCTTTTCCATGGTAGCAAACATAAAGTCCCAGTTCAGATTGTCAAATGCTTTTTCCGCGTCTACAAAGAAAAAAACAACCTCTCTGTCACAGTGCTTATCATAGTATTCAATAGCGTTTATTACTGTCCTCAAATTGTCTTTAATTTGTCTGTTAGGTAAAAATCCTGCCTGTTCTTCGGCAATGAATTCCAACATCCATCCTTTCAACCTCTCTGCCAACACCTTTGCAAATATTTTATAATCATTATTCAACAACGAAATTGGTCTATAATTTTTGACATTAGTCAAATCTTGACCTTCCTTCGGAATCAGCGATATGTTGGCTTCATTCCATGAATCAGGAATCCTTTGATCTTGCATCACTCCATTCATTGCCTCTTTCAGGAAAGGCGCCAGTTCGTTAACCATCACTTTATAAAACTTTGCCGTTAGTCCATCTGGTCCTGGCGCCTTCCCTATTTTTGTTGATTGAATAGCTTCCTTTATTTCTTCTTCCGTCACTTCCTTATTTAATTTCTCTTTCCATTTTTCAGGAATTGTCGGAATTTTCATCTTCTCTAAATATTCCGCTATTGAATCTTTGCTCACTTCTTTTTTTTGATACAGTTTTGCATAAAACTTAAAAAAGGCTCTACTAATAGCCGCTTGGTCCATGAACACCTTATCATCTTCTAGGATTTTGCTTATGGTTTTCTTCTCCTTCCTTTTTTTTAATTGCCACGCCAAATATTTCCCGGGTTTATTTGCGCCTTCAAACGACCTCTGATTCATCCTCTTTAAATTCCACTCTAGTTCTTTGATGTCCATTGCTGTCAGTTGTTCCTGCAGAATTTTAATATCCTGATATATTTTTTCCCTCCGGTCTTTTCTTAAGTTGTATCTCTTTGGCTTTTATTTTATCCAACATTTCAGATCTCTTTTCCTCCTTTTTCTTCCTACTTCTTGCATTTAAGTCTATTAGTATGCCTCTTATCAGGATCCTTCTAATGGATCCTGAAACTGTTTGCTCACAATCAGTTCTCTTGTATTTCTAGTCGTAAACTGGACAATCATATCCCTTGGTAATTTCCTCTGAGCTGCAAATCTGGAATTGATTCTATACACCATGTCCAAGAAAGCTGCAATTTCTTCCTCTTCTTTCCCCGGGTATTCTGCCAAAATTTCTGTAATCTGGTCTTGGGCTGATTTTCCCTCTACTTCTGGGATTGCATGAAATCTTAATTGCTTTTTCATTTGTTTACATTCTGCATTTTGTATTTTATCCATACCTTTTGTCAGTTCTGCCATTTCCAATTTAAGTGTCTCTTTAAAGTCTTTTAATTCTTTCGCCATCTCTAGCATCATGTCCTTAAGCTCTTTATTTCCCTCTGAAACTTTTTTATCCAGGTTCTCCATCGTGGTTTGCCACTCTTTCTTCGACATCATGGGGCTAGCTCTGCTTCGCTCCCACGAGTCTGCCCTTTTCCTTAAATCCGTGACGCTGATTTAATACTTTCTTTTGTTTTTAAAGGTTCAATTCCAGTTTGTTTTTGTCAAACGCTATTTTAAACTGTCCAAAATGTCGGGCGTTTTTTTGCTATGGTTTTGTACTGAAACACTCGACCTTACCTTCTTTAAAGATGGCCTACTTCCATTCTCATTGAAGTCACCGCTTGCCCTATTTCAAAATGGCGTCACCCTACTTCCGGCGTTTAGAAAGAGAGTCCTTCTCCCTCGTCTCTTTATGGTTCTGACGTATTTCCTGTTCCTTTACGTTCCACAGCAGTTCTCGTGATTTTTAAGCTTTCTCACAGTCCATTATCTCTTCCCCGCCACAGGTATGTCAACAATAATCCAATTTCCGCGCTAACTTCTCCTTGCAAAATTACTTTTCAAATTTTTTCTTGCCGGAATCTTCCCCCTTATATAACTAGTCTGTTGCAGTTCTTAAATCCACTTTAGCCACTTATTTCTTTTTATAATCTGTCCCGTACTGAGAGATAGCGATCTTTACCTCCTTTAGCATTATTCTTGGGTTGTATTCACTGCTTCTGTTATCTGATCGAATCCCGTCCCTTTGCTGTTTGAGTGAAGCTTGAGCATGTAGGTCTTATGCCAGAATTTGACTCCAGAGCCACTGCAGAGATCTTGGCAACCTTTCTTCGGGTGGGACCTCAAGGGTGGGTGGGAGTTCATTGTGTAGAACCCCCCTCACCCAAGATCAACATGCCCTCAGGTTCTCGAGCGTTCTCACCTGTTCTCCGCCTGAGAACAGGTGGCTGCGGGCAATTTGTGCCCCTCCAGCCTTCCAAACAGTGGCACAGACAACTCAGCTCTTAGAGCTGCGTCAGACCTTCATGGATCCCAAACCGGAAGTCCCCAACTCTGCCAAAAATTTTCAAGGCTTCAACAATGCTCCAAACATACGTATAATCATAGGAACACATAAGCAGCCATGCAACAGCCAACCCTGATCTAACAAACACGTACTAACCTAAGTAAATTGCCCAAACTCTCGACGTAATGCCCAAAACTTGAATCAAGTGGAGGGTGGGCCAGGATCACTGTTCTGGAGCTAACTGAAGCTGCAAAGGCTGTCCCAGCGAATATATAGAGGGAGGGAGGACCTGAGAGAAAACCTCTTTATCATTAGCACAAGGCAATGGCTCCCTCCCTTTCAAATCCCAGCCGGCTGCCCTGACTGGCCAGCTGGGCAAATTCAAACCGCGCTCCCCAACTTGAAGCCGGAGCGCGCAGTTGAGCTAGGCCAGCTGGCTGCCTTCCTCTGGCTGTGCGGGCCCACCAATGCTGGCCTAGGTGAGTTCAGGGCTGGGGGCTTTTTCTCCATTTCAGGGTATCCAAAGATGTGTTACTCAGAACAGGCACATTTAACTAATCCAACCCATGCTTCTCTATGTGGATGGAAGCATGCTTCATTCCACAATGATGGCAAATTCTTTAGTGGTTATGTGTTAAACTCACATTTTTCTCATATTTTGAGAAAGAAAACCTATCAGCTAATGCTCAGTTTTTCTTAAGCAGATAATATTCTTTCCCATATGTGGATGGTGATAAATTATCCAAACATTTTTAGTAACAGACTCAGATTCTTCAAAAGAATTTAAAAAGTTTAATATTACCATGATTATTTGCTTAAAGGCTATGTGCTCTGGATGACATTTCATCTTCGCCTCTCCAAAGTGGTGAAATTGACAGAGCCTTAGGGGAGGCAAAGATAAAATAAACAAACCCTGTGAGGAGTGATCTCTGCCAGCTCTAGAGAGGTGAAACTGACAGAGGCTTTGGATCTTTTAAAACTGCACTTCCAGGCTAACATTGTCTCCCTTCACTTGAGAATCCATCATGTAAGAGGACTCATGTAGAGAGACTCTGAGTCTCTAGTCCGTCCTGGCATAGCGTTAGGGAACCACATTTCCTGTCTCTCAGATTTGGGGGCTAGTCCTGAGTGTTGGGGGCTGTGGGGTCAAGCCTGGCTAAGGACTTCTTAGTCCTATCACCTTTCTGTTTTTCTTTTTTGAGAGAAGTGTCTATGTGTCTTAGAGCGGGGGGTGGGGGGCATTTGCAAGAAGGTAGTGTTTTGGCTGCTAGCCTGGCCCTTGCCTGCAATGGGGGTGAACACCCTGTTTGTTGCTTGGGTGTATGTCCCTGCCACAAACCCAAGTGCAACTCAGGCTTAGGCTGACCTTCCCCTACCCTGAGGTAAAACTTCTCCTCTTTAAGCCTATGAAGCTGTATACTGGGCTGGGAAGCCTCTGGTAGCGTGGTTGGTGATAAGTTCCACTTTCCTTCTTGTCCCACCCTTAAGGATTATTAAAAATGGTTACCCAGCCAAGTCTTAGTAGGGGACAGATCAGGGATTTGCACTTCTCTTTAGCAGAAACTGGAACACAAGGCTTGGGGAGGTTCAAAACGCAACTGAAGGTTTATTTACAGTAGGTTAAAGTCAAAAGGCAGGTAGGCAGGTGTTTGAACTGAAGAAACAGAAAGGTTTTTGTACAGGAACTTCACTGGTGTGAAGCACAACACACTTGGTTTAACACTAGGTTGCTGGCTTCATTCAGAGGTTGACACTGCTTCACAGATGTTACACTTTATATACTCAAACATATATACTCTCCAGACTTAAGGGTGCTCCACTGAGACAAACCCTTCCTAGATACTGGGCAGGCATTGTAGCTATAACCCTGTTCCTGGCACTGAAGGGGAGACTCTTTTCTACCCACTTCCTTGGCCCACTATAATTCCCAGATCTCTCAAGTCTAAGCAAGAATTAGTGCTGGTTTTTCCCACTTTAGTCCGAGGACTAATAGTGCTTCACAAACATTTCTTCCTCACACAGAGGATTCTCTGGCTGACCCTCTCTGGTCAAAAGCCAAGCTCCAACTCCCTTTCACTCTCTTGTTTACTCTCTAACTCCAACTGACTGCTTTCCCAACATTCCATCTCCAACTGCCATTTCAGGCTAGCCACATGGGGAGGGGGAAGGAAACGGGTCAATCATAGCTCACTGACTGCAAATCTCAGCACCTGAAGATGAGTCTGTCACAGTCCCCTTCAAGCTGGGGAGGGTGCCTCTTGAACCAGGTGCCTCTGTGGGTATGCCACAGTCATGGGGTCTTTGCGTCTGTGTGCCCACTCTTTGCAGGGAATGGGAGTAGCATTGGCAGGTGTTGGTCACGATTGCTGCTGAGGATTGACTCAAGCAACTGGTGGATGCTGCTGGAGTTTCTAGGGAAACAAGAGACAGCATGCTCTGCTGGCCTTGTCTGCTGGCCTTGCCTGCCAATTTATCTCTGTCCTGAAAGACCTTTGAGTACAGACTGGTGGCACTGAAGTTAGACACATGGCAGCACACAGCCACCGCAGTGGGGCCAAGGATTGTGCTCATAAAGCTCTTCAGGCACTTAAAAGACTGTTTTTCAGGCTACCTCCACCCATATGCATCTTAAGGTCAACATATACTATTTATCAACTCTCTTTTCTATGTGTTTCCACCTTCTGAAATTAGGTGGATGGCTACCAAACAGAGAGTCCATACTGCGGCTCCTCTCCTGACGAAACATGCTTCATTGGTTCTATTACTGCAATCTTCTATCAGGTTTTGGCGATGGGAGTGGTAGAGGGGTGGTGGTTTAAGGATGGAGTTCCAACTTTAAATATTTTGAAGAAGTTTGCAAGTTATACATGCATGCCTGTACTCTTCACAATTGTGCTGTGCTTGGGTATAGGAACCTTAGTACAAAATACATTATAGAGAGGCATAAATATATGCTTTTCATTTGGGTTATGTGAAACTGATGTTTTATCCTGTTCCATATAAAAGAATATTTGAAGATATAAACTTTATTGCAGCTGAAACTCTTCCAGATATCATGATGACTCTATCTTCCAAATTCTAATCCTACTATATAAAAGGCTAACTGTATTCTTGATAACTCACTTCCTACCCTGGTGCACCTCCAGAGGGCGCTGCTGTGGAGGGAAGCCCAAATGAGGCAGCCCGTCCCTCCAGAGAACACACCATGGTGGGAAGCACAGGCTGGGATCAGGCACACCTACTCTGTGCCTAATCCCACACCCCACCTTCAACCGGCTGGGATCAGGAGTGAAGCAGGTGGCAATGCCTGCCCCCCTCCTTTACTCAGCTAGGATCAGGTGTAGAGCAGGTGGCAATAGCAGCCCCCCTTCACCCAGCTGGGATCAGGAGCGGAGCAGGAGGCAATGCCTCCCCCGCCTTCAGCCAGCTGGGATCAAGCATGGAGCAGGGGGCAATGCCTGCCCCCCATCTTCACCAAGCTGGGATCAGAAGCAAAGCAGGCAGCAATGCCCACTCCCCGTCTTCACCCAGTTGGGATTGGGGTGGAGCAGGTGGCAATGTTTGCCCCTTTCACCCGGCCGGGATCAGGCATGAAGCAGATGGAAATGCTTGTCCCTGCCTTTTCCCGGCTGGGATCAGGCGCGGAGCAGGGGCAATGTCCGCCCTCACCCGGCCACCCTCCCCTTTCTAGAGCCTGTTGTATTTTCCCCCCACAACAGGCTTTGTTACTAGTCTTGATATAAAGTTCTAAAATACACAAAAGTAATATTTGGTTTCTTTGTATCTCACAGTTTTGGATATCTCTGTGTGTGTGTGGGGGGGGGGGGTGCCCATAAAAGCACTGCTTTGTGCATGTGAACTAGAATGATTCTGTAACATGTACAAAACCCCATATTCTGTACCCATATTGCATTTGCTGGATCATGAGAAATAACTTTGAGCTCTCTCTCCTTGTAAGGCTTGAATTGGCTTGTTTTCTCCATGCCTTTTCACAGAGAAAGCTCTGTGGTTTGGCTATGAATTAGCACTCTTCTGGTGCGAATCCACTACTGCCATGAGCTCAGTAGGTGGCCTTGGTAAGCCACACTCTCAGCCCCAGCTCCCCAGTTGTATTGTGAGGATAATATCACTGCTCTGGGTGGGGCACTAATCTGTCTAGAAGAGCGGTATATAGGCACAGTTATTCCGGGGGAGCTCTTCTGGATGATCTCGATGATCACTCTGAACCAAATGTATCCTTAAGGGGGGCTGGTAACTGGAAGGGCTGCCTGAGTCTGGAAAAGCATTGTAGGTCTTATCTTTTGAATCAGTTTGGGCAGGCTCTTTCCTCAAAGCGTTGTATGGGAGCTGTCTTTCCAATCCATCTCTGTCCAACAAATTGGAATGGAAACTACTTTAGTGGCAAAGGAGCATGCACAAAAGTACACAAGCAATAAAGATGGAGGCTATAATTTTTCTGCTCTTGCTAGTCCTCCTTTACTTCCTCCAGTCCCTTCCCTCCCCACATACACGGGTCAGATTGCTTGAAAAGAGTGTATTTCCAGCTGGGAGGGAGTCAGAAGGCAGGATCAAACTCGAGAAGGATTTTGTACTTGGCTAGTAATAGGACCATAATTTACAGCCTGGGAGAGTAATTTCTGAACAGGAAGGCAGTTGTAACTCATATGTCTTTGTGGAAGTTAATACTCATTCTAAAGAATTGCATTAGGGAATCTGTAGTGTTATTACCTTATCTCATATTCCTTTGAATTATTTTATGTTTTTAAATTTTTATTTAAAGAAATAAGCAACCCCTCAAAAAGTTGTCAAAATAAGAAATGAAATGAGGTATTCTGCCGATGGACCCTGTAATACGTATTGATGGACAGAACTTTTTCTATTAAAAAAAATTAATCCCATACTTGTCTATTGTAAATTGTCTGAACTAAATAGATGCTGATTATTCATTTATTTTTTAAAAGGCTTTGAGGTAGTTTCTGCTTAGTAGACTTCAGGAATACTCTTTTTTCATATATATTCTTTTTCGCTGTCCCATTTTCCTTTCAGATTCTTCATTATGTAGTTATGCATGTACTTCACTGATCTTGGTGCTTTTTTTTGGTTCTTTTCATGAAATTGCACCGATTTAATTTTAATGTCTGCAGTCATGGGTGTGCTTTAAAAAGGAGAACAAACTGTTCCTGAACAACAACAAAAATGTTTTTCAGAAAATTTCTTTCGTTCTTTCGTTCTTTCTGCATTTTCTCCTCTTTGTTTTCTTTGGCTGTATATATTTTCTTCCATTGGAAGAAGGATTATGTAGTTGCTGTTGATAAACTCAATTTTTTATAACAGCACACTAGGTAATGTCATAGTCATTTATGCATCATTCCAGCTGATAAAAAGGAAACAGCCATTCCAACTTGGAGCATAAATATAAATGTGGCATGAAAGATGAAAAATCCAGCACTAAAGTTAACACCTATAATTTTTTTAAAATGATCCTTAGGGACCTAAAATTTAAAAATGAAGCATGCATTCTAATAACCAGTCTGAATTATCTAACTAAATAATTTTTGTGCATGATAGATATCTACGCATGCAGCTATAGATTTGTTACCTTTAAACTACATCAGTTTGTTACTTCAACAAGTAGGGCCTCCTTATCAAAAGCAACATTCCAACATTGTTTATGGTTCTCCACCATAGACATATATCATATCATTAAATGGTGGCCTGAAACTTTACTTCTGAAACTTACTTTGCTGTCTCCTTAATAAAAACTAAGAAAGAGAGAAAATTAATAATGAAATAGATGCTTGGCTCAAAACCTTTGAGGCTTGTGATCCCACACTCTGGAAAGTGGGTGTGAATATTGTGTGCATCTGATTGAGCTAACCATCTGAGCCTTTACCTCCTAATTGGCATCTTCCTCCTGGCAGAATTCCAGTTGAATAGGAAACACTGTTGGCCATACCCATGTGGTTGCTATATTCATCCATATTTTGCAGTGTCATAGAATCACACCATGGGAAAGTGGCTTCCATATTGCTCAGAGAGTACATGGGAACATGAGGATGAGAGGCAGAAGACTATAAATCCTTCATCAGTGCTTTCTCTGTCCCTAGGATAACTACAGAGAAATATTGAGGACACTTTCTTTTTAGTTAAAAGTAATTAAAAGTTACTGTTCATGGCTCAAGTATCTGGATTTAAGTATCCACAGATTTAGCTGGGTTGAGAATTAGATATTGTGACAGAATGGGCTTTTAAATTAAAGGGTTTCTAAGTGCAAGGCCCAGAGAGTGAAAAGGAAAGGGTTAAAAAAACTGCCTGAAGAGAAAATGTTTGACAAGCTGCTTCCCTCCCCCTCCCCTGATTGGCCAGTGCTGCTGACAGAATAGTTGGGGGTGTTGGAGTCTGTGGAGGAGGGTCAGACTACTAGCCCTCTGTGTGACGGAAAAAGAAAAAGTTTGCCCTAACTGGGACAGCTTTAGATCTGGAAAACATTTAACAACAACAACAGCATTCAATTTATATACCACCCTTCATGACAACTTAATGCCCACTCAGAGCAGTTTACAAAGTATGTCATTATTATCCCCACAACTAAACACCCTATGAGCTGGGAGGGACTGAGAGAGCTCCTAGAAGCTGTGACTGACCCAAGGCCACCCAGCTGGCTTCAAGTGGAGGAGTGGGGAATCAAACCTGGTTCTCTAGATTAGAGTCCCACACTCATAACCACTACACCAAACTACACTAAAATGTGAAAGCCAGCACTAATGTATACAGATAGAACTGGGGATGTGTCGTTGGCAGAGAAAGTGGGTAGTGAAAAGAAACTTCCCTTCAGCCAAGTGATCAGGGATATGTCTTTTAGAGAAGAAAATTTCCTGCCCAGTATCTAAAAAGGAGGTTTTGGCTCTGAGGAGGACCCTGAGTCTAGTGTAAAGGGAAAAGAGTATTGTATTGAAATAAGAACAACTAAGCTGTAAAGTTAAATCTATGAAGGAACCTTGTGAATGTAACCTAAGTCTGAAACTACCAATCTCTCACTTTTAAGATTTGTAACTACTGAAACTAAGCTCTAAGAAGATAGTTGTGCCTAATTCTTGTGAAGTATTCTGTTCTACAATCAAAATTTGCCTCAGCTTTTCTTTCCCTGCCTACTTATATATCAACCCTGCCTGCTTAATAAACCTGCTGTTTCCTTTTGAACTTCACTCAGCCTCTAGTGCCATTTCATTTAAAGACATGGACTCTTGCTTCTCCCCCTCCAAATATTTGGGTTGGGATATAGGCCAAAAAATACATATGTTTTAAAGACCTTTAAATTATATCCAGAGACATCCTACCAGAGGCTGCCCAGCTACAGCTAGCAATCTTGACTGTTTTGAAAGGAAAATCTGCCTTCCAGTGGAAGAGTGGTGATTCTGTCATAGATATATTGATAAAATGCAATGAAGACTAGTAAAATTCAAACAATCGACAATGCTACAAAACTGAACATCATTAGTGAACAATAACATTTAAAAAGTACAATATAACCAGTAAACAGACAGTACAATGCATTCAATGTTCAGTACAATATGATGTGGAAGAAAAAGAAAACTGTCTTAAAATTTCCATAGGTAACTGAAACTACAACCAATTTCCCCATATAAAGAGCTTTCTCCTGTGCAATTCTATTTATATGGATTTGCTGCAGATCTGATTGTAATAGCCACACTAGTGAACAAATGGGCATTCCTTTTGCAAAGTTTGCACGAGTGTGGTTCTTCAGTTCCATACTCCTGGCTTTTGAACTGACAGAGACTTGTACATGCTGTTCCTTCCAAGTACAATGGTTCTGAAATTTGAACATTCAGCATGACTTTGTTTGTAAATAAGACCTCATTAGTTTTCCCTACCAGGATACAGTCCCTTCATTTTTGTAGAGAAAAAATATGGCTTTATCTGCTCTTTATACTTGGGCAGAGAATTGAGAAATTTGTGGCTGTGTCTGGTTTAATGCTGGTTGAAACACGGTAAGAGTTATGAATCTCCTCCAAACAGCATTCAGGCAGAATTGGGTTGATATACTGAGCCTCATTAGTCAATGTACATTTAGTAGCTGGATTCAAGTCTGAAATGTCAGGTCTGCCTTCTCGTTCAGAATCCAAAATACTTGAGTTTAGAGTTATCTATAAATTTGGCTTACATTTATCCAATAAGACCCACTGGATTTATTACAGGTTTATCTGCAGTGACAAGAAAACATTTACCTCAACATAAATGTGGATTAATTATTCCACTCAATGCAAGAATCAGATACCTCCAAAAGTTCTCAGAAAATGGCATCTCCTTGGAACATAATAATTCAATACCTTTGCCCTCTTCTCCTTCATTCCTGTTTCTCTCTCTATAATGATAGCCATCCAATTGTTCAGGTTTCACAGTTTTATTATTCAATTAATATGAAAATCTTTTAAAAGAGAAGGAGGAATCCTTTAACCATGTACATTTATCTTTGGTAGTCGTTCTTAACATGACTTGTCAGGTATAAATTATGCATGTGAATGCTTTCTTTTGTCTGAATTTATGGCATCATTTCCTAGCTAGAAATGTTTGTTAGCAACTGGGAAAAAAAACCCCAGATCTGTTTTTATTATACCACCCCTCACTAGGGATGTACCAGTTGATGGATTTGTGGTTAGTAAAATTAATACTTCCCTATTTTATTCTTAATCAATGGCATCTGCTTGCTTTGGGATAATGCAAGCTGCTGTTCTCACTGACACAGTTCACCTAGGTAAGGGAATCTTGACATTTTCATAATCATTAATCAGAAGGCCATAATCATTAATCAAAGGGCCATTTGGAATCACTGCCCTGTTTCCTTTCACTGTAGCAGAAGGTGAGGTGCAAATTAGGCGTTCTTCCTACTGCTAAATGGAGCCAATTGTTATTTTGCTTAAAAGTAACATTTGGCAATTGTTTTGCAGCTGGGAATTTTTTTTCAAAACTCAAAGGACAAACTCACTTGAAAGAAAGTCTAGTGCAGATATGTTCCAACCATTTAAGGAGGACTTGCTTCCAGCTATTGAAGGTGGATTCACACAACTGAACATTAACAGTACAATCATAAGCAGAGCTGCACTTTCCAAAGACTTGGTTGTCAGAAATCTCTCGCACTCCAAAAATAAATCTCCATCAAAGGATGCCTTCTTCCCTCAAGCAAAGCAGACCAAATCAGTCCCACCTGGGAGCTAGAGTCTCTGGCCTATAGAAGATTCACAAGTCCTTCATTGATGCTGAGGTACAGGGTGTATTTTGTCTCCTTGGCTACTGTCTATTAATTGCTATTCAGCCCAACTAGCCAGACTGAAAGCTAGTTAGAAAATCTCATTCTACAGCCTTTTGCCTATTTCAGAATGCTATCTTTGGTTGAACTTTTATCAGCAGAAAGAAAATTATATATTTCTTTTCCATTCACATGTTGAACATACAACAAGTGAATGATTATAGGATCTAGTATGCAAATGTCTTAGACTCTGGCTGAAAAAAAGGGAAAAGGACAAAAGAACAAAAGTACAAACTTATTATGATAGACCTGAAATTTAAAATCCATCAATATCTGCTTCTTTTTCAGCACCTGTTAAAGAAAATACAAACCAGCAGGGGGTCTTGGGTAGAAAATAGTCTTTCATCACAGTTCAAAGTCCTTGTCTAACACACCTGCTTCTTGGTACTGTGTAGACAGCTGCTGTGTACAATGTTCCATCCTTTTCAAAATGAAGTTGGACCCCTGTAGTTGGAAGTTCTGCAGGTTTGACTTCTCCCTGCATCATATGATATTCCACCCTCAGGAGAAGCAGCATTGTCTTTAGTTTATAAAATTCCTTTTTATAAATTGTTTCTCTACACAGCTAAAAATGTTATAGTTAGAAAGGATGGGTACAACTGGGGACGGTAGGACTGCCATGTTCCCAATACCCCAAACCATGGGACTGATTTCCAATTTGCATGAGTAGTTACCAACCACAAGGAAATTGTGGTGAAATGATACTTCACCCAGATATCTCTCTAAAAAAATTACCATTTTGCAAAGTGAATGTTGGATTTGTACTCAGAGGCTAACATAAAACCATCATATCAAGTAGGCAAAAGATCATAGAAGTCAGCTCACCTGGCAGCAGCATAGCTGTCATGCTGGGAGCCGTCCTTTTGCAGCCCCGCCCGGAGGGAGAGACAGGGTCCCTTCCCAGGCATCCAGGGGTTTGGTCGGGGCGGAGCCAAGGGCCGTTTTCAGGTGGCTCTGCTTTCCCCGGCAGTCAGTTGCTTCACTCACTCGGTGGAAGCAAGAGCTCTTTGCTCAGCCTCCTTTCGAGCGGTGAAGTTGGAAGGAGCTGTCTCCTCCAAGCAGTGAGGGGAACGGCGCCCCGGCTGTGGGTGTTAGCAGTGGTGACGTTTTTGCAGTGAGGATGCTGTTTCGGCCTCTTGGAGGAGGCTGAACAGGCATTGACGGTGGTGGTGGCGATGGCAGTTGGACAGCAGTGGCGGCATTCAGCTCTGGGAGGCTGCTGGAGGCTGCTGGTTGCTGGCGTCGACGGCACGCAATACAGGACAGGGCTTCAGGAGTTGTGGGCCTGTCGGGGCTTGAGGAATTGAACGGTTTGTCCCTCAGCAGGCTGGTTGGGCAGTGGGGTGGCAGGCAGCTAGGCTGCAAAGGAGGAACGTTGGCCCTGCTTCGGTGCGGCTGTTCCCCTTTCCTAGCTGTCTCAGACGGTGGGTGGTGGAGCCCCCCACACACATAAGCCCTCTTCCTGCCATAAGCCTGTCTCAATTCACTTAGTCTCCCCCCCACCCCCCAAAAAGCCTGTGTCCCTTCATTTTGGCTTATTAGTAGAACAGCACTTAAGCCTATCTCCTTGGTTAGTGGGCTTGGAGGCCTGTCTCTGCCTGGCGGCCATTTTAAGGGCTAATTTGGGGTGGTAGCCATTTTCTGTAGAACCTGTAGAGGTGTGTGGCACCATCTGGTGGTTGGCTTAGGGATTACTGTCTGGAAGCAGCAGTTTGGTTAAGTGGCTTGGCTGTGTACCAGCCCCCTGTGATTACTTGAAGTAGTGTCTTATAAACTACTCAATAACCAAGTTACACAATGCCTCCTAAGAAAGGGGGTGGTTCATCCAAGAAAGGGGTGGTTCATTCAAAGGTAAGCAGCCTGTTAAAAGGCCTGCACTTAGGAAACCTCCACCAGCCCTTTCCTCCTCGGGTGAGGACAATAGTGGTCCGAGCAGGCAGGAGCTTTTGGAACATATTGCAGCACTTGAGACGGCTAGGAGGGGTGCAGCACCTGCTGTGGCACCTGTTCAGGAAAGCCGAGCTCCTAAAAAAGTCCCTAGAGCTGAATTTTACAAAGATGTGTTGTCTCATCTTTCTGCTCTTGAGGGGTCATCAAGAGAGGTGGTGGGTGATGGAGGCAGCGGCCAGGAACCCCTGACATCGACTGAAGGTGTGGTGGAAGTCAAGCAGGAGTGGCCAGCAGATAGCGGGCAAGTTGCCATAGCCATGGAACTGCCAGTATCCGAGGGTAAGTCAGCTTTGCCTCAGCAAGTTGGCAACTGGTCATGGGGCCCTTTGGGACAACCTGCTGCCACGAGTGTTATGGCTTCTTCATCTGCATATTCATCTCCTATGCATGGTTGGCCATCAGCGGGCTTGCTGGCTTGGCCTGGTTATGCCAGTGGGTCCTTGAACCAACAGCAGGCTTAAGTTTTACCAGCTACAGGGGGTGCCACCACTGAGGATAGCCAGGCCTACCCTCTTTCCACAGTAGGGTGGCCTTATGGTTATGGCCCTCATCTGGATCCAGCTCCTTATGGGTCCCCTGTGTATGGCATAGTTCCGTATAGGGCATTGCCCCCTGGGGACATGGCGTTGCCTTTGGGTGATCACCTAACACAGGCTACCCTGGATAAGATTATAAAAGGTGAGTATGTGGACATCTTTACCCTTCTCTTCAGGGAGCTGGAGAAGAAGGATAAAGACGATCTAGATGATAGGGATAAGCTGAAGATTCGCCGTAGGTAGATTTACAGGATGTGGTCTCATTGGTTACCTGGGTTCCTGGTTTACGCAGGTGTATTGGCTAGGGCACAGCTCTGGAGGGGTCTCCCCCTTTTTCCAGTACATGAACATCATCTACGGGGCTACACTGATTTTGAGGGGGCGGCTTGGCTGCGGTATGACGAGGAGTTTCGCATGCGTGAAGCCTTGAATCCGAGCCTCCCTTGGGATCAACTTCTCATGCAATTATGGGTACAGGTAATGGCCCCTGCCAAATCTAACTTAGGAGACAGAACAGACAGTGGTCATCTGATACTCCGGCCATCTCAAGGGTCAGGCTCCCGCACCGCTGTGGGGCAGCAGGTTCAACTTCGGCTGCTTTGTTGAGACTTTATGTCCAAAGGGGTTTGCAACAGAAAAGCGTGCAAGTACAGGCATGAGTGTCCTGCATGCACTGGAGCCCACCCATATGCAGCTTGCCCCAAAGCAAAGCAGAGTGGAAAATGTTTTTTTGGGGGGGGAGGTGGCCAGCAAGGGACTGGTAAAGGGGCCCAGTCTGGTAAAGCTGAGGGTACTTGAACGGTTGATTCAAGATTACCCTTGGCGCCGATATGCTTTTTATTTACTTAATGGTTTTAAGTTTGGGTTTAGGATCCCTTTTCAGGGCCCCCGGACACTTTTCATGGCAGGCAACCTTAGATCAGTAGCTGGCATGGAAGAGATGGTCCAGCAAAAAATTTCAAAGGAATTTCAAAGGAAAATTTCAAATGGTCTTGGGGCCCCTCCTGTCCCTTCCTTGAGGGTTTCCCCTTTGGGGGTGGTGCCAAAAAAGGCGCCTGGAGAATTTCATCTTATCCACCACTTATCTTTTCCCAAAGGGGGATCGGTGGATGACAGCATTCCCGATGAACTCTGTTCAGTGCACTACACTTCCTTTGACCAAGCAGTCAAGGTTGTGCGCCAGTGTGGGGTGGGAGCTGAGATGGCAAAGTGCGATATTAAGTCTGCCTTTCGCCTGCTCCCAGTTCACCCGTAAGACTTTGAGCTCCTGAGGTTTTCATTTGAGGGCAAGTTTTATATGGACAGAGCCGTTCCGACGGGGTGTTCCATATCTTGTTCGGCATTTGAGCGCTCCAGTTCCTTTCTGGAATGGGAGTTGCAACATCGCTGTGCTTGCTCTGACACCATTCATTATTTGGACGACTTTATGATGTTGGGGCCAGCTGGCACGGGGCAGTGTGCCAGGCTATTGGCTGGTTTCATGGAGATGGCTGAGGAACTGGCAGTTCCTTTAGTTCATGAAAAAACTGAGGGATCATCTGTTGTCCTAACATTTTTGGGTATAGAATTAGACACAGTGCAGCAGACTTTGAGGTTTCCCTTGGACAAAGTGGTAGATCTCAAGGCGCAGTTGGATGACTGTTTGGGTAAAGACAAGGTGACTCTTCTTGAGTTGCAGCAATTAGTTGGCCATTTAAATTTTGCCTGTAAGGCGGTTGATCCGGGGAGAGCCTTCCTCACGCAGCTGTGCGATGCTATGGGGACCTTGCGGTTACCCCATCATCAGTTGCGTATTAGTAAAGGTATGTGGGGAGACTTACTGGTTTAGTAGGAATTCTTAGATTCCTTTAATGGGGTGACTTTTTGGAGGGAGGATTTGCTGTTAGAAGCTGAGCTCTAAGTCGCCTCTGATGCCTCTGGGTCTACAGGATTTGGAGTGTTTTTTGGGAGGCATTGGTGTGCCGACCAATGGCCAGAAGATTGAGTAGTACAGGGATCGTCCAAAGACCTTATGTTTTTGGAGTTCTTTCTCTTGTTAGTGGCAGTTTGGCTTTGGGGACCACAGTTAGCCAACCAAGTAGTACACTTTTGGTGTGACAACATGGCAATTGTACATGTTGTCAACACACTGTCATCTAAATCCCCTAGGGTGATGAGGCTGGTGCGTGCCTTTACCTTTAAATGCCTGCAGTTAAATATCATATTTAGGGTCAGACACATTCCAGGAGTTAATAATGGTGTGGCAGAAGCTTTGTCTCGCCAACAGATGGAATGATTCTGGCAGCTTGCCCCTTGGGCCAACAGGCAACCAGCAAGGATGCCCCAAGATCTTTGGCAGCTTGGACAGAGGAAGCGAACAGAGCAATCCAACTGTCCTTTGCCCCCAGCATGCGCAGAGCCTACGGCCATGCAGTAGGGCAGCTCTATGAGTTTAGGGTAACGTTCGGGCTCAAGCAGTTATGGCCCATCCCACCTGAACACCTGATGTACTTTTGTGTGGTGCAGCGTGGAAGGGGTCTTTCTGTAAAGTCCATTTGGGGGCAGTTGGCCACTTTAGCCTTTGGTAGCAAAGCACGCGGCTTCCCTGAGTTCATGGGAATATTTATGATTTGGAAAATGTTGGAGGGCTGGTCTAGGGAAGTTAGGGTGCCTGGGGACCCCAGGCAGCCCATCTCTCCATCAGTCTGGGGGGAGGTGTGCTCCTCTGTGTATGAAGGGAAGCTCTTTCATGCTGCTTCCTTAACAGCATTCTTTGGGGCACTGTGGGTCAGTGAGCTGGTTCCCCTATCTCGTAAGGAGACTTCCGGCTAGGCCTTGACAGCCCAGGACATTAAATTGGTTGGGGATAAAGTCTCCCTTCTTATTCGGCAGTCCAAGACGGACCAGCGGCAGCAGGGTTGTTTTTAGGCCCCTGTGTGGAGCAGGAGCTTTGCCCTGTTAGGGCTCTCAGGCAGTATCTGGAACTTCGTGGGGAAGGCCAGGGTGCCTTATTCTGCCATGGAGATCAGACCCCCTTAATTAAATTTCAGATTTGGGCGGTGACTGAGAGGGCTCTTAAGATAATTGGTTTGTTGGGGGTCAAATTTGGCACCCAATCCTTTAGGATTGGGGCTGCCTCTATGGCAGTAGCTATGGGATACCCTCAACAGTCAATACATTGAGTGGGCAGGTGGAGGTCGGGGGCTTTTCGGAGCTATATCTGCCCCTTGCCTCAGTTTTAAAAGGTCATACTAATTGCTCTTTCCTTAGGTACCATGTCGGGCCAAGGGAAGAAGCAGATCCTGATTTGTGGCCACAGCATGGTGTTCTATGTGGCCTATCAAGCCAGGAAAACACTGATTGGATCACAGTTGAGTTTGAGTGCTGTGGCCACTGTTGAGTGGCAGGGATAGTGTGGCCTTTGGTGGCCGGGCCTGCTGCTGCTCTTGTTTTGGATAAGGAAGGGTCCTCCCCCACATCTTCTGGTCATCCATCTCGGTGGTAATGACCTGGAGCTAATGCAGGGTAAGGCCCTGTCAATGCAAGTAGCTGAGGACCTTCGGGTTATAAGCAGCTGATGGCTGGGCGTGCTTATATTTTGGTCAGAGACACTACAAAGGGGTTTGGCCGGAAGGCTTTAATCCAAGGGCAATTGAGGGGGCCTGGTGTAAGGCTAATCATGCCATTAAGAAGTCCTTGGGGGATGGCTTGAGCATTTATTTGCCACATCCTAGAATTAGGACCAAATTTGCCCACCTCTACCGAGGCGATGATGTACACCTGTCGACAGAGGGCAACGAGATATTTCTCAATGACCTGCGGCAAGGACTTTGGTTGGCTTTAAGCCACCTGTGGGGCACAAGGGTCTAAGCAGAGGCTTGACCTTTGCAGTGGCAGGAGAGTTTTGGGAACAGGGTGCAGGCTAGTGAGCACCTAGTGGTGCTTCCCCATGGGTGGGAAACAGGGTCTGCCATCAGTGCGGTATGCTTGTGGCGGCTACCATAGCACAGGCAGATGCCTGTGGGGATCCCCAGGGACAAGGCCTTCCCTCATGCTATATGACTGGGGTGTTAGGTGCTTGATGGGGGGATCCAATGCCTGGCTGGCTGGGTTGCAGCCATTCTAGGGATGGCCTACACCTGGGGCTTTGGGGCTCGCCCAGGCAGGTCAAGGCAGAGGTCTGGGAATGACCCCATGGCTTGACCTGTACTGCTTAGTTGGCCCTTGCCGTGGTTTGTTTAATGGGCATGTTAATAAACAGCCCTTTAATTCCAAGCCTGTGTCTGTCTCTTCATTTCGGCTGGGGCTGCAACCAGTTTTTCCTTCTTTCTTCGTCTGCAAAAGTATCAGCACATCAACCCTTTTCATATGGGCTCTTTAAATCCACTTTGCCTTTTCAAATTAAATGGATTTTTTTAAAGGTTTCACAAAACTTAAGGATGAAGCACAACGAAGATGACAACAAGAAAAGATCAAAACAGGCTTGGAAAACCCAGTTTGAAGCTTTATTAACTGATTGAGGACAGTGCTTTATCCCTAAGGTGTGTGAAACTCTAAAAAAAATCTGTTTGCCTTCAGAAGCCAAATCGGGTTTTATCATTAAGGGGTGTGTAACTTTAAAAAAAATATCTTCAGGATATTTTTTCTTCAGGTTAAAGAGCGTGAATGAAAGGGACTTCTCTTCATATATTGATGGAGCTAGTCAGAAGGGCAAAGTAATCAAAACAGATACACCCAGAAGCCACCCCTAGGCAATGGAAGCTTAGCATTTGCTAGGATTCTAATAATCTTCTACTTGTTAACAAAAAGATTTTGGATTACGGCTGCTCTTAGAGGTGCGCATCTAGAAATGTTCTTTGTGGTTTCATATCCAGGGCTATTGAGTGAAATGTTTAACATGATTGGGTAGTTTTCCAACAGGGTGTTGCCTGGTCGGGGTCAAAATTCATTGGGATTGGCTGATAGTGCTCTTTGCTCATTCCCTGCAACAATCTGATTGGAAGGGAGAAATTCTCCAGGAAATCAGTACAGATTCAAAGTGAAATGCAAGCTCATGATTCATTGCTGGTGAACTCTGGAACTAAAAACACACTTTTTTTTTAATGAGTAGGCTTTCATGACTACTAAGCAACCAGGACTAATATTTCTATCCTGGTAAATCTGGAAACAATTATTTTTTATGATTTTTACAGCTCGTGATTTTCATTACACATACCCCTAGCTGCTATTTTAAGAACATTTTCTTGGGAGTAATAATAAAGTAACTGCACTTATATACATTTCTTCTAGGCAGAGTAATACCCCACTTATAGAGTTGAACAAAGTCAGCGTTGTTATTATCCCCACAAGACCCCATTGAATAAAATGGAACTTAGTTCTGAGCTGACCTACTTATGATTAATTCCTGTATGGGGAAATCTTTGTCCGTTGCTAAAGGTGGGAGAGATGCGTGGCTGGAGCACATGGTGGGAATCTTTGGTATAGAGATGTGTGAGACTGCAAAGAAGAAGGACAACAAGATTGCAGAGAGAAATACAAACATGAACTGAGCCTGAACAGAAGTCTGGAATCCCAACATTCTGCTTATCACTTACTTCACAATCATATAGATGTGTGTGTGTGTGTGTGTGTGTGTGTTGTCTTAGACCAAGGGAAAGATGTCCATTTAATGTCTTTGGCTCAACTGTATACTTTTGCTTTTCTTACTCAGTAACTTCTTATTCAAATGAAGTTAACTTTGCCTTTTTCTGAAATTAGTGTTAATGATCTTTACATCCACATATGAACCCTAACTCAGCTACAAAAAACTAAAATACAAGATACACCCATACCTGGGTGCAAATAATCTTCCCAGGTGAAATTGCCATGATATTTCCTATTTCTATAATGGTTTGGAGAAGGAGAGTAACCCATAATTCTCTGTGGTGGCCCCTACACTGTGGAGTGGCCTGCCTTAAGAAGTCAGGAGAGGTCCCACACTCCTAGCTTTCTGCAAATGATGCAAAACCAAATTATTCAAAAAGGTTTTTGTATTGTAGGGAGTGGGGTCTCAGATGCTTCACTAATGAGTTAGGGACCACAGACTTCACCACTACATTTCCTTACGTACTATCTGTTGTCTTAAATATGTGCTCCTATGAGCTACCTCTGTTTCATGTTGGCTAATGTCAGACCTAGAATTGCTTATGTTCTGTTTCAGCATTCTTCAACTCTGTATTGGATTCTTGCTAATGCTATGTCTTTGTAAATTTGTGTTTATTTACCCTATGGCATTGTTTATAAAAATGTCCTTGATATTGACTGTACTAATCTCACGCTGTGTAATTCACTTTGTGTCTCAGTGAGAAAGGTGGGCTATAAGTAACATAAATAAATAAATAAATAAATAAATAAATAAATAAATAAATAAATTTGGAAGGGAGTCTCTTAAGAGACAGGGGATCTGGGATCTGGGTTACAAGGAAAATGCACGTCTAACTCATGACCTGGAGGTGGCAGCGAAAAAGAATCCTAGATTTGGTGGGGGGGGGGGGGAGAGAAAACTGTAGAGGTGAACTCATTGAGGCCTAGAAGCCTGAAACCTGAGCCAGCAGGGTACATTCAACATCCCTGTGGTAGAAACAGGTACCTATGAGGTCTGGTTTACCATGACAAGTGTGCAGAGAATTCTTGGAAACCATATACATGAGATATGGCAGAACACTACCTATTTAGGGAAAAGTGAATTAACTTATAATTTCTTTGTTCATTTGATTAGTGTATCTATATTGTCTAAAGAAGTGTTCTGGAGCATAAGGTTGAGGATAAAATTCAAGTGTCCTGGAAAAGTTGAGGGAAAAGGGAGAAGGTAATTAATTTTTTTGAGTCTAAAATAGGAGATTACAGCATGTAAATAGACTTTTAAAAAATGAAACCTAAAAATCAAGGGAGGCTGAATAGTCTGTTTCTGAGGGAATATTGCCCCCATATGCCTCTGTAGTTACAGGTGCATATGGTTTGTTTCTACACTCGTTCTGGCATAATTTTCCTTGTTAAGTAGCTTGTGTTGCTCTTCACCCCAAGAATACATTAGGATTTCCCCTTGCAGTGGTGACTAGACATGGGCAAGATCCAAAAATAATACTGATCAAGCTGTTTGTGGATCCACACTGGTGACGAGTCCAGATCACTGATTCACTCCGATCAAGTCCTGTTTCCGATCTGGGATTGGAGGGGTGCCCCACCCCCACACTTAGAGCAGATGGGGGGGAAAGTTTTTAACCCGGCGACAAGCCACCTCCCCTCAGTGAGGGGACATTTTCTCACACACACACACATGCACGCACTTAGAGCAGAGAGGGGGAAAAGTTTTTAACCCTGCGATGAGCTGCCTCCCCTCAGGGAGAGGACATTTCCTCACTCACACAGAGGGGGGGAAAGTTTTTAACCCGTCCCTGCCTTCAAATAGAGAGAGAGAGAGAGACACCCCGTCAACAAGTTTCAGCCAGCTTTTTTAAAAAAGCAGGGATAGAATCCTCCATCCCACCCGATTTTAAAAGCTAGCAGCCAGTCTTCCAAAAGCATATTTTAAACAGGAAGAAAGTAAAACCAGGATCCACACGGATCCTCGCGGATCCTATGGTTTTTTAAATAGGAAAAACACAAATGAAACATCAAATCACATACCAACTTCTTGCAAAAAGCAGGCACTGGGCTGAGAAGCCAGGAGGAGAGAGATATCTCTTTTCAGTTAACTCTTTCAGCACTGAACGAACTCAGGAGAGGAGCGCAAAACAGCTTGATAGCTGCTCTCAAAGCAAGGGGTTTTTGAAAGAGTTAACACTGAGAAGAGCTTTTCCTCGCTAGGGGAAATATCAAGTTTCAAACAGAGCTCAGGCATTCCCCTGCCTCCGTTGCCAGGGGAACAGATAGTTGGCGCCTGAATGTCTAGCTTCCCAGTCCTCTCACGATCGCCCCAGAGTCCCGACTGCTGGATCGTTTGCCGTGGAAGACAACAATCCACCAGGTCACGATTGGGAGATTGCCATTATCGAGGGTTTTTTTTTATCGTAATCCAGATCGTGCCCATCTCTAGTGGTGACTAAATGACCTATAGTTTCCCCCATTCTACATCAAAATATTTTAAAGTTATAACTTCAGCATATTCTTCTTCAGTGTTAAGGCACCAGAGCTACATGGAACGCTTGAATTTTCTAATGTTCCCCTGGTTCTTAACCTGGGCTGACGCCAAGCTCTTTTAGATCAGTAGAGGTGCTTTCCATCACATCAAGGCTTTCTTGTACCTTTTAATTATTTTTAAAAATCATGTTTGTTTGTTTGTTTGCTATCACATCAGTATACCAATGCAGTCATTTCTGCTGTTCTGAGGAACTTTCTGGCAGATGTGTGAAACCTGCAAAGAATATCTGGGTATGTCTAATTCATGTATTTTTTCTCCTTTGTGATAATATAATTATGGATGGTGTACATGTGGAAGAACCAATAGAAGAACATGGATGCCAGCTCCTCAGATATTGTTTATGAATACATTTCAAAATGAAGTAAAGATAACCAAAAGAACCAATCAAGTCATTAACTAAAATGATTACCAAAGCCTGCTTAGCGAGTTTTATATTTTGACCCCACCCAATACTGTCCTACAAGGGTAGGGCGTCCTATCTAACTCTCTCTATGTTTGAGGTTTCAGTGAACTGCATTTTAATGATTATAAAAGATAACAACAGTCCTTTAGCATAAGGAAACTGACCATCAAGATTTCTCTTGAACTTAATAATGCTCAGGAAAATGGGAACTGAAACAACTCCCATCTTTATGGAAGAAGGGACTTCACCTTTGGATCCCTGCCAGAAAACCACACTGAGATATGAATTGGCTGCGTGTCACATCCTGATTATTGACCAGATGCCTCATTCTTTTGTTGTTGTTGTTAAGGTAAATGGAGCGGCTCACTTCATGTTTTGTCCCCATGCATCAGAATGTGCTTCTACTTTTTGTCTCATCATCTGTCTTAAAATTAAAGACCTAAGCAAGAGACACTTTTAAAGATATAAACAGAAGTGTTAAACACCTATAGGCCCTGTTAATTTCAGCTCCCTTGAAAATGCAGTAATGTGTTACCATCGCTATTCCTTCATTTCTTTTCCTTTTTTCTTTTTTAAAACTGATTTTAATAGCTTTTAATCAGGGACCTCATGTCTTCCAGTTTTTCGGGCTTTATATACACAGGGCAAAGAGCATGAATTCATTGACCTTTGCTCCCCCTCCTTTAAAAATGTGCTATATGAAATTTGAATAACTCTGACATAATACTCATCTGATACTTTTGAATATGCTCTGTTACAGTTCATTTAAATTATTTTCAACTTTGTTTAAATAATATATCACTGGTTAACTATTTACATTTTGTTAAGCACTACGGAGCTCTTTTCCAGCCCCAAAAGAGGTTGAGATGCTATCCAGTACTTATGTCTGAACAAAATGGAATAGTAATTTCATAGCAAAAACACAAAATGTGATCTTTCTAATATCTAATATTAGATATGCATTCCCTTTTCTTGATACTCTTCTATCAGTACTGAATTACTGGCTTTCAAAACCTATTTTTGTCTTTTTAACAATTATTAAGCTGCTTGACTCTTTATGATAGCAAATGCACTTCTATATTGTGGGTAGCATACATGTGCAAAATATTTCAGGATGAATTTTCTCTTAGATCTATAAAGAGAATGCTTAAAATTGGGTAGCTATACGCAGATTACAGTATTCAAATGACCTACTTCTGAGAAGTGCAGAAACAATATTGGAACTTTAATGGGACTACACTGGAGTAACAACTGATGATGACAGTAAAATAATGAGCTGTTAGGGTTGTCCCCTTTTATAATTCTTCTCTGGCACACTCTGTCTCTCTCATAGTCCTTCAAGGGTCAAAGTCTCTAAATTCCAAATGTTCATTAATGACCCCTTTATAAAAGGAAGAAACACTAATATTATCTAAGGGTCAAACCTGGTAACATAAACCAAATCTGGCACAGGTTAGAGGTTCTAAAAGGCCCAAGGCACAAAACTAAAAAATTGAATTTATTATAGAGGAAAGTTTACATAGCATTTAAAAGTAAAAGGCAGAAAATGGCTAAGAATGACGAGAAGCATAGCAAGTAGCAAAATATTAGATTTCTAAAGCAAAAGTCTCTTTATGTTGCATATGGCTTGCATGATTGCAACTTTATTGTACACACATGACATAACTGTTCATATAAAAATAACTAATTCTTCGGATTTTGGAATGATTTAAAACCAGGTCAAAGCAGACATTTTGTCATATATCTAACTAGATAATATTTTTGATGTCAGAGAAAACTGTTATAGTCCACTGTAGGTAGCTTTACTCCTCAGATACCTGGATAATATTAATGGATTTTTAATGGTTTGTGAAGGTTTAAGTATATATGTCAAATTTCATATATTTTATTTAAAATTTTAAAGAAACCCTCATTCATAGATCTTCAAGTTTTACTTCATGCTGAGGTTAGGCAGGTCTCAGATTTCCCATCTAAACCCTTGATATAGAAGTACATAGATAAACATACCACAGAACAGGATTCAGAATGCATTCTCTTTAGCATTGAATGAGCATTGTTGCTTATCAAGTTCAGGATTTATGTGAATATAAAATTATCAGAAAAGCCCACATTTGATTTCAAAGAAGTATTGATGGTGCCTTCTGGTGCGCATGCACGCGCACGCGCACACACACACACACACACACACAGACTCATCTCTTCATCTTTCCCTGTTTCCTTCTCTCCTTCCCACCCATAAACCAACCAGCTTTTTATCTGACCCCATCTTCAGGTATATTTAATATATATTCATTTATATCCTCCTTTTTGCCCAATACGGAACCGAAGCAATTTACATCATTCTCATCTTCTCCATTTTATCCTCTCAACAACTCTGTGAGTTAGATTAGGCTGTGAGTGTGTGACTGGCCCAACTTTACCCAGTGAACTTCCATGGCAAAGTGAGGATTTGAACCTGGGTCTCCGAGATTGTAGTGTGAAACTCTAACCACTACACCACAGTGGCTTTTGTAGGGTAGCTGCTCTTGATCAGTAATGAGCAGCCATACTTGGGAAAGTCATACAAGTATATGGTAGCAAATCACCCGGTGATTGCTGCTAGGCCTGGCCACAATGAAGTCTCCCTCAAAGGCCAAACTTGATATACTCAATTTCAGATTTTGTTGCAAACCTGGGGATTTTTTTAGGTTTGTAGAAAGATTTTTCTTCTATATACATTGCTTCAATTTCTAGATTTTCATATTTAAGTACCCATATATGTGGTCTTGTTACCAATTATATCTATATTGAATAAATTATGCATGGTTTGAAGAAAATTGATAGTAGGATTCAAGGGACATTCAATGAATTTGATAGGTAGTAGATTCAGGACAAAAGAAAGTACTTCTTGACATTTGTAGAACTCACAGTCAAAAGATTGAGTAATGGCTATTTGTTTTGATGGGTTTAAAAGGGGGGGAAGTCACACGAATTCATGGAAGATGGACACATCAATGGCTGTTAATTATGACGGTTAAATGGAAACTTCATATTCAGAGTCAATATTCCTCTCTTTGCCAGCTGATGGAAGGCAGAAACAGGCCTCTCTCCTCTGCTGTGGGCTTCCTGGGTACCTGGTTGGCCACTATGGGAAAGAGATTGTTGGACTAGAGACACTATTGGTCTGATCTACTAGGGCTCTTCTTGGAATCTGAATAAATGAAGTTTCTGCACCTCAGGGATTAGGGGATGGACTTCAGGTTAGACTTCTTATATCAGAAATACTTAACTCCAACATATTTTTAGTAGAAATTTAGCACTGGAGACTTCCTAATTCAGCATCTGTTCCATAAAACATAAACACAGGGGAAGGGCAGTTTCAAGTTGCTTAGAGTGCTATCTTTTGTACAGGAAAAATTAAGATCCTTAACCAGCTTTATTTATAGAAGAAATCATGGCTTTCTCCCAGAGTGATGAAAGTGTCGCCCTAGTCAAACTTCATCAAGTGTAATTACCTTATTCTTGTCCACTTTTCTCTCATTGTGAAGATTAGATAAATTATTCTTTTTCTTGCTTTCCATTCATAATGTAGCCATTTCATTCTTTCACACAGGCAAATGCATTTAAATTGATACATGAATGGCTCTCCATATGGGTTAGGAATTATACTTTTCTGGCAGTATAATCTGCAGAATTTAACTTGCAGCTGCTAAAGGTTTTTGGAATTTCAGTGATCACAGAAAATGGCTTCATATACGTACAATTTAACACTTCACCATTCATTATTAAACACCTGTCACAATTCCTGAATAGGAGGAGCTGAAGAGGGGTACAGAAAATCTTGAAGGGAAAATTAATGGCTAGGGGAAATTTGCTGCTTTTTCTGTCACAAAGAAAGCTGTTTGTATTTATTCAGTTTACATCAAATCCACCTTTTTGGCCCAGTTCTTAGTAGATATTTCTAGGCATGGGGCTTGCACAAATCAGCCTGAATACAAGCTGGCAGTGGCTTCAGAAAGGATGTTTGCATTTAGAATTTTTGATTCAGTCAGCCTTAATCTAACAAGGCAACAGTTGGAACTTGTAAAGACAGCTGGAACAACAAAAGACAGGAAGAAAACAGCAAGCCATGGAATGGTCCTGAAAGAATATCCTTTAACCAGGACAACATATAGCAAATAAAATAATCTCTCTCTCTCTGTGTTCTCACAAGGGAAAGACATTCTTAATAGTAAGAATGAGGGAGGGTTGAAAAGGTTTCACTCTGTGAATTGGTATTAATCTCTGTCCCCAGTGGGTATTTGTGTAAGTTTCAAAGACAGCAAGCAATTCCAAACAGTTTGGCAGTCATTGCTAAAAAGAGGTCTAAGGACAGCTATATAATGCTAAGCAGGATTCGCTCAGCTTTCAAGGGAAGAAGTAAGCAGATTCTCTGGCAGGAGTATAAGCGTTTATACACTGCACAATGGACCTTTATTTTTATGAATATATTGGGAAAAATCAGCTGCTACAAGAAAGGGATAATGAAAAACAAACACAAATGTGATGGGCAGAACTACATTAACGACAGCCAGCATTGCCACAAATACACAATCTGTTTTGAAACAAAAGAATGTGCATAGGAAGAAATAATGTCCTCTTAGGTCATATGACTGCTTTGCACATCAGTTTTGTAATCTCTTATTTTAACTTCAAGAAGACACATCTTGTTCTTGTTCTACAGAAGTGGCAATATAGAAAGGTAAGTTAGGGTTAAAAGACTGTGACTCTACATCGAGAAAAGATAAGAATTAAACCCTTCAAGTCTCTGCTATGACATTTCTTCAGAAGTAAGTACATTTGATGGGTTTAAGCGTGCATGGAACAGTAGCCTTGCAGAGCAATACTAAACACCTTAATTCAGAAGGAAGTCTTCCTGAATTCAGTGGGGTAAGTATGGTGAGTATGGTGAGTATGGGTGGCTCCACACCAACCATTTGTGGCACAATTGCTGTCAATCATATACACAACAGTAATTCCAGATAACATCGGAAAGAAACACTCCCATTCTTTCCTTCCACCCCCATTACACTTCTAATATTTTCAGGAGCGAATTTGTTGAGGTTTATTGTTGTTAGTCTTGGTTTACAAAATTTACAAAATCCAATCAAGATTTACACCATATCTAATATTCAATAGTTTGCTATATGCAGACAACAACAAAAATAATAAAAAATTACTCACAAGTGCTTACTAAATCCCTAACTATATGATAGGATCTTACACAAATTATAGACTAATCAGTCCATTATAAAAATGTGGCACAATTATACACATCAAAAGATAGATGTAACCTTTCTCTCCAGAAATCATAAAAAGGTTCCAACAGTCTGAAAAATCAGCTTGATTTGTTTGTCTATCCGTTGCAATCTCTTTGTATTGGAATTCAACAGAAGCACACGTTCTGTGGAGTGGATGGTCTGTGAACTACTATTCTGGTTGATCCTTCCTATTTATTGCAACTTCCTTTCCTGCCCTTTCTCCAAGCAGGGCATTATTAGCTGCCACAGACCATAGCTGCCCATAACTTCTTTAAGAATTATCACAGTTTCACAGTGGATGGCTGGGGGCGTGGGTAGGGCGTGGAGCTCGGATTTGAATTTGAGACAAAGTTCCTGGATTTTCTATCTAGAGTGAGCTAGAATGTGAGTGTGTCCTTATGAGTGTGGGGCAGCAAGAATTGCTTTCTGTAAATTGAAGGTAGAGGTAATGACTTTTTAACAGGAACATGGAACTAGAACAATATGGTGCTCTGAAGCCAGTTCATGAGTCAGCTTTCTTTAAATAGCACGCTGTTCTTTTACATTCTTTGGCCTCCTCAGCCACTATTCCTGGTCCCTTGAGAAATGTGGCCACTGCCAAAACACCACTTCAATATGGATGACTTCAAATGTCTTTTTATCACTTCTTAGTTGTCATACCTTGAAGTTTGGCATTGCAGATGGAACTGATACATGAATTAATTGCATGAAGGATGTCATGTTTAAATAGCCCCACACAGCCATTGTGTCTGGCTGCAATATGGCTCAGCTGGAACAGGCAAACTTTAGTTTTTAAGATTTTTCTTAAACACTACTAACATTCATAGAAATATGATGCCTGATGGCTTAGGAGAATTAATGCATTCAGATGGCTGGGCAACTTAACTAGAATTCACCCTTCAGCCTCATAAATAGTCTGTATGTCCAGAGATGTAGGTGATATATAGTTTAACCTTTCCCTGTGATCTGTCATTTGCTCTTTCTCTTTAAAGCTAAATCACTTCAGAAATGTGCAAGAGGGAGAAGGCAAGGATAAGTCTTTTTATTTTTAATTAGAGCACACTAAATGGCAATAAAGTAATGTGAATACAGCTGAGACCTCTTAAATCCATAACAGTAAATCTATTGCCGCAACAGGTCCATCCTTTATCTGATATTCATTTAATATCGTTTCTCACCTGACGAGCAATGGTGACATGAATTGGTGCTAATAGACTCTTGTATTTAAATAATTCAATAAAACATCTGGATACGGATGTGCCTTGAGACTTTATGAAGAGAAAGTAGTGTTGTGCCATATAAGGCAAGTAACTGACTCATCTTCTTTGATAAGCAAAATCCAGTTCCTTTGTTGTCCATTTTTTTTCTATAGATACATTTATTTGCATCCATATTTATGAGTGCTCACAATGGGTTACCAGCAGGCAGCACATTTCTGCAAATAAAGAATACAATAGCCAGCCTTCTGACATGACTCCAAAACCTGGAAAATTTAATATAGAGCTTCACTGCCTACATGGTCTTCAGGACACCATTCAAGGTGCTGGTTTTACCTTATACACTCTATAAATAACTTGTTCCTACTAGACCATCATTGCCTGTATTCTTTAACAAACACTGACATCAAATAAATGTTTTAAATGTTAATAAAATAGCACTGGAGAAAGCACAAGTTTCAAACTCTAGATGTCAGCTCATACATCTCTCTGAATAAGTTCTTCCTTTGAACATTACTTTAGAAATGCAAAAGGAGAAAGTGAGACTTTCTTCCTCTCCTCTTTCAGTGACTTGATATCATGGAGGAGAAACTCTACTCATGTTGATCCTCCTCCCCTTAAGAATCATTATCATCTGTAACGTGCTAGTTAAGAGCAAACTACAGGCTGTATTAACCAATGGATAGTGGATAAAGGGAGCTTTTCTTTCTCTTCCATAATATTAGAACTTGGAGGCATCCAATGAAATTGATGGGCGATAGGTTCATGATAAACAAAAGGAAATACTTAGAGAATCATAGAATCATGGAGTTGGAAGGTATCTCCAGGGTCATTTAGTCCAACCCCCTGCACAATGCAGGAAATTCCCAACTACCTCTACTTCTCTACTCAATGAGTAATTAAATTGTGGAATTTACTGACAATGGATGTAGCGAGTGTTGATGCCTTTAAAAGGGAGTTAGACAGGTCCATGTAGGATTGGTCCAACCATGGCTACTTACCATGGTTAGTAAAGGGAGTCTCCATGTTTAGAAGCAGTAAACCTCTAAATCCCATTACAGGAGGCAGCATAAGGGAAGGCCTCAGCCTCTATGCCCTGTTGGTGGTACTCCAAGGTAACAGATTGGCTTTTGTGTGAGTGAGACGGTGCTAGATTGGAAGGACCACTGGTCTGATCCAGTGGGGCACCTCTTATGTTCACTGTCATGATCAGCGAGTTTCTTTCCATGTACCCTGCACTGGTATGTGACTGGGCTGGAGGGCAGAGGACATTATATATCTCATTGTCTGTCCTGTGGAAATAAAAAAAGAATGGACAAATGGCCCCTTTTTTCTTTTGTATTCATTGTTATCGACTATTTCCATTATCTTCTTTTCAGTTTTGGTTTTCCAGATTCATTTATACCAGGTTGTATCCCACAACCTGCCAGTGGAAAGTGCTGGTTGTTGAACAGCTTTCCCTTGTTCCCCTACACTTAGCAGTCCTTTCCAACCCTCATTAATTAATAGAGGTTGGGGGGACCATGGTGGGGAAAATGCTATCTTTTTGCATCAACCTAACTGATGCTTCAGGAAGATGGAGGAGGTAGCAGTTCCCCACCCTTTCCCCTTGCTAGTATGACTATTTGGCTATTAGTCAGTGCAGATCATGTGACCCAAGAAATATTTTCCTGAGCTTAGAAGGGGCTGCTGTGTTAGGAGGGGAAGAAGGGAAGATTCTAAAACCCAGTGTGAAATTATTACAGATGCAACCAACCCTTTGTATGTGCACATTGTATAATTTTATATACATTGCATACAGTATTTATATTTATAGTGTATACCTATATATCTACCCTATATAATCCTTGCTGATTTATTAATGCATAAATAATACTGAAAATGTGTTAATTGAACAGGGAGGAAATCTGCATAAGGAAACAAAAAGTAATATGATAATTAAGAATCACAGGTTCAGTTCCCTCAAGGGAAATGTGAAATAGAAACGAAGATTTCAATAGCAGTGATGAGAAATTCATTAACATTCCTAAGGGAGTTTCAGGCATATAGGCAGGAGGCTACCAAGAGAGCATGCCACATGGCAGAGGAGGTTTTGAGTGAATGTTTGAGTCAAAAAAAAGAAAGGAGAGTCTGGGGGAGAATAGTCAGAAAGAGCAGGAAGAGAGGGAGAGACGAGGAAAAACAGAACTAGAAAGTGCATGGGAAACTAAAAACAGAAGGTTGCAGAAGAATGTCAAAGCATGTTAAGTACTATATTCCATTTAGATAATATGTTTGCAAAAGTAGACACTAGTGTTCCAGACCAGCATCTATGTGCATTATTCCTAATCATTTCAATGAACAGATCCTATCAGACCATTCAAAGATCAGTGTCATATATGAAAATGAACAAGAAATCTTTCTAAGCAGGTGAATTCAGTCTGTGGATTGTTTCTGAAAGAGGTCACTATTTCATTTTATAAAGGTACAGGAAGTGGCCACAGTCATATGGAAAATGCATTCCCCTGTGTCTTTAAAACTGTTCCTATTGTTCCCCTACATCTTTTAGAATCTGTTCTCGTAGAAGGATCTGCAATCAACATTTTATCAACCACAATTTGAGCTGAATCACAAACCATTTGGAATCTAAATCAAACAAAATGATTTCTGATGTTCAGAAAGGGATGGAAGCCTTTAAATCTGACTGTTATTTGGACACAAGGGTTTCATGAGGGGAGGAGGGTAGTAAAAGGAATGCCACACAACAGTTAGCCAGTCTTCTCACTAGACTTGATAATCCCAATTTGTAGTCTGAGTCTACATTTTCAGCCAATGGTTATGCCAGCTCACAAGCTCTGGAAGAACTTTCTGAATTCTTATTCTATAGAAACACAAGTCTTGTTTGCCTATGCAGCCACAAAAGGCTTTGTTTGTACCTACTGGAAGAAGGCAGGACCGAAAGGGTAGGGATAAAAGCCGGAACAGGCTGGAATGGGTCTGCTTTGTGTTGTTCCATTGTGTTCCAGGAGAACTGGAGTGGGAAGCATTAAAGACACTGCAGAACAAGATTTGAGAAGTGAAAACACTGAACTGGCATGCTTTTATTAATCCTTTCCCTGCCCAAATGCTCCCAGAATACCACGGAACAGGCCAGAACAGGCAGTAAAGAAATCATAGGACCACAAAAAACAGTGGGAAGCATTAAAGACACCGGAGAACAATATTCTATAAATGAAAATACTGAACTTTATTAACCCTTTCCCTGCCAAAATGCTCCCGGAACAGGCACTAAAGAAAAGATAGGACCACAATAAAGAGTGGGAAGCATTAAAGACAAGATTTGAGAAGTGAAAACAATGAACTTGCAATGCTTTTATTAACCCTTTCCCTGTCAAAATTCTCCCGGAACACAACAGAACAGCATGAAACAGACTGGAATGGGCACTAAAGAAATGCTAGAACACACCCATAACTCATCCCTACCTTTTTATGGAACTTGGCAACCCCATATTTCAGACAGTTTCTGTGCAATGTTTGAGCAAGTGGAAGAGCTGATGGCTAGTTTGGATGGATTGTAACCTCCATGTTTAGTTCAATATTTTTCAGCGAACAAGGGTACACCTGATATTTGTATAGACATATGTGCTGTCTTTAAGTGTCTCCTGGACATTCCATACCATGAAAAGCTTCAACTGTCCATTTCCTCTATTAAAGGGACAAGACATTTCTCTCCAGAACTGTGGGTAAGCCTAGCTCCAGTTCACTTTGTCTTTAATGATTCTCATAGTTTTTTGCGGTACTAGCATTTCTTTAGTGCCTGTTCCAGCCTGTTTTGTGCTGTTCCATTGTGTTCCGGGAGAATTTTGACAGGGAAAGGGTTAATAAAAGCATTGCAAGTTCATTGTTTTCACTTCTCAAATCTTGTCTTTAATGCTTCCCACTCTTTATTGTGGTCCTATCTTTTCTTTAGTGCCCGTTCCGGGAGCATTTTGGCAGGGAAAGGGTTAATAAAGTTCAGTATTTTCATTTATAGAATATTGTTCTCCGGTGTCTTTAATGCTTCCCACTGTTTTTTGTGGTCCTATGATTTCTTTACTGCCTGTTCTGGCCTGTTCCGTGGTATTCTGGGAGCATTTGGGCAGGGAAAGGATTAATAAAAGCATGCCAGTTCAGTGTTTTCACTTCTCAAATCTTGTTCTGCAGTGTCTTTAATGCTTCCCACCGTTTTTTTGTCATCCGATAATTGTTTAGTGCAAGGGTTAATAAAAACATGATAGTCTAAAATATTGTTCTCCAGTATCTTTAACACATCCCACTCTTTTTTGTGGTGTCACTATTTGTTTAATGCCTGTTCCAGTCCTTCCAGCCTGTTCCAGCTTTTACACCTTCCCGGGCTGAAATAAAATTTCAAAGATTTATCATGTAGGGTCTGGTATATCTTAGGAATGATCTTGAGTCTGATTAAGGAGTGAATGAAGAGAGTTTATTCAGGAACTACAACTTTGACAGAAAGGAGAGAAACAGAATAGATACTCTCTCAATAAACTGGGAGGAGGAATTTCCGGGAAGAAACAGGAAGCAGGAAGCAGTCGAAGAATACCAATCTGGAGACATGCAAGAAGGACAGAAGAGAGGGGGAAAGAAGGATCCCACTCTGCCATCTATCTAACTGTCTGACCCGCTGCCCCTTTCAGGTATTCTGTTTCTTCTGCCTTCTCTGTACACAAGACATTGTATTTCCAACATATCATTCCACCCCTTCCCAGTCCCAGTAGAATGCCTGCCTCTCAAAGCCTTTTTCTGCATATTCTGTCAAAAAGGCATGGCAGATGTTGTGGTGGGAGATAGGGATGCAGAGTATATTGTTTACCCCATTGCAATAGGTAAGTAGTTCTAGCCAGGCTACATGTTCTGCAAGAGAAGGAGGAGAAAGCTTTGCCCGTACTAATTGGCTGGCAGACATTTAGTTAGAGACCCGTTGTTGTTCTTGTTGTTAATGTCATTTATAATCCACCTTTCTCACTGAGACTGGAGTGGCCAGTCTCCTGGTGGGGCTTAGAGATCGCCCAGAATTACAACTAATCTTCAGAATACAGAGATCAGTTCACCTCAAGAATTTGGCTGCTTTGGAAAGTGGACTTTATGGCATTATACTCCGTCAAGATCCCTTCCCTCTCTAAATCCCATCTTCCCTGGGTTCCACCACCAAATATCCAGGAATTTCCCACTCCAGAGTTGGCAAACCTACTCAAGTTTTCAGTCCCCTATGATAGGCTGTCTGGTGGCTACCATTGGATATCATGAAATAAAGCAGGGGTGGGTGTCTATTTTTAAACCAAGCCAGTGGAGCTCCTCTGGAGCATTCAACATTTTTATTTTTATGTTTTTGCTACCCTTTCTGGCATCCAGTGTTGGCGTTAGGTTGAAAGAAAAGCAATAAAAGTCCCTTGGTAAGATAGAGGGAGAGTTTGGCTCTGCCCTCCTACATATTCTGTCTTCTGCTAAAGGATGTAAAAGCTCATGCCAGTTCATGGTCTCTTGTGCCTACTTTGCAAATCACTACATCCTGTCAGTACATTGATTACAACTCACTACATTTGTTTTATTTGCCTGTGGAAAGGGAACACTTTCTCCTGTCTTCCTGAAATGAGATATGTGTGTGTGTGTGTGGCTAATGAATACAGTTCCTGACAAGTTCATCCCAGTTGGAAGGGGTAGGTTACATGGAAATTTGCTTCACACTTAAACCACTGAAAACAGCTGTTAGATTTTCTCATATATGACAAGCTTTTATTTTGATATTATTTTTATTTATTGAAAGCTATATAACCTGCTTTTCTCCCCTACGAATACAGGCAAAGGCAGTCCTTCAGATATGTTAGCCTCAGGTCATGAAATCTTTAAAGGTCAAAACCAACTGTTTCACTTGAACTCAGAAACATATTGGTAACCAATACAAATATCTTAATACAAGGGAAATATGATCCCAGCGGATCATATATTAAATAGTCTGACTCAATAGTTTTAAAACAAAATATCCAGTCCAGATTTGATTTCCCCTCCCGAGACTGTTACCCTCACATTATAAATTTCATTCACTGGCTCATCTTCGTGCATCAGTGTTAGCAGCACCAGGGGGGCGTTCTTTGGCTGACTTATTAGATCCCCTCTGTAACACTTTCTGTTCTTCTTCTTCTTCTGACACATTTTTAATTGCTCATTGGGATTTGCAGCTAAGCTTTCATTTTGCATTTACAGAACAAAGATCTCTTTATTTTGAGAAACGTAGTCGAGACAAATGCACTTTCCATTTAGCAGACACATTCACCAAACCTTATGAATACTCACAAAGGAAGTTTACAAATACTGAGAACTGAGCCAAAGGAGTTCATCCATTAGTTGTAGCGGAGTGTGTCTTGGTTGTGCAGTCATGTATGTACAATTTTTTCCCTATTTCCAAAGATTTGTAGAGTATTAATAAAGATATGTCCCCATTGTGCTATGCTTACATTTAGGGTTTGTACAGCATGTCTCATGTCCTAGTTGCATCTTGTTAGAAGTTGCCCTCTATCCCTAGCTTCTTAAATCAAACAGTCCAAAGGGATTCTTCTAATGGGAATAGCATGGGTCCTTCTGGACTATATTTTTCAGGATGTCAGACATTAAACATAGGTTCAATACTTTGATAAGCCCTCTTAGAGATTCCAGTGCTTCATTATAAATGACCCTGTGAGGTGAGTGTTAGCAGGCAGCGTGCTATTTATCTTGTAATTGGTGTTCTTTTGAATTTTGCCTAGGCCTCTGTATAACCATTACAACACAGAAGAAGTCAATGGAACAGCATTTTTTAAACAAAACATTCCTACACAGTTGTTCATATAAGAACCAGCATGGTGTAGTAGTTAGAATGTCAGACTAGAATCTGAGAAACCTGGGTTCAAATTCCTACTCTGCTATGGAAGCACGCAGGATAAACTTGGCCGAGTCACATCTTTTCAGCCGAACCTACCCCAAAGGGTTGTTGTAAGAATAAAATGGAGGAGATGAGAACAATGTAAGCCACTTTGGGTCCCCATTATGGAGAAAGAGTGTAAATGAAATGAATAAATAAACGTGTAAATCCGATAGACCATGGACCCGTATCTGTGTTAACTCTATTAAGTTATACAGAGCTGTGTCTACACACCACTGAATATTACTCTATCGTTGCTCTATAGAAATCACACAAGTTTTTAGGAAACAATGCAAGACAGGCTTGTTTCCAAATGTGTTTCAGTGATGTTTCATGGTATTTGTAAAATAATACTGATTTGAGTTTTCTGTGGAGTTTTGTGGCATGGGTTAGAATGAATTTAATTTTCATCAACAGTCTTGATTGTCCTGCTGAAATAATTTCATTTGCATATAACACTGAGATTTGTGGGTTGAGTCTTTTTGTTATCTTCCTCACCATAATGTAAAAAGGTCAAATCAATAAAAGTTAGGGGAGAATAATAGAGGAAAATAATAAAAAAACAAATCTTTCCAAAGCAAAAGTTGTCTGGATGAGGATACTTCTTAGAGTTTGGTCAGACAAGCTCAGGGATTTTCCAAAGATCTAAAGCTTTTCTGGAGATGCCCATGGTTTCCTCCAAAATCCTTTCCTTAAAAATCAATTTTCCTTAAAAATCACCATTTTGGGTGTTTATTTAGCAGTTTTTGAGCTGTACTTTATGTCCAGGTCTTAGACAAAAATGAATTTTTGTAGAAAATAGATTCTATGCATATTAAGAATTTCATTTTACATACTATTATTTCTTAAGGAAGTGGAAGTTTGCTTCCAACTGATCTCCATATCAGAAGCTACTGTTTGCATGTACTCCTCCCTCCCCTCTCCACCTATATATCTGACCGGTTTCTTCTTGCCCTCCATGCATCTGACGAAGAGAACTGTGATTCTCGAAAGCTTATGCTACAATAAAGTTGGTTAGTCTTAAAGGTGCTACTGGACTCTTTTTGATTCTGTCAAAAATTCTGTAAGCTTGCCCTTCCATAATGCTCAATGCAGTTTATAACAGAACAAATATTTGTACAGTAACTGTTTCATATACCCAAGAAATAAATCCAAAAGATTCTACTCAAGAAAAGTACACTGTTCAGTGAAACAAATGATGTACAGTGTTCACAATTAATACAGATCCAGTACCTCAGTGGAACAGGTTATAGTGTAGGCACTCAAAGATGATTTTTTTGCTTGCCTTCTAGAAGGATGTAAGGGATTAAACCTTCCAGAGGAACTATGGAGGTCCATTTAATAAAGGACAAGTGACAACTGAAAATACCATGGCAATATGTACCACTTAGAGGACTGAACATAGTTAAGTTGATACGAAGCGTCCTTCAGGGGTGGGTTCCCAGGCCATGAAGGGTTTTTGAGGTAAATACAAAAATCTTGAATGGAACCAAGATGCCTTTAGGTAGCCTATGAAGCTCTTATGGGCATAAAAGGCACATAGTGGATGGTCCCAGTGAATAAATGGACCATCACATTTTGGACTGATTAAAATTTCTGAATTACCACCTCTGTCTGTCTCTCTATTTGCCTGCCTATCTATGTCTTTGTGATTCACCATTGCCTGAGCAACTATAGCTAAATGTTGACTTTTTTTAATGCTGTACTTGGTGTATAATTACATGTTTAACAATATTATTTGTTACAGACCTCTGTACACCTCATTTAAAATATGTCCCCATGTGCTGGAGAAGTTATTTTCGGATCCAAATCACATTTCTATTACTCTTGCTTGAACAGTTACATGAACAATATTTAAGTATCTTAACATTTTTAGAGTTTTGTTAAATGAGGCAGTTCAATTATATTTTAATTGCACTATACATTGCAATAATATTTGGTATTATTTAGGCTTGAATCCATTATATACCTGATGGGCAATGTGTTGTGCATGCCAAGAAGAATATTTTAACAAAAAGAATAATTTATTATAGACAATTGGCTAAATTTCAATCAATGAAGGAGCAAATCACTTGCAGAAAGAAGGATGGGAAAAGATTGTTTCTTACTCCCAGACGGCTGGCTGACTTCCCCACCATGACAGCAGAGCAGGAGTAAGAGGTTTTTGGTGGGATAGGCATTTATCCAGAGACCTTGCAGGCTTGCACACAAGGAGAGGTCACTGAGGGACACCAGCATGCATAGATGATTTACCTTTGATCTGGGCTAGTGGCCAGCTTGGTGCAGGTTCCTTCCTTTCCCCACAGAGAGGTCACTTCCCTTTCTCATTCACAGATACTTGCTGGGATTGGGATTTAAGAGGGGCCTTGTGCAGGAGGCATAAGCATCTTGGTGTGAGCCAAAGGTTGAGAGCACAAGGGCTATTGGCCTAAGGTGCACAGCTGGGGTGCAGACATCACCTGTACCAAGTGGAGGAGAGGAGAGGAGAGGAAGAGCACCACCAATTACATACGTGCTTACCTGGAGCAGCTGGAATGGAAACATTACCTGTTGGACAATGCTTACCTAAACACACCATGACTGTAGCTCTAGACTGTTGTTTGAGTTCTTTATGGCAATTTGCATATTGAATATGGGGTTTTTGCTGTGCATTTGTGAGCTTTATTTGCCTGGTGCAGGGTGTATGTTAAATGTAATATTCCAGTGCAGATGGAAGCTGGGAGATACGGGAGTAGGATTTATCAGAGATGGCCATTTTGGGGTGAAGATGCTAGCTGCTTATCTGACCTCTCTAGCATTCTAATGGTAAACAATGCAAGGGCCACTACCTCTCCCACTGCTGCACTAATATTATACAATCCCAGGTCTGTAAGGAACAAAGCTGCACGCCTTACTTAAATGCTGCAGGAAGAGGAAATAGATGTGGCTTGTATAACAGATACTTGGTTGGAAGAAAATGATGTAGTGTGTATGTCCAAATTAACTCTGCCTGGCTATGCAGTCCTACACCAACCTTGCAAATGCCGAAGAGGATGAGTTGCTATTATACTTTCTGAGCCATTCAAGTTCCACAAACTTCCAGTGCAAACGATAGCTGGCATTGATTATATGCTCCTTTCATTGGGAAATAGTGATATTCTGTTTATTTATTGACCACCCAGCACCCCAGTAAGCACTCTTTCTCAGCAGGCAAAGCTGGTCTCAGATGTAGTGTTGGAGACATCTAGATTGATTGTTTTGTTCATGCTAAATGCTCTGTTCTGGGTTGTCCCAGGAATTTATAGCTTTCCTGGCAGCCATGGGCCTCTCTCAAATAGTGATGGGCCCCCACACATAAAAGAGGCTACACCTTAGACTTAATATTTTGGACTGAGTCTTAGAAGGGAGGTCTTGTTTCAGGGTTGCAGATTTGGCCTGAACTGTGGTCTGCTGATTATTTACTAGAGGCAAAAGTAAATATGGCCCCAACACCCCACCCCCAATAGAGGACCTATTAAAATGGTTTGGCCACAAAGGCTAATGGATTCTTCTAGATTCCAAAATGCCCTGAGGGGTTTTAGGTTTCCAAAGAATTGCTTTGGAATTGCTGTGGTGGGAGCTTGGGATGTGAAGCTCTTCAAAGCTATTGACAACATTGTTCCTCATTGACCTCTGCAACGCTTGGGATGGAAGCCAGCCCCATGGAAGACATCTAGAAAGATGCTGGTGGAAAACTCGTGCCCATTGAAAGACCTATGAAGCAATGATGAGAATAGCAAAGAATTGATATTTCTCTACAACCAGTACACCAGCTATTTTACAAATCCTGGTTATTCAAGGTACCTAGACATCTTCTAACTCCTAAACCTGAAACTTTACAGTATCAAGAACAGACAATTAGAAATGATGCCTTTGCAAAGTTTTATGTCAATAAAACAGCACAAATATGCTCTGATCTGGATGCCAGCTATAATATAAGTGAGGTGGAAGAAATGCTTCATACAGTGTCTGACTGACATGTTGACCACTTTAACCCAGTTAAATGTTGGTTGTTAACAGGATCCTCGCATCTGTGAAGACCACAGCCTATGCTCTGGATCCTTGCCCATCTTGGCTGTTAAAATCATGTAAGGACCATATAAACAAACACATGAGGTCTATCATAAATCAGTCACTAGCTCAGGTCACATTCCCGTGGATATTCAAATAGGCGGTTATTCACCTGCCAACTAAAAAAACATCTCTAGACCAAAATGATGTTGCCAATTATCACCCAATCTCCAATCTGCCCTTTCTGGGCAAAGTGATTGAGAGAGCTGTAGCTGACCAGCTCTGAATACCTCTGGTGGTTTGGATCCTTTTCAGTCTAGATTCAGGCCAGGCTATGGGACAGAAATGGCTCTGGTGGCTTTAGTTGATGACCTCCATCTGAATGTAGACAAAGACCATGCTTCTTTGTTGCTCCTCCTGGATCTATCTGCAGCCTTCAGTACAGTAGACCACACCATCTTGCTGAAGCATTTGGAGGCAGAAATAGGTATCAAGGTTTTAAATCAGTTCTCATGGAATAGACTCAAAGGGTTGCTGTTAGAGACCCTTTGCGAGTGGGAATTATCTTGCGGGGTTCCACAGAGCACAATCTTATCCCCCATGTTATTCAACCTCTGTGTAAAGCCTTTAGGAGAACTCTTTTGTTGCTATGGAACTGAATGTCTCCAGTATGCAGATGACACCTAACTCTATATCTCACTATCTAATCAGCACAGGATGCAGTAGAAATCTTGGGACACTGCTTGACAGCTGTGGTCAAATGGATGATAGCTAACAAACTGAAATTGAACCCAGACAAGACAAAACTGATGCTGGTTGGGAAGATCTTGAAGGACATTGTACTCCCCACTTATGATGAAGTTCATCCGACCCTTGTAGACTCACTTAGGAACCAAGAAGTTATACAGGATCCAGCGCTACTGCTAGAAAAGCAAGTTAAGGCAGCTACAAAAAAAACTTTCTACAAACTTAGTCTAGCCTGGAAGATGACCCCCTACCTCGACATGGCTGATCTGGCCACCTGGATCCACGCCATTGTAACATTAAGTCTTGATTACTGTAATGCACTGTACATAGGTCTCCCCTCTGAGACTCCAGTTGGTGCAGAACACTGCAGCTTGGTTGTTATTGGGAGGTAGGAGAACAATGTATATCAGTTTCATTCTGCAGTCATTCCATTGGCTTCCTATTAGCATAATTCAACTACCGATTATCACATACAGAGCTTTTCATGGCCTTGGTACTTCATATCAACAGAACCTCAACTCTCTCACACTATGTTCCACCATGACAGCTTTGTTCATCTGAACAGGGCTGCCACCTTGCACATGGGCAACCCCCCCCTAGCTGCTCATACACATGCATTTTCTATGGTGATCCCCACCTTATGGAATGGTCTTCCTAGTCAGGCTCCTGGTTTTCCACAAACTATGTAAAACTGATTCATTCAAGAGGGCTTTTTATTCAGACAGGAGGGTTGTATTATAAGGAAGCTGTCTCAAAGGGATACATTAAGTAAAGAGATAGTAGGGCTATACTATTATGTATTGTCTGTTGCTGTAAGCATGACCCTACTGGATAATTTCTATGTTGTCTAATATGTCAAGCTTAGAATTGTTTATAGTCTGTTTCAGCATTTCTTCAACAGTGTATTGAATTCTTTCTAGTTTTAAATCTTCACAGATTTGCATGTATATACCCTATTACATGTGTATTGAAATGTTTTTGAAACTTTACTGATCCACACTACATAATCCATTTTAAATCTCAGCAAGAAAGGAGGATTATAATAACATAAATTAAAAAATAAATATACAAATATTAGCGATTGGAAAATTAAGAATTAACCTAACATACTACTGCTGCACCAAACTAAGGATGCAGACCTTCAACCTTTTTCACAGAAAGAAATATACACAGAAGCTTCTAAAGAGACCTGTTGTAAAGGACTGTATTATAAACTTCTGTTTTCTTACCAGCGGTTTTATGACAAGCATACTTCTGCTTTTTTGAACTTGCTGCAACTCATGAAGATCATGCAACTGAAGCGAAGGCATTTCCACAATTCCCAGTCATCATCATCCAGTAGCTTATCTTTCCCCACTGTTCCTTTGTTTGTTTAGATATTAATATCCTGCTTTTCCTCCCAATGGGGACCCAAAGGGGTTTACAGCATCCTTCTCCCCTCTCCCCTTTGATCCTCACAAAAGCAAGCCTGTGAAGTAGGTTTGGCTGGCCCAATTTCACCCAACAAGTTTCCATGGCAGAGTGTGGATTTGAACCTGGGTCACCAAGGCCCTAGTCCAGCACTCTAACCACTCCACAACACTTGTTATTCAGAAGAAGAAGGAGAAGAGTTGTATGCAGGCATTTGGAAAATGTCAGAGAGAAGGCAGTAAGTATGATGTGGGAGGAAGAGAACGAATGGCCACAACAAGCCTTAGCTCACTTGGAAAAGCTACTGCATGCTGATCATGGCCACAGATGGTGGGGAAGAGGATTATTCTAACAAAATCTGGTGGGAACTGTCTTGGACACCATAATATGAATAGCAGTGGAGGACTGAATGTAAGAGTGCAGAAACTATTTATATTAGAGCTACTTTTTAAGCAAACACATAAGTGACATTTTTCTGAATACTAGTATCTTTGGGTGTCAAAATGCCTCATCTTTCAGCAATTTGGGCTGTGACTGTTATTAGCTCAGGAATTGTTTGAAACTGTTTGCTTATTCAGGGAGTGCTGCCTTTCCCGATTTAACGTTATTTGCTCTCAGTCACCTCCATATACCTAACTCTAATTGGCTACATAGAGTCATGAGGTCATTTTGTTCTCTACATGATCACCAATTAGGTGGGATGACCCTTGTTCTAGGAAGCATTACCCTCTGTTTTACTTGGCCTCATTTGTTCTCAGTAAAATGAAATGACACCAAGTGGGACACATGGGAAGCCAAGTGACTAGTCTGACAATTAAGATGGTATTTAAGAAATGCTTCCTAAAAGTACTACTTTCCAACCACCAAATCACAATGGAATACTTGGTGCAGCACTACTGAATATTTCTCAGCTGTTTTGGAAATAAAAATCCACTATGATGCTCCATTGAAAACTTGTTTATAAATAAATTGCCTTATTTCAGAATTATAATACAGTCCTGCTATAGACTAAATGAAAAAAGCAGGGTCCGAACTCTTTTCTGTATGGTGTTAAGCTCATCACTTATGTAACACAATGCCTGATATGCAAGAATGTTTAAATATATTTCAGTACCTCCAAGTGTCAGACACAATTTTTGTCAGTAATGGAAGAGTGGAATAGACATTACCATTTCTAAAACGCCATTTTCTAAACTACCAATTTTCATTCTCATTTTAAAAGGCTTTTTATTGCTTTGACAATTTCCATACCTCCAATGAGTAAAAAAAAATCCTCTGAATTCAAATAAATATTTATTTTGGTTTTGCTCTACTTGTTATAGGAAGAACATACAGTTTCACTCTTACTTTGTCTGTAGATGTTTGGAATCAAAGAGTAGAAGGAAATAAGGCAAATATATCAAAACCTTTTATTATCTTGGAGAGTTCAGACAGCTTATTTATATTATAGAACTATCTTTGTCTTCAGAATAACGTATTATGACCTCATAGAGATGGATATCACAAGAAGGCTACAGTTTCAGTTAGAAGATACACATTCTAGCTTAAGGTATATGATAGTGGTTGAGGCTTACACATCTGTTCACAGATGATAGTCTGCTACTCCAGAATCATATTTTCAAGTGGGGGTTAGCTGCAGGGTTGCCATACCCTGCTCCGAACTGGAAGATTTATTTAAAGGGAGAAGACTTTGGAAGATAAGACATAGGTAACTCTTGGTAATAGATGGATGGATGAAAGGAAGGAAGATCCAGGAAGTCATCACATGTAGCATGTAGGTATTTGGTAGAATATATTTATCATGAATACATTTTTGAGATAATCACTTGCTTGGAGTCAGGCAAGGACTGAAAGCTGTGCTGAAAATATTATTAGCAGTTTGGTCAAATGAACAGTGCAGTCCTAAGCAGACACATCCTTCTAAATCCATTAATGTACTTAGGAGCGTATCAGGTCAGTTTAGGATTGCACTGGAAGTCCACACATACATAGGCAAAGAAGAAAGCTGGACCCCAAGTACATTAGGTACTGCAAGGGAGGCACGTAAAATTAGCACTGAAGACTTAAAATCTACTGACAAGCCTTAAAGACATGAGGTTAAAGTTGCCAGTTTTTTTTAAAAAAATGCCCCTTATTGCTATTCTTTTACAATAGCTTGATCAGCAGACATTTAGCGGATGACTATACTTATGTCCATGCTGTGAAAATCTTCATCTGCTGATTTCTGCAGATCAACTTATTGATAAAGGCCATTAATTTACTTTATTTTGCAGGTCATCTGGCAACCCAACTTGAAATACTTAAAATATTTTCCCATTCATCATATGTATTGCTATTGATGAAATGCATAGAAATGTATGTTATGTGCTATTGAAATATTATAACATCTGAATTGAAATACAATAGGGTGTGGAATACAAAGTTTTTTTGAAACTCTAACTCCTACTTTTATGTTCGCAAAGGCTGGTAAATATATAATGATCTAAAAAGGCAAGGAGAACAATATGTACACATGAATCTTCTTACAAACCACACTTGTTCACACATTGTATTCTTTTCCCCCGTGTATTTGTGCAACAGTCCTACAGATCTTGATACAGATATTCAGGGCACATTTAACCCACCAGGAAATATGTCCTATACTTATCAGCAGAACCTCTAATCATTTGTGTGAATGTGATTTTCTACTATGCAATCTAGTTTTATGGAAGTAACGCTCTCAGGGAAGAACTGCATAAAAACAACGGCATGTTGCTACCATGCATTACCAGGATGGCTTATGCAGTGAAAATAACTGGCTGACCAGATGGTGAGTGTCTAGGCGAATGTCTACGGTTTGGCAGACACCCAAAACTCATTGAACCCACTGCCCTCTTCTCTAATAAACAGTATAATCCCAGCTGTGTTAATATAGAGATTCCCGTTTAAGAGTAACTTTCTTTATAATTGGGTGAGACATCGAGATACATTCTTTGGTCTGCGTGACTAATGCCGCTCTAGCATGACTTCTACAATGATCAAGTGGCTGTTAAAGAAAAAAAACCTGTTAACCTTTTCAAAACAGCATGGCTAGAATGAAAGGTACAGTGGCATCCTGGGGTGTAAAGCATATGGGTGAGAGATCATCATGAGACCAGTGGCAATGGATTATTATTTATTTATTGCCTGAAATGGATTTGAAGGATGTTTGGAAACAAGGGATAGCTTCTCACCTTTTGGAATAATTACTCCAAATGAAGTGCAAGCTTTAGAGGAAGATTTTCTATGCAAATGTAGAATACAGGCAGTAATACTTACAAAATTAAACAGAAGTTCAGTGGCACCTTAAAGACTAATTAAAAAATTATTGAAGGGGAGGGGGAATGAGAGGAGTTGGGGCAGAGAGATCTTGGCATGGATCTCATAAATCTCACAGAAGTGAGTCTCTGTGTAGGGAACTGAAATTGATTTAAGTTGTTATATATATATTGTATAATGACCGAGGTCTTTTAGATTAGTCTTTATGATGGAACTGGAACAGTACACTTACACAGCAGCTCCTCTGGAGTAATACTTATAGTCTCCCCCTCTACTTTAAGGCTGTTTAATCATCTCAGAAAATGTCCGTTCCAGTCCTATTCCCTGCTTTAATAGTTACATTAGGCAATAGAGTGCGCTGATTATGTATATATTATTAATACTTGTTCATATTGGAACTCCCAACATCTGCTTGTTTTAATTACAGTTTACCTCTGTAAACAATTGATTCATATCCTGATCAATAGTATTTGGGATGAGATGATCATTCACCATCATCTATCTTTCTGTCTTTTGTGTGTGTGTTTGCTTATTCTTTGTAATGGGGGGAAGCTTCAAGCCTCTGAGGATACCCAGCTCTATCCAAATCACTTGGTGATTCTGTAGGGGTCCTAAATCAGTGCCCATCTGCTGTAGTTATTTTTTTTTATTTTACAAGATTTATACCCTGCCTTTCTGTCCTCATAAGGGCCACCCAGGCAGCTAACAAAAACATAATAAAATCACATCTTAAAAACTATGAAAAAACCAATAAAAGACACATAATTAAAGCAATTACCAGAACTAAAATACATACAAAAACATAAAAACAAAATTAAACATTGGGCAGAAAGGAGGGTCACTGAGAGAATGCCAAACAACAACAACAACAACAAAAATCTTCACTTGCTGGCAGAAAATTGCAACAGAACTAACAGATGAATCTTCCTAGAATTTCAGATTTTTAGTGCCATGACTTAGAAGAGTCTCTCCTTTAGGCTGCCACCAATTTAAGACCAGAAGATTGGAGGGGGGGCACCTGAACCTGGGCCTCTGAAGATGACCACAGTGGTCGGATATGTTCATAAGGGAGTGGGCAGTCCTTCAGGTATATATAGAGCCTTAAAAGTCAACACTAGCACCTTGAATTCTGCCTGGAAACAAATTGAAGCCAGAGTAGATGAGCCAAGACTGGAGTGATATGTTCCCTATGACCCACTCCAGTCAATATCCTGGCAGCAGCATTCTGCACTAACTCAAGTTTCTAAACACTTTTTATGGGCAGCCCCACGTAGACAGCATTGCAATAGTCTCATTTATATATAACCAGTTCATGTACCACAGTGGCCACACTTTCCTGCTCAGGAAAGGCCGCAGCTGACTAAACGAAGCTGGTAGAAGTCACTTCTGGCCACAGCTGCCACCTGCTTATCCAGCAGTTGGCCTGGGTCCAAGAGCACCCCAGACTATGGATCTGCTCCTTTCAAGAGGCATGCAACCCCAGCTAGAACACTGACACATAAATCCCAGGTCAGATCTTCTACTCACTTCTATCTTCAGTTTATCAGCCATCCACACTAAAACTGCTGCCTGTCACTGGTTAAACGGCTAAGAGTGAGCAACTTGAAATTGAATCCTGACAAGACGGAGATAAGAATGTCTGGGAAGGGCAATATCTTGAAGGACATTCTGCTTCCCACCTTTGATGGGGTCCAGCTGACAATTAGACTAGATCCAGCTTTATTGCTTGAGAAGCAAGTTAATGCAGCCGCAAAAAATATGCTTTCTTCCTTCTTCATTTAGCCCAGAAGATGGCTTTCTACCTTAACTCAGCTGATCTGGCCCCATGGATCCATGTAAAAGTTACCTGAAGGCCTAGGTCTGCCCAGAACGTCAACATGAAACCACAGTTGGTTCAAAAAATGCTGCAGATTGATTACTGTTGGGTGCATGCATGTCACACTTGTTCCATGGTCACTCCCTTGATTACTAGGTTCAGTTCAAGGTTTTGGTTATTATCACTACAAATCCCTTAATAGCCTTGGATCCACACATTTGCAGGACCACCTCTCTCGCAACAGTTAATCTATAACAGCCTCATTCATCTGAGCAAAATCTGAAGATGCCACCCTATGAATGAGTATGATCAGCAACTGCCTATTCAATACATTCTATGTGGTGGCTCCTGCCTTGTGGAATGGTCTGCCTGAATCTCATGCTGCAGAATGTGGAAACAGAAATGTTCAGGAAGGCATTTTCATAAAGTGATTAGAACTTAGTTCAATGGATCAGCCTGGGAGGGTGCTTTTATAGGATAGGACTTAAGCCTACTGCAATGTTTACTGTAGGTATCATCGTGGTTTTTTTTTTTTTGCATTGTCTGACCTTTGTAAATACACTTTCTGCATTGATTATGATATATCTTGCCTTAGGCAGTTTGCCTTGGCTTCTAATTCTATAATCCTAGTCCTATTTCATTGTTCACTGAATGTTTCATGCTGTTTGATTGCATTAGGTTTATATTCTGTATTCTGCCTTGGGTCTTAGCAAAAAAGGGAATCTGTAAATAAAGTAAATAAATACATATGCAGCTAGATACAAAGGTAAATCATTGACTTCATTACTATCTGTGTTACAGAGGACTATTAGCATATTTGTTCCAAAGAGCCAGATGGTATAATAGTCAAAGTACTGAATTAAGATCTGGTAGGTTCTAGGTTCAAATCCTTACTCTGACCTGACTTTTGAGCCTCTTTTAGACCCCCTACCTCGCAGGAAACTCCTTGGAAGGTAAGCAGGATAAAAATGAAGTAGACAGAAAGGAAGATTTATGTTGTAAGGTGAATTGTCAGACTTATTTTTTATCTTAAAGAAAAAGAAACTGACAGTACTTTAGAATTTAAAACTTCAGATTACGAGCTGCCTGAAAAAAAGCATTGTATTACATTATCCAAATGTAAGCATTGTCTTTCTCAAAGCAGATGGGGAAACACATCCTACTGTCACTACAACCAGCTCTACAGCTGGCCATGATTGTATCTCAAGAGCCTAGTCTTAGGACTAAATAGATGACTTCATGGAGCCCATAATGGCTTTAGTTATATGTGATCAAGTCACAACATTTCCAGATTCTTCGTCTATTTCTGTGTCTCCTAATAACTTTGGACAAATCCAGGATAGAGCACCCATTCATGATGGCTGTCTTTGGTTCAGTGAAAAGCCTGCATGTTCTGGTTACAAAATGAGGACTACTTCGTTGCACTCAAAGTGCTCTTTGTATCTGATCCTAAACATTCTTTTGTTAGCACAGTTGTCCATCACAAGGCTCATACAATCATTTTCTGAAACTGAATTTTAGTTTTTATAAAAACATTAAAATAACAAAAAGGATCATTTAAAACTACATAATTTCTAATCCCATCTGCAAATACACCTACAGGTTTTCTTATTGAAAATGACACTAACACTTCTCCTGATATGATAATTGAATCTTAAAAATAGACATTACATGTTAGGTAGCTGAAAAGAAATACAATATACAATCTTAGAGGCAGTCCGTAGAATATTTATAACTTAAATTAACATAGCTATGCAACATTTCTGCATTTAAATATTTATAAGTTGTTCATTGTCTTTCCACAAAGACTGAAAAAGAGTAAGTCTAAATGAATGTATCTTCACTTAGAATCTTTTCTGAGTCATATCAAAGTTTTGTTTATCAATAAAATGCTTTCATTTCTTCAATTCTTTGGGAGGCTGCAGCTTCAAGTGTTGACTGAATTGTTGTTTCATGCCTTATACTAACTTGGGTCACATCTAGCTCTTGATTGTTTCCTCTTTTTGGCAGTGGGTCTTCAGGCTATCAGGCAGGTAAAGGTCTTTCTCAACACCTGCTGTCCACACTGGGATCTTCTGCATGCAAAGCATGTGATCTACCAATAGTCACAAGTCAAAGTCAATGGGTAGTGTAGTGTACTCTCACAGGTCAGGTTCAGATGTTGAATGGTGTCACAAACTCTATGCTTTCTCTAGCTGGTGCCGTCCTTCCGCTACTCTGAGGTAAAATCTTCCTTCCAAAGTGTATGAAGGTGTTACCAGGTCTGGGAAGCCTTCAGTAGTGTGTCTGTAACTTAACTTTATTTTCCTACTCTAAAGGAATGTATAGGTTGTGATGTTACCTAGCCAAGTTTAAATAGAAGGAAAGACAGGGGTTTATGTTTCCCTTATAAATGAAACTGGCACACATGGCTTGTTGAAGTTTAAAAGATAACAGAAGGTTCATTTACAGGTAGGTTGGATAGGTAGAAGTGTAGGCAGGTACTTTAAAGTTTCAATAAGTATATGGTGGCGGTTTCCACACGTCTTACCTGCCTGCAGAACATTGCGCGAAATCACGCCAGGAAGACGCTGTTATCTGGAAGTTTTGCACAAAATCGTGTCTTCCTGGTGCGATTTTGCACAAGAAGAAGCTGTCTTTTGGGTCGATGTATTGTCGAAGGCTTTCACGGCCGGAGAACGATGGTTGTTGTGGGTTTTCCGGGCTGTATTGCCGTGGTCTTGGCATTGTAGTTCCTGACGTTTCGCCAGCAGCTGTGGCTGGCATCTTCAGAGGTGTAGCACCAAAAGACAGAGATCTCTCAGTGTCACAGTGTGGAAAAGATGTTGGCAGGTCATTTATATCTACTCACCCCTCCTGAGTAGATATAAATGACCTGCCAACATCTTTTCCACACTGTGACACTGAGAGATCTCTGTCTTTTGGTGCTACACCTCTGAAGATGCCAGCCACAGCTGCTGGTGAAACGTCAGGAACTACAATGCCAAGACCACGGCAATACAGCCCGGAAAACCCACAACAACCATTGTCTTTTGGGTCTTTCATGCAATGTTCTGCAGGCAGGTAAGACGTGTAGAAATGGCCAGTCTTTGCACAAATTACTTCATTCTTGTGAGACACAAAACTTTTGGTATGGTTGAGTTTCTTATGGTTGCTGACTTAGGTGAGAGAGGTTGGTGTTACCAGACTTGATCTCTTTAAAGTGCAGTTCCTCCTTTGTCACCCCTTTTCAGTTCAGGTGCTCCAATTTATGCACACACAACATTCCTTCACTTTTACTGCAAACCTTAGGGTAGTCCACTGAGTTAAAACCCTCTCCAGATACTGGGTACGAGTTATACTTATATCAAAGCTATAATCCTGTTCCTTTGGCCAAAGTGGAGACTCCTTTCTACCCACTTCCTGGGCCAACTACAAGTTCCCAGATCTCTTGAGTCACAGGGCCAAGCTATAAGTGATGAATGACACACTTTGGACACTTGTCAGCTTCCCTTAAGTTTTGATGGGAAATGTAAGCATCCTGGTCTTGCAGCTAGGCTCTCTGACTGCTGTCCAATGGACTTTTCAACTGTCACTTGTCCAACATTTCGCCAAGCTGCCTACATTTCCCATCAAAACTTGAGAGAAGCTGACAAGTGTCCAACCTGTGTCAGGCGTCACTTGTAGTTTGGCCCTCAGTAAAATGTAGGACTGGCCACCCTACTCTAGTGCTTAGACTAAAAGTGCTTCATAAACTGTGTTTTCACAGTAAGGGTACACTTTCCCCTTTCTTCCTCAGACAGTGGACTTCAGTCTGACTATCTCTGGCCAGATGCCACCCTCCAACTCCCCACTCTTCAGTTTTCTCTGTCAACCCCACTTTTGGTTAGCACCAATCATCAGCTCATCATTCTGTTGCCAACTGCCATTCTCTTTCTAGCTAGCCTCAGGAGGAAGGAAGGGATATGTCAATCATTTCCCCTTCCTACTGCTGTTTCAAACCTTTACCTGCCTCTTGCTGGAAGCAGCATTTGGCAATCCTGACATTTTAATGCCGATTCCACCACACATGGCAATTTCAGTTAGATTTTCTGCTGAGTGTTTTCTCTTCTACATAGTGAACTTTGCATCGGGATTTCTGCATATTCAACCGATGAGGATTGGATCCAATTTATTCATCAGTTCTGGCCTCATACTGCTTCGATTCTTTAATTCTACACTTTGAGGAAGTTGAACCAAAGTGGTGTCTATTTTTTGTTTCTGCTCTAGAAAAAGGCCCCATTTCTGCTGTGGCCTTTGATGACACATCAGTTAGCTGCTCACTGAGGACTGCTCAGTTTCCTCAGTTGACTCCCTGAGGAGAGGTCAGTTTCCTCAGTTGACTTCCTGAGGAGACTTACAAGATATTTTTTGTTGGTCATTTTTTAAAATAGTACCAAAGTTGCAACACTGCTGAGGTTTTTTTAAGCCAAAAAAGAATGGACTAAAAAGTACAAGAAGCACTGGTGAAAACTTTAAAATATCAAGTGGGATTCAGAGCGCTCTGGAGAGTTCTTGTGTAAGCCATATTGCAGCACACACACCCCTCTAAACCCTGCAAGGATTTTTTCTTTAAGGCACCAACATCGCAATGTTGCTGTTTAATTTCTTTTTTTTTTAATTCAGGAAAAAAACCTGAATTGGTTGCTGTTCAACTAATCAGAGTACAGGAGAATAAAGGGGAGGGCAAAAAGCAGGACCAGGACCAGGCCTTACACCAAAGAAACCATTTTGCACTTCAGAAAAGCCCCAGGTTGACTTTGCTGTGGGAAAAAATATATCAGGGTGTGTGCTAGATAGTAAGGCTGCAGAAAAGCGGGGGGAAGATTGATTCTGTATCACATGGAGCCTTTCTCCATGCAGAAAGCAAAAAAGTCTGGGAAGCAGTTTGGACCTTGAATAGGGGTATTTTGACCATGCATGCAGAACTTGGAGAGCACTCGACGCAGTACGGGGCCAGAACCAAAGAGAAAGGCCTGTGTCTAAAAGATCTTATTTATGAGTCTGGACAAATTTGATTTCTTCACAAGACTTATTCCCTCTCATAGACTATACAGCATGCAGTATGAAGAAGCAGAGGGGCAGTAGCACGAGTAGCCCATCCTTGCCATCAGTCCCCTTGCAGCAAGCCCCCTCACCCGTTTATACCATCCTGTAGGCATTACTTCTGAATAAGGCCTTGCAAGACCATCATGTAAAGGTCAAAATGTGGTCAGGGCAATGGCCTCTGAAACTGATTGCTTATGGAGTCTGTAGAGGAAAAAACGACGACTCTATATAGCTTTGCAAATTATGCCTAACATAAATAGGAGGAAGGGCAGCTGGAAATATCTAACCTTCTCCGTAGACAAAGACATCTCTAGCTGGAGCGATCATCCATGTGTAGAAATATTGCAAGCATAACACTCATGCTGAATTGAGACATAAATTTAGTAGCATAATAGTTGTATGTAAATTATTAGAAAATAAGGGGACAATGCTAAAACTATCAGCTAGAAAATTACTTTAGTACTGTAGCATATCATTTACTCAAGCATAAACTTTGTGAAGTCAGATACATTAAGGGAAGAAAAAAAATCTATAAATCCCTTTGGTAATAAAGGGAGGAATTAAAATTCAGGCAAAATTAAATTCTGGAAGATTAATGCTCTCCTTTATATTTTGATGACAACTCTAAGCATAATGTAATTTTGTGAATTTACTGCTTTAAAATGCAAGTTGATACTCCACCATGGTGCCGTTTCCAGCACTGAGCAGAGAGATGTTTTTTATCAGAATGTCCCAACAGGTAAATTTTGCAGTGGTAATGAAAAGACATTGAACTTTTAAACTGCCATGTAAAACAGCATGAGAAGCAACTGATTTGTTTACTGTTGCTTGTTCCTGGAAATATGCCATTTCAGGAGGAGTGTGGGATTGCTTAGGACCAGTTTTCTAAATAGGCACTACTCAAAGTCATGATTTATAAGTGGGAAGTTGCTATTTTCAGCAGGCATCAAACGCCTGGCATTGAATTCACTTCTGCAGGCAGAGGAAAGCGGGTGGTTTTTCACTGATTCACTGTTCCACGGCAGAATCTCATTTGCCCCCACACTGTTTTTAAGGGTGTCTGTGCCCCTACGAATAGAATTTTAGTGAGCTTGGAGAGCTGCAGAAAGTTCCACTCTGTCAGCTTCAATACTTGCAGTGCTTTGGGTTTTATCCCTGCAGTCCCTTGTAAAGTTATGGTTGCATAATGAACTTTTAAAGGCAAGAGGATGTAATTCACATCACACACTACTATTTGTTTGTATAAAGAAAATTGTAAGTGCAACAAACCCTGACCTGGATGGTCCAGACTAATCTCATTAGATCTCAGAAGCTGAGTAGGCTTGGCCCTGGTTCATACTTGGATAGGACGCAACCAAGGAAATCCAGGGTCACTATGCAGAGGCAGGCAATGGCAAACCACCTCTGTTTGTCTCTTGCCCTGAAAACCCTCTTTGTTGGCTGGGATCGGACAGCACTTTGATCATGCACGCACATGCCACGCACACAGACATGTGCAACAAGCTCTGATTTATATTTGCACCATACGGGGAAGGCAAAGGCCTTTAACCCTTCAGCACCCACTAAGTTTTACTAATCAACCCAAGGTACCAGTGCTGTTTTTACCACCTTTTTTACTTTTTTTACTCCTTTTTTTCTTTAGAAGTACTTTAAAAAAATGTGTGGCAGTTTTCATTTACAGAAACCATGCAAAACCTCCCCCGCTCTCCATATGGCCCTGATCCAAATTAGGACCATGTGCACTTGCAATTTGCCTTTTCCAGATGAAGGGAGACCAGTGACCTTCATCATGTTGATTTAGGCCAGACCTTCCTTGAAAAGCAGCTTAGCCATTACCACTGAATTTTCTTTACAATGTGCAGCCAACATTGTGAGTCCGATTCGATTATATGTTAAATGTAAGTCAGGTCAGGGAAAACCTAACCCAAATAGGCTCCTGAGTGTGCATGGAGGCAGGAGGAGCCTCCATTTCATTTTCACTAGCGGAAAAGTGCTGTGCTGAGAGAGTTATTTGTCTTACTTTGCCATTCCCCATGTCTCCTGAGCAGCCACGTGAACCAGCAGTAATAGCTCCCTCTCTTCCCACAGCCATTTTCTGCCAGTTGAAGCATGCGGGGTGGGAGGGAGAAAGGGAATGATTATGCTCCTGTGCTCAGGAGCCAATTTGTGCACCTCTATAGGCCATTTCCACACGTCTTAACCATCGCGCAAAACTCACGGAACAACGATGTCTTCAAGGCATGATTCTGATGTAATCACGCCATGAAATTGAGTCATGATAGAAAATTGTTTCATGAAGGCACTGTTGTTCCTTGAGTTTTGCACAATTTTGTGTGACGGTTAAGATGCGTGGAAATGGCCAGGGTTTATTTTAAAAGTGAGTTTTGGGTCAAATATTAAACATGAGTTGACTTGGGGAGTCCCCCAACCCAACTCTTGTTTAACGCATCATCTAATCAAACCCTGAGTTTCTAGTTCAGCGGGAGTGATAGTAAGACCAGACAGGACTAGTGGCATGATACGTAAACTGAGAGCACATGCAAGAAACCACCAGAGAATGGTCTGCAATGAGGAAGGATTGTATAACACACAAATCAACATGAAAAACGTTTCCTGGAAGTTGGACAGTCAAGACTCTAAAGGACTGTTATTCTTGTAAATTTTTAAATCAGTAAATGTTTATTTTGTTTTTCATTTCCAGACAGATTCCTATTATCAGTTGGCCTAACACACAGTGATTTGTTGAGGGGCTACTTCAAGTTGGAATTCATACACAAGTGAGTCTTGGAAAGGCCACCATGCTTCTGGCAAACTAGGCTTTTGAAGTTTGCCAGCTATAAGCTTGTAAACTCTCCTACTACTAAGTCTTTGAATTTCCCACAGAATGCCATGACTTAAAGAAGATATTAGAAACTAATGTGTAAACAAAAGAGTGATTTAATAATGCCTACGTGTCAGTCTCTTCTGCTAGAATGCTAATCAGGAACTGGTGATATGTCAAATTGGTTTTGCAATAGAAAATTAACTCTGTGTGTATGTACACACACGTGTGGGTGTGCATTAATAATAACTGCATTTAGAAAGAGTGCACATTATTATTTTTATATTGACCTAAGCATTATTTCTGCACTAACTCAAATCAAATGCTATTTTTTTGTCTCTGTAGTTCATGAATAGGGCTAATGCAAAATTTAACATCTAGGGAATGTGTTAAATTATAATGATAGCCCCTAAAATATGTCTGTTTAATTTGAACGATCTTCCAGTGGTATGCTTTCATGCATCTATGAACCGATTACAGTCTCCATTTGTTATTGGTAGTCATACAAAAGCGCAACATCTGAGGTCTTTCCAGGAGGTCATGGACTCTTCTACTGTAAAAGACTCGAGGGCTAGTTTCCTGAATGTATGAAAATATTAATATTTTAACATGCATAATTCAAAGCTTTCTGACATTATTGCAAGCTGTGAGAAATACAAAAGACAGTTACAGTGTCTCCTTTGAAAGTGGCCTTTGTCTGGGTCACCGTAATCAGTTTAGGTTCCAATCCCAAACACACTTACTAAAGAGTATGTTTCATTGAAAGAAGAATACTTCGAAATTATCTTTTTTGAAAATAAGGGTGCTCGTTTAATTTTTACTATAGTTTCAATAAAATCTGGGGAGACAAAAGGCCAGTTAGGGTAATAGGAAATACAGGGTTGCAGTAGGCTGTATGATACACAGTATACAACAAGTTTAATCACAATCTTTACATGGTACAATATGCACCCTATTGCCATGATCCAGTGGGGGGGGGGCAGTGGATAATGTCTCAGCTTTATGAGCTATTTCTATGCAGATTTGCTCTGCCCTGCCTCCCGTCCCAAACAGCGACAGATTTTTGGAGTTTTCACACAACTGTGTTGTGCAATTGGTCCCCTTCCAGGTTTCCCCCTGCCTCACCACATTTTCTCCTCAAATGTACTTTGCTACAATCTTTCTCAAAAAATCATATCTGTAACCCAAAGAAGGTTTGGTCTCTATGAAGATGGGGAGGTGCAGGTTTTGGGGCTTTGCAGACAAAGAGTTGTTATTTTCTAGGTCTCACCTTGTGTCAGCCACTCTCCACTTGCCTCTGCTGGTGGAGGACTTCATAACTCTTTTTAAATTGGTGCTACATGGCTGGTGGTTTGCTTGGGCCTGGGCCACCCCTCTTTCTTTATGTACCTGACTGATGACTCAGGAAAAGTAGGAAATATTGTGGCATCCTAGCAGAGTGGAGCTTGGCAGGAGAATGGGGAGAGGAAGAAATGGCAAGTATCAAGAAAGGGGGAAACTAGAGAGAGAGAGAGAGAGAGAGAAGAGGGGTGCAAGTGGACAGTTGAGGGGAGAGTGGAATCTTGTAAAATATGTACTTGGAGTGAGAGTCTTGCTTGGGGAGGAAGGGGAAATTATTGCACTCTGGACAGCCCTCCAGCCTCCTCACCAGACTGGCTTTGGAGGGTAGCTGCAATGATGGGGCGCTTCTGCTCAATCGATTTCCATAAGAAAGTCCTGGCAGGAACACATATGGAATCTGGCCAACAATTTCCACTTTCCCCCAGCAGAAGTGGGAGGGGGGTCAATTGCAAGAAATAACAGCATGATATAAACTATCAGTGTTTTCACATTAAGCCAGTTTTTCTCAGATTTGTACTATTGTTTGGGAACTGCGAGTTTTAAAAATGTGACAACATGATACATACTGCTGACTGTGAAAGTACAGAAGAGCACTTTGTGCATTAGCACCTAAAAGACAGTAAGGTAGGTGCCAGGTGAGCCTCAAGGGGAACAGCATTCCAAAGGCAAGGTGCCACCACTAAGAAAGCCCTGCCTTTGGTCTCTGCCTACCTCACTTTTGCAAGCTAGTACAGAAGACAGGGCTTGGCAACAGTATATTAACAGGTAGGCTGGACAGTATGGGAGAAGGTGGTCCTTCAAGTTTCCTGGCCTCAAGCCAAGGTAAGCACCAGCACATTAAATTGTACCTGGAAACAGACAGGCATCCAGTGCACATCTTTTAGCACAGGGGTGATATGATCCCTGTACCCAGCCACTAATAGTAGCCTAGTAGCTGCAGCTTGAACACATGGAAATTTCCACACAATTTTCAATGAAAGCTCCACATAGATCATATTACTGTCCAGTAATCCAACCTGGATGTAACCAGAATGTGGATCATCATGACCAAAGCGTGCTTTTTGAGGAACAGCCACAACTAGTGTTATCAGCCCAAACTGTTAACAGGAACTAAATGCCGTGGAGGAAATTTATGATAAAAGAGCAAGATTTCACTCCAGTAGCACCTTAAAGCCCAACAAGATTTCTAGGGTACAAGCTTGTAGTATTCAAAGCACCCTTTGTCAGATATTGGACTCAAATTTTGCACTTCTCCTGCAGACCCACCTGAAAGTGTTATGATAGAGGCACACAGGACACCTTGATTAAAACTCAGGGAGGTGCTGATACTCTCCCAGAGATCAATTGCCCAAGACTGTCAATCTTTAACAACAACAACATTCAATTTATATACTGCCCTTAAGGACAACTTAATGGCCACTCAGTGGTTTACAAAGTATGCCATTAGTATCCCCACAACAAAACACCCTGTGAGGTGGGTGGGGCTGAGAGAGCTCCATAGAACTGTGACTAGCCCAAGGTCACCCAGTTGGCTTCAAGTGGAGGAGTGGAGAATCAAACCCGGCTCTCCAGATTAGAGTCCCGCGCTCTTAACCACTACACCAAATGGGCTCTTTAAGGGATTTGGAAGGTCAAGGAAACTCACAGAGGCAAGTTATCTTCACAACTCAAAGCCAATTTAATTCACCTTTCAGCACTTTAAACAAGGAGGCAAAACAATTCACAATAAAGGGACCAAAGCAGCAAGACAACAATTACTTAGTTACATCTAGACATGGGCACGATCTGAATTACGATTTCAAAAAGTCCCTGATTTTGGCGTTTGCTCCATCGTGACTCAGCTAATCGGTTCTGTCCACGGCAACCGATCCAGCAATCGGGAGTTTGCTTGTTCTAGCTTGCACGCTGGAATGACGGCCCCTGGGTCTGTGAGAAGTACTCTGAGACTGGAATGATGGTCCCTGGGTGACAGTCAGGGGCCTGTCATTCCAGTCTCAGAGCCCTTCTGTTAGACCCAGGGGACGTCATTCCAGGTAAGGTCCAGTCATTCCAGTCCCAGACCCCTTCTGTCACACTTAGGGGTCGTCATTCCTGTCGGGCCTGTCATTCCAGTCCCAGAGCCCTTCTGGCAGACCCAGGGGGTGTCATTCCAGGTAGGGGCCTGTCATTCCAGTCCCAGACCCCTTCTGTCACACTTAGGGGTCATCATTCCTGTCAGGGGCCAGTCATTCCAGTCCCAGACCCTTTCTGTCACACTTAGGGGTCGTCATTCCAGTCAGGGGCCTGTCATTCCAGTCCCAGAGCCCATCTGAGACACCCAAGGGCCCTCATTCCAGGTAGGGGCCTGTCATTCCAGTCCCAGAGCCCTTCTGAGACACCCAGGGGCCATCATTGCACTCAGGGGCCTGGCAATCCAGTCCCAGAACAGTCTATCTGGGCCCAGAGAGTTTCCTTCAAAATCCATTCCACGTTTTCTTTGCACCTTTTTTTTTTTTTTTGCTCTAATGTGTTTCAATGGAGCTCATGCAAGTCTATGGGCATTCCAGGTTCTCATTATTTCCAATGGGCATTCAAGCCTCTCCCATTATTTTCAATGGGCAATTCTGTCATTCATTTTAGTACATCCCACAAGGGGCGCGTGGGCAAGCCAGCCGCCCCTTGTCCTGGGGGAAGGAAAAAGGCAGCGCGGGAGGTGGGAGGCCGCCTGCGCCGTTCGCCTTTCCCCAGGACAAGGGGCGTGTGGGCAAGCCAGCCGCCCCTTGTCTTGCGGGGCAGGTGAACAGCGCAGGCAGCCTCCGAGCCACTCGCACTGCTGCCAGCTCCGCAGTGCACTGGGACAGCCGGCTTGCTGTGTGGGTGGGAGCAACTCAGGAACACTCACACACGTGCGCGCGCGCGCGCAACAGTCTGACTACGGTTGCTCTGGGTGCTGGCCTCCCCGATTTTGGACTGGAAACGAGACTTGATCGGTTAGAATTGGGTACCTGCATTCGGCGCCGCCGCGGAATCACGATCAGCTAAATCGGGATTATTTTTTGGATTGTGCCCATGTCTAGTTACATCCCTTTCCAGGTTGCTGGGGGCTTCTTACAGCAGCCAATGCATTCTTGGCCGGGTTCCCTGGCAGCTTCTGGTCCCCAGGGAAACCCTAATCTACCGCTTCCTCTTTCTTTATATGCTTCCTTCAGCCTGTTAGGTGCTGCCTCTGGGAACTAGCAATGCCCAGGTTGTCTGCTGAATGATGCTGGCTGAGAGCTAATGCCTTCACCTAGAGCTCCTAGCCCTTTACTAGGAAGACTGGATCACCAGGAGGTAGTAATCCTGTGGTTACTTGTAGTTATGGAACCTAGGTGCCAATATGCTTGAAGCCAGAATAGGATCACCTGAGAACATTCTTTCCTAGGAATGAAGCAATGAGCTACTCAGATATCCTGCTGAGAGGAGATGAGACAAATATGCAGGATAGAGATGACTATTTGCCCACCTGTCAGGAAGGGGCAAGACAGAAGGCTATTTGGATATCCTGAGTTGGACCATAAAGGTTTTTGGACATAGCACCTTGATTTGATTGGAGAAAAGGTACAAAGGAATACACATGGAGACTGAAACCCATCTTCATGATAGGTCAAAGTGAAACCCTCCCAGCCAAGTCAGGAAGAGTTAAAAGCTTTGACCCACTTCCATATTACTAACATTTCTACGTTTATGACCTTATGAACTACTTCCAAGTGTATGAACTATATACTTTGTATATTTTGCACAAACATATGTAGAAACTGGACATCTTGATCCTAACATTTTCTTAATTATGATTAAAAATCTAATTATGATTACAAGTGGATCTTAAAGAAAGGGTCATATCATTTTGAAGTCAGAATGTTCTTCCTAATTACCAGAAAAAATGCAAAGAAGCAATTGCCTGACTTAATTATAAAAGTTTGGGTCAGAATACAAAGAAAAACAAATGGAAGAGGGATTTTTAAAAAGTACATAAATTGGAGGAAAGGTCTTTGACACACAAAGATTCTTTTACAGATGTGAATGGTTCTTTGAAGGCATTAGAGACAAATGCATATTATATTTTAACTAGTAACAAAGCCTGTTGTGGGAAAAAATACAATGGGCTCTAGAAAAGGGAGGCTGGACAGGCAGGCATTGCCTCCTCCTCCGTGACTGATCCTGGCCAGGTGAAGACGGGGTGGTGGTGGTGGGGGAGACACATTGCCACCTGCTCCACTCCTGATCCTGGCTGGGTGAAGGAGGGTGGGCATTGCCACCTGCTCCAGTACTGATCCCAACTCAAACAGAGGCACTCCCAATATGAAGCCACCAATCACAGTGAAGGAAAAACCCACTCATGACAGAAAACACTTATTACAATGGAAGCAATTTATATAGTTTAAAGTGCCCAAGTGCTCAAATATTAATTGGTCATAATACAGTTCATCACATTTCATACAAAACAATACATCTTAATTCATACAATATTATTATAAACAACAACACACTTCCCACACGTTCAATAAATACCCAAAGAAAATGTGGAATCTTTGGGTTTCCATCTATCCATCGAGTCACCTGGATTAAGATAAGAAGAGCACATTAATGAATGACTTATAAAACTAATGGTTTTCTTTGGAAATTTATTGTAAGATCCTTCCCAGAGTCACCTCCTTGGCGTTTTCTTTGGATATTTATTGAACGTGGGAGGAGTGTGTTGTTGTTTATAATAATATTGTATGAATTAAGATGTATTGTATGAAATGTGCTGAATTGTACTATGAACAATTAATATTTGAGCACTTGGGCACTTTAAAATATATAAATTGCTTCCATTGTGATAAGTGTTTTCTCTCCCAAGTGGGATTTTCCTTCACTGTGATTGGCCACTACTGATCCCAGCTGGGTGAAGGGGTGGGTGGGCATTGTCATCTACTCTTTGCCTGATCCCAGCCGGGTGAAGGGGATGGGCATTTCCACCTGCTCCCCTCCTGATCCCAGCTGGGTGATGGCAGGGGGTGGGCATTGTTATCTGCTCCACTCCTGATCCCAGCTGGGTGAAGGTGGGAGGTGGGCATCACCCCCTGCTCCATGCCTGATCCTAGCTGGGTGAAGGTGGGGGGCAGGCATCTCCACCTGCTCTGTGCCTGATCCCAGCCGGGTGAAGGCGAGGGTGGAAATTACCACTTGCTCTATACCTGATCCCATCTGGGTGAAGGCAGGGGGGGCATTGCCCCCTGCTCTGCTCCTGATCCCAACTGGGTGAAGTCGGGGGGGGCAGCATTGCAACCTGCTCCACTGCTGATCCCAGCTGGGTGAAAGTGGGGGGAGGCATTGCTGTCTGTTCCACACATGATCCCAGCCTGGGCTTCTCGCCATGGCATGCTTTTGGAGGGATGGGCTGCCTTTTCTGGACTTCCCTGCATGGCAGCGCCCTCTGGAGGAACACCAGAGTAGGAAGAGAGTTGTCTGGAACCTATGATATAGCCTTGTATATAGTAGGATGATTATTATTTTTGCGTAAAAGATGACATGAGGATAGTTTATATGTAGCTGTGATGTACTGCGTGTTATAAAAAATCCTGGGGGTGCTGTACACACAGTAGCATAACTATTAAGGATTAATTCCTCAGAGAATCAGAGAGCTGGGAATGATAGGGATTTTGATTGAGTAGCATGAGCTGTAAAGAGGCAGGTCTTTTTTCAATCCTAGAAGAGAGTGAGATCCAGTGTGAAGAGTTGTGGATGGAGTCCTAAGGAAAAGCAGTTCTAATATTGACAGGAGAACTGGGGAAAGTAGACAAGGAGGTTTGGGAAGTGAGTGTGGACTCTCAAACAGGCCGAGGAAGAGGTGACAGATCTTCTAAGGAGAGGAGATTTTCCTTACCCAGTCAAACAGGGAGGTAGCTCTGGAGAGTGAAGAGATCCCTGGTTGGGTGTGGTTGGAAACTGTGGAGACCTTCAGAGTCAATTAAGGAATGAAGGAAAGCACTGGTATCTGGAGTGAAGGGGACTGGGGTACTAGAAAGTGGGTATCAGCATTCCTAACACCAAGAGTAACAGAGAATACTAAAAGAAAGTATATTAGAGCAAGGGAAGGAAAGGCTGAACAAAAGTATTTTAAGTATCAGTGGAGAGCATAAGAACTGAAGATATATCTTTGTGTTGAATTATCTCATAAAGTTTCAACTCCTGATTTCATCTGTCCTTTCCCTTCTGAAATAAATAAACTAGTTAGTTATGTTTGAATTTTAAAAATACTTCTGCTGTCTAAGGATGAGGGCACGTCATAGTAGAACAAAACATAATGATAGGATTCATAAGTGGATGGCATGCCTGCATTTCTTGGCAGAGGCCTGAGGTTTCATCTCTGTCCGAAAGCAGGAATTTCCCTCCTAAACCAGGCAAAAGGAGGAGTGGGTTCAGTATCCCATTAATGGTTTTACACTACTAGTTCCTGTCTACTCACCAGCTCACAAACTATATATTTGGATGTCAAGAGGAGCCTCTGGCTTCCTGCTCTCCCTCTGCAAGAGAAGGGGGAAGAAGATGACAAATCTCTTATGGCAAACCCACAGCACTTATGGAAGCACAAATCCATGAGATCCTACCCAAAGTCTTCCTCTTCTTGGACTCTCCCATTCTCCTGTTACCTTCAATAACTTCTACACCAAAGTTACTGAAGGCTGACACAACTTTCAAGGTGAGGGCAGATGAATCAGAGATGTTCCTCCTCCCCCAAGGAGCCTATAATGATGTGCCACTGTTTGACTTCAGTTATAATGCTTTGATTTTTTTTATAGACCATATGGATGAGTCAGGTTGTTCTTGGCATTCTACATTGGAAGGTACAATGCTTAAAAGTACTGGCTGTGAAAAGTACAGACCAGAAATCTGTTGGCTCATTACCTTTCAATCTTTCATTGGCAGAGTTTCAGTAGCACTACAGCTTAGCAGAAATGTTGTGTGTGTGTACACACACACACACACACACACACACACACACATACATAAAGTGGATGGAATATATACTTGTGTTAATGAACCACAATACAGTGACATTGGTTCAGATTGATTTTCTTTTAAAACATGTTTTAAAACACTCCTTTCCGGATCTCCCCCCCCCCACCCACCCTTGCTTCAGTTTCATTCTCTACCTAATACAGGACATGTGAAGTCTTTTGTAAAATGCAGTCCAAATTATCAGCAGCAGAAAAAGCAATTTGCCCATAACCAGTGGGGGACAATAGACTCACTCACCTTGGCAGCACCATGTGTAGCATTTCATGCCAGTCATTCAATTTGAACTGGAATATGAAGGCTTCAGAGCACTCCAGAATGTACATGCTGGCAGAACTATTCTTGCAAAACATACTTTGGGCTGCCTCTTTTCTCCTACGAATCACAGGAGAATCAAAGAGCCCTTCGCAGCCTGGGGCCCTCATACTTACCCAACTCCCAGTATCATTTCTTGTGTCATTTATCAGTAGCCTCCCTCTTAAGGCGCTCTCTCAAGACGGTCAGGGTCCTTTCCATCCTGGGCTGTGCCATGTGGAACAGCCTGCCAGAGAAACTGAGGAGGGCACTTTCCTTTGCAACATTTACGGAGGCATGCGCTTCTCCCAGAGCATTTACCAGAAGATGAAGTTTTCCAGCCGCTCTGGCTGTGAGTTTGCTGATCCCCTGTGTTTCATTTCTAAAGCTTTTTAGGCATTATTGGTTTTAAATTGGTAAATAGTGTGTTTTAATCTATTTTAAAGTTATTAATTTAGGGCCTTTGCAACTTGGCTGCTAATTGTGAACCGCCTTCAGTCCAAAGATGAGGCAGAATAAAAAGGCTTCAAGTACATAAATAAAATGCAATATTGGTTGTTGTGGGTTTTCCGGGCTGTATTGTCGTGGTCTTGGCATTGTAGTTCCTGACGTTTCGCCAGCAGCTGTGACTGGCATCTTCAGAGGTGTAGCACCAAAAGACAGAGATCTCTCAGTGTCACAGTGTGGAGAAGATGTATATATTGTCAAAGAAGCCTTTGACAATATATAAAATGCAATATTAATTATAATTTCAACATACACTCTTTTAAAAACTCAGCTCTGCGCAGATTGGAAATAAAATTACCTTCAAATTGTTTTAAATATTGACTATTCCTAATCAGCAAATCTGCATTCCTCATATAACTTCAATGCCAAAGCAGAACATTTGTCCATCTTAAGTGCTGTCTCCAATGATACCAAGTCTTCAAGATCTTGGTCCACCACTCTACACCAGGGCTGAATGAGCTGAAGACACACTGAAAGAATACAACCTAGGGAAAAATACAAAGGTTCTCTTGCTCCAACAAAAACCCACACCTCTGGAATCTCCTTTCTATGTAACTGTTAGAACTATAGAGTTTGCACCAGTCCTAGACTTGGAATCTTAAGGAATAGTAAGCAAAGAACCAGTAGGAAGGTGACATGAATTTACCAAACTGATTTAAAATTACCAGTAAATTTTTCTTTGGTAAGAGACTCAACCCTGAGACTCAAGCGACCCTGGGACTAAACATAACACAAGAGACCTTCATGGTGGACAGCAGCACCAGTCCTAGCTTTGTTTGAGGTCCTCACCAGATGTAACATTGTACACACGAACACTTAAAGCCTTATCATAAGTATCACATCTATCTGGTTATTTCTAGAACCGTTGCCACTGTGGTACATGCAATCACTTTGGAACCAAGGAGGCAAAGTGCTGTTTCCTCCGCCATTGCCTTCACTTAGTGCATTTTCGTTTAACATGACCATCACTGTTTTCCCATAACCATCCTACTTCTCTCACCTTCCCACTATGCTATGAAGTGACTTTAAGGGGGAAACACCCCTACCTTCTTCCTTTTGTTCAGTTCTTCTATAGCAGCAGTGGAGGAGGACATGGAAGGATAAGTCAGTGACAGCAGCACTTTGCCATCTCCCAATTGATGGTGCATTTCATGGTGGCAGCTGGTGTAACCTAGGCTTGCCAACCTCCAGGCGGGAATTGTAGATCTCCCAGAAGTACAACTGATCCCCAGACAACAATAAGGCTCTAAACTATTAGCCATATTGGGGGGGGGGGGAACAATCGTCTTACCGTAGTACAAATGATCTCTACTTGTGGTACAGTGTGATCAGGATTGCTCACATTTATTTATTTATTTATTTATTTATTTATTTATTTGATTTATACCCCACCCTCCCCACAAATGGGCTCAAGGTGGCACACAACATTCACAAAATACAAAAAATTAATCATAAAACTAGAAAATCAGTAATAATCTTAAAACAGTCATTAAAATAATCCAGGTGCTGTATCCATAGGCTACTTAAATAAACAATTAGGAGTATACAGGCATACATATGGACATAGCACATGGCTCAGGGCAGTCCCAGAAAAAGTGTTGATCTTAGGTGGAAGAGGGGGGATACACGCTGGTCCTCAGCCAAAGGCCTGGTGGAACATCTCCGTTTTACAGGCCCTGCAGAACTGTAACAGGTCCTGCAGAGCCCAGATGTCCAGTGGGAGAACATTCCACCAGGTCAGGGCCAGGGCAGAAAAAACCTTGGCCCTGGTCGAGCCCAGAGGGATGTCCTTCGGGCCAGAGACCACCAGGGCCGATTCCAGACGGCCCCCCGCCTCGCGAAACGTCGCGCGTCATCGCGTGTCGTCGCGCAGAAAATGCGAAATATCGCGTTTTCTCGTGCGAGTTTTGTGCGACGTCGTGCAAAACTCGCGCGAGAAAATGCGATATTTCGCATTTTCTGCGTGACGACGCGCGACGTTTCGCGAGGCGGGGGGCCATCTGGAATCGGCCCAGGAGTTGCTTGTCTGCAGAGCACAAGGCCCTGCTGGGGACGTACTGGGAGAAGCGGTTCCAAATTTATTAGAGAGGGACACGTCATCTGTCTGGTATGTTGATGACAGAGCAGGGACTGGACCTCCTGGCCTCTGCCTTCTTTCAAGTTCACAGAAATAGCATATGTAGCTGCCTTATATGGAGTACTATTGGTCCACATAGTCTTGTGTTGTCTGTTTTACTGACAGTACATCTGCAGGCCTATCCTACACGCTAGTTCACATACTTTAACTGGAGGTGCTTAGAACTGAACTGAGGCCTTCCTGCATGAAAAGCATGGGCTCTGTTACTGAGTTATGCCTCACTGTTTTGGTTTGTGCTGATTCCCAGTTTCTTAAATCTTAAAGAACTTACACAATAGTCAAGTATAGCACACGCACACACACCCCTTGGTGAACAATTACCTGATAAAAGCCCCAGTTTCCTGATATGGAAATATTGGGGAGTGAGAGAAAAAATGCCAACCATTTTAGCAACACTATAAATTTTGTCTCCTAGTCTCTGTGGTACAGGACCATAGAGATAGGAGGAGTAGAGCATCACCCTGGCCCTCTACACATTCAGCCTTAAAGGCTGGCATACTGTAGGTCCACCGACTGGTGGAGCTGGGGGGGGGGAGGAATATACCTCCTCACCCTCCCCACACCCTTGAGGATGCTCCTGTCTTGCCTTGCCGACCAAGTGGGCTGCCCACTGCTGGATCCTGCAGGAGTCTTCCCTTCCTGTGGCTGGCCAGCTGACTGTGTATAGCAGCAGATTCACCTCCACCACCACTAACCTCCTGCTGAGCCACAGCCCAAACCAGTGCCATTGTGTTTTGCCTCCCACCTCGTGTCTCCCCTGCTGAGGCAGGTTCTGAGATGGAGGGGAATCTGTGTCTTAGGATGTGCTCAAAGGCCAGCTTAGCACAGAAGACCAGAAAGAGGGATTCTGACAGTGGCAAGGGAAGGTACTTGTCCTTTCCCCTTCCCCTCCCCTTCTTCCTTCCTTCCTCTCTCTCTCCCTCCTTTCTTCTTGCTATAGGAAGAGGGGAGAAAGCAAATGGGCTGTCAATGAAACTCTGGCATTGTGGAGCGAGGAGGCTGTGAGCTGGCTTTGCTTGAAGACTGTAGCCCTGTTCACATATTACAGTGAATACATGTACATTCTGCATGTTTATGCATACATCTGTTTGCAAGAAAGAGCCAACACATGTTCATAGATCAAGACTGGTAGCTGTGTTAGTCTGTCTGTAGCAGTAGAAAAGAGTCCAGTAGTAGAAAAGAGTAAGAGTCCAGTATTGGACTCTTACTCTTTTCTGCTAACACATGCTCATTTTATGAATGAAATTGGGCACCTGTAAATGTGGGGTTTGAGTGTAACATGAGAATAATTTGATGCACATACAAAGAATAATCAAAGGTATCTTGTAGCTGCTTGTACAAGGATTTTATATGTGTTCCTCACTAGTTTTAAATGGGTAACCATGTTGGTCTGCAGTAAACAGCAGGATTTGAGTCCAGTGGCACTTTAGAGACCAACAAGATTTTCAGAGTGTAAGCTTTTGAGAGTCAGAGCTCCCATCTTCAGACACAGTATGTTCACTGTAACTTGAGAACAGGGCTTCTGCTGAGAACAGGGCTTCTGCTGAGTACAGTAGGCAACAGTTCGGATGTTTGTTTGTAAATGCATATTGAGTAGTGATGACATTGCTATCAACAATCTTAATCCACTGTTGATTTGGGGTAATTAACTGTTGATTTGGGGTAATTGATTTAATAGCCCAATACTAAATTAATTTATTTTCAGGAAGAAGCAGGATTTGTGGAAATGGCATCATTATGTGCTGTTAATCTTTGACTTGGAAGTGAAATCAAAGGACATTACATCACATCTTCATTGAACTCCACCCTCTCAGGCACCACCCCCAATATCTCCAAAAATTTCCAGAGCCAGAGTTGGCAACCCTACTACTATACTCAGTCAGCATTATAGGAGTTTTGTAGTGCCATCCTAAACCAAGTTACAGTCTTCTAAGCCCATTGACTTCAATGGACTTCGAAGGTATAATTTTGCTTATGGTGGCACTGCTGGTTTTCTTTCTCAGTCCATAATGTTTACTATTAATCAGCTTACTAGACAAATATATGATGCCTCTGAAACTTAGTGGTATGAACCATATTTATTATTTCTTGAAAAGAATCCAACAAATCAAAACATAGCATTAAGCATGAGGGCTCCCTCTATCATATGTGGTGGTCGTGTGAGGTAGCTAGGCAGTACTGGGGGGAAATAATAAGAGAAATGAGTGAAATTTTACAATTTCAAATAAATAAGAACCCAGAACTCCTGCTACTAAACTTGGGAATGGAGGGAATTCCAGCCCATCATAGGACGTTGATATTTTATATGACAGCAGCAGCTAGACTTTTGTATGCGCAAAAATGGAAAGTACAAGAAGTGCCAACTATTGAAGATTGGACCTACAAATTGCTGTACATGGCAGAAATGGACAAGATGACAAGAAAACTGAGAAATCTGGACTCAGGGCAGTTTAACACAGATTGGGAGAAGCTGAAACAATATCTGGAGAAGAAATGGGAGGTGGGAGGAAAACTGTGGCAGTTTGAGAACTACTGAAGTATAATAAAATGTAGAGGGGGGTGACTTTACCGGGGGGGGGAAGAGATAAATGTGAATTTATAAGCAGTTAGATTAACAGATTGATATATATATAGATATATATTGGTTAATAAATAGAATATTGATAGAAAATAATTAAGGATAAGGATTAAATATACGGATTGAGTAATCAACAATATTTTCTTTCTTTGATAAGATTTGTATAATGCACCAAACTGAATGTATAGACGAGTCAAATTGATTGACTATGTGACGAGAGTTATATAGAATTACCATAAAAAGATAGAATGAGTAATACATAGAGAATAAGTCAAATTGTTTGATTTAAATGTGTAAGATTTTTATGGTTTATGATATATAGGTTTATGATATATAGAAATATTCAAAATTGGAAAATGGGATAAATTGTTTATCCAAGATGGAAACAAAGACTTACAGTTTGAGTATACAATAAGAAAAGTAGTTAAGGATGTACTGCTTAGTATAATGGAGAATATGTATTTGTTTTAGATAGAGAAATTTAATAGAAGTAAGGGAAAAGGGACAAAGGGTTGGAAAACTGTTGGAAGTCAACAAAAGGGGGGGAAAGGGAGGGGGTTAGAAATGAAAAATTTGGGGAAAATTGAATGTAAATGTAAAAATAACGGATTCTAACCCAATAAAAATTTTTTCAAAAAAAAAAAAAAACATAGCATTAATTAACCCTGCATTAAACTGTTGTAATTTGTTTTATGAATTGCCTCAAGGGATTTTTGTCCAATACAGAATGGAGAAAACCCCCAAACTATCTGCTACATAAGAAAGTGAGTCTTAATTCTAAACTTTAGCTTCTTTTATATACAACCAGGAGAAATTAAATGTGTAAAATGATTTATAGGTGGTTTGGAAAAGCTTGCAGCTTTTTAGTTTCATACATCTTCATGAAAACAGTTATAAATCTCTGTAAACTAAATTGCTTGTCCAAGTTCTACCCACGTCGCATAAACAGAGCAAGCAATTATATGTAATAAACTTTTTCCTTAATGCAGTGGCATTCATACTTCTGTGGAGCACATGTCATTATTTATCTTATGAGAAATCGTGGTCAGAGAATCTGAATCATAACCATACAATTGTACAGAAATAAGTCCCTGAGGTAAGGTGCTTCCAACTTTAAATTGTGAGTACACTCTTCAGTGAATGCACTCTCCACAGCTGTATTTTATATTTGATGGATGTTATGGCTTTTCTCCACCTCCATAATGTTTCTTTAAACATTCCAACTGAGTTGTTTCAAAATTCATTTTTGTTCCATTTTGTTTGGGCAAAGAGTTTTGGGGCCATGCCTAGGAGAGAAACATGGTTTTCTAAACTCAATTAAAGACAATTTGATGCCTCCACAGAGACCAGAAAAACACATTGAATTCACATTAGCATGTGACAGCTCTACAACGATTCAGCTAAGAAGCTTAAGGGATTTGCAGAAGTGCTCAGCGATGGCCTAACATTGTCTCTGTTAATGTCAATGGTAGGACATTGCAAGGAAGGGGGGGGAAATTAAATCTATTGGCATTAAATCTATTGGAATCAGTTAAGTGATCCAATCTATTAAGGTTTATAGTATAACTTTTTAGTACCCACTTAATGTTTGTGTAATTTTGTGGAGGTTTGGGGTGCACGGAATATATGCCCTATGTCTGCAGACCCCTGCACCATCCTTTTGAATCACTGTGGTTTGTTCATGTGCTTGTTGCTGCCATATAGAATGTTCTTGGCTTGCCTTATACAACCTCTTTTAGCTCTCCCCCACAAATTCATTGGCTGGCACGAGCCTCCTAATACACCTCAGATTTCTCTTAGGCAGAATTTGATTAGTAACATAATGGTATGTGACCCTTGTATTTCCAAAAATGTTGTTGGTCTTGTCAAAACTCTACTACCTTCTCTCAGAGTTCTTTGGATTGTTTGTGTGAATAACGCTAGCCTCTTTCAGATGTGACATCTCCACATACTGACAACACAGCCACTGAACCCTGGTACATGCAGTTTCAATGTTGACTGAACTGGAGGATGCACCTATTTTGGTGGCCAGGTGATACAGGCCAGTACTAGGGAAGAAGGGCAAGAAGTGCAGAAAAGGGGGTATAAGAGCTGATGCACTCCAATCTCCAGGTCTCCTTTCTTCCTTTGGAGCACCCAGACAAGGCTGTTACATCACCTCTCTTTACAGACTGTGGCAACAGGATATGTGTCCATCTGTTTTGTATGTGTGCGCACATGCACGTCTGAGTAAATATAGGCTCGTCTCTGTCTTTATAGTGCAATAAATCTCCCTTTTTTTAAATGCATGTTTGTGAGTGACACTCTTGCCTTCCCACAAAGCAGATAAGACTCCTACTAGCCACTGAGTACTTGGGTTTGCTCACCCCAGGTTTTTAACAGAGAGCTGGATGGCTGTGGTCAGCAGAGTGTTCCTTTTTTAGACTTAACACAGGCAACATGGTAACTGCAAATACAGAGAGATTCATAGCACATTCTCCCAACATGAGAAGTTGGTGGGCTCCTGGGTCATGTGGAAGTAATGTCACATGGAGGTAAATGTGAAGACAGCTACAGCAAGGTGCTCAGCAACCAGGGATCATTTTGAGGGGGAACACGCAGGAACACAGTTCCAGCAGTTCCCCAAAGAGGTCACATGTCAGGTGCCCCCACCCACCTGACTCTAGGCCATTTGGGGTCCGTTTCATCCTGGATTGGGGCTGAAAAGGCCCACTTTGGGCCTCTGACAGGTGGTGGATCACTCTCCTGTTCAGCAGGGCCCAATCCTGACCATTTTGGGCCCCTTTCAGCCCCTTTTTGCCATTTTGGGCCCAATTTCGCCCCTGAATGGCCAGGATTGGGTCCAAAGCAGTCAGGATAGGTGAGGTCAGGGGGTGTGGCATATGCAAATCAGTTATGCTAATGACACATTTCTGGTGATGTCAAGGGGTGTGGCATAAGCTAATGAGTTATGCTAATATGTTATGCTAATGAGTTCCTCCAGCTCTTTTTCTACGAAATGACCCCTGCCAGCAACTATTCCTGTTCTGAATCTGCAGAAAGAAGAAAATCTTGTTTAGAGTCAAGATGGATTGCAAGAGATGTAGAATGTTTCTTCTCCTCAAATACAAGAGACCAAATGGCTGTTTCCTTGATTAGAAGCCTGTATAAGGTAGTGGTTAGAGTAATGACCTAGACCTCTGAAGGACCAAGTTCAGAACCCAGTTCCCCATGAAAACCACACAGGATGATCTTGCTCGGTCCTGCTTTCCGAGCCTAATCTACTTATTCATACTTATGGGATTCTTTTGAGAGTACACATTGGGGGAAAGGAGAGCCATGTACATGAGCCAGAGCTCTTTGGAGGAACAGCAGGATCAAAATGCAATAAACAAACTAAGACAGTAAATACATAAAGATGTGGCTACTCAACAGCACTTGCAAAAATTTCTTCACCTGGATCTCGATGCTGCATGAGTGCTGAAAAAACCCTCATATCTCTATAAAATATATTATGCCATTTAGAAAGTGCTGCGGTATCTCTGGATTTTTTATCAGGGATGGAATGTGCTTCCAAAGAGGCAAGTAAATGGACTGAATTAATCACATAAATTTTGGTGGACTATCTACTCCCCCCCCCCCCCGGTTCCAGGTGTGTGCTTACTTTGATGGGGACTGTTCCTTTGTTGTGGAAGTCTACGCATCTTCCTTTTCATTACCTTCCTTGAGAAGAAATTATTTGGGTTGCAGTCCTATGCGCAATCTCTCCAGTTTAAGCTTATTGAAATCAATCAGTGTTGACTGGACTAACACTGCATAGGACTGCTTGTTTGGCTGCTTTAAATCTCATTAAAATGAACCGGATTTAAACAGCCTGTGTCAGGAATTGCAGCCTTAATGATTTATATAATTTTGCATGCAAATCTCCTTTGATTTCAGCTTGCATACACAATAGAAAGACGTGCAATGGAATAACTTTGAAGTTTCAAACATTGTTTGCCTTTCTATTTCTGACCTACTGTTAGCAAAGGCATTTGTAAGTATTCTTAGCAGCTAAGGGTCTTAGAAGGAAATGATCAGCTAATCAACTTGAGAAGGATGAAACATCCTCTAATTTTATTTGTCAGCCTGCAAAAAAACTAAACAGCAGTATTGTTACTAATTTGGAATCCCTTCATTTGACGTTCATCGCCCGTGAATGGCTCCCTTTGAAGGTGTAAATTGCTTAACCAGGAAAAAAAAAGTTGCAAACTTCTCTTTAATATTTCTGATCATTTATCATCTTCAACAAGGTATGGTGAGAGAATTAAAAATGTGCTGTACGGTGTTTTTGTTTTAAGAGATGCTAAACTGTTGTCAACTGCTGTGTAAGATATATTCTCTCGTTCAATTATCGAGGCTAATCACACTGGGCACAATCCAGCCAATGTTAATTGCATTGAAGTCCCTTTGATTTCAGTGGGAGAACTAAACAAACACATATCCGGCTCCTGAAATTTCAAAGCTAAACAATGAACAGGTCCCTGATTTCAAAGTGCTTGATTCAGGCTGGATTGTGTCCATATTTCTTAAACCATGTTGTGTTTCAATAAGCAAAACATTCATAATCAAGCCCACCTTCATTTTGACGTTGCAAAAGTCATAGTGAATTAGCCAATGTGAATGTATGGAAATGATGATGACAATGACGATGACTAAAAACCTATGGCAGTATCAAAGGAGGGGATTTTGATCATTTATGGCATTTCAAAACAAAATTACAAGTCTCTTAAACTTGTTCAGGAACTTTTCTGCAAACAGTAACATTCCCCTTGATACATTTTTTCAAGGGGATTGAAGCAGGAAGTCAGAAGCAGGCACAGTTTGGCATGTATGATGAATTGTGGTTCATTAATCCAATTAATGATTAATTCTAGGAACTCTAATCCATGATAAATCCCTTTATTATAACTGGTTGGCTAGGTCTACAATAGTTGAAGGTCTGTCAGCAAATCCATTGTAAACTTCTTTTTCACAACTTGATATCCCTAAAGCTTACTGTGCATTGCCTTTCCTCTGGAGAGGATGTTTGCAAAGAAGGAGGAGGAGGGCCAAGACCATTTCGGTCAGTATCATATAAAAGCAGGAAGGGAACATGTGATTTGAAGGACATGGTCAGATTACATTTAACTTATTTAAAGTCTTACCCATTTTAAAGGTCACATGCTTGCATCAATTTTGAAGAAGAGCATTTGCCACCCTAGTCGGAATAATGAGACAGACACAAGGCTTGGAACTAAAGGGCCACTTTATTAAACATAACATCAACCATTAATACGGCAAGGGCCAACTAGCGGTACAGGTCAAGCCACGGGGTCACCCCTGGACCTCCGCCTTGACCTGTCTGGGCGAGCCCCGAAGCCCCAGGTGCGAGCCATCCTATGGATGGCTAAGACCCAGCCAGCCGGCAAAATGGATCCCCCCAGCTCAAGCTCCTAAGCCTCAGCCGTACAGCAGTGAGGGAAGGACTTGCACATGGGGTTCCCCAAGGCAGTCTGCCCACGCAGCATGGCAGCGGTCACAAGCAGTACCATCTGCTCCTGGCAGACCCCTCTTCCCCATCAGTGGAGAAGCGCCTAGGGTACTCACCGGCCCGCTCCCTATTCCCAAACTGTCTCCTGCCAGTGACCATTCTAAGGTGGCTCCACCTTGCCAATTACCTCAAACCTCTGCAAGCAGTACAAGGTAGGCAAAAAACCGCCTCCTCCCCATCCAATTAGGGAAAAGGGGGAAAAATTCCTACCTGGCTCTGGCAACAGCAGCCGGCTAGTCCTGCACTACTACAGGGTGAGGTGGGTGGGCCGAGCATGCAGAGCAACTGCCAGCCGGCTGGGCGGAGTTGCCTCATAAGACTCCTTTCTCCGCCCCTCCAGCCTGAGACCCAGATACCATGGAAATGCTCTGTCTCCTTCTCCTTCCAGGGAGCCAAAGAGTGGCCCCCAGCCTTATCAGTGGAAGCTGCTGGCTGGGAGGGCCATATTCTATGTCACTCGCAAAACACAATTTGAATAGTTCCCTTTCCTTATGATTAAAGGTTAGATGGCCAAATAAGGAAGTAACACACAATGTCCATGGGGACTTCATGTTTGGTGGATGCACCCAAACAGCTGAAGCTCACACAACCTTCTTTCCATACAGTTTTATCAGTTCATTCATCTGTAGCATTCAATGCAGTTATTTGTAACTCTAGACACCTAAATCTCTGAGATATGCAAACAGAGTAGTGAGAAATAAATAGCCGAGGTCAGAGGAAGAATATAAAAACAACCAATTTTTATTCATTTTAGTTCAAGATGTATATAATGTCAGATGCTGATTATTAGAGAAGTAAATGTGGACTTCTAAAAGGGCGTCCTGTGCCCAGAGAGTTTATGGGAAACATACAAAGGTCCATCTGTACATATTCTACTGTACCTTTACTTAAGAGGATAGTTGCAAACTGCCCCATTGTTTAAAAAGGTCGTTCTCCTTCATGTATAGACAAGTTTCTTTTACTTGATAGTTTTGTCAGTCTGGTTCATCTGGAGATATCATTTCCTCCTTGCAGTCAGTGAATTGCATCATTTCAACAAGATGGAAAGATAATTCCAGCTGTGAAAGCAGGTTGAAGTAAAAGATACCGCCACCATCACAGTTGACTTCAAGGCTTACTTTATCTCCTTTCCCTGTAAGCGGTCCTGTATTCTGTCCTTTATATTTCTGCAGATCCTGTGCAAAAAAAACAAATGATGTAAGTTGGGCTGTAGCAAAGTCATACTAAATATCCTCATACCATAAGGCAGGCAGCAAATGACTGATGTATCATGTTATCATTTGCTGGTAATAGCTTCAGACCAGATAAAAAACAATATTGTGGAGAAAGATAGATCAATAACGCTCTCACAGCCGGAGAAATCTTAAGAACATAAAAACAGTTTTGCTGGATCAGCTCACTCTCCATCTGGTCCAAAATTCTGTTTCAAACACTGGCCAGCCAGATGACTTATCAAGTGGATCGTGGCTGAATAGATGCTACAGAAGATGCATAGAAACACAGGAAGTGCTCCAAGTTCTTACAAAATGCAGGCATTTTTTTCAGATCTGAGAAGAACATCCTCCCTCTTTCATGGTTCATATCCTAGCAACCTTCCACTATAACAAAAGTCCTTCTCAGTTCCCTCTATGCCTAAAGCCAACTCCTTGGACCTTGTAATAGTCATCAAATTACAGAATTGCTAAAAAGAGGATTCCACAAAACCTAATGGGCCACATCCCCAGCTGTTGTAAATCAGGACAGCACCATTTACTTCAATGGACTGATGGAGGCAGCTAAAGGACCGTAACTTTTGCATTTGCCTCTATGCGCTGACAAATTTGTGTTCCCTAATAGAGTTTGCTAATCAGAGTTATTTGAACCATGTAGTGTGATATTGTATTAAAATGGTTTGTTTTTAGCTGTATATGAGAGAGACAATGATGCTTTGCTCTAGGACTTGTCCTTCCCCAATTTTATTTATCCTTCCATTTGGCAGTCAAGGACAAGTTAGAATGGTTTAAGTCGTTTCTGATAAATAAGGCTTTGTGACTATTAGCCCTAAAAATCAGCATCTTTGTTGGGATAGCAAATACCTCTGTTGTGCCCCCTTCTTAAGATACTCATTGTGTCTGCAGTAATCAACATTCTAAAATTAAGAATCTTATATAGGCTGCCAAGTATTTTCTTGATAACCATATGTGTGTTTCCATACCATTCTTATTCTGTTAATGTGTGCTTAGAATTTCTGATTATGTGCAATGGTGCATAGGTTTAGAAAAAATAATTACATAGCTAATTCTAGTGCATGGCATAGAATTTGGACTTTGTTACTTAAATAGTCTTCAGAATAATAAGCAAAATAATGAAGAAATAAAATATCTGTTAAGGAAAAGTGGTGCGAAAGATCTGAATTGTACAGTTGCCAGCATTGATAGGGAGATTGTTAGAAATCCTTAGAAATCTTGTTCCTTTTTTCTACAATTCCTTTTTTGTCTCCCTATCAGATGACTAAGTATGGGTGTTGATTCTCACATAATCCAATGGCAAACACCTGTACTAAGTAAAGTAAATGGCCTTTACTTATGAACCATGTGTGATGGTTAAATAAAAATCACTGTATCTTTCCCACTATAAGAAGGTTCTGATGAGGATGGATTAGGGGACTTGCACATGTCACCATGGGGGAAATGAATCACTTTCTGGTATGTCACTGAAGATTAGAATAATTCACACTTTCCTGTGTTAGAAGCCTCTCGGAGACTAACATGAGAGCACAGAAGTGGCAAGGAAGGGTGGGGAGTTGTCGGCCTTTCCATTGATCACCAATTCTCCAGTCCTTCCAGTGGCTGCTGTTGCAAGTTGGGAACTATCTGCCAATCACAAATCCCACCAGGAAATGGGCCTTGCTAACTTTTCTGAATTATGGGCCGGCGCCACATTGGGGAATGGTGTTCAGAAGAGCCACAGCTGAGCATGTCAAAGAGCCACATGTGCTTAGTGAATGGATGAATTCAGGGTGTTTCATCTGTGCCCAGCTGTGACTATTTTAAGACATTTAAACTTCACTGGGAGATCTTAATAGGACTCTGAACTCTATCAACTGCGGGAACCAGCTATTGTTTACTCCTTTCCTGAAATGAATGATTTCAAATATGCTGGCCTTTTATTAATGTAAACAACACATACTCCCAAGCAAGTTCAGAGTCTGTCTCTAAACAAATAGACCTCCCTCACAGCCCATCTTTATGATTAACATGCATAGCAAATCATACAAACTGAATTAATAGAGTTATCAATTTCAAAACAAGCAGAAGTGCATATTTTGTCACTTTTGCCCTATGGGAAGAAAAGGAAAGAAAGAGTTTGGCACAGTTTGTAACCAATAAATGAGATATATTTGAATAAGGGTTACAACCACATGAGAGACAGACTGCAGTAGGTTCTTTTGTATTAGATTCAGTCTTTAAATTGAATTTTATGGCTTGCTACAAAATAGTTATTTTAAGACTCCTAATAATGTGAACCAAGAATCTGCTTCTGATAATAATGCGCTATTTGCATTTCATTGCTTTGAATTATGAGGGACCTTGGCAATATGAAACACAAAGCCAAACCTTTAAAGGGCATACAGTAAGTCAAGACTAGGCTATGCTTATTACTTTCACCTTAGATATTGTTTTATCTTCTGAATTTATAGCCTACCATGTGAGAACTGATGATTAAGAGTTTTTGGAAACTCATACATGTTAGAAAGCTAAACCTGAAGCTATGCATATGTTTTTGTAACTGAGTTACCATGGGATGCTTTGCCTAGATTTTATGGAGGTATCATGCGTCATTCATTGCTCATGCTGTGGTGAAAGGAGGTTCCGTTCCCTGCCCCAAATTGTACAGTTACTTCAGGACACAGCTGGATGCTGGCATTGGTTCTGTCCACGAGGCCAAGCAATCTCCTTAAAATACGTGTTTTCTCACAGTGAAGTGATAGAAAACGGTAGGGTAATTGCCAGTGATTTTGCTTGATATGTCTGTTACATTCTGAAGCAATTTTTGTTTTATAACATACTGCTCTGGGTATCCATAAGCCAAGTTCTTGCAATGAACAAACACTGTAATTTCTGGAAGTTTGAATTCCACCTTTCCTTGTAGTCAGTGGACTCTGAATCCCAGAGGATATAATGCATGTCTTGTTGATACAATAAGCCCAATCACTTAGTCTTTCATGTTCATGATCAAGCAATCATTTCAGAACAGCAGCAGATTTTTAAAAAGAGGGAAAGACCTTGGATAAGGGGACTTACCTGCAGGGCAGCATTGCAGCTGGAATGTGAAGCTGGGGTGAAGGGTTGGCTGTTCATCGTCAGTGTATGTGAAGGATGTAGGGGGCTGTGTGGGGAGGCGCAAAGGAGGGGTTTGGCTCTACACCAGCAGCCCTAGTGGTCCTCAGCACCATTCCTGGGGCAGAGGAGCTAGTCTTGAGGGCTGGTGTGAATACACCGGATTGCAATAAAAGGGGGAAAAAACCTGATTTGAATTCGGGTTGTGGCTTAGGTGTAAAGCTTCTGCCCTGCATGCTAGGTCTGTTGAGTGGGGACACTACTCTGGTACTCTGCTGGTATACCTGGTGGTGGCTAACTCTCTGCCCTTGCAGAGCTTCAGTTCTGCTTGTGTCTTCACAGGAATCATGGCAGAAAGGAGGGCCAGCCCATGACCCTGGGTGTCCCCAGATGAGGGTGCAAGCTGGCTAAACATGCCAGTCCTGGGTGGCCTTGGTATCTGGGGTGAGGTGTGCAGCAGCTATCTCCAGGTGGGTAGGACCTCAGCCACAAAAAGATCCTGGGATGACAGGATGCTGGCACTGCTTGAGGGCATCATGGCTCAGCTTGCTGCCCATCTATGGGAGTACAGCCCTGCTGCCCCTTTGGGGAGGCCCAGGGGGCAGCACCAGGCAACCAAGGCACAGCCCTGGTCATACATGGAGAATGGAGGGCCAGGAGGGGCTGGCTCTGGTGCTCCCCTTGCAGTTCCAGCAGCTCTGATGGTGTTGCTGGGGACCGCCCCCCCCCCCGGTTATGGAGTATGCTATGGTCTATGTCAGCTTCCTGCCTTGCTGTTACAAGACTCTGCCAAGAACTCTGTTAGGGGCAGCATTTCCCATGCCTGCCTTCTGCCTCTCTGCTGTTATGGACTGTGTCACCGACACCTGTTTCCTGCCTCCTGGACATGAACCCCACCTGGGCCCAGAACCATGCCACTAGCAGCACAGTGCCATCTGGGAGGACCCTCTGCGAGCCTGGCCAGGCACCCCCTGGTCAGTTCCCGTGGGGAGCTCCTCGCAGGACGGCCACTGGGTCTGCCCCTGCCACTGGGCAGCTGGCTAGCCAGCCCACGATGCATGCCAGGGGAGAAGCCATGTTCTCAGGCATCAGAGAGTCACCATGGACAGTTTGTTCTGAGGCTGCCATTCCAAGACCAAGCTCCTGTCACGTTCACGGAGCCCAGCCTCGACCTGATATGCATATTGCTGGAAGCCGCCCTCTGAGGTGGGAACTACATTCCAACTGTCCAGAATACCTAATGGATGCATATCAATACAGCCATTGCATTCCAGGCAGATCCCATCAAGACAACTCCAGCTTCCTGACAGATCCAATCAACCCGCCCGGCACTCCCTCCCCTCCTTTGTCCCCTCTTCCTAAGGTGTCACAATCATACATTCAGACCCTAAAGTGGCCCATTAGTGGTAGTTATAGAGCCATCAAGCTTTTGTTTCACCTCCTGAGAACCACCCAGAAGGCCCCTGCCTCAGGGCACATTTCAGCTGTTTAAGCAGGCTCTGCCAGACACTAGGTGCCCGGTGCTCAGTGCTTGGTGCTGTGCCCAGTGCCTGGCACCATGCTCGGCCAGGCGCTGCATGCCATCCCTGACCCAGACAGACCCTCTACATCACCCCCCTCCCCAAACTCACTGCTGGAATCTCTGCTTCTCGCTGTGATCAGGTAATGTAATGCCTTTCTCTGTCATCGATCTCAAGTGGAAACCTGCTAATGCAAATGTCTCTGTAACTCTTTCCAACCTTTATTTCTGAGTTCTTGTAGGTCTGCTGTATGTAAGTGCTATGTCAGGCATATGCAACACTGTTAGTAAACATTATTTATTTGAATATCAGCCTCCTCTTTCTTGTCTGAGTAATCTGATAGACTGACTCTGGTATACATTGGTTAAAGATTCGCGCTAACTTAAGCCAAACTGCTTGCTAATTTCCCCTTAAAAATAGCAGTTCTGGTAACAATGGCCAGGTCAGGTGATGGCCATCCTGTGGTGCTCAGCATGCCATTGAATGAGGCCTTCAAATGGCAGGCATATCGTTCAGTGTTGTGGATCCACGAGGTGTCTGTAATTGACAGAAGCCCAGCTTGAACTAAAAATGACCTCAGATTAATGGGCTGAAATGCCTCTGGATTTATTGCCTGTTTGGACAGGCCCAAGGCAAAGATGTTCACCTTTGAAATATGTGAACATGAAAAGATTATCTCAGCCTTTAATTCTAGATGACTATTTGGGTGTTGGTTACACCCCCCAAATAAACAGGAATCTGATGGCAGGGATAATTGGTCTTAGTGAGTTTGGGGCCCTGGGCAAAAATTAAGGATGAAGCCCCAGAGTCACTGCCCCCCCTACTAGCCCCCTGCCACCAATCCCCAGGGTCAAGCAAGGGGCAGCCCTCACCTCTTGTGATGCAGATGGGAGTCACTGAAGGAAGCCAGCTGACCAAAGTTTGGATGGAGTGGGAAGAAGGCTGGTGCTAATCTGGCCTCCCAAGTGTGTGTAGGTGTTCTGAGAAAAAAAAATCATTATAACTTTGAATCCAGGATTTGGGTGGGGAAAATTTTACCTTGATTGCTGATTTTCTTATAGGACATTACTAGTTTGAGATTCAGTTCTGTGTAGTTTATGAGTATCTGACGTTCGGGGAAATTATTTTCAATGGGGAATGTATTCAAGGGTATGGGGTGTCAGAACTGTGGCTAGATAAAATCCTTACTCCAGTCTGCCTCCTGCAATTAGACAAAAGTCCATTGTTTCCAAAAAGCATTTAATGAAGAAAAAGATTATTATAGTCCACTGGCCTGAATGCAATATCCAGGTTGGTACATATGCATTGTTACCAATGCCAGACGAAGCAAGAGATACATAGTTAATACCATAGCTGACCCATCCTCCCCCCATAGTTCTCAAAACATTCCCTTTGAAGCTGCGAAAGCGAAAGCTTCCCCAAGGCCGGTTCTTGGTGGAACGTCGGTAGCCAAAACAATGCAGGTCTGTGAGATAGCTGCCTGGGAACCTCTGCACCTGGGGAAGAAAGCACTGAACACTGAAAGGATTAAATATGGAGTCGGTTAAGCAAAAGTATACAAGAGAGCATTCGGATCCTGACATTCTGCCCCCCCTAAGAAGACCCCCCCCCCGGTTTGTGCGGGTAGTGAGAATGGAATGCCTTTACCAGTCTAGGCAGAGAATCTCCCGTGTGGTATTATGTCTTCACAATTGTTTTAATAAAGGATATATTAATTGAGTACTGTTTCACAAATTTGTTTATACAGAGTAAGGGATGTAATAAACAATTTGTATATTCTTTTGTTTCTCTTGACACAACCATATACTACACCATATATTGCAACCTCCCTAGACCTCAATTATACAGGCATCTTATGCGTTCTAAAAACAATTCATTAAAGTGTCCCGTGCTCAAAGTGCTATCATAGATGTTATTAAAGTGCAATTGCTTTTGGCATCTTATGACACTATTTCTCATATAGAACTCGATTTGCCTTGCATACAGGTACAATACAGGTACAGTATAAGGGTAATTCCAGACACTGTGAATGTCACAGATCAAAAGGACCTATAATCATAGGTTCACGTAGTTGGTTCTGTGACTGCATTCTCTAACGGACGGTCCAGATCCTTGTAAGGTCCGTTTCCAAGCTTCTTTCTCAAAGAGCACAGATGCTGGAAAATACACATAACAATATAATACATTCCCAAATTTTAAAACATACATTAGTATATTCATATTGCAATATACTCACTCAAAGATTCATCATAGTTAACCTTCCATATCCCTCTTTGATTTGTCAATTACTTCCATTTGTGTCCCATTGACTAACAGCTGTATTATCTACAGAAAGCCATCCACGCCCTAATCACACAATCTCCGTCCTTAAAGTAACATTGTTATTATCCCAGAAAGCAGGTGTAATCGTTGGCTATATTTAAGCCATTTGGCATAAGAGTGTTGAGTTTATATATCCAGAATGTCTCCTTTTGATGCAACTCCCTATTTGCTGCTATGTGTTCTTTCTTCCGAGTTTTAAATAAAACGGTGAACAACATTTCCCTTTCACTATGCTTTTTTTCTAGATAATGCTGGACCAAAGGAGCCTCTGCTACATTATTCTTAATCCTAGACTGATGTTCACTGAGTCTCGTTCTAATGGAACGTGCAGTACTTCCCACATACAATAATCCACATGGGCATCTCAGGGCATATACCACTCCTTCCGTGCCACAGTTAACAAATTCTTGTGTGGTTTCAATTCCTAGTTGATTCAAGTCTTCTGTGGTCATTATTAGGGAGCACTGTTTACATCTACCACATCTGTACAGACCTCTTGGTAGTCCTGTACCCCTTGGGTCATTGTCATGGTTCAAGTCTGAATGTATGATCTGATCTTTAATATTCCGTGTCCGTCTAAAGGCTACTAAAGGAGGGGTCCCACAGCCTGGGATGTCGCTGACAAGTGGCCAATGTTTCAAAATTGCCCTTCTAATAGCATTGGCTTTATTGCTATAATCAAAGACCCCCACAATTCGTTCCCCTGTTGTTCGTTCCTTTGGTGTAATTAAATCTTCCCTGGCTGTTTCATCAGCACGTAGTCTGGCTTTAATTAAAACCCTATCAGGGTATCCCCGTTGTTTAAGATGTTCCTGCAAGATGTTACTTTGGGCAATATAATCAGACTCCCTGGTGGAATTTCTTTTTAGTCGTAAAAACTGACCCAACGGTAGATTAACCCTTAGATGTCCTGGATGAAATGATCTATAATGAAGTAGTGAATTCTTGTCTGTTCTCTTCTTAAACGGTTTTACTGCCAAGGTTCCATCCTCCTTCTTGTATACTGTCACGTCCAGATAGTCCACGGACTCCCTACTAGTATTCCAAGTGAACTTGATGTTGGGGTGTATACCATTCATCTAGTCCCCCAAATTCTGAATATCAACATTCTCATTCATCACTAGGAAAAGGTCGTCTATAAAACGGACAAATATGATAATGTCTTTCCAAAATGGATTAATTGCAGGATTGCAAAAAAAATCCTTTTCCAACCATCCCATAAAGAGATTTGCTATACAAGGTGCTGCGGAGCATCCCATCGCAACTCCTCGGAGCTGAACATAAAAGTTGTCCTCCACTCTGAAATAATTATTTTCTAATATTATCTCTAACAGTGATATCAGAAAAAAGGTGGGTGGATGTAGAGACTCCCTCTGATCTAAGGTATTCATTACCACTAGGCGTGCCTCTTCATGTGGGATGTTGGTATACAATGAAGCAACATCAAGTGTTGCCAGTATTGCCCCTGTTGGTAATTTATAACCTTCAAACTTCCTCACGAAATCCCCTGTGTCTAGTAAAAAACTAGGTAATTTTCTTACAAAGCCCTGCAAAAAGAAGTCCAAATACCTGGATAACGGTTCCAAAACCGAATTACTTCCCGATATTGTATACCAACATCCCACATGAAGAGGCACGCCTAGTGGTAATGAATACCTTAGATCAGAGGGAGTCTCTACATCATATACCACTTTATCATATTTGTCCGTTTTATAGACGACCTTTTCCTAGTGATGAATGAGAATGTTGATATTCAGAATTTGGGGGACTGGATGAATGGTATACACCCCAACATCAAGTTCACTTGGAATACTAGTAGGGAGTCCGTGGACTATCTGGACGTGACAGTATACAAGAAGGAGGATGGAACCTTGGCAGTAAAACCGTTTAAGAAGAGAACAGACAAGAATTCACTACTTCATTATAGATCATTTCATCCAGGACATCTAAGGGCTAATCTACCGTTGGGTCAGTTTTTACGACTAAAAAGAAATTCCACCAGGGAGTCTGATTATATTGCCCAAAGTAACATCTTGCAGGAACATCTTAAACAACGGGGATACCCTGATAGGGTTTTAATTAAAGCCAGACTACGTGCTGATGAAACAGCCAGGGAAGATTTAATTACACCAAAGGAACGAACAACAGGGGAACGAATTGTGGGGGTCTTTGATTATAGCAATAAAGCCAATGCTATTAGAAGGGCAATTTTGAAACATTGGCCACTTGTCAGCGACATCCCAGGCTGTGGGACCCCTCCTTTAGTAGCCTTTAGACGGACACGGAATATTAAAGATCAGATCATACATTCAGACTTGAACCATGACAATGACCCAAGGGGTACAGGACTACTAAGAGGTCTGTACAGATGTGGTAGATGTAAACAGTGCTCCCTAATAATGACCACAGAAGACTTGAATCAACTAGGAATTGAAACCACACAAGAATTTGTTAACTGTGGCACGGAAGGAGTGGTATATGCCCTGAGATGCCCATGTGGATTATTGTATGTGGGAAGTACTGCACGTTCCATTAGAACGAGACTCAGTGAACATCAGTCTAGGATTAAGAATAATGTAGCAGAGGCTCCTTTGGTCCAGCATTATCTAGAAAAAAAGCATAGTGAAAGGGAAATGTTGTTCACCGTTTTATTTAAAACTCGGAAGAAAGAACACATAGCAGCAAATAGGGAGTTGCATCAAAAGGAGACATTCTGGATATATAAACTCAACACTCTTATGCCAAATGGCTTAAATATAGCCAACGATTACACCTGCTTTCTGGGATAATAACAATGTTACTTTAAGGACGGAGATTGTGTGATTAGGGCGTGGATGGCTTTCTGTAGATAATACAGCTGTTAGTCAATGGGACACAAATGGAAGTAATTGACAAATCAAAGAGGGATATGGAAGGTTAACTATGATGAATCTTTGAGTGAGTATATTGCAATATGAATATACTAATGTATGTTTTAAAATTTGGGAATGTATTATATTGTTATGTGTATTTTCCAGCATCTGTGCTCTTTGAGAAAGAAGCTTGGAAACGGACCTTACAAGGATCTGGACCGTCCGTTAGAGAATGCAGTCACAGAACCAACTACGTGAACCTATGATTATAGGTCCTTTTGATCTGTGACATTCACAGTGTCTGGAATTACCCTTATACTGTACCTGTATTGTACCTGTATGCAAGGCAAATCGAGTTCTATATGAGAAATAGTGTCATAAGATGCCAAAAGCAATTGCACTTTAATAACATCTATGATAGCACTTTGAGCACGGGACACTTTAATGAATTGTTTTTAGAACGCATAAGATGCCTGTATAATTGAGGTCTAGGGAGGTTGCAATATATGGTGTAGTATATGGTTGTGTCAAGAGAAACAAAAGAATATACAAATTGTTTATTACATCCCTTACTCTGTATAAACAAATTTGTGAAACAGTACTCAATTAATATATCCTTTATTAAAACAATTGTGAAGACATAATACCACACGGGAGATTCTCTGTTGTGACAATTACATTACCGTGTTGCTCTATTTTGTTTTACCAGTCTAGGGGCATGGACATGCACAGCACTGACCCATTCATCAAACCCAGAATCAAAGTCTTTCCATCTAATCAAATAAAACAGCTGGTTGCGCTTAATTTTTGAGTCCAGTATTTGTTGTACTTCATAATGGGTCTGGTCGTCGATTAACGTGGGAATTGGGGGGCCTTTGACATGCCATTGGTTGTCACTGGGAGCCCTTTTTAGGAGGCTGACATGGAAAGTATCATGTACATAATGGAGATTCTTTGGTAAATTTAACGCAACAGTCACTTTGTTGATTACTTTGCGCACTGGGAAAGGTCCTAAAAATTTGAAAGCTAGCTTTCGACTAGTTTGGGATATTTTCAGATTTTTTGTAGACAGATAAACAAGATCGCCAGGTTGTAAATCCCATTCTGCCGCATGGTGGCGGTCGGCGTATTTTTTGTAGTCTTGTTTGGCTTTGTCGAGATGCTTTTTGATCTGAGTCCATTGGTGAGCTGCTTCCCCCCACCATTCGGTGACGTCTGGTGAAGCTGTTGTTGGAGGGGGAAGCGCTTCAAACGGGAACGGTTTGAAGTGGAAGCCATAAACTACCTTGAAAGGGGTTTCTCCTGTAGACGCGTGTACACTGTTATTATAGGAGAACTCTGCCAACGGAAGCAAGTCAACCCAATTGTCTTGCTGGAAGTTAATGTAACAGCGTAGAAATTGTTCTAATATCTGATTAGTTTTCTCGGACTGTCCGTCTGTTTCTGGGTGATGGCTTGAACTGAGCCCTTGTTCAATCCCCAGTAGGTGTAAAAGCTCCCGCCAGAAGTTGGCAACGAATTGCCCGCCGCGATCCGAAATCACCTTGGACGGAAAAGAATGTATTTTCACAATGTTTTTCATAAAAATATCAGCTAGCTTTCTAGCGGAGGGGATAGTGGTGCACGGTATGAAGTGCGCTTGTTTGGAAAACAGATCAACTACAACCAAAATACAGTTATGTCCCTTAGAGGGTGGCAAGTCGGTAATAAAGTCCATAGAAATGATCTCCCATGGTCGATTTGGCGTTTCTAGTGGTTGCAAGAGCCCTGGTGGCTTGCCCTTCCTGGATTTGGCGCTGAGACAGATGGGGCAAGATGCTACGTATTGGGAGATGTCCTTGCGCATGCCTGGCCACCAAAATTGGCGTTGCACTAGGTGGAGCGTTTTCAAGTAACCGTAGTGTCCCGCTGTGGGGGCATCATGACAACGTTGTAAAACTTCCTTCCTCATACATTTAGGCACATAAAACCGGTCTCCCCAAAGCCATTCCCCATTTGCGGATAATTGCAGTTTGTCTTTGGGCGCCGCCCCCCCCTTCTCTACTTCGGCTTTCAGCTTTTCTCTCCAGCCCTGATCGGGTGAAGGGGAGGTCTTAACGCGGCTGCGCGTAGTCACCACACCTCCTAACTGCGTAGGCGAAAACACTGTGTCAATGGTCTCCTCCCTTTTGCTCTTATGTTGAGGCATGCGCGAGAGAGCGTCAGCGAGGAAATTAGTCTTGCCAGGGAGGAAGTTTAAGGTAAAATCAAATTTGGAGAAGAACTCTGCCCACCGCAATTGCTTGGCGTTTAGTCTGCGAGGGCTGCGCAGGGCCTCCAAATTTTTATGATCCGTCCAGACCTCGAACGGATGTCTAGCTCCTTCTAACCAATGCCTCCAATTTGTGAGTGCCGCCTTAACAGCGAAAGCCTCCTTTTCCCACACATTCCAGTTTCTCTCCGCCTCAGAAAACTTTCTGGAAAGGAAGGCGCAAGGTTTGAGATTTCCGTCCTCCCCTCGCTGCAATAACACACCCCCAATTGCCGTATCGCTGGCATCGACCTGTACTATGAATGGGCGGTTTTCATCGGGGTGTTGTAGCACGGGTTCTGAGACAAACTGTTCTTTTAGCTGGTTAAAAGCGGCCTCGCACTCGGGTGTCCACGATAGCTTCGCCCCGGGTTTCTTTGCTTGCTCTCCCTTGTCTTTTGTTTTTAACAGTTCTGTCAAGGGGAGTGTGGTCTGGGCGAAATTAGCGATAAATTCTCTATAGAAATTGGCAAACCCTAGAAACGATTGCAATTCTTTTCGGGTAGAGGGGACCTGCCAATTGAGCACCGCCTGTATTTTCGCTGGGTCCATTTTTAAACCCTCTGACGATATACAATAGCCCAGATAGGTGAGTTTAGGTTTGTGGAACTCGCATTTCGAGAGTTTTATAGGCAGTTTGTTATTCATGAGTGTGGTCAGGACTTTCTTTACAAGTTCCACATGTTCCTCCTCCGTTTCTGAGTAAATTAACACATCATCAAGATACACCACTACCCCTTGGTACAAAAATTCATGCAGGACTTCATTGATCATGGACATGAACACCGAGGGGGCACCAGTCAAGCCGAAAGGCATAACTAAATATTCATATTGTCCGAGTGGGGTATTGAACGTGGTTTTCCATTCATCCCCTTCTCGAATACGAACATGAAAGTAAGCATCTCTTAAATCTAATTTTGTAAAGATCTTACCTTGGGCCACGACGTTGAGTAGATCTTTGATGAGTGGAATGGGGTAGGCATTGCTAGCGGACACCGCGTTTAGTCCCCGAAAATCGGTACACAGTCTCAAGCCCCCATCCTTCTTTTTCACGAATAACACTGGGGCTGCATGGGGACTATTGGCCGGGCGGATGAAACCTCTTTGTAAATTGAGATCGATGAACTTCCTAAATTCGTCTCTTTCGTTGGGGCTCATAGGGTATAATCGACCCATGGGCAGCGTGGCCCCTGGCAAAATTTCCACAGCACAGTCCGTCCTCCTATGCGGAGGGAGGGTATTGGCCTCTTCTTCTGTGAAGGCTTGGGTGAATGCCCTATATTGTTTAGGTATTTGGTTAATTTCTTCTTGGGTGAGCAGAGCTGACTCAGACATAGTGGGATTTTTTCCCCAGTTTTGATCCCAACGATGCTTTTTGTAAGATTCATGGGTGAAGGTAATACTCCCTTCTGCCCAATCGATGTGGGGGTTGTGATCACACAACCATCGGCTTCCCAGTATCAGGGGATATTTAGCTGTGGCACTAATGACAAAAGATCTGGTTTCCCAATGTGATCCCATGCCGGTTATGATCGGAGCAGTCTCTGTGGTAACCGGATTCATGTTAGTGCCATCCATTTGTTCAAAAATGACAGGTATAACCAAATCTTTTACTGGGAGTACTAGTCCATTAACTAAGGCAGGTGCAATAATGTCTCTAGAGCAGCCCGAATCAATAAGGGCTTGCACACGGATGTGCATCTTCTTGTCAGCATTTACTAACGTTACAGGAATGAACAGTATGGACCCCGGGGGTCGGTTTAACACCGGACCAGACTTACGTGTGATCTGCCGTTTGGGTCCTTTTACGACAGATCCATTTCGTTTCCCGACTCCGGGCTCTCGGGATTTCCTTCCCCGATCAGGGCTGTTTGATCGTCTTCGGTGATCTCCTCCAACTCCAGTCCTCTCTCTGGGAAACTTTTTCTTGGAGCTCCCCTACTCCTCGGGGCAGCTCTGGGTACCGGAGAAGGGCGCGGCAGCGCTGGGCTGGATAGGGGAGCGGGGCATCGTAATTGGAGCGGAGGTCTTTGCACAGGCCGATATGGGCATTGTGCTGCGAAATGGCCACCCTGGCCGCACTGTAAGCACAATCCCTGTTGCCATCTAGCATCTCGCGCTCCCCGGGTGGCATACCCAGTTCCCCTGCTCCCTCTCAGAGACAAAGGTGTGGAGGAGCGTCTTTGGCTCGGGGGTTGCTGATGTTGTTCCGCAAGGCGAACTTCCAGGAGTCGATTTTCAACTTCGCAAGTCAACTGTATCCATCCTAACAGTGTAGGTGGATTGTCTTGCATGAGCGCTCGGTCAAGTAATTTTGGATTCAATCCTTGTTTATACAAGATGATCTTAGTGGACTCCTCGCACCTCGGACATTTGGCAGCAAGCTGTCGGAATTGTGTGGCATAGTCTCTAGCTGACATGCTGCCTTGTCTAATTGCTTGCAACTCCGTTCTAGTCCGAGTTTCCTCCAAGGGATCTTCATATTGCGCCCGAATAGCATCCACTAACCCTTGGAGAGTGTCTAACTCGGGGGCCCCCACATTATATAGTCCCACGTACCAGTCCGCAGCTTTACCTTGGAGACGCGATCCCAGATGCTCTATCTGGCTGGCTTCGCTTCCAAACAGGTGTCCCCAACGATTAAAAAATTGCACCACTTGTACCAGGAAAAATCCCAATTTGGAAGGGTCTCCATCAAAAGTAGCGTCCAGTTTGACCCATCCCATGGGTAAATCCTGTCTGGGGGTTTGGTCTGGCATGGGATAAACGTCCATTGGCCCCAGTTGCAGCGGTGGCTGGCGTGGGTGGGAATACAGTTGAGGTTGGGGGACCGATTGCCTTGGCATTGGCTGCGGGTGCAGAGGTTGTAGGGGTGGAGGGGCCACTGGCCCCGTTAGCGGTATCGACCCCGGAGACGGCAGGGGTCCCCTCGGTGTCGGCTGGCGCGGCGTCGGTTGGGTTGGCGCTGGTCGGGTGGGGCGAGGTCCCCTCGGCGAAGTCTGCGTTCCTTGAACCCGCGGTGTAATTGGTTGACTGGCTTGGGTTGTCGGTGGGTAAATTATAGGGGAAATCGGCCCGCGTGGTTGGGCCGGCAACGTTCTGGGAACCACCGTCGGTGTGGTGGGCTGACTCGCTTGGGTGGTTGGTGGAGGAATTATAGGGGAAGCCGGTCTGCGTGGCGGTTCTTCCTCCTCCTCCTCCGTTTCCTCGCTGCTGCTGGTATCCGTGGTTGCAGGCTGGTCTGGGTACCGGTCCCCCGGACACGGTTCACCAACTTCTCCCGTCAGGAGGGACCCCCCTCCAGTGGCCCCAATCACCTCACCCGTTTCCGACGGTTGCTGCGGCCATATCTGGTCTTGCAAGTTAGCCAGACTCTGGCTAATGCCAGACAGGCCCGTTGGCGGGGCCCTATCTCTGTCTCCCGCCACTAAAACTGAAAGCAGATGTACAGCGTTGGCTAGACTCTCTTCCATATTCTGTAGTCTGTTCTCCAACCTTTGCACTCTGTCTGTGGACTGCTGCGGATCCCCCGTATCCCCAGTAGTTGGAGGGGTTGTCGGGTGGTCCGTGCTCAGCGTCTGTTGCCATGGCAGGGGTGCCTCCACCCCTTGTTCCTCCTGCGACCGCGCAGCAAGAACACCTTTGGTTAATCCAGTGATTGCTGAAATCCCAGAATCAATGGCAATGGTTCTACTCTGGAGCTGTGCCCATTGATGCTCTCCGACATCTGGTTCCCCCGCTCTCGGGGTGACTTCGGCATAGTCCCAACTCAGAGCACTTTGCTGGGAAGTATCCCCTTCCGTTCGCTCGGCCGTCCGGTTCCAGAACAGCCATGGGCGGCCCTCAGCTTGCTCCACTGCGTCGGGGTTGGCACGCTGAACAATGGAACGGCTGATGCGCTGGGCCTCGTTCTCTCTGTACTGGGAGCGAGGGTAAAAATGGTTGTAACCGTGGATCCTTGTCTCCTTGGCACAACTTGAGAAGATTCCGAGCCTCGAGGACCGGGAGAGACATACGGGTCAAACAAAGGGTCCCGGGGTGGGACAGCTTTGGAGTCCGTTTGATCCGGTTGAGGCATTGGAAAGTTGATTGGTAACAAAATGTCAGAACTGTGGCTAGATAAAATCCTTACTCCAGTCTGCCTCCTGCAATTAGACAAAAGTCCATTGTTTCCAAAAAGCATTTAATGAAGAAAAAGATTATTATAGTCCACTGGCCTGAATGCAATATCCAGGTTGGTACATATGCATTGTTACCAATGCCAGACGAAGCAAGAGATACATAGTTAATACCATAGCTGACCCATCCTCCTCCCATAGTTCTCAAAACATTCCCTTTGAAGCTGCGAAAGCGAAAGCTTCCCCAAGGCCGGTTCTTGGTGGAATGTCGGTAGCCAAAACAATGCAGGTCTGTGAGATAGCTGCCTGGGAACCTCTGCACCTGGGGAAGAAAGCACTGAACACTGAAAGGATTAAATATGGAGTCGGTTAAGCAAAAGTATACAAGAGAGCATTCGGATCCTGACATGGGGCAGCTGTCAATTTGCACAGAACACAGTCCTCATGTGAATCTAATGACCCCTAAATTTCAAGCAGCTTGAACAAAGGGGTTTGATTTTACAGATCCCTGATGTAGGTGCCTCTCAGTGCAGATGCATGTTAATTACTGCAAATTGGGGTAAATGCTTCTGACTGGGTAATTCTGCTACCAAAAAAATAAAAAGTAACTATTTCTAATCCGGGCCAGGAGCAGTCGGCCCATTGCCCATTGGTTAAGATCAACCCTGGTGTGCCGGACTGGTTCAAGGTATTTTGTCACCCCATGCCAGCAGCAATTTTTCTGCCCTTTATTTTGCCATTACTACCTAAATGGCAAAATATGGGTTCACAGTATAATGTGGTATTCTCCGGTAGCAAATTGAACAACAGTAAAAAGCTTCCTACACAGCCAGATTTATGCACAAGCTAAGTAAGCTACATTTTAGGGCCTCATATTACAAAGGGTCTCTAAATACTGAAAAATTACTAAATTCCAGGTCTTACATGTTGTTTTGGTAATGCTATGGAGCCTTTTAAACTTTACATACTTTAGAGCCCCAGCATGTCTTAATCTGGCTCTTCATCATAGAAGCAGAGAGAAATTACCAGTTACATTTTCAGAATGGAGGAAGTAACCAATGTCATTCTCACTTCAGCCTGAGAAATGTGGGTGGAGTAGTAATAATAAGGGAGTGATGGCTAATAGTCAACGGTTCTATTACTGGCTCAGCAGTTCAGTCTTTTTGGCCAAAGAGCTTTATGAAGTACAGGAGACTTTGACATTTATGATCAAGATTCAAGCATTCTACAATCAGCAGCAACCAGCCCAGAATGACCCCACAAACATCCTATTATTTCAAGAGCAGAGACACTGCAGGGATGAATACGTTATTGGTATTATGGTAGGGGATGATACAGGTTCAGATTCTTGTCTACAATCAATGTCAACTTTCAGCTTTGGGAGCTCATTTAGAATTGAATTTTTTTTCTCTGAGGACTCCTGGAAAAATCTAGTCAGACTAGCCAAACATTCTTTGACTACTGAAATGGATTAAAAGGCCAATTGTAAGATCGCCTTTTTCTATATATTGTCAACCAAAATGTGTTCAATTATAGCTGACGGAACTCAATATGTCACTGGGATCTCAGACAGCAGAGTGCTAGGCTCCTTTTTCAGGTGCAAATATTGGCACACTCTGGAAATACAAAAGTATGCACCTGCACTTCAAGTCACTCTTGCATGCAAGCAAGGTGTGTAATTTACATTCTGATTTTGCTGAATGTAATTAATGTGAACAAAATCCCATCAGCCTTTCTATTGCAAAAACACGCCCCCCCCCAAAACTTATCTCAAAAGGAACAGAGTGACTTATTGAAATATTATTCACATAACACCTTGCAATAATTCTTTCCTTAGAGGATGTCAACAACATACTGACCGCATACAAAGACTTGTGTTGGAGGAGAGGGAAGTTGCAAGTAAAATCCATTTGAGATCTCTGAAGAAGGGCAGCAATTAAAAAAAAAAGTGATTTTTAAACAGAGCAGCACAATCTACACACATTCCTTTTCTCCAGATATACTTAAGTGTTCTGTATAGCATTCTGCTGCTCTTGTGGTGGCCCCTGTTCTAGGATGAAATGTAGGGGGAGGAAGGTAAAAATCTAATATTTGAAGCACAGAACAAAGAATATTCAAAGAAGTTAAACTGCAGGGTGGAAATTAAATAACGCAAAGGAAAACAGCACTGAGACTATTAGAATAATGGAGTGCAATTAGGGTGACTGAATGAAGGAAGAAAATTACGGGATTTAAATATCTATGTTGTGATATATATTCAGTCTTGAAACTTCCACATATTAGCACTAATTTCTTGATAATTTGCTTTACTTAGAAAAAAGTACAGATCTCACTGGAATATTGATACATTGCAACAATGTCCATATTCTTTCAGGCTTCCTTTAAAATCATGCAAAAGTACACGCACCCTACATTTACCCCTTTTCATATGAGAATGAATGATGGCTCAGTTTCCTCCCACCCACCACAAGTTAGACTTCTGCAACAGGCCTTGTCAGGTTAAGCACTGTGGGCTTGATCCAGCAGAAAAGCTCACAGAAGGTGTTGGAAGAATGGGTCTTTCCCCTATTCCTCTTTCTCCAAGAAACTTTTCTGTTTATGCTGAACATCCTCTCTGAAAATCAGAGAGGATGCTCTACAAAATGCTCTACAGTACAGGGTACTGCAGTGATGATTGGGAATTAGATAAAATTGCATCCTCCTTTTTTCTCTGCTGATGCAAGCAGAGGAGGAAAGAAAGAGGAGGAGATAATTTTATCTGGTACCCCCTTTGTCATTGCCATACCCCATCTTGTACTGCATTTTGTTTGCAAGGATCTCCTGAATCCTTCTCAGAGAAGAGATTTGGAATAAACCACAAGCTGCTTGGAGCAGGGGAAAGCGGAGAGAGATCCACTCAGCCAGTTCAAGAGCTGTTCCACTGGATCCATTTCCATGTCTGCTCCTCTATGTATGCAAACATGTGACAAAAGTCGTAGCTGTCCCTCAGCCTGTAAAAGGTAAATTATCCACATATGCAGCTGTGATTTGGATTGGAGTCACTCGGGAAAGGGAGAGGTGAAAAGAGCGTACAGCTTACGTTATCTGGTGGGTTAGATCAGATTTCCCAACCTGTGGATTGGGATACAGAAGTGAGTTGTGAAGCCAACTTCCCTAATGGCCACCGCTGCCCTTTGCATGGATCGCTTTCTCTCCTCTTTCTATATGCCAGCTTTTCACATTCATGCTTCTCCCACCTTTTGCAACGATAATGGGGTGTGCGTGTGGCATCCAGCAAATAATAACTTTACAAGTATACACATTTTCCTATGCAGAATAATATTGCTATAGGAAAATCATCATGTGCTGAATTTGAGGCAAGCCTTTGACCTGGCCCAGGAAACAGTATCTTGTATGTCATACATTAGTTGGTATTTTTTTTCTTCACTGCAGATGCATGTTGATTGATAAAGAATCAAGGAAAATGTATTCTGATGGTTATTAGAGTCAGTTTCTTAGAAACTTAAAGGGAATGAGAGGGAGTAATGGAAAAGAGGAGGGCCGTCTAAGGCTGGAGTGTAGCCCTTGCATGCAAAGGCTGTTTACTTTAGAATGCCACTTCCCTGAGGTTTACAGATGTTTGATGGTTTCTCAAAAATATATGGTTGGCCATTGTAAAAAATGGAATACTGGACCAGATGGATGCCAAGATCATACTTTGCCTAGGGCACCAGGAAACCTTGGGCCAACCCTGGACTATAGAGAGGAATAGCCCATCAAAGTTTATATAGAGGTAGCCTGTTGTTAGTCTAGCACAACAAAATAAATGGAGTGGCCCAAATGGACCAAAAGTCATGAAAAAGGTAAGTCTCATGAACTGTGTGTTCACAAACCATGAAAATTTTGGTCCATTTTTCGGACCGTGCCAACCTCTAGTTGTGTGTCTAATACTGAAATTTATATTTTGAATCCTTCTCCATTCCAAATGGCACCAGTAATTGTATCTAGGATGGCAAGTCCACAATTCAGTGTTCAGTTAGGTGTGTTCAAAGGCTTTATTGTACATTTTACTTTCTTTTCCTTTGAACAGCCTTATCTCACAGTACATATGACTTTTGAAAATTCCCTATATTCCAAATGCAGCTTGCCATGTGGGGGGAAAGCTGCTGCGGCAAAAAATCAGATTACCTACTAAGTATGCAGATTTAGGGGATGATTAAGTCCCTTATTGCATCCTTTTCTTCTTCTGCCTTTGTGGGTTTGTGCACATGTACATTTCTAGGTGCAGAGACCGAACTGGCTTGGTTTGGAACAAATGGGTTAAAGTACTGTCACACCACCAATATAGATGATTTAGGTTGGAGTCCAGTAGCACCCTAAAGATCAACAAGAGTTGGCCTTCTTACATGTTTATTACTTTGTTTAGTGTTTCAAAGCTATTTTAAGCAAAATCAACTTAAAGGTATTACAAAGGGCTAAGGGTTAAAACGTCTTGAGGTTGTGGCGACAACAAGAATATGTAATACTGGCTCATAAGCTGGCTTGTTGAAAGCACAGTAATTTTTTAACATTTAATAATTTATATTCTACCCTCCTTGAATTTGGACCAGCTTACAACAATAATAAAACAAAGTAATACCATACAATAATAAACCCAGAACGAGATTTAGAAATGGTTGTTAGCAGCATTGAATCCAGATTTAAAAGCAATGGGATTGCAGTATTTCAAACTCACATTGTCTAACTAGGATCCTAGCTGCCTGCCAGGAACATTCTGATCCAAGCCTCTGTTTTAATTCTGAACCTCCTCCTATGATGCTACACGGCAGCAAGAGGTGCTCCATTCTGGTTTTCTGCTACTTTTACCCTTTGTGCTGTCACTATTTTCACTTGGCATTACCAACCTCACTTGTTGTTTTTCCTTCCAAACAGCATCCACTATGGAGAGCAGCCTGCCTTTTAATATGTTGATTTATCATTGTCAGATATGGAGCTCTTATTGCTGGAATTTGAATATTGTATTTAAGGCACTTTTGCGATTACAGATGCTTTACATATAAATTGCTTTATATTATGGGGGGAAATCATCTCTGTATTTTTAAGGTTGCCTCATGCACATGTGCTTTCCATTTTAATACCTTTCCTTGTGTTGCTGATTAGATGCGAATTGCTTTTGTTTGGTTGTTTGTTTTGTGGTTGTTCCCTGTGTGGAATGGAGAATTTTGTGGTTTCTCTTATTGTAAGATGAAGTTTTGCATACTATGTCAGTCATCCTGTTCGCACATGAAGAAGTGTTGCTAACACAGCTGTCTAGAATTGCCACCAAATTTTGCCTAAGGTAACATTGTGAAGCAAAGTTAGTGATTCCTACTTGATAAAAAAATCCAGAGAAGCAAAAACAATTTTAATAAGTATAGTGAAAATGTCTCAGCAAATCCCTGTGGCTGTGCAAAGCAAAAAGAGATGCTTCTGCCTTGCTAAGCTAGATAACAAATAATCACTTTCTAACATTTACTTCCAAATATTAGGCACATAATGCCAATTTAGCTGGCTCTGTGGCTGCTGAAGTACCTTTAGAGTCTTTGGCATGAAGAGTCTCCATCCCACCTGCTATTACAGCCATGTCACACCTGCTCAGTTGTATATTCACTAGAGCTCTCTGTGTTGGCATCATGACACATCTGGCACAACTGTCTGTTCCCAGATACTTTTGCAAACGTTGTGTTAGGTGAGCACTCCACCTTGACATAAATCATACCACAATACCAGGAACAGACAACTGTGTCAGATGTGTCAAGAAGTTAACATGCCAAGTTTCACATTCCTGCGTTAATGCCTCTTTGGGGAGGAATATACATTAAATTCATGAAATTAAAAATTGAAAAGCTTAAGAAGCTCCTTCAGTTTTCAGAATTATGTTATGAGCACAGCAAAAACTTAAGAATCGGAACCTTCTTTACACTTATAGACATGTTGTACATCATAAGGATGATGGTGGTTGTTGGAAACAGTGACCTTTAGCTAGGTATTCTGTGAACATCAGCATAAACACAGCTGCAAATTAGATGTTTAACCAATCAGATCTGGATTCTCCCAACGCAAATTGCTTTCCCTGCAGCCACATGACACCTGGGAGAAACCAATTTTTAAAGTCCTACAGTGTCCAGATTCAGATCAGGACTGGCTCAGCAAAGGGCTTCAGCTTCCACCCATATCATTTTCCTGATCCAAAATAACCTCAAAGAGCATCATTTGTCCCATTTTGGAGTTGCATGTGCAATATTCAGTAGGTGCATGCACTGAGAAAAAATTCGGTATGATTTTGGTTGGGGGGCAGTACTGTGATTACTTATTTCTGGGTAGGACATTATTGGTTCAGATTTAAATGTGTGTATGTTTGGGGGGAATGTATACAAGGGTCTGGGGCAGGTAATATAAAGATAATGGCACCAAATTTGCACAGAATACAGTTCTCCCTCTAATCCAAAGAACTCCTAAATTTCAAACAGATTGAATAAAGAGGGTTGATTTTACACAACCCCTAAGGAGATCCCTCTCTACACAGCTGCAATTATCTCTACTGATACCTATAAAGTCTGTCAAGCAGCAGCCTAGAAGGAGAGAACCTCTGGCCACCGGCATTAAAAGAAAAACCCTGTTGCAGTGACTGACTACAATTTAAAAACTGTGTACCTTTCTTCTGAAAACTCTGCATTTGTCATCCTTCTTTATTATGATCTGTCATTTGTTTCCTTTCACATATTGAGGGAGGCTCCCTTTGCATAATGCCGCTTCTCTTCCAGTGGCTTATTATTTCCTTTTGGGGGATTGGTTATGCACCAAAATTGCAGCAGACTGAGGACTGCCTGTCTATAAAAGAACCTCCAAGTTTCAAGCAAATGGGACCAAGGATTCCAGTTCAAGGGGCCCCTGAACATCCATCACAATTGCACTTCCATTATTCCCTATGGGGATTTTTTTTCAGAGGGGCTAGAGTGTTTTTTCACCAGCCAAATGACACCAAAATTGCAGCAGAATGAGGGCTGCCTGTCTAGTCAATAACCATGTTTCAAGCAAATTGAAGCAAGGGTTCCAATTCTACCCCTGAACAAGGTGCCTTGATTAGCAATTAGTGCTATTACACCATTTACTTTACTTACTTACTTCATTTATACCCTGCCTTTCTCCATAATTGGAACCCATGGGAGCTTACATTGTTCTCATCTCCTCCATTTATCCTCACAACAATGTTGTGAGGTAGGTTAGACTGAGAGGGTGTGCCTGGCCCAAGGTCACCGCCCAGAGCCCCTGGGATGGGCGGTATATAAATTGAATAAATAAATAAATAAGAATGCTTCCATGGCAGTGTAGGGATTATTGGATTCCCAGATCCTAGCCTGACACTCTAATCACTGTGCCACACTGAAGCACCATGACCTCCAGGAATGTTGCCTGATAGTAGAAATAGTTTAATGGTGTAAAGTGCCCATTTCCAATTTTTTTAAAGAAGTGACAACTGCAAAAAATTTGGACAGAGGTTAATAAGCAGCACTAAGCTTTCCCACACAACTATGCAACACCAACACATTCACATTTGTTCAGACATATCTAACAGTGTGCCAAATAATTGGGTCCCTACTTGCAAATGGAGAGCAGGATGTAAACTGAAATGTGTGAGGGCTCAAGTGTCTAGGTGGATGGAGGGGTTGCTCACATCCCCTTTGTTAATGAACCATGGGGATCTGGGGGGAAGGGCTGGGTCAAATGCCTGATGTGGCTATTAAAGCTAGTTCCCCAGTCACAAGTTTTTCCATGTGGCATCTGCCTACCCTCCCAAAGTCAGGCAATGTGGGAGTAGCCAGTAGCCAGTGGCAGGAATTATTTGGGTTTCCTTCAGATTGATTCAGAAGATTTTTTTTTGGTCTACATTAAATGGAGTTGGGAACTAGTACAACTGTGTCTAGATTAGACATGGTCATGAACCAGAAAAAAACCGAACATTGAGGTTTGTGGGGTTTCCACAAACCACGAAGCACGAACTGGCACAGAAATGGCACAGTTACGAACCAGTTTGTGGTTCGTGGTTCATGGGGATTAAATGCTCCTTTCTTGCAGGAAAAGGGGCATTTAATGGTTTAAAGGGCCCTTTCCTTCCGCTTGCAAGGGGCAGGACCCTTTAAACTATCAGCTGGCAGGTGGCCGGGGGATGCCCCCTCGTCGACTGCCAGCTGATAGTTTAAAGGGGCCTGCCCCTTGCAAGCGGCAGGGCCCTTTAAATGGCCCAACCCCCAGCCCCAACCCCCAGCCCTTTGAATGGCCCAACCCCCAGCATGCATTAACTTTAACTTAAAGGAACTTCCTTTTCCTGCTCAGTGAGAATTAGCTATAACTTTGGCTCATCAAACTGGCATTTTCATCATTTTCATAGATCCAGAGGAGTTACCCGTGTTAGTCTGTAGTGGCAAAATCAAAATAAAAAAGAGTCCAGTAGCACCTTTAAGACTAACCAATTTTATTGTCGCATAAGCTTTTGAGAATCACAGTTCTCTTCGTCAGATGCATCTGACGAAAAGAACTGTGATTCTCGAAAGCTTATGCGACAATAAAATTGGTTAGTCTTAAAGGTGCTACTGGAATCTTTTTGATTTCATCATTTTCAGGTTCTCGGATAAGTCTTATGGCCTATGGTAATCAGTTGTTTACCTCCATCTCACATCAGCTATCTTAATCCATTGTTTCATTGGTTGAAAAAGACACCAGTCAATCCAAATGTAAGATTTCAATCTGTATGAAATAAATAAATGCAGGTCTCCAAACAGTGAAGGACAATAAATTAGTTGCTAGGACTGATGTTAGAGCTTGTCGTTACTATGGGATTTCTTGAAGCTCTCTCGGGAGGCAGCCAATGTAGCTTAACCCTTATTCCTTCCCAAAACCTGAGGAACCATGTGGCCTGAGGACCTGGGAACACAGAATTCTATGTAAACTCAATTTGATACTTTGTCTAGGTAGATTTCTGACATTGGGTGGTGAAGAAATGTTTATAATTTTCTCACTTTTTGCTATTTTTTCCTGCTTTCATTCTTTTTAAAGGCCATGTGCATTTCTGATTTGCCTTTTAAAAATAAACATTTTTAACTTTTTGAGTATCAAACTGTGCCTTCACTCTCTGCACACCTGTTCCATTGTATTTACCAGGTTGTTTTCCCCTTAGTATTGATTTTTTTTCTTTTGAAGCTTTTAATAGCCAAAGAGGTTGTCTTTGGTGTCTGCTTCCTATTTGAAAGCTGAGATAATGGCAGATGTGTTTTTTAAAAATGTTTTTTAAAAGACTCTTTTATGGCCACAAGAATAGGTTTAGAATACAAGAATCTATTGTAAGGCACCTTACCTGTGCCCAGGGGCTATCCTCCATCATGGTTTCTTTTTCACAATATTGGTTATCAACTTGGGTGTTCCCAGGATCCAGAATGACACTATTGAAGGCAAAATGTTGTTTGCTAGTTGTTTTCTAGCCCTGGAGCTCTTGGGTTAGCAGTTTTAGCATGGGAGAGACACAGAGATAGTTGCTGAAATAACACCACCATCTACTGGACAACGTGCAAGCATTATGGACACACATTCCAAAGTTAGGGAAAAACTGTGCCAATATACAGGATGCATTCAGGAACGATGGTTATATTCTACAGCTTAATTTTTTTTACTGCCAACTACCCACACAGATGCTGCTTTTTAATTTTCTTGTGGAAGTGGGGAACCCTGCTGGACAAATATTCCCCAGTTCCTACTTAAGCTCTTATATGTAAAATTCAGAGCAGTATTCTGAAGCAAAACCTTATTGTCATGAACAAAGATTGTTTATAGCTCATATAGTCTGCTGCCTGCTTCTTTCTTATTATCCTTACACTGCATTCAATACAGTTGTCATATATGATCAAAGCACGTGTTCTCTTGACACATCTCCATGTGGCGGTGGTCTTACTGCTCAGACAGAGTTCACATTCACAAATATTATCTCAGAAATCCCTTATTGGCTTTTTGCACTACATAGAACAAGAAGAATTAATGACATGCACTTTTGAAGATTAGGGAGAAGGAAAGATTTTTAGATGGATCTAATAATTCTATAAACCATTACAAAACATAAATGATCCACACACTAGTAATAAGTGTAAGCAATAAGTGTATGAGTTTGGCCATCAGTTGTAGTTCGAGTGAAAAGGGCATTTTGTCCCTGGAAGGGACCCATAGGGGGCCTGAGGGAAAAGACTTCTGAAGGGAAATGAATTTTTTGAGGAGAAAAGGGAAGCAGAAGCCATCTGGGTCCTGTGTTGAGAACAGTGAGGCCCAAGAAGTTATCTCAAGAGAGCTGCAGCTTCAGGAGATCTGCACCAAGAGCCACAAGAGCAGCAGCACCAACATAGACAGCAAGCCAGGCCGCAGCAAAGAGGGCATGTGAGAGATGGTAAAAGAATCTAATTACATTTTTAGTTCCAAGTTTAAGTTGTCTTGTCTAAGTTGGAGTTCTAGATATGTATGTCCTGCTTTGATTCTTATCTGTTAGAAAAAGGGACTGGCGATGTCTCTGGCTCAAACCTTCGATACAAGAACAATACAGTTAGACAGGTAGATAGACTACTATCAGTCTCCTTCCTGCCTACTCTGGTATCACTCATTTTCTCTGACTGGTAGAATGTAGTCCAAGGGAACTTCATTCCTTCCTTCTTTCCTTCTTCTTCTTTCCTCTTCCCTGCATGCATCAGAAGCAGCGTGGTATCTCCTCCTGGGACAAATGAAGCAGATGGACTGTTATCAATCTGAAGCCATTCTAGTTAGCTAGATTAGTTAGTCACTTTTTCTCTCCACTATACTTAAGTTAATGTACTTCTACAAATAAAAAGACATTATTGGTTCTTTAACTCAAGGGAGTGGCTCTCTGTGTACAATTTGTAACATAGGGCGAAGCTACAAGTGACGAATGACACTTGAACGGCAAGTGTATTTCTCCCTGTTCACTTGCGCTCCACTCAATCCACTTGCTGTTCAAGTGTCATTCGTCACTTGTAGCTTGGCCCATAGTGTGGTAAGTATTAGTTTAGGCCTCACTGCTGCGCTGAAGCTCAGGAAGAGCACTCTGTTAATAAGGAAATGAAGGACTGTCTGACTGGTCCAGCCATCCTTAATTAAACCCAAACATCATTGCTCCTTGTTGAACTAAACCTGATTAATATTTTAAGTTCTATGTGAGAATGGCTATAGATAGTTGGAGGGTCTGGGAGATATTTTTGAAAGTGCAGGGTTTTTTTTTCTTTTTGCCTCCTGGCCATCTCTCCTGTTAGGAGGTGGAGGGCAGTGAGCTGGAGGCAGAGTAGGGCTGTTTCTCCTTTTTGGTGGGCCTCTGAAACTCATTAAGAGACCCTCCGAGCCCTCCAGTATAAGATACCATGTTAAATGTATCTCCTGTGATTCAAGAAGATCCTTTGTTCACTATTCCTCTAATCAACATCTCATTTTGAAATCAGTTTTTTACCTTCAGTTAAAAAAAATGCATGTGTACAATACACTCACAATTATGAAACCTTAGAGCCAGTTCACACTTCATTGTTTCAAATTGGCAGCAAAAGTACCTGAATGTCAAAGATTTGAAATGGAACAGCTGGCTGTTAGTTGATTGAAACCAAGTGCTATGCTCATGACCTCTTCTACATACTCAGCTTTACAGCGGGTTTTCTGTGTATTCAGCTTACATAGATCGGATTCGCTTATTTGTCAGTTCTGGCCCCTATAAAGCTCTGATTCTTTAATTTTACACTTTGGACTTAAGTGGTGCCTGGTTTTTATTTCTGTTATGGGCTTTCTCGGGGAAGATGACTCATCAGCAGTTTCATCAGAATGGGGCGTTTTGTTGTTTTGAACATACGTTGCAAGATTGTAATGTTTGGACATTAGAGGGGATTTTATGATTGATTAAGTGTTCTGGAAGGAAACTTTAAAATATTAAGCAGGATTCTGCTCTTTGAAGAGTTTTTATATTAACTATTGCAGTGCCCCCCCAACATATCAACCCTTAAAAAAAATGTTTTTGTTAAAACAGCAATGTGGCAACATTTTTTTAAAAAACAAATTAAAAAGGGAAAGCCAATGTGTCATCTAAATGGCTTCTTGTGTTGTGAGAAGACATTTTTTTTTTAGGTTTGTTTTTGTTTTTATTGTACTGATGTATGCACTATATCCACATACAATCTATACTTCATGTACATATACATATAGAATAAATTTAACTATCCATACATCCAATACAGACTTGTTTTCCCCCTTTTCTCCCCCCCTCCCCCCCCCCAAGAGGAACGACCACAAGAATCATCTACTTTATATCTTTAACCATGAGCACACTCTCTGGAGTTTCGTTAATATAATTTGGTTGGTCTCTCCTCCTCTTACCCATCTTATATATCTAGACCATTTCTTCCTTATCATTAATGTCTTACTTTCCCATGTCTTATCCTGTTTTAGTATCGATAGAATGTCTGATTGGATCCATTCATATAAATACCAATTCCATCTTTCCGAAGTCCATTTAGAGGCATCTTTCCGTCCATACGCTATTACAGCATGGGCAGCTATAATCATGGCTTTTAACAAGTGCTGTCTGTTTTCCTGTACTTTATTATTCCCCCAGATGCCCATAAATAGGATCTCCCCATTTAAATTTATCTCAACATCGCAAAGCTCCTTGTGAGAAGACAATTTACTGCCAAAGTGAAGTGCTGAGGTTACGCTGAGAGTGGTGGGAGAAGAAAGGGGAGGAAGGGGTGCAGTTTTACATTGCTGTTCAACCAATCAGGATGCAGGGAGATAAAGAGGAGGGCGAAAGACAGGGCCAGGGCTTACACCAAATAAAACATTCTGCTCTGCAAAAAAGCCATCTTTATTTTGATGTTAAAGAAAACATCAGGTATGTGCACAAGGATAAATGCCACAGAAATCCTGGGGAAAGATCGTTTCCGCTTCAGGTGCAGCCTTTCACCATGTAGAATGCAAAAATGTCTGGGAAGCAGTTTGAAGACTGGATCAGAATATTTTGACTGTGCATGTAAAACTCGGAGGAGACATCAAAGCGGTATGGGGACAGAAACTGAGAAAAAGCTCTGTGCAGAAGAAGTCCATGTTATGCCTCTTTTGAAACTTTTATACTGACGTCATTTGGTTTCTGGGTTCAGTAAAAGCTACTGGTTTTAACTTTGAGCTCCTTCATGACCTGGAGCTCTCAAACTTGCATGACTGTCTCTTCCCATTTGAGACCATAGAGCAACTCTGTTCAACTCAATGAGGTCTATCTATCCCCCACCCGTGAGGACTATTGCAACTCAGGACAAATTTTTTCTCCAATCTTCTGGAACTAGTTAGGTAGCTACCAGTCTTTATGATTTTCTAAAAGCATTGTAAAACAAAACATTTTAGGAAAGATGGAAGAAATGCTTAATACACCATCTGGTTCACATATGAACCACTTTGAATGAGTTACAATGGATATTGACAAGATCCTGGCATCTGTAAAAACATCTGGTCAAACAGCTGAAAGCAAATGAATTGAAACTGAACCCAGACAAGATGTATATGATGCTTGTTGGGAAGGCAGAGATCTTGGAGAACATTGTACTTCCTACTTTCAATGGGATCTGTCTGACCCTTGCAGACTCAGGTAAGAGCTTGCAGGTTTTAGTGGATCCAGCACTATTGCTAGGGAAGCAAGTTAAGGCAGAGGCAAAAATGCTTTCTACAATTACAATCTAGCCTGGAAGATGGCCCCCTACCTTGATACAGCCACTATGACTACCTGGATCCAGGAATGCAGCTTGGCTATTATTGGGAATTAGGAGGAGCATGGATATTACTCTCATTTTGCAGTCACTCCTATCAGTCACCAGGCTCAATTCAAGATATTGACTATCACCAACAAAGCTCTTTATGGCTTTGGTTCATCGTATCTATGGGACCACTTCTCTCCCTATGTTCCATCATGGCAGCTTCACTCATCTGAATAGGGCCTTCTTCAGGTGTCACTTTGCACAATGGGAAAATCAACAGCTGCCCATCCTCTGTGGTATGGCTTACCTGAAAAGGTTAGGAAAGGTCCTCCTCTCCTGGCTTTCCTCAAACTATGCAAAACTGATAGGATGGCTGTAATATAAGGAAATGGTCTCAAAGAGATACATCAGTAAAAGGACAGGGAGTGACTTTACTACTATTGCTGTATGTAGGTTCCTACTGGGTAGTTCCTATATTGTTTAACATGTTGGTCTTAGAATTGCTTGTGCTGTTTCAGCATTTTTTCAACTCTGTATCGGATTCTGCTGATGTTAAATCTTTGCAAATTTACAGGAATATCCTGTTACATGTTTACTCAAATATCTTTGAAATTGACAGTACTGGCTCATACAGTACCATCTTGAGTCTCAGTGAGAAAGGCAGACTATAAATAACATGAATAAAACAAACAAATAAATAAAAACCGTAAAAGGAGCATAATTCAGAAATATATAAAAATAATCCAAGAATTAAGTCAAACCAAAAACACATCTGAAAAAAACTTGTTTTATTTCAGTTCTGAAAACTGCAAGGGACAAGACACCAAATGGGCTTCATACGGGAAGGAATAGGGTTGCCAGTTCCCCTCCACCCCCCACTCCCACTTATCTGGCTGGCGGGGGAGGCACGAGCCTCAGTGCTGCGCTCCTGGGCAGCGTGGCACACTCCCGGATGGCACCGTGCACTCCTGTGGGCAGAAATGGGCCTGAAACAGCCAAGATTGTGCCACTGATGGGTGGGAGAGTGCTCCCCTGCCTGGCAGGGGGCCCATTCCAGATGGATTTAGGACCAATTCTAGTCATTTGGGGCCCATTTTGGCCATTTTGGGCCCATTTTGGCCCAATTCAGGCCCCAAACAGCAAGGATCGGGCTGCTTCCAAGCAGCAGAGTGTTCCCCCATGTGGCAGCAGCCCATTCCAGGCCAATTCTGGCCTGATCCTGGCCATTTTGGGCCTGTTTCTGCCATTTTGGGCCTGTTTCAGCCCAATTTGGGCCCAAAACAGCCAGGATCAGGCCACTGCCAGGAAGGGTAGTGCTCCCCCACTGGCCATTTTGGGCCCTATCTAGGCTGTTTCAGGCCTAATTTAGCCTGGATCAAGGCCCCCACAGAGCGCAAGAGCACTCCCAGGGTGGCCACAGCCTGTGTGATGATATCACTTCCTGGAAGTGATGCCATCATGTGGGCCCAGAAGTGCATGTGCGTGCGAAGACAAAGAAGGCAAGGTAGGTGCCAGGCCTCCAATCTCCCACTGGGAAGGTCAGGGGACCTGGCAACCCTAGGACAGAATAACATAATTTTGATATTATGCCACTGAGAGGACAATGTCCCATTCAGCCATGTCCCATTCAGCTATCCAACTTAATTTTAGCCAACCAACTGAAGAAGAGTTTGAGGGAGGAAGAATTATCCATCTATCACAAATGGGTTATGGAGACCATCTAGAGAAGTCTTCCCCATGTTCAGAATTTTGGTGTGTAAGCCTCATGTTGGGGACTTGAGAGACTTTGGACATAAATCTTAATACCTTAATGGGCCAGAAACAAATGGAGCCAATGGAAATGTATCACAGTAAGAATAATTTATTCAAACCCTATTAAAAATTAAGCAGCCACATTTTGATCACATTTAAATCAATTTCTGAAATCTTTTTAGCTCCATGTAAAGCTTCTTACAATACTCTAAACTGGAAGCTACCAGGCCATGTGCAGTGGTAATCACGTCACATGTTTCTTGGTATTATCATGTCGAAGCTTATAGTAATGTGAACCTGCAAAGTTAAAACATTCATCAATGATGACCAAAACCATTTTCTTGTAAAATTTCTTAGAAATCACAGGCTGGAGAACAGAAGCATAAAAACCAGAAACAACTGTATCTTCAGCTCAAAAGGAACATTGCAGCAAGATGTCATATTAAGATAACAATTTCCTTGTATGAACTGAATATCAAATGATAACTTTGGCACAGTTTAGTAATGGAGACATTGGCTCAGATTTCATGCAGTGCAAAATCAGAGCCTGACACAGCAGGGCAAGTTTAAGGGACCTGAAAGATTTGATTTGCTTACTGGTTCTTGAATCCTTTAGAGTAAAAATATCCCAAACTGGATGGATGAAAATCACTAGGAAGATGATAGAATGAGTGATATGAAAATGATTTTGAGAATAAATATACAATAGGAAGGTAACTTGTAAGAAAAATTTTTCCAGGTCTTCAGTTTTACTGGGTCAATATTAAAATGTTTAAGGTGTGGACTAGTTTGAATCCTATCATATCTGAGCAGCTGGGCTTATGGCCAAAGAATATTTGTAGAAGATGAGCATTAAGGCTATACTGGCACTTGCACTGCCATCATTCCAAGATAGTGTGGGGTAGGGGTTGTTCTGGGGTATATTATAGATCATCCGGAGGTATAGATGTCATTAAGAGGATCTGGTGCTAATCTTTTGGAATTCTCTCAGAGTGTCACCAGAGCATTCACCCTAGCAGTTTTTAATCATACTCTCCACATCTAGCCAGTTTCTCCTTTAATAGCAGGTGCCTTCTGCAGAGACCACCCTGCAAAGGGGCAAATTCAACAGCTACCCACACACTTGCTTTCTCTGTGATAGCCCCCACCTTATGGAATGGCCTGCCTAAGGTGGTCAGGAAAGCTCCCATTCTTCTGGCTTTCTGCAAACTGGACATTTTCAAAACTGGTTCTCCCAGAGCAGATTTTGTTTTAAAATATTGTTTCAAATTTTTCTGTTTTTTTCCTTTTGACAAAGGAGGTTGTAGTTGGAGGGGAAGGGAATCTTTGGTGAGTTAGATCAGGGTATACTCTGGCCCTTACCTCTGGCCCTTACCTCAGGGAATAAACGGTTTTCTAGTGCCTGAGAAATCAGACTTTCAAAATTCAGGACTTGGACAACAAGTATCAGGAAAAAAATCATTTAGGGATATCATAACATTGGCTTAGCTGATCGAGTGTTGGTTCTCTGTCTCACTGAACATGCAAATGTTGACATCACCATCAAAACTTCTAGCTCATCTCTCTGTTCCTGACCTGTATTATTTCCATGCTAAGACAGTTTCTTCAGTTTGTTTTATTTATTTAAAACATTTGTTAGCTGCATTTCTACCATGCAGGAATTTAAGGCGGCTTACAATATAAATAAAAACAATCACAGGAAAAACAAAGTTTAAAAACAAAGCAGTTTAGGACCGCCAGTAATATAAAAACAACAACAATTATTTAAAAACAGTCCTAAATAACTATGTCTTCAGCTACCTCCTGAAGATCAATAGTGAAGGGCCACGTCCCAGGCACACATCCCTGGGGATGCTATTCCATAATCATGGGACTGCTGCTGAAAAGGCCCTCTCTCAAGTACCCACCATATGAGAATTAATTAATATAATTAATATAAAAGGCATATGAGTGGAATTAATCATTAATAAGCAAATAAAGATAATGGAAATTGTAAGACATAATGAAATAATATATCCATGTATGTGCCATCAAGTTGCAACAGACATTCAAGACAAGTGAAAAGCAGAGGTAGTTTGCCATTGCCTTTCCCTGCAGAGTCTTCCTTGGTAGTCTTCCATCCAAGTGGTGACCCCACTTGGCTTCCATGATCTGATGAGATTGGACTACACAATGCTGCCTTCTATTACCAAGTAACAACAACAACAACTGTGCTTATATACCACTCTTCGAGACAGATTAGTGCCTCACCCAGAGTGGTGAACAAGTTAGTGTTGTTATTATCCCTACAATACAGCTGGGGAGCTGGGGCTGAGAGGAGTGGCTTCCCCAAGGCCATCTACTGAGCTCATGGCAGTTGTGGGATTTAAACTAGTAGAGTGCTGATTCACAACCGAACCTCTTAACCACTGTACTACAGCACGTGACTGTTTTTCCATAAGGTATGAGAATTTAATAATAGCTGCTAAAATGGGTCAAAATAAGATTCATTCTCTCTGAGCAGCATCATGTGTGTTACAACATTCAGTTCCAAAGCTTCAAGAAGAGAAGAACAATACAAAGCACTAATATAAAATCCTATTCTGGCTTCTGGGGTGGGGGTCCTAAACATTCAGTTGCTTTGCTTCCACCACCTCAGCTAACATTAGCAGCAGGAAAAAGACCATTTGTACAATTATAGCTGAGCAACTGATACATTTCTTTAGCAAACTTCATAAGCCCTTTTCATTTTGTAATGCCCTAGTGTCTTCCATCTTGCATAATATTATCCAGTGATTTGCTTAAGGCATCTCAAAATGCTGTTTGGGAGGTAGACCCATGAAGAGCCACATTTGCTAAGTAATTAGTGTAACAATTTACCCTCCTTTAACAATATATATGGGTTGGGTAACCCAGCCCCTATTGTAAAGGATTAAGAACACTGTGCACTTACAGATTATTCAGCAGCAGCAACAAATCTTTCTCAGAACGGAAGTATTAATTATTTACATGTTTCTCATTTGCATGTTTCTCATTAACTTTTTACCTACTGTTAGCAGCAGTTTTTTTTTAAAAAGAAAATTATTTTCTGTCTGTGATCAAAGCTTACAATGGCTTTCTTTCCAAGCAATCTGTTCATTAATTATTTCCAGTCTATCATGAAGTGGCATTTAGAAATTGTTGCCAGTGGTAGAATGCCACGGGTAGTCAAGCAATTCCCAGTCCTGTGTTGACTTCTCAACCTGCCATTAATATGCCTACTGGCCTTAGGGAAATGTAGCAGATGCGGTATACCTAAAACATGGATATGAATTCACACTTTCAGCATGTTGTGAGGTTCATAATTCATTCGATCTTCAGGTCTGTCTACCCTCCCTCACATTTTAGGTGAGCTTTGGATAACGGAAAGTCTTTGAAATCCCAACAATATTCATGGCACCATTCAAAGCCAAAGAACCAAACAAATAAAGGCTGCACAATACAGCCAGATAAGAGCATTCTTCATTTAAGAATGAGCATTCTTCCTTGCCACTTGTTGCAAGGAACAAATGCAGAAGGAACCTCTTTTTGTTACATTACAGTTGTATCATTTATATCATTGGAGACTTTAACTTCATTTCAATGTCTTTACAGTCAGTAGGATATAAGTCTGAGTTTGAAAATTTCCACCCCACTTGTGTCAACTGCCTCCAGCTTTGGCACAAGTGACACCCTTCTGTGCCAAACAGAACTGGCTGGCTTTATCTCCCGCCGGTCCAATCTGGCCAAGCTACTATTATAAAAAACTGGTTCTAGGACATTATCAGTGTGTTTACGGAACAAGAGAAGAAAGATGGTTTCATTTGCTGAAGTGGCAGTGATGGTATCTGGGATATCTGATCTGAAAAAGTAAGAGAGGCCATGGCTTTGGGAAAGGGCCATGGCTCTGTGATAGAGCATTCACTTTGCATGTAGAAGGTCCTAGGTTCAATCTCCAGCATCTCCAGTGGAAGGGATCTAATAGGTGATGTGAAAGACCTCTACCCAAGATCCTGGAGAGCCACTGCCAGTCAGAGAAGACAATACTGACTTTGTTGGACCAGTAGTCTGATTCAGTATAAGCAGGGCTTTTTTTCAGCAGGAACGCGGTCGAATGGAGTTCCGGCACCTCTTGAAAATGGTCACATGGCTGGTGGCCCCGCCCCATGCTCTCTCTCTGTCTGGGAGCAGGGGGCGGGGCCAATGGCCATGTGGCTATTTTTGCTGAGGGCGATTTAAACTTTTAAAAACTTCCCCCTTGTTCCAGCTGACCCAAAGTGATGTCATTGTGCGGTCCTGGGAGCATGTGCATACTTTGTGCACATGCATGTGGTACCAGGGGTACTACCTCCTACAAAGAGTTGCCCCCTATGCTGGCAACCCACTGAGTTCCACCACCTCTTTTCCCAGAAAAAGAACCCTGAGTATAAGGCAGTTTCATGTGTTCACAGCTGTAAGCAAGGTATTACAAAACTAATTCAGAAATAACTCTTTTAATCTTTTATGCTAAAGATTTTTTTACAGCTGTTTTCATGATAAATAAATTTCATGACACATACAAGGAGGTGTGCATTCCCTGCACTTTTAAATAATTAGTAAGAGTTCTGTCAAAGTGAACTACAATCAACTGGAATTTAGCCAAGAAAAGGAACCATTCCTATGTGTCAGAATGGGGGATTGACTTATTTGGCTCAAGCCAAGTCAACATCTGTTCTTTACATAGTCAAGATACTGCTGCACAGAAACTATTTTGGTGTGCTAATTTTCAAGGTGTTCTGATCAATACGTGTCTTCCGAGCAAACTGTGGTCGTCATAGAATTACTTACCAGCTTTTTAATAATCTTCTCTCAATTGATAAAGCTAAATGACTTTGCTAAGATCTATTTGTATCAAATTTTCCTAGATAGGCTCTTTTCTCGTAACTTACTTTCCTTGTCGTACCAGGTGCCCAATGGCCTTGCATAATTTCTAGAAGAACATTCAGTGGACACAAATGGTCTCTAACGGTTCACTACCTCCTGATATATTTCTACTACATTATTTTCACCTTTTATCACTTGGTTTCTAAGATTTAGCATTACTTCATCTAGAAGCAGTAGTCCAATTTCAAAGTCCAACTTCATGGATCATTTAAGGTATTTCTCACCCAATAAGAAGACCATCACTCTGTGATCTGACAATAATTGAGAATGTTACCTTGAAACATAAACAACCAACTTAAGAGGAAAATGATCACTTCTTGCTCTCGTGTGTACTGAAAACTGGCCATAAAACAAGAGGCATAAGTCTGTAATCCACATAGCTGGCTCCACTATCTCATATAAAGATCATTACAGCTCCCATTTAATTGAAATAACTGATGTTTAAACATCAAATTAAATAACACTTGGAAGGACTTACTAATCTTGTTATCTTGGGAAGACCATCCCTGCAATTGTAACTGGGATTCCTTTTTTAAAATATGTTGATTTACTTAATATTAGTTATTCTGATAGTTTGAAAGGGTTTGTTGAATTTGGTTGTAGAGATTTTAAAGTATCTATGCAAGCCTGAAATATGTTGCAACAGTCTGATTCACATAAATTGCTTATAGATTTTGGGTCTATACCAGTGCAACCATTTTTATCTTCTGCTGATCATAAAAAGAAACCTTCGTTCTTGGGACAAATCCAAAGAATTCTAAGAACATGCTAGGAGAAATTATCAGGTTTATCCTCAGTGGAATGAAGGGAGGTTTTCTTTATCGACTTTCCCAAATAATATAGTAATCTCTTGTCTTTGGGGACAGTTCATAAATCTACTTTCCCTGAACCGAAAGACACAGTAAATAAATATAACATAAGACTAAACAAGAGTCAAAAAGCTAGAAAGAGGGCTTAACAGAAAACAAGAGTTGAACAAAGAATAAGGTACTGGAGTCACCTCCAAATGTCCCCCCAAAAGCTGTAAGAAATAATAGTGTGAAAACTTCTGATGTCCAGCTGTCCAGTGGTTTATCAATTGCTTAGCATCTTGGGTGGCATGGGAGATGTAATAACCAGAAGCACAAACTGACAAACAAACACCATCATCTCTTGGCCTCTTGTGAAAATTGTTTGAGTGACAGAAAGATTTCTGCCAATTCCCACATCTAGCTCTCTAGTTTCAAGTCCTTATGCCACACCCCATGTTATTCTCAAGGATCTCCTGACCTTCATGAGCAATCATGAGGAGGGAAAAGAGGCAAAAATCCTTTCCACAAATTCACTCCATTCACATTTCTATGGAACCCAGACCAGAGAGAGGAAGAAAAAGGCCTGGAAAGGAGGGAGGAGATGAGGAAAGTATTAAACATGGAAGAAAGGAGTGTGGCTGGCCCAGGGCTTTTTTTCTGGGAAAAGAGGTGGTGGAACTCGGGATGGCACAATCATGTCACTTTGGGTCAGCTGGAACAAGGGGGGAGTTTTTTAAAGTTTAAATTGCCCTTGGTGAAAATGGTCACATGGCTGGTGGCCCCACCCCCTGATCTCCAGACAGGGGGGAGTTTAGATTGCTCCCCGCGCCACTGGTCACCGGCCCTCCGGCCATGTGACCATTTTCAAGTGGTGCCAGAACTCCGTTCCACTGCTTTCCAGCTGAAAAAAAGCCCTGGGCTGGCCCCATCTCCTGTGGCAAATGTTTTGTACCTAAACTGTGTTCTCTTCACTTCTCTAATATACTCTTTATGCTCAGGAATAAGTGAGGATTGTACTGGCCCATTTAAAAGCAAATACTTAGCGTTTATAACAAGCTCAAATTCTACACAGCATGAACATTTTGTGGAACAAATGATACCCCATATGTAAAATTATGGATTGGCCCAAATTTGCTCAAAATATGTGAAAGATTTTCTTCACCAGGCGTTGTATATTTTTTTCACTCTTTGAGCTTCTTGTAAACATTGTTTATTTGCTGGAAAAAAATTGAAAGGGCAAAGCGCATGGAATTAATAACATCTTAAAGCTAATAATTTCAGAGTGGTGGCTGTATACATTTGTTGCATAAAAATAAAAAGGGGTTTGGGGGCTTCAAAGTAGAAATACTTTCATAATTTAGATAAAGCAGAAAATAGCAAGCACTGAAGACAGCAAATTTAATTTTTCAAATTAAAAAAAGTTTTCCTTTTACTAACACAGTATAAAGAGATATATTGGTGGGATTGAGCTGTACAGTGGCTAGTTGAAAATGATGTCATCATGCTGCCCCAAGAGTGCACCCATACTTTGCAGCAGGCTGATTTGGGCTCCAAACAGGCTGAATTGGGCCCGAGGTCCAGAATGGCCTACTGTGAAGCATGCACACACTCCTGCACCTGCGTGATGACATTGCCTGGAAGGGACATCATCGGAAGAGATGTCATCGTCAGGCGTGTGAGTGCGTGTGTATGCAGAGAACGTGAGTACCAAATACCCACCCTCCTAGATGCAGAGAAAGTGAATACCTTAATGTATTTGTGCTGTGCTTTGATTTCCTTTTGTGATCAGCTGCATTGTGCATTGTGCAAATTTTGAATATTCTGCCATGGATAGTTGTATATAGCATCACTCACTTTCTTGAGAAATCTGTTCTGCATGAATTTTGAGTTGTCTGCTATGGCTTTACTAATTATTTTGAGCTGGAGATTCTTACCCTCAGTATTTCTGATCTTACTGATTTCCAGAATGCATTCTAAATGCATAATACTAGATGCTTAATATTTAATAACATATTTAACAACTTACTGCATTAATGTGTCTTATATATAGGAGCAAATGTGTAATCTATAGTGAGTTATATGCCACTATATAACTTGAGCTATATATGCCATTTTGGTTCTTGCTTTGTGCTTGTGGTAGTATATGAATCTGGATTATTACAAACTTTATCTGTGTTTATATATGTATTGCTTCGTGTGACTTCTTAACCTTAGATGAGCAGTGTTCCTTCTTGGCTTCAAGATGTCCTTCAGCTTTGCTCCAGGGCACATGGTTCGCACCTCTTGACCCCACAGGACCTCCTCCTGGGTGGGACTAGGTCAAGCTCCTTTCTCTGAATGGGCCCTGCCACCACCTCTTGTCAGATCTGTGTCTTCTAAGAGTTTGCAACTCTGTTTACCGAAAGAATTAGGTTATGGTGTTATAGTATTTTTGTGTTCAAAGACAATTATATATACTCTTAACATCCATATGGATGCCTAATTCTCTTTCCAAACATTTATAAGTGGTAAATTCAATACTGTGTGATGCCATTAAGTATTGGAGATCTGTTAAGACAAATTACTGAAGGAAATTACACTGCAACAATTTACTGGAAACAGACTCAAAATCATGACTCAGTGATAAATTGCTTCATTCTATAGTGTTAGATTAATTATTTAACATTTTTTTTAAACTTTTTGACTTGTGGCCAAGTAGCAGCATAATTTGAGACAAACCAGTTTAGAGTAATACCCAGGCCGTAATGCATCAGAGAGCAGACAACAAAAGCAGAGCGCTTTTTAAATGAGGTTACAAATCAGTTGTTCTTACCGTAAACCTTTGTTGTTTGGCAGAAGATACAGGCTATGTAACAAGGCCAAAAATATAAGTAGTATGCTTGTACAGCAGCTGCTTGCTGCAAAAACGGAAGGATTCAGTTTAGTTTACCAGATAGTTCTCATCATTATGAAAAGAGAGAGTACTAGAAACATGTGAAGTCACTTCTCTCCTGCTGAGGTTGATTCTCACTTCTGCTGTACTGGTTTAGACCTTATTCTTTCCCTTCCTCCTTCAGTTCTCCCCCAACAGAGAGTGGGAATGGACCTCTGCTTTGCACCAACTCTTATGCCTTGCTCCTTATCTGCCTCGCTCCTATTCTTCTCATCTTGAGTAAAGGAGAATGCCAAAGCTGGGAGGTGCTGAGATTATTTGAATGATGACTTTCCTCTGACCTTTAGAGCTGAAGTCACCTTTCCTTACTGCGAAGTCAACAAGGAAGAGAGTGCAAAAACCCAAAGACTATTCCATATGTTTCTCCCAACAGGGAGAAGAAATAATATCTGAACAGGGCTTGTACAGATTTTTCTGTGTAGAAAATGTGCTGGCAGCATATTCACTATGTAATAGCAAAGTTGTGACTGGGATTGTGTTCAGGGATGAGTGAGTTTTTGTTGATTTATTTCATATTGTATTCATGTATATTTTTACCTTTACAGTAAGTAGAGCAGATTGGTACTGTAGGTATTAGATATCACTGAATGGTATGAAGATCTTCTGAACACTATACCTTAGGAGAGTCTGCATTTTCAAATTAAGTAACTCATTTTGCAAGCATTTTGTAGATATTACTATTCGTCTTACACCTTGTGTATACATTTCCTAAGAATTGCTATTAGGCTTTCTCACTCACACCACCTGATGGCATATTGTGTCATTGCATCTGTTTTAGCAAGTACTGGGTTTTTGTACTGAGAAAAAGAGGCACAGAAGGAGTGAGAAGAAATTAACCATTTGATTGGCAGTGTGTGGGATTTGATGAATAACATTTAATTTACAAAAAGCAGAACAAATTGATATTGGAGGACAATCATCATAGTTACTAGGTGTCAGGCTTTGTGGGTTGCTGTAAGAGCATGGTGGAATGCTGCCAAAGAAAGCCATTCAAAAGCTGGAGCATGTATGTGCCCCACAACCAGGAGACCCCTGAGGCAAGTTTCTTCATCTTCAGAGTACGAGTGGCATCAGGGACCTAGTGGCACATCTAGATGCCAGGAAAGGCCCAGGCCCAGAAGAGGAGGCTAGGTGGGGAATCTTCTGGGTGGAGTGCATAAACCTGCAAAGCTGTCACGCGGGGCACAGAAGTCTAAGATGTTATCTGACCTTTCTGACAGATTAGTGCAACTGATGGACGGTAGCTGATCTGGGCTAGTCTGCCTTAATCCAGTCCTGTTGCATGGCAGTGGAACTGATTGACAAAGTTGGGTCCATCTGGCCTGGGAGGATCATTCAGCATCCCTGGCAGTGACGAGTTTGGCGAGCAACCTCCGAGGGTGTGACGGTGGACACTGACATGGATATGGCTGAAGGAGGCTGGTTGTTGGACTCTGGGCCGGTAGCAGTGGCAGTGCAACCACCTGATAAGGAGGTAACGGGCACATCTGCCATGCTGGTGGTGAGGGAACGAGATTCTAGACTATAGAGTGCATGGCCGTGAGGCGGTATCTATGGCAGGTATCCAGTGGCCAGTGATGGTGGGTCCATTTGTTCAGTGGTGTGCGGTTGGCACAGAAGGGTGACACTGACTTGGCATTTTGCCTCCTCTGGGTTCTGCCTGAGGACTCTCTGCTGTTAGGTTGTCATTCAAGGGACATCCCTACACGGTCAGGGCTCTGCCAACTGGGTGCTCTGTCTCAGGTGTGGCCTTTGACTGCTTCAGCTCTTTTCTTGAGGGGGCATGTAACACTCACCCATGGCTGTAACAAGGCCATGATTATCCCACAGTTTCCATATCTCAGTTTTAGGATTACAGCAGGCATGCGGGAGGACCTCCAAGTATGGGGGTTTCTCAACTCCTTTAACAGAGTCACTTTGTAGAGGGAGGTCATTTGCTAGATGGAGTGTTTTAGGCCTACTCCGATGCCTGCTTGAGGGTGTTTTGATGGCAGCACTAGTTAGCTTGCCCTTGAGGCCAGCTGATCCCTGGCCTGGAATCCTCAGGATTTTTTCCAGCTTGGAGAGCAGATGTGTACAGGGCAATCAAGTTTGCCATTTTACCCAGCACTCAACAGGCTTTCGATTGCGCTGTATGCCTGTTTATGTGAAGGGGAGGCATGGAGGCTTTGGTTTAGTGTGCCTCCCAGCTTTGATGTGACATCGTTTCTTACAGCTGTTCCACCTTGTTATGACCTAATCCCTTAAGGATGGGTCAGACTCATGAGGAGCCTTTATGGCTCATGACACGAATCTTCTAGGTTACATGTTTGCAAATGAGCCAAAGGCAGTGGGGTTCAGGAAGCTATTGGGCCCCAGGGTGGTTGGGAGCTATGCCCAGGGGTCCCCTTGGGCAGTACATAGAGGCCAGGGATAGGCTGTGGCCATTGTTCTTATGTGCATGGCAAACCCTCACGTTGGTGCCCAAGTTGGCGTGGCAAGTAGTGGCCTGGTGGCTGGAGGTGAGATGTAGTTCTCTGCCTCGCCTCCTGGTCATTTACATGGGAGTTAATGACCTTGGCTGGTCAGAGCATAGCCCTTTTGTTACAGGCTCACACAGGCTTGCAGTGCCCAGGCAAGTAGTGGCCTGATTGTTTGAGGGGAGGTGCGGACATCCACCTCATGTTCTGGTCATTCACCATATGGTAATGACGTTGGCTTACAGGGCATAGCCCTTTACTTACAGGCTCACAGAGGCTTGCAGCACCCAGGCAAGTAGTGGCCTGAAGGCTTGAGGGGAGGTGCGGACCTCTGCCTCACATTCTGGTCATTCATTGCGTAGTAATGACCTTGGCTCACAGGGCATGGCCTTTCCTTACAGGCTCACACAGGCTTGCACCACCCAGACAAGTAGTGGCCTGATTGTTTGAGGGGAGGTGCGGACATCCACCTCATGTTCTGGTCAATCACCATGTGGTAATGACCTTGGCTCACAGGGCATAGCCCTTTACATACAGGCTCACACAGGCTTGCAGCACCCAGGCAAGTAGTGGCCTGAAGGCTTGAGGGGAGGTGCGGACCTCTACCTCATGGTCTGGTCATTCACCATGTGGTAATGACCTTGGCTCACAGGGCATGGCCTTTCCTTTCAGGCTCACACAGGCTTGCACCACCCAGGCAAGTAGTGGCCTGAAGGCTGGAGGGGAGGTGTGTGGACCTCTGCCTTACATTCTGGTCATTCACTGTGTGGTAATGACCTTGGCTCACAGGGCATGGCCTTTCCTTACAGGCTCATACAAGCTTGCACCGCCTAGGCAAGTAGTGGCCTGAAGGCTCGAGGGGAAGTGCGGTCCTCCACCTCACGTTGGTTATTCACCGCATGGTAATGACCGTGGCTCTCTGGGCATGGCCCTTTCTGTAACAGACTCACACAGACTTGCAACACACAGGCAAGTAGTGGCCTTATGTCTCGAAGGGAGATGTGGTCCTCCACCTCACATCCTGGTCATTCACCTGGATGGTAATGACCTTGGTCCGTAACGCTTCCACATCATGTGTGGCAGGAAGGTTGGGTCCCACTAGGCCTTGAGAGGGCAAGACGTACAACCAACAGAGCCCTACAGAAAGCTTTGGGGAAGGGTCTGGGCATTTATTTGCCACACCTCTGCTTAAAGGCCCAATTTGCCAACCTCTACAGAGTTGATAAGAGGGCACGGTGTAAGGCCAATAATGCCCTATAGAAGGCTTTGGGGGTAGGATTTGGTACTTATTTGCCCCATCCTGGCATAAGAGCCAAATTTGCAGATGTCTACAGAGGCAATGGAGATCATCTAGTGATGAAGGGCAACAACAGTTGCGGCTGGGGCTTCAGTAGGCTATTTGTAACCTATGGGGTTCCTAGGCATAAACAGAGGCTTGGCCCTGGCAGTGGCAGGTTAGAGTTGGGGAAATGAGATTGGGCCGGTGAGTACCTTTGGCATCTCCCCATTGGTGGGGAATTGCGGTCTTTCAGGAGCAGCTGTGGCTTCACGGCCCAGCTGCGAGGGCAGACTGCCAGATGGGACCTCCTGGACAAGTCCTTCCCTCAGGCTCCATGGCTTGAGGTGTTTGGAGCTTTAAGGGGGGAACCATTTCACCTGGCCAGCTGGGTCCATGCCATGCCTCATGGATGGCTCACACTTGAGTCAGTAGGTCTCACCCAGACAGGTTGAAGGAGGAGGTCCCAGTTTGACCAGTGGCTTGACCTGTACCATTAGTTAGGCCCCCTTTGCCACGTTAACTGTTTATGTTGTTGCTTTAATAAAGTGGCCCTTTAGTATCCAAGCCTTGTCTCTGCCTCTTCATTCTGACTGGGCTGGCAAAACAGAAAATTTCTTTACCATACTTTGAAAGAAAGCCCAACATTTTCTTTCCTGTGTGATGAAGGTCAGATCACAACACTGCCATATCAGTGTTCAAAGCATGGCAGAAAAATTGGTAACAAGAAATGGAGATGGCTAGAACACCTGGATTCAGGTAAGATTTAAGTTAGGGCTAGATTTTTTTAAAAATTGAATACTACCTGGCAATAAAAGAGGCTATCTGTGTAAATTCAAGAAAGGTAGCAAAGGTTACATATGAAGAACACTGAAAATTACTATCCCAACTGACTTGTTTAGGAGTTTGTCCAAGTCTAGTTTCGTCCATACTGATTCTTGTTGTTTTACTTGTGATGAATAATCTAGAAAAGGAATGCAAACACACAGAGGGCTGAGCAAATGATGCCAAACTTTTTGCAGAGTTAAATCTTTAAAAACCTGTTCAAAATGATTAAATGATCACAAAAGCCTAGGAGTGCAGACACAAAATGGTAAATGAAATGTTATTCATAAATGCAAAGTGGTACCAATCTGAATAAAATATCAATTATCATTACATACATGAGGTACTGAATTGCCTTTCAAGATAGAGATATTGAACTTGAAATAGGTTTCTATGTATGAATTTTTTTACCACACACACAAGTAGATTCTGTTTGAGAGGGATTCCCACAAGAGGCCACACCCATTGCTGTGCTCAATCCATTTCCTGTGCTGGGATATGCAAGGGGAGTTTGATCATACTCTTTGATCATTTGTTTGAAAAGGCTAGTAGGGATGTCCCACATGAACATCAGCTGTTATGGAGCTTTGGACTGGGAGAATCAGGGAGCTTCCTGGAAATAATAGAAATAATTAGAAATAATTTCATGTCAAGTCTGATTTGACCCTGACTTCTTTTCAGTTTTAAAGTGGTAGGTGAGAAAAGGTTGCTATGTGAGAGAATGTCCAACTGTTTCTATTCTTGGTGTTCCATGATTCCATATGCCTCTCCAAAATTGTAACAGATTCTTGTGAGAAAATATATGTATTCAAGCATCTTTCACATCAAGTCTAATTTAACACTTAGAAAGAAGAACAGAGTTATATCTGGCTATATGCAGTAAGTCATTCCAGTTAATGATTCATTCCAATATTGAATCTTTCCACTTTTTGTCTTTTAGCATGCTCATTCATGCTTTTTTATATCGTTTATGCTTATTGATAATTCTTGTATTGACCTTCCTTCCTTCCTTCCTTCCTTCCTTATGTATGTGTGTGTATATTTCAAACCTGCCAAGTCTGAGGATACTTAAAACAGGAGATTGGAGCCTTTAGCAGACCAGACATCAGTTGGCAAAATTGTCAAGATTTTAGGATCTAAAAATTAGCATTATCCATGATAATATTATTAATTGTAATAGTAAAGAAATTTTAATGAGTTCTAATTCAAGTAAATAAATATACATATGAGACACAATGTTTCTAAAGTGCAACCCCCGCCCCCCCACCACCCAAACTTTGCTTTTAGATAATGCATACATGGGTTGCATCAGCTTATCTCTAATGATGAATTGTGTAGTCTTAAGAAAAGCCATACCCTTCTAAGTCCATTGATTTCAATTGATTTAGAAGGGTATAAGTCTGTTTATAATTGTGCCAGAAACGTGCCTTCTCTGCTGATATTTGTCATCTGTACTTTTTATAAATAAATGGATGAGCACAGAGTATATTTACTTATTAAAATATTTTTTTTAATTAAACATTCTTCTGCCTGTTCAGGTTGAGCTATTTTTCATACATTTTTAAATCGATTAATCAGTTAATTGCAGTATATAATAATATACCTGATTTTATTTACAGTCTTTAAAATTGTGTCTATTCATAGTTCTCACACAGTTACTCAATGGGAAAATTGCAAACAACTGACCTGTAATGCCTGTGGAATTGTTTAGGCTTTTATGTTGAATACAGTCTTCAACCAATTTCCTCCAGGATGGCTCGTTTACTATGTTAGTCTTTTGTGTCTTACTTGTTATATTGGAAACAAAGTGCCTATTTCATTTTCAGTCAATGTTGCAACATTAATTTAAACAAATTGGAGGTTGCTGTAGCAAATTAAATGATGTCAAAACAGCCAAAGCAAATGATTTGATATGGACACTCTCCAAGGGTGCATATTTAAATATTAGTTCATGGAAACAAATAGTTGAATTTGATTTTTGAATTTGCAGAGCGCTAGTCATTCAGCAGAAACAAAATCTTAGCATTACCTAGTATAGATACCTGTGTAACTATGTGTCTTGTAAAACAATGCAGCATTAACAAGAACCCTGAAATGGGTCTTACCATTCAGGTAGACCTTGGGCTATGAATATAGTCTGACAAATAGTAGTTTGAACATCAGGAACTAAAGTGACATCCTATGTATGTGAAAGAGACCCATCCAGCCTCCCCCCCTCCCCAATACTCAAACACTTCAAATGAGACTGGAGTGATGCTGAGATTTGTGGTTCTTTGGCTTTTAGATCTTAGATTCTGATTACATTTTACACAACCCTTGTGTCTATTGTACCCTTTGTAACTGTGTTCTAGCACTGTATCTGGCCTCATATTTAAAAGAACTTCAGTAATAAATGATCAAATGTAGTGCAGACCTACTCATGTTTTGATTGCTACTGAATGTCAGGCAGTTGATGGTGCCATCATTTTAACTACCCTCTAATTACCAGTGGTTCATATGGTAATTAGAGGCATAGAAGGGACTTGTTACTATGGAGTTTAATCGGCCTGTCCCTGCTTTGCCTACCAGAGGTCTTGCTTTTTGCACTCAAAACATCATCTTTCATTAAAAGAACGGCATTAAAAAAGATCTGTATGATGTCTAAAATGTTTATATCTCTTCTCTTGCTGCTAAAAACCTGCCAAGCATCACATCGGTTGCTTGGTAAACATTATCCTTGTCAATGAGAGGAGACAATAGAGAGGACAGCCTTCCTGCTCTTCCTGCTCTTGTCAGGATCTTTATGTGAAAGAAGGAGTTCCTGACACAATAATATACTTCCTGCTTTCTGTGGCCCATCTCTGATGCTTCTTTGCCTGTTTAGTCTCCAAAATGCAGATACTCCCAGTTCTTGCTCTGCACTTTGTTGGCATCTTTTCAGCCTCTGCCAGGCTCATCAGCTCCATCTATCTCTGCTTTTCATGGTCACTTCCCTCTATCTTGTAACACCAGTTGGGGAGGGGTGGAAGTGGTTGGCTGTGCTGAGATGTTCAAACATGTATCAGGATGTCACAGGGAAATCAGTTTTGGGAGTGGGGAGGAGATACTTGATCTTTGACCTAGATCTTATTACTGCTTTTTGTATACCCCCACTCTATTTTTAAACAGGACTTAAGAAATTTCAAGCTAAAGTTGCTGAATACATAGAAAGGAACAGTTGAAAATGCAAGTTCTTGATCGTGCAGATTTAGAAATAGACATATAAGCATTTAATGAAGTACATCATAGGGAATAATCTATTAGCAACCAGTATTAGATATGGAATCTATGTTCCATATCTGACAAGTGGTTAATAGATTTCTCATAGCAAATATCCGCTTTACTCTTCCCCTTGTGTGAAACTCTCATTCCTTCCACCAAATAGAAGTCTTTACTTAAAATTGGTTTCTTCATTAAAGAGACACCAAGGAAATCTTTCTGCCATACCTAGTAGTGAGATATGACAAGATGGGATTGGACAAGATAACCAGAGCACAGAGTCAGGTTCAAATATCCAATGCTTTATCTTACAGAAAGAACTGGAGAAGTAGCTTTTGAGCAGATAATTTTGAGGGGGAAACAAATTGAGCATAAAGGCAGCAAAATAGCCATGAATTAATATAATCTGGCTACCCTGTCAGGACTTGTATTCTTAACCATCAAGACTCTCCAAGTTCAAAATGGACATTATGAGCTTGAATCCGAAGGCTTGTTTCTGCTTGCATCCCTCTCCATCCATTGTGGAGGTGATCCCTCACTGAGGCCGGCATTCCTGTAATGCTAGGCATTTTCCTGCTAATTGAAAGACAATTGGTTTTGTGAGAGTGGAATTGCCTACCTCTGAAGGAATGCATTCTGAAAGAAAGCAGAAACAAGGTTTCAAATCAAGGCAGCCAGTGGCACTTAAAGCTGTTTCCAGTTTGACTTCTGCTGTCTCTTTCAACTTCTTTCTCCAAAGTTCAACACTATCAGGCTTCCTTCAGATTTCTCCAGGGCACAGAAACTGCCTTCATCACTCTTATAGGGCCAAGCTACACATGACGAATGACACTTGAATGGCAAGTGTATTTCTCCCTGTTCACTTGCCCTCCACTCAATCCACTTGCCGTTCAAGAGTCATTCGTCATGTGTAGCTTGGCCCTTAGATGATCTTCCCTGACCTGGATAGCTCAGGCAAGTGTAATCTCATCAGATCTTGTAAACTAAGGAGAATGGCCTTGGTTAGTAATTGGATGGGAGGCCTCCAAAGAAGACCAGAGTAGCAGAGGCAAGCAATGGCAAATCATTGCTGTTAGTTTCTTGCCCTGAAAACCCCAGCAGGGGTCACCATAAGTCAGCTATGACTTGATGGCACTTTCTGAGGATGATTCAGCCCAACCCCACCTTCCTGAGTAGATATAAATTACCTGCCAACATCTTTTCCACATTGTGACACTGAGAGATCTCTTTTGGTGCTACACCTCTGAAAATGGCAGTCACAGCTGCTGGCAAAACGTCAGGAACTACAATGCCAAGACCACGGCTATACAGCCCGGAAAATCCACAACAACCATCACTTTCTATAATGCCTGATACAGTCTAGCTGGACTGTGAAGCATAACATTGCATTGATTCTGTTCATTTTTGAGGTCACATACCAGCTCCAGCTTCAGTCAACCCCATGGCCCTCATGGGGTACCACCATCTTGTCCCTGATGCTTTTTAAGATCTGCACAAAGCCACTGAGGGAGATTTCTCCTTCCCCTCAAAATCCAAGGACACAGTAAATGTATTAAACTGATGTCAGGGAACAGTGCATTTCTGGATAAGGTTTAATAAACAGACAAGTTGGAAGTGTTCTTCCTTAAAGATAGCCTAGGAGTTCAATTGGTCCAGAACACAGAGACCAGGTTTCTTGCAAGTTAACCCCAAATAGCTGAACAACTGCCTCCTTCTGTATAATCAGTCTTAGACCTGATAATAGCTTCTTAATGGAGGTTCAGCCTGCAGAAGACTAATATTTCAGTTGTTGCCCCTTGACTGTAGAACTCTGTCCCTCAAGAGTGGAGAACAGCTATTTCCCTAAAGGAACTATGGATAGATCTGAATGCTTTTTCTGGAGAATCTTATAGCTGGTTTAAGTAATGTTGCTGCTGGTGAGAGTGAATTTTTTGGTTGGAAATGTAAGTTGGTGTTTTTGAAATGGATGTATTGGTTCTTATAGATCTTGTTGTATTTACTAAGTATGTTGTAAATTGCCTTCGGGACCTTTTTAGTTGAAATGTACTCCATAAATTAACTGAATTAATAAAATTACTCTTTCTGTTTTCTTTTTCTTTAGTTTGGGTTGTTGGTATTCCCTTCTCCCTTTTTTAAAAAAAAATAGCTTCTAGAAGTTTCCCACTAATCCTAAGACAGAGAGCTTTGGTCCTATAGCAAACCTTTTGGTCTACTTTCCTTCCTTTTAACCACTTCCCTGGTATTCGTGAAAAAAAACCTTAGCAGCATTTCTGCCTCTCTTCTGAGTTTCCTGATAGGAACTGAAAAAATACTCAGGGAAAAAATATTTGTGCCAGCAAGTGCATATTTATATAGACAGCCATTTTAAGACATCCATTGAACTGCTTTACTGAATCTAACTATAACATATTTAAAAATGCAAATAAAATGATCAGTGACAAATGTCTTTTTCCTATTTCTTTCTTTCTTTCTTTTTGGTGGCACAATTGTATCCATACAAGAGAGAGCTAACACAGGGTCCCAGTGATGGGGCTTGGGGACTCATTCTGACTCCGATATGTGGCAATCAGTTGTATTAGTAGTACTGAATAGAGATGAGCACAAACAGCAATACGAACAAAAAAAGCCATGAACTGCCCAGTCTTCTGTTCGCGAACAAGCTGTTTGTGAGGCCCCATTCTAAATAAACAGGTGGTTGTTGCAAGCCTTGTTGGTTGCTGTTCATCAAGCCAGACAGTCTGGCACCTGCAATTATTTCCCTTGGCAACTTAGGCAGGGATTGTCTGAACTCGGTCTGAACTCCTGCTGTTGCCCTGGAAACCCCAACCTAAGCCCAATTTAGCTTGATAGGCAGGTCTTCCTTTCAAGTGTGGAGCTCCAAATTTGTTACAAGGGAGCAAAGATCAGGGGGGAGGGGAGCTCCCAGCTCTGGCTTTCTTTGCAGACAGTGGAGAGTTAGAGACAGCTGCTGTTGGCATTTTGATAGAGAGACAGGGTGAGTGCATTGGAGCTTGAATTTTCTTTGTGTGTAGTGGGATAGGGATCTACCCCACTACAGGGCTGCTGTCAGGCTGTGGGGCCAAGCTATTATTTATTATTGGTACCTTTCCTGCTGTCTGCTCAGGTAGGGTTTCTGGGAGTGGTGCGGTAGGGATCTACCCACCCTCAGGTTCCAGGGCTGCTGCCAGGCTCTGGGGCCAAGCTATTATTTATTATTGGTACCTTTCCTGGTGCCTGCTCAGGTCAAGTTTCTAGGAGTGGTGCGGTAGGGATCTTGACCAAACTTGGATGATGGCTGGAGGAGAGCCTGCTGGCCCCCATGAACAGCCAACCATGAACATGTTCGTGAACAGGGTCATGTTTGTGGTTGTTTGTGAGTCCCTGTTCATGGATTTCAATGAACAATGAACATTATGTTCATTTTTTTTCCTGTTCATTTCCATCTCTAGTACTGAAATCTTTACATACAGTTTTGAATTCAAGATAAGCAGGTAGAAAGCAAGTGAACAGGCCAAGAGTAATAATCCTAAAGAAGAATTCCTGCCAAGTTGTATGTATTCTAATGAGTCTAAAGGACAAAATGATCTTATTAGAAGATCAATTTGGTTTGGGCCATGCATATCTTACATGTCCTGTTTAGCAGAATCCTGATCAGCTTATAGCACAATATCAAATGTAACCCAAGTTATTATGGATAATAAGTTTTATTGAAAAACTTAATGGAGTCCCTCCCACCCAATGAGGTCTGCCACATCATGATCAGGACTGAAGGTGTAGGTGTTTGTTTTAACTTTTTACCTTGAAATGTGTTTTTAAAAAGCAATTACTCACTGATAAGTTAGGTGGCAGGGGGTGGATTGAAACAAATGAAACAGAATTATCAGTCAATTGCAGTTTGGGGACAGGGCTCCAGCATCAGTTCTCTGTGCCTGGTAGAAATACACCTCTTCACTCATTAGTCTCTATAAATCTTAGGAATTTTTGAAAAAGGAAAAAAATTCTTTTATTTCGGCAATCACAAAACAGATCAATCACAGTAGTGGGCCTTCACCTCTGTGTGAGTTCCCTTGGATCTTATGGCCATGGATTCTATGACCTATTTTACCCTCACCCACCCACTCCATGCTTGGACTTGTTTAGGTGATGAAAGGCAATGAAGATAAATTCTTCTCATTTTTATTTCATAGCACAATAAGCAAATGACATCTAGAATAATTTTTTTTTACAGGACCAGAGAAGTGAGATTAAAAGAATAAGAATTCTGTTGCTTGACTGACCTGACATGGTAGTCTACTGGTATGGTTAGGGGGAAAAGTATATTGTTCTTGTCCATGTCATACTTTTACAGAAGATAAATGGGGAGTTTAATGCACTGTTATTGTCAATCTGTTACTCTTCACAGGCACTAAATTCACATTTTTTAATAAAGGTAAGAAAAGCAATTCACTTCATGGAGTTCCTGTAATATATCATTTATGATTTACTACATATAAGCACCAATAGCATAAACATTTAAAATCATCAGTAGGGCTGTAAAAAAAAGGAAGAAAAATGTTTTAAGATAAATCTGTGTCAACTGCACAGGCAGCTACTCTGTGTGATAAGGTTACCAAGCAGAGAGGAGGCTACAGTGACTTTTCAATGAAGTTTTATAAAAAGCACCAGCTTATTTCTGTCATAAACCACTGCAACAGATTTTCTATATCTTAATCCCATACTGATCAGATATCATCTCTGAATAGCTAGACTTTTTATTTATTAGAGCTGATAGGAATGGCTCCCATTCTACCTGAAATCTTCAGACCACAGATTCTGGCTGCCCACCAAATATTGTGCATTTTGTCTTTTGATTATTTCATTACACCCATTATTTAATGGCACATATTTGACAATCAGCACCAGAAACATATTTGGTATCTGATATTAAACAACTGCCTGTCATGTGCCAGCAATACAGGGACTGCCAAACTTCCATTTTTGGCTTTTGTTTATCCTTCTATTTTGAGAACAGGACAAGCTTTTATCTACTAGTTACAAAGGTGCTAAGAACAGTTTCTGGACTGGGGCAGTTCAAAAGACCAGGAGCTAATAGAGGAAGGACCATACCTTAACATCACATTTATGGAAGACAATGGCAGCCCCACAAAGACATGAAGACTTGCCCAGTATCTAGTTAGTAAATATTTAATCAAGGCCCCTTAGCAATTAATTAGGGCATTTAGCCACAAGGGAATTCTGCCATGTTACGACTCAGCCATAGAGAGATCCAAGCCCATATTAGCATTTTCCATTAAAAGCTTCTTGGTTCAGATTTATCTAATTTGGACAGTTGAATGTAATGCTTAAATCTCAACTCAGTGAGGTAATTAAGGATGCTTCTAAAATATTGATTTGCATATCGGGAGCCAGTTCTGGGGTGTATTCATTTCTTCCTCCCATTTTTGAATTAAACTGCTCCTATTTCCATCTATAAACAATACACAATCCGATGTATTGTCGAAGGCTTTCACGGCTGGAGAACGATGGTGGTTGTGGGTTTTCCGGGCTGTATTGCCGTGGTCTTGGCATTGTAGTTCCTGACGTTTCGCCAGCAGCTGTGGCTGGCATCTTCAGAGGTGTAGCACCAAAAGACAGAGATCTCTCAGTGTCACAGTGTGGAAAAGATGTTGGCAGGTCATTTATATCTACTCAGGAGGGGTGGGGTTGAGCTGAGTCATCCTGTAAGAGTTTCCCAGGGTGTGGAATGCTAATGGCGGGAGGCTTCACTGTATCCTGAGGAGGTTCTTTTGCATATGGATTGGTGCTTGATGTGCTAATCTTCTCTGCAGGGCTATTGTCGGGTATAGAGTGTTTTGTTAAGCCTGGTGTTTTTCAGAACTGGAAACCATGCTCTGTTCATTCTTAAGGTTTCTTCTTTCCTGTTGAAGTTTTGCTTATGCTTGAGAATTTCAATGAATTTCAATTTTCTCTTGCTGACTGTGCTTTTTTTCACCCAATGGAGGGATGGTTGGGTGAGTGAGTGAGTGAGAGAGAGGCAGAAGAGGAAGGAGGGACCTGCTGTGCTGACTTCTAGACCTGCACCTGGAGACTGGTAGGAAAATTACTAGACTCACAGGGTTTTTTTCTCTTTGGAAGGAGGTGGATAGGGGCACCATCTTTGGGGGGGCATAACATGCCCCCCTGAAGTCCAATCTTTCTGAAACTTGGGGTTTTTTTAGAGGACAGGTAGGAGTAGGTCCCTGCAAAATTGGTGTATTTTGCTTGTAAAATGCTATCCCCCAGCCATCCAGAAACCCCCTCCAGTTCTCCCCATAGGGAAAAATGGAGATTGGAGGTGGATAGGGGCACCTTCTTTGAGGGGCCATAACCTAGCCCCCTGAAGTCCAATCTTTCTGAAACTTGGATGGTTGTGAGAGGAGAGTTAGCAACTTTCTTATTATTAGGTAAGAGAATGCCTCCCCAGTTCCCAGATAGCTGGGAATGGAGTTTCCTATTGTGAACAATGGCCAAATCTTCTCTCATAATCCAGAAATAGTTTAAATACCTGAAACCGAAGCAGCAAGCTGCATCCAGGTTTTCCTGAAGTTTTTCTCCGCTTCAGTAAACCTGAAGCAGGAAACCTGAATATTTTTTCTGTGCACAGCCCTAGTGACAACCCTATTTGCAGCTTATTTGTTCAAGTTGTGCCATGTTTGGCAATTATGGTACAAAAGGAGCCATGTTATGTAGTCCATTCTGTTTTCAAAAAGCACAGTAAAAGACAGCACATGGTTATATGAGACCAGTGAAATAATGGGCATGATCTTTACAATATGTGGGGAAAGGCTACAGTAAAATTCATAGCAGGCAAAGGTGTTATCAAGACTGATCCTTACAATTAGTTGTTGTAGATTTTACAACATTGCATAATGTTACATTTTACAACATTGCATAACATCCCAGTCAGGCAAAAGGTTATAGAACTTTTCTTTCTATTTTGATTGGCTTAGTGGAAAGTTCAAGTGGCTAATGAACCTCGTCCTATGTAGTTCATAAACATAGGTATTACAGTAGACTGCTGTCAGCCTCTTAAGTGTCCCATGAGTTCTGTTTTGTTCTAGGGAGAGTTTAATCAAGTGCTGGCCTTTGTGTGTTGAACTAGATGCTTCCATTTATTTATTTATTTATTTATTTATTTATTTATTTATTTATTTATTTATTTATTTATTTATTTATTTATTTATTTATTTATTTATTTATTTATTTATTTATTGCATCTTCCTCACAGATGTCCCGGGATGCAACTTGACACCAGCATTGCTTTAAATATGCAAACTTGCTCAGAATTTCACATGGAACGCTTAAAGAGAAGACCTTAAGAACATAGCTAGAAACATCTCTCCTACTTTTTACAGCCTGATCAGGAGTAGAAATGGACACGAACAGAAAAAAAACCTGAACACGATGTTCGTTGTTTGTTGCCATCCACAAACAGAGACTCATGAACATTTATGAACATGACCTGTTCATGAACATGTTCGTGGTTGGATGTTCATGGGGGCCAGCAGCCTCTCCTTCAGCCATTATCCAAGTTTGGTCAAGATCCCTACCACACAACTCCCGGAAACCTTACCTGAGCAGGCAGCAGGAAAGGTACAAGTAATAAATAATAGCTTGGCCCAGAGCCTGGCAGCAGCCCTGGAACCTGAAGGGGTAGATCCCTATCCCACCACACACAAAAAAAAACCTCAAGCTCCAATGCACTCTCCCTGTCTCTCTCTCAAATTGCCAACCACAGCTGTCTCCCACTCCACTGTCTGCTGAAACTGAAAGCCAGAGCTGGGAGCACGGTGCCTTTTATAACCAGAAGTTCCATAGAGCAAAACATAAGGTCTAACAGGGTTTGGAGGGATGAGATTGGTGTTCCAATGGCTACAGAAGACTCCCCTCCCCCCTGCTCTTTGCTCCCTTGTAACAAATTTGGAGCTCCACACTTGGAAGAAAGACCTGCCTATCAAGCTAAGTTGGGCTTAGATTGGGGTTTCCAGGACAACAGCAGGAGTTCAGATAGAGTTCAGACAATCCCTGACTACTTGACGAATGGCTGACGAACAGAACGAATGAGGCTTGCAACGACAACTTGTTCATTTAGAATGGGTCCTTGCGAACAGCTTGTTCACGAACAGCAGATTGGGCTGTTCGTGGCTTTTTTTTTGTTCGTATTGCTGTTCGTTCCCATCTCTAATTAGGAGTTCTATAGAATGGTTTACATTTTTGTGATTGTTCTTTAGACCAATGGTGACCATGCAATTGCTTTCCAGCTTTTATATCTTGTTTCTTTTTGTCAGTTGCTAGTTATGTTGCTCATGCTATATACAGAAACAAATGTTGGCAAGCGAATGGCATATGCAGAAGCCTGCATGTATATCTTTGGAAAAACTACTTGCATAGGGATTTGTTAAGGGCTTTAAGCGGCATACTGAAAGTCAGTGCTTGCAACTTTCTGTGCAGGCAGTTGGTCTGAATACAACTTCCTGCAACCAACAACCCAAGGCTGAAATATCAGCTGCTGCACTGAGGACAGAGAATCGCCATGAACTCTGTCTATTTCCATTCACCCACCAAACTCCCCCAGTTTATCCACATTCAAGAGCCCAAGAAAGTTTAAATGTTAGCTCATTCCATCCTTTGCAAAGTTTCAGCTTCAGGTATAATGTTGTAATTTAATCATTTCTGCCAGTACTCAAATTTTCCTCCTCAAATGCAGATTGAGGGAATGTTTTGGTTCAGGAGTTGAATTATAAGGGTTTGTGATTCTGAAGCATTTTTCTTCCTCAAATAGAGACTGAGTAAGGAGGATGCATTACCTTATCTCTAAAATATGCTACTTTCTCTCAATACAACAGCAACAATTGTGTGTACCAGAGTATTTGGTAATGGAAAAAATTCTTACATCCAAAGAATGTATGGTTTGATGACTAAAGTGAATGGATTTGATACTTTTGAAGGAAACCATAGATTATTTCCAGCCTTTAAAAGTTTACTGATTCCAATAACTAAGGTAAAACAATGTGGGGAGTTCAGTTCTGTAAATGCTGGATTCACAATTATGCATTATTAATGATAATTAATGTAACTCTCTGTGTAGTTGTTGTTTTCAAGTCCATTTCAGATACAATGAATCATAAAGCACTGTATCTTATCACTTGAGTTTAGTGGCAACAAGAATTTTTCTTATTTTTTAACAAACACTTCAGCGTGTCATGCTGGCAGCAGAAGTGTGACGGCTTCATCTGGCCCCATCTGTAGCTGAAGATGATGAGTTGACATCTGCCGAAGCCTGTACCAGTCTTGCTGTTGTCAGACTCCTTCTCTTGAATGTTCGAGAAATTTTATTCTGTAGCTGAGATATTTTTGAAAAACAAAACTTTGATGCACCCTGAGGAATATAGTACTGCTATGGCAGTGATGCCCAGCCAGTTGATAGGAAAGCAGGTGAAGGCCTAAGACAGGCTTGTCACTTACCTAGTTTCAGCAGCCTTTCACTGCTTTTCCTGCTGCTTTCCACCAAGCAGTGCTACTTTTCCTTCAAGAAGTCTTTACCATAGAGTTTTGAGGAATTCCTACAGCATTACATTGTGGCACTGATGTCACTTTCAGGCTTTTGCTGTAAATGACATCATGATGCACGTGATGCTGTTTTTCATGGGTTCTGCAACACAAAAGCTCCTGCTATATGTGGAAGCTGGACTGGCAACCCTACAGTATGATAGCCTTAGACCCAAGAGACTTCTTGAGCCTATGGGAACTTTTTGAATCTTGATAATAAGGAGTGGGCCCCTCAACAAAATGGCTGCTGCAGGAGAAAATTCCAAAATGGCTACCAAGGGGCACTGGGGTCAATCACAAAACATTGGGAGTTGATAAGCCATGCAATCCTCTGTGATGGAGGCAGTTATTTCTGATTGGTTGCTCCCTGCAGACACATAGGTGATGCCTCCTGGACTCATCTGAAGTGGCTTCTGCTCAAGTGATATGGAGAATAGTCAGGACTGGCTCTATGTATTGAGGAAGAGCAAATGGGTACCAACAATCCCATTGGTGGGTGCCATAGTGCCTGCCGATATGACATAGAAGTCACTAAATTAGGCACAGTTTCTGGTGTGAACAAGGCACTGCAATTTGGTACATCTTAGATATCTAGTATATTTTTATCCCACCCTTTCTTCAAGAAGCTCAACATAGCATATGTGGCATCTCAAGCTATGAGAGTAGGCTGGGAGAAACCTTTGCCTGAGATCTTGGAGATCTTCTTCCAGTTGGGGTAGACAGTACTGGGCTTGGTGGTCTGAATGTGTGCAATATGGCTTTATGAGAACGTATTCACATTCAGATTCAGACAGGATAGTAGATCTAAATGAGAGCTGCTGTAGCACAGTGGTTAAATAGTTTGGTTGCGAATCAGCACTTTATTGGTTCGAATCCCACTACTGCTATGAGCTCAGCAAGTGGCCTTGGGTAAGTCACCCCTCTCAGCCCCAGCTCCCCAGTTGTATTGTAGGTATAATAACACTAACTTGTTCACCACTCTGGGTGAGGCACTGATCTGTCTAGAAGAGCTGTATATAAGCACAGTTATCATTATTTAAGAAGGCAACACATACTTATGATTCTAGAATGATTCTATTACACTGTTAATATCTTGAAGTTGCACCACAAGGCATCTTGGCTACGTGATGAGGCAGCTACTCTAATGGCACAAAAACTCCTCAGTCCTTTTGTGAATAGGCAGTCACATGGTTGTTCCATTAATCCTGGAAACTGAAATGCTTATTCATCTTTGAAATTAGCATTGTGTGCAGCAAACCACAGACCAGACTCAACTACCCAAACAGTAACTCCAATATTATAAATAAATTTGGATTATAGTGATGAAGAAATGTTTGATGCCATGAATGCATAAAATACCTTCAGTTCTTTTCAGTAAAAAAACTTTTTTTGGTATTATTGTTCTTGGTTTACATTTTTACCTTTTATTTAACTGTAGTTGGCTTTTCTGAAAACATCTGCAACAAGAAATATGATACCAAATGTCCTGCGCTGTGGATGTGTATGAACTGAAGGGTGTGTGGATTTGAGCAACTGGACTAAGCAGCTGGAGCATCAACTACATTCCTTGCTGAGCCGGGTGTATGTGCAGAAATGGGAAGGAGGATTCCCTGTTGGTGAGGTTGGGCTTAGCAATGTCATAGAGCCTCTCTTGGAACGAAAATCTAAGGAAAATGCACATCAGTGCACCAGCAAGCCCATGCTTCTTCTTGCAAAGATTTATAGACTTCTAAAAAGTCTTAAAAAGTTATTCACAGATATATGGATGGAAATCAGTGTGAGATAACATGGCGCAGCCCTTATGTTTCCACCTGAACTCCTTGTTCGTTTCAGCCCTCTGTTGGATTTGCTCGTCGCATTTTTACACCAGGGCAGCTGAACTAGGTAAGGATATCAGACTTCTTGGGCATTCTGGGAATAAAGGTGAGCTTTACCTTAGTGTGGAAATTTATAATTATTAGGACTCATATATTACTTTAAAAAAAAATCCTAATGCTCAGTAGGGTGAAAGTGGGGCCAAAAGGTAATGCTATAAATTCTAAAGAATGCAGTTGACAACTCAAATGTGATCCTAATGTTTACCTTGGGCATAACTATGTTCACCAGTCTCTCTGAACTATGTAAAGTGTTGTGCTCGTTGATGGTATTAAATAATAATAATTAAAAGATCCTTCTTACTGCAATGGGACTTTCTTCCAAATCATGCTAGAATTGAAGTTTTAGTGCAGCTTGCTTTGTGCCTTTGAAAGCATGTATATGAAACAAAATGCAAATCTAGAAATGCTTGCACCATATAAAAGAAATACAATTTAGATATTAAACTTATGAAAATTCTTAAATCAAACAATTTTTGGCAATAATATTGATGTTAAAAATATAAAAATATACTTTTAATTGCAAGGAAGCCAGTTTTGTATGTGTTAGTGGTAGTAGTGGCTACAGTAGCATTCATTACTGTCAATATAGTATTCCCAATTAGAGGAATAGACTTGAAATGCATGGAATAGAATTAGTCATTTAGAACTATCAATGTAATGTAGGGATAACAAGGCAGTAAGAAATCTGTCACCTAAGATTGATAGTGTGACAGTATCTGTCAAATAGGAACAGTCAGAAAGTAAAAAAAAAACTAACCCTCTGCAGAATGGAAGGCATTAGAGAATTGGAACATTGCTGGAGGCCATGTGAAAGTAGAAACAGGATTCTAATGCACATTCTTAAGCTAGCTAGAGAATTGTGCATGTGGATGAATACAACATATATAATTCTCCAATGTAGTCCAGCAGTCAGAGTTGTGAATATGCAGACCTCTAAGCAATTAGTGATAGCACGCAGCAAGGGTTTGGGAGTGGGCTGGATACAAGTTTTCCTGCCATCACTTAAACCACTAAGTGTAATTGCAGTTGTACTGGAATGAATGAAGACAAGCCTTCTTCTTTATGGATATATATGCAGGGGTTTTTTGGGTGGTAGTACTCATCCATACTGAGTAAGACATTTGGGGGTGGGCTGTCCCAAGTCCAAAGGGGAGAATTGGTGGAAATCAGTGCAATCATGTATATGAGTACTAGCACCTTTTTTAAAAAAAACATAACTGTACATACCACAGTGTTTCTGAAAATATGTAATGCAGCATGGACTTCCTATGGGTTCAAAAATATTCATTAGTTGCATGTAGACAAAGTTGTATGTAGACAAAGCTAGCTAAACCACCTTTTATCTGAATTTCAAAATGTCACCTAGCAAAGTTTTCAGGGCTAAACATAAGGCAAAGGACCATCTCTCCTAGATCTTCAAACAGAAATTTTCATTTTGAAGCCCCTTTGAAGGATTGCTGGTTGTGTGTAGAATAAATGGACGGGAAAGACTTTGTATCAAGAGGAAATGACCTTTCAACTCTAGATAACAAAGTGCCTGCCTTGCCATCGTCAATGAGGGTAATATTTACACATGTACTTATTTCACCAGAAATGCACTGAACAAGAATGATGAAATATGTGATTGTCTTCCTTTCTCTTTCTTGCTGCATATTCCACTCAAATGCAAGTGCTCAGGAAGAGTTTACTTTGTGACAGATTGCACTGTGACATTATGATGATATTAACAACACCCGTATGCTATTTGCTTTTATATTCTGAAGATAACAAATCTGCTAATTCCACTGTGGATAGGGGAAGAGCAACCAAGTATCTCTCTGCAGATGCCTCATTAAGGAGAAGAGAAAGTCTTAAAGAGCAGGGAAGAACTTTCTCTTTGTGATTTTTCTCAATATTTACAAGACTAGAACTCAGTAATGATTAAGGAACTTCTCGTTATTTTTGCACTTTCATGTTTCCATGTGAGAAAAACAACATGAAAAGTTACCAGCAGTGTTTGTAGCTGCTCTCTTTAGCTGAATCCAGCAATAGACATAATAATATAAGTTACTGATGAATCATAGGTGTGGGAGACTGTACTCTAGCCACAACATTTCAAGCTGTTCACACAAATAAAAGCATGTTGAACAAAACAGGCAGGCAGGCAGGCAGGCAGGCATAAACTGAAACAAACAACCTTGTCAGGTAGATTGATTGATTGATTGATTGATTCATTCATTCATTCATTCATTGATCGGCTTCTAGCCCATCCTCCCTGCAAGTGGGCTCAGAACAGATTACAACAATTGTCAATACATTTTAAAACATAATAAAACAGCATCATAATTTATATAAAAACACAGTTCCCAGGTGGCGACTTACACAGACCTCCCCTGCAACTGTGCAGGGGGTGGGGAGAGGAAAGGAAGGAAACAGTAATTGCTGTCCACACTATAGCTTGGTGGGGCTAAGATGATTATACAGTCCCCCCCCCGACAAGAGATCAGTAGGGAGGCTCACTAAGATGAAACCAGCCACAACCATATGCCTGGCAGAACATCTCAGTTTTGCAGGCCCGCAGAAAGGATAAAAGACCTTGGTGGGCCTGTGTACCTACAGATAGAGAGTTTCACCAGGTTGGAGCCAAGACCGAAAAGGCCGTGGCTCTGGTCGAGGCCAGTCTAGCCTCCACAGGGCCAGGGACCACTAGTAGGTGCTGATCTATCCATTCTCCAGTGTATATACGGTGAGAGGCAGGCCCGCAAGTATGCTGGTCTAAGTCCACTAAGGGCTTTATAGGTCAAAACCAAAACCCTTAATCTTGAGTGTAAAGGAGATCTGCTTTGACAAAGTCACCCGGTGAGCTCTATGCCTGAGTAGAGAGGAGCCATGGCTCAGCTTTATGTGAAGAAAGCCCCAGGTCCAATTCCTGGCATCTTTAGTTAGATCAGGTAGAAGGTGATATGGAAGAGCACTACCTGAGTGAAGTGCTGCCAGTCACCTGAGAGAAGTGCTGCCAGTGAGGACACACAGTACCTACCTTGACAGATGAATGGTCTTTATTTAAAGCAGCTTCACATGTTCCTGCCAGTAGGGATTTAAACGCGTATCTCTCCAGCACTAGCCTGACACTCACACCACTCCATTACTCCACTACATCTCTTTACTGAGTAATTTCATTTGTGCATTAGTTCATTAGCGTATCTTGTCAGGAGATTTCAACCAACTGAGACAATGCATTTTGAGGTTCCTTCTCAAGTGAATTGTCTAAACAAATTTTGAGGGAAACAAAAAAAAAAGTTTTGATAAGTCTAGAAAAATCTCTGGGGTGGGTAAGTGCATGAGATTCAAATATCTCCCAAACCATACACTATTAACTACAATTGACAGGAGGCTGGTTACACAACCGTAAGCTTGTTAAACAAACATCATGTTTTGACAGAAGCTAAAGGAGTTAACCTGTAATTTGATTCAAGGGCAAGGACACATTTGTGTGCTGTCTAGACAAACGCTGAACTTCCATTGATTTTGGTGGCCCTGGATCCCACCTTTGTGGGTATATGTATATATGAGCCAATGGAAACAGAGAGAAGCAAGGAAAGCTAACAGTCCTCATTACTGTCTTCCTTTTATTTAATAGTTTAGTGTTATATTTGTACAGAGGAGCTGAAGACGAAATTGCTAGAAATGTATACACCCTTTCTTGTAATTCAAAGATTTACTTGTACAATGAAATAAGTATGCTATTAACTGTTCTATTTTTTCATGGTTTCCATTTTGGCTTCAAGTTGTAATAGTTTTCAGTCCAGATGTGACCTTTTTGCTTTTAATAGAGAGTGAAAGAATGGTTTCACTGTTTTTTTTTAATGGATTAAGTTTGTTGGCAAGATAAAACAATGAACAAAATACGAACCTTATTAACAATATCATCAATATGTCTAATTCTCAACCCAGCCAAATCTGAAGATATAAAAATCTGGAGACTAGTGCTAATAATGGACAAAACAGATGTTTCTACAAACCTGAAAAATGCCCCAGGTTTGTGGAAAAGTCTAAAATCTAAAAACAAAAACAGATACATTTGGGGATTAACCCATTCAAATGATAAAAGGACTACCTGTAGCATTAATAAATGGATGCCCTTAGTGAATATTTCTTTGCAACCAGCAACAGTTTTGCCAGCATTCCAGGCTTTGTTTCTGTCCATAAGAGACAGGGGGAGGGGTAGGACCATTTTTCCAGGCAGTTTTGGTCTTTGAGGGGGGCTTGGGACCAGGCCAGGCCATAACCACTGGGTGACTTGCTAACTTCTGACTTGCATAACTCACCAAAGCCTGGCTGCTTCTTACTATTCAACAGCAGCCATTCCACAAAAGCCAGTGTTTATAGCGGTTAGAGTTTCAGACTGGACTCTTGAATCCCCATTCTACTGTGGAAACTCACTGGGTGATCTTGGGCCAGTCACACATTCTCAGATTAATTTATCTCATGGGCATGGGGAGAATAGGCTATTACTAGCACAGGAACACCTCTCAATGAGGTGATGTGCCCCCCCTGCCCCCCGTCCTAGATCAGGTCAGCCCTGTGACAGAAGGACTGAGCCCAGCCTGCCTAAACTCTATGTAAGAAAGAGAAGGTGACCTCTAGCCAACCTGAGGCAAGGTGGGGGAGGCAGCACTTGACCTGCCCAAGAACCATATGAGGCCATGAAAGGGAGGAAATGCAGTGGAGACAAGGGGCCAAGCTACAAGTGACGAATGACACTTGAACGGCAAGTGTATTTCTCCCTGTTCACTTGCCCTCCACTCAATCCACTTGCCATTCAAGTGTCATTCGTCATGTGTAGCTTGGCCCAAGGTGAGAGAGGTGATGTCTGGCTTTCATTTGCCCCATGTGAGGTAAGGTAGGGGAGGCAGTGCTCAGCCTGCCTGAGCCTCACATGAGAAGAGGTAAGGGAAGTGGCTGAAGATGGGAAGGATTGATAAAAGTTAGGCTGTTTGATGGGTGAGGAGGAGAGAAGGAAACAAGTAAAGGTGAAGATATCTGGGTTGCCAGGAGGAGGGAAAGGAGAAATAGTGTGTGAGCAAGGTGATACAGGGGGGAATGAAGTGGCTCTTTCAAATCCTTGCAGGTTCTCCCCTGTGCAGGGCCTGACCGAGCAACAGACACCACACAACTGGGCCATAGTTTTCTTGAATATAGAATGCCAGGGAAGGAGGGAAAATGAAGATATGACAGGAAATAAAATAGGTTGGCTGATGGGTGGGAAGGAAGTAGGAAAAGGGCTTTTATGGAAAGGAAACAGGAAATACTGAGAAGGGGGATGACAGGCACCCTCCACAAACCTTGTGGGTTCCTGCTTGTGAATTTATAATCTACGTTTAAATATATCGATCATGTGTGACCCTTCAGAAGTAGGATTTTGGATCCTCACTCTGTGTAATAGTTACTCATACTTGCAGGTTCTATTCAATTCCCATGCACACACTACTTGATTTAGAAAACAACAGTAGTGCACATGTGGTGCACCCTCCCTCCTGCACTACTTTCCTGAAGTGCAATCGTCCCAATTGGCCCATTGGGGGAATCCATATATACATCATGAATTTCCCCAAAAGTTCCAATAGCTCCCCCTCTGGATCATTTCTGGTCAGGAAAACATCACAGGGGAGAAGAATGAAGCTTGTTCTCTGCTTGTGCCACAGTCAGCATCTGTATCAAGCCCAGGAACTGGGGACAACATGCAAGTCAAGTATAACTATTACAAAGGAGACAACAACCTGGGTAAAAAAGTCTTACTGCATTAATAGAGGCATCCATGATCATGCCCAGGCTCTTCACCTTTGATGAAGGCATTAACTGCACACTGTCAAGGACTGGGTGCCAGATCCCTGAACCCATCATCCAACAGATCAGATGCAGGACCTCCGTCTTCAGAGGATTCAACTTCAAACAACTCTGGCTCAACCATGTTTCCACAGCATCCAAGCCCTTGGCAAAGGTACCTGGCACGGTGTCTGGTTGCCCATCCATTAACAGATATAGCTGGGTGTCACCAGCATACTGGTGACAGCCCAACCCAAAACTGTGGACCACTTATGCAAGGGGGTGCATCTAGATGTTAAACAACATCAGGGAAAGGGACACTAGTGTGACAATATCTACTGCACAAATGCTACCCTCTATTCCTGGCCATGGAGAAAGGAGCCCAGCCACAGTAGGGCCATCTCATGTATCCCCATAGGCAGTGAGTCAAAAGGTCATGGTCAACCATGTTGAATGCAGCTGTAGGATCTAGTAATAACAGCAACGCTGACCTGCCCTGATTCAAGTGCCGATGAAGATTATCTATGAGGGGTACCAATGCTGTCTCCATCCCATGGCCAGGGCAGAAGCTGGACTAAAATAGATCCAGGGTAGAAGAATACTCCAAGAATGCTTGGAGTTATTCAGCCACTGCCCTCTCAAGTACGTAACCCAGAAATGGAAGAGTCTAAACTGGGCAGTAATTGGTTGGATCAGTAGGATTCAAGGATAGTTTCTTCAACAAGGGCTGCATCACTACCTCTTTTAATGAGCTTGGAAAAATCCCAGAATTCAGAGACAGATTGATGATATCACCCGGTGAGGGCCTGTATCCTGGCACCACCAATCTTCACCATTACAGGCACAGGTTCAGTGGGTATGTGGCTGGCTTCACAACACATGGGATCCTGTCCACCTCATCCTGAGAGAGTCACCTGAATTGATACAATATCAACTCTAAAGTTGGCCAAGGGGCCTTGAGTTCACATACAGTATCAGCCGTGGCTGGCAGATCCCAGTGAAGTGACAAGATTTTATCCACAAAATAGCTACCAAAATCCTCACAGGTAATCACTAAATTAACTTTTTTCTTCATTCCCTGTGAAAGGGATGTCAATGACCTAATTATTCTGAACAATTGAGCCAGGCAAGAGCTTGCAAATGCAATGGAAGCCTGTAGTACTCCCTCTTTGCCGCTTTCACTGCCACCTCATAGGCTTTATAATATGTTTTTGTTACTTCACCACAAATCCATCACCACATTCCCTCTAGCCATCTCAGCTCTCGTTTCATCCATTACAGCTTTTCAGTATACCAAGAAGCAACTCTGGCCCAGGAGCGGACATGGCGATGGAGAGCAATTCCATTGATGGCTTCAGAGAAATGGACATATCAGTCCTCTACCAGCTCATCCAATGAGTCGCCAGGGGACATCAAATCCTGCAGAGCATTCTGGAAACCAATCAAATCCATCAGGCTCTGCGGGCAAGCATAAATCAGCTGACCACCCTAGCAGGGAGGGGGAGACACCTCAGGATGCTGTGGTCTGACCATGGCACTGCTTCAGATGCATCCAGGTCCACATTTATCCCCATCCCAAAGATCAAATTTAGCATGTGACTTGCTTGATCTGTGGGAGCTGGTACAAACTCAGAGTCTCAGTGCCCCCATGGATGACACTAGGTCTGCAGCCTGTGAGGAGGCAGCATTATCAGTATGGACATTGAAATCTCCCAGTACTATCAGCCATGGTTGTTCCAAGACCCAGCTGGCTACTGCCTCCAGTAGGCCTGGCAAAGTAGCTACTGGTGTGCTGAGTGGTCAGTACACCAGATAGATAGGCAAACTCTCTTCAGTTTCCATGCCAGGCCTACACAATCAATGCTAGCAATCTTTGGTGTAGGGACTGGCCTGACGGAGAAAGACTCTCTAAAGAGTATCGGCACTAGAGATGGGCACGAACCACATTACGAACTTCAAAAACCCACAAAATTGGTGATCGCGATCCGGCGGTTCATAATTGTCCTCGTCCAACGAACCTGCATTCAGAAGAAGCCTGGTTCGGTGCGTTCGGCCACGGTTCGGGAAGCCAGACACTCAGGCGCCAGCAATCAATTCCCCTGGCAACAGAGCCGGGGGAATGCCTGAACTCTGTCTGCGCTCCTTCTGTTGCCCTGGAAACCCGAATGGAAGCCCAGCCTACCTTGATCGGCAGGTCTTCCTTCCAACCACGGAGCTGCAAAGCGGTTACAAGTTGGGAGAAGACACCCAGGGGAGGGAGGGGGAAGGGGGTGTTCTGTAGCCATGGGCACTCCAATTTCATCCCTGCAAACCCTGATAGGCAGCTCTGATGGCCAAACACAAACCTCCTGCGTTGCTCAATGGGACCTATGCTTATAAATAGCCATGGGCTCCCAGGCTGGATTTAACTTTCAGAGAACAGTGGAGTGGGACAGAGCTCTTGCTTGCTACTTGCTAGCCTTTGAGCAGAGAGACTGAGAGTATAATTGAGCTTGGATTTTTGTGGGAGTTTCCTGGGTGCCTTAGATTGGAGAGGGTATAACGCCAAGATCCCTTTTGTAATCTTGCCCAAACTTGGGTGATGGCTGTAGGAGAGCCTGCAAAACACTCCCCGGGAATATGGGCTCTCTAAGTGCAACGGGGGCCGTTCTGAGCCCCATGAACCATGAACTGCGAACTGGTTCGGCAATGGAAAATGTTCGTTGCGGTTCACGACCTCGGGATCGGCGGTGGCACTGAACCACGAACCGTGGATTCGTTAAATTTTTTTGGTTCGTGCCCATGTCTAATCACCACCCCTCCATCCAGCAGCTTTCCCAAGATTAATGAAGGACCAAAAAATCTGGGGGAGCCAGCTCTCTCAGGGCAACCATTTCACCCTCCCTTACCCAGGTCCCAGTCACACAAACCAGATCCACATTATTCACTGCAAAATACTACTACATCTTCACTGTCTTATTATTAATGGAGTTGGCATTATACAACATCAGTGTTGGGAAGAGGCACATTTTTCTAGCCCCTCTTTCAACATGCCTTGGGATAGGAGGAGGTTGGAAGGAAGCCGAGCAGATCTATGTCTCCTCTTCCTTCCTCTGCAATACCTGGCCCCACCACCATACTTCCCTCGTCCCTTGAGTACTAGGATCCCCAACTCCATATTGACTGTTCCTACTCGTGATTACTCTGCTCCAGCTCATCTGCCCAATAACATCATATAACTGGCTGCAGACGATAGACATCGGATACATCAATCCACTAGCTAATAAATCCAAAACTCAATTCTCCCCATCTAACCAATTACTCTATAATACACCAAAATACCCCAACTCTCCTAATATAAAACCTAAGACTGGTACTGCAGGCCCACTAACAATCAATTGTCAACAGATAATTAATAATCAACTACAATCAAATAATCAGTTCATACCATCAATAGTCAATCCATCAGTAACATTATTTGTCATAGCTGCTTTGGAAAGATTTTTGAAAGTTAAAAACTCTCTTGTGAGGTTTGTTTAATAGATGTATAATATCATTCAGACTTTTCTGACATTTTGATTAGCCCGATTTCTTTACTTTGATTGTACTATACAAGGCACCATGACATCTGCTTAGAACCATGAGTGAATATACTTAAAATGACAGATATGTAATTTATTGCCTAATATAGTGTCAGCAGAATTATTGCAAGCATAGGTTTTTTCTTGAGCTATTTTTATATTTATGCCTTGTTTGACTAATCAGTGTATTTTACTTCCTTGTTTGGTTCAGAGAGCAGCTTCCATGGACTGGACAGGAATTTAAATGCATGCTTCATTGATATGATGCATCTACCATGCTGACAGGTGCATTCATATCTCGATAACCCCTTGACAGCTTGGTTTGTTGACAATCCTAATACACGATCCCTCAGGTAGGACTCTTAACATCTCATCAATTCAGTGACTCTTACATCCTGCTGTTCTTCTCATGAGCTAGAAAACACAACTTCAATAGGATATTATTTATATCCTACAATATTTTCAATAAATAACCTAGTGGGTTATTCACCATAGAATAACATCTATTGTGACGTGGTACAATGCTTCCCATTTTAATTATTTAATATTTACAAGGGTGGAGGAAGGGGACTAGCAGAGAGGGCTTGCATGGGGGCAACCACCATGCTTGGTTTTTCTGAATTTTCAGGAGTAAAAAAGCATAGAAAAGTCTTATTTTTTTGAGATTTCTCTGAGAAACTTTAAAAGTATTATATGAGATGAGCTGATGAAGCTGACCTATCACTGAATGCATGCTTATCACTTGATTTCTGTTTTTGGTCACAGTATAGGGCATGTGTGGCAGCTGAGTTTGTGCTCTGACTCCATTGAAAGGTGTTGTGTGAGGTGACACAGACATTTCTTAATAACGAAAATTCTTGACATAGTTAGACTGTTTTGACATTTAATAAAGGCAGCATTCTGGTGTAGTCCCAAGTCATAGCTCAAAGGTATGAAAACCATTTGTCTAAGGCCTTTAACAATACATGTTAATATAAGACACATAACTCACATAGCGATGCTGATATCAATACGTTGGAGACTCTGTCCTCTACATGTATTGAAAAGGCTGCAGATGTGATGGCTGACATAGAAAAGAAGGTTTAAAATATGGAAACCATACTGATATTGTGTGTATAGTGTGCTGTTCAAGAGCCTCTTCTGTTGGTGAAAGACTCCTTACACCACCATTAGCAGAAAAAAATATGTAGAATCCATCCCTGTTGTTGCAAAAGTAGGTTGTCTATGCTGTGGTGTTCATGAACAATTCAGATAGCTATCAGGAGGCTGAGAAGCAACTCTGCAACATCATTTTCCACAGATTACTTCATACTTTAAAGGATAATATCAAAAAGAACTACATAAAATGCTGGAAAAACTTCCTGTTGGACTGTTGGAGCAGATCCTCACAGACTAGAGATGGGCATGAACAAGGAAAATTCCAAATCATATGGTTTGTGGTTCGTCATGTTTCATGAACCACAAACGTTCACGAACTTGCCCCGGTTCATGAACCAGTTCGTTCAGTTAGTGAAAATGTCACTTCTGGGTCAGCAGGTCTTCAGGGAGCCCATCCCCATATTGCCTAGGAAACTGATTGATTGGTGCCTGGCTGTCTGCAGTGACAAACCAAAATATGAACCAAATGAACTGGGCTAAAATATGTCACAGTTCATGAGAAATGAGCCCCCACTAACTGCCAATTCGCAAACTATGAACCGGCCTGGTTTGTGATGAACTTTGGTTCGTAATTCGGTTCATGCTCACCTCTATCACAGACACATCACCAAGAGCCTTGATTTGGAGCCTACTGTTTATCAACGAAGATTCACAAATAGGAAATCCTGCATGTCCCATTTTCTGGCAACTTGCTACTCTTTATGCAGGAATATCTGGTCATTTGCTGGAACAAGATGTTTGATCTCTTTTTCCTGTGTTTGAGCCCTGAGAAAGCCTGCACATACACTATCAATGTGTGGCAATCACACACTGCCCAGTGCCTTGTTTAATTTGGACTTTATACTTATTTTACTAGGAGTGTACACCTGAGTTTGAAATGGCTTCACAGCATATAGCTCCTTCTTGTCAGTGGTAACAGACCATTTCTGCACAGCCCATCATTCCCGCCTTTCTCCCACGTTAGGTCTGTTTTTTGCTGAGTCGCTCCAAAAGCGCATTCTCCACAAAGAGTCCCCACAAGCTCTTACCTTTTGCAGGACAGCCTCCAAACAGTCCAAATCAAAAGTGGGTTTGGAGGGGAGGTCATGCACTTTCATCATCATAGCTTAAAAGCAGTTGCCCCCTTTTAATAGCTGCACAAAGGACACAAACTCATAGATGCACATATACTATCAATGTGTGGTAATCGAAGGGAGGGCCAATGGGTACAGTTCTGCTTCTCTCTCCATATGTTGACAGCCCAGAACTGACATCTGTAGAGGGTTAAAGATTTAAGGTACCCTTAGGGCAGTTTTTAAGAGAGAAGGCAAGGTGGGTATAGTTTGATTATGTCAGATCTCAGAAACTCCTTTGCGTCAGTACCTGAATGGTGGACCACCAAGGCAGACACTGTAGAAGAAGGCAACAGCAAATCACCTCTGCTTCTAATTTGCCTTGCTGGGCAAGTGACCCCTTGCTTGGGTCGCCATAAGTCGATTGTACCTTGACAGCACATACATCCATATATAGGGCAAGTTAAATGTTTGAAAATATCTTCATGACAAGCTACTGGGGGGAAAAAAAACCTATGGAACTTATTCCTTTTATTCTAGTTGCCTAAAAAGTTCACAAACTTTTATGAAACTGGTAAGGAAAATCAGGGGGAATGAACATTTCAGGAGGGACTCTTTAGAAAAAAACAGCTAATTTTCATGTTCATCCTCTAAACAATTCTACCCTTCACCACAACGAGTCTTTCTGTATGGGTGAGGCTGGACACTGCATTATATGAGGATACCATAAATACAGATTCAATGTGTGATTCCTCCATCTCCACTTTAGGGTGACAGAACAGCTTGCTTCTGTAAGTTATCAATAATGTAAGTTTCTTCTTCTATTAATTTCCCCCTACATTTATCCTTTTTTGCTTCAACAGTTTTGTCTGAATTAACTTGAAACTTGTCCAGACCTCAAGGGAGTTAGTTATCCATCTTTCATTAATTCAGTGGGATTTCAGCATTCACTTTCTTTTGGCTCTATTGAAAGGCGTATAACATTTTACTCAAAAAAAAGGGGAGTTTTTAATTTTAAACTGCCTTCGGCCTGCCTTAGAATCTTTGGTGGGATAAATCATGTTAATTGATTCTTCACCTGAGTGCTGTGATAGATAATTATAAACTTGTTCAGCGTTTGGGTTTGGCTGCTTGTCTGATTTTAAATGTGGGACAAAGGACTAGAACAAAGATCCAATATCTGACCAAAATTCCTTTGCATTATATGTTCTGCAGTGTTATCTGGCTCTTGGTATACTTGTTTGTGACTTCCCTTTATACTCCAATATTAAAGACATCAATTTAGATGGTACCAGTTGCCATACCCCAATTATTTACCAGTCAGTCATGTTTTTGCTTCATAGGAACCACCAACTTCCCTTTTAGGCATTCTTCTGGTGTGTCCAACAAAGTTATAGATAGCTGCCCAAAGGACACAGGCTCAGATCTGTACATGTAGCATTTTTTAAAAAAATTATATATATATAAATCAATTGGGATCATGGCATAAGGGAAGAGCAAGTTTAAGCTTTCCTGCACATTATCTTCCCAGTCTGGCCCTGGGAAGATACTACTTATCCCAGGATGTGTGTTTATCACAGTGGGGCAAACTGAGGCTCCATTTTAGGCCAGGAAAATGGCATAGGGGAGGTTTAAATGCCCTTTCTCCTTGGCCATGATCCCAGTTGGAATTGGGACTCTAAATGCCTGATACTGGAATTTTTAGGACGTTCACAGAATGCCCACTGCCTTGTTTATTTTGGACTTTACTCTTATTTCAATAGGGGTGTACACCTGAGTTTGAAATGGCCTCACAGCAGATAGCTGCTTCTTGTCTGTGGTAATGTAGGCCATTTCCACACAGCCCGTCGTTCCCACCTTTCTCCTGCTTTAGGTCTGTTTTTGCTGAGTCGTTCCGAAAAGGCATCCTCCACACAGAGTCCCCACAAACTCTTACCTTTGGCAGGACAGCCTCCAAACAGTCCAAATCAAAAGTGGGGTTGGAGGGGAGGTCGTGCACTTTCGTCATCATAGCCTAAAAGCACTTGCCCCCTTTTAATTTTTTTTTTTACTTTGCACATGCACGATTGCATGCCGCTCCTGTTGCAAGCAGGCTTCTGTGACTGAACACAAATGTGAAGGAGGGCGGGAGAGAGCTTCGGGGGAGGAACTGGGCAGAGATTGAGAGGAGTAGGAGGTTTCTTTAGAAGCACTTTATCTGTTCATATGCCAGAAAATGCAAAAAAACCCCAGCATCGTAATCCCACAACAACAACAAAAAACACACCAGAGCAAGTGTGGTCCAACTCCTAGTAAAGACAGAGAAAATACAGTAACAAAACAATATGCATACGTTTGGCAAACGATAACATGTGGATGCTTAGGGAAAAGCTGCCACAGTTCCAAGGGTGAACTGTACTTCTAAGGGTTGAGGCAACGGCCCTGCTGTTGGGCTGCATTCACACATCAGACATTATGCCACAGCAATAATTTACCACTGGGTTTTCCTCAATTTTCCATGAGATGAATAATGGTTACAATGCAATAGTAGCACTATATCCTATAACATGTGACTGCAATCTTGGTTTTATTACTTTAACGCTTTCTCTTGAATATCAGAGTACAGATAACAGTATATACCTGCCCAATAGGACTGTATCTCATGCGCTCTTGTTTTGTAATTGATATAGAAGCATTTATGATGTAATTGGTTCAGGCATAGCTATGGCGCCAGGTCATTCTGCAGAACTGATAGTCCCTTTGGTGGGGGATTGCGCATATCACTGAAAAAGCAGCCATCTTTTCCAATGTAGCTACTGAGACTCAATCCTAGACTCAGAAAGAACTTCGTTAATCAAACGTGAACAATTGCTATATTTTGTTTTACAGACTGTATTACTGAAAAGTCTGTTGACTGTAAAATAAAGCTGTTCATGTATGTGGTACTGCCTAATGGGAATGATAGACGCAGATTGTGGTTGTCCCTGTTGGCTTGAGGTCTTTTTCATTTTGGGGATAAAAAGCTGTCTTGTGAGGTGTTGCCAGCAATTTTAGCAAATCATAGATATTTGAAAACAGCTCACAATGAGGTCATATAAGCCGCAGTACTGAAAGGGAAGGATACATGTCCTATTGTGTATATGTTGCTCCTTTTGGGGTCTCTGGATCATGGCAGTAACTATTGGGATAAGCCATATGCCTCTCCAAATGATTTCATTATCTCATTCTTCCCTGCCAGTCTTCCATACTTCCTCCTCTGCATCACTGCCTCTTTGTATTTATTATACAATTTATAGTTGTTTTAAAAAAGATCCTTAAGCTTCAGTTATTCCTCTCTCTATTCCTTCATGATAGCTATCCACAGTGAATTAGCATTTCTGTTTGCTTATTACCCCTGTCCTTTACTTGAGCATGTGGGCACTTTACCTCATTAACACTTCAGAGGACATAAAAGTATTAATGTTTTGTTTCAAAGCACTTCCATTTTCTCTGCCTCAGGGTTGAACTTGCATAGAGGATGTTCAACATCCACTTAAGCATTAAAATGTCAGGTTTCCCAGAGGGAAGGGTGGGACAGAAAAGGATCTCCAAGCCTCTCACATATTTTGCAACTGAGAAAGAATGTGCTTGCAAAGTGGCTTTTTAAACTGCAAGTGTTTTAGGAAGGAAAACTTTATGCACCTCACAAAGGTTATAAGAGGCTTTTCACTTACTGCAGCTGCATTTGCATTCAATTCCTATTTTCAAGGTTGAGACCTAGAATTTATGGAGATCCTTCACAGTACTGCTTTGACTTAGGTTGATTTAAATACCTGCAACTGGTTATTTGTGCTCAAAGAGGAAATCAGTGAAAGTAGCACCCTTAGGCAGATGTGATTTCCTCCGTGAATTGATCTTGCTTCTAATTCCCAGTCTACACTTTGAACTTTGGTGAGAATGGAGATGCCAGAAGGCACATTCTGAAAAGCTCAGTAAGGACAAGAAGTCGGGCATTCAGAGTCTGCATTCTTTGGATCCCAGACTGTGTTGTTGGCAGCCAGACCCATACCCAAAGCAAGATCTTATGGGTAACAAATGTGATGCATTACTCACTTCAGTCTCACTTGCCACCTAATGTGTCTATCTGCTCATAGTTAGGCACAGAAAAAATGAATTTAAAAGATTCAAATGGACTTCAGGGTGGCACTGGTCCCATCTTTATAAGTACTGCTCTCATGCAGTATTTATAATGGAACTTGGGCAAAGGGCCAAAAACAAATGCTATCATGCTGGAACAGAACTGAGATACTTAAGGACAGGTCTAGACTAGAGATGGGCACGAACAGCAATACGAACTTTAAAAAGCCACAAACAGCCCAATCTGTTGTTCATGAACAAGCTGTTCATGAGGCCCCATTCTAAACAAACAGGTGGTCATTGCAAGCCTCATTCATTGCTGTTCGTTGCTGTTCGTCAAGCCAGACAATCTGGCACCTGCAATCAATTCCCTTGGCAACTGGAGGCAGGGACTGCCTGAACTCCTGCTATTGCCCTGGAAACCCCAATCTAAGCCCAATTTAGCTTGATAGGCAGGTCTTCCTTTCAAGTGTGGAGCTCCACATTTGTTACAAGGAAGCAAAGAGCAGGGGGGAGGGGGGCTCCCAGCTCTGGTTTTGCAGACAGTGAGGGAGAGACAGTTGCTGTTGGCATTTTGAGAGAGAGACAGGGAGAGTGCATTGGAGCTTGAATTTTCTTTGTGTGTGGTGGGATAGGGATCTACCTCTTCAGTTCCAGGGCTGCTGCCAGGCTCTGGGCCAAGCTATTATTTATTACTGGTACCTTTCTTGCTGCCTGCTCAGGTAAGGTTTCTTGGAGTGGTGCAGTGGGGATCTACCCCTTCAAGTTCACACACACACACACATGTGCACGCACACGCACATGCACACAAACTACCACCAATGTTATAGCATGTCAAGAACTCAGTAAACTTCCTCAGTAAATTATGCTGTAGTCCTCACAATTAACTTTTTTTAAAAGCAGTCTTACCTTTCTTGCAATGGCCATTTCCTCTAACGTCAATGCCGTATATTCTTTTCAGAGTTCAAACCCAGCAGTGTTTTGAGTATATCACCATGTTGACATTCACCATCACATAGAGAGGCAATTGGTAGCTGCAGCTGGTGCATGTTCAGTACTTAATAGATTGCTGGAACTGATAGAAATTATACCTTGTACACAATTCCAGTTCAGTCTGGGTGGCCTTAGAAGTAGGGATGTGACCCCAATTTTTGTTGGGTTTAATTCAGGTCCAGGTATCAGGAGTACCATAAATATTCGGTATCCCTGATATCTGGGTAAAATTGTCTAAGACAGTTTGGTAAAATGAGAGAATCTCAAATATATCCAATCATTATTCACTATGGGGAAAAATACCCAGACAGTTGAGAAGGGGCATTTTTCAAGCAAACTCTACCTAATTTGCAGGAAACCTAGTCCTTCAGGAAGATTGGACTCCAGGGTCTAATTCTATGGGCTCCTGAATAAACTGTCCCCAGCCACTCTCCTTTGTTTCCTTAAACCTTAAGCAAAGCGGAAAACCATGGTCATTGAACAAAAGCCAGTGCCAAAATGTAAGTCCCAATGCACGCTGAACCAACAAAGCCCAAAGGAGCAAATTGAAGCCAGGAAACCAGTGTCAACATCAAAGCAGTAAATTAGGGCAAGCAAATGCTTATGCAACTTACCCCCCCACCACACACAAGAACAACTTTTAAAAACACTAGCAAGCAGCATAGCTATCAGCTCTTATCTTTAAACTAACAACCAGAAAAAAGCTACCTCCTCGCCACCAAAAAACACAGCAAAAGTAATTATTAAACTTCAGCTAAGAAAAATCTTGCCCCCTCCTCCCCTACTTTACCATTTCCCTGCCCAATACAAGGCCAATCACCCTCCCACCAAAAACAGAAAATGAAACCATTAGTTAGGACTCTCAGACAAGGTGAAGTCAGATCCTCAGGTGCTCTCAAGTCTTTCTCCAGGCAGGCAGCAGAAGTAAGATCTAGGTAACAAGCAGGTAAATCCCGAGGAGGTAACCCCAAAGACAAAGAGAGCAGGCCAGAGCAAACAACAGCAGCACTCTCACAGCAGTTTCTTCACTGTCTCCAGAAAACTCCACACAAAATGGAGTCTGTTCTGAGCCAAGCGTTGCAGTTTTTGAAAAAGGCTCTCTCTCATCAAAAAATTCCCTGACTGGCCAGACAACCTGAGCTCCTGCATCAATTGGCCACTAACTCACTCCCCCTCCCTCCTGTCTCCCCCTTCCTTCTTTGGTGGAAAAAAAAGCCCGGGAAAGAAAGAGGGAAAGTTTGGAGAAGCAGCCAGCCAACAGCTGCAGCTGTGTTTACTGGATAAAACCAAACACACTCAGTTTTATACAGACTCTCCTCTAATTTTGACTACCTCTCTGGATTTCCAAAGAAAATGGTATATGACACCAAGCAGACTACAACAGATTGTGGGTTGTGTTCAGTTTGGTAGATTAGAGATGTGATGCAGAAATTCAGTTAAATCCATAGATGAATTTGTTCTCTTTTTCTTCAAATGTATCTATATGTTTAGTTACTTTTTGAAACACATCACCTAAAACATTTTTAATGTCTGATAACATTTTTATTTTTATAAACCCAACAGGGTAAATGTAATATCATTCTATAAATTACTTTCATCTCTAATATTCATAGTTTTCTCAGAAAGCACTTATGTCTTTCCTGGTTGTTCTAGTTAGAAAATAAAAAATCACAGATTGCAATGTATTCAGCAGCAGATGTTCTAATAATTATTGTTGAATCAAAAGTGTTAAATATCACCCATTTCCTTGGGCAAAAAATTCAAATTATTACACCACTTGAACAGCATGCTTTCTGTGCAGCAACGCCCAAAGCATCTATTTCAAAGCTTTACTGTTTGATTCCTAAGGCATTGTTTTCATTACTGAGTAAATTCTTATAAGTTTGTAGAATTTGTTCTTTAAAGGCTCATGGTCAGCTAAAAACAGCTGTTCTGTTTTTGATGGAGAAAATGAAAACTGGATCTGAGATTAAAGACTAACAATATTTACTGCAGCATGAGCTTTCATGAGTTAGAGCTCACTGTTTAAGATACTAAGAAACTTTAAAGCCCCTCATCACCTGAGACCCACATATCTATAGGACTGTCTCTTTCCATGTTCCAGTTGCAGTCTTTAGCTTACTATCACATTTAGGGTAGCCTGCCTGGCATAAACTACACTCTGTCCCTTTTCTGTTATATTTAACTTTGTGTCATGGGCTCTGTGAGCAGTTAAGGGAGCCACCATCTTGAGTAATGTTTAGGAAGGTCTGCAAGGCCATTTTATTTGCCGGGGCTTTTAATGGAGTGTAGACAGCAGGTATTTTATAGGAGAAGGGGTTATTTGGGCTTTTATTTTTCTCTGTATGCTTTTAATTTGTGATTGCTAAGCCATCTTGAGAGCCAGTTTGGTGTAGTGGTTAAGAGCACAGGACTCTAATCTGGAGAGCCGGGTTTGATTCCCCACTCTTCCACTTGAAGCCAGCTGGGTGACCTTGGGCTAGTCACAGTTCTCTGGAACTCTCTCAGCCCCACCTACCTCACAGGGTGATTGTTGTGGGGTAATAATAACATAGGTTGTTGTGGGTTTTCCGGGCTGTATTGCCGTGGTCTTGGCATTGTAGTTCCTGACGTTTCACCAGCAGCTGTGGCTGGCATCTTCAGAGATGTAGCACCAAACCCACAACAACCATCGTTCTCTGGCCGTGAAAAGCCTTCGACAATACATCAATAATAACATACTTTGTAAACCGCTCTGAGTGGGCATTAAGTTGTCCTGAAGGGCGGTATATAAATCGAATGTTATTATTATTATTATCTTGACCTATGCCATGAGTAAAATAAGGATATCTTTTAATAAATAAATATTCCTTTACATATTCTTCAGAATTTCCAAACAAAGTCTATACCACAATAAACTGTCCAGAATTTCTTGTGACTATATGGTGGTTTTAGATGAAGCCACATCTACTTACTTGGTGGTATTAAAGCTTTCCCATGAGATCCTTTTAGCAGGTTTTAAGCAAATGGGGCCCCCATTTGCGTGCTAGCTAGGAATTGGTGATCTCTCACCTGTCCAAGTGCAGGTCTTTCCAAGTGGAATTTTAAACTCCATATCATCATGATATACATTCAGGGGGATATAAATTTTTAAAATGTTGAATTTCTCTCCCTTGTAGCATAAAATCTAATGTTATTCAATCAGAAACGTTCTTTGAAATGAATGAGTCAATTTCGGTTTATACGGTTTGAAGACTGGAACCATGATTTAATTTAGACATGCTTTGTCATTTGTGTATTTTGCTACCAACTTTTGTGACTTTTCACACAAAACTTTTTACTACAAATGCAACTAGAGCTGGGCATGGTCAGGAAACCGACCTAATTTGACATGGTCCGGCCCGGTTCGTGGTTAACAAACAAACAGTTTGTGGAACTTACTTTTTTCATGAACTTTGGTCTGTTTGGGCTGGTCCATGGTCCCTAAGTCCAGACATCCTGGCTCTGATCTATCAGTTCCCTAGGCAATGAAAGGGATGTCCACAGACTTTCTGCAGCTCTTAAAAACTTGATAGACAGCTCTTCCAGAGAGCTCCCATTCTGACCTATGCAAGCAAGGAGAAAGAATTAATTCCCTAGGCAACAGAGGGCTGGGCGTTCTGCAGCTATGGGATCACCAATCTCAGCCCTCAAAACCTTGATAGGTAGCGCTTCCTGCCAACCAGAGAACTCCCATTCTGCTCTATGCAAGGAAGGAGCAAGAATGAATTCCCTAGGCAATGGCTGGGAAGATGTCTGCATGGTGAGTGAGGGGGCTCTTCCCCCACACTTTTCTGTTTGGTTTTGCTTCATTGTAACTTTTTGGTGCTGCAAGCCAATGCTAGTCAATTGGCATTTGAGATTCCTAGTACCTACTGGAAGTTTCCTGGGGGAAGCCACTTTGGGGGTCTGTAACTCGGACCTCCGAAATGGAGTCTTGGAGGGTGGTTGGAGGAGAGCCTGCTGAAACCTTGCTGCAAGTTTGGCATCTTTGACTGTGAAGGGGTCGGTTCTAGGGCCCCAGGAAATGATGGACGGACAGACCAACAAAACTAGTCCATGAACGGCGCTGGTCTGTGAAAAGTTTGTGGCCCACAGTCTGTGAAAATTGACGGACCACAGGCCAGCGGTGTGGTGTTTTCCCAGTCCATGCCCACCTCTAAATGCAACATTTAAGAATTTATTTTCACCTTATATATTACTTATTTTATTCTCAATTTTAATTTGTATTTAAATGTCAACAAAGTGACATTTATAGAGCAATCCTAAGTGGATTTGGTTGTTGTGGATATTCCGGGCTGTATAGCCGTGGTCTTGGCATTGTAGTTCCTGATGTTTCGCCAGCAGCTGTGACTGGCATCTTCAGAGGTGTAGCACCAAAAAACAGATCTCTCAGTGTTACAGTGTGGAGAAGATGTTGGCAGGTAATTTATATCTACTCAGGGAGGTGGGTTTGGGCTGAGTCATCCTGTAAGAGTTTCCCAGGGTGTGGAATGCTAATGGAGGGAGGCTTCACTGTATCCTGAGGAGGTTCTTTTGCATATGGATTGGTGCTTGATATGCTAATCTTCTCTGCAGGGCTATTGTAGGGTGTAGAGTATTTTGTTAGCCTGGTGTTTTTCAGGGCTGGAAACCATGCTCTATTCATTCTTAAAGTCCCTTCTTTCCTGTTGAAATTGTGCTTATGCTTATGAATTTCAATGGCTTCCCTGTGCAATCTGACGAAGTAGTTGGAAGTGTTGTCCAGTATTTTAGTGTCCTGGAATAGGATATTTTGTCCTGTTTGAGTTAGGCTATGTTCAGCCACTGCTGATTTTTCAGGATGGCCAAGTCTGCAGTGTCTTTCATGTTCTTTTATTCTTGTATGGATGCTACGCTGTGTGGTCCTGATATAAACTTGTCCACAGCTGCAGGGTATGCGGTATACTCCTGCAGAAGTGAGGGGGTCTCTACTGTCTTTTGCTGATCATAGCATCTGTTGTATTTTTCTGGTGGGTCTGAATACTGTTTGTAAGTTGTGCTTATTCATAAGCTTTCCCATCTGATCAGTAATTCCTTTGATATATGGCAAAATCACTTTTCCTGTGGGAGACTGTTTTTCCTTAGTTGTTTGATTTATCCTTGGTTTAATCACTCTTCTGATTTCATTTTGGGAGTAGCCATTTGCTTGAAGTGCGTGGTTTAGATGATTAGTTTCCTCGTTGAGAAAGTGCGGTTCACATATCCATCTTGCACAGTCTACTAATGCTTTTATTATGCCTCCTTTCTGTCGAGGGTGGTGATTGGAGTTTTTGTGTAAATACCGATCCGTGTGAGTTGGTTTCCTGTACACCTTGTGACCTAACTGAAAGTTTGCTTTGCGGATGACCAAGGTATCTAGAAACGGAAGTTTACCCTTGATTTCTTTCTCCATGGTGAATTGTATGTTTAGGTGGATATTGTTGAGGTGGTTTAAAAACTTCATCAATTCTTCCTCACCATGGCTCCAAATGATAAAGGTATCATCCACGAACCGGATCCAGACTGTAGGTTTGTGGGGTGCTGATTCTAGAGCTGTCTTTTCAAAATGTTCCATGTAGAAGTTTGCTATAACTGGGCTGAGCGGGCTTCCCATGGCCACCCCATTTATCTGTTCATAGAATTCGTTATCTCATTGGAAGTAACGGGTTGTCAGACAATGGTGGAATAAGGCTGTTACATCCTCTGGAAAAATCTGATTAATAAATGTGATTGTGTCTTTTACCAGAACCTTAGTAAACAGGGATACAACATCAAAACTGACGAGTATATCCTGTGGATTGAGTTTCAGAGAACTGATTTTGTTGATGAAATGTGCTCAATCTTTGATGTAAAATGTGGTTTTTCTGATGTGGTCCTGTAGAAGATTGGCCAGATGTTTAGCTAAATCATATGTCGGTGAACCAATGGCACTCACGATGGGTCGGAGTGGGACTGAATCCTTATGAATTTTAGGGAGTCCATATAGTTGTGGTGGCTGTGCTTCTGTCTTGCATAGTTTTCTGTGCATGTTGGGATGAAGTGAGGAATTTTTGATCAGCGCATTTGTTAGCCTGGTGATTTTGTGGGTTGGATCTCGTTTTAGTTTTTTGTAGGTGGAAGGGTTCAGGAGTTCGTTAATCTTCCTTTTGTATTCTTCTGTTTTCATGATCACTGTGGCATTGCCTTTGTCAGCTGGTAGAATAATGGTGTCTGGATCCACATTGAGGGCCTTGATGGCGTTCCTCTCCTTGTGTGTTATATTGCTGGTGGAAAGCTTTGCCTTTCGTAGAATCCTGGCCATCTCTCCTCTTATTTCCTCAGTTTCCTCTTCAGGTAGATGACGAATGGCAGCTTCAGAACAAGAAAGAACATCTACTCTGTTCTTTAACCTTTCTCCTATGCTGCAGGGACATGAGAACCATTCCATCTTTTCTCACTACAAAAAGAAGAGGAAGCTGAGGAAATAAGAGGAGAGATGGCCACGATTCTACAAAAGGCAAAGCTTCCCACCAGCAATATAACACGCAAGGAGAGGAATGCCATCAAGACCTTCAATGCGGATCCAGACATCATTATTCTACCAGCTGACCAAGATACAGTGAAGCCTTCCTCCATTAGCATTCCACACCCTGGGAAACTCTTACAGGATGACTCAGCCCAAACCCACCTCCCTAAGTAGATATAAATTACCTGCCAACATCTTCTCCTCTCTGTCTTTTGGTGCTACACCTCTGAAGATGCCAGTCACAGCTGCTAGCGAAACATCAGGAACTACAATGCCAAGACCACGGCTATACAGCCTGGAAAATCCACAACAACCATCATTCTCCAGCTGTGAAAGCCTTCGACAATATATCTAAGTGGATTTATTTAGAATCCTATTGGGGCTTATTCCCAGGCCTGTTTGCTGGGGCTTACTCCCAGGAGAGTGTTCTTGGGATTGCACTATTAGACATATTTAGAAAGTACATAAGATGTGCCTCTGGTATTACATATTTTTAGTACTTGCCAAACACAAGTACAATTTAATTTAATTTAATTTATTACATTTATATTCCGCCCTCCCCGCTTTCGCAGGCTCAGGGCGGATAACAAATACAAACACGATTAAAAACATTTAAAAACATTAAATAATATATTTAAAAACATTTAAAAACATTAAATATTACCATTCATGCTGCATAGTGGTTCATACATGCCTCTGTGTTTGCATAGGGGCGATGGTTTAACCCCTCCTTCATGGGGGGCGGGCACTGCCCAGCGTCAGCCATATGCCTGGTGGAATAGCTCTGTCTTACAGGTCCGGTGAAATGCAAGCAAATCTTGCCAGGCCCTTGTCTCGCAAGACAGAGCATTCCACCAGGTCGGGGCCAGGACCGAAAAGGCCCTGGCCCTGGTCGACGCCAGGTGAGCCTCCCTAGGGCCAGGGACACTTAAAAGATGTTTTCCACCAGAGCGGAGAGTCCTCTGGGGCTCATATGGTGAGAGACGATCCCTCAGATACGTCGGTCCCAGTCCGCGTAGGGCTTTGTAGGTTAACACCAAAACCTTGAACCTCCACTGGCAGCCAATGCAGCTGGCGTAGTACCGGTTTAATATGCTCCCACACCAGTGCTCCAGCAATGACCCGCGCTGCTGCATTCTGTACCAGCTGTAACCGCCAGATCAGGCCCATGGGAAGCCCAGCGTAGAGTGCATTACAGTAATCCAACCTAGAGGTGACCATTGCTTGGACCACTGTAGTCAGGTCACGGGGAGACAAATAAGGGGCAAGCTGCCTGGCCTGCCGAAGATAATAAAAGGAAGACCTGGCAACTGCAGTGATCTGGTCCTCCATCTTCAGGGAGGAATCCAGAATCACCCCCAGGCTCCTAACTCTCGGGGCCAGTGTATGTGCTGCCCCATCAAGTGTAGGAAGCTAGGGTCCCAAAGCCATCTCCCCATGACCCACATACAGGACCTCCGTCTTTGTGGGATTCAATTTCAGCCGACTTTGTCTCAACCAACCAGCCACAGCCTCAAAAGCACGCTCCAGGGCATCAGGGGCCGACCCAGGCCGCCCGTCCAACAACAGATAAAGCTGGGTGTCATCCGCGTATTGGTGACACCCAAGCCCGAAACTCCGCACCAGCCGGGGCACATATAGATATTAAATAATAATGGAGAGAGTATCGCTCCCTGTGGTACACCACATACCAGTGACCTACGAGGTGACACTCTCTCCCCAAGCACCACCCTCTGTCCCCGATCATGGAGAAAGGAGACCAGCCACTGCAGTGCTGTCCCCTGAATCCCCACATCAGCAAGGCGGTGGGTCAAAAGCTCATGATCGACCGTATCAAACGCTGCTGACAGATCCAGCAAAATCAGCAGTGCTGATCCGCCCTGATCCAGATGTCTGCGGAGATCGTCTGTGAAGGCGACTAGCAATGTCTCGACCCCATGTCCCGGGCGGAAACCAGACTGGAAGGGGTCTAGGGCCGAGGTCTCCTTCAGGAAATTCTGCAGTTGCTTCTCTGCCGCCCGCTCAATCACCTTCCCCAAAAACGGAAGGTTGGAAACCGGTCAGTAATTGAGCAGGTCAGCAGGATCTAATGATGATTTCTTCAGAAGAGGCCATACCACAGCTTCCTTCAGCGCCTTGGAAAAACCCCAGAGCTCAAGGACAGGTTTATAATTGCCTCCAAGGAATCCCGAAGCCCGTCAAAACTGGCTTTCACCAGCCATGATGGGCACGGGTCCAAGGGGCACGTGCTAGGCCGTACCACCTGCAGAATCCTGTCCACCTCTTCCCCGAAAAGAGGGCTGAAATGATCTAATATGGGTCCCGAAGACGGCCAAGGGACCTCTAGTTCATTTACTGTATCAACTGTGGCTGGTAAGTCGCGGCGGAGAAGCAAGATCTTATCAGTAAAAAAGCTCGCAAAAGCCTCACAGCTTATCTCCAAATTCAACTTTTGATGGTCTCCACCTGATTGGGAGACCAATGAACGGACCACATTAAATAATTTAGCTGGGCGTGAGCTAGCTGATGCGATGGAAGCTGCATAATACTCTTTCTTCACAGCTTTCACCGCCATCTCATAGGACTTCATAAACAGCCTATAAGATGTTCTTGCTTCCTCGTCACGAGATCACCGCCACACGCGTTCAAGTTGTCTTAGCTCCCATTTCTGTTGCCGCAGCTCCTCTGTATACCAAGGAGCCCAGCAATTCCGGCAGTGAAGAGGACGACGGGGGGCGATTTCATCGATGGCCTCAGAGAGCCGGACTTGCCAGCCCTCCACTAGCTCATCTAATGAACCACCGTGGAGCATTGGTTCCCGCAGAGCATTCTGGAACCCAATTAGGTCCATAAGTCTCCGCGGGCGAGCATAAATTTGCTCACCACCCTTGCAGTGGATCTCTTCATATGGATTATTTGCTGCTTATTATAACTTGAATCCTATGGAGCACATATGGATGCTCAAGATGTGGTTCTTTCTCAGACGTACCCAGTAGTTCAGCATCCTAAGAACTACAAATTTCTGATTTAAGAGATTGCAGACCTCACAGAGGCAAAAAGTCACGTGGCCTGAGGGCCTGCAGTAAGCAGGTAACATTTCCTCTGCTTCCTCTTCCACGGTGGTACTATCACTGCTGTAAGAACTTCTGTTGAGCAGCTCTAGTCTGGTTCCCTTCTTCTCTGTAGACCCCTTTGTGACTTTTTCTGTGAGTCCTGAAGTATCCAGAGTTATATTTCACAAATCTCATGGGAACAGTGAGGCAAGTGGCAGGGCAGAAAAGAGCTGCATTTGTGTACATTCTTATATGCACACTTAGGTTTACCATTTGCCATTTTATGGGGAGCAAACTTCCAGGGATTCAATCCAATTCTCACCACTGCTCCAAGAGATGCAGGGACAAAAATAAAGGATGGGGGGAGAGAACCAGCCAGAAGTGAAAATGGTAGCTCTAGGAATTGTCATAGAGTTTTACCAGAGAGTTATGATGATTTCTAGAGCTACCATTGTCACTTCTGGGTTGTATCTGGAAGTGACATAGTGATGTCAGTGACATTGCTGACATCATACACATACCCATGTTCCCACCCCCCAGCCTTTCTTCGGCCTGGCAACCCTATGCACACCTCATAGGATCCAACGCTCAATAGTATGAAGGCACAATATGCCTTTGTCTAAAGGAGTGTGCTTAGACTCTTTTTGCTTCTTTTCAAAATTATTTTATCTATTTTATTTCATTCATACCCCTCCTTTTCCCCAATGGGGACCCAAAGCATTTTACATTGTTGTCCTCTCCTCCATTTATCCTCACAACAACCCATTGAGGTAGGTTAGGCTGAGAGTGTGCGACTGGGCACAAGGTCAGCAAACGTCCATGGCAAAATGGGGATTCAAACCTGGGATTCCTAGATCCTAAGCCAAACCCTAATCACTGTACACACTGGCTGTCAGCTAGCATGTTCCTAGCTCTTATCTATGCAAAGAGGACTGAAACTGTAATGGCAGCTGCTTGTTCAAAAGACTACTTGACCAGAAGGCAAATAAGGTTCCCACTGTTTCAAAGTCTGTATGGAGATTTTAAGCAGCTGAATCATGATTTTGAACCCATGGTGATAGTTAGCTATGGACTGTTAGCTAGCCCAAGATACTGGAAGATGCTTCGAATTGGGAATTAATCAATGGCTAAGATAACAACGGAGTCGCTGCATTTGTCAACTGTTGGGTATGGCTTATGCATGAATAAAAGAGGAAACTGACAGGATGATTCAGTTTGTGATTGAATTTCATTGCTGCCATCAGTGCTACGTTGCTTGTCATAATCTAATATATGCAAAAATGTTCCATGCTTATATGATATGGAAAATGTGTGTGTGTGTGTGTGTTCGTTCCATGGGCTCCAAACCATAATTTTCTCTCTTTAGATTCACTTTTCTTTATTTTGTTTTTTTAAAAAACTTTCTTTTAAACTTATTCCAAGTTTTAAAAAGTTTTTAAAAGACACATAATTTAAAATAGTAATGCTTTAGGTGCATTAGCAAAATTTCTCTTGTGTTTTTCTTTTTTCCTTTGAAACTTCCACCAAACTTTTCAAGAAGTTGAGTGATTATAATCCCTCTATTTGCCTTTTTTCTTGGCATGTCAAGCACAGTGCTTTCTAATTCAAGATGATAGATTGTGATTTTCATATAGCATCCTCAATTTTAGCTTATCTCCTCCATCAAGCTAAGAGAGTCTTTTTTCCACCTTAGTTCTGTCCTTTCTAAAAGTGTGGCTTCATGCCACCCATTCGTTACTGTGGATTGAAAACAGTACAATTAATATATGTATTTAATTCCTTTTTTGAGGGATTCTTAATAATTATATCTATTCATCTTCACAGATAAAATGAGACTATTTACTGTTTGTTGATCTTATGTTTTCCCCTCTGCAGTTCCACTCACTATTTGAATATTATTAAAATGAATGTGTGAGGAAGGCTTTGGGAAATGATGGGCCTAATAGCCTCAGCCAGAGGAAAGGGTGTTATTTGCTTTAAGTTCCTCTTCTTGTTCCTTCCCTCTCTGACTACAGACAGTTTCCAAGCTCCTTCTTACTTCCCTTTCTTTACAGCTTCCTAGCCATAACTGTTTACTGTGTTCTTTGCCTAGCTCATGCTGGCCTTTTGCCCCAACAAACTTCCTCTCATGAGCTGAGTAGGTTCATGAGGAGTCAGCTTTCCTGCTCACAGATGCTAGTGAAGGAAAGCAACTGGTAGCTTCTCCCCTTTTCCTTACCATATGGGGACTTGACAAGAGAGGGGCAATATCCCTGAATGCCCCCCCCCATGGTTTCATTCCTATATGTATATACATTTGAATTGTTTTGATGACCTTATTCAATCCACTTACCTTTCTTTTGTGCCCCATTTCCTGCATTTTTATCATTCTCTGTTGTTTTTATGTCCTTCAGAATTATGTTCTACAAAAACGTTTCCTTTATTTAATTTTAATTTCTTTTTAAAGTGAAGGCAGAGGTCATTCTCTTATTTTTTCCTCTCTGCTAAGTTACCAACCTTCTCCATTATTCCGAATCTCTCTCAAGTCTATGTTTAAATTCTATTTGTCCACTTTTTGACTTCACTTAATTTTCTAATTATCTCATTTCCATCAGATTTATTCTTTTCATAAATTAGATATATGAACTCATTTTGCCATTTATTATGGAAAACAAAGGAGTGATGTTAGATACAACAGCAATTAATTCTAAATCTTCTCCCAGAAAACAACAAATTTCTGTCCAATAACCATTAATTAAGTCTTTAGTCTTATGCACACCTCCTAGACAATACATTCCACTGAATATAGGACTTCCCCTCCCCATGAACATTGCATCACATGACCGTTTTCCCATGAGACAATAGAAACCACATTTTCACTTCAGTCTGTTTATAATCTGTTTTTGTTATTTGGTTTACCAACTTTCCTGTTGTCTTTCTGTTTTATGCTTCTTACCTTCATCGGTTCATAAAGAGGCTTACTCCCCCCCCCCTTTTTAATCTGTCTCACATTCTCTGTCCTGTGTCCACTTTGTTACAAATTCTGCTATACTTGAATAGGAAATCTGGATCAGCATCTTGACATGCTACAGTTGCCAATGTTGTTTATCCCTCTATACTTGTATTAAGCCCCATTCTTTGCAGAATTTGTCAAGGGAAATTAAAGCTACCAAGCTATGCATGATTACTCAAGAGTAAATTTCAATGAACTTGTTGACACTTCCAATTAAACATGCACATGCTAGGATGTCACATTTACTTTTAATTTATTTTGATTTTGTTCACATTTCCAAAGATTCATTGTAGTTAATCAATTTTATTCCTACTGGATGCTCTGGTCTTTTTTTAAAAAAAACTCTATTAGTTAAACTGCTCAATTTCTTTTGAATTTTACAGATTGTATCAGCTTGCTATTTTTATTTTCTTTCCTAAATTCTTCATGTCTTGTTGGCTGATTTTTCTGTATTTGCTTTCCATTCCTGTTATTTTCTCTACGTTAAGATCATGATCATAGTATGGTAACAAGAGATATCCCTTTTGTCTTTTTTTCTTAAAGAAGTCCTATTGGTTTCTTTGACTTTGTCCCCAACTTTAGATGATTGCCATACTGAAGGCCAGTCTTACTGGAAATTAGCCTTCTTTGCATTTTAAAAGGAAAAGAAATCTCTGAAGTGTAATATATTGGTTTGGGAAAATAGTACCTGATTACCTACTTCTGCTGCAATAGTCCTGAGAGCCAAACTGTTCTTGATCATGTTGAAAACTTGCAGTCCATTCATTAATCCACTTGAGGGGTTAATGTTCCTTAAAGAATCATAATAGCTCCCTATTTCAGTGTAGCATACGTGGAGGTCACCCACAACAGTGAGAAATTCTGTTGAATATTTTATTTGTTCACCAATCATCTGTCATGATTTGGTGCACCCTTAGTGGGTTTCATTGGGCCCCTCAATTTTTTTTTAAATGAAATTGTTATTGGTGTTGTCACTGTGTCCATGCTTAAGTGCCAGGATAACAAAACGTAATGTTCAATGACTGAATCTTTTGCGAAATGGGTACCATACAACAGGAAAGTTTCCAGACTCTTTACAGGTGGCTGATGGAGAGAAGGGAAGGAAGAAAAGATCTGCTTCTCCAAGTTTCCTCCATTTTGAAAACTTGGATCCAACTCACTGTAATTTTCTGGACTCTATTACATTGGTAGATCAAATAGTAGACCTTGTACTTTTCCTACTGCAAGGACATAGGCCTCAAAGTTTCTGTTCTGTAAATGGTGGACCCATTTTCCAACACAAGGAAACTTGTCTTATCAGAAGATGTCCTTGCATTATAGGAAGGCTCCGCCATTGGAGGAAGAGAAACTTTGGGTCCAAACCTAACTCCGAAAATCTTCACATATTTTTGTCAATTGGAGTACTTTGCATATTGGCAAAAGTTAACAGTTATTTAAATTTGATTTATTTTACAATGTTTTTCTTGTTCTACTCTGCCTGTTAATGTGTGTACATATGCATATGTTGAACATCTCTCTCCTTTGCTTTCAGAATGCTTCTGTCTTTTAGTTGTACCATGACAGAAAGCAATATCCTGCTTTTATCTTGTCCAATGACTAAAAAGTTAGCAGGTTTCTCCCACCAAATGTTTATCGTGCTTTTCCCCAGCTATGAAACCCATCCCCAATAATGGAAGTCATTATTGAAATGTGGATTCATCTACATGGATGCAAACTCTTATAACAAACTCTTTAGTGCATTTAAGAATTTTCAAAAAAAGATGCCACATAATTTTTGTTTAGAAAAAGCCCTTTTTTCTATAAAAGAAGAGCATAATAAATTATCAGTAAATATACACAACACAGCTGTGCTGTATAGAATAGTGGTTACTAACAATCCCGACCATTCAAGTTCCATATGAATATTACAGGTCTGAGGCTGGTTAGCCTCCCATAAATGGTTTTCAGTTTGGGCTAGGGCAAGGCCTCCATTTCAGCTTCCACTTCCAGGATTCAGCTTCACAAGGACATATTTAGTCTTCTTGAGTTTTCTCTTACAGCATTTCCGCAGTCAGAGAGTCTCTCTACTTGAGACATCTTACATGGGGGCGCTCAAGTGTAGAAAGACTCAATGTTAGCCTGGAAGCGTAGCTTGAAAAGACAGAGCCAAAAGCTCTGTCAATTTCACTTCTCTACAGGAGGGTAGTTTAAAAAGATAGAGCCAGGGGAGATCACTCATCAGATGGTTCAGGGCCTTCAGGGAGGTGAAGAAGAAATTAACAAACCCTCTGAGGAGCCATCTCTGCCGGCTCTGTCCTTTTAAACTACACTTCCTGGTTAACATTGTGTCTTCCTACACTTGAGCGTCCCCATGTGAGATGTCTTGTGTAGAGAGACTCTAAATCAGCACTCTTTTTATTCTCACCTTTTCTGTTTTACAAGGAAAACATGCTCATGCATGTAAGTACTTTAATTTTAACCCTTTCCTAGGAATATTTTTTTTTGTGTTGCTGAGCTATTTCACTTTTTCACTGTATTTGCTTGCTCTTCTATAACAAAGGAACAGAGCAATAGCCAACTATTGCAAAAGTATTATTATTATTATTATTATTAACAACAACAACAACAACACCAACAACAACAACAAACATTTACCTGAAAGAGGAAAAAGGAGATTTTTTTCTTCACTGCAATTCATATTTACCGACCATCAATGCATATACTTCAATTTTATTCTGGTCAGTGCAATGGCACCTCTCCTCTGTGTTTGCTCTCTTTTCAGCTTCACATTTTTATTTTTTTAAATTTAATTTATAGTCCGCTCTCCCTGCAAGCAGGCTCAGAGCAGATTCACAACATATAAATACATATAATAAAAACATATGATAAAACATTGGTAATAATCACATAAAAGTACACTAAAATACTGCGCTAAACATCTAAGGTGTTTGCATCGCACCCCACATCTCAAAACATCCTCAAGGTAAATGGGGCAGGGTGGCTAGGATTTACTAGATATAGGTCGGGGCTTATCTCCCCCCACTGGGAGGGGCTTATTAGGCCATTCGTCTGCCTCAGCCACCGTAAGCCTAGCTCCCAATGACTATTGTTTGTTCATCCTGACCCTTTCAGAATTCTGATGCTGCATACATTTTTTTCTTGTTTTCAGAGTCCTCATCTGTCTTCAGAAATGGTCAGTCTGTCTGTTTCCCCTCTTCCACCATATTACTGATGTTTCTAGGAGTGACTAACTGGTGTCCTCTGCCTATGCTATGCTTGGTGTCTTGCATCTCTACATATCATGTCTAACTTTATTAGTTGAGAGAGTATTTTTAAAAGAAAATATGTTGAATACGTACAAAAGCACACATGTACACATCTTTTCACATGAGACTGACAAATATTGGCTGTCTTTCTCTTCTTTAGACTATCACAAAATCAAGAAAGATTTTCTTTCAAGAGACAAGTTTATAATGAAGCCTGTATATCAGGATTAATAAAACTATAAGAACAAGTTATTTATCAATATATGTCAATCCCTTGGCTTTTTATGATGGCTGTTGTTGATTAAATTAGTCCCTCTCAGTGAGACTGCACATACTATAGGTTCTTCTGTTAATTTTGTATTGAGACACATACAATTTATTTATTTTTCGGTGAAAGCCATCTTCAATTGCAACTTTTTGTATAATTTATATAACTTTCATGTTATTCATCATTTGTCCATGAGTCTGCATTTCTAGACACGTAAATTGCAAAAATAACCTGAAGCTTTCTCTATTCATACATTGCAATCAGGGTAAACAAGGCCAAAGAATTACAAGACTGACACTAGGAGGTGTATTTTAAATCTTTGTATAGGCCTTAATTTGTGGTTGGTAGATAATACAATGGCCATATCCCTTCATTTATACAAATAACTGATTCTTTTAAAGATCTAATTATGTCACCAATTTGCTGTTTCTGGACAACGTTGTTACTGGGAAACTCCAGGTGCTTTGGGATTATTCTGATTATCAAGATTCATTTCAATCTGTTTTCAGGACTGATTTTATAACAAAATAAATTTGTTATAAAATCAGTGTAATCCTATGCAGAGTTACTGCAGTATCCGCACTGGTGTCACCCTGGCCGATAAGAAGAGGCTCAAGTGGACTGTGTTCCTATCAGTTATCCTGGACTATTCAGCAGCTTTTGATATCATCAGAAATTAGACCTAAGATATCACTGTGTACCTTTGGTTTCTGCCCAAGCACCTAGTTAATTTTGGAGTTAGCAGGTGCAAAAAGCAGGCAATATATCAGATATCATTTTAAGGATGTACCAGACTGTAGGAACAATGAAGGGATGGAATGTGAGTGAAGGCATATTCAACAATTAGGTGACCTTAGGGAATATAAGTGTCATCTCGGGAAATCAAGAAGATGTATTTGTGGCTGTGCAACAGAAAAATATACAAGCTACAAATTATTTGCAATTTATTACCAAGGAACAACCTGAACATTTCCCACAGGCAGCTACAATTCAGGCCCAACTTGTTCATTATTGTACCTGAGACAACAGTGAACTGATCTGATCTGGAGTTTACCTCATGTGTAAGTAAGGAATTTTAATCAAGATAAATTCAGCCGGCATTCATATTACTGTCAAAATTCTCAGCATCTCTGAATTATGGTGATTCTTTCTGTCTTCAGTAGAAAAATTATACCTTGCCTAACACTCAAGAAATTTTATATAAATAACAAGTTGCAATGAGAAATAAAAGAATGGCACAGCAAAATAGCATTGCATAATAGATATGAGGACAGAATCACAGCAAAATCATCCTCTATCAACTTGAGTATTCTCCCCAAAATCTTTCCAACAGAGGATATTCTGACACAGTCTCCAGGTTGTGAAAGCGCCCTACACTCATTTATATCAGGTATTCCATAACAGTGTTTCTACTACTGAAAACGCCCTAATTCTGGCTCCGACCAAATGAACTTATTTAAAAGAAGGCACTGTGACAAGAATGTTGCTGAGGAGCCACCCATTTTTTTACTATTGTGAAGAGAAAATGACAGGAACTGGGGAAACCCATTGATCATGCCTTTCCCTGAAACTTGGGAGGTCTTTAGAGGACAGTGAGGAGTAGGTCTCCTGCAAATTTGGTGGATTTTGGACCTTGGGGAGGCCATTTTGGAGCCCCTCAAAGTAGGTGCCATCAGCTTCCCTATTTTTTCCTACTGTGAAGAAACACTGGCAGGAACTGGGGAAACCCATGGATCATGCCTTTCCCGGGGTCGATTCTCCATGAAACTTGGGGGGTCTTTAGGGGACAGATAGGACTAGCTCCCCTGCAAATTCATTGGATTTTGGACCTTGGGAAGGTCATTTTAGAGCCTCCCCAAAGAAGATGCCATCAGCCACCCCGTTTTTCCATACTGTGAAGAAACACTGACGGAAACTGGGGAAATCCATGGATCATGCCTTTCCTGTAGTTGATTCTCCTTGAAACTTGGGCGGGGGGGAGGGACAAATAGGACTAGCTCCCCTGCAAATTTGGTGGATTTTGCTTGCAAAATGCCACTCTACCCCCCTAGAGAGCTCCCCTAGTTTCCCCCACAGGGAATAATGGAGATTGAAGGTGACCCCCAGAAAGCCCCAAATCACATTTCCCATTGAAGACAATGGCCAAATTTTACCCAATTTGCTCTGTATTTCCAAGCCAAACTGAAGAATGAGTACCTCACACCCCATCCTTTTTCAGGTTCATGTGTCAGGCAGGTTCTGAAGTTTTGCTCAGAAGCTTAATTGTGTTGCCACAATCTTTCTTCCCACCTTTTCCTTATTCCGACCAAAGATGCAGTATGAAGAGGAGGAGGAGGAGGAAGTTAAGAGCAAAGGAGGGTACAGGAAGGAGGAGTTGGGAGGCGGCGGCGGCATCAACTAGAAAATGGGAGAATATAAAACTTGCCAGATTAAAAGCAAAACAGTTTTGAGTGTAAGCCAGATCTAAGGGCAAAAAGAGGGAAGAGGGAAGCAGAAGCTGTTCAGAATTGACACTCTGCAATGGCGACTCGCTGATTATGACTATGAACACTCGCAACCACAACTACACCAGTTACCCGACACGTGCACAGACTAGGGCTACAGAACACGTGTTCATCACGGGTAAAATTGACACAGGCAGGTAGGAATGGACATGATTCTAGACACTTGCATGACCTCGTGTAATTCATCTCATCTAGTTAGGCTCTAAGAAAGAACACCACTAGTGGAGGGCTGTCCCTTTTATACCAAAAATAATCTCCATCCAGTCCAGCAAAATATCAACTCTTTCAACTGTATCAAGTGCAGGGCCATTGATGTGGTGAGGCAGCCGCTGTGGATGCTGGGGTGCCGGAGGGGGCACCGGAGGGGCTGCCGGGGCGGACGTGCGTGCCACGGAGCTGGCGTGCCTGCCCCACAGCTGCTTCAAGCCAGCAGCCCTGCACTGCTGCCACCGCCACACGCCCCTGGCTGGGCGCAGCAGCAGTGGGCCAGGCACGGCAGGCAGCCGGGGCAGCGTGTGGAACGCAGGCAGCCTCCGCGCGCCGCCCCAGCCACCCGCCAGCCAATGGGCCCGGCTTTGCCGTGTGATGACATCATAATGTGATGATGTGATGATGTCATCATGCAGTCCAGGGGGGCGGGCGTGCTGCACGCACATGCACGTGGGGCTGGCTGCAGGCACCAGAAATCCTGGCGCCAGCAGTGATCAAGTGCTACTGAAAAGTCTAACAAGATTAACAGAGCTTTATCCATTTGTAGCTAAAGATCATCCACCAGAGCTAATAAAGTATTGGTGATTTCTTAAGTAAACTATTGTAAAGTGCTCTCTATGGAATTATCCTTTCTGTTTATCTATTTTATTCATTTTAATTTTATTAATTTTCCCCCTTCCATACTCCTTCTATCTATCCAGTAGTGATTTAAGAATCCTCCTATTGTTTAGCTGGTATGAAAAACATTTCCTGTGTCCTGAGTGTGAGAGGAAATAGGAAGACAAAGTTGGTGCCTTCAAGATACCATCAATGCATTCTTAAACTATCTCATCACACTTTCATTCTTTTATTTTCTGAGGCATAATTATAGAGACAATTTGTAGATAAATACTTTAACAGTAGCAATGAAGATCTTTCATTAGAGTGTTCATCAAGAATACAATAGCCTTGTCTTGTTCATTAGAAGCTGACTGGGACCAGAAACAAATTAAGTGCACAGCAACAGCTGTCTCTCAGTGACAAGGTTAAATATGGTAGATATTTAACTTCCAAGGCAACTATTTCTGTTGCTACAGTTCAGAACATCTTTTACTTAAGTGAAAAGGATGTTGAGCTTCAGAGAACTTAGGCCAAACTTGTGCAACTCTTAGATGAATTCCTATTGCCTCTTTTCAGTTGAATACATAACCATCATAATCAAGTATAAGGTTTGTTCCCAGATCCTTCAAGTGATCAAACTTAAAATTAATTGAGTGGTTATACAATGCCACTTTGATTCTTTGTGTAAAGCATGAGTTTCTCAGGGTGGGTGGGAATATTCTACTGAAGAAAAGTCTTCACAAAATAGCAGTCCTGACTCCTGAGTGACTTTTTTTAATGAAACACACACAAAAACACTTTGCAGCACTGTTAGGAATGTCCAGACACTTGATATTTCTGGTGATCTCACTTTCTTGCCACCTGTTTGATTCTTTGTGAGTTCTTCCAGAAAGAGGCAGCTGGATGCACACAGACCTGTTCCCAGCTGATAAAAGTTTGCAGAATTTTGATTGAATGGTTACACACCCCTGCATTACCCAAGAGTGCGAGAGATTTCTTGTTCTTCAGGAGTGAAACTATGGTGCATTTGAAGATTAGAAACAGACAGTAAAAGGGATGGTAAGGCTCTCATTCTGTCATGCAATTATTTATATTTTATCTTGTCCCAGTTTTCAGTCTTCACTGGAAGAAAGTATGTGTGTGCGTGTGTGCATATGTGTGCGTACTGCTGTTTCTTAAAGAGCACTCGGGGGTAGACAAAATTCTTGCAGGTGAAGGCTAAACCTTACAATTTCACAAAAATTGAGCAGCATTGGGAATGCTGCACTGGGAATGTGGCCCTGGTTTGGAGGGGGGGCAGGAGAGGAGCCCTGAAAACCCCACACACACCCAGCGGAGGAGAAGAAGGGGCACCCAGTGAGAGCCCGATGCCTGCACTCCCCTCCCAACCTCATGTTCTCCCTCCCATAGACTGCTGCTCTGCAAACTTCAATTAAATGGGCTTATAAGGAGAGCCAAGCTGCAAGACCAGGATGCCTACACTTCCCATAAAAACTTAAGGGAAACTAACACATCCAACTTGTGTCAACCTTCACTTGTATCTTGGCTCTACTTCTCCCTCTGTGCTGGGAGGCAAAATCAGCACCCGGCCCGACCTTGTTTCACATGTGACCAGGGCAATAAGAAAGAGGATGGTGCTAAGAAATTATGTGGGAAGGACCTCCATACTCTAATCAAGCCTCAGTGTGGGGAGGCTCCAGTTCATGCTCTTTAGATGTATGACTGACAGAGAGGGAGGTCATAGATTATTAGCAGTCATGAGTAAACAGGGGCATAACAAAGCTATTGTGCACATGCTAGGTGATCAAGCAGGGTTGTGTGTGTGTGGACTTTTCTTTAGGACCTCTCTCCTGGAGTTACCATATGGCAAGAGTAATAACCCCTCAGAATGTTAACCATAGAGTTAAAAGTTTGAGTTTTTACTACTTCCTTCTAACCCTGAAACTTCCCTGAAAGTCATTATTATTGATGAAAAGATTTGCTCAACCGTTTGATACCTGCTGATGTCTAGATCGACTTGGTGGGGTGAAGATTAGCAAGTATGATTGATCTGGAGACCTGAAACAGTTGGTTGTTCAGCTTTTGCCTTCTGGACACTTTTGGCACTATCACGTTTTATATGACCTCATACTGTGTTGCACAATGAGAGCTTATGAAGAGTAAATGGTTAGAAACACCTTGCAGAAGCACAATATGCTGGGAGGAGTTGGTATTGAACATTCCTGACTGAATAATTTGACCTTTACCTAGCCAAGCCTCAAACATCTCGAGTTCTAATCTACTAGGGAATTGAAGCAGCTTGCTTACATTCATATCTTGCTTTGATAGTGGACTCTGTAGCTTGCATGAATGTATGTCTGTACAATCTTAATTTGGAAGCTCAACTGCAATTACTGAAATATGATTTATTACTGTTCGATGTTTCAATAGGCAGACCCGAAGATTGCTCTAATTAGTCACGTCAGATGCTTCTGGTCAAGTTTGCATAAATAGTCACAGATGGATGCCACTCCTATTTCATTGCACTTAATCTTTGAGAGGAAATTATCTGGAAAAGGTGGACAAAAGATCAGGTGCCACTCTTGAGGATCCACAGTTTGGTGTCTTGGGAGCTGTTCCTGCGATTGCCAACTTTAGTCTGTTCAGACTCACAGCTGGCTTCCTGTCCAAGGAAGGGAAATGTGAAATATGTCATTATTTCATGACTATTAATCAGATGCCACAGAGTCAGGCAAGCTGAATGCAATGTCAGTACGTACACATCTGGAAGGTGGGCTAGAGGTGAAGAGGGAGAGCTGCAAAGTTAATCGTATCTTTGGAGGGAAATGTTCAATGAATACCAAAGTCCCCAGTTCCAAGGAAAAATTCATTCACATCTTCAATCCTATTCAAAAGAACCAGTCCTCAGCTCAAAATGAACCTTCAAAGGAGAAAAAGTCTCTGTGAGGATGCTCAAACAACTTTACTGTAGTAACTTCAAGATAAGCCTTCAGATGCTCAAACACAAATCTGGGCCGCTTCATTATAGTGGCGATGGGATGTCAGCTGAAATGATCCATTTCAGAACTTCTTTCTTCAAGCCTTAACCACTTTTTATTAAATTATCTTCATCAAAGCATCTCTTAGACCTTCTCTCATACAGAATTCACTCTCATTCTATAGACAGCTTTGGTCTGTAGAATGAGAGTGCCTTCCGTTTGAACTCTTTGGAATTGGGGGGCTTGGAATTCACTGAAAATTTCTGAATGGGACTTCTTCCCTTTTCATATTTTTTTTTGTAGAATTATTCTTGAGATAATTTTTGTATAGTTTGTTTACAATGATGTTGTATATTTGTATTTTTGGTATTATTATTTATGAATTAATTTTGTACAGTAGATTTTTTTTGAAATCGTTACTGAGTCACTTTTCATGGACACGTTTTGTACTTAGGCTTCATTTCCGTGATTCTCTCTTTGATCAGTACCCCACCAGAGGAATGGCAAGCATATTGTCTGCTTGAAAGAATGGTCAGCTGCAAGAGGTTGGAAAAACTGACATCAGCTCTGCCATGCATCTCAGAGCCAAGCTACAAGAGATGAATTACACTTGAATGGTGTTGCCAAGTAGGCCCCCTCTCCTGCTTTAAGGCCTGCCATGGACTGTGTTAATGTTTCCTGTGTTGCTGTTTTACTGTTACGCAAAGATTGCCCTGCACGTGTGTGTTCTGGTACACGTGTCAGTTTCCCGTCTGCTGTTGATTACCTTGCTGCTACAATAGACTGTGTGAGTTTCCTGACACCATGCCTGGATAACTGCACAAAAGGACTCTCTTCCTGGGCAGCCCTGCCTAGACCTGTATCTGTACTTCCCAGTGTGCGTTTGGGCTTTATTACAAGTATTCCCCGTGCCTGCATTGCCATCTGCCACGGACCGTGCCTGTTCCCTGCTTTGGACTGTGTTTTATGTGCTGTTCCCCCTGCCTCCATGGAAGCCTGCCTCATCTGGGCCCAAGCCGCTGCTAGCAGCCGGGTGCCTGCCGGGGAAACCTCCAGCGAGCCTGGCTAGGCGCTCCCTGGTCAGTTCCTGCCTGGAGCCTCCCGCGGGCCAGTCCCCGAGCTTGCCCTCGCTACCGGGCAACCTGCTAACCAGCCCCAGCTATGCCCAGCCGGCAACCATGTTCTTAGGCAGCCAGAAGACCAAGGGAAGAAGACTGCTTTGAGAAGCCATTTCGGTGAAGCGGGCACACCACGTCCGCAGCGAGAGTACCTCGCCCCGCTCTGCATATCTTAGGAGCCGCCCCGGAGAAGAAGCTAAGTGCCAACCATCCCAAGCACTTAGAGAATGCATCTCAAAGAAACCTCCGCATTCCAGAGCTGATGACATCAGGACAAGCCCTGTCCGCTGGAACATCCATTCAACCCACTCGGATGTCCCCCTCCCTCTTTTGTCCCCTCTTCCTGAGGTGTCACTTATCACAATCAGATTACCAAAGTGGCCCATCCAATCCATTCAGTAACCCATTAGAGCCTTTGTTTTAAAATCTGTGAGAACCACCAAGTATAGCACCAGCCTCAGGGTACGTTTTGGGGTATTTAAGCTGGTCTCTCAGACCACACGGTGCTCAGGCCATTCCTATCCAGAACCCCTCACAGTCTGTCCATGGATCCATTGCTGGCATTGGACCACCCCGCTGTTGTGTCTCTGCTCCACTTCAGGATAAGTGAGTATTCCCCCTATCATCGTTGGGAACCTGCTAATGCAAACGTCTCTATATTTCTTACTCTGTATTTCTTAGTCCTTGTATGCTTTCTTGAGTGTATGTGCAAGTTCAGGCTTACGCCACACTATTAGTAAATACACGTGTTTATTGAACCTATTTGTAGTCTGCCTCTTTATCACTAGAGTGTCTGGAATCGGGACCTCCGTAAACATTGGTTAGATCCGCGCTATTTTTAGTTCCAGACTGCTAAGCTAATTTCCCCATTATAAAAAGCAGTTCTGGTAACAATGGCACATGAACAGACACATGTATTCCTTCCTGTTCACTTGCCATTCAATTGCGCTCCACTTGACCACAAGTGGAGCGCAAGTGAATGGCAAGTGAATAGGGAGGAATACACATGAGTCTGTTCACGTGCCATTCAAGTGTAATTCGTCACTTGTAGCTTGGCTCTCAGTGTACAGGGAAATGAGGAATAGTGGGGCAGGCACAATGACATGAGCTTTCTCTCACTCTGTCATTGAATAGTGGTTAAGTGGTTGGGCTGTGAATCAGCACTCTGCTAGTTTGAATCCCACTACTGCCATGAGCTCAGCAAGTGACTTTGGGTAAGCTACTCCCCTCAGCTCAAGTTACCCAGCTGTATTTTAGGGATAATAATAGCACTGACCTGGTTCACCACTCTGAGTAGGGCACTGATGTGTCTAAAGAGTGGTATAAAAGCACAGCTGTTGTTGTTGTTGTTAATTGATCCTAGCTCATATTGACATTTAATTGATCCTAGCTGTACGCCCAGAGAAGGTGAGGAGTGACTGCAAACAGTGAATATCTTCCGTTTCTCTGGGGACAACAGTTTGGTTTTTGGTTTGGATAAACCTATGCTACACAACTTAACGTTCCTGAAAATTAGTATGAGGACCATTTTATGGTGGTCTGACATTGCTGGATGATGTTGTTTCCCACCCAACAGTTCTGCTCAAAAATCTAAGAGGCAAAGTTAGAGATTTTTGATCCTTTCTATGCTAATGCCATAATATATTTATTTATGTATGGCTATCCTACTTACTTTTTTATTTTTATCAGCCAAGCTGCACTTTGAGAATTAATGAAAGGTTATCTCCAATATATACTGAATCCATTTGCTGTGAGGGAAATGCTCAGTAGACAAGAACTTACATCAAGTGTCTATAAACCAACTGCAGAGATAATAACATGAATAAACTCTCATTCAACGATATCTGTATGCTGTGTCCTGTTCACAGACCCAACAAATGAGCCCCTCCCACCTAAGTTGCTTAGAAGGCAAGGCAATTATATTTTTTCCTCTTATGGGGGGTGATAGTTGATTTTTTGGTCACAAAATTTAGGAGGGGGGTTGTTGTAATTGAGGATATTTGTAACCTTAAACAGTTTAATATTTGACACATTTTTATTCTATGAATCTAAGAAAGTGTACACTTCTTAAAACACATTTTTATATAATTAACAATGAGTTCTTCAGAAATTGATTTGATCATGGGTTATTCTGTGCTATTCTGCCCAGTGGTATGAATAAGTACAATTGTTACCTTAGATATTGATAGAGATAGAGATAGATATTTATTCCACATTAATTATTGTTCAAGAGAAATGTGTTTTGTACTATAACATCATGTAAAGTACTCCTAAAAGTAAGCAATATTGCACTTGTGTGCCACTTCTGTTCTCTAATCTAAAGTGGAAATAAAAATAGATGCCACTGTCTTAGGTGTAGCAGAAATTAACACATTTGAACACATACTTGTTGCATTCTGAAACATTTGTTTGCAGGACAAAGAATATTGCCCTACAAACACAACACAGTGTATAGGGAATCAGGAACAAGACCAGCCATGTTAGCCCTGCTCCTCATATACACATTTGCCATTGGGGCACAGCACATACATTTGTACACCCTGTATGTTTATAGGTTTAAACTCCATGGTCACAAACAACTGGATCAAAATATTTTCAGTCAAATGTTTGTGGCATACTTGAACTCTTTCCACCATCCTTTAAATGATGTTGTGGATTCACCCTTGTATGTTTCTCAGTCCAGGTGGTGGCAGTGAATTCGTCATATTTAGATTTAGTACTACACTGTCCTCTCTGGCCCATAATATAATTGTATCATTAAAAAAGGGGGTTTTGGGGGGAGGAGGGGGTGCAGAAAAGACATGAGCATGGCAGAGATACACTCCATTGCTCAACCAACATCAATCCAGCAAAGGCAAATGAGAAAGCATGTAGCTTATTCATACATGAGATGAAGAACACTAGAAACTGCAATTGCACAACAGTGGTATAGGCGTAAAATAGAGCTGTAGATATCACCATCATTAGATCGTGGATTTTGCAAAGAACCACATTGCAAAGACCAAAAGCAACGATCTGGGCTGCAACTTCTAGTGGAATTTTTGCACGATCGGATATGTACTTTGGTGGTTTTGTGTTAAATTAAATTAATTCATGTTAATGTAACAAAAATAAACTCACAAGTATCAGCTAAACTTAATTATCTGTCAATTGCACAAATCCACACGCATTGGCCTAAATCCAATAAAATACTGCACAAATCTATAAGAGGCTCAATCTTATTCTTCTGCATTTATACTGCTGTAATGAGAAGCCTAATGCAGTGTGCTCTCGCTCTCTCTGCAAAAAGCATCTTTTGTTTAATTCATCTCTGGGAGTTGGGATTCCTCTGAGGAAACTCTCATCCCAGCTTGCAAGAGTTTAGCCATTTGAATGTCATTAATATTAATGAGTCAGACTGATGAATCAATATGCACTCTAATGAAATTATCCTGAAACTGCAGGATTTTTTTTTAAAGAATTAGATTGCAATGCTAAGTGTAAACAAGAGAGATGGAATTACCCTAATATCAACAGGCCTGAATGATATGGGATTGTGGAGGATAGTTCCACATTAATCTTTCCTTCTGGAAATTGGTTTCTCAGTAGATAGGAGGACTTTGTCATGGATTCTATTAGAAAAGACTAGCAAGAGGATAACTTTTTGGAGCACCTGCATGTTGCTTCTTTGTTTAGTGCAGTATAAATTCATTTCTTGCTTCTCTTCCGCTGTATATTGCATGTAGCTTGAAAGGCAGTGGCGAAAACATGCTACTATGTCAAAGGAACTATTTTTCATTGTAGAGATGATTTTGAAATTCTCATCTCTGCTGTTCCAAGTTGAAAATCCCCATTCCAATTTCAGTTTTCCCTAGTGCAGATCAAACAAGCAATTCTTCATTTTTAATATTATTTATATCTCAATAAATCAGCATGATACATTGTGCGTATAAATGAGATAAAATGTATGTATATCTATACAATATAAAGAGCATATGAAATCCATACATGGATATGAAGGGGGCAGCCTAAGGACTTTGTACACTCTAGGAGGTGATCATCACTGCTCTGTTCACTCTCCTTTTCCTTCACTTACTCTCCTTCCCCCTAAAAGAAGCCTCTTCCCACCTCCTCTCTCATAACAGTGAGGCAACACTACAAAAATGAGGTGTAGCAGACCCCATACTCCCCACATTAGATGAGGTGAGGCAGGAAGGAGGTGAAAGTTGGCAGCACCTGTCCTCCTTGCCCCTCCACTGTGGAAGTGTGGCACAATGGTCCCTACCCTCTTCACTTGCCCCACCGTAGAGGTTTGCTGCCCTCCGTGCCCCTACACCATACCAGGGCACAACAGGAATCTGCCACTCACCCTCTTTGCTCTCCAGCCGCAGTGAGGTGCTGAGGGAAGGAGGAAAAGAGCTAGGTTTGCCCCCACCCCCAGTGGAGGGAGAGAGGGAGGAAAACGCACATTCCCTGTGGCTGTCCACTGGGGGCAGAGGGCATTTCCTGGACTACCACTTGCTCTAGTAGACCCAGACACGGCATGTGGTCAGAGGGCAGGCTGACTGTGTTGGGGAAAGGGTTCTATACATAAATACCAAAAACATACAAGCAAGCAAATACATAATAGAAATGTATCTACAAAACTAGCAGTAAAAAGTGAACTAGCAGTGAAAAGTGCAGAATATAAATAGATGGCAAAAATATGACCAAATCTTAATTTTGCTTATCTCTATCCATATTCTGCTCCGCTTCAACATTTTTTTCTCACTCCAGCTACAGTCTTAGATTTTACATTGTTGGTTTTGGCCTCCAGAATTATATATGCAATCAAGATTGAGCAAATGTTTAGTCTGAATGCAAAGGATAAGATTACTTTTAAAGTAGCCCGAACTGAAAAGATGCGACAGCTATTAAGTCTTGGTTGAAATTATTTGTTTAATTTTCATCTTAAATATCAGAATGATGGGGAAGGTAATAGTAGTTCTGAACAGGAGTGCAGTCCAGGAGAAACAGCAATATTTGAATGAGAAGAGGAGGTATGCCACTATATTGTGTTACTGACATGGTCAACATCCTAAAAGCTCAGAGGTTCAATATCAGAGCTGTTAAGAGAAATTCTCTTAATTCTTCTTTATCCTGTTTCTCCCTGAAATCCAACAATCCTTTGTTTCCCTCTTTTTAGGAACATGGAGTCATTTTATAATCAATTTCATTTTGCCCCCCCCCCCAATCAAGATTAAAGAGGCGGACACAAGGCTTTGGGTAATAAGGGGCCATTTTTATTTAGCAAACAATATAATGTCAATACAGGAAGGGATCTAACTGCAGTACAGGTCAAGCCCTGGTGTCTGCGCCAGGACTACCACCTTGATCTGTCTAGGCGAGCCCCGCTGCCCTGGGTGAGAGCCATCCATGCGCATGGTTGCAACCTGGCTGGCCAGGCAAATGGTTCCCCCCGTAAAGCTCCAACCACTCCACATGAAGCCTGAGGGAAGGACTTGTACAGGGGGTCCCTGCAGCAGTCTGCCCTCTCAGCTGATCACCATGAAGCCCACCAGCTGATCGTGACAGATCCCCACCCCCCTAATCAATTTCTTTTTTGTCAAAGAGAAGCTTGAAGAAAGGAGGGGCAGGAAGGGAGGTTCTGCAAAATTTCTGAATTTTACTCTGTAGATGCTCAGAGGCAGTCAATGTCTTCCTAAGCCATTCTGTCATCTTGCTAGAACAACATTCTAGGGTGTCTAACATAAAACAACTTCAAGGGCTGAAGTGATAAAAAGGGCATCTTGATTTCTCTATAAAGAGAAATGAAACAGAAATCCTGCTTTTGAAAGAGAAGATAGGAAATAAGAGGAATCAATGGCTATATCTAAAAAAGTGAATTTCGGAAAAAGAAGTTCCCTTCCCTATCACAACCATATTCAGTACTCTGGCCTCTGCCAGGCAGAAATGTACAGTGGCCTATGATGTGCACTCAAGTAAGCAGCAGTAAGCACTGTGCCAAATACCTCTATTGATAAAAGTTAAATTTTTAGGACTGCAGAGACCAAAGCATGACAAACACAATTTGCTAGAGAATCAGTTTACCCATTGAAAGAGAATCCAAGCAAAACTAACGCTCCACTGAAGTTGCAGAAGGCACCGATACAATTGAGTCAAACTGTGGGAAAGCATGGTCTTTGGCAGCTTTCCTGATAATACCATTTGCACCGTCAGTTAACTTTTGCTAGCAGATGTTTGGATTTCTAGAAGAGGAACAGAATTTTGGTCTCACGTAAAAAATTAAAAAAAACAATAATTCATTCCTCCCTTAGGAAAAAATAGAGATGGCAATACAGCTTGGAAAACAACTGCTGTTTGACTGAAAACATTTGTGGATGTTCTTCTCACACACAATCATGAAACCAGGATGATTAACCAGACTACGGACATGCCCTCATGGCAGAAGGTTTGATCTGGCCATGTTTTTAACCTAATCTGGCCCCAATTCCCCTCTTTGCGATAGCCCTCCTCCCACATGGCTTTTATAAGCAGATCCCCTCATCCCCAGCACAGCCTTGTTTGGTGGCCAAAGGACCCCTTCTTCCTTTTTCACTAACAGAAAATTTTTTTGGAACCAGTCTAACCTATTTCCTGGTTAATTACTTGTATAATTTTCCTAGAATAGTTCCTGTCCACTGTTTCTGATCTGTTAAAAATGTTTCTGATCTGTTAAAAATGTCCCAAACTCACAGGAGAAATTCCATCGCCAGATATATTTATTGTTCTCCAGGAATAAAGTTCAATGGAAAATCAATCAATTTCTTCACATTCTAGTCCTATTTGTACTGTCGATCCAATTGGTTTGCTTCTTGCTTGTTTTCTCATAAGCACGTTGTCGTTTGTATACATGTTGTGAACATATAAAGCTGCTGTATACTGAGGTAGACAATTGGTCTATGAGGTCAATATGTTCTTCTCTGACTGGGAGTGGCTCTCCAGGATCTTAGACAGAAATGTCTCTACCTGATCCTTTTAACGGAAGAGGCTGGAGAACTGAACCTGACTGTAGGCTGTATCTTATTATACACATCAAACAAAGACATATGATGGGATCCAAAGGCCATTTTATGCCAACAGAGGGCATTTTTTCCCAGTAGAAAGCAACCCTTTCCACTAACCCACCACCCCAGTACTCTTCTGAGCCATCCTTTATAGGGCTTCCTTTCCCTGCCCCGCCCTTCTTCCAGGCTCTTTCCCTCTCCTGACACGGCCCAGCTGTGCCTGCCCTCAGGTGTTTCCCTCCTATTACTAATCTCTCCTAGGCTTCCTTGCCTTGCTAGCAAGGTGTGGTTAAATGTGGACGATCCGCAGCTGAGGTTTCCCTGGCCTTGCTCCTGAGGAGCTACCCCGGCCAGCCTCTGGGCTGCCTGCCTATTGATGCTGGGCATGGCTGCCCTTCCCTGGCTGGCTTTCCCCTCTGGTTCTTCCCCTCCCTTCTTGGATGCTGGCTGTGCTGCCTTTGCTGGAGTCTCTGGACTCTCCGCCTCGACTGCTGAGGTGCCGTGCCTGTTCCACCCTGGCACACCCTCTGTCAAGGCAGCTGGGCAGTTGACTCCTGGGGGTCTCCCATCCTTTTCTCCAGGTAAGTCCGGGGGCTGGGCTGTTGACCCCGGACAGCATCAGCTCTTTTTACCATTGGAGTGGTTTAGAGAATTAGACCTTTTCCAGGCCTGTGCAGATACATAGCTATATCAACCCCTTGTACTTCTTTTTTAGCTACTTATCTCCCCTACTTGACTGGAATATATTGTGCAATGTGTGTATATGTGCTTGGAATACTTGGTTATTAACATGAATATCCTACTGTTGGATAGTCACTATATGCATAATGTTACAACAACTTTTTTTTCAATGTAATTTTTATTTTATTGAAACAAAAAGGGGGTACAAAAAGGAAGGGGGAAGAAGGGGGGGAAAGGGGGACAAGCAAAACAGCTATATAGCTGTGTGCTACAAGGTGTCACATATGCCTGTCTGCATATCTGCCATGAATGTATGCTGTGTTATGTACTGCCCTCTGAGGGCATGAGAAGTTTCTTATAGATGTTAAGACAGTAGGTTATCTCACAAGTATTTACTTTCTCTTTCCTGGTGCCTCCAGCAAATGTCCTTGAAGGCTGGCTGCAGCCAGCTCGAAATGTATCCTTCTTGGAAACTGAGATGATTTCATTCTTTGTTCTGTCTAGCCTAAACCTAGCTTCTTCCTTTCATCCCCCCCCCCCCCGGCTCTTTCACGCCCAAAACTTTAACGGTCCTTAGCCTGATGGCGGGAACTTTCCCTATAATTAACATCACCAACCCCATCTACGTCATTTCTGCCAATTCAGCTGTCTGAGCACCTTGAACTTGATGGATCTCTAATAAAGTTACTTCAACCAGTACACCTGTGTATTTGCTGTGGAGAACTTGGGGATTCTACCTGCCAAGGACTGGCACAAGGATTATTAAGATGCGTAATACAAAAATCATAACCTTCTAAATATTAAGATCGTGGTTAGAGTAATAATTAAATCTATTTAGAATATATTTTTCCAATTTCCTTAAAGATTTCATACCTATTTCTACTCATTGTATTAATAATAATAAAAGAGACCAAGAGAGAGAAAAAAAGACAATCATTCACAGTAAGAACGCTTATTACTTAATATAGCTAGTTGTCTTATCCTCTTGTAAGTACTATTAACAATTCTAACCTGTTTCTTCTCTTTATCTTAGAAAATGAAAAAAAATCCTTATTTCCTCTCTACTTATCATTACCTTTTATCTATATTTTACTTAACAATGTTGACTTTTTACCAGTATTCCAGTATTATACCATTTATTTACCATTTATCTACCAATTATCTTTATATAACTATACTACCTTCAAATTATAAAATATATCAATATACAATCATTTTCAAATTTACAAGACCAAAACAACTTATAAAGTTTATCCATTATAAGCAAAATATTTTCTCCATTTCTCTTCAAATTTTTTACTTGGCCTTCTATTTATGTAATTCATCAATTTTGCCATCGCTGTGTATTCTGACATTTTGTCCTTCCAAATTTCTCTGGTTGGGCATTCTCCTTCTTTCCATTTTGTCACCATTACCACTACTTGAAGTTGCTGATTCCCCAGACCAGCTGTGTGTATTACTCCTCTTGATAAACCTTGTTTCTCATTCTCTCTCATTTTCAGTATTTCTTCTAGACATAGAAGAGCTGTGCTGCTTTGTTAATAGACCTGTTATAGCCATTTGTGTGTGGTCACTGCTCAGAATGGGCTGTTCCTTTAAACTGCGTATAGAATGTAAGCCAGCAGTTACTTGAATGTAGAAATGAGAGGAAGTAGATGGAAAGAAGTTGCAGGTTATAACCCAACACATTTCATTTGCCTATTTTCTTTCCCATTCACCCAGTTTGGAGAGAGCTTCTTGAACTCACGTTCACATTGCACTCTGTGTTTATTGCAGTGTGCCTGATTTGCCTAATTTTGGGAAAACTAAAATAGGATCAGATCAGTATGTGTTAAATATTTCTGAAAAACAAGGAAAAGAAATGTAGGCGAATCTGTTTACATGAAAAGCACAATATATATATATATATATCCTAAAGAGCATCACATTTGAATAATCAAAGAGACAAATTTCAGATAGAACTTTTCAGAGGCAAGCATTAATTAACAAAGGATCAGATTATGAATTGATTGCCTGTTGTTCTCTTTGTGTACTATTTTCTTTTGGTTTTTCACTTGTAAATTGTCTGCTCAGAATTTTTTAAAAACACTACAAATTACAAATGAAAAGGCTATAATAATCACCAGGCATCATATTGTGTTTAAAAACTGGGCTTGTATTTCAGAAAAATAATGTTGTTACCCTGCAGATATAAAGATGACAGACTTCATTTACGTCATTTTTTAAAATTCATGTTTGAGATTTTAAAAATGTTTAAAGAATCCACCTGTTTATTTGAGAAGTGATGAGTAGCCAAAAGAGTTGAAAAGAAAAAAGCCTGTGTGTGCACGGGTCTGCACGTGCATGCGCGTGTATGACCAAGATCAATGCAAAAAAAGTGAAAAATTAATACAAAAATATTTAATAAAATCCCACACAACTGTCTAGTTAAAACAATGTCAGTTTGGTTCCACATATAGCGTATCTTTCCCTATGATTTATCTTGACCTGGTATATAGAGGTAAATACTCCATAGTCTTTCTATTGATTTTATTGGATTTTGAATTTGGCTAACTCCAAAATTAATAGTTACTGGAGAGCACTGTTTATATGTACGTACTTTAGGCATCTAGACAACTGAAAAACTGTCATTTATACTAGTGTGCCTTTGATAGTCCAGTATCTGGTCATTTTAAGCTGTGCATAAGGTATGTCATCACAATGTGTGGACACATTTGTCTAATAATTTTTACACAAGGGGAAGGTACCTATTTATGGAACCAGACTGACATTGTTTTAATTACACAGTTTCATTGTTTGAGATTTTATTAATATTTATTACATTGATTTTGGCACTACTCTGTGTGTTTTTTCTTCAAGCTTTTTGGTTACCCAGTTTTCTTTGGGTTGAAATCCCCCCTGTTTTTCTTTGTCATTTGTATCCTCTAATCCAGTGGTTCTCAACCTGGGGCCATATGGCCCCCCAGGGGGCCCCAGGATATTCCAAGGGGGGCACAGGTAAAAATTGCATAAATGGGGGGCCATGGCACAAGACTAGGGGGCCACAGAGGGAAGTGGGAAGTGAAGAAAACAGAGAAGTGACCAAGAAAAGAAAACAGAAAAGACAGTGTGTGGGGTGCTGTTTCTTCATGCAAGTGTAACCCTGAGTCCACTAGGGGGAGCTAAAGAGCAGGGGTATTCCATATAAGGAAGAAAAAGCGCAATTTACAAACAAGACATTGAAATAGCTACCTTCAAGTACAACAGCTTTATTGGTATATAAAATAGCTACCCTTATACCTGTAGGGCAAGGGGGGGCCACGGGAAGGAAACAAGGTCGGAAGGGGGCCACGGTCGGAAAAAGGTTGAGAAACACTGCTCTAATCGTAGATGCAGAGGAGTTAGCCATGTTAGCCTGTAGTAGCAAATTCAAAAAGATTCCAGTAGCACCTTTAAGACTAACCAACTTTATTGTAGCATAAGCTTTCGAGAATCACAGTTCTCTTCATCAGATGCATCCCCTTAATCAATTTCCCCTTAATCAATCAAGGGTACGGTGAGTTATGCCTGTCTGTAGTACTGTCTTAGAAGCCCCGGCATCTGACGAAGAGAACTGTGATTCTCGAAAGCTTATGCTACAATAAAGTTGGTTAGCCTTAAAGGTGCTACTGCTCTAATCTGTCCTCATAAATACAGATTTACACAAACACAGTTCTTGAATAAATTAGGCTGTTTCCTCCTGCCAGTCCCACCCCAGGCTGTTCAAGCCCCGAAAAGCACCTGCAACCCTCTGCTGCCTTTCTCCTGGGGAGGTGAAATATTTCTACCCCCAGATACCACTTGTAAAGAAAAATGCTAGTAGTGTTTTGTATATTAATTGTTGATTAATTTCTCTTTGTATTGTAATATTATGTTTTATTAGCCACCTTGAGTATTCTGTGAACAGAAAGGTGGGGTGTAACTAATTAATTAAATAAATAAATAAATGGCTACAAATTTCCCCTTAATCAGTCAAAGGTATGGTGAATTATGCCTGTCTGTAGTACTGTCTTAGAATTTCCTTCCCTATGTTAATCAGATCTTAAGTAGCAGCAGTTCCTTATGCTACCTCATTAGTGGTTTACAGTTTCCAGACTGACTTTTCTCAAACCCTTCATTTTACAGACTCTTGGAGGGTTTGTTAGCTTTTTGTTGACCCCAATGCTAGGGGAATGGATAGTCTTTGTCAATAGTATCCTGGTAAGGGGTTTTTTTGCCTGGATCTACCCATATAATATATAACAAGATTTATTTAGAAACACCTTAAATTGACATGAGAAGAAAACTAGAAGCCATATAAGACTGTGGGATACTACCTCATCTTCGACTGGCAGTTCAGAAACATATCCAGCCTACTAGTTTAAATCTTCCTCATAAGTCCTGCACTCTTTGTCCCCATTTGCATAGGTAGGATTGGTTTCAACCAGAGACAGGACTTTTTCTGTAGTGGCACCTTACTTGTACAATTAGGGTTGTCGTCCTCCAGCCCTCTGCAACCCACCACCACTCACGTGGCTGGTGGGGGTGAAAGGTGAGGAAACAGACCTCCAGGGCAAGCTCCCAGTGTGGTGCATTGGCCACCCACCCTCTGCAATCACTCCCACCCTCCCACCCTCTGCAACCACCACCCTCTGCAACCCGCCACCACTCATGTGGCTGGTGGGGGTGAAAGTTGGGGGAACAGACCTCCAGGGTGAGCTCCCAGGTGGCTCATGGGCACGAAGAAAATAATAAAGGTGAGTGACGGGTCCTCCCTCCTGCCAAGAGGGTAAGGGGATGTGGCAACCCTATGTGCAATGCCCTTGAGGCTCACCTCAAGGGCATTGCACATTTTTTCTGGTTGCCAGACCAAAATGTTTCTTTTTATCCAGGCTTTTAACTAGGGATTTGAGCTTTTTATTTTTTTTTTAACCATCTGCTTCAAGCCTGAGGACTGTTATGACTTATGAGGATCGTGTAGGCTTCTAAAAGTTTCATGCTCTAAATTTTAAAATGTTTTTATACTATACAGCACTCCCAGCCGGCGGCAACAACTGTTGCGGCTGGGGAGCGTGTTTTGCCCCTCCGGAAGGAGGAGGAGGCAGCAGCGGCACTTACCCTGCATCTGGGGACCTGTGTGAGGGGCGGAGCTAGGCCAGGCATTCTCTGCTGCTTCGCTCCTCGGTGTTTCAGTGTGCCTTGTGCTTGGCCCACTCACCTCTCCCTATTTCAGTGGAGGATTAGCCGGTTACCATTTACTAGGACCAGGTAGGAATTTTTTCTCCTCCCCCTTATTGGCCCCTGGGGGTGGAGTTTTTTGCCTAGTTTGCACTGTTATGATGGGGGGGGTGATTGGCTCTGGTGGGTCAAATTTATTATCCCTTGGCAGGTTAGGAGTTGGGGAAAAATGAGTGGGCCGGTGACCACCCTTGGCATATCCCCATTGGTGGGGATTGGAGTCTGTCAGGAGCAGCTGGCTGCTGTATGGCCCAGTTGCGAGGTCAGACGCCCTGGTGGGAAACACCTGGACAAGCTGGTCCCCCCCTGCAGCTTTACGGTCAGGTGGGGGAGCTTTAAGTGGGTGAAACACTTAGTCAGGCCGGCCGGGCCCTGGTTATACCATGGATGCCTTGCACCTGGGGCTGTCGGGAGTCGCCCATACAGGTTGAGGCAGAAGTCCAGGAGTGACCCCAGGGCCCAACCTGTACCACTAGTTAGGCCCTTGCCATGTTATAATTTAATAAAGCGGCCCTTAAATCCCCAACACTCGTGTCTGCCTCTTCATTCCAACTAGGGGGACAACTACAATTTTTATGTGCTTTTTTGTTTCTAGATTTTATTGTTTTTTTAAAAATAATTGTTACTTTTCAAGAGTTTATATTTTATTATTTTACCTTTTTAATTTTGTTAGCTGCCTCGAACAGGTGTCTGAAAAGGTGGCATATAAAAATGCTATAAGTAAATATGTTAAGTAAGATTTGCCCAGCTACATTTTTGGTTTTGGCCAATGTTGGAAGCATTTTCTGCCTTTTATATCAAAAAGATGTAATTTCCTCTAAAATAAATCAATTTTCCTTTTAAGTAGCAAACTGCTAATGGCATCCTGTTTGTAAATGGAACTTGCCAGATTACCATCCTATCATCACTCGTTTCTAATATATATATTCAACAGCTTCAGTGTGTGAGCCAACCTGTGTATAAATTTATCCTCATACTATTAATTGTTTCAGACATACAATAGTAGTCCTAAAACAACTCACAAAGGGCTGCTTTTATATTTGAAGAATTTGTCATATATTCATATTCTCTATCATTGGTAACATTTCTACATCTAGCATGCATCCGATAGAGAAGACTTCAGCTTTCCCTTCCACCTGTGACACCTTGTTGCATATAGTTTACATCTGGCATTTGAAATCCTTCTCTGGGCATGTAATTAATGGGGTGTCTTCATTATTATGGCTGTCACAGCATGAAAGAGTATGACAGGTCAGCAGTTGGATGTATAACAAGGACTTTAGCTGAAACCAGCTGAATTAGATTCCCTTTGATCATCACTAACCAGCTTCCATCTAAAGTCTTAAGTAGATTCTTGGAAGACTATTATTTTTCTGCTTCTTCCGGTAAATTATTAAAGGGTTATATAGTAATTAAAGCATACATTATACTGACCCCAAGTGGAAAAGTCAACCTTTCTTTTTCTTTTTGCCTTCGGTTAATGAATGGATAGATGGTTGTAAAATTCCAGGAAGGAAACTAAAAGTAGTTATCCAAAAAGCACAGCAATTATTCACAAGTGATGAATGCCTGTTCTTCCAGTGTTCTGACATCCGTAAGAGCCAACATGTCCTTTGTTCAATGCCAAGATGTCAAAAATGAGCTCAGTGTCTTCAGAGTTCAACAGACTCCTTCCTTCCCACCATATACTGAAAAAAATTATATACACAAAGTAAGGGCTACTTCTAAATGATGATTTCCCTCTCACCTTTTGAAACCAAGTTAATAGAACAGCTGCCACTAAACCGTTTCTGCGTGCCTTTATGATGTCTTAACTGAAGATATACAAACAAGTCATGTTTCATTTAGTTGATTATTTTATCTATGTTTTCATTTTTTGCTCTCATCAAGGGTAGCATTTTGTTTGTATTGGAAATGTTCTCAGGACCCTCCTATTTCTCACCATTACCTTCTAGCCAATCTAGATTTTTCTGCCTTTATTCTGAGCTCAGGAAAAAAGATTTTTATTGTTTTTCATTCAAGCTTTTGGGCTTTGGGGCAAAATTTGGCTTTTAAAATGTTTGCATCTTCTATAGTGTCCATAAAGGACCACATCTTAGTTGAAAGTTAAATTTCTCCAAACTTATCTTGTATCCATTTGTAAAAAGGCTCCCAAATGTCGTCATAGGTTGTAATGTCCGATTCTTTCAATAAATTCGACAATTTGTCCATTTCAGCCATCTCAAGTATTTTTTCGACCAGGTTTTCTTGTGTTGGGATAGAAGACAAATGGAAAAATGTGCAAATAGAGAGATGATTAGCAGAATACTAAGACATGTATTAGAGTGAATGGTGCAATGTAATAGATATGTAACTTCTTTTGTTGTTGTTGTTGTTCTCTCTTTTCCTTCTACCCCCCCCTACTTCTTATTCCCTATTTTCTATCTAAAAATAAAATAAATTAAAATGTTTGCATTTTAACCTGGATAGTCTACTCTTTGGTAATATTGTATGCCTGATAATATTGTGACTGTTCCAGCATTCACTGCAATTGCTATAAGTATGATCCTACTGGGTAGTTCCTGTGTTGTTTAATAGGTCAGTCATAGAATTGCTTATGCTCTGTATCAACATTTCTTCAGCTCTGTACTGAATTTCTGCTGGTTTTTAAAACTTGGTAAATTTGCATGTATATACGCATTACATGTTTATTGAAATTTCTTTGGAACTGACCGTACTGACTCACATGGTGTAATCTGTCTTGAGACTCAGTAAGAAAGGCAGACTATAAATAATGAAAATAAATAAAATAATAATATTAATATTTTAAGTCTCAGTACTTCTTCCGATGTTCCGGTCACTTTGTCAAAGATCCCTTGGTTGTCTCTTATCTTGCTCCAGATTAGGTATTAGGGATGAAAGTCGACCCATCCACACAGGATAGTGTTGTGGCATAATTTTTGTGTAATGCATACTTTCAGCATGACTTGCATTTGCATTGAAATTTGTTCACTAGCGATTCGGTTTCGTTTTCTCAGCCATGTCGGACGCTCCTCTTCGCTGGCTCGAGAGGAAGCGGCCGAGCACCCTGTCCGGGCGGCTGATCTGCGAAGATTAGCCCCCAAAACTCCCAGTGAGGGAGGCTGGGTCCGGGACGCTGCGGGAAGAGCCCCCCGGAATCAATGCGGGGGGTTAATTGCTCGTTTGTCCCTACGGAGGCCGGCGGACGTGCGCGGCGCCTCGAGTGCTGCCGGGCCATGAGAAACGGCAAAGAGCAGAACTAGGCGAGAGCCTACAAGTAAGCGAATTCCTTCTGTTATTACAAGCGTACGTGAAGGAGAGGTGAGATCTGAAGCTAAGAAGGCTCACTCTTCCCCTTTGCTGAGTTTCAAAATTTGGTTGGCGCCCCCCCCAATGGCAACAAAAAAACAAAGTCCTGCCCTTGGCAAGTCAGTTTCGGCTGCCTTAAAGGGAGAATCGCTGGAGGAAATAGTACGGAGGGCGGTTGGTGAAGCTATAAAACCCTTTGTTGACAAGCTAAATGAAACAGATCAAAGGGTGGGCTTAATTGAGAGCGAAGTGAAAACCATCAAGGAAGCAGCGGGGGGGGGCAGAGAAGTCTGCTCGGGAAAGTGCGTCACTCGTGAAGGCTACGAATAAAGAGCTTAAACTGGTGGAGAATCAGTTGATCGGGCTACAAGTGGAACGAACACAGACAATTTTGCGCCTCCAGAATGTGAAAGAGGAGGAAAACGAGGATTTACGGGGTCTTGTCTCGGAACTATTGGCGACACCCGCGAGGGCAACTAAAGAAGAAGTAAAAAGCGCCATTTTGGAAGCCCGTCGGGCTACTTCAAAATATGCAATGAAGCGTCAGTTGCCGCGCGAGATCATCATCGATTTTTCATCTAAGAGGATCCGGGACACTATCCTATACAATTCATACAATGTGGATTTGGACTTCTTGGGCAACAAAATTAAGATATTGAAAGACGTCCCATTTCCAGTTCGGAAAAGACGTTTTAAGTATAAAAAGTTCGCAGCTCTTCTGAGAGAACGTGGAATAAAGTACAGATGGTTATTCCCGGAAGGAATCTGGTTCAGCCATAAAGATCAAGCCTTTAAGATATTATCAGAAGATCAACTAAGGGATTTTGAGGACAGGAACCCAGAATTCCAGTGCACCAAGCAAGACGAAAAGGAGAAGTCTGAGGGGGAGGGGGAGGAAACGAGCACTGCGGCTGCAGTTGCTCAGAGAGAACTGCGTCCGGGACCCAGGAGGGGAAGAAAAATTTAACTTGAAATTAAATTGTAATTTGCATTTAGTAAGGTCAACCACTCCATCAATATAATATAAAGCTTTAACTTTTGAATAATGACAGTATGAAGGGAAAATAGAAATGTAGTGTTTAGGGGACTTCCGGTTTGGGATTCATGGAGGTCTAACGCAGCTCCACTTGCGGAGCTGACCGGACTGCCGTTTTAACCGGCCGGTGGGGTGAAAATAGCCCGCGGCCGACTGCTCTCAGGCGGGGAGCAGGCAAAGAACGCTCAAGACCCTAGGGTGAGCTAGATCTCGGACGAGGGGGGGCTCTACACAACGGGTCCCCTCCCGATCCTTGAGGTCCCACCTTGCGACGGGTCGGCTATAATCTCTGCGGCAGTTTTGGGGCCAATTCGGCTGGCATAAGACCTACATACCCAAGCTTCGATTGGGGGAAGAAGCTGAGAGGAGAATTCAAAATCGAAACAGCGATTACAACCCGAGAAAAGTGAAGAGAAGGTAAAGATCATTATCTTCTGATACGGGACAGATTGATAAAAACAGAGAAGGAAAAAAGTAGATTTTTAAACTGCAACAGACTAGTGAAAAGGAGGGGAAGACTCGGCAGGAATTGTATTTGAAAAGAGACTAAGCTTAAAGAAGTTATTAAAGAAATCGGACTATTGTTTTGAATACCTGTGGCTTTGGAGCTGTGAGAAAAAGACACCATCGCGAGATCTGCTGTGGGAAGACGGGAGACAGGAAGTGCGTAATAACAATAGAGTGGCTGGAGAGAAGCGGCCCTTGCTGGAGGGCAGGAAGTAGGGAATCGCCATTTTTGAAAGGGGAAGGGTCGCGGCTTCAGCGGAAGAGGAAGTAGGCCATCTTGGATTACAAAATCATAGAGAAACCATAGAGAAAAGACGCCCGACATTTTGGACTCTTTAAAATTTAATTTTTAAAAGAAGATTGGGACATTTAAAACAGAAATACGTTAAATTTTACGCCACGGAGTTAAGGAAGAGAGCGGATTCGTGGGAGCGAGCTAAAGCAAGCCCCACGATGTCAAAAAAAGAGTGGCAATCGGCAATAGAAAACCTGGACAAAAATTTGGATAAAAAACTTTTAGATATGATTAAAGAACTTAAGGACACGAAATTGGAGTTGATAAAAGAGGTTAAAGAGGTTACACAGACAGTAAAATCGGAGCTGTCAGAAGTGAAAAAAGGCATGGAAACAATACGAAGTGAATTACAAGGAACGCAGCAGAGAGTTAAAACAGTAGAAGACGCGATGGAGAATTTAATAGATACGCAACAAACAGAGATGAGATTGGTGAAGGGGAGAATGTCAGTTGCAGAAACTAAACATATGGAGAAGCAGCTACGTTTTCGCGGCCTGCCAGAAGTGGAAGGGAAGTCAGCGCAAGAACAGATGACTGAGGTGTTGGCTGAATACCTGGGAAAGGAGGAGGAGGAAGTTGTGGCTATCCTAGACGTGGCATACCGTGTGAATTCGAGAATTGCAACCCAGAGGAAATTACCAAGAGATGTGATTGTGCAGTTTACAACACGAAATATGAAAGAGAGGATTGTGACAAAACAGTTTCAAGATCCATTGGAGATTGATGGCAAGACGATTATTATAATGAAGGAACTGCCCAGATCAGTGTTATTGGACCGGAAAAAATATAAAGTGCTAATTCAGATTTTGAAGGACATGAAAATCAGGTATAGATGGGAGTTACCGGAAGGAGTGTCCTTTGAGTTTGGAGGGGCAAAAAAACGCATCAGATCTGAGCGAGAGATGGAGCGATTTTTTAAGGACAATGAAAAAGACTTACCATCAAGACTATGAATATGGAGTGTAAAGTATTATCTTGGAATGTAAATGGACTAAACTCACCGAATAAGAGGAAAAATATTTTTCACTGGCTACTAAAACAAAAATGTGATATTGTTTGTTTGCAAGAGACCCATATTAGAAAACAGGATGTAAAATATTTAAAATCTGGAAAATTGGGCAAAGAATTTGCAGCGGCCTCCAACAAGAAAAAAAGAGGAGTGGTGTTGTACATAAAAGAGGAGCTACAGCCAAAATTTGTTATAAGAGATGTGGAAGCTAGATTTGTAGCAGTGGAATGCATTTGGAATTTAAAGAGAGTGTTGGTAGTCGGACTTTACGCACCTAACGGTGCAAAAGAAAGCTTCTTTGAGGATTTAAGGAAGCATTTAGACGATCTTGTATATGACCAGATAATTCTTGCTGGAGACTTCAATGGAGTGACAGACTTGGAACTAGACAAAAAGACTACAACGGCACAAAAGAAAAGAGGACTATTGCCAAAGCTTTTTTTTGAGTTGATTCAACAAGAGACTCTCGAAGATGTATGGAGGAGGGAATATCCTAAAAGTAGACAGTTTACTTTCTATTCTGCAAGGCATTCTACATTATCAAGAATTGATATGATCTGGGCCTCAAAAGACTTAGCGTTATGGATTAAGGAGGTAGAAATAATGCCGATGGTAGGCTCAGATCATAACCCAATTATGTGGAAATTTGGAAAAAGGAGAAAAAGGAAAGCATGGAGAATAAATGAGGACCTGTTACAGGAAAGAGAGAATATGGAAATATTGAGAAGAGAGACAAAGTTTTTTATACAATACAACGTGAATAAAGAAGTACCAACCAATAAAGTTTGGGATGCTTACAAGGCGGTTGTAAGGGGCATACTAATGGACTTAAATGGTAGAGCAAGAAAGAAGAAAGAGGAGAAAAGACAAGAGATTGAGGAGAAAATAAAAGCCAAAGAAATACAGCTAAAAAAGAGACCAGGGAAAAAGAAGTTATACCAGGAAATTAAAATACTTCAAGAACAGCTAACAGCAATGAGCAATAAAGAATTGGAGTGGAATCTTAAAAGACTGAATCAAAAAGCGTTTGAGGGTGCTAATAAACCTGGAAAGTACCTGGCATGGCAATTGAAGAAGAAAAGGGAAAAGAAAATAATAAATAAAATTTGTGAAGACAACAAAACGTATCTGGAGCAGACTACCATTAGTAGAGCCTTTTATAAATTCTACGCTAAGCTGTATAATAAAAAAGAAGTAAACAAAGAATCAATAACGTCATATTTGGAGAAAACCAAACTTCCAGAAATCTCGGAAGCTTGGAGGAATAAGTTGAACAGTGAAGTAACTGACGAAGAAATAAGTAAGGCAATACAATCTGCAAATCTAGGAAAGGCGCCAGGGCCAGATGGACTTACGGCTAAATTTTATAAGACAATGGCTAATGAACTGGCACCATTCCTAAAAGAGGTGATGAATGGGGTTTTAAGGGATCAAAGGATTCCAGACACTTGGAGTGAAGCGAACATATCATTGATCCCAAAAGAGGGCCAAGACCTGACTAATGTGAAAAATTATAGACCTATATCGCTACTTAATAATGACTATAAAATTTTTGCGAAGATATTGGCGGAGAGATTGAAGGGGTGGCTCTCGGAAGTCATAGAGGAGGAACAAGCAGGCTTTTTGCCAGACAGACAAATAAGAGACAATTTAAGGACAGTGATCAATGCTATTGAATATTATGACAAGCGTTGTGACAAAGAGGTTGGTTTCTTCTTTGTAGACGCTGAAAAAGCGTTTGACAATTTAAACTGGGACTTTATGTTTGCCACTATGGAAAAGCTACAATTGGGAGAAAGATTCATCAGAGCAATTAAGGAAATTTATAGAGACCAGACTGCAGCAATTGTGGTGAATGATGAATTGACCAAGAAATTGACAATAAGTAAAGGAACAAGACAAGGTTGCCCGTTATCTCCATTGTTGTTCATTCTAGTATTGGAGATTCTGATGATACAAATACGTCAAGATGAGGAAATTCGTGGAATAAAAATAAAGGACTATTCATATAAGGTCAGAGCATTTGCGGATGACATAATGTTAATTGTAGAGGACCCATTGGAGAACATGCCAAGAGTGATAGATAAGATCAAGGAGTTTGGAGACTTGGCAGGTTTCTTCATTAATAAAAAGAAGTCAAAGATACTATGCAAAAACATGACTCAGCAGAAACAACAATTGTTAATGGAAACAACGGATTGTGAAGTAACAAGTAAAGTGAAATATTTGGGAGTCGAATTAACTGCAAAGAATATAGATCTATTCAAAAACAATTATGAAAAACTATGGACTCAGATAGAGAGAGACTTGATTAAATGGAATAGACTGAATTTGTCATGGTTGGGTAGGATTGCAGCAGTTAAGATGAATGTGTTACCAAGAGTAATGTTTTTGCTACAGACAATACCAATCATCAGAGACTCTAAACAATTTGAAAAATGGCAGAGGAAAATATCAGATTTTGTTTGGGCAGGCAAGAAGCCTCGAGTGAAAGTGAAAGTTTTACAAGATGCAAAGGAAAGAGGCGGAATGCAACTGCCCAATCTGAGACTTTATCATGATGCAATCTGCCTAGTTTGGTTGAAAGAATGGATGACATTAAAAAACAAGAAACTACTAGCCCTAGAGGGATATAAAAAAATATTTGGATGGCACGCATATTTATGGCATGACAAAGTAAAGGTCAACTCGATGTTCCTGCATCACTTTGTTCGGAGAAGTCTATATATAATCTGGAAGAAGTACAGAATTTATTTACAAGAAGGAACTCCTTTGTGGGTGGTTCCGTATGAGGTGATAGACCCGAGAGCCGTTGATAATGAACAACAATGTTTAACGTACAAAGAAATAACTAAAACTGAAGCATCCAAACTCAGAATAAAGACACAAGAGGAACTATCACCTAACTACGACTGGTTCCAGTATAGACAGATCAGAGACTTATATAATTCGGACTCTGCAAAGGGAGGTATACGAATAGAGAATTCGGAACTAGAGCAGACCCTTCTTAAAGAAGATAAGAAAAGAATATCCAAGGTATACCAAGTACTGTTGAAGTGGTATACCGAGGATGAGATAGTTAAAATACAAATGGTGAAATGGGCTATAAACTTTAATAAAGAAATAACAATGGAGGCATGGGAATACTTGTGGAAAACTACAATGAAGACAACGACATGTACTAATATCAAAGAGAACATCTACAAAATGATCTATCGTTGGTACATGACACCAAAGAAGATTGCGCTAGGGAATCTGAACACTTCTAATAAATGCTGGAAATGTAAGAAGCATGAGGGCTCCCTCTATCATATGTGGTGGTCGTGTGAGGTAGCCAGGCAGTACTGGGGGGAAATAATAAGAGAAATGAGTGAAATTTTACAATTTCAAATTAATAAGAACCCAGAACTCCTGCTACTGAACTTGGGAATGGAGGGAATTCCAGCCCAACATAGGATGTTGATATTTTATATGACAGCAGCAGCTAGACTTTTGTATGCGCAAAAATGGAAAGTACAAGAAGTGCCAACTATTGAAGATTGGACTTACAAATTGCTGTATATGGCTGAAATGGACAAGATGACAAGAAAACTGAGAGATCTGGACTCAGGGCAGTTCAACACAGACTGGGAGAAGCTGAAACAATACCTGGAGAAGAAATGGGAGGTGGGAGGAAAACTGTGGCAGTTTGAGAACTACTGAAGTACTGAAGTAGAGGGGGGAGACTTTACCGGGGGGAGAAGAGATAAATGTGAATTAATAAGCAGTTAGATTAATAGATTGATATATATATAGATATATACAGGTTAATAAACAGAATATAGAGAAAATAATTAACTATAAGGATTAAATATAAGGATTGATTAACTAACAATATTTTCTTTCTTTTTGGTAAGTTTTGTACCAAACTGAATGTCTGAAGATATAGATGGGTCAAATTGATTGACTACGTGATGAGAGATATATAGAATCATTACAAAAAGATAGAACGAGTAATATATAGAGAATAAGTCAAATTGTTTGATATAAATGAATGTATGATTTATATGGTTTATGATATATAGAAATATTTGAAATTGAAAAATGGGATAAATTGTTTATCTAAGATGGAAACAAAGACTTACAGTTTGGGCATACAATGTTAAAAATAGTTAAGGATGTACTGCTTAGAATAATGGAGAATATATATTTGTTTTAGATAGAGAAAGCTAATAAAAATAAGGGAAAGGGGACAAAGGGTGGGAAAGCTGTTGGAAGTCAACAAAAGGGGGGGGAAAGGGAGGGGGTTAGAGATGAAAAAATTGGGGAAAATTGAATGTAAATGCAAAAATAATGTTCTAACCCAATAAAAAATTTTTCAAAAAAAAAAAAGAAATGTAGTGTTTAGTGTTTGTAGGGCACCTTCCCCTTTTTTCCACCCTTCCCTCCCTCTCTCTTTTTTCTCTCTTTTTTCCCATCCCTTGTGTTATTGTAGTCTTTTGTAGTTACTGTTTTGTAGGGTATGTATGTATGTAGTAGTTGTATGTTAGATATTGAAAAATAAAAATATTACACAAAAAAAAAGAAATTTGTTCACTAGCTTTGCATCTATCTGTCGCTTCTTGCAGAGTTAATGCAGGCTTTCCGAGCATTTACATTTGTGTTCGTCTTTTATACCTATGACCAATTTGTCTCTGATCAGATCTTCTTTCAACGTGCCATATGCACATGTATCTGCCATTTTATGCAGCTGGACCACATATTGGTCTGTGGTTTCAGTAGGTTCTTGTTCACATTTATTACACAGATATCTTTCATATATTACATTTCTGGTAGATTCAAAATGTCTTTTAGTGGTCGTAATAATTTGGAGGGATCTTCCCTGTCTTCTGCTGGTACATCTAGATGCTGCTGGATTAAGTAACATCCCATCACATAAAATCCAGTTATTGAAAACATAACCTATCCAGTCCATAGGCCCAGGAACTAGAATTAAGCTGGTTGCTGAATTGGATGAAATATTTGCTTTTTCCTCTTAATGGTTGGTCTCTATCAAAAGCTGTGCTCCTTGAGTTTCTTCTTTTGTCCCCCCTCCCCCAGAAAGGTACTCACATGTTTTCATGTTTCATTCAAAGAAAACAGAGGCGTAGCTTCACCAATTCAGGCTTTATTGCAAGCAACTGTGGAACAAACTGGCAACAACTACATGTGTGTTGTGTGTTCATGCAAAAGTGTGGGTAAGGGATTCCAAAATTGGATACCATTTGACACTTAAGTTATCCACCCCCTAATTGATTGGTATGTTTTTGAGAGGAAACCTGACTAGATCTCCAGGTGCTCTACCACATACAGCCCTGTTAGGAGGACCTCCTGTAAAATGACAGGCACCACTAACCAGTCCCCTTGGGTGTTAGGACTTAGAGGGTGGGTGATGTTTTTATTCTGCAAGGTTAAGTTTGGCAGGAATAGAACATGAACATTGCATGAACATTTTATATGTTAGCTATACACATATGGGATATATATGTTTCTGTTTCAAGATGGAAAATAGTCAGAAAAATTACAATATCAAGTGCAAAAGTAAGCGGTTTTCATCATCTTCATTCTATTTTGGTGCAATGCATGAATAAAAAAGTATTCTATATTGAATTACAATCAATTAGAAATATGAAAGCATACGTAGACATAAGGATTAAAAGTGAGAAGAGGTTTTTGCAGATCTCCTGGGACATTACTGCTGTTCAGCTCTAACTCTCAGTCCTGAGTAATCTAAATTGAATCACAACATTTCAAACTATATTAATATATATTATATACAGAGGTAGTCCACATTTTAAGTGTTTAAATTGTTTATCAGATATGTGTTTAGAAATCATTGCTTACAAGTATTGAAAACTCTACCACTGGGGATTGGAGATAAAAGCAGGACACAACAGAGGTTGTAGGATTAATACTTTAATCCCATATTTGGGAATGTGCACTTTTATCTTATCATACCAGCCAGGCAAGCTTAATGAATGCTCCCAGTCCTGGAAACCATACAATATCCAGTCTGGAATCTGTTATATGCTTAGGTAGAGGAAAGTGGTCTGCACTGGGGACAAGATCTAAATATGGTTTTAAGAAGCATTGTACTTTAGGATAAATGAATTATTCTATATGAAATATGAACTGACCCAAACCTTGGTTAGTAGATTATGAAATCATTTTAAATAAATGTGGATGCCTGGGGAGGAAAGGGTATAGGAGAATTTACCTTTGAACAGCAAGGACCATTGCACATGCTGGAGCTAATTAAAAATATTCTTCTAAGTACAAACTCTCATGTGCCAATACCAAGTCGAAGTATTTAGCTGTTTATTATGATGACCAACAATTTCTGAGAAGAGACTAGACCAGAATAGATGTTGAACAAAGCACCGCCAGCTTTATTGCTAAAAACATCAAATATGTGTAGCGCAATCCAATTCTTAAGTAACGCCTACTATGTTCAGTGGAACTAAGGGTGTGCATGTGGGATATAGTGCCAGTATAGAGCAAAATGTGCTGTTTTGTTTTGGCTTGGGGATATCTGAAACTGTAAAAACTGTAAAAAGCACCCCAAAATTTGTGAGATTACCAAAAGGTGCATCTCTAATGGGGGGGGCGGGGGGCGGGGGCGTCCTGGGTTATTTTGGTTTTCATTGGAATCAGTAGCAGCAGACCTGGACTGTGAGTGCATACCAGGTCTACCACCACTGTTTTCTGTGGGCAATAGACTTGGTGACCAGAGACCAGGTCTACAACTTACTGGAAACAGGGTTAATAGATCTATCCCCTGGAATCTAGATGCCATTTCTACCACCCACAGAAAATTGTGGTGGAACATAGCCTTCAATGCTTTATATTCCTCACCTCCTTCCCCAATTACCCAAAGCTAGCATTGTTAAGAGGTATTCTCTTGATTCCACTTTACCCAGTCTCCCTGAAATCCTCTTTTTAGAAGCTTGGAGTCAGTTTCCAATCAATTCCATTTTGATCAAAGAGGAAATTCAAAGAGGGGCAGGAAGGGAAGGAGGTTCTGCAAAATTTCAGAATTTCACTCTGCAGATGCTCTGAGGCACACAACGTCTCCCCAAACTTTCCTATCCTCCTGCTAGAGCACCACACTGAAGTGTGTAACATGAAACAACTACAAAGGTTGAAGTTGTAAACAAGTACATTTCTGTACAAAGAGAAATCACAGAGAAATGAAATTCTGCCTGTGCCTCACAACTGCTTGGCCCAGATCCCACATCAGTAATAGCAGTTTGTGCCAGTTCACCGACTGTATACTCCTACACTGCTTCAAGCAGAAAGAACAAGGCAAAACAGCACCCTCTGTTGTATGGAATACAGCAGCATGCCAGTAGCAACTCTGTAATTCCTGTTTAGAAGCCAGCCTTCCTCTAACATGATGGCTGTAGTACACTTGATGTTATATTCTCTGCGAAATGACTTTATTGCTGTATTATATTGCTGGATACTGCTTTTATGCTGTGCTAGTCTTATGCTCTTTTTATACCCATGGCAGATTCTTTGCTAGTGATGATTTTTGTGTTTTATTCTTTGTAAGATTTTTTTTTTACTTTGTGCACCACCTCAAGTAGGACTCTGGAGAAATGGGTCTTGATATTTATTAACTAAATATTAACTGCCTGGAAGCTTGGCAGATGGGGGTTTGAGTCCCCTTCTGCAAACACACAGGCTTTTTACAGATGGATATACATAATACCCACTCCATCTGTATCATCCAGCTGTAGTACAGTGGCTAAGAGATTCAGCTGCGAATCAGCACTCTACTGGTTCAAATCCCACTACTGCCATGAGCTCAGTAGGTGGCCTTGGGTAAGCCACTTCTCTCAGCCCCAGCTGTACTGTGGGGATAATAATAACACTAACTTGTTCACCGCTCTGGGCGAGGCGCTAATCTTTCTAGAACAGCGGTATATAAGCACAGTTATTATTATTATTACTATTATTATTATCATCTCTTTTGGAAGAGGACCTCCCTATGGCCTTTTCCAGGCAAGAATTCAGGATGGGGTGGGGGTATCCCAAGGAGAAGCATTTTTTTTTAATTCAAGGTAATTAGGACAGCATTAAAAGAACACTAAACAAAAAAAATGCACAGAAAACATTGCTGTAATTTTTCCAAGAACTCATTGGAACTCCTTGCCCTGTTTTAGTACAGGAATAGCCGGCTGCTGTTTTCAGAGGCAGGTAGGAATTTTTTCCTGTTCTCCCTGATTTGCAAGGTGGGGAATGGGTTTTTTGCCTACCTTGTACTCCAGCAGGGGTTTGAGGCATTTGATTGAGTGGTGCCTGATAGGGTATCCAAGGCAGGAGAAAGTTGGGGAATAACGAGCGGGCACCCCTTTGGCAATTCCCCCTAGGTGGGGGAATGGGGTCTGCCAGGATGTATGGTATGCTTCATGGCTACCACCACCTGGCCAGACCGTCTCCAGGGAACCCCAGGTGCAAGTCCTTCCCTCATGCTGTATGGCTGAGGCTTTAGGAGCTTGATGAGGGGAACCCTTTGCCTGGCTGGCCAAGTGGAGGCCATTCCAGGAATGGCTCATGCCCGGGGCAGTGGGGCTTGCCCAGACAGGTCAAGGTGGAGGTTCTGGAGTGACCTTGTGGCTTGACCTGTACTGCCAGTTTGCCTTTGCCACAGTTTAGAGTTGATGTTGTATTTAATAAAGCACCCCTTAGTTCCAAAACCTTGTGTCTGTCTCATTCTTCTGACTGGGGGGGGGGGGGTGTCAGTGTTTATTTAGGGCACAGCAAAGATGGGTTCCAATCCCATAAAGAAGGAAGTAGGAATTAGGCAAAGTTCACCTTCCATTGTATTCATTGGAAATGTTTATGTAGTATCTTGAACACCAGTACATGCCAGCTTTATATAAAATAAACAGGTTTTTATTTAGCTCTCACTATGGCTCAACTTGCATTTCAGTCAGCAATCAGTTCCCATCAGCAGGCACCAATTTGCTACTGGACCTCTGCAGGGCCAAGACTGAAGGACATGCAAAGCAGAAAGCTGTACCCTAGCAGCTGCTCGCATACATTACAACAGTTTACACTTAGATCAACATTTTCTTCAGCATAATGTTATGCAGACACTAGGGTTGGAACATGGGCTGCATGGTCTTAGGACACCAGCCAAGCCCTAGTTCTTTCCCAGAATGCCCTTAATACCACCCATTTCTTGTCACTATATTGGTGCAGGATGTCCATGAGTGGATCATTGACAGGGAGTGAGTCTAATGTATTTTCAAGTTCTACCTAATGCGATGTGTTTGTTTTTTTAAATGGCTTCGTCAGTGTTACTGTTCAATATGTCGCTAGCCATGCCAAATTAGTTCAACACAGAACCTTTCTTCTTGAAGTATCAATTAGGTAAAATTATTTATAATGGGAATACAATAGAAGGCTATTGATAAAATTCAGTTACCAGTTCATTATGGAAGACAGCATGGAAAAAAGATTTGGATACTTGAATTATATTTAGACTACAGTACAGATTGTCAAAGGGAAAAACAATGAAATTTCCATCTGAATGCAGCTGGCTGGATTATAAAATCAAGGTACATTTGTTCCATTTTCTTAGTACTGTTTTTAAAAAGCAACATTTGTAATGTGTATGTTTAGCTGAGATTAGGATGTAAGAACTTGTTAATTTTGCCACACTTCTTCATTCTGAGAGATGAAGGAAAAAAACAGGCCAATCAATAACTATAATTATAATTTTCTTCTCATTGATTGCTCAGAAGTCTTTAAAGACACCATCATTAATTTCAAGTTAATGTGCAAAATTTACACGATTTGTAATCCTCTCCTGACAAAGCAGTGATATTTTTATATTTAAGTGTTCTGAAATGAGTGAGTAGGACAATTATGAACTAATCCATAAACTGGGGACACCGGAAAATAAATGTTTAGCAGGAGATAAACCATAAGTCCTGTTATCTCTGTGTCACAAGAAACGGCCTCAATGACCATTTTTTATCATCATGATAGCCTGAGAGCTAATAAATCTATGTACATAAGTTTCTTATCAGGAAATGCATCATTTTTAATGCAGAAACTAATGCAGTTCGGCTTGTTTGCTGTCTCTGCTTTTGTGGAGGTGTATCTTACAAATAGAAATGAAAATTGTAGAAATTTAGGGCTGATTCAGAAATCATCTGCATTTGGGAATCTACATAATTCCATCCTTCTCTGAGCACCCAGTGAGTCTGGATGATGAAGAGTGTGAAGTATTCGCAAAATTGAGATCATAATTTATTTCAGTCTTTCCCCCTCTTTCCCTACATACATACAAGCAAGTGAGGTCTATTTGTTTAATTTAATCCTTCAGTATCAGTAGTCTCTTTTTTTTCTGACAGGCCTAAACATCTGGAGGAAAATGTTTCATTATATTTTACTACAGCTGGTCACAAACTTCAGTGTGTAACTTATTTTTGTAAGACACTCTTGGGGAAGTCTGACCGTAATAGATGTTTCATATCCTCAGCTCAATCATTTCTAATCTACACATGAGAAACAGATATTAAACTCTAGCTAACAGACCAGCATATGAATAGGTAATTGTTTTCTCTGCGACTAAACAGAGAGCACAGCTGTCCAGTGTTTTGGCAACAGCATGCTCATTACTTCATGGAAAACCCAGGATGATAAGTGACCTTCCTCCCAGGCAAATAGCGCTTTAATGCTTATGCAAGTCAAATGCTGCCACTAGACTGCGGCATGGTAAATTGTTTTGGACAGAAGAATTGGTTGATCATGCTGACCCCCAAGTCCAGAATACTGTGTTCTTTAATGAAGTCTGTTTTTTCATACTGACTTTGTTGCATTATGGTCCAAGAGATGGTTAGCCTACATAACATTCCAACCTTATTTTTGAGAACTCCCATCGACTGTGTGGAGCTATTTCTGTTGTAATTTGAAGAATACCCTTGTTTGTCACATAGGCTTACTGCTGAATCTGACATGATTGGACTTGAAGAGAAGTATGTTTTGTGTTTTATTCTCAATTCTTACAGAGAGCTTAAAGACTGGGCAACATAGTAACATCTTATGCTCTCCATTCGGAGCTGTATTTCACAACTGGAAGCAGCACAACAGGGAGTTTGGGGAAAATATCAGCTGGGATACAGAGATTCACCATAGGAAACCAGCATAAAAGACTATGTCTGTCAGCCATGGTAGTCTTGAACAGAGATCTCTGAGGCCAATTGCACCATTCTCTGTAGATGCTAGAACCAAAATTACGCACATCCCTAAATAAGAGTCGTCTTAGTTAGGGCAAAAAACATCATCCTAACACTAAATTTGATTATGACATAGTTGACCAAATTGCACGCATGGTGATGTTATGAAGGTTATACATCTCTTCATATCAGCTCATTCTGTTCTAAATATGCTAGAATGGATATGCTATTAACTGGAAAAAATGTTGCAAAAATATAAATAGGTGAAAAAATGGACCCATGGTTTCATTTAATTCATGGAAGAAGCAAAACTGAAACAACAATTTTGGAGTAGAACCACCTCTCTCTCTGCATGTGTGTGCGTTTCATGGATGTGAAAGGAGGGAAGGAGGGCAGAGGGGAAGACCTCTGATGTAAAGGCTTCCTGGACTGAACACTGTCCTAATACCCTTATATTCCGGCTTCTCCTTTCCTTCTGTTTAAACTCCAGCTGACACAATATCCATAAAAAAGGGAAACACCCACTTTTATTAATTGGATGGTAGCATGTAACTTTGTGTTCCCTAAAGATCTTCTATTTGTGACCCTATATCAGCCTATGCTCTTACCCAGAGTTGTGATATCCATCTGAATGGAAGTATATCACCTCTCTCTCCTTTTTAAGCTGAGGTGGCTCATCCCCCTTCCATCCAGGGAAATTCCAGGCTGGCCAGACTCTGGGGCTTGCTTGAGAGCAAAATTTTATTTTATTTATCTATTATCCTGCCTTTCTACCTTGCAGGAACTCAAATTGGTTCAGATACTTGGAAGAGAGGCAGAACTTCAGGGTTGATAGCCCCAGCAACTCTTATATTGTGAAGGATGAAACCAGTAGTAGGGCTTTACTTGTTGTCATGATCTTTAAGCATAAGGATTATATAATGAAGAAGACACTTCTAAGGCACACAGAACCCCCGTCTGTCATGGTCTATATAGTCCAACTTATTGAGATACATAATTGTTTGACCAAGGCTGCTTCTACACTGAGGTATACAATGTGCCCTTGCCACAGCAGCTGCAGCAAACTGGATTGGAATGAGTAGAAATGGCATCTACACTGTGTGCTGCTGCCACCCATACCCCTTCCATCCTCCCCTTTTTCTTCCATCATGCCTGTGCAAAAGTCACGCCTTTCCTTTCCATACTGCCCACAGTGTAACGCTACACTACATCTTAGCAAGGAAACGGAGAAAGCCTTTTAAGGGGCAGAGGAATGGCATGTAATGGCAAGCAGCTGCATGGCATTTTGAAAGCAGAACTTGGCTGTAACCCCCTCCTCATGATGGCAATGGAGGGAATGTCCACCCTGCCCCCCACAGCCACACCACAGAGCAGCTTTGCAGCTGCACTATTATTTTTCTTTGCTTTAAAAGAGAAAGCTGCAAGAATGTCATGAAACATAGAAACATATAGCTGGAAGGGACCCCACGGGCCATCTAGTCCAACTCCCTGCACAATGCAGGAAATTCTTAGCTATGAAGTGTGCTCAGAATAAGCACAACATAATGTGGATGTGTTGCTGAATTTAATACAGGGACTTCTTGTTTCCCTTGCGAGGAAGAATCCCCCTGTGGAAGCAGCCCAAATATAAAGGGTAGAAAATTCAGCAACAAACTTTATCCTATGTTTCTGCAGATGTCATAGCTAGCATTGCATTACTGAAAACACATTCAAATATCAGTATCATCATTTTTTTCTTAGTGTTTTTCCCCCTCACATCTCACTGTCAGTTTATGTTATTTGATTTGCTGCCGCTGTTCTAAGTAAACATGTATGGTCTCTGGGCCTTCTCATCCTTTGTATATGTAACCCATTGATATTTACTAGGAAAGTGTTGGTAGAGATAGTTCTGTTTCCCAGGAGCCAACCTATCCTTGTAAATAAAACAAACAGAAGTGGATGGTTAATCTATAATAGACACACTCAAATATTTCACACTGTCCTGATGTAATCGCTCTAATCTACAGCCTATTTCACTATTCCATTTTAGCTGTTAGCATCTTAAGACATCAATCTTTTCCATACTGGATCAATTAGGAAATCATAGACTTATTTCTGTTTGCAAAAATATAACAAGGTTACAGAATCTATTCAACATGCTTGCTCAAATGAACATACTGTAGTATCCAACACAGGTATTTTTGAACTCTTTCTGTCTGGAGTCATAGTTTAGTTTTCAGAGTAGTTAACAACTAATTGAATAATTTTTAACAGGCATGAGCAAAGAAATGGTCCATCAATTCTAAGTATTGATGGAGAATGCTCAGAAAAGATTCCCGTGAGTCCTGATCTGAATTACACTTTTTAGCATATCAAGAAGGATGCTTGGCCTTCCACAAACTGAGAATCTCTCTATACAAGACCTCTTACACAGGCAGGATCTAGTAAAAGATCTTACACTTGTTCTCTCATTGTGGATTTTCCTGCACTGCTAGGGAGACAGAGTACACTTGAATATAAGACCACACATAAAGTAAGAGCTAAGCTACAAGAGATGGCTTATATGAGGACACTAATGTAAAGGGAATCACAATGTTAGCCGGGAAGCTGAGTTTTAAGAGATCAGAAGGCTTTGTCAATTTCCCCTCTCTACCAAGGGCAAGTCAAATGCAACTAGACTGTGGCATGGTAAATTGTTTTGGACAGAAGAATTGGTTGATCATGCTGACCCCCAAGTCCAGAATACTGTGTTCTTTAATGAAGTCTGTTTTTTCATACTGACTTTGTTGCATTATGGTCCAAGAGATGGTTAGCCTACATAACATTCCAACCTTATTTCTGAGAACTCCCATCGACTGTGTGGAGCTATTTCTGTTGTAATTTGAAGAATATCCTTGTTTGTCACATAGGCTTACTGCTGAATCTGACATGATTGGACTTGAAGAGAAGTATGTTTTATGTTTTATTCTCAATTCTTACAGAGAGCTTAAAGACTGGGCAACATAGTAACATCTTATGCTCTCCATTCGGAGCTGTATTTCACAACTGGAAGCAGCACAACAGGGAGTTTGGGGAAAATATCAGCTGGGATACAGTGATTCACCATAGGAAACCAGCATAAAAGGCTATGTCTGTCAGCCATGGTAGTCTTGAACAGAGATCTCTGAGGCCAATTGCACCACTCTTTGTAGATGCTAGAACCAGAATTACGCACATCCGTAAATAAGAACCACCTTAGTTAGGGCAAAAAACATCATCCTAACACTAAATTTGACTATGACAGTTATGACATTTTCTTGAAAAAGCAATGTCAGAAATGAATATTGGCTTTTAGAGTTTTTCACTTTAAAATGCAACAATGGTATACCACTGAGCGCTCACACTTCAGGAATTTATGCCACTGTTATACATTTAATACAGAATAAGAGTCGCTCTGTGGGATCAAAGTTAAATATGGTAGCAGTAGCTGCTTTACGGTGCTATCCTAAGCAAAGTTGTAGCTTTCAAAACTCGTTGACTTTAATGGACTTCAAAGGATGTAACTCTGCTTAGGACACCACAGCCTGGCTTCCCACGAGAAATGCCACAATAAATAGCAGTTGGGCCTAATGGTAAAAATGGGTTTTAAATAATAGGCTAGCATGGATGGTGGTGTGTAACTTAATTGTGACAGTTTATATTCTTTCATAAATCTTTTGATAAAGTACCCTTTTGAGACACCAACACTGGTCTCACTTGATCTAATGCAGTCTTAGGGCCAAAATTAATATTATGTATCTCGCAACTAAGGTCACAGTGCTTGACCTGACTGTCAAGTCACATATTCACAGAGAGACTAACCTTTAAAAATCACTTAGTTGCTCTATGTGGCCCCAACACTGTAAGGGGGAAGGAGGAACTTCAGATTTCTCTCCCAACAACCCCCCCCCCAACAAAAACAGCTCAGTAAGGAAGCCTGAAGCCCCTCCTTTCCCCTAGCAGCATTTGGGGCTGCACAGAGCAACAGAGGGGTTTAAAAAGTTAGCACCTGTGTGAATGTGTGACAAACAGTTGCGTCAGCCACCTGAGACCTGACTCTTCTTACACCTAACATGCATTTTGGCCTTTAGAAGTTTGTATCTAGACTTCATGAGACATTGCACCCTAGACACCAGTCAAGACTATTTAAATATGTAGTTAAAGGAAGGAGGGGATGGGGTATAACTCTTTGGGGGCCATTCCTTGTGCACTCTTTTTCCCAACTATCTTTTCTCACCTGCTGTTCCAAGCAGGAATCTCACTTTGGGGGATCAGGCTAGCCATACATATTAATACTTGTCAGTACTGTTTGTCGGTTTTATATAAAGTACTTAAAATGTTTAATATCTATTACGCCATATATTTATGGCATACCAATTAAATATATATCAGACCATTCTAATCCCTGGATTAGGTAAGACCAAAACCAGTTTTGGTTGTGAGAAGGTACAGATTCAGAAATGCCAGGCTTTTAGCAGTTTTGGCTGGTGAGCCAGCTGCAGCTGATCGGGCCACTGTGGTACATACCCTGGTTACATTATATCTAGATTAGATTACTGCAATGAGCTGTACAGGGGGCTGAACTTCAGAGTGTTCGGAAACTTCAACTGGTGCATTGATGAATTGGTTGGATGTTAGCTGGAGTGGGTTGTAGGAACCATATCACTCTTATGTGGGATCATCAACACTGGCTCCAAATCTGTTTCTGGCATAATTCAAGGTGCTGATGTTGACCTTTAAAGCCCCATATGGTTTGGGACCAACATACGTGAAGGACTGTCTACTCTTATGAACATACCTGACCACTGCAGTCATTTTCCAAGGTCATGCTTTGGGTGTTCCCACCATCTAAGCTTAGGCAGGTGGTAACCTAGAAGAAAGTTTTTTTAAGTTGTGGCTCAAAACTTCTGGAATTCTCTCCCCAAGAAGACTTGTCTGTCTTTTTCTGTTATCATCTTCTGCCAGTGGGTAAAGATTATTTTGTTTTGCATTCCCTCAATGATTCCTCTTCTGGTCCAATATTTCAATTGCTGTTTTTATATTGTATGTATTTTTGGTTTTAATTATTTTAATGATGCATTTTTATCAGCTTTAATGAATTTTAAGATGGGAGTTTATTAAGTATATTCTTAATTTGTTAGCTGCCTTGGTGGCCCTTATGATGGCAGGAAGGGGGGGTATAAATTTTGTAAAATAAAATAAAAATAATGACAATCATGCTAGAGTAAAGGAGTTGACATGAACCTTCTGATTATTACAACCACAAATAAATAAACAAGCTGATATTTTAGATGAACTTTGCCATATCACAGGCAAAATGCAAAAGCAGTGCTACACGTATTGCTACCTTAGCCGGAATGAAGAGACAGACACAGGCTTGGAGGAAAAGGGGCCGTTTATTAATATAACAATAAATATAACTATAACTAAGGCAAGGGCCAACTAAGCGGTACAGGTCAAGCCACGGGGTCAACCCTGGACCTCCGCCTTGACCTGTGTGGGCGAGCCCCAAAGCCCCGGGTGTAGGCCATCCATAGAATGACTGCAACCCAGCCAGCCAGGTGAATGGATCCCCCCCGCAAGCTCCTAACGCCCCAGCCGTACAGCATGAGGGAAGGGCTTGCCCCTGGAGATCCCCGCAGGCATCTGCCAGTGCTGTGGTAGCCGTCACAAGCATACCGCACTGATGGCAGACCCTGTTCCCACATGGGGAAATGCCACTGGGTGCTCACCGGCCCGCTCCCTATTCCTGAGAATCTCCTGCCAACGCAAGGGCCAAGCCTCTGCTTAGGCCCTGGCACCCCACAGGTGGCTCAAGGCCAACCTCAGCCCTTGCCGAAAATCATCAAGGAAGATATCGTTGCCCTCTGGTGACAAGTGTACACCATCCTTCCTGTAAAGGTGGGCAAGTTCGGCCCTTATCCTAGGGTGCGGCAAGTAAATCCCCAAGCCTTCCCCCAAGGGTTTCTTCATAGCTCTGTTGGCCTTACGGCGGGCCCGCTCGACGGCCCGTGGGTCCAAGGCCTCCCACCACACCCGGCGTTGCAGTATCTCGGACCAGAAAATAAGCACTCCCGGCCACCGGTGGCTTATTTCCCGAAGGTCATCAGTTGCCTGCAGAGACAGGGCCTTTCCCTGTATCAACCCAAGGTCATTTCCCCCGAGGTGAATGACCAGAATATGCGGGGGCGGACCAGTCCGCCCCCTAAACAAGAGTGGTAACAAACCAGGCCAACGCAGGCCCCGCCGACCCAGCCATTCAACCGTGGCCACAGCACTCAGCCCCAACTGGGATCCGATCGGTGTTCTCCTGGCTTGATGGGCAGTCCAGAACACCATGCTGTGTCCGCAAATCAGGATACTGCGCTTCCCCAGGACCGACGCCGCACCTAGGAAAGAGCAGTTAGTGTAAGCAATCAATAGTGTGGCAGAGGGCGGACATAGGAGCGAAACGCGCTCGACCGCCACCTGCCCACCCTCTGTATGGCCCGCTGGGTATACCCCATAGCAGCAGCCGTAGAGGCGGCCCCAATCCGAAAAGAATGGGTACCAAACTTAACCCCTACCAGTCCCAGCTTCCCAAGGGCCTTCTCCGTAACTGCCCCAAACTGAAAACGGGTCAAAGGTGCCCCATCCTTGTGGCGGAACAAAACCCCCTGGGCCTCCCCACGGACTCTCACATAGTCCCGCAAAGCCTGGACCGGGCACAGCTCACGGTCTGTGCAAGGCCCCAAGAGCAGGGTGGCCCCCCGCTGTTCCTGGTCCGTTTTAGACCTGCGGATCCGAATGGATACCTTGTCACCTACGAAGGAAATATCCCGTGCTAGCAAGGCCCTGTCGGAGGCATCCCTGCGGGAATGAACCACCAATTCGCTAACACGCAAGGCCCCAAAAAAGGCAACCAAAGAAGCTGCGTGGAAGAGCCTCTGCTCAAAACGCGAAGAGCAAACCTCAGCCCAGGTTGCTCCCAGCCCTTTAAGCACCGATGGGGAAATGGGCTGCCTCTGGTCCCTAGAGGGCCCAGCTTCCCTGGACCAACCCTCTAAAATCTTAAGTATCCGAAAATCCCCAGTGTCTTCGCGCAGGCCACGTGCCTTGCTGAAGAAGGCCAGAGCAGCTAGCTGGCCCCTAATAGACTTGACAGAAAGGCCACGCCCCCGCTGCGCCACGCAGAATTGAATCAGGTGCTCGGCAGGGACAGGCCAAAGCTCCTGAAGTCCTACCGTCCTCCTAAACTCAGTGAACTGCCTGATAGCCCGGTCATAAGCTTTCTGTGTGCTGGGGGCTAAGGCTAACTGGATTGCCCGGCTTGCTTCTGCCTCCCAAGCTGCCACAGCTCCATGGGCATCCGCGCCGGCCGACGATCGGCTTCTGGGGCCAGGTGCCAAAACCGTTCCATCTGTTGGCGAGACAAAGCGTCTGCCACCCCATTACTCATTCCAGGAACGTGTCTGGCCCTAAATAATATATTCAGCTGCAAGCATTTAAGGGTAAAGGCCCGCACCAGCCTCATCACCCTAGGTGATTTTGAAGACAAGGAGTTGACCACGTGCACCACCGCTAGGTTATCACACCAGAAGTGTACCGTGCTGTTAGCAAACTCCTGTCCCCAAAGCCACACTGCCACCAGCAAAGGGAAAAATTCCAAAAATGTCAAGTCCTTAGTCAGTCCCCGCTGAGCCCAATCTGCGGGCCAGCGTTCAGCACACCAATGGCCCCTGAAATAAACCCCAAATCCCAAGGATCCCGAGGCATCAGAGGTAACCTGAAGCTCTGCTTCAAGCAACAAGTCCTCTCTCCAAAACGATCACTCTGAATGGCCTTGCTCAGTTGCAACCTGTGATGAGGAGACTGCAATTTCCCCATGGCATCACAGAGGCGCCTCAAAAACGCCCTACCCGGAGCAATTGCCTTGCAGGCAAAATTCAGGTGACCCACCAACTGCTGCAGTTCCAGGAGAGTAACCTTACTCCGACCCTTAAATCCTTCTACTCTATCCTTGAGGTCCTCAACCTTATCAGCAGGGAGCCGGAAAGACTGCTGGACTGTATCCAGCTCAATGCCTAGAAAAGTTAAAACAGTGGAAGGGCCCTCAGTCTTCTCATGTGCCAAAGGAACCCCAAGTTCCTCGGCAAGCCCCACAAAGCCAGCCAATAGCCTGGCTCATTGCCCAGTACCAGCAGGCCCACAAAACAAAAAATCATCAAGGTAATGACAGGTATCAGGGCAAGCCATACGGCGCTGCAACTCCCATTCCAAAAAGGAACTGAAGCGCTCAAATGCCGCGCACGATATGGAGCAACCCATGGGGAGGGCCCTATCCATATAAAATTTTTCCTCAAACGAAAACCCAAGCAGATCAAAATCCAAGGAGTGTACCGGTAGAAGGCGAAAGGCTGACTTGATGTCACATTTCGCCAGTTCTGCACCTACACCACACCTCCGCACCACTTTGACCGCCTGGTCAAAGGATGTATAACGGACTGAACAAAGATGCTCTGGGATGGCATCATTCACCGAACCGCCCCTGGGGAAAGACAAGTGGTGTATAAGGCGGAATTCACCAGCCGCCTTTTTAGGCACCACCCCCAACGGAGAAACCCTCAAACAAGGAACAGGAGGGGCGTAGAAAGGGCTGAGGACCCGGCCCTCCGCGCACTCCTTTGCAATCTTAGCCCGTACCACACCTTCCATGCCAGCCACTGACCGAAGGTTGGCTGACATGAAAGGTTCCCTTTGGCCCCGGAAAGGAATGCGAAAACCAAACTCAAACCCGGCAAGCAGGTACTCAGCATCTCTGCGCCGGGGGTACAAACGCAACAGGTGCTTAAGGACCTTCAGCCTTACTGGGCTGGGTCCCTTTACCAGGTCCTTGCTGGTTGCTACCCCCCCCCAAAGCGCTTTCCCCCAACCCCTTGCCTGGACTTAGGGCAAGCTGAGTAGGGGTGGGGGCCACTGCAGGAAGGACACTCATGTCAGTACTTACAAGCCTTCCGATTGCACTGCCCCTTGGATGTGAAATCCCAACAGAGCAGCCGGGGTTAAACCTGCTGCCCCGCGGGAGTGCGGGAACCAGATGCCGTTTGGGAACGTTGAATGAGATGGCCACTGTCGGACCTATCCCCAGAATTAGGTTTGGCCGGGGACATGACCTGCAACCAAAGCTGCTGGTGCACCTGGTCCCACGGCAGGCCAGGATACATAGCGGCCCGCATCCTGAACTCCTCATCATACTGGAGCCAGGCCACCCCTACGAATCCAGTGTATCCCTTGTAAATAATATCTATATATTGAAAAAGAGACACAGCCCTCCAAGGCTGCGCTCTGGCGAATACCCCGGCATAAATCAAAAAGCCCGGTAACCAATTTGACCAATTCTGGTCCACCTTTCTGCGCTTAATCTTTTCTTTATCTCTCTCATCCAGATCATCCTTATCCTTCTTCTCCAGTTCCCTGAAGAGAAGGGTAAAGACATCCACATACTCCCCTTTTAATATCTTTTCTCTGGTGGCTTGAGTTAAGTGGTCACTGAGGGGTAAAGCCGTATCCCCAAATGGTAATGCTCTGTACGGCACCATTCCATAAGGCAATTGCCAACAGGGGGGGGAACCCCACTGACATCCATAGCCGTATGGCAAGCCCCCAGTCTGGGGTGCAGAGGATGTAGAAGCACCAGGTGCCTGTTGTTGGCCATAAGAAGTCCCAGCCCCACTCTGCCAGGTTGCAGGAAGCGCCGGGGGCCAAGCAGGAACAAAGTATTGTGTAACTGGTGAAGTGCAGCCAGGGGGCGCGGAGGCAGTAGACTGACCCCAGGGCCCCCAAGGCCAGGTGCATGACTGGGAAGGCTGAACAGACTTACCATCCTGCACCGCTGGCTCAACTGCTATGGCCACCTGTCCACAGTCCACAACAGACTCCTGCTCGGCTTCAGTCCCTTGTACTTCCTCAGGCGGCATGGCCACCCCCTGGCAGCTGCCAGGTTCACCACGATCAGATGCTGCTGTCTCCTCCAGAGCAGAAATACGCTTCAGGATGTCCCTCTGAAATACAGCATCAGAAACCTTTTTAGTGGGTCGACGCGCCCGAACCCCAGAGCCCCCAGGCAGAGAGCTGGCGCGTGCTTGTTCCAAAGCAGCTAGCCTGTCCAGCAGCTCCTGCCTGCTGGGTCCACCATCCTCCTCGTCCGAAGAGGACAATGGGGCAGGGGGAGGCCTCTTTGCAGGACACTTGGCAGGCTGTTTGCCCTTGGAAGGGCCACCGCCCTTTATGGGAGGCATGCTGTGGAATAACAAAATGGCCACCAAGCACCCCCACACTCAAGATGGCCACCGATAGATGAATTAAAGCTGGCCAAAGAGCACAGCACTAAACAGAGCCACCAAAAGCCCCTGAGCAAGCCAACAGACAATTAACACCCCATGCAGCCAACACCCTACACAGGGAGGATATGAAGTGGGGGGGGGATCGAAAATGTGGACAGGCCACCCAACTAGGCCCCAGCCCCGACGCTCTTGTAATGGCACAAGCCCCCAAACAGGCTCCAAGAAGGAGGGGGGGCACTCCTCCCAAAACGGCCAAGAGGCCGCACTGCCGCAGCATAAAGGCCGCGCAGCCGCGGCGTAAAAGCTGTGCTGCCGTGGCGCAGAGGCCGTGCTACCGCGGCGCAAAGGCCGCAAAGGCCGCAAAGGCCGCGCTGCCAGGCCGCGCTACGAAAGCCGTGCCCCGCCGCCGCTTGCCGCAACAATTCCCGTGCCGCCGCCAACGGCTCGATGGCAAAGTAAACAGGAAGGCAGGGAGCCCCCAAAACGGCTCACTCCGTCCCAACCACTCCCTAGCAGCCGCGGGCACGCTGCCGAGGCAGGGCCCAGCTACCACCGCCGGGAAGCTCGATGCTCCGCAGCCTGGACGAACAGCGTACAAACGCTGCCCTCGAAAGGCTGCCGCGCGAGTCCCTCGCCGCTCCTGGGTCCACCTTCCCCTTCGGAGAGAGGGAAAAAGGATCCTTCTCTCTCCGAAGCAGAAGGCGACTGCTGGCTGGGAAAGCGGAGCTGCCTGTAGGCGTTGGCTCCGCCCCCAGCCAAAAGACCCGTATGCCCGGGAAGGGAGTCTGCACCTCCCTCCAGGCAAGGCAGCAATAAACAGCACCCAGCTTAAGCAGCTTTGCTGCAGCTGGGTGTGCCGAATTCTCACTAATATTCCTTTAAGAGCTTTGGTGCACTAGAAGAATTGGGACCAGTCTGGAAATGGTTTGAAATACAGCCCAATAAAATGTCTGCACATTTTTTTCATTCATTACTTTAATATGGAAATATTCCTAGCATACAAGTCAAAAGGTGGCAGCTCCAAGTGATATCTTTGTATGTACAACTTAAGACTGTGAAAAAAATCATAAGTTTCTTTCTACTGCTTACATCATCACTAGTAATAAAGATTTTGCAGTGTGAAATTAACTGACAGTACCATGGGTGATGAATGAGACAGACTCAACTCTGGTTCAATCTTCCATAGCTGCTTTGGTTCTTTCAGTACTTCATAAGAAGTGAAAGAATGTATACGTAGTGTTCATTTTGCTCTATAAAGGAAGGCAGTAGATAAATTGAATAAAAGGAGCTTTTTATTTTTCAGGATCTGTTGTGTTACAAATACATATTAATGTAGTAATTCTCATATATATAGATATTTAATTATCATGTCAAAGTTAATCTGGGGCACAGCTGATTGACAAAATTTTTATAAATAAGGGTCTTAGGGTTTCCAACTTCCAGGCGATGGCTGGAGAGCTCCTGGAATTACAACTGATATCCAGGTGAAAGAGATCAGTTCCCCAGGAGAAAATGGCTGCTTTGGAGGGTGGTGTGTGTCTAATTATATGCCACTGAGGTTCCTCCCCTCCCCAAACCTCATCCTCCCCAGGCTCCACCACAAAATTTCCAGGAATTTACCATCTCCAGGTTGGGAATCCTATGACATTTTAAATCAAATAGTGGTGGGAAACATGGGGAGGAGTATAACACCATATTATTGGTAAGACCTTGATTTGGGAAGGTGTTTGTAGTTGATATTTTTCATGTTGTGTTTAAAACATAAGATACTTGTGAGAACATTTCCCATATGCCTCTGGAAAAAGACACAAAACCATAGTACTGGGTGAACTAAGGGACAAAATTATTAATTACAACTCTGAAATGTAACATCTTAACGTTGTAAGCTTCCCAGACCCTAATTTTAGATAAATTACTAAGGCAACCTCTTGATATTAAGCCTCAAAGTTTTACTGTCATTTGAATAACTCCAGCTCACAACTATAAGCTGTTAGTCATATTGTTCCTTGCTCTTCACTACCTTCATGCTAAAAATTGATGCAGAACAAGCTTGGTCAACATAGCCACTGAAAAGCCTGGAACATGCAGCTTTCCTATACAAAGGGCCTGCTGTCTGCTACACACAAACTTCTGTCTGACACACACACACACACACACACACAGCACACGAAGACCCCCAATTTTCCAAAAGATTGGATCCTAAGGTCCAGTTCTATGGGCCCCTGAAAAAGATGCCCCCAGCTACTCTCCGGTGTTTCCTATGGTGGGGCAAAAAGTCCAAGCTGGATCTCAAGCAGAAACACACAGGGGCAAGGTCAAAGGCACACTCCCAAATGCAAGAGGAAGTCCAACAGAATCAAACAAGAAAGAGAATAGGATCCCCCCAGAACCAAAGTAAAACAAGTGGACCAACATAAAACCAGAGAATCAGGTCAAACCAACAAATTCAACCCAAACAGAAGCAAAGAAATGTTTAATAATAAGAAACCTGGAAAAAGTGTTGCATCATTAGATAGCAATATCTATGTGTTTAAAAACATAAAGGGCACTGGTATAATCATTAGCCAATGGCTAGACAGCCTTAGCAAAATAGCTCTATAGTAACTTTGTGAAGGAATATACATGAGGTTGTCCTATTATATAGAAGATTTAATGGAACAACCTCATGTATATTTTCTAGAATTCTTTGGAGGAAGGGTGTGAAAGATAATTCCTCTAAATACATTGAGGTAAAATCCCTAAACACCTTTAGAGTTGTGTAGATAAGTAGTGAATTAGTTGATGCTAAATATGAATACTACCAAGAATATTAAGAATTGTTACATTTTGACATATAATTGAACAATAGGGATTTAATAATGTTGGAGATAGCAGAAAGATCCATATGATCAAATAGATTGTTTAGTTATTTATAGACATGAAACACCAAAACAGAAATACATGTTCCCATTTTCTTCCCTTTAGCTCCTGAATGCTTGCCGGAAGGACACCGTGTTCTACACAATGCCTATCGCAGCATCACCTTTGATTCTCTGGAATTGCAGGAATCAGCCATTCAGGATATGGTCTGTGATCATTCACTTCCACAAGGGTGGTACCGCTTCATGATTGAAAACAAACCTGCAGAAATGCCAACAAAGTGCATAGAAGTTAGTATGAAGACCCCAGTAAATGTTGCTGAATGTTTATATTAATTCTGGCTGATATATTTCTTGACAATCTTTCATGCTTCCTAATGGGGTCCCAGTCCAGTTCAGTATGTTTTGTAAGATTGTATGAATGACTTGGAGGCTGGAACTCCCCACCCCACCAATGACATAGTTTGTCACCCAGAAGATTAATCTAGTTTATTTTATGACAAGGGCTGTTAGGGCAGCTGGGAGTCTCAGGACTTCTAGCAGGACCCATAGCAACCAACCCACATGCCTTTCCTACCATCTGCCCATCCACCATGCCTGTTACACTCAAGTGTGAGTCTGGTGTTTACTCTACACAAGCCTCCAGAATGTACAACACAATGATAAGCAATCAAACCAAATGTCAAATCCAGGGCAGAGCCTGGCACTTTTACTCTACCCAGGACTTGTCAATATAATCACAAACAGACAGGGCAATAGACAAGAACAAAGCCACCAACCAGTGTAGAGCTAGGAAGCTGAAGCTTCCATCGGAGAGCGGCTAGGAAAATCTGGGGTTCAGGATTTGAAGCTAGGGAGACAGAACAGGAGATGGTTGTCTACCTCAAAAACAAGCACAAGTTAGCAGGACAGGGTGCAAAAGGGTAATTCACTGTATGCCTCCACTCCCAGAGAAAGCAGTAAACAAAGTTACTTCCACAACAAGCCCTGCTCAGCATCTTCCTTTTATCTGCCTAATTGGCTGACTCATCCCTGAAGCACAGGTGCTGCTTCTCATTGGTTTGACATTCCTGCTCCTGTAATGACTGCTTCAGGAGCTAGTGCTACTCACTGATATGCAAGTAATCAGGCGCTACTTTGTCTCTCCCAGGCTGTCAAATGCTCCCAGCGTCTCCTGCACTCAGCTGGTTCAGGGGACATTGGTGGTGTCACTTTTTTTTCTTTTTGTATAGAGAGAATACATTATTACGTTTGGTGCCATGTTTCCTTGTACTTATTCCCAGAGAAGTGTCTTTAGAACTGGAGTGTATGATTGAAGTTTTTCAGGGCTTTTATCAAGTTTGATTGATTGAACAGACCATCCCCTCCACCCACAAACTTTTCCTCACAGTGATTCCAAGTACCCTGATGGTGGGGGGACAGACTGGTGCCCGGATAGCACTGCAAAACAAAGCAAGATGCATCCCAGCAGGTTTATTCAGATGTAAGACTCTTGTTATTCAATAGGTGCTTACTTCCAGGGAAGTGTCTTTTGAATTGCAGCCTATGATCGTCTTGCTTCTGAATGTTTCCAAAGCTGATATGCAGGGAGGGGGGGGGGGTGTCTCCCCTTGCACAGACCTGATTGGCAGTGGGGGGAGGTGCACCTGCTCATTTCTCCTTCCTATACGGTCTCCCTCCCCTTGGGATCTGATTGATGAAATGCTGTTAAGGGAAACAAGAATGCTGCCCTTAGAGGCAAGCTCAGTGCAAAGATATGTACTGAAATGAAACACACAGACTTTTTGGTGGGAGGGTCGTATTTTAATTTAGTTTCCTAGTGCTGTTTCAGCATTCCAGAAGTTTCTTTAACAAGCCAAAACAATGAGTTGTGTGTGTAATTTCATCTCATTTTTTCTGTTACGCACACTCCTAATCCCAATGTCTAATTTGGCCTTTGACCATATTAATTTCCAATCTGGGGTGAATGTTTATCTAGGCTCAGAACCTCATGGGCAGATGATCTGTACGTTAAAGTTTACATAGTGGCAATGATCATTTTTAGTGCATGGTGGAAACACTAGATAGACCCTCAGGTGCTAGATTTGGATCCCCGCACAGTGCCCCTTCATAACATGCTGTGCTCATTTAGGAAAAAAGTGTGCATTGTGTTCATATCCAGTGGAAGGGTTATATATATTGGATTTAGATATTCATTATTAAGCAAGTCACGTAAGAGCAAACAATTTAAGTTGAACCAAATACATGTAGAAGAGCAAATAACAATTTCATTTGGATTAATCAGCTCATTCCTGATGTGAAATCTACTGTGATTTTGCAGGCTGTGCAGCCTCCATGTCACAAACATTTTCTGATCATCTGTTGTCCGAATGGAAAAAAAAATACTAAATTACTTGTAGGGGAATACACATTTCTGATTTGTTGAATAATTGACATGTGGTCATGACTGATGACAGCAAACTTTGATTTGAGAACTGATTACTTTGATGTCAAGAATAAAGTACATGATTCTTAAAGAAGCAATGAACAAAGAACATTAGGTACTAAACATAACTGCCAACAACCAAACCCCAAAGAACCTGTGCCATCATTTAAACATAAGCATCTATCTCTTATTCTCCTACTTATTTTTAATAGCATAATTTCTATGCAAACCCCAAATGGTAAATCCCCTGACTTGATTTTTTTTCATGGAACTGCCTAGTGCCTGGGAATGTTCAATCTGTCAAATGACTTGAATATCTAATTCCTGAGTAAATGGAAGGAGACATCCCAGGATACAGAAGTAATACCTGTGTGTTCTCTGTGGACTTGAAATGGGCAGCCCATCCCCTATATATATGGTGCTGTATGGATTAATTATGAAATGTTGGTAAAGTATGTTTTATGATGAAAGGCGACAAAAATCTGGTAGGTAGTGAATATTTAGATTCCCACAGAAATCATTGGGGCAGGACCCTTAAGGGAACGTTCAGTAGTTGGCAGGTTCAGATCAGCTTCTAACTGCATTACTACTAGAAAACACTTTCTTTAAAATGGTATATTATCTCCATTGACTCTATAGTGAATAAAGATTTTTGATAATTGCAGCCATTCCACTGTCTTCTTCACTTTTAAGAGCTCAACATCAAACCAAGAGTCTGAAATAAGACATTTATTTTCAAGATGAATTTCATCATGTCCATAACAGACCTTTTCTCAGTACAAGCTTGGTCTCTTGCACTAGGGAGCAACATCTTTCCTCCCACCCATATCTTCAAGGATCTCAGAGAATCAGAACAAGAATGATGGGAAAGCATTTACATCATCAAGCTGAACACTCTTCCAATAACTTGGGTGACAGAACTAAACTACCCATGGAAATCAATGGGTCATAAAAGTACTTAACAAGGCTGGAACTTCTTGCTGTTTTTTACTAGTTAAGCTACCTGTTTCTTGATAAACCAGGCAGATGACAAAAATCTAGGAACAATCCAACCAAAGTTAAACTGATGTATATGCTCTTATTCTTCCATTGAAATGAAACAATTTGATATAGTACATACCTTTGGCTGAGGACTTAGCTAAAGGTGACCAGATATTTTGCAAGCTAGATGCTGGGAAATCAGTTCCCAGACATGCATTGGCCCAATTTGTGATTTGGACTATGGCACATGGGGAGCAGGGGCTATGCCTCTCTACATTCCATTTTACTGGCCTGAAGGTACCTCAGAGGTTGCTGTTTGATGCTTTGGGAAAGCCTAGGTGTATCTCTTGAGTACAAATATTGGTCCCAGAGAAATTTTAAATTGGGATTACCCCCCTGTTCCCACATGCTGTGGTTCTGATCTGTAATGGCTTCCATGAACCTGAGAATTCAGTGTCCAGCATCAAACTCACAACACGTCTGATCATATGGGGGATTGGGGGGGGGAGATAATTAGGCCCCGAATCATGCCCCAATTTATGGAGTTTCTGTGGGATGTGCCCATTCACTTCAGTGGACCTAGAAGGGTGTAATAGCTGTTGCATCTTCCTCTGTTCTTCTTCCCATTTTTTTCCTACAAAGTACAAATGTGTGACACTGATGATCCAGTTCTTGAGCTGTGATGCCTACAAGATGTCTGTAGCTTGTCATTTAGTTCAAAGCATGTAGCTTGAATCTTCTGCTTGACTTATACGCAGAAATGTTAGTATGATGCACTGTATTCAAAGGTATGTAGAAGGGAAGGATTCTGCAATTTAATCTCTGGAATCTTGGGAGAAAAGGACTGATATGTGGGAGATCCTATCATGATGTGGGTCTCATGGCTCCCTCATTTCTTCTGCTAAACTCCTACAAATTTATGAATTCAATAAAATTAATCACATTCCATTGGAACAAAAAAATGGCCTCCGGCACTTTTGCATTTCGGACAAAGACAATAACAACAAATTAAATTTACTTTGCCAAATACTAGCTATTAATTTATCCATCACACCATTTTTTTTTCTGATACTCAGTCAGCTTTCTCATCTTCCTGTATCTTTTTAGCCTTGGGGCTGCCAGGTAAAATTCAGCTGACAGAACTACAGTGAAGCAAGCATAAGTTATTCAGTGACCTCAGCTCTCACCTTGCTGTCATGCACAAGATCTATTTTTTGTATGTGCTACAAAAGAGCTGCTGCTGCTTATGAAATCCAGCCGAGTTGCACCAATGAAAAATGACTTCTAAAAAAATAATAATTTTTCAAAACCTGACATAATGCTCAAATTCACTGGCTTCACTGTAGCGGGGCACTATTTCAACTGGCTCTTACACTAAGGCAGAACTGAGCAATTTGGAAGTGCTCACCTACTCAAAGAGGGTAACTGTTAAACTATAAAAAACAACACTTGACAGGCCAATTTAAAAAAACTACAAATAAGCCAGATCCTCTTACAGTTATTTTCAGGTGTATATTTTGATGATGAGAGCTTATAATGATACTGTTTTGTGCGGCTAGCTCATCTCATTTCTTCTTTTGTTTATCCATTCACAAGTCACCTCATCTGGGACTGTGAATCCAGCTATCTGAAAAAAATGCTGTGTAAATGCCTCATAGAAGCAATTTCTTCTCAGGAGCATATGCAACATGCTGCTTGCCTTCCAGAGAGTAGCTATTTAAGTAGACATTTTTGTTGGAAACATACATGAATTCTCTGGCCCATATTTAGATCTTAAAGAAGAACCATGTAAATTTGAAGACATGGGAAACTGATGAGTAGTGATGATTAAACAAGAAGAAGAAATTGGGCAGCATGCCAGTGTCAAGGAGTTATGGTGCAAGAGTTGCTAAGCCACAGTGCCAATGTGGACACTGTTGTTAAATACAATAGGGCAATGAAATACTTACCACATGGGGTTCTTTGTTTGAAGCACAGGACAAAGTGTTACACTATCAAAACAATTTTCCTAGGAATAAGCCTCATGGAATAGCCTCTGAGTAGGACTCTAAGCAAACCTGCTTTGGATGACATTGCATATGGAAGTAGTTGCATGGGCACCCAAAAAAGATGTGAGTTTCCCCAAAGCGGGAAAACAATTTGGGTGTTTAAGCCACTTTGGTAAGCTCCATAAAGATTTGGGAATCACCGAAACTCAAAGCAGCACTTTTTACCATTTGCAAATGGGAAGAAAAGTATTGCTTTCAAGCTTCCCACCCCGCTGCCTTTTTTACCCAATGGAAGGGGGGAGGAAGGAACCCCCTCCTTCACCCTCCCATCCAGTGGAAAAAGTGGCGAGGTGGTAAGCCAGTTGAAAGCAACACTTTTTTTGCCACTTGCTAGCAGCAAGAAGTGAGTCACTACAATCCCCTTCTCCCCCGTCCTATCAGGTAAAAAAGACCAGGAAGCTTGAGAGCAAGCAGCAAAGTTCTGTGGCTGCTGCTGATTTACTCGAGCTTCCCAAAGCAATATGAATTGCTTTGGAAAGCTTTGCTTCAGTATTTCCAAATCAGTTCAGCAATGCTGGGGCCAATTTTGAAATACCAAATCTTTCTGAGTCAGGCCTGATTCGGGTTAAAAACCTGAATCAGAAGCCCAAAGCATACATCCCTAGTTGCATCAGTTGCATACTGGAGGACAACATTTTGCCTTGTGCCCGTGCTTGTAAAAAAGGGAGGCAGAACCACTCACAGCAGCACACATGGTTTCTGAAGAACCAGAGCAAGCTAACCTTTGTAGTAACAAAGTACTTAATTAGAAAATTGATGTCATGGAGCAATGATTAAAATTTGAAGGACTAAAGTGCTCTACAAGGGTTGGGCGGAGTGAAGCCGTTTTAGGGAGCTCTTGGTAAGCTTATAACGGCCATTTGATATCACTATAAAGAGTTGCACATTGTCTAAGTAAAGTTCTTCCTACGACATTTCTCCCATCTACATCCTTTATAACATTTGCAGCATCAACTATATACTGGAAGAGGACTTTTAAAAGACACGTGAGACTGAGCAGTATGACTCAGTTCCACTTCTCCTTGGACTATGTCTTTAGCTTTTCTAGCCATTTGTTTGCACTCCTGAAGCTAAAGTCTGAGATACTATTGGGATACCCAATAGCTTCCTAGAGGATGAAAAAAGATTAATGTTTTAGTGATATCCCATTCTCTCAACAAAAAAATAAATGCTAACCATTCTTGTTTATTTACAGTGATGGTCAACAAGCAAAAGGCATAGAATTTAAACAAAGGGGCATTTGCCCCCCTCCCCAGTCGGAATGAAGAGGCAGACACAAGTGTTGGGATTAAAGGGCCACTTTATTAATTTATAACAACATATTTGTCAACATGGCAAGGGCCTAACTAGCGGTACAGGTCAGGCCCTGGGGTCACTCCTGGACCTCTGCCTTGACCTATATGGGCGACCTCCGACAGCCCTGGGTGCGAGCCATCCATGGTATGGCTGGGGCTTGGCCGGCTTGGCTAAGTGGTTCACCTCCTTAAAGCTCCCCCACCTGGCCGTACAGCTGCAGGGCGGGGGGGGGGAACCGGCTTGTTCAGGAGTTCCCCACCAGGGCATCTGACCTCGCAATTGGGCTGTACAGCAGCCATCCGCTCCTGATAGACCCTGCTCCCCACCAATGGGGATATGCCAAAGGTGGTCACCGGCCCACTCAGTTTCCCCAACTCTTAACCTGCCAACGCTAAGACCAAACCTCTGCTTAGGCCTTCACATCCCACAGGTGGCATAAAGCCGTCAAGCCCTTGCTGCATCTCCTCCAAATGTTGATACTTCCATCCCCTCAGTATAGGTCAGCAATGCGGCCCAACTTTGCAGATGGTGGGGGAGACAATCTCCATTTCACAAAACTATAAGTGGAGTCTAGGGCTTCCGCTTGGCCCATCAACCAATTCCAATCTCCTCACACAACATGTGAGAGCCTAGGAAAAACGCAAACTGGGGCCCAAGCTTCATGCACACACCCGGTGGGGAAACCTTGGGCCCAGCAACTACCATGTCCCGCCGAACAGGCAAGTAAACATGTGCACCCAGGCATGCATGCCACGGGCCCAAAACAAAATTACTCCAAGCCTCTTGCACACTCCCGGCGGAGAGGCCTTGGATCTCAGAGCACCCATGGCCCAGGCCGTGGGCCCAATACAAAACAATCTCTGAGTTTCTTGTGCACACCCAGCGAGGAAGCCTTGGAATGTACGAACCCTTGTCCTGAAACCACAGCAAGAACACAGGCTCCAAACCTGCAATGAAACAAAACAATCCGCCAGTCCAGCTCTCCAGCTGCCCCTAGGAAAAAAAACAACAACAAGTAGGCAACTGAACTGAAACCACACCGGCCCCTCATAGTGCAGAAGGCCCATTACGCATCGGCTGCTGAGAAAATCCAGCATCATCAGGCCCATGCCTCTTTCCTTGCCCTGTCCGTTGGCACATCGTAAAGGCATGAGGACCCACGTAAACAGGGCAGGCATGCCGGAACTTATTACAAGGTTCCCTAGAGCAAACCCCCTGGGATGCAAACTCCAAGCAGAGCACGTGTGCCAGGGTGTCCTGATCCCCAGAAGGGCATATACCAGCCAGTGTGGACGACCGCTGGACCAGGTGACCGCTATCAGATCAGTCACCTGCATTGGGCTTGGCTGGGGACTTCAGTTGAACCCAAAGATGTGGATGCACTTGGTCCCAAGACAGGGAAGGATTAAGCGCAGCCCGCATGCAGAACACTTCATTGTATTGCAGCCAAGCTGCATCGGCAAAGTCTGTATACCCCCTGTATATGATGTCCATATACTGAAACAGGAGTGCTGCCCTCCAAGGATGGGTGCGGGGTATGACCCCAGCAAAGATAAGAAACCCAGGCAACCAATTGGCCCAAGTCCTATCCACTAGGGGTGTGCAAGGAAAAAACTTTCGGCTTTCTTGTTTCGGGATTACCCGAAACAAGATTCTCTACCGTTAAAGCCGAAAGCCGAAACAAGAATCTCTTTCGGGATTCGGGATTCGGGATTCTTTCGGCATTCTTTCGGCATTCTTTCGGGTTTTTTTTTTTGGGAAAATGCCTCCGTCTTTCAGGACGCCTGGAGGAGGCATTTTCCCACCTAATAAGCCCAAAATTGGTGGGGACCTTCCTCTAACCCTTCTCTAACAACCACCCAAGTTTCAGACCGATTGGACTTTGGGGGGCCATGTTATGGCACCCCAAAGCAGGTCCCCCCATCCTCCCCATAAGAAAGCAAAGGAGCAGCATATTGTTAGCATGCTGCTGCTAATCTTTCTTCATTATTTCCTATGGGGAAAAAATGAAGAGGCAGGCTTCCTTTGCCAGGGGTGGCATTTTGCATGCAAAATGCCCCCCTACCCTCAGGGACCCTTCTCCCACCCCTCCTCCCACCCCCCACCAAGGCTCAGCCTGCTCCCACTTGGGGGGGCCATTTCATGGCCTCCCCAAGTAGGTGCTCTAATCTCTACCACTGACAGCTGGGGGAGGCTTGTGTTGCCAGGGGTGGCATTTTGCATGCAAAATGCCCCCCAGCCCTCAGGGGCCCTTCTCCCACCCTTCCTCCCACCCCCCACCAAGGCTCAGCCTGCTCCCACTTGGGGGGCCATTTCATGGCCTCCCCAAGTAGGTCCCCTCAGCCCCCAAAGTCCACCCCTCACAGCCCCACACAAACCCAATTCCCCCCCAGCTGCCACACACAGACCCAAATCCCCCCAGTAGCCCCTCACAGACCCAAATCAACCCCCACCTGCCCCACACCCACCATAACCCCAGGAACAGGCTGGCCTGCCCTCCCCTTTTGGGAACCCCTAAACTCTCTTTCCCAGGGCAGTTCTGCACAGACAAGGGGTGCCACAATGGTGGCAGTGCCAAATCGTCCCTGGGAAAGAGCACCTGCCCTGGCACACAGACAACCACCCCCCTGACCCCCCCACCACCTGCAGAGAAGGCTGGCCAGCCTGCCCCATTGTTCCCTATGCTGGGAACCAACCTCCCATCAAAGAAGGGAACACAGACACACAATCATTAAGTTTAAAAAACCTTTATTTTCTCATTTTCAAATTACAAGTGGTCAACAAATCACAACATATTACACTTATTGTCCCTCACAGCACAACACAACACAATTAACTACACATCAGAGAATCTTAAAAACAATTTTTCTTTTGAAATGGACAAACAGTAAAGTTTTGAACATTACAACAGGTTACATAGTAAGCGGGCACAACAGGGCATGGAAACAGAAGCCCACACTAGATGATCATAATAACTACCAGCCTAATACAACTCTCCCTCCATAACATGACTTAATGGGGGGGAACCACTGCAACAAAATCCCCCCCCAACCCTCTGGGGCCCTTCTCCCACCCTTCCTCCCACCCCCCCCACCAAGGCTCAGCCTGCTCCCACTTGGGGGGGGGGCATTTCATGGCCTCCCCAAGTAGGTGCTCTGCTCTCATCTCTACCACTGACAGCTGGGGGAGGCTTGTCTTGCCAGGGGTGGCATTTTGCATGCCAAATGCCACCCTTACCCTCAGGGGCCCTTCTCCCACCCTTCCCACCCCCCCCCCCCACCACATGCATTCCTTGACAATCAAGAAATCTGGAGTTAAATATAATGTTCATGTAAGTCCCTCAAAGACAGAAGCAATATGGAGGTAATGACCCATTTGATTTCCACAACCTCAGACACAATTAGGGATCCGTTTCCCCTTGGTGGGGGATCCCCCACTCTCACCTATCACCCCGAAGGGGGAAAGTCAGGGAATGAGCCTTCAAGGTACGCTCCAGGGGCTGCTGCCGTGATGTCACTGATGTCATCTGGCTGCCCTGAGAGTATTCCTGTGCTTTGCAGTGGGCTGATTTGGGCCCTACAGGCCAAAGCAGGATCCCTTGTGGCCCAAATCTGCCTGCTGTGAATTGTGCTTGCTCCCCAGCCTTGTGTGATGATCACATCACTTCCTAGAACAGACATCATCATGCCAGAGCATTGCCATGAAATGATCATGCGTGTGTGAACAGACCCTAAGTATCCTGTAGGCTTCAGTGATGGTATAGTAATGTTTTCGCTCACATTATAGAGAGAGAGAGAGACAGAGAAGGGGGGGAGGCACTGAACCTAGATTATTTCTTCTATTTTACTGTCCCCTTCCAAAGCCAGGGTGGCATTGGCACAATGCCCCCCTCCCCCCGGCCAGAGCCTTAGTAACAGTATGCATTGACAGGCCCATGCATCATAGTCCTTTTTGAGACCCAGCCAAGTTGTGTGCCTTTTGGAGAAAAATGTTCAAGTTGCTGGTGGGGGTATGAACAATTTTTAGATATCCACTGTAGTGCAATGGCTAGAGAGTTGGTCTAGAATCTGGCAGACTCTGATTCTGTGCCTTGTAGGCTTGATGGATGTTCTTGGCTCAGCCTAAGTAAACAATTGTGTTGTGTTTTCCAGAGGCAGTCTAGGTGATTTTGGGGCCCTGGACAAATGTTCTGGACGGGGCCCCAGAACCAGTGCCGCCCCACCACTGGCTCCTTGCCAAGGCCAAGCAATTTGGTCACCTAGGCCCCAGATAGAGTGGGCAGGAGTGCGTTGTTTCCTTCCTCCCCCCCCCTCCACCCCCTCATACAACTAAGAAGGCCATCGGTGGATGTAGTCACTCCAATGTGAGGCATGGAGCAGCTGTCTATTGTTAGCCTGGTTGTGATGAGGGTGAAACAAATCAAGGGAGAACAGCAATGTGTAAACCACTCTAGGTTCCCATGGGGGAGAAAACCGGGGCATAAGATAAACCTTTAATTTGGTGGGGAGGGGGTATATACATTTTATGTGTATGTGTCTGTATGTTTTATGCATTCAAATCACTTGTGGTGTACTTTAGAATTATATTGAGCTCCACAATATCCCAAAAACCTTGTCCATGTATTGCAAACCGAAGTCAATCTACCACATCTAGGGTATTCTTCTTTTCCCTACTGCCTTCAATTTTTCTTAGCATTATTGTCTTTTCTAGTGAACCTTGTCTTCTCATGATGTGACATAAGCACTATCATCAATTGATATCTTCAAGGGAGAAAGCAGGCCTGATTTGGTCTGGATGCCACTTACATGTCTTTTTCGGAGTCCATGGTACATGTAAATTAAAACTTTCTTCCCACTTCACAGTATGAATGCGTTTTCTTCCTATGAGCTTTGTCTAAATTTTACTGTACTGATACTGCTCATTTGGCCAAAAGGCCTGCCCTTGAGCAATGCCACATTAAATACTTCATAATAAAAATATGTTTTTAGAACCATTTAAAAGTGTCTTTAAGTGCCATACGCTGATTTAAAAAAACATAAGCTAAATGTTTGGGAACACAACCAGATATGTGAATGACTGAAATGCAGCCCAATCCCACTGCTACTTAAAATCCATTTTTGATGGAGGTCTGGATTGTCTTACAGTGGTGTAATTGGGCTTGGAATCAGGAACCTGGAAGTGTTCCATGGGGGCTACAACTTTCATGCCAAGGCTAAGAGGGTGGGAACGGGATCTCTCTGGGGTGGCAAACTCTGGCCTTGGAAGTTACTGGCAATTTGGGGGTGGGACTTGTGGAAAGGAAAATCTGAGTAGGGATCTCCCCCAGAATCCATGGTCCGCATTTGCCCTCTAAAGAGATTGCCCTTGGAAGCAGCCAGTTTCTCTGTAGGGAACTACTCTCTCTAACCTGAACTCAAGCCCAACCAGGAGTTTGGCAGCCCTAGGAAAATTTCTGAAAAAGATGGCAAAGGAGGGCCAGCAACTGATAGAGGCATGGAAGCCCACACCAGGACAGTAGCAGGGGCCTACTTGGGCACAAAGGACGACCAGTGCTCTCATCCCCCATAGTCCACTCCTTACAGCCCCACACAAACCCAGTTCCCCCACCCCAGCTGCCACACACAGACCCAAATCCTCCACTCAGCCCCTCTCAGAACCAAAACCACCCTCAGCTGCCCCACACCGAGTACCCCAGGAACAGGCTGGCCAGCCTGCCCCATTGTTCCCTATGCTGGGAACCAACCTCCCATCAAAGAAGAGAACACAGACACACAATCATTAAGTTTAAAAAACCTTTATTTTCTCATTTTCAAATTACAAGTGGTCAACAAATCACAACATATTACACTTATTGTCCCTCACAGCACAACACAACACAATTAACTACACATCAGAGAATCTTAAAAACAATTTTTCTTTTGAAATGGACAAACAGTAAAGTTTTGAACATTACAACAGGTTACATAGTGAGCGGGCACAACAGGGCATGGAAACAGAAGATGATCATAACTACCAGCCTAATACAACTCTCCCTCCATAAAACGACTTAATGGGGGGGAACCACTGCAACAGGGTCCAGCAGAACCTATGTCATTTCCTGTGGCTGTGCTTTCAGTTCAGACACAAAAAGCTGAACTGGGCACTTCCAAGGCACTGGACAATGGTATTTCTGGAGCAGTTCTGCAGAGGTCTCCCCCCACCCCCACACCAGCCTCAGAATTTACCTGGGAACATCTGCGAGAGATCATCATTGGCCGGTGCCCATCCACCACTCTTCCCGCATCCCCCAACCATGCAAACCCAACATTAACATCAACAATTTTTTTTTGGTTTTTTTTTTTTTTAAACATTAACATTCAATCAACTTTTAAAAAACATAATCACAACATTTTTGGGGGGTTTTTTTCTTTTTTTTACATGAACATTCAATCAACTTTTAAAAAACATAATCACAACATTTTTTTGGGTTTTTTTCTTTTTTTTACATGAACATTCTATCAACTTTTAAAAAACAGTACAACAATTCTTCTTCAATTTTTTTTTACAAGGATTTCATCTGATAAAAACACCTAAGCAATCCCTATCTAACCTGTTTCTCCCTCCAGTAGCAATCCATGTTTCTGGGGCATTATTTTTCATAATAAATTTGGTCCCACAGGGTCTGTCTCAGTGATGGGAGATGTTTTGAATACCCTGGGGGGGGGGCCTTTCAAATTGCTGGGTGTTTTCCCTTTGCCACTGGTTCCTAACCACCCTCCCTCTACTGGCCGGTTTTAACTGTATATACAGGGTTTTATACAGGGGAGAGCGCGATTCCAAAGGATTGGACTCACAGAGGATGCAGGCCACAAGTTGGGCTCACCTCAGTCACTCTGGAAGTCCAGTCCTGAGAAATCGAAGAGGCGAGAGTTGACCTTCAGGAAGGTCAACTGCTCGACTCTCCATGGGAGAAGGCGAGTGCGATGTGGGCCGACAATGTCGCCCGCATGTGAAAAGACGCGCTCGCTCTCCACGCTCGTCGGAGGGCATGAGAGCAGCCGCTGCGCCTCGAGGGAGAGGTCCGGCCAGACCGACTCCTTCCTGGCCCAGTAGCTGAGCGGATCGGTGGAGAGCGACTCGCAGGGCTCCGCGAGGTAGTCCCTGACCATCGCCTCCGCCGGATCCTCTCTCACGGTCCTCACGACCCCAGAGGGGACGAGGGCCCACCGGAGCATCTCCATCTCCATCGGCACTCCGGTGGTGGCCTCGGGGGGGGCCTGCGCAGAGGGGGCGTCAGAGGGACCCACACGGCAGGGCCCCTCTTGCGTCCCCCCTGTCGACAGGCGTCCCCTCTTGGCCTGCCTGCGCCTCACCCAAGAGCAGAGCCCGTCTCTGGCTTGGGTGAGGTTCCCGTCCCGCTCGGCGAAAGTGCCCTTTATGCGCGGGTCACACATGGTCGCCAACATGTATGACTCTTCCTTAGTGAGAGGAGTTAGCCTGGCAGCTATGCCCTGCTGCAGCCTTCTCACTAATGCGCGCACCGCTGGAACAAGGTCAGCACGGGGCGCGACCCGGTCTGCAAGGGTGGCCAGATTCCTCTGGAGCGTATGCACCAGGGGAATGACCAGACCGAGGGTCGCCGTGTCTGACGAGACCGCCACAGTGAAGTCCTTGAAGGGCTTCAGGACCTCCACTGTCTGGGTGATGGTGAGCCAATCCTCCCGGCTGAACTCACCCACCTGACTCGCACCACGGTTCTCGGAGAGCCACGCGTGGAGTGCGGCCTTCTGCTCCACCAAGCGCTCAAGCATGGCGCAGGTGGAGTTCCAGCGAGTGCTGACGTCAGTGATCAGAGCGTGCTCTGGCACACCTGTCCTGACCTGTGTCTGGCGCAGTTCGTGCGTGGCCTTCACGCTGCGCGAGAAGTGACCCGTGAGCCTCCGACATTTCTGGACAAGTAACTGGAGTTCATGGGTCCGGGTATCCACGGGTTCCTTCGAGGAGCCCAACCCCAGCGCATCTCTCACCACTAGGTGAAGCTTGTGAGCGGCACAGTAGACGCTCTCTCGGCTCACTAGATGCGCTGCTGCCCTCATGTTCTTGCCACCGTCCGTCACCATGCATCCCACGGTGGCGGGTCCCTGGCCTATCCACTCATCCAACTGTCTCCTTAAGGTGGCAGCGATGTTCTCCGCCGTGTGGGACACGTCGAGCACCTCGGCGTGAAGCAAGGCCTTGCAGTAGCCGGCCTGGCGGTCTCGCATCCTTCCCTGTCTAGCTGTGCTAGGCACCTCCCCCCGGCCCCCACCCAGAACCGACTCGGGTTCCCACCAGTGAGCAGTAAGCGAGAGGTACGCTTGCTGCACACTTGGGCAGGTCCAGATGTCCGATGTGAAGTGCACAGTTCTCCCGGCAACCCGGGACAGCTGTGCCTTCACATGATCCCTGGCAGCCCTGTAAAACGAGGGCACCACCGATCTGCTCAACGACGTGCGAGCAGGGACGGCGTACCAGGGAAAGCAATCTTGGAGCAGCCCTGAGAAGCCGAAGTCTTCAACTATGGAATACGGTTGCCCATCCACTGCTATCATGTTGACGATGTGGCGCGTGATGCGCCTGCTCGCCCTCCGGATCCCCTCTCTGGGCACACTAGCGCCCTGCATACCAAGCATCTCCGGGAGAGAGGCTTGGCGTCCCTTTCCTGCAGGTACCCTTAGGGGGAGAGCACCAGAGGAGCCTGCCTCCTTCTGGCTAGCTGGCGGCCGTGCGGCGCCACTCGAACCCTCCTCCCGAAGAAGCACCGCCTGGTGGTGCCTCTTCATATGGTACCTCATCCCAGACGTGGAGAGATGCCACACATCTTTGCCACGGCTGACGCGCTGCCTACAATGCAGGCACAGGGCTGCTCGGGGATCCTCCGCTGTCTGGAAGTGCTTCCAGATTTCGGAGGAAAAGGGCAACCCACGCTTCCCAGGAGAAGCACTTTCCGGATCACCCTGAGGCACCTCCTGTGAGGTGCTCTGGCCGGACACACCGTGTCCCACTCTCGGCCGGGCAGGTGGGGATGGACGAGGCTGAAGGGGCAGAGATGTGGGCTCTTCCACCACAGTCTCTGCCTCTTCCTCCCGCATCCTCTCCTCCTGCACAGCCGCGAGAGGCCTGCTGCTGGCCTCAGAGGAAACTGGGGTGGACCGCCCCAGGGGGGGTCTCACGGGCAGTTCCTCCAACATCCTCCGGGTTCCTGGGGTGAGCGGGAGCGCAGGGAAAGTCATGTGCTCCGCGCCCATCCCAGGAGACACCACATGCTGCCCCTCCTCCAGCAGCTGGCTCGCAACCACTGGAGGAGGAGGAGCCTCAGCAGCAGGCCCCCGCCCAGTGCCAGCCCCTGCCTCACGCACCCGGGTTGGGGGTGGCCCTCCAGCAGCTGCCTCAGGAAAGAGAGTCTTGCGAACCCTCTTCCTGTCACCAGAAGCCAGGCTGGTGAACGGCAGCAGCGCAGGGGAGGGCCTCCTCCGCTCAGATGGGGGGGCTGCCGCAGCAGTCCCCCTCCCCCTCCCCTCCTCCCCTCTAGATTTCTCCCTAGCCTTTCCCCCGGGGCCCCTCTCTGCTTTCCTCTCTGACATACTTTCCCCTCCCAAATTCAACCCTAACTAATCAGAAAAGATTTGGAAAACAAAGGTCAACTTTGTTTTCAAGACCTAACTAACCTGCTCTAAATCTGTGCTTCTAGTGGCTCTGTGACTTGGAGATGAACAATCAAGTGCCTTTTTAAGCAACCCTATTTATGTCAGGGAACCTGAGCCTGCCAATCAGCTGAATTCCTCTGGAATTGAGCTGGCCCTAAACCCCAATAACAGGTGACAAAGCCTTAAACACTCACACACTAGTATGCCCGGGCCGGCCTGGCACCACCACGGGTGCCAGAGATGGGCAGTGGAACCCTAGTTATGGGGGCACTAATGGGAAGCCTATTGACAGCTATTACAAATTTTTTTTTATATATATATATATATATATATATATATATATAGAATTCAAACCTAACACTCACTCACTAATGCTTTCCCTGCTGAGTCCCTATTTAGTTTTTTAAAAAAAACTAGGCTCGGTTTCCCTAATAATTATGTTGAGGGCAATTATCCACTGATCACCTACCAACTGGCCTACCTACCTAAGAGACACTATTTAGCGGGACCAATGTATCTGTGGTATGTCGGTGTGGGGTGTGGATGTGGTGTTTTGAAGATGAGCCTCCCCCCTCCCAAGCTAGCAAGAACCCACCCCCAAGCCCACCCAAATGTGAACCCGGACTCGCTCACACTAACACCAGTCCTGCAGTCCAGCGATGTTCAGGCGGTCTTGCAGCTGGTCCTCCTCTCCTCCACGATGCTGTCAAGAAAATTGGATATGTTAACAGAGTCAACACCACACGCCGCACACGCAACCCCCAAAATTCAAGGCCCCGTTGCACAAGCCAAGTCAGCCCCCCCCCTGAAAGGCTAGGGCCAACCAGCAGCAAAACAAAACACATCCACCCAGCAGAGCTTCTGGCCTTTGCAGGCCAAAAGCTGGCACACTCATTTTTTAGTCCTGTGAAACAGTAGTTCAAGCCCACCCCACACTCAAACTTGAAAAATGAAACATGAAAGAAAGCAGGCACTGCAATCAATGCTGGCCCCCCCTAACCCCCAAACAATATCCTCTTGCCCAACCAGAAAATGCCCCCCCAGCCCAAGCCATAAAGACAGAGCCAAAGCATATGCTCGCAGGTAGGCACAGCAGCAGACATAAGCTCAAAAAACAAATTTTATAACAACCCTACCAGTCCACCACTGCAGATGTCCAGCAATGTTGATCCTCCACGCAGAGATCTGCAGGCCGATGTCCACCAAGTGCAGTCCAGTCCAGAAGAGGTCCACCAACGATAAACAACCTGAATGTGAAGCAAAACAGTGAGTGCCAGGCCAGCAAACGGGAAGGGTTACCAAAGCCGGAGCAGCAGGCCTGTGTGTGGGCCGAAGGCTGGCACAGTTGATCAGGACGGAGCCTGTTGGGAATCCTTGCAAGCAGGGGACCAGACACAGAAAAACAAGCCACACCATTCCAGATTGTGAAGCACAACTGTGAGTGCCAGGCCAGCAACCAAAAAGGGTTACCTTGGCCAAAGCAGCATACCTGTGTGTGGCCCACAGGCTGGCACAGTTGATCAGGACGGAGCCTGTTGGGAATCCTTGCAAGCAGGGGACCAGACACAGAAAAACAAGCCACACCATTCCAGATTGTGAAGCACAACTGTGAGAGCCAGCCAGAAGAAAGGCTTCTGGCCTGTGTAGGCCCAAAGCTGGCACACTCTTGTTTTAATCTTAAAACAGTAGATCAAGCTTAAAGAAGGCAAGCACAACAACCAATGCTGAACCCCCCCCCCCACCATCAAACATTGTCTGCCCAACCTGTCCCCCAGGCCATACCTGTGTGTGGGCCGCAGGCTGGCACAGTTGATCAGGACGGAGCCTGTTGGGAATCCTTGCAAGCAGGGGACCAGACACAGAAAAACAAGCCACACCATTCCAGATTGTGGAGCACAACTGTGAGTGCCAGGCCAGCAACCAAAAAGGGTTACCTTGGCCAAAGCAGCATACCTGTGTGTGGCCCACAGGCTGGCACAGTTGATCAGGACGGAGCCTGTTGGGAATCCTTGCAAGCAGGGGACCAGACACAGAAAAACAAGCCACACCATTCCAGATTGTGAAGCACAACTGTGAGAGCCAGCCAGAAGAAAGGCTTCTGGCCTGTGTAGGCCCAAAGCTGGCACACTCTTGTTTTAAGCTTAAAACAATAGATCAAGCTTAAAGAAGGCAAGCACAACAACCAATGCTGAAACCCCCCCCCCCCCCACCATCAAACATTGTCTGCCCAACCTGTCCCCCAGGCCATGCCAAGAATAAACTGCAACACCTTTTTGCAGAGGCAGGCCACAGCAGCACATTGCCCAGCATCAAAAAAATTTACAAAAATTTAAAAAAGGCATACCAGGTGTCCTCTCAGGATGTCCAGCACAGTTGATCCTCCAGGCAGATGTCCTCCAGGCTCCAGGTGCAGTCTCTCTTCTTCTCCTCTCTCGGTCACAGCTCAGCAGCAGCAGCAACAGAAGTGTTCCAGACAGTCTTGCTCCAAATTTAAATCCCCTGCTGCAGCCTCAGCCAAAGATTTAAATCTATTGGCTGGCATGAGAATGCAGCAGTGGGATTGGTGACTCCTAAAGTCCCCCCTCCCCTGCCTTTCCCCACCCACACTCCAAGAGCCACCCTCCTCCTGCTCCCCCTCCCCTACCTGTTAGTTTTGGCGGGAATCTCTGCTGCTTTGCAAATGCAAAGTGCAATGCAATGTTGCACCTTGCATTTGCAAGGCAAAGCAGGATTCCCTATCCTCCTTTGCAAGAGGGGTGGGGGGTGACAGAAGGAGTGAGTGATTCACTCCTTCTCCCCCCCTCCCCTCTTCTAAGAGCCTGCAGGAAGCCTTTGCTTCCAGCAGGATTTTGCTAGCCGCTTGCTAAGGCAAACGGCTAGCAAAAACAAAATGGCGATTCTCTAATGCTGAAAGAATGCCGAAAGAATCCCGAAACGTTTCGGCTTTTTCTTTCGGCTATCCCGAAACGTTTCGGCATTCCCCGAAACGTTTCGGGATTCCTGAAGAATGCCGAAACACTTTTGTTTCGGCATTCTTTCGGCATTCTGAATGCCGAAACGCACATCCCTACTATCCACCTTACGGCGCTTAAGCCATTCCTTATCCCGGTCCTCAAGGTCCTCTTTATCCTCCTTCTCCAGCTCCCTGAAGAGAAGGTTAAAGACATCCACGTATTTGCCCTTAAGGATCTTTTCCCTCATTGCTGGGCCAAGTGGTCCCTGAGAGGCATTGCCATACCCCCAAAGGGGAACGCCTTGTATGGAACTGAATCATAGCTAGCCCAAGGGTACCCGTAAAAGGCACCCCATGGAGTCACTGAACCCATCCCCATCTGAGACTGGGGTGCAAGTCGACCATCCAGCCACTCCCAAGAACTGCCCCATGAGGGATGGTGGACCCCAATGTGGCCATACACCACTGGAAGCCACAGACTGTGATGTGCCTGGCTGTTCCCATGGGGAAGGAGGCTTGCCAGGGGGTGTGGGGGTAGCGGCCTGACCCCAAGGCCCCCACAGCCACCCAGTACCCTGCTGAGGCCAAGAAGACTTACCTTTCGACTCTGGAGTTTGAACTGCTAGCACTACCTGTTCAGGCTCCGCAGAACCACCATCATATCTTTCTGTCAGGCCCGCATCATCCAAAGAAGCCTCAGGTACATGACCGGTGGATGCTCTGGCAGGCGATGCACTAGCTGACCCTCTGTGGCCAAATGAACCCTCGAGAGCAGAAATACGTGACAAAATTTGCTTAATACAGGATGCCTTCAATGCCACCCTAACAGGCCTCTTACCCTTGGCCCCAGCATCAACATTAAGAACCACCCCCCGAGCTTGTTCCAGTGCAGCTAGGCAGTCTAGAAGGTCCTGCCAACTTGGTACTGCTTCCTTCTTGTCAGAGGACAATAAGGCAACTACAGGCTGCCTGGGGCAGACTGTTTTATGGGCTGTTTGCCCTTAGACTGACCAGGGCCTTTCTTGGAGGCATGATAAATCCCTGTGCTAGGGCTGAGAAGGATGGCTTACCCAAGGCAACCCACTGAGCAAATGGCAGTAGTGGGAGTTGAACCAGCAAGGGCTGATATGTATCAAAACCCACTCTACCACTGACCCAGGCCTCCTGCGGAACCAGCTCTTTCAGTATATATAATATAAATAACTTATTAGTAATCCTAATATAGACAAGGTAAGTTCTCGCCTAAAAAAACAAATTGCCCATGTGACCCAACCTCCAAAATGCCAGCCAGAGTGAGTTAAGCCCGTGACTAAAGATATCTCTGGGAGCTGGGCTGGAGAGATGGCTTACCCAAAACCCACAAAGCAAATGGCAATAATGAGGCTCAAACAGGTGAGTGCAGATCCTCAGCCAGATACACTACCAAAATGGCCGACAAGGCCACCACAAAATGGCCACTGGGACCCTCTGGCACCTAATCCCCCTAGAAGTATTCCCAATAGAGCTGAATTGGGACCCCAAAGAGAAATGGCTGAAACAAAAGGAGGGTGAGGGTGATGAATTAATGGCAGAGAACCCCGCCACTACACAACAATAGGCCTGTAATATAGGGGCACAAAGCCCTGCACGCCTAAGCTTTCCAGGGAGAGCCACCCCCACGGCACAACCACCATAATAAATACCCTGCCAAAGGCCAACCAGAACCCCAGCGCCCCAGGAAGCAAGCTGCCCACCACCCCCTGGGCAAACCCGGCTCAGGACAAGCCGAGCACAGTGGGCCGCCGTCACAGCACGGGAACAGTACACTGAGGTGAGGTGGGCCACGCTATTCAGAATGCTCCCCTCGGGCCCAAGGGAGAAATTCCCATCAGCGCTCACACACAACCAACCAGGAAGGCAAGCAGTGGGAGCTGTGCAGCGGGCCGCTGCTGCAACACAGGAACAGCATGCTGAGGTGAGGCAGGCCACACAGCACAGAACACTTCCCTTGGGCACGAGGCATAAATCCCCGCGGCATGCACACACAGCACTTTGCCGCACCAAAGAAGAGCAGCGTGGCAGCCGCTCAGCAAGAGCAGGAACCGACGCTGGCCCTCTCCTGCCTGCTTTGGCGATCTCCCCCGTCCTCATGTTGGAGAGGTAGGAAAAACACATCCAATCCTCTCCAAGCATGAGGTGCACTGAATGCCAAAGGGCAGAGTGGTCAAAAGAGCCAGGCTAAGCTCCACCCTCTGCACACAGCCCCATTTTCAGGGCGAGCACCGCAGTTGCCTCTTCCTCCTTCCGGAGGATCAAAACATGGCCCCCAGCTGTAGCAGCTATTTACCGCTGGCTGGGAGTGCCATATTCTTTGATACTCTCTTCAATATATAAGCACATGGCAATGATTGTCTTGTTCATGAATTGCCACTGAATTACTTCTATATTAACAGAGAGAAAATATAAGACAATCAATGTTTCTGGAATCCCTTCAGTTTTGAACAGTGCTAATATGATTCACCTGACCTGGTTCACAGATTCTGTTTTTGAGATGTGTATTAGAAATGCATAAAGGGCAAGACTAAAATATTGCCGATTAATGTCAAACTTCAATCAAAATGTGGGCTGTCAGTCTTTGAAAATGTGGACATTCTTGCTGCAATATTGGCTGAGGCTTTGTCCAGACCAAAGTTAGACCTTAGTAAATTATGTACTGAAAACAAAAAATAATACAGTTTTATTGCACATCGCATATGATTCTGTAATAATGAGGGAGAGATTCTGTTCAAAAGACGGTCCCTCTAATCCTAAAAAATTGTAAACAGCTGTTTTGGCCCTCAGAAAATCCTAAGCTGAAAACAAAATCCTTGTGATACTTTTTATAATGGTCAACCAAAATAATATGAAACGTTGTGCATTCCTATGTGTACTGTGATTCTGTTTGTGTGAGCTGCTCTATTCAGTTGGGTGGACAGAGGAATTCTGCATATGCAAAGGGACATGCACATGAAATGAAACATGCTAGTGAGAGAGTAGATTTTCATAGGCACAAGGGAAAGTGTTGATTTTTTGCAGTCCCTCTCTCCAGCGGGAGGCCTTTGATTTCCCTAAGCTTTAACTTGGGGTCCTCCATCCCTCAGGAGCAGCATTATGGGGAGGGGGGGCGGGATTTTAGGCTGCCACACAGTGAGATGTGAAATTGGTGAAAATCACCCTCTCTTGCACCAATTGAAATTTAGGCTCATTCACTTGTTCATCTTCCAATGTTATATATGCCATCAATTGTCAGTAATACCGTTCAACTCTCTGTATTGGACAAACAGGTCAGTCCCTTCACAAAAGAATAAATGGACATAAATTTGATATCAAAATATTCAAAGAGAACAGTTTAATCTGCCTGGACATTCCATCACTGGCCTAAGAGTAGCAGTTCTTAAGCAGAGAAACATCAAAAGAAAATTACAACATGAAATTGCTGAAATTGAGTTTATTTGCAAATTTGGTATAATGGATCCCCTAGGGTTGAATCAAGACATAGGATTTTTCTCGCATTACAGATGTTAATTTTCTGCACGTTGCACTCATACTCTATCAAGATAATTACTACATATATTATAGCTAGCTTCCTGACACTGATTTACAATATTTCTTCTACCCTTTGCCTAGATTATAAGGACTCCTTCCTTTTTCCAATCCTTGTATTTGATGAAGGGAGCTTTGACTCTTGAAAGCTCATACCCTGGAAATCTAGTCGGTCTTTAAGGTGCTACTGAACCCAAATCTTGCTTTTCTACTAGACCAACACAGCTATACACCTGAAACCAAATGATGCACATTCTCAAATTAATATTCTTTGTCTCTTTGAATGTTTTGTGATCTCCTATTTTTAGTGTTGAACAGAGCTGCCAAGAAAAGGGTCTAGGGAGAGAAAATTCCAGAGGCACTAGTAACCTGGCCCAAGAGCTAGGTATGTCATGTGACTTGCTTTCATATGATGTTTTTGTTGGGTCTGCATGTTGTGAGGAGACCCAGGAGGTATCTTCATAGACTCATGGGGACTTGAAGCAGACCCGTGTATTTGTTGACAGGGCCTCGAAGATAGATTTTGAGATGGTCATTTATTCAATATTCTTCCACAGATGAACAAATGCGGAACTCAAGCTCCAGTGTGGTTGTCACTCAGGTCTGACACTCTCCCTCATCCTGGTGAGAGAAAGGAGCTAACAGCCTGTGCCACCTGGCAGTTCTTCCTGGGAAGCATCAAAGACTGTTGTCTGTTCCAAATGCCCATATCGGTTACAAATTGTGAAAAATTCTTTGTTTATCTCTTGCAACCTACTCAAGGGTGTATGGGCTACTGTGCAGAAGGTAAGTTTTGTGTGTGTGTGTGTGTGTGTATAATAAACTCTTATGCTACATATTCAAAGGTCTTGTTATTGCTCCCAGTGAGATGCCAAAAATGTTTCTGAGGAATAGCTGTTAGTACTTGGGCAGAATTTAATATGCAGCATGTTACCAAAGTATGCTTATGTAGGCTGCATTTTGTATACATCTTTATGAGAAGTAATATGCAAGTCTTAGATGCAAGACAGCAAGAGAGCATTGGCTTTAATTGCACAGCTAAGTGGTTTCAGGATGTTCATGTTACTGTATCTAAGATTTGCCCATTTATTGGAACCCAGCAGACTTTAAAATATAATTATGCATTCTTTGAAAGGATGCGGGATGAAATTGATGGTGACTCTGTGATAATCACTACAGTCAGAAATAATTGTCAGCCCACCAGAAGAGTTCTTGATTCAATTCTCTAGTCAGGAAACAAAAAGAATAGCAGATAGCAATTCCTCATTCTGTTACACCTTCTGAACTCAGACTGCTCCGGAGCATATAAATTGCTGGAAACGATTTTTCCCTCAGAGACTCATAGAGATGCACAGAATTAGTTCTTTATATTTTCCTTCACTTTCTGAATCCTACTGTACAAATTAGCTCTTGTGAATTCCTCACAAGAAGAAAACAAAGATTGTCAACTTCCAGAATCCTTTCCCCTTACTATTTTTACTAATTAATCACTATCCAGAGCTCTTTCCCTACTAATGGATCCTCTCTTGGAAATTTTGTTAGGCTTTTCAAGTATTCCAGTTGTAATCCCCATGTATTCCAGTGTGAAAGTTAAGCACATACCTAAATATCTTGTATTAAAATAAATAGATCTAAATGTGTTTAACATGGCTGGATGGTATCCTCCGTGATATGCACTTTGCTCTTGGCAGGCAGAAGTTGATAAATAATAAAACACTACCAATCCAATTTTTTTTTCTCTTTTTCTACTTGGATACACTTGTGAACAATGTACGTGACTAGTGCACAGTTGTGTATATAAAGGCCAAAGTGCACAGGACACTGGAGTTTCTTGACTGGAACCCAGATGTATTATTTGGCTCTAAAAAGCAGTCATAGCTAGAAGGGCATGATCAGGACTGCATCTCTGGAAAAGGGGAATTCTCTTTCCTTTCTGTTGTTCCCCCATCAAAAATGTCCCCTTGGGCTGCTTTGAGTCCCAGCAGAAATAAAAAATATGTATGCATGTAATGATCGATTCTTTCCTTATGAGAACTTAAAGCATTCCAAGGTTGCTCAGGCAAGTGTTGCATCTCCCATTTCCCAGCACTTTGGCTCTGATCTACAGCTGATTCTTAGAAATAAATTATAGAACTTCAGAGTCATGTGTAGATTTGCTCTTCAGTGATTGAGCTTCCTTGTAAGATACACACAACTAAAGATGGATAATCTTCACATCTCCTTCTCCCTCTCTCAAACTTAAAAATGCATATTATTACAGAATTACCATTCTACAATATACAATTGAACTGAGTATTCAAAGAACTGTTTTACTTATTTAGATGAGTAGGATTAAGTCCAACTAAAGGTAAAGTGTGCCATTGTGTTGCAACCATCTTTTGGTGACCCCATGAAGCTCTACCTGATGGGGTTTTCAAGGCAAGAAATAAGCTGGATAGTGGACCCCATCTTCCTTGGTGGTCTTCCTTCCAAGTCCCCCTGACCCTGCTTAGCTTCCGTTCTGATGAAATCAGGCTAGTCTGGGCTATTAGGGCTTGTTTTAAGTCCAACTAAGCACCAATAATCCTGTAACTGCTAACTTTACCACCTCAAAGTGATATATAATGTCTTGTTTTTATCCTTAGTTGTTGAAGAATCAAACCAAAAATTGTTGGGTCCCAAAGAAGCTCAGCTAGAAAGCATCTCTCCAGGTAATGTACAATGTTTAGAGCTAATGTGCAGTATATTTTATTCAGAGACAGTAGAAGAAAGATTTCTAAGCTGGACTCTGATGGATGCAGCTGGCAGCAATGCCAGACTCCTTCCCAGTTGTTTTCAGATGGCCTTGCCGGAAAGCTTGATAATAATTCCAGTACCTGCAAGTCTGCTAACCCACACAGTCATCTTCTTAAGGCAAGAGTCTCAAGGTAAAATAGACTATTCTCAGTCACTTCCTGAATTTTTTCCCTATGGTATCTCCACATTGTTTATTAGAAGTGTTTTAGGATGGAGCTCAGTCAATAAGCTTTCATCATCTTCATTGAAGTTCCACCTTCCCTCATCATTTCATGATTGTAATGAACTTTGGCTACACACAATAAATGCTTTTATGCCTTTATACCTTTATTCAGAGACGTGGGATGAAATGTAAAGGACTTATGAGATATTCCACATAACTCAGTCCTCGTGCTTCTTTCTGCTGCTCTGGTGTCCTCCCCAAAACTTCTTCAGAGGGATAGAGTCCTTCTGAGACAATATGAAATATATTATTGAGACACTGCTAGGCAGGTTTGCTGACTCCAAGTTGGAAAAATCCTAGAGATTTGGTGGTGGAGTCTGGGGAGGTCAGGGCTTGCAGCGAGGATGGACCTCAGCTAGGGTTGCCATCTGTCTCTTAACGGGAGGCAGTTGCAAAAAAGAACAGGTCGGAGGACAGTTAAACGAGTGCTGAAAGTACTGAAGTAGAACTTAAATTCTCATTGTGGCCTATAATAGTCAGTGACATTCTTGTCTGACAAAATGGTAGGTAAGGGGGAGTTGATACTGTTCCAAAATCAGTGCTGTAGTTCCCAAAGTCACTTCAGAGGGCATTTTTGTCCTGGAAATTCAGCCTTGTTTTTACCATTTCTTCCCTTGCCTCCTTCCCTTCTAGGGTTCCCAGCTCCAGGTTGTAAAATTCCTGGAGATTTGGGCTGTGGATCCTGGGGAGGGTGAGGTTTGGGGAGAAGAGAGACCTCAGAAGGATATAACACCTCAGAGTCCACCCTCCAAAGCAGCCATTTTCTCCAAGGGAACTGATCTTTGTCATCTAGAAATCAGTTGAAATTCTGGGAGCTCTCCAACCGCCATCTGGAGATTGGCAACTGTACTCCCTCCATTGGCACAAAGCAGCAATCAGTGGCAGCAGCTTTTCCCCTGAATCCCCTGCCACCTTGACTCCAGAAACGATGAAGGTGGGATGGAGGGTAGGGGTTGCTGTTTTGGCTTATGTATGTTAATGGTACGAGTATTTATTTACTTCATTTATACCCCAGTTTTCTCCTTAAGAGCGACCCATAGCAGCTTACAACATTTTCTTCTAATCCATTTTATCTTCACAGTAGACCTACAACAAAGGTTAAAATCAGTGAGTTGGTTGGGAATAAAAGAGGTGTGGGGCACCCATCTTTGACTTTTGTCCAGGGCCCCAGAGTCACTAAACTGCCCTGTCTGGTGGGGGATATGCCTGCTAGCACTGGTGTTTCATGAACCCATCTCCAGGACCCATCTGGAGGTTAGCAAACCTACCACTATGGAAGAAAATTGGTGGGAGGACATACCCAACAGGAATACTTTACACTTGCATGTGGGCCTTTTATAATTTTCTGTTATAAACCTCAGATTGCCAATAATTATGGATACTTAGGTATATCTCCTCATTTCCTGAAGTACTGATAGTTTTCTACCACTCAATTTTTACAGTATTTACTTTACAAGTAGAGATGGGCATGAACCGAAATATGAACCAAAATTAAGCACGAACCAGGCCGGTTCGTGGTTCGTGAACCACGGTTCATCAGATCCCATTTCTGATGAACTGCCACAAACTTTAGGCTGGTTCGTTTTTTTGGTTTATCACTGCAGACAGCCTGGTGCCAATCAATCAGTTTCCTAGGAAACGGGATGGACTTCCTGCAGACCTTCTGCTGACCCGGAAGTGAACTTCTACTGGCCCAGAAGTGATGATTTTCTGACTTGGATGTGACGTTTTCATGAACCAAACGAACCGGTTCGCGAATGAGGGGCAGGTTCATGAAAGTTCGTGATTCATGGTTCATGAAATTTGATGAACCACGAACCACATGGTTCTTTTTTTCCTGTTCATGCCCATCTCTATTTACAAGTTGTGTATTAAAGTGACCTGATAGAGCCATACAATCAAGTTGGTGTTCATTGTGAAAATGTAGTGCCTGTTCAGTATGTCTGAACTGGCTAGTACTATGTCAATTATCATTTTTACCTTTCTGAAGTATTATACTACGTCTTGCAACAATCTATTTTCCCTTCTACAGAGAAACTTCAAATCCCACCATTACAACCAGTTGTCACTCCTGAGCTATTGGGAGTTCATGTCTACCTCAAATGCACTTTCAGCGGTCCACCTTCAGACCAGCCTGTGGGATACATGGTGGTCTGGTCATGTCTTTCACCATCCAACATGAAGGAACAATTTCATCATGAAACAACTCTGCAGACATTCTCCTATGTAGAGATGAATGGAGTTAATTTCAGATTGGGAGATAAGGTAATGCTTTCTTGAACTCAGAAAACAAGGTCAAGCATTTAGAGGAACAGATTCCCTTTGTAGCTTTATTTTTTGTTTGGTTCTTATTAACTCTGTTCTCTTGAGCCTGAATTTGGCCTGAATATAAAAGACAGTTCCTGAGCAGAGGTACATTTTAATGTAGTGTTATTAAATACTATTTATCAAGTTTAGACTCTCCTACCATTCTGATACATTACTTGCTGTTCGTTTACAGCCTCCAATTTATTTTTCAGAACATTTCCCTTTATTATATATCAGAGTCTTTCTACTTTTAAAGGTTAGGTGGCTAAAAATTCATTCTCCCTGATGAAAATAATTGTGCCCTGCCATATCACTGATCTAATGGAGAACCAGTTTGGTTGATATGTTCTAAAAGCTTGCAACTCAATTGTGTTGTATAAATCACAGAACAATTTCAATTTGATCTTCATAAGATCCTCTGTTAATATTACATGGACAGATGATTGAACGAGAACATATCTGTATGCCAAGAATGTTCAAACCAAACTGACACCCTCCAACCCGGGGTAAAAATAAGCTGGCACGAGCTGATAGAGTACCAGTAAGGAGGGGGCCAAAGTTGTGCCCTCCTGCTTTGAGTCCCTACCCCTGAGAGTCACCCCTGTTCAGACCGCAGATAGACTGTTTTTGTAGTAATTTTACAGCTGTTTTATTGGATTTTCCCTTAGTTTCTTACAAAAAGCATGCAAAAATAATTTATCCACAAGGCTTTTGAAGATTATGATGAACATGGGCAATGTTTCTGACAAGGGAAAACCCAAAGAACCTTATTGATTTTTTTTTTTTGGCCAGGTAACTGTTGTTGAGTTAGCCCCACTCAGGCACAAGAAGGCAAAATGCTGGATAGCCTCGAATCCGTGATCTTCCAGCTTCTGTTCCAAACCCCAAATTTGGCTACAGATTTCATATCTAGCTACTGTCCCATTTGCAAATTTCTTGTTTTTGTGAGGTCACATCTTAGCTGTGAAAATTTCACTAGCATATGGCAGGCAGCCCTCAATTAGATTGTTTCCAAAGTTGTATAGCATTGACAAAAATGCAAGTAGAATTATACTGTGCTGAATAAAAGGATTTGAGAACTACATATTACACATCCAAGATGCTGATAACATGGCTCCCACTTTGTTCCCTAGCTACAGTGGCTACAATTCATCAATTTTACGAAGACTGCTTTTATATATTCACATCAATGCAAAAATAGTGTGCTGCTTGTGACCAATTAGGTTATGACTATTTTGAAGAGCTATGCTAATGTAATAGCGGTAGTGAAGTATTTTTTTCCCTGTAACCCGGAAGGACTACAAAATGTACTCTGGGAGACTTATGGCAGCTGTGAACAGTGTGATGGAAGAGAGCTGCCTTAGTTCTAATATTACCAACCTTTATCTATTGCTTTACTTTGCTACCTAATTTGCAGAGACAATCACTTGTATCTGGCTGAAGGTGGGGAGAACAAGTTTAAATGCACAGCCTGTGTTGGTTGGATGAAAACTACCTTTTGTGAATTGGCCTCATGTCTACCCCAACCAGAAAGACAGTGTGTTATATGGCCTCAGATCTGGTCATTCAACTTCCACTCATAATCCCAATAGTTTTACAGATTTAGTAGCAGTGTGGAGTAGTGGTTAGAGGGTCAGACTAGGATCTGGCAGATCTTAGGCAAGTTATAGATCCAGAGGCATTAGCTGTGTTAGTCTGTAGTAGCAAAATAGAAAAGAGTCCAGTAGCACCTTTAAGACTAACCAACTTTACTGTAGCATAAGTTTTTGAGAACTGTGGTTCTCGAAAGCTTATGCTTCAGTAAAGTTGGTTAGTCTTAAAGGTGCTACTGGACTCTTTTCTATTAGGCCAGTCATCCAATCTTAGCCACACAGGGTTGTTCTGGGGATAAAATGGAAAGAGAATGTTGGTTCTCATTGAGGAGAAAAGTGTTGTATGAAATACATACATACCTTCACTTTGTTGGAAAGGTTGCCAGTTGAGCAGTCATCCTCCACATTATAGACACATGTGGATATTGGTTTCTTTCTGATCTCTGCCTGTATTGCTTTAAAATGGACATTGGGATCACGTTGGGGACCTTTGTCAATAATCTCTGCCGTCTACCTAGAGATCCACAAGGACAATTGCTCCAGTCCTGACTGATTCTGTCAGTGCTGGGATACCATCAAGGCTAAAAAGCCAAGGTATGAATCAGGAAGCCCTTAGTTTCAATTTGACCTCTGCTAAGAACTTACTAAGAGGTCTCTCTCATCCCACCCATCTGCAATACAGGGGTAATAATACCACCCTACCTTACTGGGTTGTTATAATGATCCGAATAATATGTTCTATATGAAATGCTTTAAATGCTTTAAAGGGCTATATAAATGCTGTGCCATTAGATAGTTGTGTGCTTTTTAACACTGATGTGCTGCTGATGTGCCAGAACTAATGGACATTTTTGAAACCAACAACCACCTTTATCTTACAGTTATCCACCCACTCTACTTTTTCTACTTATTTTAAACTCCCTTGGTAATATCATTTACACACTATATAAAATATCTGTCAAGAACTCGTAGCTTTAATAGAGTAATTGAGCTTTACTGGTCCAATGGAGTTTGAACTTTTATTAGTATCTCTTTAGATTAAATAGCCAGGACTATTTCCTCATAATGCTTATAAAAGCATTTCCTTATACTTCAGTCCCAATTATGCCATTCTGGAAATTGTGTCAGCAGCAAAATGTTAGCAAAACTACAGCAGCTTTAATAAATCTATAATACGCTACTGTTCCCACATAAACACTCAACATAGCCCATTCTGTCTGATTTGAGATCGTAGCAGTCCTAAACCCAATTTAGATTATATTGACAAAGGTCATTCCATACCTGGAGGTACCGCCATCTGTAAATTATAGCAAGCACAGCATGCGTAATGGGTAATGCTAAGGAAGAAGGATATGTCAAAGAAAGTAGTCAGGTTTTGCTCTGCACAGCAATTTCAGAATTCACATCATGAGATGGTATATATATATTTTTTAAGCTTATGCAAAATTACATTTTTTTAGTCTGCCAATGAGAACTGCCATCTTGGTGATAAGTTACAGTATTTACCATAGCAGAAGAATTCAGCTAAGTGAACAATTTAGTTCAGTTATCTCTGCAATGAAATTACTACAAAAAGCTGTTCAGCTCCCACAATGAAGGGGAGGGGGGAAGGAAGTATCCACCTGATTTTTGAGACTCAGAAGACTACGGGCTAGATCCCACTGCTCTGGTCAGCCTGGTGTGGTCTTCCTCTAGCACCGCCTTCCTCTGGTGGATCCTTCCTGTAGAACTTAGAGTGGAGAAAGGTTCCTTGTGCTCGAGAAGAATCCATACCCAACTGAGTAGAGTAGTAAGAGCTAGCCCCATCTCTCTATATAAGCAAACTATTAACATGAAAAAAGATTTATGAGGTTTTATAATGAATTTCCACAATCAGATTCTAAATTTCAAATAAGGATGTAGCTTGAGCATTTCTTTATGAATGAATATAACATGCAGAATGATTCTGAATTAAGCATGAACTTCATTGTCCACTTTGAGATTACTGCAATTTTTGTGGATAACTGAGTGGAAAACACATTGTCTGTTAATACCAAACAATGCAAAAGCATTTTATGGTCATTTAAGAATGATGTACCACATAAAATGGATCACAAACCCCATGGCAATGTATTTACTGGCCTTCCTTTCATGTAAAGAAGCCCTGTAGATTCCAGGAATTGTGCTGTGCATGTGCCAGCCAACTGAGCTTGTTTATTCAGCCTCCCAGGAAAAGCTCTAATATTGCATCACTGCCACCTTAAACCAGGTGTGTTGCTGCTTGCCAGGCAGTGAAAGAGCATTGAAAGCCTCTCTGTACCACTGACAATAATGTCCCATAAACCCAAGCTGAGTTATCCAAGATTCTCACAGCGTTATTCTGACGGAACTCATAGTTTTATCACAGTCTGCCATTGTGGGGATTCTGCTGGAATAGGGCTGTGGAAATCTCTGACAAATGTTTCTGGGCATGGTTTTAAAGCTGAAGGGGAAAAAATCAGTTCCAGATTATAGAGAACAAACCAATTTATATGGACATAAGCTTCCCCTGAAACAAGAAGATTTATACATAAGAGCTGTCATCCAACAATGCAGTTCTATTTGCATAAGCAATGCTTCTCTCTTGTTAGTTATGTAAGGGCAAAGAGTCCTACATTGTACAACTGTAGAGTTCCATCTGCGACAACTATATTTGCTCAGGTCTGCATCTTACAACTGCAGTCAAGGATGCCGTTCTTTTTACATATGGGCAGCTTATTAAGGATTCTGAACGGTTTTATTTTATTTATTGAGTAGTCTGGGGGAGGCGGAAATATACAGACAATGTTCTCATCACACTAACTGTAAGATACTTTGTTCATTCCCCCCAAGGATACAATAATAAATGTACATGCAATCTAGCCATATTTATCTGTGGAGTTATAAATTACTTATAAAATGCTTGACGTATGGTTTGTATGCTATTAAGTTACAGGGAAAGGTACAATAATAAAAAGGAGTAAAATGTTTCTGATTGTTGAGCTACCAAGCAAGAACCAATATTCACCTGAAAGCAAGAAACTGATGAGAGACACTCTCTTAATAAATACGTGAAAAACTGACAAGACTGTAGATCAGCAACCAAGGATTGGCTCTGATTACTAGAAATGTACAAATGAGAAGGTGATGGGAGGGGGGATGTCAACAAAGGAAGAAATATTACACATAATGTAATGGGTATGGAAAATGCAAGGCTTTTAAAGGCATTGTATTAACTCAAAAGAAAGATGAACCTAAAAGTAAGAAAACCCCATTAAAATGTAACACACCCACAATATTATTGGACATAACTGTAACTTGCAAGCAATGTAAGATGACCCCCTCTTTTTTTTACCTGTGGAAAAACCTAGTCTTGCACTTGAGTAAATACTGTATCCCATGAATCATATCACAAAAAAACCCACACACGGTTCTTGAAATAAAGGTAAAGGTAAAGGTAGTCCCTGTACAAACACCGAGTCATTACTGACCCATGGGGAGACGTCGCATCATGATGTTTTCTTGGCAGACTTTTTACAGGGTGGTTTGCCATTGCCTTCCCCAGTCATCTGCACTTTACCCCCAGGAAACTTTAAATTAGGCTAGATTATTCAAATTTGTCACATGGAAGAACCATTTCCTTTATTTTCTCTAAGGATACAAGAAATAATACCTTTCAATTTACTGAAGAGCTTTTACAATGGATGGAAGACTCCTTCCATACATGGAAACCTTTAATGAAAGAAGTGCCTCTGAGATATAAATATGTAGAATTTGAAACACATGAAGGGCAGGGAAGCTGCTCTTCCCCTGAAATGGCATCATGCTGGTTCCTCTCAACTGCAAGAAACACTTTGTACCACTTCAGGCTGAAAGCATCAGCAGGGATCAGAAATGCTACCTCTGGATGTATAAATTAAAGCCACATGGACACATACATTTCACTGTTTGAAGATGAAGGTACATGGAACAGGAACTCAGAGTGCCTTGTGGTCTTACATGTGAAACATCCTGTACATCTATTCATGTCACCTTGCAATATAGGATGGCACTACGATGTTAAAATAACATTTTGTGATATTTTTCTTATTTTCAAGATAAATGTTTTGCTACCAAAGATTTGTTTCAAAACCAAGCATCAAATACATTTTGAAAAATCCCTACAGAACACCAGCTATTCGTTTTAATGTGGCCATTTTCCCATGTGAACAATGCTGGCTTCAACATAAAAATAACAACAACAATCCATACAACATTGCCATGGTCTGTATGAATGCAACAGCAATGTTTATTTTCTCTGGGTGGTTTAATGTTTTTCCAATTAGGAAAAAAGGTTTGTAAAATTATGAAAAGTGTGGGAAGTAAATAGAGGAACTCTTTTCTTGTTATTCTAGACGCTGACATCTTGTAAGGAGAAAATTGTGTGTGTGTGTCATCAAATCACAATCGACTTATGGTAACCATAGCAAGGGGCTTTCAAGGCAAGTGAGAAACAGAGGTGGCTTGCCAATGCCTTGCTGTGCAGAGTTTTCCTTGGTGGTCACCCATCCAAGTACCGACCTGCTTTGCATGTAAGATCTGACCAAACTGGGCTATACCATGCCACCTTCCCTAAGCAGAAAGTAGGGCACCCTTAATACTCACTGTTAATTCAGAGCCAGAATTTTCATCAAAAGGGGGCAGTTATTTGTCTGGGTTTTTTTTTTAAAGTCGCTGGAGAATCACAATGTGGCTAATTATCATCTAGTCTCAAATCTGCCTTTTTTTGATACGGTTATTGTGATAGCAAAAATCTAGATCTTTCCAGATGACATATCTCCCTTTACCTTGACCAATAATGGGGCCAAGATGCTGCAATGATTCTCTCATGGTACACCTTCAGCAGGGGGAGGCCTCAAGCTGCCAATCACACACTCTCGTCACCAAACCCTTTGTCTTCTCTGCTCCTGGGGTCCTTCAGGAGACCACCATGGGTCTGGCAATGGGTGGATCCATGATGGGGCCTCTGAGCTTAAGAGTGCTGCCGGATCAGGGGGTGGTGCTGGCACTGACTCAGGGTATCTGAGGATCTGTCTCACAGGAGGAATCTGCCAAGGCAGGCTGGGGGGCAGGTGACCCTCCTATGATGATGACTAAACTTCCCATGCTGTATCAGGTAGTTCATGACACCAAGTTAAAGCTGAATCCTGACAAGGCAGTCTTGTTTCTGGTTGAGAAATCTGTGGTCTTACAGGGTGTTTCTTTACCTGCTTTTGATGGCATGCAGCTGTCCATATGTAACTCAGTGAGGAAATGGATCCTATACTGTTACCAGAAGAAAGGGTAGATACAGCTGCAAAAAAGGTATGGAATAGGGTCCCTACGTTGATTTAACCAACCTGGACACTATAACATATTTCTCAGTAACCTTGGTATTAGAGTATTGTTCATTTATTTATGTTATTTATAGTCTGCCTCTTTTACTGAGACTGAAGGCAGATTACCCAGTGCAAGTCAATATGATCAACAACTAGGACATTCAATGAACAATACAATAGGGTATGAGTTGCAGAAATTTGAAAACAAGCATAAATTGAAATACAGAGATGAAACATTGCTGAAACATAGCATGTCATTAAACATGACTAATTTAATGACGCTGACACTACCCAGCAGGAACATGTCAACAGACAATACCCAGTAGTATAGTCTACAGTCCCTATCTCTGTATCAAAGGTTCTCTCTGAGCCATTTCTTACAGCACAACCCTATTACCTGAGTTAAAAAGCCCTCCTAAATAATTCTGTTTTGCATAGTTTGCAGAAAATAGAGTTGGAGCTTTCCTGGCTTCTTTAGGCAGGCCATTCCATAAGGTGGGAGCCACCGCAGAGAATGTACAACATGCTGTTCACCCTTGAAAACATCTTGCAAAGTGTAGCAACTTCTAAATGTGACATGGTCTCCAATATCTGGAGCGAAAAATTAATATGTACAGTACCAGTTCCTCCAACTTTTCCCTGGCTGGCTTTTATTTTCCAGCATCCATTTAAGATGTTTGTTTAAAAATGTATATATGGTCTCTCCAAACATCTGATCAGACAGCTCAAAAGGTAGAAAATGTAAATAAAATTATGGTGGTGGTGATGGAGAGTGCCCTTAAGTCAGATTTGACTTATGGCACCCCCTGGTGGTGTTTTCATGGCAAGAGATTAACAGAGGTGGTTTGCCATTGCCTGCAACCCTGGTCTTCGCTGGAGGTCTCCTATGCAATTATTAACCAAGGCTGACCCTGCTTAGCTTCTGAAATCTGACGAGATCAGGCTAACCTGCGCTATATAATAACATTAAAAATATCAATATAAAAACAGGCGATAGAATCATGGCATTAAAAGCTCTCAGCAGACCATAAAGCAGTTTAAAGTATAGAACCCTTCAGTTAAAAGCCTGGGCAAGGGAAAGTATTTTGGTCTGGCCTCTGAAGAACAAGAAAGTAGGCACAAGCAGAGCCTCAAGGGGAAGGACGCTCCTAAACAGCAACCATTCAAAAAGCCCAGTTTCTGGTCACCAGTCACTTAACCTCTGCAGGAAGAGTCACATTATGTATGGTTCTTTACTGCACACAAACCTGCAGGATCACTACTGTCAATATGTTCTCCTATGTGAACTCTACTCAGCTGATCAAGGCTTGTAGAGGATTCCTTCATGTATGAAGGCAAGATTTGTGTCTGCCTGCTCCAGAACATTCTCAGAGATGATGCTGTTGGCCTTCCACAGGCTGTGCAAAGCCTAACTACACAGACATTATTATGAAGTGTAGTAATTTGTGTTTTATATGCTATTTTAATGATATCATTATGTAGTTTATTGTCTCCAGCAGTGCTTTTAATTGACATTGTAACCCACCTTGAGTGCCTTATGGAGAAAGGTGGGGAAAACTGCCATAAATAAATAGTTCATGTGATATAGACTTTCCTTCAAATGAAGGAAACTTGTTGGTTTAGTCTTGGGAAAGGAAGAATTGTTTATTTGGGGGGAAGAAAACCATTAAGATAGCAGATGGTGTGTTGCCTTAGCGGAGATAACGATTGTATTGCTGCAACATAATTGGCCTGATCTCTCTTGCGTGCTGAAAAATAAACCTTGCTGTCGTATCCTTATCATTTCAACAGGGTTTCTATATTGGGTCAAATTGAGTAAATAGTTTCTCATGATCAAAGCTCAGCATATGATGTAAAAAGTAAGTTTTTTAGATGGATGACTTTGAGTCTAAGACAATGCAAAATGTTAGTCACATAGGCCATAAAGGAAGAAGATGGTGCGTTACTGAATGGGGCACATATCCAGATATTTAGATGGAATGTCTTGTGGCCTCTTCCCTGCCATACAATCTTCCCTGATCTACTTTGATTGTACAAGGGCTTATCCTGTGGGATTTTAAAACTTTTTTTTCCTTTGAGCAGCAAAATGGCTTTGTAGCTGCCTCTGATTGAAAGTCTTTTCCTATGCTCAAATAAAAGCCTTTTGTTAGAGGAACATGTGTTTAAAACAACCTTTGGCTCACAGAACAAGTTAAACAGTATCTTGGATCTTGGCCTTAATCTCTAATACATTCGTTCACATCCAGCACCTTCTTGCTCTTACTCCATCAACAGGGAGATTGGCTGGATGGGAGATGATCAGTATAACGATTTATTTAGTTTTTAAACCTTTTAAAATGTTTGTATTTGGACCTTTAATTGAGCTCTTCCTTACTTTACCTGGACCCAATCTGTACTCCTTATATTTCCACTCACAAAGAGCTTCAGGTGTTCTCTACTTTACCCAGGTTTATACCTTGAGAATGCCTTTTTAGTATGACCTGTATATTGCTTTACCCCTGTCTCCACCAAATGCTTTTGCCTTAGATCTCATCTGTTTTACTGGTAATATAGGAAGGCTTGTTATAGATAGTAATTTGAAAGAATGGTCAGCACACAAGGATGGTTGTGAGGTTAAAAAAAAGATCTTTCTTCTTAAACAAAAGTAGGATTTATTTGTAAGAACATAAGCATATGGTTGCAGAGTTTTGATAAGTATATTGGTTTCAGAATAGTTCTTAAGCTTGGTGGTTTCAAAGACAGTTATATTTCCACAAACCCAGTCACACAGACTAATTTTCCACACCAATCTTCACTAACAGAACAAACACTCATACACACAGATTCACCCAGGCCTTTCCATACAGTTTGCCTGAATAAGGGTCATTGCTACCATAGCCGGAATGAAGAGACAGACACAGGCTTGGAGATAAAGGGCCATTTATTAATATAACAATAACCATAACTATGGTAAGGGCCAACTAAGTGGTACAGGTCAAGCCATGAGGTCAGCCCCGGACCTCTGCCTTGACCTGTCTAGGCGAGCCCCACAGCCCCGGGTGTAGGCCATCCATGGAATGGTTGCAACCCAGCCAGCCAGGCAAATGGATCCCCGCATCAAGCTCCTAATGCCCCAGCCATACCGCATGAGGGAAGGACTTGTCCATGGGGATCCCCGCAGGCATCTGCCTGTGCTGTAGTAGCCATCACAAGCATACCGCACTGATGGCAGACCCTGTTCCCCATCCATGGGGAAGTGCCACCGGGTGCTCACCAGCTCACTTCCTATTCCCTAAGAATCTCCTGCCAGGGGAACCTAATCAGCAGCATCCAGGCCAAAAACCTCTAACTTCTGCCAGCAGTGCAAGGTAGGCAAAAAACCCCACCCATACTCAGCAGCCAATACGGTAACAGGAGCAAAAAAATCCTACCTGGTTCTGGAAACAGCAGCCGGCTAATCCTGCACTATAACAGGGTGAGGTGGGTGGGCCGAGACAAGAAAGCAACTGCTGGCTGGGAGAGTGGATCCACCTACTAAGGCAATGGCTCCACCCCCAGCCAAATCCCCGTATGTCTGGGAAGGGAGTCTTTCCCTCCCTCTGGGCAAGGCAGCAATGAACACCCTCCGGCTTATGCAGCATTGCTGCAGCCGGGCATGCCAAATTGCTATCATAGCCAGAATGAAGAGACAGACATAGGCTTGGAGACAAAGGGCCGTTTATTAATATAACAATAACCATAACTATAACTATGCTAAGGGTCAACTAAGTGGTATAGGACAAGCCATGGGGTCAACCTCGGACCTCTGCTTTGACCTGTCTGGACGAGCCCCACAGCCCCAGGTGTAGGCCATCCATGGAATGGCTGCAATCCAGCCAGCCAGGCAAATGGATCTCCATCAAGCTCCTAACACCCCAGCCGTACAGTGTGAGGGAAGGACTTGTCCCTGGGGATTCCCGCAGGTGTCTGCCAGTGCTGTGGTAGCCGTCACAAGCATACTGCACTGATGGCAGACCCTGTTCCCCATCCATGGGGAAGTGCCACCGGGTGCTCACCAGCCCGCTCCCTATTCCCCAAGAATCTACTGCCATTGCAAGGGCCAAGCCTCTGCTTAGGCCCCTGCACTCCACAGGCGGCTTAAGGCCAACCTAAGCCCTTGCCGAAGGTCATCAAGGAAAATCTCATTGCCCTCAGGTGACAAGTGTACACCATCATCCCGATAAAAGTGGGCAAATTTGGCCCTGATCCTAGGGTATGGCAAGTAAATCTCCAAGCCCTCCCCTAGAGATTTCTTAATGACTCTATTGGCCTTACGACAGGCCCCTTCAATGGCCCGAGGGTCCAAGGCCTCCCGCCATACCTGCTGTTGCGGTATTTCAGACCAAAATATAGGCACACCTGGCCACTGGCTGCTTATTTCCCATAGGTCGTGAGTTGCCTGCAGTGACAGGGCCTTTCCCTGCACTAACCCAAGGTCATTTCCACCCAGGTGAATGACCAAAATATGCAGGGGCAGACCTGTCCGCCCCCCCAAACAAGAGTGGTAGTAAGCCCGGCCACCAGAGGCCACGCTGGCCTAGCCACTCAACTGTGGCCATAGCACTGAGCCCCAACTGGGATCCAATCAGAGTTCTCCTGGCTTGGTAGACAGCCCAGAACACCATGCTGTGACCACAAATCAGGATACTGCACTTTCCTAGGCCCGACGCTGCACCTAAAGAAAGAGCAGTTAGTATGTGCAATTAATACTGTGGCAGGGGGCGGACATAAGATCGAAACGTGCCTGACCGCCACCTGCCAACCCACTGTATAGCCCATTGAGGGTATCCTGCCATAAAGGCAGCCCTAATCCAAAAAGAATGGGTGCCGAATTTAACCCTTGATAAACCAAGCCCGTTGAGGGACCTCTGTGTAACCGCCCAAAACTGATCCTGGGTCAGCAGTGTCCCATCATCACGTAGAAACAATACCCCCTAGCCCTTGCCCTGGACCGCAACATAATCCTTGAGAGCCAACACTGGGCAAAGCTCCCTGTCGGTGCAAGGGCCTAGAAGCAAGGTGGCTCCCTGCTGCCCCTGGTCAGTTTTAGACCGCCAAATGCTAATGGACATCTTGTCCCCCACAAAAGTAATATCCTGGGCCAACAAGGCCCTGCCAGTCGCAGCCTTACGGGATTGTGCCACCAGCTCACTGACACACAAGGCCCCAAAGAAAGCCACCAAAGAAGCTGTGTGAAAGAGCCTCCGCTCATACTGCGAGGAACAAACCTCAGCCCAGGCTGTACCCAACCCTTTCAGAACAGATGAGGAAATGGGCTGTCTCTGATCCCTGGAGACCCTAGCTTCCCTAGACCAGCCCTCCAACATCTTATGCACCTGAAAGTCCCTGGTGGCTTCAGGCAGGCCACAAGCCTTGCTAACAAAGGTCAGGGCAGACATCTGTCCCTTAATAGACTTAACTGAGAGGTTCCATCCCCGTTGCACCACACAGAAGTGCATTAGGTGCTCCGGCGGGATAGGCCAGAGCTCCTGAAGTCCTACCGTCCTCCTGAACTCATTAAACTGCCCTGCCGCATGGTCATATGCTCTCCGCATGCTAGAAGCTATGGCTAACTGGATCGCCTGGTTCGCTTCCACCTTCCAAGCTGCCAAAGCTCCCTGAGTATCTGCGCTGGCTGATGATTGGCCTTTGGGGCTAGTTGCCAAAACTGTTCCATATGTTGGCGAGACAAAGCATCTGCCAGCCTGTTACTAACTCCAGGAACATGTGTGGCCCTAAACAAAATACTCAACTGCAAGCACTTAAGGGTAAAAGCCCAAGCCAGCCTCATTATCCTAGGCAATCTTGAAGACAAGGAGTTGACCACATGTACCACTGCTAGGTTGTCACATGAGAAGTGGACCGTGTGGTTAGCCAACTCAATCCCCCAAAACCAGACTCCCACCAACAAGGGGAAGAACTCCAAAAATGTCAAGTCTTTGGACAGCCCCTGCTCTACCCAGTCAGCAGGCCAGTGATCAGCGCACCAATGGACCCAGAAATACACCCCAAATCCCAGAGACCCAGATGCATCGGAATAACCTGAAGCTCAGCTTCAAGCAGCAGGTCTTCCCTCCAAAATGTCACACGATTGAAGGACCCCAGAAAGTCCTGCCAGACCTGGAGATTGCTCCGCCTACCCTTACTAAGCTGCAACTTATGATGAGGCAACCGCAAGGTCCCCATGGCATCACACAAGTGCCTCAGAAATGCCCTACCTGGGGCAATTGCCTTGCAGGCAAAATTCAAATGCCCCACCAGCTGCTGTAATTCAAGGAGGGTAACCTTACTCTGTCCCCTAAACTCAGCAAGCCTACGTTTGAGGTCCTCGACTTTATCCGAAGGAAGCCTCAAGGACTGTTGGACAGTATCCAACTCAATACCCAGAAAAGTTAAAACCGTGGAGGGGCCCTCAGTCTTCTCATGCGCTAGAGGAACACTGAGTTCCTCCACAAGCGCAATAAAGCTGGCCAATAATGTGGCACATTGCCCAGTGCTTGCCGGGCCCACGAACAAAAAATCATCCAGATAATGACAGGCATCGGGGCAGGCCTTGCGGCGACACAGCTCCCATTCCAAAAAGGAACTGAAGCGCTCAAATGCCGAACATGATATGGAGCACGCCATCGGAACGGCCCTATCCATATAATACTTGCCCTTGAATGCAAACCTGAGGAGCTCAAAGTCCTCCGGGTGAACCCGGAGCAGGCGAAAGTCCAACTTGAAGTTGCACTTCGCCATTTCCGCACCCATCCCACAATGGTGCACCACCTTGACCGCCTGGTCAAATGATGTGTAGCGCACCAAACAAACATGCTCCAGAATGGCAGCTTTCATAGAGCTGCCCTGAGGAAAAGATAAGTGGTGAATAAGGCAGAACTCACTGGCCGCCTTCTTGGGCACCACCCCCAATGGGGAAACCCTCAGGCAAGGAACAGGAGGGGCATCGAATGGGCCGAGGACACGACCCTCGGTGCATTCCTTCACAATCTTGGCCCATACCACGCTTTCCATTCCAGCCACTGACTGAAGGTTGGCTGACATGAAAGGCTCCCCTTGGCCCTGAAAAGGAATGTGGAAACCAAACTTAAACCCAGAAATCAGATAGTCAATATTGTGGCACCGGGGGTAAAGATGCAACAAGCATTGAAGTACCCTCAGCTTTACTGGACTGGGCCCCTTTTCCACACCTTGCTGATCACCACCACCCCTGAATCACTTACCTCCACCCCCTTGCTTAGACTTGGGACAGGCTGAATGGGGGTGGGGGGCCAGCACAGGAAGGACACTCATGATGGTACTTACAAGCTTTCCCGGTACACAACACTTTGGATGTAAAATCCCAGCAGAGCAGCTAGGGTTGAACCTGCTGCCCCGTGGGGGTGTGGGTACCAGATACAGATTGAGAATGATGAATCAAATGGCCACTATCAGACCTGTCCCCTCAATTTGGTTTGGCTGGGGACATAACATGCAGCCACAGCTGCTGGTGAATTTGGTCCCATGGCAGACTGGGATTAATGGTGGCTCGCATTCTAAACTCATCATACTGGATCCAGCCCCCCCCCCCAAAGTCCGTGTAACCTTTATAAATTATTTCCATGTATTGGAAAAGAGAAACCACCCTCCATGGCTGCACTCTAGCCAATACCCCGGCGTAAATCAAAAATCCCTGCAACCAGTTCGACCAATTTTGTTCCACCTTCCTACGCCTAATCTTTTCTTTATCTCTCTCATCTAAATCATCCTTATCCTTCTTCTCCAGCTCCCTGAAAAGAAGGGTAAAGACATCCACATACTCTCCCTTAATGATCTTGTCCCTAGTAGCCTGCGTTAAGTGGTCCCCAAGGGGGAAAGCAGTATCCCCAAACGGCAAGGCTCTGTATGGTATCATCCCATAAGGAGAGTGCCCATAGGGGGGAAAACCCTGCTGACCGCCATAGCCATATGGCCAACCTGAAACCTGAAACCCGGTGGATGGAGATATAACTGGCGCCTGCTGCTGGCCAGAAGAAGTCCCAGTGCCCCTTTCCCAATTCAGGGGGATTGCCGGGGGCCATGCTGAAGCAGATTGTGGTGTAGCAGGTGAAGTGAAGCCGGGGGGCGCAGAGGCAGTAGCCTGACCCCAGGGCCTCCATGGCCAGGTGCATGCTTGCTGAGGCAGAGCAGACTTACCCTCATGCAGGACTAGCTACACCACTATGGCAATCTGCCCGCCGTCACCAGCTGCCTCCTGCTCCACTTCAATCACCTGCGCTTCCTCCAGTGGCCTAGCTGCTCCATGGATTCTACTAGGTTCACCACACTCTGTCACTGCAGCCTCCTCAAGAGCAGAAATACGCATTAGAATTTCCCTCTGAAAGTCTGCATTTAGAAGCCTTTTTACTGATGCTTCTGATGATCAAATCCAGTGGGATTTCTTTGGCATCACATTTGGCCAGTTAACCTTTTAACTATTAATGGGAATCTGGTGGATATGTGTTTGTGGCTGAGTTTTGCATGTCTGTGACCTTCCTGTAAATTCCCTAGTTAGTGAATATTGGGACTATATTCATACTCTTTCAATAGGGGTCTAAAATCTGCATGGCTGAAGTGGGGAGGATAAAGCAGACAAGCAGAAAAGTAGTCTTCTTAAGGTATAAAACCTCAACAAACTTTCTTAACATCCTCAGTCTTCTTTCATCAGTTTTACGTTTTAAAGAGGGGGAAAGTTGTAAAATGAATGACTTATTTATTGCAGGTCTTTTGCACTGTCACAGCTTATAGGCGGGACTCTCCTAATCACCAATCTCTCCCTGAAGAAAGTGATGGATTCTATGTTGGGATTAAGGTAATAGCAAAACACCTCATTTAACAAGCTTCTCTAACTTATCCTTGATGGAGATTCCTATATTAAACACCTTGCTCTGCAAGACGACACACGGTACAATTGGCTTTGGTAGTTATAAACAGGGTGCTTCTGGGAGCCCAAGGAGAAAATGTCTCAGTAAATTGCTTGCCATTCTATCAATCATTGCATCAGCTTTTCCAGAAGCCATAACAGTCAGGGAACCTAAGGGGTTCTGAAATATATTGTGAAAGTGCTCCATGTTCATTCACTTTCTGAGAGGCATTTATATGCAACCTTAAAGTAGATACACACAATTCTGTGGATTCAGAGTTATTGAGGCATAATGCCTGAGCATTTCCCATTGTATCCTTATCCATGATGTGAAATAAAAGTGATTATGGTTTTAAATGGCCCATCTTCATGAAGATCAGGGTAGGGTTACCATCTGGAACCTTTTCATTTTCTGAAAGGGGCAAGCCACCCTTTGCAGAGCTCAGCAGCAAAACTTCCATCATGTTAATAATGAAGTTTAGAATGGAATAGGCTAAAACATTTCCTCACCTCAGCTGCATGTTCAGGAATAGTTTCTAAAATAATAGAATAACATTTCCCCCCTTGTTTTTTCATTTTGTAATTCAGTGTAAATAACTGACAAAAATGTCATTTCATTAAGAAGATGATTAAACAGGTGTTTTTCAAAACTAAACTTATACAAACCTCAGCACATCCATGCTAAGCCAACATGGTATAGTGGCTAAAGTACCGGATGAGGATCCGGAAGAAACAGGTTTAAATCCCCACTCTGACAAGGAAATCGGTTGGATGATGTTGGGCCAGTCACACACACTCAGCCTAATTTACCTCACAGTGTTGTGAGGACAAAATGGAGGAAAGGAGAAAAATATAAACTGCTTTGGGTACCCGATGGGAAGAAAGGCAGGGTATGAAGAAAGTATCAATCAATCAATATTTCGACAGAGAATCAGCTCCGGAGAATAAAAGAAGACTAGAATAAAAACAATAAAAATAAGGATAAGGAGGGCATATGTAGTGTGACAAGCACAGAACTGTGGGTGCAGGTTGTAGGGGAGATGGAGGGATGATACCTTCCTCCAACAAGGAAGTAAATCATTGAAGGCCAAGCTACACATGACGAATGACACTTGAATGGCAAGTGGATTGAGTGGAGGGCAAGTGAACAGGGAGAAATACACTTGCCATTCAAGTGTCATTCGTCATGCGTAGCTTGGCCCTGAGGCTCAGTCAAAGTAAATAAAATCAAAATCCGGTAAGTTCACCATGATTATTTATGGGAGAATGTTTATGTGTTCTAAGCATCACTGTGTTTTATACGGAATTCTTTTGACAAGACACACAGTATTATTCTAAGCAGTGTTACATCTTCCTAAGCCCATTTAAGTCAATGGGCATAGAAGGCTATAACTGCATAGGATGACACTGTTAGCCACATAACCACAGCTTTTGGTGTTGTTCTATTGTTTAGATGGATATAGCATTACTTTCCTTACTCCAGTATAGCACAATTGTTGGGGAATAAAGATAAAATCAACTTTTCTCCCTCATGGCCTACATATTTTAATAGTGTTTGAAAACTGGGACAGTATTATGCAGGTCAGAAGGAGTACAGAGAATCTCTGGGGTTCCCATTTCTTTCATCCTGTTGTTTCATTTAGGATGTAGAATGGTGACATTTGATAGTATTTGGAGACCTGCTTAAAATACTGGATAGCTTGAAGCTAAGAAAAATTAAGAGTAGTTAATATGGAAATAGAGTAATCATAACACAGAGACCTTAAAAATGCTGAGTATAAAACATGGAAGACTGATTAAAAACTATTGATATTAAATGTTAGGTATAAGCAATTAAGGAGAGGGAGAACTATCCCATAAGCTAGTTGTTGTGTTGCCACATTTGAATATATTTTTTCTGTTGTAGTTCAAATGTAGTACTTTGTATTCTGTATAAGTTTCTATGCACTTTCTATTGTCATTTCTATCTTTCTTTTCAAATAAAACCTATTAAAATACTGGATAGCTTGAAATGAAATATATGTATATACTAGCATGGGATCTAGCAGCGGGGCTTTGGGAGGGTGTCACAAGTGCTGCCCTCCCAAGGCCCTGCAACCAGTGGAGGCAGTGGGAAAACTTCCTAGGGGGCTTTCTCCACACTATGCCTCTCTAAGCAGCTCCACAGGCAGGCCTCCGAGAGGCCACAGAACCAGCGGGGAGGCCACGTGGTGTTCCTCTGTGCTTTGCTTCCCCACCAGCTCCTCAGGCAGGCCTTTGAGGGGCTGCAGAGCTGGCAGGGAGGCACAGTGCAGCTCTGCAGCCACTGTTGAGGTGGCAGGAGCTCCCCAGTGCTTCACCTCTCCACCAGCTCTGCAGTCAGGCCTTGAGGGGCTGTGGAAGCTGGTGGAGAAGCATAATGTGGCTCCACAGCTGCTGCTGACCTGATGGGAAGGCCATGCGGGAGGAGCTCCCCCGCGCTTTGCCTCCCCGCTGGCTCCATGGCCCCTCAGAGGCCTGCCCCACTGACTCACTTTTTATCCTGGCATAGGTGTACCACACAGACCTCCGTACGCCTGCATCAGGATAAAAAGTGAGTCATTGGCAACAGTTTGCCTTTTATGTCTTAGGATGACATCTATGCATGTCTACTCTGAAGTAAATTTAACTGTATTCAATAGTACTTCCAGTTAAGTATGTAAGAGAGCCAGTTTGATGTAGAGGTTAAGAGTGCGGGATTCTAATCTGGAGAGCCGGGTTTGATTCCCCACTCCTCCACTTGAAGCCAGCTGGGTGACCTTGGGCTAGTCACAGTTCTCTGGAGCTCTCTCAGCCCCACCCACCTCACAGGGTGTTTTGTTGTGGAGATAATAAAAACATACTTTGTAAACCGCTCTGAGTGGGCATTAAGTTGTCCTGAAGGGCGGTATATACATCGAATGTTGTTGTTGTTATCATTATTATTAAACAGCGCAGTCTTAAGCAGAGCGACAACCTTTCTAAATCCATTGAAGTCAATGGGGTTAGGGTATAATTCAGGTTAGTATTGCAATGTACATTTTGTAATTGCAGATATTACAGCTATCAGAGACATGCCGTGAACCAAAGAACCACCATCATTTAAAGAATCTCAGGAGTTACAAACATATTTTCTGCTATCTAGAGAAGGGAGCTTTGACTCTCTAAAGCTTATGCCCTGAAAATCTTGCTCGTCTCTAAGGTGCCACTGGACTGAAATCCTGCTATTTTTCTGACTGTAACTATGAAAAATCATAGTAAACATAATGAGCTAGAAAAACAAATTGTTTTTTGTTATACTTTTCATTCTCAGAGTTCTCTTCAAGCAGCAATGCCCTGCATCTTCACAGGAGGGCCAGTGGCTCAGTAGTAGATCACTTGCTGGACTGTAGAAGGTCTGAGATTCAATTACTCATATCTCCAATTAAAAGGATTTCCCAGATATTGGGGAGGGGAAACTAGATGTGCCAATGGTCTTTCTCAGTATAAAGCAGCATCATATTTGTACAAACCACATTGTAATCTTATACACAGCTACTCAAGTATATGCTCATTTCAATTAGTTTAGAAACTCTTCCTAAATTTCCACTGTTAATCTTCCATTAATTTTTCATATAAAGTAGAATAACACAAACCACATGACCAGCTAAATATCCCTATGTACACCCCATGGCTTAATAATTTTTATGCTGTCAAGTTACAGCTGACTTATGGTGACCCCTTAGGATTTTCAAGGCAAGGGACATTCAGAGATGGTTTGCCATTGCTTGCCTGTGCATAATGATCCTGGACTTCCTTGGTGGTCTAGCATCCCAAGTACTAACCAGAGTTGACTCTGCTTAGCTTCCAAGCCATGACAAGATTGGGCTAGGTAGGACTATCCAGGTCAGGGCTATTGCATTACATTTAATATTTTTATACTAGCGACTTTGCATTGAACACATTGGTTTCATACTGTTAGGGCCAAGCTACACATGACGAATGACACTTGAACGGCAAGTGGATTGAGTGGAGGGCAAGTGAACAGGGAGAAATACACTTGCTGTTCAAGTGTCATTCGTCATGTGTAGCTTGGCCCTTAGTTACAATGATTTTTAAAAGGGCTTTTTCTTTAGCATTAGAAATAAGAAAAAAAATTACTCCACTGCACCTGAAAATGATTTTGTAATTACTGAAGGCGTTAAAAAGCAAAAAGTAACATTTGGAAATTAAGACAATGGCCACTTAATAAGGTATTATAGGGGCTAATTTGGCAGAGTGGTTTAGAGCTAAGCAGAAATCTCAGCCAGCCACCAAAATAGCAATTTCACCTTATCTTGCAGTGAAAAAATCCACATCTTGTTAACTTGCCTTCATCACAGTGGAAGGAGGGAAGGTAAAAATGGAAGAGAGAATGTGTGAACCATTCTCCAGTGCCTGATTTGAACACACATTTTCTGGGGAAAAGATCAGAAATAGGCGGAAACATCTCACTCTTTAAGCAATAATTGTGCTCCCCCCCCCTCTTTCTTATTCCTCTATCTAGGGTAATGGAAATGTACATGAATATGTAAATACAAATGAGAACTGGAAAGGAAGAGAATAGAGCAATCAGAGTGGGGCTAAGCTAAAGCTCCTCTGTTTAGTTTCAGCATGCCACTGAAAAGTTATTGAAAAGTTTGGCAAGATCTCTGATAGATGTTGGCCTGAGTAACGCCATTGTTAAAAGTACAAAATTCTGCTTTGGAGACAATAAGACTTAATAATCATTGGATCAGTCACAATTTCAGACTTGTTTCAGGCTTCCTTCCTGTGCCAGGCCACGGGCAGGCAGCCCAGAGACCCTTCTGCCAATGCCATTTTAGAATCTTTATTAAGATGCCCTCAGTGAAAGACTTGGAACTGGTACAAGTGCTATGCCCTGTTGGCAACAATGTCCAAAACAAATAGATAAATAATCCAGTCTAAGAAATTATTTGTTTTATTTAATGTATTATAGTTTTGATTCTTATCATTTACATTTAAAAACGGTATTAAGTTCCATGTAGTTTGGGCAAGGTACCACAGTTATGCTCAATGATTGTTAGCGTCCATTTTTTTTCCTGAAATGATTCTTATGCCTAGATAAAAACCATGGGGATTCTTACTTCAGGATAATTCAAACAATTGTCTGAATCCTTAACAAAGTTTCATCTATGGCATTCGAGATAGCTTTTCACCGAAATAGCTACCATCATATTTTTGGCATAGGTTATTTTATTAATCATACAGTTTGGTCCATTTGTTAATTAACAGTCCTTGCTATCAGAATAAGAGTCTGATGTGGACCAAGTGAGTCTGAGTTTTTATAATAGAGAGCAGTTCCTGGGGCTGGGAGGCGGAAAAAAATACACTTAATAAGAGGGGCTGCATTGGTAAACTCTTATGGTCACCAAAGAGATTGCGCAAACTTCCTTTGACAAGGTTCATCAACTATCCCAACTGTGCCCATTTGGGAATGCTCAGGAACTGCACTATTCCCCTATATGAAGCCACAAGGTTCCCTGAATATGATTATTAGTTCAGGGCCAGTTCCCTTCCCAGTTCTAAAACTTGGGTGATCCTGTTGGGTGACTGTTCTGCTACTTCTAGGGCTATTTCTTGGATAGGTATCATTCTGAGCAGCTGGGAAAAGACATAAACACTCATGAAGCTGCATTGTAGTGAAGCAGACCATTCAGTATCCAGGTCATTATTGTCCACTCTGACTGACAGCCGCTCTCTTGGGTCTTGGATTTTCATATCACCTACTGCTGGTCCTTTTAACGGGAGATGCTGAGGACAGAACCTTCTGCATGGAAAGCTAATGTTCTGTCCTTGAGCCACAATTTCACAGCTTCAGAAACTGGAAACTGCTCCCATGAAACAGCCTTGCAAACTCTCTCTCTCTCTCTCTCTCTCTCTCTCTCTCTCTCTCCTCAGTTTGCCTACAAAACACTTCTACTTTGTTGAAATGGTAACTTTTTGATGCAAAACCTGAACATTCATTTCAGCCCTTTGCCATCAAAAGCTTTCATACAAACGCTGTGTGAGACTGATCATCTGTCTTTATTTCCAGTTTGTGCCAGAGTTCTTACAAATTGCCGAGGATGGCAAGGAGCATATTTTGACAATCCTAAGTACCATCCCTATTACCTGTCTGGGCCAGGATGACATCTGTAAAATTACTTTGCAGCTGAGTAGCTGGGATTCTGGTAAGAGTCTTATGTCAGTGAGCATTTGATCAAGCGTGTTTGCTGACTTCCTGAAATCGCTATAATGAATCTAAAAATGGACTGAGGGTAGAAGATCCCCACCCTGTAATAATGCTAAAGGATTTCTACAGGCAAACAGCAGCTGGGCTAAGAGACAAAACAGATGACAAAAAGCCCTCTTAACACTTATTGTTAGTCCTTCAAGCAATTTAACTTTAATAATCAAATTGCTGCTTGTGATGACTGATAAAAAGTATGTGCATGTATATGTGTGCCCACACATATATACACAGAGAGAGGGACATTGTATGTTTGTAGATACAGAGGGAGAGGTTTGCAAATAATAGGGACAGTGTGGTTCAGTGGAGAATAATGAATGGGTTCAAAACCTCTGCCCTGTAGACTTACTATGTAGTCTTTGGGAGGTCAATTCCTGCACAGTCCTCAGCAGAGCTACACCCTTATAAGTTCATTGAAAGCTTCTAATCTCTCACCCAGGAAATATTGCTGTATCTCAGCAAGGCTGAGATATAGCAATGCTGGGGATCAGAAGCCCATTCATGGCTGGGAAACCCACCACTTAACAACATAATAATAATATAATAGTAATAACATTTGATTTATCTACTGCCCTTCCATGGCTTACAAGGCTTGCCATCCTTACAAGGCTTGCTCTCTGTCCCCCTACCCTTCACCCCTGCCTAGAGAGGTGAGACACGTGGCAACCAGAGACAGGTCTTTTCAGTGGTGGCACCTCACCTATGGAATGCCCTCCCCCATGAGGTTTTTCTAGCACCTACCCTACTGTCTTTTAGACACCTGACCAAAACATTTATTTTTACTTAGCCTTTTAATTAAGGGATTGATCTTTTAAAATTATTTTTACAACCTGTTTGTAGCCTGGGGTCTGTTTTATGAGATTCATCTGAGGTCATTCAATGTTTTGTGCTATTTTTATGTTCTGGATTGGATTTTATTGCTGGCTTTTTAATAGTTTATTTTTTAAATGGTTTATTTTATTGAAATGATTGTTAGGCTATTTCATGATTTTATAACCTGCTTGTAGCCTGAGGTTTCTTTTATGAGATTCATCTTAGGTCAATCAATGTTTTATGCTGTTTTTATGTTCTGGGCATGATTTTATTGCTGGCTTTTTAATAGTTTATTTTTTAAATGATTGTTAGGCTGCTTCATGATTTTATCATATTGAAAGCCACCTCAAGCAGGTTCTCTGAAGAGGTGGCATATATTTTGGTAACAAAATAACCAAAGGAGTTGGCTCCCGATTCCACCCCCGCCCCCACCAACCCCCTCATTGTCCCAGAATGCTCCCATCCTGCATCAGCTGGGAGCCTGCTTCTGATCACCCTTCACCTAACTTCCCACCTACGTGCTGGCTTCTTATCTCCAGTTTCAATAAATGCCTGTGATTCCGCTATTCTCTCTCTCTCTCTCTCTCTCTCTCTCTCTCTGTGCCTGCCTGCCTGCCTCTCTCTCTCTATATATATCTGTGGTTTGGATATGGAGTGTGTGTACATGAGAGAGAGAGACAGAGAGAGAGAGAGAGAGAGAGAGAGAGAGAGAGGAGAGTGGGAAATCAGATTCTGATCCACTTCCACTTCTGCGATCAGTAGGCAACCAATCTTAAACTTTATTCTGATCTGTGCCTGTGAGGACATGGAGGTTTTGATGGAGAACACCATAAGCACTGGAAAATCCAGGACATAACAAAGTAGAAGAGTTAGTTTCTGATATCCATAAGCTTCTGATAAACATTTATCCCCAAGTTTCTCACTGTCTTTCATCCTTTCAAGAACACAGTGAGAAACTTGATGGGGACAACAGAAGTCCACTCTCAGCTTCTGATCACTCTCCCTCCCTCCTGTGCTTTGCAGGAATGGAGTGAGAAGATCGAGGAGGGGTGAACAGAAGCCAGTTATTGGAAACCAGATATAAGTCCGTGTGTACAAATGTACATAAGTACATGGGTAGGTGTAGTTGGGAATGCTGAAAAGGCAGGCTTCCAAATAAAACAGGCACATGGACACACATAGGATGTATACATAGGGCCTTCTAATGAACTCACAGCTGTTGAAGGAGCAGAGCCTGCCACCTCCACCACATACACATGTATGTTCATTATCTCTGGAATATTGAACAAAAAGGATTGGTTTGTATGCTATTCTTGTTTACACTGGGCTAAAGATTAATGCCGGCATTGGGCTTATTATAATATAAGTTATTGCTTTCCATTAGACACAGTTCACTAGTCCTCTGCTCATTCTTTTAATCTTTGTACTTTTTTAAAAAAAATGCGCATGTCCAAATTTCTTTTTCTTTATCCTTCATATCAAGATGGAAAATCTGTCATTCCAAGAGAAGTTCAAGACAGGAATATTCAGCTAAATGTAACCTTGTAGTTTAAACAGGTGTGCTGGCTTTCTTACAAGCATTATGCTACATTTCAAAGTACACTCATCTGTAAATTCCTTTACACTTCTGTCTATTCCTGCATGACAAAGGCAGAAATACTTTAAGCTCAAGATAAATAGAGAGTCCTATAGACGGGATAGTTTACCATGATTTTAAGGTCTTTTTCAGTGCACAGGTTTTATTTTAACATTCAGAGATTCTTTGGAAGGAGAGCAATGGCTTTTTAGGAATTAATTTATTTCCATGTAGAATTACTTTCAAAATGTCAATAGATGAGAAATGCCAATATGACAACATGGGTACTAATTAAGAAGCCTTGGTAGAGAACAGCAACAGAAGCAGTTGTTTTCTATCCCTTTTAATCATTACATTTCTGTACATTAACTTAATGGCTAGGGATGAAGAGATTTCCCAAGCTTCATTCCACACATTCGAACTCTTCAGGCACTAACAATAAAAGAAATAATAGATAGCCTTTCAAAACTAATCCTTTGTGTGCTGATATACTAAAAAAAAGATGGAGTTTTTTGGTACGTTAAGGGCTGGTTTTGAAAGGCTTTTGTTTTGTTTGTTTCTAAGTTGCACCAGAGTGCAATTGGATTTTTTAAAAATATATTAGTAACCCTTCCTTGAACAGCACTGGACATTCTATATATTGATTGGTGAGCAGTCTGAGGGGAAGGATATCCTTATTCAGTTTTAAAATATGATCCAATAGGATTTTATGATCATCCTACTCATATAGCCTTTGGTGGTTCTCAGCTCAAAGGCTCACTAATTGAACTTAATGGGTTACATTTCTGTATATATTTACAATAGATTGACATCTCATTACTTTTAGGTATCAACATTTTCCAACTATAGCACTTCCATTTTCTCTTACAGAATCACAGAGTTGGAAGGGGCCATACAGACCTTCTAGTCCAACCTCCTGCCCAATGCAGGATGAGCCTAAAGCATCTCTGACAAATATTCATCCAGACTCTTCTTGAAAACTGCCATTGAAGGGGAGCTCACCACCTCCCTGGGCAGCTGATTCCACCTTTGAACTACTCTGACCGTGAAAAGGTTTTTCCTAATATCCAGCTGGTATCTTTCTGCATGCAATTTTAAGCCCATTGCTTCAGGTCCTATCCTCTGCTGCCAACTGGAACGGCTCCTTGCCCTATTCCAAATGACAGCCTTTCAAATATTTAAAGAGAGCAATCATGTCCCCCCTCGATCTCCTCTTTTCCAAACTAAACATTCCCAAGGCCCTCAGCCTTTCCTCATAGGGCTCATTCTCCAGGCCCCAATCATCTTCATTGCTCTCCTCTGCACCCTCTTGATTTTGTCCACATCATTTTTGAAGTGGGGCCTCCAGAACTGCACACAGTACTCCAAGTGGTACCCTTGGAGCCCTTACCATGTTTCCGTCTCACTGGAATAGTGAGGGCTTGAGCTTGCAAAAGCTCATGTTTGAGAAGAGCTCACCCTTCACTTGCTCCTTTTCCCTTCCAGCACACTCCCTCACAGAATGACAGACACTCATTAAGCTTCTGAGTTCATTGAAGTCTGCTCTACAAAAATCTAACCTACGAGTCTGGCTATGAACTTCCTTGGCTCCCCACAGCAACTGGAATTCAAGGAGGACATGATCACTTCCTCCTAAGGTCCCCACCACATTCCCCCCATCTACCAATTCTTCCCTATTGGTTAATACTAAGTCTAGTATGGCCGAGCCCCTTGTAGCTTCCTCAAATATTTGAAAAAGGAAGTTATTGGCCAGGCAGGTCAGGAAGTTGCATGATTCTTGTTGCTTTGCTGAGCTTGTCTCCCAGCACACATCGGGGAAGTTGAAGTCACCCATAATTATAAGGTTCTGATGTCTGGATACTCTACCAATTTGTTCAAGGAGGGCAGCATCCATTTCCTCTCCCTGGTCAGGCAGTCTGTAGCAGACTCCAGCAACAGTAGCCTGTCATTCCTCCCCTTATTTCCACAACTGGGCTGTCAACCACATTCTCCAGAACTTCCTGACAATCAAGCCCTTTCCTCACATACAATGCCACTCTGCCTCCTTTTCTACCATTCCAGTTGAACAACTCGTACCCATCCACTACCACATTCCAATCATGGGAATCATCCCACCAAGTCTCAGTAATTCCTACTAGATTGTAGCCCTCTGTTTGCAAAAGAAGCTCAAGCTCTTCCTTCTTATTACCCATACTTCGGGCATTGGTATATAGACACTTGTAGCCTTGTACCTTTGTTTGATCTGTCCTACCCAGGTGGGCCCCAGCTCTTCTTCACTTCTTCATTGAAATCCCCATGTTGATTGCCCCCTTCCCCTTGTGCCAGCACCACTACCTCAGCCAACGATTCACCTCAAGTATGGTCTGCTCCCTTCACATTCCTCTTCCTTTGACAGGAAGGATAGAAGAGAATACCATCTCTGACCCCAGTGTCTTCAACTGCCTTCCAAGAGCTTCATAGTCCTCTTTAATTCTTGTGATGGTATTCACGGCCATGTCATTCGTTCCCACGTGAACCAGCACAAATGGGTACTCATCAGACGGTCTGATCAGTTTCGGCAGTAGGTCTGTAATATCCTGAATTCTGTCCCCCGGCAAGCAACATATCTCTCAGAGTAGGGGATCTGGCCTGGAGACATGACGTTCCATACCTCCAAGCAGAGACCCCCAACGACTACCACTTTCCATTTTCTTCCACTTCCGTGTGGTCCCATGCCATCTTCACTCCCTCCTCCAGGTCTTTGTGGTTCTCCTTCCACTCTCGTCTCCATTGCCATCTTAAGCACCTCAAAACGATTCTTGAGCTCCAGTGGATCAGAGTGTTGTCTTAGGGCCAAGCTACAAGTGACGAATGACACTTGGACGGCAAGTGGATCGAGTGGAGCGCAAGTGGAGGGCAAGTAAACAGGGAGAAATGCACTTGCCGTTCAAGTGTCATTTGTCACTTGTAGCTTGGCTCTGAGTCTGCGTCTTCCTGCTTGTACTGCAGAACTGAGAGGAGGCTCAGAAGGGAGATAGACCCTTCTTCTCTTTGACTTACTTCTTCAGGCTTGTGCAGAGCCCCCAGGCTCTTGTCAATAAAATCCTCCCCTCCCTTGATTTCCTGAAAGGTGGTGATCCTCTCCTCCCAGCTCTGAATCTTCTCCTCCAAAAGCCTGACCAGCTTACACTTCTGACAAGTGAAGTTCGTCTTCTCTTCCGGGAGGAAAACAAACATGGCACACTCCATGCAGGTGACTGGAAAGGGGCCTTCTGTTGACATCATCACCTTCTACAGCATCTTAGGGCCATTAGTAAAAAACACAGAGGTTCATCTCAGTTTCAGACAAAGTTTTGGATTCAGTGCAAAGCTTCTGCTGGCACCAGAGTTACTGTTCAAATGGAAACACAAGAAAAAGACTGAGCAGCCCCTTATGCTGTATCCCAACTTGTGCTTCTGCTTCTGCAAAATCTTGCAAAACCAATTTCTGGGCACTGTAATATATAGGGACAAAAGTGTTAGGTGTCACACAAGATTTTGAACTAGTGGAGCTGCTCTACCTCCATTTATGTTTCTGCTTGCACATCATTGGATCCAAGCTAACATATATGAAAAATATGTGCCACAGTGTTTTTGTATCACATTCATATGTTGAGATCTTGTGACTCTTCTAGAGGCTTATGGAAAAGGACACTCCATACTTCATAGACAAAAGGTACGTTTTTTCCTAAATAAAGACTTCTTGAATCCTAAAGTACTTTTGGAAAGAAGCCTAAGAATGATTTTACTCTCAGTAAATAAAATGTATTTGTATTTATTTATTTACATCCTGCTTTTCTTCCAGGGAGATGCCAAAAGTGGCTTACAAAGCTCCTCCATTTTCTCATAACAACAACCCTGTAAAGTAGGTTAGGCTGAGAGTGTGTGCTAAAGTTGTGCATCACACAGATTCCAAGAGGCAGGTCTAGACAAAAGGGGAGAAAGGACCAATTGAATGAGGGAGGAGATTTTCAGATAGATGAAGTTGTGGTACTGGAAGAGCAAATAAAGCTGGCAGGGAGGTAGTAATGTATAAAAGCAGAGAGGTAAGCAAGAATCTGGAAGGCTTTGAAGGTATGTCCGTGCAGAACTGAGGAGAAGACAGGATGGATAGAGGGCTAGATAATGCTGAGCTGTGCATTTTTACATTTTTCAGCACAATTTTTTGTATGATTTTTTTTTTGAACTTTCATTTGTGGGATAGTAGTAGCAGTTGTTATGACCTTTGGCAACTCATCTGACCTAATTTTATTAAAAAGAGAGAAAACACTAGTAATCTCTCATCAACCAAATGATGAATTGGCCTCTGTGTTTGTTCTCATATTAGATAACTTAGCACGGAGGACTCCAGACGTAGCCCTTTCAAGGTGTCAAGTGGATTTGAACCCTCTGCCATGCAAGGAAGGCATCTGTGCCACAGCATCAGTCTCCGTGAGAGCTGTGAATGATTTTAAAGAGGATGGAAACTACATTGGCTATATCAGAGCTGAGCCTATCCAAGCAAGTAACCTTCTTTGGCAGAATTATATGCCAATGGATGTCAAGGTCAGTTAACTATACCTCTCCAGAGTTTTCATAGCACAGAGAAGTAAAAATACATCAATTAATTATTATTTTAAAAAAAACAACGTTTCTGTTCATGAGGTAAACATTAAAAAGTTTATAGTTTAATAAAAAAAATAGTCATGAAAATGATAAAGATATACAATAACAGCGGCATAAACAGATACCACCATAACAAAATATCAAGAGTTTTTTATTTAAAGTGAATTCATAGACTAGGGTTACAAACAATATTATTTCAAAGTGAAATCTCATTAAACTCACTGGGATTTACTGCATACATGGGCAGCAGATACTCAAAATGGCAATCGTCACTTCTTTAGTGAATTTTATTTTGTGAGTAGATGGTGCCCAGACTGAATCATAATAATAACTGCACTTATATACTGCTCTTCTAGACAGATTAGTGTTGCACTCAAAGCAGTGAACAAAGTCAGTGTTATCATTAGCCCCACAATATAGCTGGGGAGCTGGGGCTGAGAGGAGTGGTTTACCCAAGGCCACCTACTGAAGTCATGACAGTAGTGGGATTCAAACCAGCAGAGGGCTGATTTGCATCCCAACCACTTTACCACTCTGCTACACTATTAGAATTGGCTCAGTGTTTCATAGCACACAGATAGTCATGGTGGTATTTGAATGGATCTCTGAAATATGTATATGCACCTTGTCAGAGCAGTTTTAGGCTACATGCAAAACAATTGTAATGCTAGTAAACGGAGTCCAGTATATACTGATCTTCCACTAGCTTGTAGAAGGCAGATTTTGATTTCAAAGTCAAATGTAACGCAGGTTTGGGGGGGGGGGATTTGTGAGTAAAAATGGATAAGAATTGAGCCCTGCTCCAGAGACAGCATTCATTGCTCATCTTATCTTAAATAGGTGACAGTTCAAGACCTCCCAACAGAGAACTGCTACTCTTTGACTGATCCACATATCATCATCACATTTGATGGACTGTAAGTTTTTCTCCGTGAAATAGTGTGGTTCCACTCTATATTTTCGTATTCCGTTAGACTAACTAGGATACTGTTTTATCAGCTCGTAGCACATACTTAAAAGCAGAACCAGAGCATAGAACTATAGAGAAACTCCCAGTTCTCTTCCAAATGTCTGAATTGTTGATATAAATAGATACCAGATTTATCTGGAATTTGTTTTGTTTTAAAAGCGAAACATATAATATTCTGCAAGAGTCAACCTATCTTGATTGGACTACCACTTTCTTGGTAGAAGAAGTTGTGACTGATTACATACATAATTTTCTGCTATCAAGAGCAGCAGCATGGCAATTTGGAGATTACGCCATAAACACTGATTCTCACCATGTTTATATTGAAGTAAATCCCATTGATGAGGTTTCCAAGTAATTATGTTTAAAGTTAATGCTGCGGCATTATCTGGAAACAAGATGCTTCTGTATAGACTATGCAAACATTTGGGATGCCACTATGCCAAAAGCCAAACCACTGTGAGTTTTGTAGATGGCATCAACACCTAAGTGTGTGTATTTTGTGGCTGAAAGTAAATGTATGTAACACCTAGCATGCCAGAAAGTGGCCTGTAAGCAACACAAAAATCTGCTCCACCATGAACTTGGGAAGAGTGAACTTCAGTTAGCAGCAAAGAAGAGTAAACATGCCAAATTGTTCAGCACACCACCACATGCCAACTGCAAATCTAGTTAACAGTAAAACTTATGTTTATAGTGAAGGTGTTCTGTGGGAGAAAAAAAATATGACTCCACTTTAACAGGATTTTGGCAGAGCTCTAATTTTTCATATGAAATGTTCATCTAGCTATAGTCAACCTTGTAAAAGTGGGTGATTAGTCACAGAAGATGTTATTTGAGCACTGATTTTGCTCTGAAGAACACCATGCTGTAAAGCACCAGTTACAACGAAAACATATTTATTAAGGCCTGGAGGCAGAGATATTTTCCCATTTGCTTTTATCAAATGTTTATCCTTTTTATCCATGCCTGTTGCCATAGCAGCAGTTCTTAGACAGCAACGAGTTTCTCACATGAATTCTTATGCACTCCCAGTTAATAACTCCAGTGGTTTTAGTTTGCTTATTTTGATGAAAAAGTGTTTCCTCACCTAGTGTTTATTTTCTTTCCCCTCTGAGGCTGGCCTCCACACTGGTCTAATTAAGGAGTCTTGTTGTTAAGAGTAAAAATGAGCAACCAAAAAAGTAAGGCACACCATGTCTGTAAATCCTGCCTTTATGTTATTTCTTGATTGCTTAGGCGTTACGATAACTACATGATTGGAACTTTTGTTCTGTACAAGAGCCTTAGCCGTATATTTGAGGTACAAGTTCGTCAGTGGACCTGTGGCAGCCATCACCTCGCTGTAGCCTGTAACTGTGGTGTTGCTGCATGGGAAGATAATGATATTGTAGTCCTGGACATGTGTAATGGACAGTATTTGGAAACCAAACCTCAGTTGATAATTAAAAACATCAGAGCTTCACCACAACAACACATCCGAATCATGAAGTCCTATGGAGGGAAGAAAATTACAGTATGTTGATTACATTTCTTTTATTCTGCTTTTTTCTGACTGAATTACAAATGTAAATATAAAATGATTTTACTTTTATAAGCTAGCTAGAGGTATAATATCCCTTGCCGAACTAATTTCTTTGGCACTGCTTGTGTATTAGATTGTGGTCTTGGGAGTTCATTTCACTATGGCAATCAGGGGGTTGGATCACAAACTGGATCATTGTGTGATAATGAGCACCATCTCACTTGCTTGTTTAAAGGAAATACAGAATGGTCACAATTAGCCTTTGTCACATTGAGAATCTTCCTTGCCTAGCTTGTTCTAAATGCAGAAGAATTCTCTCCAGTCCAGTCAGTGAAAAGAGTGATAAAATCCAAGACTAAGTGGATATAAGCTTTAAACGGAACAATTGTCTATGGAATGATCACTGGCTAATCACAGCAGGTCAACAAATAATTTAAGTATAGGCCTAGTGTCACAGGTCCATTGGTCAATGGGGGAGCCAATGATATAGTTTCTTCATCTATGTATTAGAGTTAGCATGGAAGACGGTAGCTTTTTCCCATTCTGCTCTGATGTTTAGATTGAGAATCCATTTAGGTGGCATCCATAACAGTTTCTTCTTGTGAACCAAGCACCAGGGGAAATTATGTTTGCGTGGTAAGAAACTATGACACTCAGTCAATCCCGGGATTACTCTGCTGGTCCGGAAAAACATTATGAACACCTCATGAACTGGTGAATGATTGTGCAGTAGCTTTTTTCCCTCTCCCAGTCATATTATTTGCTGGTTCTCAGAGCATAATTAACAGACAGAGCAGCCACAAACTGACAGAGAGAGGGGGGGACTAGGAAAAGTTGGAGACTGAACTAAGGTGCAGTTTTTGTGCTTCGTGGACACTTCTAAATTTTACCCTAAGTCACAAAGGTTTCTGGCAAGCTTACTTAGGGATGCTCAGGGAATTTGCCTTGCTGCATAACCAGTGCAAAGGAAAAAGAAAACAGAAAGAAAACACACACATTCAATTGTTCCCCAAGAAGCAGGCTAGGCAAGGGCTCCATAGTCAGCCACTTCATGATAAACTATGATAAACTATGAAGTAGACTTAGCGATCTGTGTCTTGCTGTCCTTTAAAACCTGCAATGAGTCAGAGAGGTTTCTAGGGGGTTTGTCCCTTGCTGCACCAAGGAATGGTTTTAGAGGGGGTGGAGGGGCTGGTGTATATAATGAAAGTATTCTTCTCTGTCCTATATTTAGGAGAGGAGTAGTTTTGTACACTAGATTATGTACTTTTGTGTTTCCTCCAGGCACTGCCTGTCCATGGAGGGTCTTCTTTTCAACGACTGTGTCAGCTTTCTGCCACTTCTACCCCATCTCTGATTTCTTTCCCGCTGTCTAAATTTAGATTGTAAGTTCCTTGTGGCTGAGACCTTGCTTTATGCTTTTTATGCTGACATTTATACCGCAAAGCAGTGGAGGGGCGGGGGCTGGTGAGAAGAGGAACAGTCTGTGGACCTGGCTGTGATATATGATTTGATGGCAAATTTGGGGTGATCCTATCTAAAAATCATGAGAATCCATTTAAAATAAGTTATGGTTAGTTACGTAGCATCACGAATAAAGTCCAACATTTTTAATCCTATGAAAAGGGCTCTTCTTGCCAGTCCAGTTCACCAGTTTCCATTTCCCCATCCAAGGAAGAAGGAACAGATAAACAGCTTTTGCAAATGCTTCAATTAGCTGTGCTAAATTTAGAGAGAGAGCTGCACAGAATGTCGGCTTAGAAGGATGTCATGCTGAAACAAAGTCCTCAAATAGGATGAAATCACTTGGGGATGAGATGAGGTTTCAGCTGCTGTAATGAAACTTCCCCAAAGACAGACATTTGAACTGTAAACTGATGTGCAGCAGTGGGTATGCTGAAATGGAGCCCTGAAAGGGGAAGAAAACTCTTGGTGTTAAAGCAGCCAAGAGGAAAATAGACGTCCCGTGGCCCTTTGCTCTCACAGACATGCATGTGTGCTGTTGTCCTAGACAAAGATGTGCATCCACCACGAAAGGCTCAGCAATCATGTGGTCTGATCAGTGATAAATCTGGGATTTATTTGTGATTGGCAATTATGAACAAACCACTCCTGTAGGGATTCAAGCATCCCTAATAAAGATGCAGCTAAAATGGAGGAAAGGGTGAAAATGGGAAATAAAACACTAAAAAGCCTCGTGTGATACTTTTTTGATGGTGCCATTGGTTCCATCCAGGCATTGTCTCAGCATTAACATTACCAGAGCAACAAGGATAAAAACTACAGGTAAGCAACGTCAACTCTAAGGGCCTCTATACATATTACACAAACTCAAATTTGGTTTGGAGGAAACCCCAACCCACCTTCTGTTTAACGTGACTATAAACTTACCTCAGTGTGAGGGAGCACAAATCACCTCCCTTGTGTTGGCAAAGATAGGAGGAGAGTCTCTCCCCACCACTTCTACATATTTTAACTAGCCAAGAAAGACCATGGAGGAAACAGCTATTTGAATTACTGAGAGTTCCATGTGCTTCTTCCCATATCATCTAATTACATGTGGGCAGACCTGTAGAGCCGGGAAGTAAGGCAAATAGCCCTCTCCGTGGCATGTAGGGGGAGGAGATGAAGACTTTCCTCCTGCCTCTATGTGTACATGGGAGATTATTAGCACCACACACATGTTTTAAAGGTATAGAGTTACCTGTTAAACACAAGGTGGGTTGGGATTTCCCCCCAAACCAAACTCGAGTTTGTGTAATGTGTAAAGAGGCCCTAAATTGTTCTTGAGACAGTGAATTCCATGCAATTCTATTCATGTTATCTGGAGTAACATCCAAAGTTTAGTTGTAGCACAGCTATATTAACTGCAACTCAGGCAATTTCCATATGTCATAAGAGGAGTAGGCAGGGCTCATTTTGAGGGGGAACATGCAGGAATGCAGTTCCGGCAGTTCCCCAAAGAGGTCACGTGTTAGGTGGCCCCATCCACCTGACCCTCGGCCATTTTGGGCCCATTTCAGCCTGGATTGGTGCCAAAATGGCCCGGATCAGGCCTCTGACAAGTGGTGGATCACTCTCCCACTCAGCAGCAGCCCAATCCTGACCATTTTGGGTCCCTTTTCGGCCCTTTTCAGCCCCTTTTTGCCATTTTGGGCCCAATTTCGGCCCTGAATGACCAGGATTGGGTCCAAAACAGCCAGGATAGGTGATGTCAGGGTGTGTGGCATATGCAAATCAGTTATGCTAATGACACACTTCTGGTGATGGCAAGGGGCGTGACATATGCTAATGAGTTATGCTAATGAGTTATGCTAATAAGTTCCTCCAGTTCTTTTTCTACAAAATGACCCCTGGGAGCAGGTCACCCTTGGAAATATGGTGGCTTTTCCCCAACCATGCCCACAGTATTGTTTGCCAGGTGTGTGCATCATGGCATGGGTTTTTTTGACCAGGTTTTCTGGGGATTTACCAGGATGGCTCTGGTTTTTGTGGTGGTGGTGAGTTCCTGATGCTTATTTTAGCATTTTCGGGCATAAGAATGTTTGAAGCATTTCAGAAGAAACCTCCCAATCTCTACCCAGTTCTTCCCCTATAGCTGTTGCCCCTCCTTTTTAAAATTGAAGTTCAGTTGCAGGAGCCTGCTTACAAAAGTGGCTGCGCACAATAGTGCATGCACAAAATAAGAAGAAAATTAAAAGGGACAGGTTCTTTTTATCTATGCTGGTGATGAACCATTGCTTTTTTGTATGTTTGGAGCTAATTCACAACCACAGGTAAGCACTAGTGGGTACTGCATGTAGAAGATGAGTTGTTGGAGCAACTCGACAAAACACAGACCTAAAGCAGCCAAAAGGTAAGAACAACGGGCCATGTGGAAATGGCCTTAGTTTTCCCCTTACTACATACAGAGATTTATATGATTTTATTTGTCCTCTTTTTTTTCTTTTGGCTTTGTTAAAGCAAGTTTCACATTTAGTAGAATGTAAAGGATATCTTTGGGTGGAGAATATAGGATGTGAGCTTGGACCCTCTATAGCTGCAATCATAGACACATAGAACCAATTCCTGTGAATTTGGCATCTTAACAAAATGTCACAGTGGTGGGTATTTCATCAGCAATCTGCATCAATTTGCATGGAAAGCCCAGGTCATGTGTTACCAGCACTTTTTTTGCAGTTGCAGCAATTTTTGTGGGTGGCTCTCCAAAGTCCTGAGGGGAAATTGGGGAAATCAGCGCAGCCTTGTATTTGAGCATTGGCACTTTAAAACAAAACAAAGCAAAAGCACTGTATGTTACATTCTCCACAATGCTAATAATCAAGTACAGTACTATGAGAACAAATTGATAGCAGAACTTTGATATAAATTGTAAATAAGAATGAAACAGCACTTATCTAATTCAGTCCGTATCATCATTAAATCTGCAGTATGCATTTTTTTATTAGTAGCAGCAGTAACATGTAACATTTCCTTTAGAAAAACATTAGTTTTCATGCTAAAGTAGAGAGGAGAACAATATATAAAATATTAATATAATTAAGTATAGAAGAGTTAACAAAAGTGGCCTCTATAGGTATTATTAAGAGACATAGTCAAGAGTCAATATGTACAGATAACCTTCACTGTGTAGCTGCTTCAGAATATATTTTTAACAACTGAGGGTATAATTACATTCTCCAATCTGAACTAAACATCTCCTATCTGTGCAATGGATCACCATTCCATAGTACATTATTGGAGAAAAACAAATACAAGTTTTTCTACCCAGGACATTGCAATGGAGATTGCAAGGGAAAATATTCTTAAAGTTGCACTATTAAGATTTATTTCAAGAATATATTCAAGGTGAGAAAGGAGACCAGAGAAACAAAAATCCATATCAGGCATTTTTCTTCATTTGGCCATTTTCTCTTTAATTATTTGAATAATATTTATGCTGGTTGTTGGTTCTCATTCTGGATGCAACACGCACAGTTACTTACAATGTGGTGGCTGGCAATACCTTTTTGACATCACGTACCTCCAGCAGCCGCCAGGAACATGGTGGGGTCAGAGGTATTAAGATTCTCAATATGATGGTAGCAATCTATTTAGGAAACAGTTTCAAATGTTACAGCTGGGACAAGGAACACTTTTGGTGGGCAATCTGTTTCTGGAGGCATCCTCTTAGTCAGTACACTGAAGATGCGACCGATATGCAACCACAATTTTTCTTTTAATATAGGCTTTATAAAGCTCAGGGACCAAATCATTTTTTTTTGTCCTCGGGATAATGGGGAGGGGTGCTTTGTGTCTTCCAGAGGGAAGTTCAGAAGTATGGATAAATAACACGCCTTTAGCTTTTAAGCCATGCAAGATGGAATTCTTTTTATGTGACATCAGATTTTTGCTCTTCTTAGTCCTTAACATTGGTCTGTCCTAACCCTGCCCCCAGATCTAACTATGATTGCATGGAGGATAACTTGAAAATCATACTTTGAGGTGCTGCCCCCTTGTTTACTCAAATTTTGTCCTTGCATAATCAGTTGCAAGAGTAGAGATAAGGTTCTAGTTTGTGTTTTATAATCTGGAGAGAGGGCGGCCTACAAGGATTCTGAGAAGTGTACATATAATATGTCCTTTCTACTTAATTATTATCCTTGGCTGCTTGTTTGAGCAAAATGATTACTTTGTGCAAAGGGCCATTGTCTCCAGAGATCTCATTAACAAGTTTCAACCTGCCTTCCATGTTCTCTAGACTTTAGGCAAATTGATGTATTTCCTTGCCACATCATTGGGATCCATCAGTACTAGAACTTTCAGGAGTGATCCTGCTTCCAGTTAGCAAGTTAAATTAGGAGTATGATTGTTCCATAAATTGTCTGATATTCTTATACTTCAAAAGTCATACCTGCATTTTCTAATAGGAATGTGTGCATTTTGGTTTGTTCCATTTTCATCTTCAAAAACTTCATTTATTTGCATTGTATTCATTATTATACCTAGGCTTGCCAGCAGAGCTCTGGTAACCGATGAGACAGAGGGGTGAGGGGCATGTAAATCTTCATTGTTCCAGTGGTGTGATATCATTTCAGAAGTGACCCTTTTCAGTCTGAATGCAGGCCAGGCTATGGGATGGAGATGGATGTAGTAGCTTTAGTGGATTGCCTTCATCTAAATATAGACAAAGACCAAGCTTTGTTATTGTTCCTCCTGAATCTATCTGCAGCCTCTAATACAGTAAATCATGCCATCTTATTGAGATGCTTGAATGCAGACATGGGTATCAAAGGACATCCCTTGGACTGGTTTGAATAACTTCTTATGGAATGGACTCAAAGGGTCACAGTTGGAGATCAGCTATCTCCCGAGTGGGAATTATCTTGTGGGGTTCTACAGGGTGCAATCTTATCCCCCATGTTATTCAACCTCAGTGTAAAGCCTTTAGAAGAACTCATTCATAGCTATTAAATTGGATGTCACCAATATGTGAATGACACCCAATTCTATGTCTCACTATGCAAATCACCACAAGACGCAGTAGAAATCTTGGGTCGTTGCCTGACAGCTGTGGTCAAACAGCTGATAGCTAACAAATTGAAACTGAATCCAGACAAGATGGAAGTGATGCTGGTTGGGAAGATCTTGAAGGACATTGTACTCCCCACTTTTGATGGCATTTGTCTGACCCTTGCAGATTAAGTTAAGAGCCTAGGGCTTATATTGTTAAGGCAGCAGCAAAAATGCTTTCTACAGCCTCAGTCTAGCCTGGAAGATGGCCCCATCAACACGGCCGATCCAGCCACCTGAATGTATGCCATGGTAGCATCGAAACTTGACTACTGTAATGCCCTCCCTCTAAGTTTCCCCTCTAAATTAACTCGGAGACCCCAGTTGGTGCAGAATGCTGTGGCTTGGTTATTATCAAGAGCTAGGAGAAGAATGAATATTACTCCCATGCTGCAGTCACTCCTCTGGCTACTTGTCAGTTACCAGGCTCAATTCAACCTATTGGCTATCACATACAAAGCTCTTTATGGCCTTGGTTGGTCATATCTATAGAATTGTCTCTCTCCTTAGGTTCAACCATAGCAGCTTCACTCATCTGAAGAGGGTCATCTGCATCTTGCGCATGGGAAAAATCAATGGCTGCCTGTACACATGCATTCGCTGTGGTGGCCCCCACCTCATGGAACATCCTACCTGAAAAGATCGTGAAAGCTCCCTTACAGAAAGCTCCTAGCTTTCTGTAAATGATACAAAACTGGATTATTCAAGAGTGCTTTTTACTCAGATAAGAGGGCTGTACAGTGAGGAAGTGGTTTCAGAGAGATGTATCATAAAGAGAAAGGGACCATAGACTTTACTACTTTGTGCTACTATATACTATCTGTTGCTTGAAGTATCATCCTACGGGGTAGTTCTAGTTAGTTTAATATGCTAGTTTTAGTCTTGCTAATACACTGTTTTAGTACTTCCTGAACTCCGTATTGGATTTCTGCTGATTTTAAATCTTTGCAAATTTGCATTTATATACCCTATTACATTGTTTATTGAAATGCCTTTGAAATTGACTGTACTAAGTCACCCTGTGTTAACCACGTTGAGTTTTCCTGAGAAAGGCAGAGTATAAATAACAAATAAATAAATAAGTGATGTCATCACTTTGGAATGACACTGTAGAATTCCACTGAAACTATAGCTGCGGTGGCTGCTGGGTGGGACATCTCCCATTTAAATCATTTAAATGATTTAAATGTACAGCCACAACTATGTTAAAAAAACAATTTTGGCTATTAGAACAATTTGTCAAATGGTTTCTTTGACTGTAATGATTGGAAAAATTTCATATCAGTTGTCTGTCTTCTCTGTCCTGACTCAATCCCCCCCCCCACTTTCTTGAACTCTTTAATTAGATTAATGTATGAAATAAATAGAACGAATGACATTTGTTTACTCATTAACATTTCCATGTTTTTTGTTACCTTAACACATATAAGAAATGGGGCCTTTTCAGTTTAGTTTTTTATTCAAAAGCTGTTTTCGAAGGTAGACAATAGTTTCTGGTATCTATTCTCTTTGGTGCAGGTAAGATCTTATACTGACATCAATAGAAAACCTAGTACTGAGTGGAATTGGGAGTGTATGGAGGTCCTTACCAAACCTAGGAATTAGGCTCCAGGCCTTCTCTTTGAGTGCAGGTCCTTCCTGTGCAACAAAGGAGCTCTGGATACCAAGGAAGAAGCCATGTGACTTCTTCTCCACATGCCAACATTACTTTTCATGGAAATTAACTGCAGCATGGTCTTTTCCCTTATGGCCCTCGGGGTAGCTGAATGAGCTGATAGAATCTTGAATGGGAAGAATGGATTGTACCATTTCAGGCTGTAAATGGGAGATGTGGTTTTTTAATGTTCTCCCATGCATTAAATTCCCTTAAATGCAAAGTACCTTATGGGGAGACAGATTTTAGTCAAACCAGGTACAGTTTCAAGAGCGGAAAGTTATTTACATAGGGAAGCACTGAAAGCTATGAGCTCCAATCTACAGTCTAGAATAGTACAATCTAGAATAGTAATTCTTTCGGTTTCCTATGACCTCAGGGCCAAGCTAGATATGCAGATTTTTACTCAAGTTCTCTGCAGCTACAGAGCAGCTTTGAAGAATAACTGTTAAAAATAAAGGAGATCCTAAATAGCCTCAGAATGCCTTCATGTGGGGGGGGGAGGTCTTCCCTCTCTCCTCAAGCCATTTCCCAGTGTCAAAATATCATGGAGGTTCCCCCCCCCCTGTTTTTTCTGTTCCATGTGGGGTATTCTAGGAATACTCTAGCACCTCCTTCCCTGTGAAAGCATTCTGGGGCCATTTGGGTTCTCTTTTATTTTTTAACAGCCATTTACTGCTGTATGGCTGTGGAAACCTATTTAAAACCTGCACATCTAGAGAGACCTTAGTCAACTGTGTGTGTAGAACAAGATAGGCATTAACTTCAAGTTGTGTGAAAGAACCACAATATAGTCATTTACATGCTGTAAATATAACACAGGAAGGGGACTTTTCTGAGGCAGTATAAGAAACCTGTAGATATGTGTAGGTGACAAGAAAAAATTTAAGTCTTCATATAGTCAGAGCCAAAATTGGAATTCAACATTTTGAGAACAGGTAGACAAATAGCTATTGGCCCTTTTCTCACTGTGATATCAGTAAGGATCCCCCCTCCACTTTTACAGGACCAAACTAAACCATTTCTGTAATGTGAAAAATGTTCTGTTCAGTTTAAAATACAGTGATTTTCTGTATCAATTGGTCTTATATGAAATGCTTTCTTCAGACTGAAGGAAAAGGCTTAAAGTATTGGCAATTTAACTAAAACAAACAATTTCTTAAGACACAGAGATGGTTTTAGCCTCATCTTGGCAGTTCCATGTGGTATGCTACCCCTGGGAAAACTTCAAATAAATATAATTTCTAATAATAAATGGCAAGTACTTTAAAAGGGTTTATTTCTGACACTATCAGCATCAATAAACAACCAAACACTTCAACAAACAACATTTTGAACAATAATTTCAGGTTTATTTAAAAGTACATTTAGGAAACTGCAAATGGAAAGGAGGAGGCTTTCTTTGCAAAGTAGAGATATTGCCCAAACTCTGGAAAAAAATGTTGATGCTAAGGCAAGGGAAAAAATACTTTGTAGAGCACATTGCCAAAAACATCCAGACACACAGTGACAAGTCTTTAACGAGATAATAATAATAATAACATTCAATTTATATACCGCCCTTAAGGATGACTTAATGCCCACTCAGAGCAGTTTACAAAGTATGTCATTATTATCCCCGCAACAACAAACACCCTGTCAGGTGGGTGGGGCTGAGAGAGCTAGAAGCTGTGACTGACCCAAGGTCACCCAGCTGGCTTCTAGTGGAGGAGTGAGGAATCAAACCCGGCTCTCCAGATTAGAGTCCCGCACTCTTAACCACTACACCAATCCGGCTTAGATACAGAAACGATTCAGGGTGGGGGCTGGATGAAAAGGAGTGAAAATAGTAAAGATGAATTGGGAGTTGTAGAGAAGCTAAATGAATTCTATGAGTCAGTCTTCACTGTGAAAGGTAGTTGAAAGGTTCCCTCTATGAGTATGTATTCATTTTCAAGCTAATGAAAAAAATGAATCAGCTCGGGCTGGATCAGGCCCGTGGGAGTGTACCATGCTGCCCGAGAGCATGCCCTCAGGAGGCCCATGGCTCCCCTGCTGGCCAGGTAAGTGGGGATGGGGGGTAGAGGGTGGGAGCAAGGGATCCCCTGCCCCCAGCAGGGGACTGGCAATCCTACCCATAATTCTTGTGTGTAGGGTGCCATACACCTTTTCCTATCTGTTCTGTAAGGCTGCCTGGCTCCCAAGAGTGCCACCTGTCTGCTTCTGTCCTCTGTTACGTTAACATTCCTCTTTGGACTATAGCTATCACCCCTGATTTCATGGTAATTAGGCAGCTTTATAGGGTTTTTTGTAGGTTAATGAGCATTTATTTTAATTACCAATTAAACTGAAGCCATTTCTTCTCTATATATCCTAAATTTGGTGTGGAAGATCTCTTGTCAGTACAAGGTCTATTAATTCCATCTAAATGTATAGATTTTTTTAAAAAAAATCATCTGAAAATATATTTCTTATAGTAACCACTGGAAAGTAAAATAAATGTAATAAAAATGAGCCGGTGTGACAAAGAAGCCACAAAGCTTTTGCAATCGGGAAAAAAATGAAAAAGGGTTTGTATCCAGCCATGCATAGATTCTGCAGAGCAAGATTTCCCCATTTCCCTCTTCATCTGCAATCCAGTCAGCAGACCCTCGGGATAAAGAGGGGATCGGCACTGAAAGGTGGGAAATAAGCAGAAATCTCTCCCCTCCCTTAAGTGCCATTATGTATTCAGAACAGTACAGCTGGATACATGCCAACCTTTGCATACCTCTGGTATCCAAGCTGATTCAGACTTTTTCAAGAAGAGTGTCTGAAGAATTAGCATCACTGTGTCTGAATGGTGTATACCCTAGACTTCCAAAAGAATTTTAATATGAGCATTATCCCCATGCATATTGTCATACCATTGACATATTGTAAAGTATCTGATACAGCCCTGGTCTTTAAAAAGGGACCTGGAGTCAGAAATGTAGATGTGAGGCAAATTGAGTACTATTCTAGGTAAACTGGTGGGAATGAGTTATAGTTCAATAGAAGAGCATACATTGCATACAAGGTTTCTTGATTCAGTCCCGACTCCCTAGTATTTTCACCAGATGGATAAAAGTAGGCATTAATATACTTGAACTTGAGTCCACTTGACTTTTGCTTGCCATTGCAAGCTTGGCAGCTGCTGTAACTAACCAGAGACAAGATTTGTGTGTAAAAGTATATCCGATTTGGGTTCCCTCTGTTCAGACAGGATCAGAACCAGATAGTGGCCAAAACCACCTGAGAAATTCCAGTTATTGGGATTTACACACACAACACACACACACAATACAGGACGAGATGTCTCTGGTCCTCCTTGGCTGGGTGTGAGTGGGTGAGAGAAGATGTCTGACTCACACTTCCCAAATCTTGCTCCCCACTTACATGTGTGTTTCCCTCTCGTGTAGAGACAGAATAGTCTGTCAGGACTTGTGCACAATCCATGAGTACAAATGGCCTGGAGTTGTTTATCTAAAGGGACCTCTTTTCCCCAAGGATCAGGCACTGCAGTTTCTAAAAAAAGTTTTATTCCATTAAATCAAGCAGAAAGCAAAGATAGTTAGGAAAAGGGAAATATAACAAGATTTCACTAGAGAAAATAAACATTAAACACTAAAAACAATATTAGCTAGAGTTAATTTACAGTCTGTTGAATATTCCCCCACCTTCCTTGTATGAAGGATGTTGTTTCTTCCCACCTCTGAGATTCATTCCTCAAGGTTGCAGGATTAGACAAGGTCTCAATTAGATCAGGCTATGCAGGACAATGAGTCGACAAAGGGCACATGTATGTCTGTATATCTTGGACTGCAGACTGAAAGTTTCCCCTTGTTTGGATCAGTGACAAATGGGGGGCTTATTTTCCAGTTCCTGCCACAACCCAAATCACTAGTAATATCCCCGGTTATAAATCAGAGGCTTCCTGGCTACACCCTTCAATTTGGTTTTCAGGTATTTGGCTCTTGGTGTGATAGAGACAAAAACAGGATCTTTAATAGATGAATGGTGACAGCTGGTGGATACGTTACAGCCCCTGCCCGGGTTTTCCCAAGTCATGCATCACACCAAAATGTTACATCTTCCTCTGCAGTGCAGCCGCAGATCTTTTTGACAATTGCAGCAAATTTATTTTACTTTATTTATGCCCCATCTTTCTTGCCAATCGGGACCCAAAGTAGCTTACTTTGTTCTCCTCTTCTCCAGTTTTTTTCCCCTCACAAACCCTGTGAGGTAGGTTAGGCTGAGAGTTTGTGACTGGCCCAAGGTCACCCAGTAAGCTTCCATGGCAGACTGGAGAATTGAACCTGGGTTGCCCAGAACTAGGTTGTCACTCTAGCTGTTACTCTCTCAAGGGGGGGTGTTTCCTTGTGAGTTGGGGGAATTAGCATTCAAGGAGGTGCAGTGAGAAGGGATAATTGCACCAATATATACCAAAGCCACGCAGTGAGCTTTGTGGCCAAGTGCTGACTTGAACCTGGCTTTCTCTAATCTCAGTCAGGTTCCTTATTACCTGCCATTGGCTTTAACCCTCAACAACCTTTTAAAAAAATCACGCACATTTTCATTGTGGTACATTTCTACCCCAAGACAAAATTCCATTGTATTATAGTATAAAAGAGCCCACAGAAATAAAAAAATATTTGTGGTGGCGGAAATCATTGTGTTTAACAATATGAAAATATCTTGAGTCTGAAAACACTGTCCCATGAGGCAGAATGTTTCCTTGAGTGAATAGGTCTCTCTCCTTTTACATACTGAATATCTCACTAGTTCTGCCATAGTATTTATTTTTATTTTGAACAAACAGTAGAGTAAGGTTTGCAGAAATTTGAAAACAAGCAAATATCTGATACAAGGTTGAAAACAATGTTGAAAACAAAAACATAAGCAAGTTGACATGACACATTACATGATGTGGAACTATCCAGTATGAACATACTCACAGCAATAGAAAGCGCACAATGATATTGTCAGTCTACAGCCCCTGTCCCATGCCATACCAACATATGATACATAGCACTATAGTCTACAGTCCCTATCCCATTCTAGCATATTTGTCTGAACCATTTCCTTATAGCACAGATTACCTGTGTAAAAAAAGCCCTCCTGAATAATTCAGTTTTGCATGCTTTGGGGAAAGCCAGAAGAGTGGGCGTTTTCCTGATCTGGCAGGTGATTCGATAAGGTGGGGGCCACCACAGAGAAAGCACATGTACAGCCAGCTGTTGTTTTTACCCATGTTCAGGATGGCACCTGCAGAAGGCCCTCTTCAGATAAGTGAGGGTGCCATGGTGGGGCACAGGGAGAGAGACGAGACTGTAGACATGAGGTACAGAGGCCATGAAGGGTTTTGTATATGGTAGTCAAAACCTTGAATTGTGTCAGCTTGTGGCTAGATAAGGCTCTTCCTACAGGTTCCCTTTCAAAAGCAAACAGGAGTCCATTGATTGAACAAGGAAACTTTACTGCAGAAAAGGTCCATTATAGTCCACTGTCCTGAATAGGAGACTCAGGATGGTACACAGTCATTGTTACCAATGAAGGGCAAAGCATGAGGTACAAAGTAACAATACCCATCTGGATTTGCCTCCCCCCACAGTTCTCAAAACAACATCTCTCAGTCCTGGGAAGCTGCTCTCCTTCAAGGCCAATGCTTGGTGGAACGGTGTTAGACAAAACAGTCGCCTCCGGTGGGAATGCTGCCTGGGAACTGGTGCACCTGGGAAGAAAGCACTTAAACACTAGAAGCATTAGAAAATGGAGTCAGTACAGTTTAGATATACACTGGACCTGACATTCTGCCCCCCTTAAAACAGATCCCCCCCTGGTTTATATGGGTAGCGAGTATGAAAAGCTTTGGTTAATCTAGGAGCATGAACATGTACAGAGTTCACCCACTCATCGTACCCAGAATCAAAGTCCTTCCATCTAATGAGGTAAAAAAGCTGATTTCGTTTGAGTTTAGAGTCCAAAATTTGTTGCACCTCATAGTGTATTTGGTCGTCAATCAAAGTTGGAATGGGTGGAGCTTTGATGTGCCACTTGTCATCGGTAGGAGCTCTTTTTAAAAGACTGACATGGAACGTATCGTGTACGTGGCGTAAGTTCTTGGGCAAAGTTACAGCAACAGTCACTTTATTTATTATTTTGCGCACAGGGAAAGGTCCCAGGAATTTCAGAGCGAGTTTGCGGCTTGTCTGAGCTAGTTTCAGGTTCTTTGTGGAAATATACACATGATCTCCAGGTTGTAAATCCCATTCGGCCACACGATGGCGATCTGCGTATTTTTTGTAATCCAGTTTGGCTTTTTCAAGATGTTTCTTAATAAGAGTCCATTGTTGCGCCGCCTCCCCCCACCACGAAGATACATCTGGCAAATTAGAGGAATGGAGAGGGGGAGCGTCCAACGGGAAGGGATTGAAGTGAGCTCCATAGACAATTTTGAAAGGGGCCTCTCCAGTTGAAGCGTGTACACTGTTGTTATATGAGAATTCGGCCAGAGGGAGAAGGTCTACCCAATTATCTTGTTGGAAATTAATGTAGCAACGAAGAAACTGTTCTAGTATCTGGTTTGTTTTTTCGGATTGTCCGTCGGTTTGTGGGTGGTGGCTTGAGCTGATGCCTTGCTCAATATTCAACATTCTCAAAAGCTCCCGCCAGAAGTTGGCAACGAACTGTCCGCCGCGATCCGAAATCACCTTGGACGGAAAAGAATGTAATTTTACGATGTGTTTTAAAAATAAATCTGCTAGTTTTCGAGCGGTGGGTATAGCAGTACAGGGAATAAAATGAGCTTGTTTGGAGAATAGATCTACCACGACTAAAATGCAATTATGTCCTTTTGAAATAGGTAGATCAGTGATAAAGTCCATAGATATTATTTCCCAAGGTCTGTTGGGTGTTTCCAATGGTTGCAGGAGACCCGGAGGTTTTCCTTTTCTGGTTTTGGCGCTGAGGCAAACGGGGCAGGAACTAACATATTGGGAAATGTCTTTGCGCATGCCCGGCCACCAGAACTGCCTTTGGATTAGATGCAATGTTTTCAGATACCCATAATGCCCAGCAGTGGGAGCATCATGACAGCGCTGCAAAACCTCCAGCCGGAGGCTGTCTGGGACATAAAACTTGCTCCCAGCTAGCCAATCCCCCTGTGGGGATTGGACCAGTTTGTTTCGCGGAGCCTTATCCCCCTCCTTTTCCACCTCAGTTTTAAGTTTCGATTTCCACTCCTGGTTGGCCGGGAGGGGCCGTTTGGCTCGACTGCGAGTAGTCACCACGCCCCCGAGTTGCGTAGGCGAGAAGACCGTGTCGACAGTCTCCTCCCGTTTGCTCCTGTGTTGGGGCATGCGCGATAGGGCATCCGCCAAAAAGTTAGTCTTGCCCGGGAGATAATTTAGAGTGAAGTTGAATTTGGAAAAGAATTCCGCCCATCGCAATTGCTTGGCATTCAGTCTGCGTGGGCTTCGGAGGGCCTCCAGATTTTTATGATCTGTCCAAACCTCGAAGGGGTATCGCGCCCCCTCCAGCCAATGTCTCCAATTAGTAAGGGCTGCTTTTACTGCAAAAGCCTCCTTCTCCCACACATTCCAATTCCTTTCCGCCTCCGAAAATTTTCTAGACAAGAACGCACAAGGCCGCAACTTTCCATCCTCCCCCTTCTGCAGTAAAACTCCCCCTATTGCCGTATCGCTGGCGTCGACTTGCACTACGAAAGGGGACTGTTCGTTGGGGTGGGAGAGGATGGGTTCCGTTACAAACTGCTTTTTCAGGCATTCGAAAGCAGTTTGGCAATCGGAGGTCCATTGTAGTTTGGAGGAGGGTTTTTTAGCTTGGTCCCCTTTATCTTTTGTTTTCAACAATTCTGTTAAGGGGAGCGTGATTTGGGCGAAATTTGCTATAAAGTCTCTATAGAAGTTGGCAAAACCCAGGAAGGATTGTAGTTCTTTACGGGTGGTGGGTGTTTGCCATTCTTGAATTGCTTGTATTTTGGTTGGATCCATTTTTAAACCCTCTTGGGAGATGCAATATCCAAGGTAAGTGAGTTCGGTTTTATGGAATTCACATTTGGACAACTTGATGGGTAGTTTATTATTCATCAAGGTGGCCAGGACCTTTTGTACCATTTGAATATGTTCTTCCTCTGTGTCTGAATAAATTAAGACATCATCAAGGTACACCACCACCCCTTTGTACAGAAATTCGTGCAGAACTTCGTTTATCATGGACATAAATACAGACGGGGCTCCCGTCAATCCAAAAGGCATAACTAGGTATTCATATTGTCCGAGGGGCGTATTAAATGCGGTTTTCCACTCATCCCCTGCCTTGATACGGACGTGGAAGTAAGCATCTTTTAAGTCTAATTTTGTAAAGATCTTACCTTGGGCCACGACGTTGAGAAGGTCTCGGATGAGTGGTATAGGATAGGCGTTGTTGGTGGACACTGCATTAAGTCCTCGAAAGTCCGTGCACAGTCGTAGTCCCCCATCCTTCTTTTTCACGAAGAGAACCGGAGCGGCGTGGGGGCTGTTGGCTGGGCGGATGAACCCTCGTTGGAGGTTGGTGTCGATGAATTTCCGGAGCTCTTCTCGTTCATGGAGACTCATGGGATAGAGTCGTCCTTTGGGCAGTGAGGCTCCGGGTAAAATTTCCACCGCACAGTCCGTTCGTCGGTGCGGGGGTAGAGTATCAGCTTCCTCCTCGGAAAAAGCGTTTAGAAAAGGCCAATACGGTTCGGGTATTTGGTTGATTTCTTCTTGAGTAAGAAGGGCCTTTTCAGTATGAGTTGGATCATTGCCCCAGTTTTGGTTCCAACGGTGATTTTTGCAGTTGGCATGACTGAAGGTGATACATCCTTGTGCCCAGTCTATGTAGGGATTGTGATCACATAGCCACTTGCTGCCTAGAATTAACGGGTATTTGGCAGTGGAGCTGATGACAAAAGACCTCTTTTCCCAATGTTGTCCCATGCCTGTGATCACTGGGATGGTCTCAGTGGTAACAGGGTTCATATTGGTGCCATCCATTTGTTCAAAGATTACTGGATTTTGTAATTCCCGAGTTGGTAAGACTAGTCCATTGACTAGAGCTGGGGCGATGATGTCTCTCGAACAGCCCGAGTCGATAAGGGCTTGCACTCGGATGTGCATTTTTCTCTCTGGGTTGATTAGAGTTACTGGCATGAATAAGATGGACCCAGGCGGCCGGTTCCGTGCAGGGACGGGCTTGGGGCGGATCTGTCGTTTGGGCCCTCTTACGACAGATCCATCTCGTTTCCCGACTGGGGGCTTTCTGGATTGACTTCTGCGTTTGGGGAAGCGGGGTCGTATTCCATAACTTCTTCCGCTTCCAGTCCTCTCTCTGAGGCAGGCCTTTGGGAAGCGCCGCGGCCTCTGTTCGCGCGTGGCGCGGGAATCGGGCGTTGGAGAGTAGGAAATGGAGCAAGGGTTGGGCGCCGTAGTTGAAGCGGAGGTCTTTGCACAGGCCGGTAGGGGCATTGTGCTGCAAAGTGACCGGCTTGTCCGCATTGCAAACACAGCCCTTGTTGCCATCTAGCATCTCTCGCTCCACGGGTGGCGTACCCAGCTCCCCGTCCTCCCTTCTGTAAAGTCAAGGGTCTTCTTTGTCCCGTTTGTTGTTGTTGTTCAACCAAACGGACTTCCAAAATGCGATTCTCAACTTCGCATGCAAGTTGGATCCAACCTAACAACGTAGGGGGATTGTCCTGCATGAGGGCTCTGTCCAAAAGTCTCGGGTTTAGTCCTTGCTTGAACAGAATGATTTTGGTGGACTCCTCACACCTAGGGCATTTGGCGGCCAATTGTCGGAATTTCGTGATATAGTCTCTCGCCGACATGCTGCCCTGTTTAATGGCTTGCAATTCTGTTCGGGCCCTGGTTTCCTCTAAGGGGTCTTCATATTGCGCTCGAATAGCATCCACCAACCCCTGGAGAGTATTAAGTTCCGGGGCCCCGATATTGTATAGTCCTACATACCAGTCCGCTGCTTTGCCTTGTAAGCGGGAGCCGAGATGTTCAATTTGACTGGCCTCGCTGCCGAAGAGGTGTCCCCACCGGTTGAAGAATTGCACGACTTGCACTAGGAAAAATCCCAGTTTGGAGGGATCCCCATCAAAAGTAGCTTCCAGTTTCACCCAACCCATCGGGAGGTCTTGCCTCGGAGCCGGTGCTGGGTAGAAGTCCGTCGGAAGCATCAATGGCACTTGAGGTATGGGGGGACCCGGTTGTGGTAGCGGTGCTGGTTGCGCTGGCGGCGGCATCACCGGTTGAGCCGGGGGTGGCGGCCTCGGCTGGGCTGGCGGTGGTGCTCTCGGCTGGGCTGGCGGTGGTGCTCTCGGCTGCAGTCGTGGTCGGACAGGCGGCTGCAATCTCGGTCGGGCTGGTGGTGGCAATACAGGAGGTGCTGGCAGTAGCGGTTGAGATGGAGGTGGCCGGTGCGGCTGAGTAATGACCGGCCGCTGAGGGACGGGTTGGTGGGGTCGTAGTGGTGTAGGCCCCACCGGTTGGTTTGGAGGTGGTATTACGGGCTGCTCAAGTGGCAAACGTATCGGTTGCTGCGAAGGAGTTAGTTGCGGTCGAAGCGGAAGGGGCCGCAGCGGCGAAGGCCTGATGGGTGGTGGGCCGCGCGGGCTTGCCCCTCTCGGCGTCGTGTCTCTGGGACGCAAAGGCTGGTCTTGTGGCATCGGGGTGCTCGGGGTTTGTTGAATGGGAACCACTTCTAGAGGTCGTTGCGGTAATTCCTCCTCAGAAGGGGCCAGAGGCTCTTCCGTCTGATCCGGCCGAACTGTCGTTGGAGACGCGGGAGGGGGTATCACCGTCGTTTCGGTTGGATGGGTTGGCCCTTCTTCCTCCTTTCTAGGCTCCTCCGCTGGAGTCTCCTTGGGAGATGGATCCCCGTCCGATTTAGGGGTTTCCGTCGGAGTCTCTCCAGGTACCTCAGCTGGAGTATCCCCGTGCGGCGGGGTTTCGTCTTTTCTAGGGAGTTCCGCGGGCGACTCTCCCGGTTCTCCAGGATAGTATTCCTCCTCTCCCGAAGGCAGCGGCTGCTGCGGGGCGTCCTCCACTGGATAGGACATGACACTTTGGAGGGTGGCGATTTGTACCGCCATTTCTTCAGGTGAGATTCTCTCCCCTGCCCCCATCGCTGAGATTAGGTGAATGGCATGAGCCAAACTTTCCTCCATATCAATCAGCCTAGCTTCCAACTGTTGCATTCGGCTAGGACCCGGTTGCCCCATCCCGGAACCTCCTTCGGTTGTACTCACCGGGGAAAACGGCCCCCAAGGCGGAGGATCTCCTTGATCGACTCGTGATCTCGCTGCTAGAATTCCTTTGGCTAGGCCCGTCACTGCCGAGATGCCGGAATCTACAGCATGGGTGCGACTTTGCATTTGCACCCAACTATGTTCAGGAACTTCCGTTGGCTCTTTCCATGGGGCAAGTTCCGAATAATCCCAACTCAGGGCGCCGCGGCGAGATGTGTTCCCGTCCGTCTGTTCGGCCGTCCTGTTCCAAAACAGCCACGGTTGGCTGCTATCCAGCTCAGGGACAGTCTCTAGGCTTCGGCGTCCGTCCATCGAAACTCTTGGATGAAGCCCTCCGGCCCTGCGCTCTCGCGTTTCTCGGGGTCTGGCTCCCCACTCCGACGGGGTGGGTAGCGAGATCAAGGGGAGAGCGGTAGCCGTCGGCCTTGTCCCTTCACTGCTGAGGTCGATGAGAGGCGGTGTAGACGTCGAAGCTCCAGCCCCGGCTGGCACATGAGATTCTTGGGGTTGCACTGTTTGACTGTCGGGGGACGCATACGGATCAAACAAAGGATCCCTGTCCGGGACTACCTTGGATTCCGCTGGGCCCGACTCAGGCATGATTGGTAACAAAATGTCAGCTTGTGGCTAGATAAGGCTCTTCCTACAGGTTCCCTTTCAAAAGCAAACAGGAGTCCATTGATTGAACAAGGAAACTTTACTGCAGAAAAGGTCCATTATAGTCCACTGTCCTGAATAGGAGACTCAGGATGGTACACAGTCATTGTTACCAATGAAGGGCAAAGCATGAGGTACAAAGTAACAATACCCATCTGGATTTGCCTCCCCCCACAGTTCTCAAAACAACATCTCTCAGTCCTGGGAAGCTGCTCTCCTTCAAGGCCAATGCTTGGTGGAACGGTGTTAGACAAAACAGTCGCCTCCGGTGGGAATGCTGCCTGGGAACTGGTGCACCTGGGAAGAAAGCACTTAAACACTAGAAGCATTAGAAAATGGAGTCAGTACAGTTTAGATATACACTGGACCTGACAAATTGAACCCAGTAATTGATGGGAAGAAAATGAAATGACTGCAGAATAGGAGTAATATGCATGCTTCTCCTAGCTCCTGATAATGAACTGTGTCATTCTGTATGAGCTGGAGTCTTCAAGATGATTTCAAGAGAAGACGTAGTTTTGTTTTTACCATGGTGTGGGTTTAGATGGCCAGATCAGGCGTGTCAAGGTAGGGGGACATCTTCTAGGCTAGCCTGACTGGAGAAGACATTTTTGTAGCAGCGTTAACTTGCTTCTCTAGCAGCAATGCTGGATCCAGTATAACCTGTACACTTTTAACCCAGTCTGCAAGGGTCAATTGAATCCCATCAAAAGTGGGGAGCACAATGTCCTTCAATATTTCTGCCTTTCCAACTAGCATCATTTCTGTCTTGTCTGGGTTCAGTTTCAATTTGTTTGCTTTCAGACATTTGACTACAGCTGTTTGACAGCATCTTAAGGCCTCCACTGCATCACCAGAGGATTTGGATAGCGAGATATACAGCTGGGTATCATGTGGATATTGATGACTTCCGGTTTCAAAGCTACAAATGATTTCTCTTAAAAACTTTATGTAGAAGTTGAATAACATGGGAGATAAGATTTTGTCCTGTGGATTGCTGCAAGATAGTTCCCACACTGAAGATAGCTGATTTACAAGAGCAACCCTTTGAGTCTGTTCCACAAGGAATGATTTAAACCAGTCTAAGGCACAACCCCCTACATCTACATCTGCCTCCAAATGCCTTAACAGGATGGCATAATCTACTGCAGAGGTCATCCACTAAAACCTCTTGGGCTGTTTCTGTCCAATAGCCCTGCCTGAAAGGTCCACTACTGAATAAGTTATCCAAAAGATCTGGAGTTGGTCCACTACTGCTCTCTATCACTTTGTCTAGAAATTTAAGATCAGAGACAGGGCAATAACTGGCCACATCATTTTTGTCTATGAACTTTTTTTTCAAGTAGTGGGTGGATAACTGCCTCTTTGAGTGGTTGAGGGAAGGTGCCTTGAGTTGGTGATTGATTTATGATAGGCACCAAGGGCTCATTTATGTGGTTATTATATGATTTTATCAGCCAAGATGGGCAAAGATCCAGCACACAGTCCTTTCACAGATCCCAGCATGCTGTTCATATTCATCTTTATAACTATGGTCCATAAGTGAACCAGACAATGTATTAAGCAGTGACAGTTCTTCTGTCTCACCTATATTACAGATAGAACCTGGATGAGAGCATATTTTGTCAGCAAAGAACTTTGCAAGCATGTCACAGATAATTATCTGTTCTTCAGACAGTAAAAGTTCAAATTTAGAAAGTGTTGAGATATCTTAAACAGTTGGAATGGTTGTGAACCAGCTGATGCAATGGTTTCAGAGAAATAATATTTCTTTGCCATTATCACTGTCACCTCATAGGTCTTCCAATGGCCTCTATGGTATACTTTATCTGATTCAGTGCATGTTTTCCACCAGCATCTTTCTAGACATCTCCCAACCCTCTTTAGGTCACCAAAGTTAGGAGAGGTTGATGAGAAACAGTGTTGTCAGTGGCTTCAAGGAGCTTCACTTTCCAAGCTCCCATTGTAGCCTCAACAGAGAAAGTATTGAGAATTCTAAATTCCCCAATAGCATTTTAGAATCCAAAAGGATCCGTGAGCCTCCTTGGGCAGATCATCTTAATGCCCCACCCTTGTGATGTTGGCATACAACTTCATATAGTTAGTCCTACTTGGGACATCTAATTGGCTCTATGAGAATATAGTGATGAACTAGACGAGCTCTTGATTTGATACAGCAAAGCTTGTGATGTTATACTTTGTTACTGATGCCGTAGCCACCACCAGCATGTTTTGCTTTATTTCTCCATTTTGTGTGATTTGTGCATATATGCTTTTTCATTTGTGTGAGCATTTGTAGAGTGTGTTTTTACACAGTGTGTGTGTGTTTGTGTGCATGTGCATGGAAAATGAGATATTTTGATGCTGTTTGCTGATCCTTTCTCTTCATCTCATATTCTGCTTCCTCAGATCGCTTTCCCTTCAGGAGCATTTGTTCGAGCTGATGTAAACCACTGGGGAATGAGCTTGACCGTAAGGGCACCAAGCATTGACTTTAACAACACCAGAGGTTTATGTGGTACCTTTGACAGAAATAATCAGAATGACTTGCATAGCACTGATGGGAGGCCTATACTTTCTCAACCGAACAACACATCTGAGGAAGACTTCATAGAATCTTGGAAGTAAGAAATGAACCCTTCCAGTCCTCAGGGATGTACTGCAAAATCAGCAACCATCTTAAAAGCAGCCTATACATATTCTTCCATAAGTGTTCATTTAATGCTTTGCCACAAAATTCTGCCTACCACTAACAACAACAACAACAACAACAAAAAGCAAGGCCTTTGAGACACCTCAGTCCATCTGCATAACACGTTCTCAACTACTATTACTTTAAGAGAAGTTTCACATTTCCAAATGTTGTCATGTTGACAACTATGCTGAGATTCCTCCCAGATTTTAGAAACTGCAGTTCTCACTCACACTGGAAAATTTAAAATCCTGACAGAAAGTTTGATATTGCCTTTGTTCTTTAATTCCTAAGCACTAATTACAATATGTGACTGTGGAATTCAAGGATAGATTTTGACAAGATGTGGCAAAATTTGTGACCGTGTTAATACTTAAGAAGCATACCGCACTATATGAAATGAGGCATATGGAATTCCTTTGATATTGGTGCTCAGATGTCAGCCAGAACATGGATAGAAGCATGTTAAATTTCAAAGAATTACCCTTCAGAATCCACAGTCTTAAACTGACACCTTCATATAACATGCAGACACAGAAACCTATTTGCAACTTCCTGTTACTAAGCTAGAATTATTTCTAGTGATAAACAGACATCTTCCCACCTCTGACTCCACATTAGAAAAGAAAAGGTTACAGAATATTTGTGAAACATCCTCCAGATGTTGGAGAAATTTTTCCAGTGAATTTGATCCCTGCAGGGGCAGCATTGAATGTTAGATGTGCCGCAGGTAAAGGGGAAATAGAGAAGGGTTGTGTTGGGGGTTATTATAGGTCTTCTGTTATGCTGTTGATGCTGTCCTAAATATCTGAATGTATGAAGCTATTTATACCAAGGTATAAATTGGGCCAAAGACTTCATGAAGTAATCTGTACCCTCTCCGTGAGTAAGGATGGACCAAAAAGTTAAAAAGTCAGATTGGAATGGGGTCATAAGTTGCTTTTAAAACTTGAGTGGATTCTTCTTTACTACCAGAAGTAATGCAGTCACCGTTGGTTTCAAAGGTCAAAACATTACTAGGTGGGATGAAATGAAGGAAGATAACTCTTTCCTTTACCTTACTAAGCTCTATCTATCGGTACATTCATTCCAGTTTCATCCTGCCTTTACTGCAAGGAGCTCCGGGCAATGTATAAGGTTCATTCGTCCCTTGTTTTTACCTTACAACAATTTGAACCTGGGTTCCCTCAGCCCAAGTCTGATACTCACTGTACTCTGGTTCTTGCTCCCAGCCTGGATGACTTCCTGTTGGAGCATGTCAGGAGAAAATGCTTCCAACAATCGAATGAGATACATAATGCCCTCAAGGTTTAACTCCTCTCTTTTGTGCATTCATTACACTTAAATAGACTCATGCCCCCATTTTCTTTACACATTAATGAGATGACTGCCAAGGCTTATTGCAGCTGCGAGGAGTGGGGGTTTGGTATCAGGAAAAGGTGTTTTCTTGGTGCTTGTATAATATTTACTCTGCATTTGTAGAGTGTGTTTTTACACAGTGTGTGTGTGAGTTTGTGTGTGTGTGCATGGAAAATGAGATATTGATATATCTCATATTCTCAATCAGCAAACCCATTCCCAGACTGGTGATCATTTTGTTTTGTCTGGTTTGGTGAGTGCATTTACTGTTAGCGAGGGGCATAGCTATTCCATCTTTGTTGAGTCTGTGGGCACTTTTGGAATTTGAGCAAAGGTAGTGGGCAGCACTACAAAATGGCCACCATGGAGTGACAGGGCCAAGCACCTTCCTAAAATGGAGGCAGCTGTTTCTGAATTGAAGCTCCCTGCAAACTAAAAGGTAATGCTTCCAGGATTCTTCATCACTCTAATGTGATGGAGAAAGCTAGTATCATCTCTTTACTTTGGGGGAGAAGGAGGTGAGTGTCCTCAAGTCATAGTTGACTTATGGAAACCCCTGGGGGGTTTTCATGACAAGAGACTAACAGAGGTGGTTTGCTATTGCCTGCCTCTGCAACCCTGGTCTTTGTTGGAGATCTCCCATCCAATTGCTAACCAAGGCTGACCCTGCTTAGCTTTTGAGATCTGATGAGATTAGGCTCACCTGGGCTATCCAGGTCAGGGTGAGAGATGGGAGAGATGTTTTATCAAAGAAGCAAATGGGGTACCAATTAGGAGTGTCAGATCCACCCCCCTTGCACCCAATAGGGGGCAAGGGGACTGTATGGGTCAGGTACCAGGACTTACCAGCTGCTGGGTGCACTTGCCAGTGATGTCATCTCTTTGCCAGTATGCTGGAACTGTTCTGGTATTTAAACAAAAAAACTATGGATTTTCCCAGATACTGGGGCTTCACTTGGCATCATGATGACATCACTTCCAGGCATATGTGAAGTGATGACAGAGTGCCATCAGTGATATTATTACATCACTAGCAAGCATACCAGCCTCCTCCCCATTTCCCCCTCTATTTCACTCCACCAGCCAGTTGAGTGGCAGGGAGAAAAGGTGGCTGGGGGTGAGGGATCACCTGGCCCCACAGGGTGGATGGAAAATCTTGCACCAAGAAACTCATTGACAGACACTGTGGCAACCATGCTGTGGATCACTGGCTTAATTTCCCCAGTCTGTCTGAAGGGTATATAAACCACCTGTCACTGAGGGGAGAAGAGCAGGCAAAGCCTGAGCATTTACCTCTATTCTTCCCCATCTATGCAGCCCTTGTTACCTGCTTGCTAGCTAATATAATTTAAGTATTTACTTCAGTTTCCTGGCACAGTTTACTTAAGCAGGGAAGAAGCCATGCCTCAGTCTGCACATATCTACCTTGCCTATCTGTTAGAGGACACACTTCAAGTATCTCCCTCACTTTCTCAATGTACATGCAATCCCACGGAACAGCATAGCGCAGCAATCCAGACCTCTGATTCTATAGTAGGTACTGCCAGCAGCTGCCCTTGCTGATTTTTTTTTTAAAAATTCCTCATATGCACCATGACATCACTTCCAGTGAAAATTCAGAAGTGACATCGGGTAATTCCAGGAATCACTAGCAACTCTAAGGTAAAACCATAGATTTCCAGTGATTCCTAGAGCTACATGACATTACTTCCAGTTTTCCTTGGAAGTGACATAGCAGCGCACACAGCCTCACAGCCTCCCTCATCCCCCCCTGAAATCCTGCTGGTTGCCAGACGTGGTAGAGCAACCGTGTTTTACAGAATGAATCCTCCCAAAGACAACATGCATTGTAATGCTTCATGGAAAGTGAAAATGTGAAGCACAACAGTGTCAATAGGGACAATTCTGTTTAGCAAGAAGGCTTCTGACTGGACAGTGTCTCTGTCATGGATGTATCTCTGGATGTTGAGACCCAAATTACACATTATATTTTACACATGGTCACCACAGAGACTTGCAGCCATATGATAGCTTAGCTGCAAGTTCTCCTTGGCAACTCAATTAAGAAGCACCATAGGGGCCCAATTCAGAGTGAGACCATGGCTCAAGAGGGGGAGTACCTCCTGCCTTCCCCTTTGTGCTGTTTCCCTAATTTAAAAACATCCTGAGAGGTTCCTTCAGGTTAGGAAAATGGCACAGATGAAGGCTCCTCCTCCCACATGTCACAGTCTCAATGTGAATTGGGCCCATGTAGCATTTCTTAACTGAGTTGCCATTGGGAATTTGTAGTTGCCATAGCTCTCTACTATGTGTTAAACTTAGGGTTACCAGCAGCCCCAGGGACAAAGTGGTGGTGCGGGAGGCTGGGGGGTGGAGTGAAGCAAGGAACCTAATTTCCATGCACTCATGTAGCATGTGTTTGCTTCCATGCTCCCCCTTTCACATCATAAAATAACATGCTCCCATGCTCCCCCTTTCACATCAGAAAATAACCGGTGTGATGGGGAGCTGCTGGGTACGATGCTCAGAAGAAATTGCCTGTTTGGAGGTGATTTCTACTGAATTTGGCTTCAGCACATCCTGCAACTCCCCTGTCGTCAGTGCAACAGAGAACAGGACTGTGTGCACATGTTCCTCCCCCACAGGGGCTTCCCCCCTTGCTAGCCAGATGAGCAGAACCGAGGAGTGGCAGGAGGGAGAGGGGTAGCAGGGGGATGACAAGCCGAGTTAAACATACTGTGTAGTTTGGTCCTGATTCACTCTCTACCTTCAGTATCCAAGCCTACCCAGGAGATGAAAATCAGCAGGCACCAGAATACTGATCAGATTGGAAATTTTCCAAATTTTGGTAAAATTTATCCTCTTTAAAAAAGAGAAAAAGATATAATCCCACCAATCAGTGTTTGGAAGGAATTTAGGAATCTAAATTTAATCCTGCAAAAAGAAATCTTACGGTGTAATGGTTTGATGTAGTGGTTACGAGTGCAGGACTCTAATCTGGAGAACCGGGTTTGATTCCTCACTCCTCCACTTGAAGCCAACTGGGTGACCTTGGGTCAGTCACAGCTCTCTCAGAGCTCTCTCAGCCCCACCCACTTCACAGGGTGTTTTGCTGTGGGAATAATAATGATTAGAGATGGGCACGAACCTAAATATGGACCAAAAAAACCCATGAACCAGCCCGGTTCGGGGTTCGCAAACCAGGGAACGTGGAAGCTCGTTTCCATGAACGTCCACAAACTGGACTACTGGTTCGTTTGGTTCGTATTAAAGGGCAAGTTTAAATAGCCATTTCCCCAGGGGAAATGGCCATTTAAACTTTTCCTGACACTTGCAAGTGGCAGGTCCTTTTAAACTATCAGCTGGCAGGTGGCAGGGGGGAATCCCCCCTTGCTGCCTGCCAGCTGATAGTTTAAAGGGACCTGCCACTTTCAAGAGGAAGGGCTCTTTAAATGGCCCAAGCCCCAGCCCCCACCCCCGAACCCCCACTCCCACCCTCCCAGCCCCAGCCCCTCACCCCCCTCCCAAGCCCCAGCCTCAGCCCCCCCCCCACTTACCTTCCATCTTATGCTGGGGTGGTGGAGGCCTCCTCTGCAACCCTGCAGGCTCACGTGGCTGTGGAGGAAGCGGAAAAGTGCCCTCCCACCCCTCAAATGGTAGCCATGGCTTTTTTCCCATCACACAGGGCAATAATTAAGTTTTTAAAAAATGCATATAGAGCCCAAGCAACTCTCTGCATACACAGTTGAAGTAGAGTCTATGAGCATAAAGGATTTCCTATAAGTGTTGATGACCTTTACAGAGCTGCATTGTACCTTGCTGTCTATGTAAGTGCATGATAAACCAGTCATCTCAGCTGTAAATGTCCTGGTAAATGGTAAGAAGAATTTTACCTCCACCTGATTTCTGATCAAGTGTAGACAAATGGTAAAATCTTCCTACTCAACAACATTACGTGTGCGAGTAATCATTTGCGTTCCATCCACATATTTTTGGACATTGTGCTATTATTGCGCTATAGGAACATTTCACAATGGGATTTTTTTATACAGGCAAACCAACACCGTTGCAAATGATTGCGGTAATGCAGCAAATGTGTACTATCCAATGATGTGTGGAGTTGCAGCCTTGGTAAATCAAAGTGTGTTTGCACAATCTGAAAAAAATGTATGGAACATAGGATTCATTTTCTTAATTCAACATTTTACAGCTTTGCTTTATTGCAGGCAATTACTGTAGTTTTGGAGCCTCCCATATTTCCTGGTTAGAATTGTGTATCTGTAGTATTTAAATTTCAGAACAAGCTTTATGTTTTGTAAAATATAGTGTTATGCTCTTAAGATATATAAAAAAAGAAATTTTGTTCAATGTAGTACAGCAAGAATTTTATTTCTAACCTGCTTTCCCTTTTTATCTTATCAGAATAGCTCCAGGGATGAGTTTGTTTGACAAGACTCCACCACTGTCTAAATGGAAGAAGAGGAAAAATTATTGCCTTTGCCAGAAGGAGCCCGATCTATATTTGCAGTCCAAAGATACTATGAATGCTTTCCAGAATTCTGCTTCACAGTCTTTAGGTTGCCATTATGAGAACATGTATTACACTACTATAATCCCATATGTAGATGTCACATCAGAGTATTCCATTAATGTGGAGGAGACTGATCCTACTTTATCAGCTGAAGGGACATTGTCATCCATGCCTTTTAACCAATGGCATTTCCCTCAGACTGTCCCAAAAAGAGGCAGCCCTGATGGCTTATTAAAAGCAAATGGGAATAAGGGATCCTTGGAAAAAACTGTCAGAGAAAGCTTTGCTGACTTCTCCAGTCACTGGGAGGAGATACCAAGAGAAAAAAGGCAAGAAGATTATTCTGAACATTTATATATTTCCTCATTTCAAAACTTTAGTCAAACTGAATTGGACAGTTTCACATATTTTTTCCCAGAGGATTATTTTGAAGGGAAACAGCATAAAATTCAAGTGATATGGCCTACTTCAAGAGGTTTAACCTTAGTCAAAGCCTTAGCAAACTGTCAGAAGGTTCTGGAAAACTCCCCAGTTGGTTCAGCTTGCAAGGAATTTCTTGGTCACCAAATGGATGTTGCTATAGAAATGTGTGTGTTAGATGTATACATTAAGGATGACCTCACATGGGGAGAAGCAATGATAGCATTTCTGGAAAATGTCTGTGAAAGTAGAATGACAGAAAACGTAACTGAGTGGATTCATTCAACAAGTGATCCACCTGTTATGCATGAAGAAATCGTCAGAGCACTTAGATGTCCCAGTCTCTGTAACGGACATGGACAATGCACTCCCTGGGGATGTCAGTGCTTTGAAGAACACAGTTCTCATGACTGCACAACTGCCGAAAGTGAGTAAAAATTCCTTTTGTTCCTAACCTGCATAACTTCCTATGGCATTCAACTTATAGAGAGAACATTTGCAGAGAATTGTTTCTTCAAACACTTTCGCTAGTTAGACACCTGATGAATTAATAATCAGGTTTTGACCTTGACAAGGCAAACACAATCCCTGGTTGGCAGCTTGATAGGTTTTTTTGCCATAGTTAATTTGTAAAAAATGGATCTGACAACCACAGAACTGATTTTATTTGCATCTTATTTGTCATCAGCATGTTCACACACTCTCACACACATACACAAACTGGCTGGAAAAATAGAGAGTCCCAACATAGTGATATTTAATACCTGAAACCTGAAAGCCAGGACTAAGGGACTGGAATATTTAGTACCAGAAGAGAATATATAAAGATAACATGGTGAAATATTAAGGATCAATGATTATTATTATCACTGTATATAAAATCCATGGTGAGAAAAATGTGTTTGTGGTTGTGTGCCATATGAAATGTGAGAGACTCGTAATGGTTCAGGATCAATACATGTCTGGATGTGAGAGGAAACTGCTGAGTCAGGATGTCTCAATTTTATATGCATATCATGTGAAGATCTTAAGCAGCTGCACCTTTCCCCTCTAAAATCACCAGCTGTCCGGTCATTGTAGGGGGGAAAGGCGGACAATTAATGTGTAAAGAAAGTAGGGAGTACCAAAACTGGACTATGGAATAATATTGGGCGCTCCATTCACAAAACTCCCAGTATTGCTGGGAGATTTAGTAAGCATGCTTCCTTTAATAGTTTGGAACATGTCCAATAGCATTGTTTGGTTACTTCCATACACTACAAGTGTTATGTGCAGGCAAGCACTATTTCAGTTGTCACTTTATCTTTGACTTTGTGAAAACTATTTCCCAGACATGAGAAATCCTGACCTATACATAAGGTTTTATGCCATTCATGACCAAATGGGTCCCATGCAGATGCTGCCTCCAAACTCATAGGAACTGTATCCTATGCATTCAGTTTTACTCTAGCTAAATAAGTCTTCCAGGTAATAGAATATATATCAGTGAGGGGAAAGATACAGTTGTAGACCTTCCCATACAAGATGTACAATTCTGAGAGTAACTGAGTATTCAAGAAATGAAAAATGGGCGAGGGGGGGGAGATTCAGTACAGAACAGAGGAGTGGATTTTGACTAGGTTTGGAAGTCCAAGACAGCGGGGGGTGGGGGGAAGGGGGATCATTGAATTAAATTTCCTGCGTCCACTTTGAAACATCAGTATATGTATATGTATATTTCTCTGTTGCATTAGGAATAGATCTGCCATTTCATATCAATGAAATGAACATTCACAATTTTACTCTCCTTATCAGGGAAATGCCAAGTTGCAGGAGGCAAGGTGGCAAATCGTTTTCCATGGGACCTGTCCAGGTCCTGCTGATCACAACAAAACCACCACCTATCATAAAGTTAAACAACCCACCTCACCTTTCTCAGCATTGTCTTCTACTTTACTTATTTTTTTCTCTTTACCAATAATAGTTTTTACATAGTTAGTTTTATAAAATATCCCCAACAATGTACAACAGAACAAACAAAACAACATTAAACTGAAAAGCAGAGAAACCTTTTGAGTGACTCAGGCTGCAATCCTAAGAATACTTTCTTTGGAGTAAGCCCCTTTGAATAAAATGTGATTTATATCTGAGTATACCTGCTTAGGATTACTCCTCAAGAAACAAACAGCAAACTAGGCATAATAAATACAACATAAAAAGACCGTGAGAAATTTCATGGAAGAAACAGTTCTGCAGATTATTTTTTAAATATCAAATTCTGCCTAGTTTCCCTCCTACCCCCACAGACTTCACCTTTGAACTTCCAGGCTCTACCCCTCCTGAGTCTAGGGTGACCTGAGAACCTCAATTATGAAGTCAATTAGGGCTAGGGACTCTAATTTCCATCTAATATTAACATGCAATATGGTTTAATTAATGTGTATAAAGCAATCCAAATATAAAATGATTTTTAGTCCCCCCCCCCCCAAGTTTTTTTTCCACTAGGAAAAACTGTATTTTAGAAAATAAATTAGAATTATAGGAAAGTTTAGTTCCTTTTTCCTTTTTGAAAATATTTCCCAAGATTTCAGCCTGCTGACATGTCCCCCATACATGACTTTACAATATGACCCACTAACGCCTCAATCTGAAACACATTTACTTGGAAGACTATCCTATTGATTCCAATGCAACTTTCTTCCAAATAGCTATTTGTGATTGCTGCCTTAGATTATATTTCTGCAAACATCATGCCTCAGGTGCTTTCCAGTAATATGAGATGGATTGAGACAGGTGGTTGAGAATCAGACTGCAAAGCAGAGGAAACTGCCAAAGGGAATATCTCTCTTATAAAGCAAAGGGGAAAAAATTCACTAACAGAGAAAGTCGAAGTGATGCACACCACCAGCCATTCCAAAAGGGGAGGCTGACCTAGGAAACCTTTAACATTTGTTTTTTCCATTTTCCCTAATACACCTGAGATTATCTTCTGTTTTCTCATAAAAGGAAGCCTTGTCTTAAAGATCACTCACTCACAATATACTCAGACCTAAGGGTTTATATTAACCACTTACATTCTTTGATAGAAATAAAGAAATAATAAGGACTTGCTCCAGAGAAGAGTTTTGGGCATATTTACCCATTCCATTTGTTTATTGTTCTAAAATTTTTCTCTGCCACCATGCTCTGGAATGCCAATTTAATAGTAGTATTTCTAAAATTACTTCTGGCATAGGCTCAGGGTTGACTCAGCCTTCCATCCCTCCAAGGTCGGTAAAATGAGTACCCAGTTTCCTGGGGGTAGATGACTGAGGGAAGGCAATGGCGAACCACCCCATAAAAAGTCTGCCAAGAAAACATCATGATACGACATTCCCCCGTGGGTCAGTAATGACTCGGTGCTTGCACATGAGACTACCTTTACCTTTACCTTTACCTTTAGGACCATGTAACATTTCCTCCAGCTTTCAGTTCTTTCTCTTCATTTACATTTCTATGTCCCTCTGGCTTACCAATGCGTATGGAAACACTGATGAAGTTCTGCAAAAATGCAAGCAATACTCAATGGTTGCTTCCACACAGGGATGATTCCGTATTTTGCTTTCCACACAGGGTTATTCTCTGTGCTTTCCCCATGTACCCACCATTTTCCTCCTCTTGCTACAGGCAGGGGTTTGCTTTAAAAAAATGGTAGGAGGTATATCACAATGTCGTGATGATGCTATAGTGATATGCCTGCTATTAAGGTTTGGGGGTGGGGCAAGAAGCCTGTCAGTGGCAGGGGGTGAAATGGCAAGCATGAGGGGATATGGAGAGGAAATGGCACCAGGTGGGGTGGGGAGGGACAGAAATCTGCACCATGTCCACACTGCTACCAAACCCTCTATGAGTAAGATGTTTCAGGAAAGACTGTACTGAAGCAAGTTAGCTGAAACTACCTGGTGGGTGAATAATAACCCTATCATGCAAAAACAAAACAAAATTTCAAAAGCTGCAGACTGAAAGGAAATGTGGAGAAAAATATCTGGGTGAAAGCAAGAACTGCTTTTGAAAACTGTTTGGAAACTGATACAGAACATGGCATAAGCAAAACTGGATCTTGGAATTGCCCCAAGGGTTTAAATCTGTTAGTAGACTGATTTTTATTAAATACACATGCCATGTGGTTTTTATATCAAATTTATACAAAATTAATATGTATACAGGTAATAACATAAAGGGTTGATCTAGGGCTACCAGGTCCTCTTACCCTCCCAGCAGAAGGGGGAGGACCTGGCATTTACCTGCATGGCCATCCCATCATGCTCCTCATGCAGGTGCAGGGGTGTGCATGTGCTTTGCAGCAGGCTGATTTGGGCCCCAAACGGGCCCAATTCAGCCCATTTGGGTCCAAATTGGCTCACTGCAAAGCACGGGATTGCTCTCGGGGGGACACAATGACTTCACTTCTGGAAAGTGATGTTTTTATGCTGCCCTGAGAGCACACCCAGGAGGCCCATTCCTGCACCTCCCCCCCCTCTGCTGGCCAGGTAAGTGGTGGCAGGGAGTAGAAGGTGAAAGCAGGGGATCCCCTGACCCCACTGGGGGAATAGGATCCCTAGTTGGATCCTGCCTGCTTTTGTTGCTCAGTCTTATACAGTCCCCCCACCCCTGCTTATTACAGCCCCTGTCCTGGACGGCCTTTGTCGTTGTAGGTCTCATGATCTCCAGCATAAAAGTTTTGGTACTTACAGGGGTTTCTCTCCTCCAATTTCCCACCAGCTGAAAGTTGATTGGAACCAACCCCAAGTGCTGATTTACTGAGACACAAATGATGCTGAAAATTAGTATAATTTATAAGAATAACTTGATTTGAAGAGATGGGGAGAATCACAGACTTGAAATGAAATTGAAATGGGGATTTTTCAACTTTAAAGAGCAGCAATGAGAAATTCGAAATCATCCTTGTTCTAGGAGTTCTCCTGAAAGGGTAAAGGCCATCTTTGGATTTAGTTTTACTTTTGTTTCACAGTGACCCGAGATGAGATGTAAAACCAGCTTTCTGTGTTTGGTAGTCATTCTCATGCAGAAGGGCACCTTTCCAACTCATAATGTACATATTTATAAATGTGTCAACAATTGGAAGCAAATAGGATTCCTCTGTGATAAACGGAAGAGCGTAAGCGAACAATTATGTTGTGCTTAAACTACAGCTTTAAAAGGAAGTATTTTTGATTAATGTTCATTAGCATTCTTTCTTTGTTCTTTTATCTATGTCACTCGTTGAAAAATGTATTTTAGGCAGTAATGCTATAAAACCAGTTTGCAAGCAATGTACCTACACCACAATGCAACTTCTCTCACTTGTTTGTCAAGTGTGCTTAATTACATCATGTGTCAAGTGTTTCTATACTGATCCTCATGAAATAAAGAACAAAGTAAGTCTGCAAAGTATCCATCAAGAGATAAGGTAACAAAATTTGTAGATGAGGAAAGAAACTCTGAAATATAGCCCTGGTACCCTCATTTACTCTGAGAAGAAGTGCAGGGCAAAAGAATAAAGCGTGTGTTGATGCTGAATGTGGATTGCTCTCTGATGCTTTTAAAACTCCAATGCTTTGTAAAAAAATAATATCAAAAGTGAAAGGCTCAGAGATAAAGTAACAAAAGAAGACAGTCTCAGTTCTGATGCATCTTCCCCCTTAAACTATAGAATAAAGCAGTGTATGCATTTCTAGAAACTTGCTCCCACAAAGAACTTATCTGAACTTTCTTCACTCTTCTCCTAAAGTAAAAATGAACATAAAAATTGTCCAGCGAGGTCAGACTGATGGTCTATCTAGCTCAGGACTTTCCTTTTGACAACGACTAACCAGATGGCCGAGGAAGATTCACACACAGAGCAAGTTGGTAACATGTAACGTGTTCAGTTTGCCTTCAGAAAGGTCCCTTCTGTGATTACTGAGGTTGTGCTTCTATGGCATAGAATCATAGGGTTGGACAGAACCTCCAGGGTCATCTAGTCCAAACTCCATCCCCCCCCCCATTGTCACAGCTTTCAGTGACCAGAAATATTGGACACTACATTGTCAGTTTTTTCCATATTTTTAAACACATACTATTCTTTTTTAAAGCAATGTATACTAGTGGCTGTCGAAAGATCCTGTAATGAGCAATCATTCAAAGTTGACAGCAATGGATCATAGTCCAAACCATGGAAAGGCAGCTAGTTTTAACTGGGCATTTTTGGAAGAGTTGTAACAACTTCAAAAAATCTTAGTTGGGTAACAACAGAAAATAGGCAAATGAGAGGCATAGTTTGGAATGTATTAGACAGGAGTGACCCTTGTGCCTGTGTATGGGAGGTGGGGAAGGAGCAGGAGGATGTGGCGGAGCTGCACCTTTTGGCAACTCTTAACTTAGGGTCCTGTGCTGCTATCTGTAGCTCTACTCTATCTTTTGGTCACTGACTGGAAGGGTATCACTGCTGCTCCTCTTCTCAGGCCATAGCTTATGCCCTACTGCTGTTGTATCAGATTTGGAAATCCATCACCACTGAAAATCTTGCCAAAAAGAGAGAGAAAAAGCAAATATTTTGTACAGGGCAAAGGGTGCAAGTGGGGGTAAAAATGGTCCCTGTTTCATAGAAAGTGAGAGATTGCACTTCTAAAGGAGATTTTTTTAAAAATGATAGCAGTCATAAAAGAAAAGAAAAACAAAGAGTTTTAAAAACTAAGACTAGAGATTGCTAAACATTTAAATGGTATAAACTTAAACATATTTGGAAAGTCAAGAGCTAAAAAGTGCTGATCTCAACTCCATACACTCACTTTGATTTCAATATAGTATTGTCCAGGAGGCAAGACTAATAATTATTTTCAAACTAAAATGGCAATTTATAACTGAAAGGCACCTCTGAAGTTTGGCAATATTACAGGAAACCGCACCTTCTTAATGCTGTTTCCTGTGTCTTTTTTTTCAAGAAAAAGCTCTTAACACCTGTATCAGGTACTTAAAATATCATTACCACCTGTAATTAAAACAAGAATTCAATTATCATGGCTAACAAATCAGTCTGGCCTGCAATTTGTGCAGGATGACCATGGTGGCTATTTAAAAAATCATAACCAACAAGCACACACAGAGAGATGCGATGCAGAGCTTGTGTAATACTCTGTAGAGCCATTGCAAACTAAAAGGTAATGAGGAGTAATAAGGACAAATTAGTTTCGCTATGTAATGACAGTTTAAGAGCTTTCTGGAATGAATCTTAGTTCAGATTTGGAGCGTCCAGGAAAATACATGTTTTTTATGGGCAAAAAGAAATCAAAATTATTATAGCACATCACTGCAAGAAAAAAGATGGAAATGCAAAAATACTTTATCAAGGGGCATTAATGTCTCATGTGTATCAGTGGAGGAAAATTTTACTAGCTCAGTATACAAATGTAGACATCAATTTACTATTTCAATTAAAATGTTTTTTTCTATACAGCTGGTCAATCTTTTTTTCCCCTTTTTTAAAATTGTAGCCAAACTGCATCCCTTGAAGCCATTTATAATGGTAGTTATACACATTATACTATGTTTATTTTTAAAAATGATTATATTAACCAGTTTGCTTTCCGTCTGTCGAGTCTTGGACAGTACTCTGTTCCTTAATTGTGTGACTGCAATTTGAGGATATTAATGTAAAACATTAATTACTCTAAACAACTCTGTAGAGTTCCATTAGTACTGTAGAAGTGGGAAAACTTTAGATTTAAGTTTTGGGGTACTATATTAACACAGATGGTAGACGATATATGGGAAAGATTTTTCTTTTCCCACGGTTGGCTGAAGTTTGAAAAACAGTAGTTCTGATTGACAGATGGATAATTAATAAACATTTTTTATATGAACACTGGGGCCCTTTCCGAAACGGACGGCTACATGGTTGTAGTGGCAGAAATCACAGGAATCCATTCTGATTTAAGCATGACAGATCCCTAAAATCATGGACCTAACACTGATGGTTAAATACCACTGCAGCAGTCATGACGTAGACAAGGCTGGCTTTAGGAACTGGCAACTGCCAGTGCCTTGGGTAGGAACCACATGGGACTCCTGGCCTGCCCCCATACAGCACCAGCTGCAGACATCAACTCCAGCCCATTTTCACTGGGTGATAACAATGGCTATAGGGTTGCCTTTCCAATTCTATTGGTCTCTCCCCCTTCTTTTGAAGCACATGGTAGGGTGTTCCTCCTCTTCATTCCCCTGCCTGATAGCAAAGCAAGGACATACACCAAGGCTTGGTGGAGGAAAAATCATTCCTCTAGACAGCTGTTGCTACCTAGAGGGAAGTGAATGAACACCAAGAAGCAATATTGGCCACTGCTTTTAGTTGTCATGGCTACTCACAAGCAAGCAAATTCCAGTAGCACTTAGGGGCATCTATAAATCATTCACTCCCCTTTTTATTTGAATCTAAATATTAATGGCTCCTGGAAGAAGGAGCAGAGCAGATCTCAAGCAGGAGATTTTGTGTGTGCATATGTGCACATACATGCAAATGATGGGGAAGTGTGTTTAGTGGGATTACTGAAGAATATCTTATTTAGGGCCACACAAAACCTGAAACCAGCCCCAATGCTATGTGATACACAGAATGTAGAAACATTATCTGGTAAACTCTTTGGCTTCTCGTTCATAGCCCAGCAAAAGGTTCAAGACTTTGAACTCCAGAGAAACCAATGGGCTTAAACAGGCTTAATGATGCATTGGTGGGTGGGCACTAATATGTAATACCGCCTTTGAATGTATTAATGGTTCAAACATATTTATTGTTCTCCTGGCAACATGAAGAGTTCAATATTGCCTGAGGCAACAGTTCTAGCTGCACTTCATCCAACAAGCACCAACAGGGTTGTCAACTCTAGTTTGGGAAATTCCTAGAGATTTGGGAGGTGAAGCCTGGAGACGACAGGATTTGAAGCGTGGAAGGATCTCTCTGAAGCAGAATGCCATACAGTCCACTCTTCAAAGCAGCTGTTTTCTCCAGGGGAACTGACCTCTATAGTCTGGAGATCAGTTATAATTCTGGGAGATCTCCAGTGATCACTCTTGAGGCTGATAACCCTAAGCACCAAACTGCAGTTGGCCCCAGAAGCACAGCTATGTTTATTACAGATTACAGTGATAAAAAATAGCGTGGTTATTTATGTTTTCAGACCTGGCTGCCCTGATCTTTCTACAACATTATTTTCTCGTCACTATTAAATTTTGAAAGCCAGCATGCAGCATTCAATGCCTAGTGGGGAACTGTTCTTGCAAACAAGGACTTGTAAAGTAAAGCTGTAAATATTCATTAGCCTCCCTTCTGAGGGTGCTCAAAAGACTTTTGTCTTCTGGGACTATCTTGCAAAAACAATCCCATGCTGATACAAACATATTTAATTCCAAAATAAAATATCATGGATTATGCCCTATGGTTAGCTTGGGGCAAATTAATGTGTGTTGAAGTTGGGAAGTGCATAACAGGGCCAACATATCAAGGGGTCATGCAGGTCTGCAGTGGGAGGAGAAGGTAGGACATCCTTCCATCAGCATAAACACTTCAGTGGATCCAAACCATGGCAGATGCACAGCAATGGACTTATCTAATTGAACTTGAAGACAGATGTGACTTTGATATCAGAAATATATATTTTGCATTACGGCAATGAAAACAGATAAGAGGTCCAATCCATATGCAAAAGAACCTCCTCAGGATACAGTGAAGTCTTCCGCCATTAGCATTCCACACCCTGGGAAACTCTTACAGGATGACTCAGCTCAACCCCACCCCTCCTGAGTAGATACAAATGACCTGCCAACATCTTTTCCACACTGTGACACTGAGAGATCTCTGTCTTTTGGTGCTACACCTCTGAAGATGCCAGCCACAGCTGCTGGCGAAACGTCAGGAACTACAATGCCAAGACCACGGCAATACAGCCCGGAAAACCCACAACAACCACAGATAAGAGGTATCTCAAAATGAAACTTGAAATAATCTGATCATGTGAACATTAAAAAAAAGATTCAAAAGAGTTAATGAGACAGAGGAAAAATTCTATCTTCTGGAGCAGATGAAACAAACATGAGCATTGGGGGCAGGGGACACACACATCAATAGTGCCCTAGTACTATTGTTTTAGCTTCCACTACTTTTCATCCAAAATGAAAAATCTGGCTGGGTTGCAGCAAGTCTATTAGTTTAATAGATACAAAAGTCAATAGAAACTAAATTTAGAAAGGATATCAAATCTTTATCATAAGGGACCTAGGAAGTTGCATGGATGGTGATTTATATTGTATTCTGCAAATCAAATAAGGGAGATTAGTCTTTTGGTGATCAGTTTATTTGCTGTAATGCAAACCAGTGAACACAATTCTGTGAAAGAAGCAGTTGGGAAAAATCTGTTGTTTTGAATGCATCTAGGATTAACTAACCCCATGGCTTCAGAAAATGGCTTATTCTGGTTTCAGCCAATAAAGCCATTCCCTTATAGTACTATGTCCAGACCTGAATATTGCAAAATAAATTAAAAACATTGTAAAAGAAACATTTCCCATAATCACTGTAATTCAGTGTAGTCTTCTTTAACCATTAAAACAATGCATAGCATACCATTTCAAAACAACAAACATGTTCATAATAAATGTTTATTTGTAATAAGATCATTCATGTATGAAATTGTTGACTTCAAGCCATTTGTCCTGTATCAGTCTGAACAAATGGACCCTACACGCACACGCACACTGTCACTTAATGCTTATGCAGCATTAAGTGATAGGAAGTAAGTATGTGAAGTTTTAAAAAATGATGATCCAGTAATAAGAACGAAATTGTTCATTTGTTATTTCATATAGGGAGGTCATATTAGGAGACACAGAGGAAGAATTAGAAACTTTTGCAGTGTTATAGTATCTTAGTTAGTGACCTTCGTCTCCAACAGTTAATCTACTTAAATAGAACCCAGTAAGTTACAGGTGTGGCAAATTTTATCTGAATAAAACAGTATAAAACAGCTCAGCTGGAATTTCAGGTCAAGGATTTTAACACGCTACCTGACAGGGCCCGTTTGTGGGCAGTAAGAAACATAAATTGAGTGTAAAGTGCCAGTTAGAGACACTAAATAGGATGAATTTACCAAACAGAAAGTTGTTTGTCAAGACTTAAATGGCTTGCCAAGACTGCACTTCATAATGATGGATTTGCAGGTGTAACATCTGATTTGTGCCCCATGAAAAGTTCCCGTGGCGTTAAGAAATAAAGAACTGCATGATACCACTTTCTTTCACAGATGAATCAAAGGGAGAAGAACATAGTGAATGGGTTAATCCAATAGTTTCAAGCTACTGAAGGACCAGATAAGAATACATAACTTGGAGACAGAGACAAGAACTTTACAGTTGTCGATTGTCAGATGTAAAGAAGGGATGTCTTGAGAAAAAGTCTAGACAGAAGTTTGTTTTTTTAAAAGGAAATATGAGCTCATCTTTTTGTTCTTTATGACAGCGGAAAGGATCTCAGCCCCAATTATGGCACAGGAGTCAACTTATTTGAAAATTCTCCTTGGATTCTAGACAGAAGTTCAGAGTGGCTGCTGAAGTTTGGTCGTTACACAGATTGGCAATTATAGAAGGAGGAGGTGGAGGAAGGGTCCATGCCTTGAAAGGACTTGCGGGGAAGAAAGGATTATGGATTGTACTACCTGAGCTGTCCACACTAATCCTTTGGTCTGCCATCTGAATTAGTGAGGACCAGCACACAGGTCAGTACAGTTGATGTATAGGTTTTAGACACTGAGTCAACACCTCAAGACCCAAGACTCCCCCATACTGTCTTTTTTTCCCAGAAGCACCATAAAAAACAAGAAATAACTGCATAACTGTGAAGGATTGGTGCTCCATCTGTTACTCAAAATGGTCTCTCATGTCTATACCCTGGACCCAAGAGGCATCCCTCTGAACATGTCAAGAGTGAGGATTGGTACCACTAGGGCACATATTGAAATCTTTACAGCCAAGTCTATACCATGGTCCCAGATTTTGGGGGGAGGCGGGGGGGGAAGCTCATGAGTAAAGACAAGTAGACAGGAATTACTGAAATGAATCAAAATGGTTTATTTAAAAAGCAATGAGAAATGAGGTAAATACAGTGCAAGAAGAACTTTAATCAAAACTAAAGGTATATAACAGAGTATCTCTCTACACGAGAAATCTTACATAAGGATGCTCAAGTGAAGGGAGAGGCAATGTTAGCTGGGAAGCGTAGTTTAAAAAGACAAAGACAAAGACTCTGTCAATTTCACCTCTCTACAGGAAGGCAATTTTAAAAGACAGCGCCAGCAGAGATCACTCCTCAGAGAGTTTGTTAATTTTCTCTTTCCCTCTCCGAAGGCTCCGTCAATTTCACCTCCTGTTAGGGGAGGCGAAGATGAAATTAACAAACCCTCTGAGGAGTGATCTCTGCTGGCTCTGTCTTTTTAAACTGCCTTCCTGATAAGAGGCAGAAATTTAGTCTCCTTTCACTTGAGCGTCCCCGTGTAAGATGTCTCATGTAATGAGACTCTAATTCTGAAAGATCGGTATTTGTGGCCTGATGCTGGTAGGAAGTCTGCCAATGACAAGGGGGGCAGGGGTGGTTGATGGATTGACAAATTGATTGTGTCTTCCATGATGTCCTCTCTTCTCTCTCTCTCTCTCTCTCTCTCTCTCTCTCTCTCTGTGTGTGTGTGTGAGAGAGAGAGAGAGAGAGAGAGACAGAGAGAGAGAGAGAGAGAGAGAGAGAGACTGCTTCCCTGTTCTCTGTTGGCCAAGGTGCTGAATACCTTCATGGGAGTTATATTACAAGTCCATTCTGGGGGTCCTCTGACCCTAAACTCATGTCATTGGGTTAAGGGTGACCGTGAATGCCCTATCTACCTACACCCACATGAGTGCATTGTGGACCAGCTATTCCCTGGGGGTTTCAGCTTCCTCCTGGCATCTTTGTATATATTAAAAAATGGCTGCTGGCTGCTGAGCAATCACACATACATGCTTTTGAAATACTTTGATGCAAACTAGCAATGAGCAAATATTCCCTATTTCGCTTCATTTTATATCAGTTTATATTTTTGTCAATTTTTTTCACTTTCACTGTAGTTTGTTTAGATTTGTTTGTACTGGGCACACATATAGTGCAATTTTTATATGCGATGTATGACATTTGTGTGAACAATATCCCTAACAATAGATCAATATATGTTATTTATTGTGTTACAGCCAAGATAGATCTATGATTTTCTGTTCTAACCATGGGATCATGATGGCTTGATATAATTTTTGGGTGCACAGGAAGTACCCAATCCCAAATTTCAGCTTAGATGCTTGGATGTCCTTTGGCAAATTCTCTCTTCCTTCTTAGCCTCCCGCTTTATCCATATGTAGTAAAAATCTGTAGTGCTTGTAGATAAGATTGATCAGATTTGTAGACCTTTGAGATATTAGGGAGGAAAGTGCTAAGTAAACACTAAATATAATGACTCATTATTTTAATATTTCTAGATGTATTTGAGAATTGCCTCTCTGCCATCTCTGCTGCCAGAGGGTGATATACATAATACAATAAGTACAGGAGAAATTCTACTCTCTCTATATTTTATAATAAAAGGTTTAATTACTATTTTTCTTTTAAATATGATTATGCACATTAAAATGTCAACTACATTTTGAAATTTTTCATTACATATTAACATTGAAGCTGAGGTACATCATATATATATAGCTGTGTGGCATAAATAACACTGACAGCTTATTATGGTCAATCATCATTCCCAGTACATGTGATAACCTGAAGTCGAGGAGTTCAATCTTTTTTTTGCTGTGTGGGAATTAGAACATTTACTTAATGCTATGTGAGATATGTTTAAAGAATAAAATATTTCAGATCTAGTAATGAATCAGATGGATTTTGATTAGATGTTCCTTCCTTGTGATTGCTTTTCTCAATGGTGGATTCTCTCAATGGCACTCAGTCCCAGCTGGGAGACTGGGGTAGGAGGCCATTATCTATTTCTCTCCAATCCCCTTGAAATACTGGCTGCTGGAGACACCATCTGGTAGCTTACCACCATCCTTGGTACCCTGACAACTGCCCAGGGGTGTAGTTGTCCCAAAGCTTACTCTTGGTAGTGTGGGCTAGCAATCATCTGTGACAGTGTCCATTATTCCTGGACCTCATAAGAACATAAGAACAGACCTGCTGGATCAGACCAGTGATCCAACTAGTCCTGTTTCACACAGCAGCCAATCAGTTGTCCTGGAAAAAAGGCACAGAGGCCAAGATCTTAACCTGATGCAGTCTTCCAGTACTGATATTCAGAGGTTTGCTGTCTCTGCATATGAAAGTGCTCATCATTGCTGGTAGCTAATAATGGACCTCTGCTCCATGAATCTGACTAACCTCCTTTTAAAGCCATCTGTGAGGTTCACGAACAGTGTTAGGTTAGACATTATTGTGATGTAATGATGTTATTAAGGGAGCAATGAGGGATGAACTTCACAATAGAATGACATGTTATTTTCCTATTTTTAAGAACATTACTTTTCTTAATGGAACCCTTTCTAAATCAACAAGAAATGATGGATTTACCCATCAGTACCTGCCAGTAGTCTGATAATGAGAATCTCATTTTGTGCTTTGTTGATATGTCAATAAACAGTGAAAACAAGACAGCATGAAAAGTAGGAACTTCTGGATTCAAAATTTAAAATACGCCATATACTACAAATCTTTACTATGAAAGCTAAAGTATTCTCAGGAACATTGGGCAAAGGGCATTGCTAAGGGTAACATCCCTGAGGCCACAAAGAGTGAAAAGTGCAGGTTTCTGAAGGATCCAGCCTGTAAGAGAATTCATTATAGAAACTGGTACCACTCCTGCATTTTTGACCCCAACCAATCTCAACAGGCTATAAGAACACTCCTACAGTTCTTAAACAGTCCTCCACAATAGGTGGATAAGCTTTATTGGAACTCTGTTTCTGCAGAGGCTAAAGATGCTCCACTAATTTGTTCGAGAGACAGTTATGGACTTTAAAACTTAGCAAGGTCACATCCCTCTAGAACACGCTTCCCTGCTGTCAGAAGAAAGCATCAGAACAAATGGTGTGAAGGCAGCATTTAGTATTCGGTACCTGACAGATACCAAATTGTCTGCATTGGTCAAGTTTAGTACTGAAGGAGCTGCAGGAATTCACTATCTTCCATTTTCACTTTGAATTGCTTGCTGATGTCTACTGAATTTGTATTTATCATCACAAAACTTTCCCCACATGCACCAGAGAGTCTGACAGAAAAGATTTGTTGCTTCAATGCTTGATACTTTGCAAGAACATACATTCAAAATTGTGTGTAATATAGTATTTAACTGCTAAATTTGAATGACACTTTTAAGTCCAGATCACAAATAGCAAACACACATAAAATCGTAGTACAGTGCATACTTAATTTTTCATCATGCGTCTTTTGAGTAATTTTCATGTTACATTCAATACATGTTCAGCTGAATGTATGACTGAAAAACCACAGATATATCCTGGTACTGGTCCCCAGGTTCATTTGAAAAGTGAACAGATGTGGGTCTTTCTTATAAGAATGTTCCAGACCTTGCCACACTAGGGGTGTTGGGAAGGAGGCATGTTTTGCAGCATGGGTGGATGGGAGGGCTGCAGGTCATGGTGGGGAGATGGAGGCCGTGTAGGGGTGCCATTCCCCCGCCCAGGGCAGGGGATCCCCTGTCCCCACCCTCCCCCCCCGTGCCCACTTACTTGGCCAGCGGGGGAAAGCGAGGTAGGTGCCAGGCTCCCAATCTCCTGCCAGGGGAGTCAAGGGACCTGGCAACCCTAAGGCCATGCATAAGTGAGTACCCTGGGGCATTATTGGGAGATGAAGTGTTAACCCATAGACCAGGCCTGGAGCCACAGTGTCTTCATGGACCTGGGACAGAAGGCCCTTGAATGGTTTTATTATACTAAACTCATAGATCCTGCAGCTAGGAGGGGGACCAGAAGTGCCGCAGCTCCCTTGAGCATCAGGAAGGCTTGGCAAAGAGGAGCTGGAGCTGTACATATGTGATGGCTCAAGGCTCAGAGCCAGGGTGGCCTCACCCATAAATTAAGGCATGCGCAAACAAGAGGAAGCCAGACTCTTCTGCATCCCACCAATGGCACAAACTGTGACTAGGTTCAGAATGGGAGTTTTACCCTGAGGGCACTGCAGATCCCCTTTGATCAATGTAAATAAATAAACTTGGCCCTTTTAATTCCCCATCTGAAGGTGCTGCCTCACCTTATTCTGCATCTGCATGCAAACAGATGTACGCACATAGAGGCAGGATGTATGTGCATTCACTGTAACACATGAGCAGGGCTTCTGAAACATATACATCTCATCCTCACCACCCACCACAGTCTTATGTCAGATCTGAAAGAAATGCTTCTGGACTATTATTGGATGGCCTTGAGAATTGCCCTTTGGAGCAGTAGGATGGTTGTGTTTTGCCTCTCCCAGTAGATGGTAGAACAGGAGCATGGTGCAGGAGTGGAAAGAATGGACAGTTAAGTCTGGATTCCTAAGAATGGTGATCAGAAAAAAAAATACCAGTAGAGGAATTACAGGTTATTGTTGGCTGTAATTTTTAAATTCTAAAAGACTTGAAGAATCTGCAAGGGATAGTGGGTAATGCTATTAAAGTCTCATGAAAAACATAATGAAGCTTTTATTTTTATGCTCTACCCATCATTTATCAAGACTGCTCACTCTGCCTTTCTAATAGTGTTGTGCATTACACGACCACTGAACTAGCTGATGAATGCAGATAAGCAGGAAACTGGCTGTTTGTAAATACAATATTGTGGTTTAATGATGCCGTTAATACCTTTGATAGCTCTGGAAAAGATAGCAAATAAGAATACCAAAGAAATGATTTGCAGTGATAATGTATATTCATGTGGCTCAGTAGTAAATCATCTTCACATGCGGAAGGTCCCCGGTTCAGTCTGGCATCTCTAGTTAAAAAGAAAAGTTAGTAGGTGATGTGAAAGACTTCTGCCTAGGACCCTGGAGAATTACTTCCAGTCCTAGGAGCCAAGACTGACCTTCAGAGAGCAATGGTCTGTTTCGTATAAGGCAAATTCAAGAGTGTTCTTGTTGCCTGCACTCAGGTGTTACTACAAACCTTATCCATGATGGCCACTGGTTGTTCTCATGCTTCTACCCTCCCTCCTCTTTACCCTTCTCTCCTCCCCTTGTAAACAAAGTAATATTGAAGACATCCTGGTTTCAAGAGTTCCAACACTCACTGATTTCCAAAGGCAGGTGTTTCTTGCTTACAACCTGGATTAAGTTGTGCTTTAGAATCCTCACTGGTGGGGGAAGGGGAGGAAAGAAACTCTCCAGTTTGCTTGAAGGACTTTGACTGAAGGCTTTTCAGATCTGGAAGCTTTCACACATCACACATGAGGAAAAGGGGAGGGGGCAGGAAGGACTATATGGATAAAGCTGTGTTCATGCCCATAGCACACAGTAAGAGGTTTGTCATCATGATGTCTAAATATGGCTGCTGTTTTGTAGATATATCTGCCTCACTCATTTTTTTTTGTTCTAAATTCACTATCCAGTCTGCTGGGCTTATAGTGGGGATATGACCAATACCAATCAGTCAGTGCTTTAAATGAGGAACCGTATAACATTCAGGTATCTGTCCCCGCTCTACCTCCCAGATCAGTCATCAGGGGTTTTTTTTATCCAGGTGGGACATTTAATCCTGCCTTTCCTCCAATAAGCTCAGGAAGGTGGACACTCTTTTCTATTTTATCTTGTATGATCAGTGACATGAAAAGAGAGTGACTTGTCTAAAGTCACCCTGTGAATGTTATAGTGGAATAGGGATTTGAACTTGAGCCTACTCAGTTGTGATCCAATGGTCTACATCCCACTGGTTCAAGAGAGAAGAAGATATACTCATATTCTTTTGAAATACGTAAATCAATAAATAGTCACTGTGCCTTTACATGAATGTGGCATAAAATGTACTTGAGATAATGTCTGAACAAACACTCAAGAACTGACGAATCAGAAAATTTTGCTTTAAGGATATTGCATAAATATCCATTACTGTACATAAATGCCCTAAACATGGGATGTTACTTTATTTACATCATGAAATAATAATGGAGACAATTTTGAGCACCCCTATGAGACTTAGCTTTGAAAGTACTAGTAGCTGTAAGCCAGACCTTTGGGAAGCTCTTCTGTTGAAATTAGAATGATTACTGAAGAGATGCTTCTTTAACTTTAGTAACAATTATTATTTCAATAGAGATGCTTCTGAATCATGTACTCCCAATTCTCTGAATACTGGTTTCCTTTGACAGTTCACAATGCTTACATTCAATGCTGCCTGAAGTTCTTCTGTGGCTATTAAAAAGAGAAAGACTCACCTTCTTCCTTTCACCTTTAACTATAGCTGGTGAATGGGCAGATGAATGGAGAGAGCTGTTCTTTTTTTTTTTCCCTGCCACTGCCCCCTACCCTTTTCTCTCCTGGTCTCTCTTCTTTCCCAGTGCCTTGGATAGTATTTCTGCAGCATCCAAGATAAGCTGGCAACACCATAGGAATTACATTGCCTAAGGAGCTTGACATATAATTAATAACCTTAAGAGAATTTTATAGTATGTTTATACTATATAAAATGAACCCATTCGCAGTAACCTTAAAAAAATAAAAATAAAAAATTGAGCACATTTGATTCATACAATTAGAAACGGAGGCTCCAGACTTACCTGGGGACCTGGTTGCTGCAGGTGGGTGGGAAGGATCGGGGCTTGGCAGCCAGCATGTGGGAGGGCTCGCCCAGCATGCCCTGGGTGGGCCCTCCAGCCAATCAGTTTAAATCCTGGGCGGCCAATCAGAGGCAGCCCGGGAGCGAGCCCTGGGGGAGGGGCTTAGCTGCAGACCTCAGATCTGCAGTCTTCACACAGGTCCGGCAGCCGGGTACTTATTCCGCTGCTGCCTCCGGTGCCCTCACTTTGGCTCTGGCTTGCAGTCAGAGCAGTCGACGGAGGAGGGAGAGAGAGAGCAACAGGAGCATCGGAAGACCGAGCCAGGGCTCTGCACAAGCTGGTCACTGGGAAAGGTTGGAGCTGAGCCTCTCACTTCGGCCCAGCTTGGGGGAGCGTTAATCCAAGCTTGGCAGAAGCGGAGCATCGCAGAGGGTGCCTGAAGAGCCGGAAGCACGAGGTTTAGCTGAGCCTCATGCCCGGAGCAGTGGTGCAACAGCGGGGCACCGGGAGCAGACAAGAAGCTTGACTTTTTCCTCCTGTTGCCCAGCCAGGGGAGGGTTGGGTGACACCAGGGTTGTGGGTCAGGAGAGTGCTCAGGGAACCATGGCTCCTGTGAAACGCGGGGCATTGGGCCAGAAGGGCTCCCAGGTGGCAGGCAAGGTTTCTGGGGCTGTGGTTAAACCCACCCAGACTACATCTAGGGCTCCTGCCCAGGGGGCCAGGGGCGGTGAGACCAGGAAGCCGAGGGCTCCACGGGGCAGACATCCTCTCCCCAGCCCCTCCTCAAAGGGGTCGGGGGTGGCTGGCAGGGTCCTCAGGCCTGAGAATAAGCAGAAGGCTGAGGCAAAGCGGGGCCATAAGCCCGATAATGCTCACGCTGGGGCCTCCACTAAGGGCGGGAGCCAGAAGGTGAGGCAGCCGGCCAGAGCAGGCAAGCAGCACACTACCGAGGAGGCTAATGGTGCTTCTTTACAGAGCATTACTTGGGCTCTGGAGCTCCTCACCGCACGAGTGGAGCACCTGGGGAACTCCGGGCCTGGGGCATCTCCTGTTGAGGTCCCCTGGCAAAGATCATGCAGCAAAACAAAAAGAAGGCCGGCTGTGGCAAACCAGCGAGAGACACGATCCCCCTCCAGTTCGGAGGAGTGCAGCAGCAAGGAGCAGCAGAGGACCACCAAGAAGAGGAAGACCTCACGCAGAAAGGGGGGCCGGCACCGGCACTACGAGGAGTCAGACAGCGACTGGACCTCAGGTGAGTCTTCTTCTTCCTCTGATGAGGGGGCCCTGGGGGAAGACTATTGGGAAGCGGCAGCCAGGGTGCCTGGTCTCCCGGCCTGGGCCCAGAGAAGGCAGGCCAAGGCCTCTGAGGTGGAGGGAGATCCCAGGGAGGTCTGAGGCTCCCCTCGGGTTTCATCCTTCACGGATGATGAGGAACCCCCCCCCCAGGATCCACCTGGCTCGTAAGGTCAGGGAGCGGATCCTGGATGGATACTACACAGATGTCCTCTCCTTGCTGAGGCCAGAGGCGGAGTATGGGAGGTGCGCCCCCCCCCTTCAAAGTGGGAGAAAAAGGGGGTCAAGAAGGAGGCGGTGGAGCGCACGTTTGCTAACTCGCTAGAGGGGTTCACGGTTTATATGGGGGTGATCCAGGCTGCCTATCCCAAACGAGGTTGGCACCTAACCAATCATTTGGCGAACATGCTGCAGGCCCAGGCCTTGGCTGGCGACGCCGCAGCCCTGGAGTACGATTAGGCCTTCCGCAAGAGGGCCTTTCATAACCCCAGAGCTCGTTGGGATCTCATCAGCCAGAAGCTATGGCTTTGGCTGGTTGGTCCTCACATGAAGGGCAGAGGTGACAAGGCCCGGGGGGGGGGGTGCTGGGCATCCCGCCGGGATACGTCTCGGGTTTTATGCTGGGAATATAATCAGGGCAGGTGCCAGCGGCCTAAATGCCGCTTCAAGCACAATTGTGATTCCTGTGAGTGTCCACATTCTTGCCCGCCCTGCCCCCATGGGTCAGTTCCCTCACAGACCTTTCAGGGGAGCCGGTCCTCCAATAACACTTCCCGTAAGGAAGGAGGACAGGCCTCCGCCCATTCCCAGCCTACCAGGAGCTGTAACTAACACTCTTCAGGAGACCCCGGGCCTCGCCCACACCCTGGTCAGGCTTCAGGCCCTTCTCCCCCTCCTTTCACGCTACCCTGACAGGAAGGTCGCCAATTACTTGCAGGAAGGCTTCATGGCGGGATTTCGCATTCCATTCACCGGCCCTCACATATCCACCTCCTCTGGCAACCTGAAATCCGCCAGGGAGCAGCCGCTGGTTGTGGCAGCAAAATTAGCGAAGGAGGTGGCTGCTGGGCAGGTTGCGGGGCCTTTCACTAGCCCCCCACTTCCCAACCTCAGAGTCTCCCCTCTGGGGGTCGTTCCCAAGAAAACTCCAGGTGAATACTGCCTAATACACCACCTTTCATACCCTAAGGGTTCCTCGGTCAATGAGTCCATCCCCCCTGAGTTATGTTCAGTCAGGTACGCTTAATTTGATCATGCGGTGCGCTTGGTTCGCTCTTGTGGGCCAGGAGCCCTTATGGCGAAGTGTGACATGCAGTCAGCCTTCCGGCTACTACCTGTCCACCCGCATGATCATTGCCTACTGGGTTTCAAGTTTCAGGATCAATGGTATATTGACAAAGCCATGCCCATGGGCTGCTCCATCTCGTGCGCGGCCTTTGAAACTTTTAGCACCTTTCTGGAGTGGGCTGCCAAGGACCACATGGGGACCTCATTTATTACTCATTATTTAGATGATTATTTTAATAATGGCTCCTCCCGACAGCTCTTGCTGTGCAGTCCATCTCAACACCTTTCAGGCATTGGCCAGGGAGCTCGGGGTCCCCTTGACCCAGGAAAAGATGGAGGGCCCTTCCTCTTGCCTCACGTACTTGGGAATTGAGATGGATTCTGTGGCGGGTTTGTCCCAACTCCTCGGGGATAAGTTGGGCTGCCTCCGGGATCCCATTTCTGCAGTCCTGTCTCACAAAAAAATGCACCCTGCGGGAGCTACAATCCATTATTGTCCACCTCAATTTTGCCTGCAGGGTGGTCTCCCCTGGGCAGGCCTTTTGTGCATGGCTCTCCTGGGCATGTCGGGGGGTATCCGCCCCCTGGATCTCAGGTCCGACTTGCAGGTTCATTCGGATGCAGCCAGCAGCCTGGGTTTTGGGGTATACTTCAGGGGATGCTGGTGCACCCAGTACTGGCCCTCCTCTTGGGCTGGGTCCGGGATCCTCAGAGACCTCACGATTCTGGAACTGTTCCCCATCCTGGTTGCAGTCTCTATCTGGGGGGAGCTTTTCCGTGACAAGCGGGTCACCTTTTGGTGCGACAACCTGGCCACAGTTAAGGTTGTCAACAGGCAGTCCTCTTGCTCTGAGCGGGTTATGCGTCTGGTTCACTGTTCTGTGTTAAGCTGTCTTGTCTTTAACATCACCTTCTCAGCCCGGCATGTAGCAGGTGTAGATAATGGCCTGGTGGACGCCTTGTCTCACTTCCAGATGAAGAGGTTCTTCGCACTGGCACCGGAGGCTCATCACACTCCCGACCCATTCCCGGAGGAACTCTGGCAGACTGGGCGAGATTCCATAATGCAGGGAGTACTGGCCTCGGTTGCACCATCCACGCTTCAAGCCTATTTGTCAGCAGCATCTAGATTTCTGGCCTTCTCAAAGGGGGTTGGAGGTGGGGCATCCTGGCCTGCATCTGAAGCCATGGTGCTCTGCTATCTGGATCACCTTCGGGAGCGTGGGCTGGCCCCCAGGACCATGAGGAGGAATATGGCAGCCATATCCTTTTTCTGCAAGGCTTCAGGCTTCCCTGATCCATGCAATTCCTTCATCGCCCGACGGGCGGTGGAGGGCTGAGCCCGGCTGGCCCCTCCTCCTCCAGACTACAGGCGTCCTATCACCTTGACTATCCTAGATCATATCTTACGGCTTGTCCCAGATCTCTGCTAGTCCTCTTTTGAGTCTCAGCTGTTCCACATGGCCTTTACTTTGGCTTTCTTCGGGGCCCTCCAGGTTGGTACGCTGGTGGTGGGTTCCCATTCAGACCCATGGGACCGGGCCCTGGGTGCCAGTGATGTTTCCTGGTCCCCCCGCAGGGTCTCCATCACAGTTCGCCACTCCAAGACGGATCAGCGGGGCCGGGGTCACACCATCACCCTGCAGGCGTTTAGTAACCGTTCTCTGTGCCTGGTAAGGGCGGTGGGGGCATATCTGGACATCCGGCCTCACCAGCAGGGGCCTTTCCTCCTACACAGGGATTGCTCTCCCCTCACTTGCTATCAGTTCACGGCCATTTTACGGGCCTGCCTGCAGGCAGCTGGTCTCCTCCCTATGATGTTTGGCACACACTCCTTCCACATTGGGGCGGCTACGGAGGCTCATGGCCGAGGCCTGCCTAGCTCGGCCATTCAGGGCATTGGGCACTGGCAGTCTTGGGGCTTTCTGCTCCTACATCCGTCCCACCCATGGGGCTTCCTTTTAATGTCGGGTGTCTATTTGATTCTTCTTTGCAGGGCCTGTCAGGACTGTCTGGGTGTGTGGACACAGCATCGGAAAATATGTGGAGTCCTCTGGTTGGGGCAGAAACCTCGGGCTAGAAGAACACCTTCAACTTCACTGGCTGGGTGTACGCGGCATGCTCTGGGAGGCCTCGGTTCCTATGCTGCTCCACCAGGCCCGTCGGAGGGCCCCCCCAGATGTGATAGTTATCCAGCTGGGGGAGAACGATCTGGGCAAGCACGAGGGCCCAGATTTGAAGTTTTCCATGTGCGCAGATCTGGACTACCTGCGGGGACTCTTTCCACAGACCTCCTTTCTCTGGTTGGACTTGCTTCAGAGGCACGTGTGGCAGGGGGCACGTTGCTCGAAGAAAGTTGATGGAATCAGGCAAAGACTCACTTATGCCATGGGACAGTACATCTCTGAGATTGGGGTCACCTGATCACGCAATGGGACATTTCATATTGTTTGCCCCCCCTTTTTGCCCCGATGGGGTCCACCTTTCCAGTTTGGGGCACGACATTTGGCTGCAGGACCTGTGGGATGGCCTGCTTGGGTGGCTACAGCATTAGGAGTTTTGGCGGGGAGCCACTGATGGCTCTTGTGGCGGTTGGCATTGGATCAGTTCCCATTTTTGGGGAGTTTGGGCCTCCAGCACAGGCTCCCCATTGAGGGGATTCCCATAAGGAATCTTGGGAGTGAGTTATGGAGGTGCATGCCCAGCTCGGGGGCTGCCAGGGCATCCTCACTACCAGGTGGCAGGGGAGTCACCGAGGGGTGTACACCGGGTGATCTCCCCCTAATGCCACTCCTTGGTTCCCCCCCTCAGCCTGGGTCTGGGGGCACAGGGGTTCATCGGCTGGCAGGCGGGTCAGCCATTGCTATTTGGGGATCTGATCCATATACGGCGCCAATACTCCTCTTTGCTGTTACTAATAAAGTTGTGGCCTTGTTTACTCCATTCTGTGTGTGGGTCTCAGTTATTGCGCCCAGCCCCCCTTTTCCCTTCCCCGCCCTCAGCCATAGGTGGCAACTTCACTTAGAGCAACAGTCATGGTCCACTTCAATGTTGACATATCTACAGTTCTAAAGTGGGTGTTTTTATGCAGGAGAGTATCAGAAATCTCCATTCACAGTTCATAGGAGCATTTTATTGTTGCTCTGCATGGGGTTAAATATTCTAATAATGCATTTTGTGATCTCTGTGAATTCTGTAGTAACATGAAAACAATGTGCTGTTTGCGCATGTATCTGATTCACACTTGCTGAATATTCTGCCACAGTCCGCAATACACTAGAAAGCTTCACCAGCCACTCCTCCTCTAATCTGTACTGCAGACTATCATGACAGCAGTACCAGCAGGTTTCTACATATTGGTGCAGTGGTTAGAATTCTTAAAGTGTAATCCTAAGCAGCATTATACTTAGAAGGGGATAACTCCTAAGGGGTTATCTCTGCTCAGGATTGCACTGTTGCATACCTTATGGTTTTTGCTATTGTAAGAACATGCTGTTGTTTTGTTTATTGAGTAACTCTCAAGGCATAATCTTAAAGGTCATTAGTTCAGTTCTCAGAAATGATAATTTTTTGACATAAATTTCATACACATACATGTTCATGGCTTCCTTCCATGTATTTGAGAGTACCAAATAATATGTTGGATTGCACCCTAAATTAAGAGTCCTTTTACCAGTCCCTAATTAGCCTTACACAACAGCTATCAGGACTGGTTTTACAAAATCTAACAGCAATGACTATTGAGCAATTTTGTGACAAGAAAGCAGATAACTAGCTGCAGTTACTCAAAATAGAAGACGAAAGGCAAGTCACTCTTTCAATTAGTAGCTTTCCTATTGCTTTATGCTTGCTTATTTTACTCAGAAGTTCTCAGGTGACATTGATTTTCAATTTTGTAACATGAAGTACAGAGTAGCATTTCAATGGAAATATGCCACTATTTAAAATTTGGTTCTCAGTTTTGTAACATAAAGTATAGAGTAACATTTTAAAGGAAATGTGCCACCAGTTAAAACTTGGCCATAAAGAGAAGTAAATTTTTATAAATTCAAAATTTATGTTTAAGCTTATGTTTCAGGATCTTACTGCTGCATTTTCCCCTTTCAGAGAACCCTGTGGAGATCACATATCTACCAAATGGTGGTTTCTGTGATGTACGAGCTTCTGATTGTAGCAGAATTCAAGTGGTTGGACGGGGCTTTAGAAACTCTCTTGATCTTCACTGTGAGGTCACCAGAATGACTGTAAGCAATGCAGGAGCACTGAGAGAGGAAAATCTGTAATACTATAGCCATGTTTTCATTGAAGCCAAAGAATGTTGTTGTACTTCCAGGGCTCATAACTGTTTTTCAAGGTTTGACTGACCATCTTTATTATGGTATTCAGATACAGAAAATTCAGTCAGTTATGTCACAGTAATATGGCAATGGTGGTACATCCATAGTATATTTGAGAAAATATGCCCACACATGCATGCACATTCTTAAAATCAGCTTTTTTTACAAGTAACAAATACCAGAATTAGCCAAAAGAAATGCTAATGTCTGGATCTCATTATGATGGGCAATTGGGCAAATTCCCAGTAGTTTGAATTATAATTAGATTACCAATTATGAGCAACATCTGCAAATCCCAAAAAATAATGCTTTTTATCAACAGTAAAAAAAAATTACTTGCTCTTTTCACATACATGTTCTTATACTGTATCTTGGGAATTGCAGTGTAGATGCAGAGGAAGGTAGCTGATTATAAAGATTGCAGTGGAATTTTTAAATTAATCAAAGTTTTTAATTTACATTTTTCCAGTTCTTCCTGCAAGGTTGGTTGTTTTCTTGGACAACCTGTAGGATTCTTTAAATGATTGTTTTGTTTGGCACAAATTTAAATTAGTTTGCTGGCTTGTTGTTTTTCTGTAGGAAAGGGCCTCCCTCCATCCCAACAATGTTGGAATATGAAGGATTTTGTTTTCCATTCATTCTTAGACATTTGGTTTTGCAACTGTCATACTTCCATGATGTCCGTGCCTAGACTTTGCCTTTGGAGCAAACATGACTTTGTTGACCTTGATGATAACAATCTGATTGCTGGGTACATCCAACGGTGCAGTCCTGAAGAGTTACATCATTCTAATTCCATTTCATTGTTCATGAGAGCACATTCCCACTTACCAAAAAATCAAGTCAACATATGTTAAGACAGTTTTACTTAGACCAAGTAAAGGGTTAAAGTAATTAAGTCTGACAATGTGTCACCAACAACTACCAGCCTCATCTGTCCAGTATGGTAAAAAATGCCCATGAAGGTGTGAAGCAGTTCAAAAGATCAAACATGCACCTTACTTTTCATTACAAGCAGAGTAATAATATAAGGACAAGGGGGAACAACACATAAAAATGAATTTTGACCCTTTTAGTTTTGGACTTCACACACTGTCTCTAAAGTTTATTAATTTATAGTATGGAGCTGGAAAAATGACAACAACTAGAAGATCTCATCCCCTGTCAGTTATCCCAAATAGATAGTAGTAACTTGAAGATCCTAAAAATTGCTAGTTGCTATCTAGGTTTACTACTTTGTTTTGCTAGGCATGTATATTTTATGCAATTGGTGTCAAGCTATCTCAATGATTGGTTCATAAGTGAATCAACACTGTGCAGTCTCCCCTATTCCTCTGTAGGCTTTTAGCCCAGTTATACCCTCATTCACTGAAGCCTGAAATCACAGTATTATTATTTCTCAATTTTGTGCATCTGGAATCTATACGCTTGACTGTATTTCCAAATGCATTTGAATTTTAAGTGTCACAGCTAACTATCCAGCTTCCTGATACACAGCTGCAGTCTACAGCTGAATGGCACACTATTAATATTATTACTCCTCCTCATCTTATCTAGTAAGATGGTCACATATAGTAAAATCTACTGTTAAGAATTGTTTGGACAGGCAAGGTTCTCAGGCTTTGTATTTCAAAACGATATGTGCGACAACATATCTTGATTCTCCTCCATGCTTTCAAGTGAAGCAGAAAGAGATACAGAATGTTCTGTGAAGTCTACAGTGAAAAGAAACCTTCAATATTATAATATGTATCCTGCTACAGAATATGATTTGATTTGAGCCCATCTGTGGGGAAGGCGGGGTATAAATCAAATAGATAAATAAATTTATTAATAGATTATTTCCCAATTTGTACATTACAAGAGGAGTATGGCTGGGTTGCTTGCTTCTCTGCTAATATCTGAAGGACAGAATCCTGTGGAATTGTCAGGATCACATGCCTAATTCCAACTTCAGTATCAGTATGACACGATAGACCTGTCCTTTAAATTACCACCCAGTTTCGAACCTCCTGTTTCTGGGAAAGGTGATTGAGCAGGTAGTGGTGGAACAGCTGCAGGGCTTCCTGAAGGATGTCTTGGCCCTAGACCCCTTCCAGTCCGGGTTCCATCCAGGACATGGGACGGAGACATTGCTGGTCACCCTCACAGACAATCTTCGTAGAAATCTGGATTGAGGCAGCTCAGCACTGCTGATATTATTGGATCTGTTGGCAGTGTTCGATACAGTCAATTACAATCTTCTGACTCACCACCTCACCGATGTGGGGATATGAGGGACTGCCTTACAGTGGCCTGTCTCTTTTCTCCATGGTCGGGGACAAAGGGTGGCACTTGGGGAGAAATTGTCATCCCGCCACCCTTTGGTGTGCGGGGTCCCACAAGGAGCAATACCCTCTCCATTGTTGTTTAACATCTATATGCGCCCCCTTGCCCAGTTGGTGCAAAGTTTTGGACTTGGGTGTCATCAATATGCAGATGACACCCAGTTATATCTAATGATGGACGGACAGCCCGTCTCAGCCCCAGATGTACTGGAACATGCTTTTGCAGCCGTGACTGGTTGGTTGAAGCAGAGTTGGCTGAAACTGAACCCGACAAAGACGGAGGTCCTGTACTTGAGCCACGGGGGATTAGGTTCGGGACTCCGGCTCCCAGCCCTCAATGGGGCACCATTAGTGCCAATTCCAAGGGTTAAGAGTGTGGGGGGGGGTGATCTTGAGTGCCTGTCTGAAAATGGAGGCACAGGTCACACTGGTTGTCAGGTCCTCTTTTTTCCATCTGCAGCAGACCAGGCAATTTGTCCCTTACCTGTCAACCCATAACTTAACTACAGTGATCCAAACAATGGTCATCTCTAGGCTAGATTACTGTAGCTCGCTCTATGTGGGGCTACCCTTGAGCTTGACCCAGAGATTACACCTGGTACAAAATGCAGTGGCACGTGTTATTATGAGAGTGCCAAATAAGGTGCACATAACACCATTTTTACACGAGCTGCATTGGTTGTCAGTGGCGTACCAGATCAGATTCAAGGTTCTGGTATTGACCTATAAGGCCCTGTGCGGACTGGGACCAGCGTATCTACGGGACCGTCTCTCCCCATATATTCCCCGGAGAACACTCAGATCAGGGGACAAACAGCTGTTGATGGTCCCTGGCCCCAAGGAGGCCCGCCTAGCCTCAATTGGAGCCAGGGCCTTTTTGGTCCTGGCTCCCACCTGGTGGAACGCTCCGTCTGCTGAAATCAGGGCCCGGCAGGACCTACTATCCTTTCACTGGGCCTGCAAGACAGAATTGTTCCACCAGGCTGGGCTTCCACTGGCCTGAAAAAAGGGGTGTCTAAAATCTTAACCCTCCCTGTGAAGGCTGTCCACCATCCTGTTTTAAATGTGTATTAATACACTGTTGTTTTAATGTTTTAATGTAGATTAATTTTTTATTGTATTTTAATATGTTGTTATCTACCCTGAGCCAGCTCGCAGGGAGGGTGAAATAGAAATTTGAAATAAATAAATGAATAAATAAACAAACAAACAAACAAATAAAATGCTACAACATGAGGTCCCACAATCCCACTCTAGTAATATATGAATAAGGCCTGTAAATAACAGTAAATTGTTGATATCGACATATTCCTATGTGGTAGGCAGATTCACCTCAAGCTCAGACCTATTGCACAAAATCATAAGATTACCCCACTTCTTTTGTATTAAAAACAATTTATGATACCAGAGTAAAACTTGAACACACAAAAGGGGCCTATAGTTGTGCATTTCTAAAATCCACTCCCACCACACTGGAGACTTGACATTGCATGTTTAAGTTTCAGGGCTTTGTGTTATTAAACTCTGAAGGTACTCCAAGTGTGTAAAAAAAGATGCAACATCCAACAACACTGAGTACCTCTCAGGAGTCAGATTGAGCTCCTGATATGATGATAATTTACACTACTGATCCTAAATGCCTGTAAAGTAGATATAATTTTAATGCTGATCTTCTTCCCTTCCTTTAAACCCTTTTCAATGTGCCTTGTCCTCTCAAAAAATCCACCCCAAGCAACCTTTATTTAATAAACAGTTTGTCACATCATAGACAGATGCAAGTCATTGGTAAAGAGAAGGTATTACAGAAAGCTTAGGATATCAATGAAAAGAACATTCAGCAAAGCTCATCATAAAACATTCCCATAAATAAGAATTCTTGATTGAGAAAGAAATGGACAGGAATTGCTCACAAGAGTTTGGAAGGGAAGTGACTGAGGCCAAAAAATAACTATTAAAAGCAGCAGGTCACTGTCTGATACTTAGCTTTCTATCAGAGGAATAAGAGTGGAGTAACCTAATATCATTAAGAGCCCCGTGGTGTAGAGTGGTAAGCGGCAGTACTGCAGCCCAAGCTCTGCTCATGACCTGAGTTCGATCCTGGCAGAAGCCAGGTTCAGGTAGCCAGCTCAAGGTTGACTCAGCCTTCCATCTTTACGAGGTCGGTAAAATGAGTACTCAGTTTCCTGGGGGTAAAGTGTAGATGACTGGGGAAGGCAATGGCAAACCACCCCTTAAAAAGTCTGCCAAGAAAATGTTGTGATGTGACGTCCCCCCATGGGTCAGTAATGAGTCGATGCTTGCACAGGAGACTACCTTTACCTTTAACCTAATATCATGACAGGCTTAACATGTAATAATTTTATGCATGCCATTTATAATATCCATATCACCTGACTTGACCATACTATTTACCGTACTAGAATATAAGATGACTGATGAAGGGGCTTTTGTAACCACTGTATAATCCTGGGTATATGGTTACATCATTTTAATTCTTAACTACCGAGTTGGCCCCTAACAATCATGACAGCCCTTTTTCCCTAGGCTTGTGCAATATAGCTTTCTCCCCCCCACCCCTGCACTTCATTGAGCCAGCCCCGCCCCCCCATTTTGCTTTAGGGGCATCCTTGGAACCTGAAGGACAGCATACAGGCCCAAGAAAGGCAGTAATCATCATCAGAAACAAGTGGTAGGATAAACTACATTACAGCTTTTAAAATGAATATTGCAAACAAAATTAAAACAGCATAGGTGATATTCTGAAAAACAATTAGCTTTTAATTTAAAAGTAATTGATATTGTTAATTTGCTGATTCCCTCCTCAAAATTGTACTTTTTGAAAGGCCGGATGGACTGAAGTTTGTTGAACATCCATTAGAAGTTTTCGACTTATTATAATTTCTGTAGTGAATTTGTCATTCCTTTTGAATGGCAGAGACATTTTCAGCATGTAATATAAACTCTGAGGCATTGCCATTGAAATGTACGACACCACTCCACTGCATTGATTTGATTCAGATATGATTGCAATAAGGTCCTTTATTTTCACCAAAAGTTCTACTGGGCGTACAATGATAATCAAATTTGTCTTTCAGCACAACATCTGACCCAAACCTACCTTGAAGAAAATTATTCACATGCTTGATTTGAAATATATGAAAATTTGCAACAATTCACTAACTTCTTATTGCTCTGTCTTCTGTAGTATGTGAATGGTGAATGGGTATCTGGAGAACATGAAATCACAAAAGCTGCGTTTTTGAATCTGACAGCAGTGGAATGTCAGATTCCTGCTCGGAACAATACTGGAACGGAAGTGATTCGTTTCATGATGGATGCTGAACCTTACGCAAGATGGCAAGTGAAAGTAGGAATTCCTTGTGCTACCAGCAAACCATTTGAAAAGAGATTTTTCAAGCATTGTAATGATAAAAGGGAGATTACAGATTGCTTCCTGCTAATCATTGTGAATATGAAGCATACGATAAAGAAAACTTTAGTGTTGCCTAATAATAAAATATAAAAAAGGAACAGCAGAAAATTACAAGCATTGCAGACATTTTAATAAGTAGTCTTAAGGTACAAATTACAATCACTGTTCTTAGTAATCATCCCGAGCCTATGCTGCGGGCAAATCAATTGGTAATCATCTGTATTTCATTTCTAGAGGTACAAGCTAAAATTCTTGATTAGGTCACTTTGTAATTGTGGCCCGGTGTGGGCTTCTCTGCTTCACACACCCTCCATGTTAAAATTGGTATAAAAGATATCCCTATTGGAAAGAGGGCAAAGACTGACATCAGCTTCACAACACTTGGGGCTCCTTAGCTACCACCCTATCCATGTCGGTGCTGCATTTTTGTGATTGACTCCCATATATTTGAATGATTCATCCACATAAGCAAGGATAGACTGCTTGGGTCCTGCAATGCAAGTAGCCTTGTCCACATGCTATAGTGAATGCTCATACATCCTGCATATACATGTTCCTTTGTAATGCATGCAACAAATCTACTGCAAGAGGGAAGCCAACCTGAATGGTCTGAAATTGAAAAGGGACAGAACTGTGCATTTCCTAGTGCTGTTCATCAGAGGGCTTTTGGATGGTGATGGGGAAAAGCTGGTCTGCAGCATAGTGGTTAAATGGTTGGGATGTGAATCAGCACTAGAGATGGGCACAAACCAGAAAAAAAAGAACCATACAGTTTGTGGTTCGTCAAATTTCACAAACCATGAACCACTAACTTTCATGAACCTGCCCCTGGTTCGCGAACCGGTTCATTTGGTTCATGAAAACGGCACATCTGGGTCAGAAAATCACCACTTCCAGGTCGGCAGAAGGTCACTTCCAGGCCAGAAGAAGGTCACTTCTGGGTCAGCAGAAGGTCTGCAGGAAGTCCATCCCCTGTTACCTAGGAAACTGATTGATTGGCACCAGACGGTCTACAGTCACAAACAAAAAACCGAACCAAACGAACCAGCCTAAAGTTCGTGGCGGTTCATCAGAAATGGGATCTGATGAACCGCTGTTTGTGAACCACGAACCAGCCTGGTTCGTGCTTGGTAGGTGGCGTTGGGTAAGCCGCTCCTCTCTGCCTCAGTTCCCCAGCTGTATTGTGGGAACAATAACACTAACTTTGTTTGCTGTTCTGAATGGGGCACTAATCTGTCTAGAACAGCAGTATGTAAGTGCAGTTGTTGTTGTTAATGAGGGTTAAAGCCTACTGGTTAGAGTTGCCTGGCCCTGGATTACATGTGGTACATGTAGGATAAGCCCTGTAGCCCATGGCCCTAGCATCCATAATCAGGCTTATCCCGCCCCCTGCCCCGTTGAGACGTCTGTGCAAAGCCTAGCAACTACATGCTTCAGCTCCTCATGCCAGTCTCAAACAGAAATCAGCACTCCTCAAGCAGAGCTGAGATACTACAATCACCATTGCAAATGTAATGTCCCAGCCAGCTTCTGTAGGAGGCCTGGATGTCTCCCATGAAAATGGCTTCTTTTACAAGGCATCCAGGCCTCCCACTGCCACCTGCCAGAATTCTGCAGTTGTTGGGGTGATGATAATGCCTCAAGAAGAAATTGGAAACTCTCAGTAGAACTATAACCATACTGCCCTGCCCTCATAATCATTGCATCAGACCACAGATGTATCCTGAGGGCAGAATCAACTAATTGGGATTTGGGGTGTTGCTATAGCAGCCCCTTCATCTTATATGATTGTGTTTAGGTGCGATACCTTGATAGGGAAGAGGGAATTGAGGAAAGGTACATGGCTCCTAGATGTACTTATATTTCTTATTTCTACAAATTTCTGCAGATGCAATACAAAGGATGCCAGGTGTTCTTCCCATTGCAAAGGTGTTCTCTCTCCTCACTCGCCCCCCACAAGTACACAGAACAGAATGATTGGCTAAATTATGTGAAATTATTTCAATATCTTCCTTCCAAAGTTGTAAAAACATGCTTTAGAGGAGACAAAAATCAATGTATGTACGTTTTTATACCATGCACAGCAAATAAGGCAAATAGGGTTACCTGAACTTCTTGTTATAAAAAAGATGCTGAAGACCTAGACATTACTAATGTTCATTGCTATTATCATTAGCACTAGGGATGTGGAGGGAAAAGGGAATGAAAGTCAAAACTGAATTAAGAACAATCTTTTTATAGACAAGATTATACTTGCAAAATAGCAGAATGCTAAACTAATCTTTCAACCCTAGACCGGCATTTGCTTAGACCCCAAACCTATTTTCGGTATCAGGGTTTATATCTGTCACATCACTTCCTGCATGAACATTACTTGGCGCTTTTATTTCTGTATCTGCCAGCTCATGAGGGGGAAAAAATCAAATTGCAGGTGCATTTTTGCCCCCTCCCCCAACAAAACATCTAGAATTACAGTCTTGAATGAATTCCAGATTTAAACCCCAGCCATCTCAATTTATAGAATCAACTCTAGCTGGGATAATTTTTTCTGTTTAAAACTACCTTTTAAAGAATGCTTTTGTCAGCAAATAATGTAGCTAGTCTCTTTCTTGTAAATCAGAAGCTGTGAAAATTGGGTTCCTTCTTAAAACTCTGCCAAGTTGTGCTAATTCAATTTAATGTTCTCTAAAGAGCTTCTAATGTTCTTTCAAAGTTTTGAATTACGAATGTTAGATATGGTAATCCTCCCCCCTCCCGCCCTTGTACCACCTGTTCATATCTAAGTGGGAAGTGCCAGCAATGTAAATTGTCTGTTGAAAACAATGTGATATGGCTTCTCAAGCCCAACATCTATTTTCAAGAAGGAGGTAAAGGAAAATGTAAACTACAGTTAATGAGATATCTTCCTTGAAGGATTTTGTTTCTCCATTATACTTCAGGATTAATTAATATACTTTGGTATAGCAAAACACAGGCTAACAATTGCCTGATTGAAAGATCAAGTCTTATCCAAATAAATTGAAGAATATTGGGAGAAAGATTACGTGGAAATTTGAGGAAAACAGAGTCATATAAAATTAATTTCTAAAGGCATTCTTGTTACAACTGAGATGGTATTATTGATGTTATCTAAAAATATAGGATGTGTCCAACCCTCAAAATGTTTTCAAGTCAGTGCAGAGAACTTGACAATGTTGGCAGTGAGGTAAAGATGGGGAAGATATACTATGATCATGGCATTAAATGATATGCATAACATTTACATGTCCAAGTACATGCACATATGGTTCTTGCCATATCTCTGGATGCTTTGATTTTTCAGGCTTCCTGGTTGTGCCATGCAGAGGCTGTATTCATACCCGCTAATCAATGTGCATATATTAGAAATGGCAACCCTGATCCTACTCTGCTCTCATTATGTATTCATTATGTGCACCTAGAAATGTGTAAAGGGCTAAGACAATGAATTAATTGAATGGTTGCTATGTCAACAGAAAATGCATATGAAACAAAACCCAGCTTTAAATTAAACTTTAAATAAAACAAGATTTTCAGGGTACAAGCTTTTGAGAACCAGGCATCTGGTGAAGTGAATTTTGACTCCTGGAAGCTTATATTCTGAATATTTTATTGGTTTTCAAGGTGCTACCGGACGCAAATCTTGCTGTTCTACTGCAGAATAACATAGCTACCCACCTGAAACTGTCTTTATATGGGGCAACTATATTATCTGCTCACCCCCTCCCCCAAGAATGCATGCTACAGCCATGACATTGGCTGTTTCCACATGGCTCCCCGCTGCTCGTAACAACCCAGAATATCACGAAAAAAACACGGAAGATCGTGTTTTCTTGTGTGAGATTTGCGCGACGTCACATGATGTCATGCAAATCTCGCGTGAGAAAACGCAATCTTCCGTGGGTTTTTTTGCAATATTCCGGGTTGTTATTGTCAGGTTCAGAATATATTGTAACCAAAGAAACTCCATTTTAATTATGTTAGTGTTCTAAGTGCTCTCTTCACAGGTGCCAAGATGTTCCCTAGCAGCTATCTCTCAGAAGAGGAATGTTTTGGCTACAGCTTTTCCAGTCCTGGGAAACTTTCACTGTCTCAACTTCAAAGGGATTGTTTTGAGAACTGTGGGGGGAGGCTGGGCCTACTGAGTCTTGATACTTTGTACTGTATTCTTTGCCTTTCATTCATAACAATACACGTGTACCAACCCAGATATTGCGTCTGGGCCAGTGGACTATAATGGTTGCATTTTTCAGTAAATCTTTTGAAAACAACGGACTCTTGTCTGATTGCAGAAGGTAGTCTGGATACAGCTATTATTTAGCCACAGATCTGAAAGTTATGAGCAGCGGGGAGCCGTGTGGAAATGGCCCTTGTTAGAAAAAGGGACCGGCGATGTCTCTGGCTCAGACCTTCAAGACTACAAACAAAACAATAGGAAGGCAAGAACCATAGAGTTAGACAGATAGATAGGCCAGTATCAGTCTCCTTCCTGGATACTCTACTATCACTCACTTTCTCTGATTAGTATAATGTAGTCCAAGGGAACTTCCTTTCTCTCTCTTCTTCCTTTTCCTACATGTACCAGGAGAAGCAGCATGTATCTCCTCCTGGGGCAAATGAAGCAGGTGGTCTGTTATCAATCTGAAGCCATCCTAGTTAGCTAGATTAGTTAGTCACTTTTTCCTCTCCACTATACTTAAGTAAATGTACTTCTCTAAATAAATAGACCACTCTTGGTTCTTTAACTCGAAGGAGAGACTCTCTGTGTGCAATTTGTAAGATAGCGTGGTAAATATTAGTTTAGGCCACGCTGCTGTGCTGAAGCTCAGGAGGAGCACTCTGTTAATAAACAAAGGAAGGGTTGTCTCACTGGTCCAGCCATCCTTAACTAAACCCAACATGACATCCTATGAATGAATGAATGAATGAATGAATGAATGAATGAATGAATAGAATTCATCTTAGGTGCAGTGGAGGGCAAAGGCTGGCACCCAGAATCCTCTTACTCTAATAAAACTTTATTGACATATGTGAAATCCCTCTAGAGTAAATGTTTTATTAATTGCAGTCAAACTGCCTGAAGTAGAATTTATTGTTCAAAATGGTGTCTACCTGAGTAAGAAATTTACAGGAAGAGGTTTAACAAAGCACACAGTTATCAGAAGCCCCAGATTTTATCTGAGCAAAAAGATATTTTTGTAATAAATGAATGACTTTTCAGTTTGCAGTATCAAGTGATTTGTTAGCTTGCAGGGAAGTAACTTGCAAGTGGTTTAATTTATCTTCTTGGCAGACATCTCGTTTCAGGGGCGTATTGGGCATGTGCTTCAGAATGTGTAGACAGTATCCATATGGAACAGGATCACAGAAAATGATATATTTTTTGTATATTTTAGATTTCTAATGATGGATTCCAGTACAGTAATTCGAAAGTTCTGACCTTGTATGACGGAGTCTGCCAGGATTGTGAATTCCATCAAAATGGGCTTTGTAAATTAAAGGTAATTTCAAAGCACTTAGAGGTTTAATACAGAACATCCATCTTTTTCTTAACCCTCCAGCTACCTTACTTTTGCTGTGTAGCTTGACAAGCCTTTGAGAAGCAAATGTGTTTATTGATCAGCAGGAAAACTAAATGTATTTTCTTCTTTTCACTTGTAAATCCTGCCTTTTTGATATAAATCACTAGGAAAACACATATTGCACATACTAAAGGTATCTTTCAAATATAAAATTATATATTCACATAAAGTTTAGCACCTTTCACCAGAAATGTTCATGAAGATAAATAACTACGGTAATAACAGAAGTCCTTTGATTATCTCTGATAAACTTCATTAACACTCAAAGGATTCATCTTTAAACAGAGTCTCTGCTAAGAAGATGCCTTTTCTTGTCTCTTGGGCAACATTTCTTTATAATATGTGCTGTCACATCCTTACTAGACTTCTCATCTTTACTGGGGTTGTAGTAGCAATTGATCTTATTCCACCTGAACTCATTAGATCTGTTCACAAATTACAGTGTGCACACATATAGTCTGTGTACATGTTACAGTGAATGCACATATATCCCGCATATACATTCATACATCTGTTCGTAAGAAAGAGCCATCACATGTTCCCTTTACAAATGAACCTGGGGACCAGTACATAGACAAAGGTAGGGCTTAAATCACATGTTGAGTGGGAAATACATTGAACATAACCTAAAAATTACTCAACCCCTGTATAAAGAAAATACACTCTGTACATAAGGTTGTACATGCTTTCACTGTAGCTTGTGAAAAAGGCTCATTGTTCATTATATGTTTGTTGAGTAATGAACAAAATTCACTGTTGTGCATGGAAAATTATCACAGGGAAAAAGTGCAAGTTAATAATGGCAGTGGGAATGCTTCAAAGAGACCTACAAAAGTGAGAGAGGCTGATTTTGTTGTGAGTTCAGTTAAGGCACCAGGGATATACAAATGTATGTAACTGAATTTATTAATAACATGGTAGTGTTTGAGAAGAATCTTCTTTTCATTAAAAGGAAGTTGTACTTCTGGGATCTGAATCTGTAATTACAACACCTTTTCAAGGTAAAATTTCCTTTGATTTTTTTTAAAAAGATTTTTATTATTATTAACAACAAGTCATAACAATATCAACTGCAGGAGAATATATCAGATGACAATACACAAAACAATTTCCATAGTACAACTAGGACATAAGAAACTATTTCCGGTATATATATTCTATCTAACATACATTACACAGTCTGCGAAAGTACAGGAAAGGATATGAGTTGAACTTCATCTCATGAGCAAGCTAACGTGACTACTCTAGTATCACAATGGCCCCCTGACCTCACACTTCTGGTTGTATGATTTCCTGAAGGGGCAGCTGCGATGCTAACAACTCATTTTTGGCTAGATGATCTAAGAAAGGGAACCACTTGGCAGCAAAGTCAGAAGATTTCATTGGGTTTGTAATAAGTTGCACTCTGTCAGTTATTTTTTCCATTATAAGATGGTCCCACACCATCCTGTACCACATGTATAGGCCCGGGGGGACAGGTGACTTCCATTTGATTGCGATCACATTCTTGGCAGCATTCAGGAGTGTGCATATTAAGTCCCTCCGTTGGCGTGGTATAGTGGAATCAGTCCAGATATCCAGAAAGACTAGTTCAGGGCTAGGTGGGATAACGTGGGAGGTGATAATTGTGATTTCATTGAGAACTGTGCGCCAAAATCCTTGAATGGACTGGCATCCCCACCATACGTGTATAAAAGTCCCCTGTTCGCCGCAACCTTTCCAGCAAAGAGGGGACTGTCTGGGATATATTCTTGCCAACTGATGGGGGGTAAGATACCACGTGGAGAATTTTGTAATTTTGCAGTTTGGTATTGATGACCGGGGTGCTCAATAATTTGGAGGACCAGACCCACTCCCAATCAGATTGTGAGATGTCAACCCCACAATCTAGTTGCCATTTATCTTTCAATGTCACATTCTGTTTAGTATGGGAGTTTATCAGCAAGTTGTAGATTTTGGACAAAAGTCCTTTGCGGGTGAGTGAGTTGGGTTCAAGAATCATCTCAAACTCCGTCTTAGACTTGGAAAAGAGTTGCCTTATCTCCAGGCTTCGCACAAAGTAAGTTAACTGAAAATAGAGGTACCACGGAACTTCCCTACCTAATTTGCAGGCTAGCTCTGCCCTGTTTAAGATGCCAGATTTAGATGCTATATCTATCAACCTTTTGTTCCTAAGGCTCTCCCAGGATGCTGAGACTGTGCTATTATCTCGAGGTGGTATTCCGTCATGCGAGGTCACTAGCGAGAATCTAGAGATTTTAGGGATCAGTTTAGACTTATGCTTGTCCCATAGCTTCAAAAGCGCCTTGAGGAAGATGCCCCCGCTCGATGAGGTGGGACGGTGGGTGGTATGGGTCCAGAACAGCTCGCCAATCGTGTGGGTTTGATGTTGCGGATGCATCACATCCATCCAGTCAAAGTGTGTGTTGTGATGCAGGATTTGAGCTATATCCGTCAGCCTAGCTGCCATGTAGTACATACCAATGTCAGGGAAGTTGAATCCCCCATTACAGCGTTTGGTCCTCAAGATCTTGAAAGCTATTCTGGGACGCTTATGATCCCAAAGAAACCTATTAAGAGATGCTTGCCATTGTCCCAGTACGTGATGGGGGATATCTATTGGGATCATTCGGAAAAGGAATATTAGTTTTGGAAGGATGAAGGATTTAATCAAATTGTACCTCTCAAACCAAGATAATGTTTGTTTGTTCCATTTGAATATTGCGCTCTTAATGTCTTTCATTATCAGCTGGTGATTCAGTCGGAGCAGGTGATCTGGGTTCTGGGGGATATTTATGCCTAAGTAATGTAGGTGAGATTGAGCCCAATGGTACGGGAAGAGCCGGCTGATCTTGCTGCTCAACAGATCAGGCAGATTTATGGGGAGTAGGCTCGACTTGTTCTTGTTAACCTTTAGCCCTGAGATTAGCTCAAATTGATCTAGTTCTTCTTGGAGGTGCTTTAGAGAGTTCAAAGGATGAGAGAGAAACAGCAAGATGTCGTCCGCGAAGAGACATAATTTAAAGGTGTTGTTATTGATTTTTATACCGTGGATGTGCTCATTGGATCGTATAGCTTCAGCTAGGGGCTCGACCGCTAAAGCAAAGAGGATAGGGGATAGAGGACAGCCTTGGCGAGTGCCCCTGTAAAGGGTGAGCGAATGTGAGGAGACACCATTGGTTTTAATTTTTGCCCGAGGACAGTCGTAAATGGCTTGAATTACCTGTTGAAAGTCAGAACCAAAATTCATGAGGGACAGAAGCTCTTGTAGGTAGGTGATCTCAAGAGAGTCAAATGCCTTTTCTACATCTAGGGATAGGAACAGTAGTTGTTGATTGTAATGCTTACTATAAGTTAAGATATTTAAGGCTTTATAAATGTTTTCTGAAATATCTCTATTGGGGATAAAGCCAATTTGATCTCTATAAAGGAATTCAGCCTATAAAGGAATTCAGCCTTTTTGCCAGAATCGAAGTAAAGATTTTGTAGTCCACGTTTAGAAGTGATATCGGCCGATATGAGCCAGGGTTTGAAAGATCCTTGCCCTCCTTGGGGATTAAGGTGATGTTTGCTTCTGACCACGTCCCGGGTAAGGTGCCTAACATAAAGATGTCATTATAAGCTAAAAGCAAGGGCTGATGCAATGTAGCCGCGAATTTCTGATAGAATTCTACTGGGAAGCCATCAGGCCCCGAGGCCTTATTACGTTTCAAGCCTTTGATGGCTTCGAGGAGCTCAACGTTGGAGACAGGACTGTCCATTATCACTTTGTGGGCTTCCGCTAATTTTTTAATGTTCTCGTGTTTGGAGAGATAAAGTTTAATTTTCTCTTTGTCTGGCTTTGTTGATGAGTACAATTTGGCGTAAAAATCTCTAAACACTTTTACAATTTCAGTAGGACTAGTGAGTACCCGACTACTAGAGTCCTTGATAAACCTGATATATCTGTTAATCTTTTTGTCTTTTACTTTCCATGATAGGTATCTTAAAGATTTAGGAGAGTGGTACCAGTATTTTTGCTTTAAGTATAAAAGATTTTTCTGGATTTGCTGTGTAATTTCCTTTGATAAGGGAACAACATTACTGCAACTTCTGAAGACTTCAGTGTCTGAAAGTGAGGCCCATTCCTGGGTCCTCCTGACCTCCCCCATACTGCCACTACCCACCTGCCTGAAGGAATCATGGGCTGAAACTATGTCTCATCAGGAGGCTAATTACTTCTCCTTGACACTGCCACTGGCCGCAGAGATGCCAGGGATGCAGCCCAGGCCAGCGGGATTGGCTGCACCTATCACCTGGCTGGCAGAGCCTCACCAGCCATCGAGATGCCTACCCCAGTCTCAAAGAGGCAGTACATCAGACCACATGGCTGGAAGTGGAGCTGACTGGGCTATATAAGGCCTTGTATAAGGCTCCTGCAACCCCAGGTCAGGGATGATCCAGTCGGGAATTGCTCCTCTCTCTGCCAGGTAGCCTCAGAAAATAGAGAGGGCTGGTAGCAGCCCAAGAGGATGTAGAGGACTTGGGTGACTGAAACTTCCTCCTCTCAATATCTGAGGCCCAGCAAGGGGTGGAAATGCCAATGCCTTTGGTCATTCCCTGAGTCCACCTCTCGGGACCTCCTTTGGAAGCATGTCACCAGACCTGCCCCCCCTCCCCACAACTGGGCTGTTAGAGAAGACTTAAATACTAAGGGAAATTAAATTACATTCTGGGCACACTAGGATAACTAACCAATGTCACCATAAAAAGGGCCTCCAGATTGAGTTCAGTGTTAACCAATGTCTAGGGAGGGCTTGGAGTTATCCTGGAATTACAATTGATCTCTAGACTACTTCTCTAAGAGGAAATGACAGCTTTTTAAACTTATTTTAACTTTTTAACTTATAGATCAAATTAGAGTTTCACTGAGGTTCCTGCTGTTATGTACATACAGTGGAGATGAATTTGCTCAAAACATTTTTCCAGTCTCCTGGGCCAATGCTGTAACATTATTTCTGGGATATCATATACCTCTAGGAATTGCTGGAAAATTTGTAGTAAAGCTGTAGTGTTTTCAGTGAATCCTAGAGAGGACTGACATCACTTCTAGGGAAAGCCCAGAATTGATGCCAGTCCTCTTTAGGTATCACTGAACTCTATGCTTTTATCATAGAGTTTCCAGCAATTCCTGCAGAGATGTGATGTCACTTTCAGGTTTTTCCTGAAAGTGATATCATGCCATCACTGACAGCTGCCCCTTGCCATGTCTCCCCCAGTGTCCTCCAGGTTGTCAGGCTAGGATTGTCTACCCTAGCGTTTTATTAATGTGAGCATTAAGATAAACAGATGAGAGCATCTGGTTTCAGTACAAGTGATCTTATAATGACTCTTCTTCTAGCCAACAAACAGAACTAACTAGAACCCAACCCAACTAAAGCAACTCACACAAATTTCAGAAGGGAAGTAGACTGTTCTAGTGTAATGTATACAATAAATATACCCAGTGCTTTTTGGTTGTTTAAAAAAAAAACCTCTGGTACCTATGTATAAGGTTGTTGTTCTTGGCACTACCCATTCATTGGACCATTTGGGCCAAGCCCCACTGCTGCAGTAGCAAACTACTTGTGTAAAACCCTTGCTTTGAAAACTCTATGGGGTCACCATCAGTCGTTTGTGAATTGATGGCACTTTACATGTACACAAAGCAAATTATGGTAACTCTTACTTCTAATTCCTGTCACAGTTTGCTCACTTGAAGGGGGTAGGCAATCAAGAAGCAGCTATAAACCTTAGAAATGGAAGGGCTAGAGGATCCCAGGCAGTACACCCTGTGCTGAACTGGAGATTTTGGCTGCTGTATTGTATATCCAGACCCAGACACTGGGTCCTGCCTGCAATATCTTAAACTGGCAAATCTAATTTGATCTTTCTCAAACAGAGCTCAGACTGATAAAACCAGGCCACGTGATTTAGCATCTAATAATTTCATGATAGCTACATCAGATTTATCTGTTGATTGCTAATTACACAGTTGTAAATTTTCTTTTAACATCTGTTTTTGGTTTGTTTTAAATAAGGTATTTGGAAAATATGGTGTTTTATGCCATGGGACAGCACTATGCATTCTTTTTCTGTGAAATCCCACTTACAACCATAATATCCCATCCCAAATATGCACCCTCATAATACAACAGCACCTAGGATAATTCTACAGAAAATGGCACTATAATAGAGCCTTTTCAAGTCTTTTCTTTCTATTCAGAATTGCCAAGACCCTCTTCTTTTCTTTGGATTTTAGGATTCTACAGTGCCTATTACTTTATGTCCAAGCTTATAAGAATGCTAAGAATAATAGAAGTAACAAAAAAGTACAGACAACCCCTGGTTTTACCATAAGGACCAATGGAAATGTTTTTGTGGTAGCTTCACAGAAACCATTTGTATGAATCTGAAATACATTACAGCTTATCCTATAGTACTTTCTGATCTTGTTTTTACCTCAGGATGAAAAGCAGCATTGTATGCTTTCTTGTGCTTTTTCTATTGTGCAATATGTTATTGCCTTATATATATTTTCCCATGGCTTTATTCCTTCCTTGTACTGTTATCTAACCAATGGGTTTTCCAACAATGCCCCCCCAAATCTTTTACATTATCTCCACCCAGCCATTTTCTGTTAAACTAAGTTTTAAGAATTATCTCTAAATGTAAAACTCACATTCCTTTACATGAACCAAACTTTTGCCAGTGTTAAACTTATAAGAATGTACTGTAATGAACTTCCTTTGTTTGGCTATTTATCTAAAACACTTTTATCCCATTCCCTCAGCCATTAATATTCTTTAGTCAGCTTACAATTAAGAAATTACAACAAACTAATAACATGTTTGAAATAAACTAATTAATCATAGAACATTAGCAAATAGAACTGGAACGGCAAAAAGAAATCTTTAAAATGTCCTAAAAGCAAAATACTAAATACAGTAAAGACAGAAATTGCTTAATAAGTAACATAAAAATCAGTGGCCCTACCAAAATGTACAGAATTATTAAAAGGGCAAAATATAGGGGATGACACAAAACCACAGAAACTCATGACCAATCAACAGACTGACTGAGCAAACAAATATGTTTTAATCTGATGCTGAAAATTAAGAGATTCAGTGACAAGCAGATACCTGCCAGAATGCTGCAACTGAGGGTCAAACTAAGATTTGTAATATGTAATTTCTAGATCCCCCTGACCAGTTTGTATTGGGATCTGGCAGATTTGGAACTTTGTTCCCTTGTACCTTCTCTCTGACTGGCTCAAAGTCAGGTCAAGGGAACCCAGATACCACATGTTATAAATCAACATGCAGTTTGACCCTGAGAAGGTACTCTTGTGGCTTCCCCCTTGAGCAAAAGGAGTAGAACCTCCAGAGAAGATGCATGTTTGTAGTCCTGAATTTCTATAGACTATGGCTAAGACAATAAACTGCTGTTTTTATTACTACTGCAATGCTTACTCTGACTAGAAGTTATTCAAACTGCCTTCTGAGTTATAAGGTTTCAGTAGCTCACACTGCTGAAAAACTTCTAATTTCTGCTGCAGTTGTGCAGTGAAGACAATGCTGGTACAACAGGATACTTTATCCTTGCCTTTGCTCTAACTCTTGAGAGTACCTGTAATCCTAACGCTGCCTAACACAGGTGCAACTGTTCTCTTGAAAGAGGAATCCAGCTGGTTTAAGCTGCTGGTTTATAAACTTTATCTGATTCCACTGCAGATGAAGCTTTTAATGGAACTGGATTCATTGGAAACAATAGAGTTAGGTTGCCAGCCTCCCTTGCCTGAATAGTGGGGGACAAGGGATCAATTGATCCATGTTCATCTGCACCCGTGGAGGCCTCAATGATGTACTTCCAGTTGAAAACTGGAAACCATGGGGTCTCAATGGTCCCCAAATTGGCCCCAAACAGGATATTATCTATTTTCAGTATGTATGGTGTTAATTTGGGCCTCCCTGAGATCACATAGCTTCCAATATTCAACCAGAAATGTGTCATCAGGGCCTCTGGAGCATGCACACATGCCATTTTGCTGCCTCCTCCAGTGGCTCTCAACCTTCCTCCATTCCCCCCCCAACCAAGTGAGTGGGGCAGGAGGCAAAAGATGGGGATGGGGGACTGGCATCCTAAATAGTGTACAAATGACTGGGACTGGTCATATGTCTAGATTCCAAGCTCTGTATAAGCAGCCAATAATTGCACTCTGAGCAATGTATAACATCACTACTCCTGCACAGAGTACTAGAAAGAGACAGATGAGATGCCATTTTGTTTTTGCACAGTGACCTTTACTGTTGAAGAAATTAAAATTCTGAGGGAAACTACTGCTCAGCAAGACCAAGATCTGGGTTCAATAGCACCTTAAAGACCAACTAGATTTCCAGGTTATGAGCTTCTGAGAATCAAAGCTCCCTTCATCGGATACGGCTCTTGAAAGTTCATACATTGGAAACCTAGTTGTTTTTAAAGTGCTATTGGAGCCAAATCTTGCTCTTCATCTGCAGACCAATATGGCCACCCACATGACACTGCTCAGAAATGTAGTAACTTTTTCTGCAAAGGCAATGTGGCTTCAGGTATAAATTGCGAAAAGCCTTGGCTATTGTAAAAACCAAACAAAGGGATATGATCCTGAGGCCATAACACACATGAATTAAACTTATACAAGCATAGCAGTCAACTAATTATGAATTAGGGGGTTGCGTTGCTTGAAGGGGAGATTCGTTTCCCTACTTGATAAATGGCTTCCAAGCAGATTGGAAGGAGGAAGGTACATTGTGAAGCTCCAAGGAAGCACTTTGTCTCAACCTAGCAGGCCACGAATAGTCATGGGCACGAACAGAAAAAAACCCCCAAACAAGCTGTTCGTTGTTCGTTGCCATCCACAAACAATGAACAACGAACAGTAACAAACATGACCCTGTTCACAAACATGTTCGTTGTTCATGGCCCCTTAAAGATCCCTTTAAACTATCAGCTGACAGGTAGCAAGGGGAATTCCCGCCTGCTGCCTGCCAGCTGGTAGTTTAAAGGGCCCTTTCCTGCCATGTGCAAGGGGCAGGGCTCTTTAAACACCCCACAAACTGACCTTCCCAATGTCCAATGCCCACCAAATTTGCAGGGACATAGTCCTCACTGTCCTCCAAAGACCACCCAAGTTTCAGAAAGATTGCACCCCGGGAAAGGCATGATCCATGGGTCCTTCCCTTTGCTGTCATTTTCTGTTCACAGTGGGGGGGGAAGGACTCTCTGCTGGAAGTACTTTGAAGGGTTAAAGGCAGAAGGAAAACCAGAAGGAGTTCAGACAGAGTTCAGTCCCTGCTGTTGCCAGGGGAATTGATTGAAAGGCCCCAGACTGTCTGGCTTGACGAATGGCTGATGAAGGCAATGAACGAGGCTTGCAACGACCACTTGTTCGTTTAGAATGGAGCCTCATGAACGGCTTGTTCGTGAACAGACAAACGGCTGTTCATGGGTTTTTTTCGTTCGTAATGCTGTTCGTGCCCATGTCTAGTCACGAGATAGGGCCTTCTAGTATCTGTTGTATGTCAGCAAGTCCTAATTGCTGTACAAAATTTTAGATAATATCCCCTTAGCAGTACAAGTTTATTCATCACCCTGATAAAAGTATTTTTAGTATTAATGATCTTATACAGCATGTGAGGCATGCTCATATAATTTTTGTTGCAATAGCATTACCCAGCAGCTTGAGATAAGGAATTTGAGACTACAAGAATCTTACAATGAAGCTGGAAAAGCCTATGTCTTTTCAGCAATTCTGGAATACACTTGTATCTTTCCCCTAAGGAATAGAGTGCTCATGTTTAAATTGCTAGCGTTTCAGTATTCCTAGAGCAAAATAGTTTAAACTATCTTGAACAATTACTAGCTGCTAATTTGTCATTTTTTCTGGCAGGAACATGTTTGCCATATAAATGGACTATGCTATGCAAAAGGAGACTCAAGCCTTACCAGTCCTTGTCTTCTCTGTGACCCTGGTATTTCGATGTTCACTTGGTCTATCAATGAAAGTAAGTTCAAGCTGCATCAAAAATGAGATGGCATTCAAGGTTTTGGTACAAAGAATACATACTTTGAGACTGCAGTTCTGGGAAGAAAAGTGGTATACAATGTTTTCAATAAATAATGCATAAATAATTTAGTGGTCTTGAGCATGTATATTGTGTATATCACAAACATTTCACTTCCTTTGAAACAGGTTACTTTCTTTGAAGAAAGCTAATTGTCATTAATAGGAATACTATGGAGTAAAGTGCATAGACTGTAGATCCCAGAAGTGATCTAAAAATTCCAATGTGTGCTCAGGTAGTTCACATTTTTTTTCAAAAATTGAGTGCAGTGGCATCTTAAATACCAACAAGATTTTCAGGGTATAAAGTTTCAAGAGTTCAAGCTTCCTTATTCAGAGCTTTGACTCCTAAAAGCTTATACCCTGACAATCTTGTTGATTTCTAAGGTGCCACTGGACTCAAATCCTGCTGTTTTACTGCAGACCAACATGGCTACCTACCTGAAACTATTCTCTTCCAAGACTTCAGGCATATGTTGTCAGGGTTGCCTGAGCAGACAGGTTTTAGGATCCAGGGAGAGCAAGTTGTTAGGATAATCATAAAATGATACTCATGTTCTGGTTCAGACTGGTACCATTGCCTCTCCTTTCCCAGTCTCATCTCATCTTGTATGAGTGAAGAAAAAATCTATTTATTTATGAAACATTATAAATGTCATGGGCCTACAGCATATGATCCCCAGGCAGAGCAATACTTTGTCTTAATTACCGTTTTCACAACCAATTCATAAACAGCAAGCCAAGTAAAGTTCTAAATTTTCTCCTTCACCAATGTTTGGAGTCTGACTACCAGTACATTGGAGTCAGAAGTGAGTACGTTGGCCCACATCATACAATAGTGAAATTATATAATCAAAAGCCAAGGATTAGAAGGCTAGGTGGTCAAGAGGTGAAGTTCTGAGGGCACACTGAGTGGAAAGGCTTAATATCCTCTAAAGATCATGTGTTAAAGCAGGATTTTATATAGCTTGGTGGAACGATACTGGCCTTTGGGGTTGGTTTAACTGGGTTGTATTGCAGCCTAAATAGTGCCCTTGAGGAACACAGTTCACCCTGCAAGACTGATGGCAGGCATGTGACCCTGGTGGTGCAGCAGGTAAGGAGGCAGAACCAGGCTACCAGATGCCTTTGTTCAAGACAATTTGGTCAGCACTGCACTCATGAAGTAGGGTGACCCTGTGAGTGTGAAGATGTCTTTTCACTGAATAAAATACAGCAAGGCCCTGCATTTGCAGGGTTTACCTATTTTTGCCTACATTTTCTGGAGTTGGCAGTAGAGATGGACACAAACAGAAAAAATAATGAACATGATGTTCATTGTTCGTTGCCATCCACAAACAGAGACTCACGGACAACCACGAACATGGCCCTGTTCATGAACATGTTCATGGTTGGCTGTTCATGGGGGCCAACAGGCTCTCCTCCAGCCATCATCAAGATCCCTACTGTGCCACTCTCAGAAACCTGACCTGAGCAGGTACCAGGAAAGGTACCAATAATAAATAATAGCTTGGCCCAGAGCCTGGCAGCAGCCCTGGAACTTGAAGGGATAGATCCCTATCCCACCACACACAAAGAAAATACAAGCTACAATGCACTCTTTCTATCAAAATGTCAACAGCAATTGTCTCTTCACTGTCTGCAAAGTCAGAGCTGGGAGCCCCCCTCCCCCCTGGTCTTTGCTCCCTTGTAACAAATTTGGAGCTCCACACTTGAAAGGAAGACCTGCCTATCAAACTAAATTGGGCTTAGATTGGGGTTTCCAGGGCAACAGCAGGAGTTCAGACAGAGTTCAGACAATCCCTGCCTAAGTTGCGAAGGGAATTGATTGCAGGTGCCAGACTGTCTGGCTTGAGGAACAGCAAGATGAACAACAACAAATGAGGCTTGCAACAACCACCAGTTCATTTAGAATAGGGCCTCACGAACAGCTTGTTTGCAAACAGCAGATTTGGATGTTCGTGGCTTTTTTTTTTGTTCGTATTGCTGTTCGTGCCAATCTCTAGTTGGCAGGCCAACATATGAATCAGAGAGCATATCTTAACTGATTTTATTAGCAAGAAGACCTCAACTAGGCTGCATTTTCATGTAATGAACCAGCCTGTCTTTGTTCATGATGGACATGAATTCCTCTTGTTGTCATGCTCATGCAGGTACTTCCCACCCCCCACCCCACACACACACTGCAACTTGCATGCAGACCAAACTTGAAGGCCTGGTATTGGAATTCCAGTTCTCCATACTGTTTGAATGCAGGCATCTGAGCAAACTTTATCTCTTTTCCACAACTTGGGATTCCAAACTCCTTTGCATAGGAGTAAGGTAGTAAGAGAAGAAAATAGAAAATATGCCCTAACATGACAACAGGCTGACTTCTTGCCTGTCATGTCCAAAACCGAGCTTGTTTATGACATCTGAGTGAAGCCATTTTATGAATTTCCTATTCACTGAGATCAGTTGAAGAGGTCTGCTTATGCTATGCATTTACTAATTAGGAGAGCAGGGCTTTCTTTGTGGTGGTGCCAAATCTGCAAACAAGTAAGGGATCAAACAGAGATTTATAAAATTGTCAATGGGATGGAAAAAGTTTTTCAATTTTACCATAATACTAGAGTTTGGGAGTCACCCAATGAAGTTGATGGGCAATAGATTCAAGATGGACAAAATGTGTGTCCTTACTCAAAGAGTAATTAAAATTCACTGTCATTGGATGTGGTGATGTCTGCTGGGACAGATTACTTTATCAAGGGCTGAGACAGAGTCTTTCTACACAAGACATCTTACATGGGGATACTCAAGTGAAAGATCTTACATGCTTGTTCTCCCATTGTGGATACACATGCACTGCTAGGAACTGGGAGGCAGAGTACACTTAAATATAAGACCACACAGAAAGCAAGTCACTTGAGCGTCCCTGAATAAGATGTCTTGTGCAGAGTGACTCCTCAGGCAAGATAGGCCATCAATGGTTACCTGCTATGGTGGCTAAAGATATCCTTCACATCCAGAGGCAGTAAAGCTCTGAATAGTGGTGCTAGGAGGCAGCTTCAAGGGAGGCTTTAGCCTTTATGCTCTGGACTAGATGGACCAAGGGCTGATCTACTCCCCTGGCAGCTTCCACTCAAAACTCATCAAAGTACTAGCCATTGGTACTTCATCAGTGTTAAGAGCATGATTATAGTACCTTGATGTTTCATCTTTGTATTGATTTTTTGTTTATTTTATTGCTTTCAGTATTAAGTCAGAATAACTGTAGTCATAAAGAGTTATACCATTTTAAGCCTACTGACTTCAACTGATTTAGATGGGTGTGATGTTGTTCAGGATTGCACTGCGAGGAACTTTCCTGAAAGGCTAGCTAATTTTTTTAAAAAATATATGGTAACAGTTTCTGATTTAAAATGTTCTAGAGTAATTTAGAGTAACCACTATTTCCCACATATCTGCTAGCATATTTTCACTCTGGACTTCAGATTAGATTATCATTTGAGGGGTTCATTCATTGTCAGTTGCTGACTGGTCTGAATAAAATAAGATTAAGGACAATGTGAAGAACAGCTCACTAGCAGTATAGCTTTGCTGATTTATTCAAATTTGTAATGCCCACATGCCCTACAGTGTACTTTATAATTCCTTTAATTACAAACTCTAATTCTCTTAGCAACTTCCCCTCATTAAATTGTATACAGGCATCAGCAAATGCTTACAATTTGGATATTCCATAAATTAAAGAGCATTAGTTTTCTGTAAATTAGAGGGTACATAATCATTGTGGTATTCCATATTTTGTTTAGACAACAAGCCTCCTGTATTCCAGACCCCAGCCAGCCAGCTTCTGACATTCGTCAAAGAGAATTTCGTTTACCAGCTGCTTGCAGTAGATCCTGAGGGATCGGCAGTACTGTTTACCTTAGAAAGTGGCCCTCTAGAAGCTTCACTTTCTCCTGCTGGCCTCCTTATCTGGAAAGTCAGTTCCAAAGAATCAGCAAGCTTTGAATTCACTGTCTCTGATGAATGCAATGTAGAAAGCAGACACTCAATTCAGGTAAGGAAAGGGGATTCTTCAGAAAACTGGTTTATCATGTTATTGGTTGCCTCCATTATAGCTAATAATTTGTTACTGTCTTTTAAAAGCTAAGACTTCAGCTATTTTCAAGTAAGTGCATATTATCCAACATGACAGTAATGATCAATTAATCTAATAAATATCTCTGAGAATGTAAAACCCATATATACAATGAACAAGAGAGGGTACTATCGATTGCTGTCTGAAAGAACACTTTTGCCGCGCTTGTTAATGGTTCATTAATCTGCTTTAAAATTCACTGTGTGCATTTGGATCTTGGAAGAGAAGCACATAACAACATAAAAGACCAGGTTTTAGCCATAAAGGGGAGATGATAATTCATTGGCAATGATATTTTTAGAGGTTCCTGTGCTCTTATGTCATTATTCTGCAGCCTTGGTTTCTTGGCAGTGCTTCTTCTCCGCTTTGTCTTTATTGCAAGGTGTTCCATTAATCCTACAATGGCATGAGCTAATAAGGTAAATGCAATAAGAGGAAGATGCTTACATCTCAAAGGAATAATTGTTAGAGATTCTGGTGAGTGGAATGTGGGCAGAATAAATATTCTCCCACTACTACGTTGGGCATAGAATTTACATGGGACCATGCTCAGCCTCGACTAAGAGGGTTGCTATCCCTAAAGAAAGTGCAACAGTAGATCCAAGTTATGCTGAATGTGAAGCTGCCACCAAAAAAAGTCAACTATCCTCTCTCCTTAATGTATGGAAGAAGTTAACTGTGCCATAACAACACATTTTGGTTTTTCACTGCCCACTGGCAGTATGAAGTTGGGCTGGGAAAATGTACCATGCTGGGAAGTCAGTACATAATACATTATTTTACTAGATGTTAAAAAAGGGGGAGGGGGAGCTAACCACATGTCTGCAATTTTCAGAAATAAGTTAGGTTCCATTCTTGGAACCTAACTCAGTTGAACCTTTGTCTCAGTAATACTCTAGAAAATTCTGTGCTTTGGATCCTGTAGTAATTTTTGTTGATGGAATGAATTTCCATCAACAGGGCAGGACTTCCTTGCCTTCCCCTTCCAACAAGATCCCAATGCTCCCCACGCTGCTTCTGGTGAACAAAAGATCCCTAGGAACAGAATGAACGGGGAGTTAGAAGTATGAAGCTGGAAGGGGGAAGTGACAAAAATCACTGTGCTTTCTGTTCATGGAAATTTTCATTTTGGGGGCTACAAATTGCTGTTACATACGCTAGTAAAATATTATGAGCTGGATCTGAGGAACCATGAATATAATGCATTCACAGAACAAGTCTTTCACTCTTCACTGTATTGCAACCACCTGCAAATCCTAAAAACTGCTATTAAGAAACAGGTCGGCTATGACGGACTCCCCCCCCCCTCCATCATTCCCCCACTGACTGGCAGATTTTCCTGCCAAAATTCAGTTTGCCTGCTTTTGCTGAGCCACCCCAATAGTATATTAATCTTCGTGGTTTGACAGTCTGTTTGTTCCACCTTGACAGATATAATTTTGGCTTTTTAGCCCAGCCAAGGAATTTGATGGGGAGAAGCAGGAGCCCTCTGCCTTTCTGTTGGAAATAGCACTGGAGACTGTATAATGTTCAAAAGGAAAACAACTTTATTTAACAGGTAGAGATTGAATAAGTGTAGTCAGAGAATGAAAGTGCTGAGGTAAATTTTGTTGGCAGTACAGAATACACTTTTGAGTAACTTGCAAAATAGTTTCCTTGAAGGTTAGTTTCTTATATTCTTGGTTTGTAGCAGTGAGAGGTATTTTACTTAATACTTCAGTTATGTTTCTTCATAGAGTTTCCTGTGATATCTTAGGTTTCCTGAAGTTAATTTAAAACTATCTTCCCTTCACAACAGACCTGGGGTCCTCCTCAGAGCCAAAGCTATTTTGGCAACTGGGCAAAAATTAATCATCTTCTCCTAAGAAGATATAACTCTTCTTCTTCTGGTTTGAAAGGGAGTTTAACCTGCTACCCAATCACTCTTGCCAAAACAAACTCCGAGTTCTATGGTATCTGTGTCAAGTGGGCTTCAGCTTCTGCTGACACACATACTAAGAATTCTTAAATAGAATTCTTCAAGACAGTGATGTTACAGTTAAGTAAAAAGTTTCCTCTTCCCCTGCTCCACAGAATAACCTGTCTGACCTTTCCTGTCCGACTCACTGACAAACTTTCTCTTTGAACAATCCTGTCATAAATAAACTGTCAGCCCTTCAGCCACATTCTAACTGACTAATCAGAGAAGAGGGAGCAGCCTGTCACTCAATCTCTCCATTCAAAAGCAAGAGTTAACTCTTTCCCTCCCACCTCTGATTGCTGCACTTAGAAAACCTGCTTTCAAGTGCAGTCTGTCATACCTGCTTTGGCCTAAAAATTTATTCAAAGTTTAGACTTGCTTGACAAGAGTCAAAATGTATTATGGGTATGCTTGTTAATTCTGAGTGAGCTCATTTCCAGATAAATGTCCCGTCCTGATATCTACCCCAGGTGCATGTCAGAAACCATTACAATGGGAGGATGGGAGAGCCAAGGCCAAAGCATTCCATCCAATTAGCTTCTCTAGACTTAGTTTCAATTCTCAAGAAAGCTGGCACAATGATATCTGAGCATAACACAGATGCAGAGTGCAATCCTCTTAGGTCATTGCTAGGCCCTGATTGGTCAGTCAGATCTCTCCATGTTGAGAGGACTTCCGGTTTGGGATTTATGGAGGTCTAACGCAGCTCCATTTGCGGAGCTGACCGGACTGCCGTTTTAAGCGGCCGGCGAGGTGAAAATAGCCCGCGGCCGACTGCTCTCAGGCGGAGAGCAGGCAAAGAACGCTCGGGACCCTAGGGCGCGTTGATCTCGGACGAGGGGGGGCTCTACACAACGGGCCCCCTCCCGATCCTTGAGGTCCCACCCTGAGACGGGTCGGCTACAATCTCTGCGGCAGTTTTGGGGCCAACTCGGCTGGCATAAGACCTACATACCCAAGCTTCGATTGGGGGAAGAAGTGGAAAGGAGAATCTGAAATCGAAACAGCGATTACAACCCGAGAAAAGTGAAGGGAAGGTAAAGATCACTATCTTCCGATACGGGACAGATTGATAAAACCAGAGAGGAAAAAAAGTAGACTTTTAAACTGCAACAGACTAGTAAAAAGGAGGGGAAGCTTCGGCAGGAGTTGTATTAGAAAAGAGACTAAGTTTAAAGAAGTTATTAAAGAAATCGGATTATTGTTTTGAATACCTGTGGCTTTGGAGCTGTGAGAAAAAGACACCATCGCGAGATCTGCTGTGGGAAGACGGGAGACAGGAAGTGCGTAACGGCAATAGAGCGGCTGGAGAGAAGCGGCCCTGGCTGGAGGGCAGGAAGAAGGGAATCGCCATCTTTGAGAGGGGAAGGGCCGCGGCCTCAGCGGAAAAGGAAGTAGGCCATATTGGATTATAAAATCATAGAGAGACCATAGAGAAAAGACGCCCGACATTTTGGACCCTTTAAAATTAATTAATGCAGGAAGACCGGGACATTTGAAATAAAAAAGGTACTAAATTTAACGCCACGGAGTTAAGGAAGAGAGCGGACTCGTGGGAGCGAGCTAAAGCAAGCCCCACGATGTCGAAGAAAGAGTGGCAATCGGCAATAGAAAACCTGGATAAAAAACTTTTGGAGGTGATTAAAGAATTTAAAGACATGAAATTGGAGCTGATTAAAGAGGTTAAACAGACAGTAAAATCGGAGCTGTCAGAAGTAAAATCGGAGTTGTCAGAAGTGAAGAAAGGTATGGAAACAATACAAAGTGAATTACAAGGGACGCAGCAGAGAGTCAAAACAGTAGAAGGAGCGATGGAGAACCTAGCAGATACGCAACAAACAGAGATGAGGCTGATGAGGGGAAGGATGGCGGTTGCGGAAAGTAGACATATGGAGAAGCAGCTCAGATTTCGCGGCCTGCCGGAAGTGGAAGGAAAGACAGCGCAAGAACAGATGACGGAGGTGTTAGCTGAATACCTGGGGAAGGAGGAGGAGGATGTTGTGGCTATCCTAGATGTGGCATATCGTGTGAATTCGAGAATTGCAACCCAGAGGAAACTACCAAGAGACGTGATTGTACAATTTACAACAAGAAACATGAAAGAGAAGATTGTGACTAAACAGTTTCAAGATCCATTGGAGATCGATGGCAAGACAATTATCATAATGAAGGAACTACCCAGATCAGTGTTACTAGATCGGAAAAAATATAAAGGGCTAATTCAGATGCTGAAGGACATGAAAATCAGGTACAGATGGGAGCTCCCAGAGGGTTTGTCTTTCGAATTTGGAGGTGCTAAAAAGCGTATCAGATCTGAGCGGGAGATGGAGCGATTTATAAGGGACAATGAAAAAGACTTACCAACAAGATTATGAATATGGAGTGTAAAGTATTATCTTGGAATGTAAATGGACTAAATTCACCGAATAAGAGAAAAAATATTTTTCACTGGCTATTAAAACAAAAATGTGATATTGTTTGTTTGCAAGAGACTCATATTCGAAAACAGGATGTAAAATATCTAAAACTGGGAAAATTGGGCAAAGATTTTGTAGCGGCCTCAAGTAAAAAAAAAAGAGGAGTGGCGTTGTATGTAAAAGAGGAGCTACAACCAAAATTTATAATGAAAGATGTGGAAGCCAGATTTGTAGCAGTGGAATGTACTTGGAATTTAAAGAGAGTGTTGGTAGTCGGAATCTATGCACCCAACGGCGCAAAAGAGAGCTTCTTTGAGGATTTGAGGAAGCATTTAGATGATCTTTCATATGACCAAATAATACTTGCTGGAGACTTCAATGGAGTGACAGACTTGGAACTAGATAAAAAGACTACAATGACACAAAAGAAAAGAGGACTATTACCAAAGCTCTTTTTTGAGTTGATTCAACAAGAGACTCTTGAAGATGTATGGAGGAGAGAATATCCTAAAAGTAGGCAGTTTACTTTTTATTCTGCAAGGCATTCCACGTTATCAAGAATTGACATGATCTGGGCCTCAAAAGATTTGGCATTATGGACTAAAGATGTAGAAATAATGCCGATGGTAGGCTCAGATCATAACCCAATTATGTGGAAGCTGGGGAAAAGGAGGAAAAGGAAAGCATGGAGAATTAATGAGGATTTGTTACAGGAAAAAGAGAATATGGAAATATTGAGAAGAGAGACAAAGTTTTTCATTCAATACAACGTGAATAAAGAAGTACCAACTGATAAAGTTTGGGATGCTTATAAGGCGGTTATAAGGGGCATACTAATGGACTTAAATGGCAGAGCAAGAAAGAAGAAAGAGGAGAAGAGACAAGAGATTGAGGAGAAAATAAAAACTAAGGAAATACAGTTAAAAAAGAGACCAGGGAAAAAGAAATTATACCAGGAAATTAAAATATTGCAAGAACAGCTAACAGCAATGAGTAATAAAGAATTGGAGTGGAATCTCAAAAGGCTGAATCAGAAAGTGTTTGAGGGTGCAAATAAACCTGGGAAGTACCTGGCATGGCAACTGAAGAAAAGAAGGGAAAAGAAAACAATAAATAAAATTTGTGAAGATGACAAAACATATTTGGAACAGAATACCATTAGTAGAGCCTTTTATAAATTCTACGCTAAACTGTATAATAAGAAAGAAGTAAATAAAGACTCAATAGCGTCATATTTGGAGAAAATGACACTTCCAGAAATCTCGGATGCTTGGAGAAATAAACTGAATAGTGAAGTAACGGATGAGGAAATAAGTAAGGCAATACAATCTGCAAATCTAGGAAAGGCGCCAGGGCCAGACGGACTTACAGCTAAATTTTACAAGACTATGGCCAATGAGCTGGCACCATTCCTAAAGGAGGTGATCAATGGAGTTTTAAGGGACCAAAGGATTCCAGACACTTGGTCGGAAGCGAACATATCATTGATCCTAAAAGAGGGCCAAGACTTGACTAATGTGAAAAATTACAGACCTATATCGTTACTCAACAATGACTATAAAATCTTTGCGAAGATACTGGCGGAGAGACTGAAGGGGTGGCTTTCGGAAGTTATAGAGGAGGAGCAAGCAGGCTTTCTGCCAGACAGACAAATAAGAGACAATTTAAGGACAGTGATTGATGCTATTGAATATTATGATAAGCGTTGTGATAAAGAGGTTGGTTTCTTCTTTGTTGACGCTGAAAAGGCATTTGACAACTTAAACTGGGACTTTATGTTTGCCACTATGGAAAAGCTACAATTAGGAGAAAGATTCATCAGAGCAATTAAGGAAATCTATAGAGACCAGACTGCAGCAATTGTGGTAAATGATGAACTGACCAAGAAATTGACCATAAGCAAAGGAACAAGACAAGGTTGCCCGTTGTCTCCACTGTTGTTCATTTTAGTATTGGAGATTCTGATGATACAAATACGACAAGACGAGGAAATTCGAGGAATAAAAATAAAGGACTATTCATACAAGGTCAGAGCATTTGCGGATGACATAATGTTAATTGTAGAGGACCCACTGGAGAACATGCCAAAAGTGATAGATAAGATCAAGGAGTTTGGAGACTTGGCAGGTTTTTTTATTAACAAAAAGAAGTCAAAGATACTATGCAAAAACATGACTAAGCAGAAACAACAATTGTTAATGGAAACAACGGATTGTGAAGTAACAAGTAAGGTGAAATATTTGGGAATTGAACTGACTGCAAAGAATATAGATTTGTTCAAGAATAATTATGAAAAATTGTGGATTCAGATTGAGAGAGACTTGATTAAATGGAATAGGCTCAATCTGTCATGGTTGGGTAGGATTGCAGCGGTTAAGATGAATGTGTTACCAAGAGTGATGTTTTTGCTACAGACAATACCAATCATCAGAGACTCTAAACAATTTGAAAAATGGCAGAGGAAAATATCAGATTTTGTATGGGCAGGCAAGAAGCCTCGAGTGAAAATGAAAGTTTTACAAGATGCAAAGGAAAGAGGCGGAATGCAACTGCCCAACTTGAGACTTTATCATGATGCAATCTGCCTAGTTTGGCTGAAAGAGTGGATGACATTAAAGAACAAGAAACTATTAGCCCTAGAGGGATATAAAAAAATATTTGGATGGCATGCATACCTATGGCATGACAAAGTAAAGGTCAACTCGATGTTCCTGCACCATTTTGTACGGAGAAGTCTATACACAATCTGGAAGAAGTACAGAATTTACCTACAAGAAGGAACTCCTTGGTGGGTGGTTCCATATGAGGTGGTAGACCCGAGAGCTGTTGACAACGAACGACAATGTTTGACATACAAAGAAATAACTAAAATAGAAGCATCTAAACTTAGAATAAAGACGCAAGAGGAACTATCACCGAACTACGATTGGTTCCAGTATAGACAGATCAGAGATTTGTATAACTCGGACTCTGCAAAGGGAGGTATACGAACAGAGAACTCGGAACTAGAGCAGACCCTTTTTAAAGAGGACAAGAAAAGAATATCCAAGGTATACCAAGTACTGTTGAAATGGTATACTGAGGATGAGATAGTTAAAACACAAATGGTGAAATGGGCTATAAATTTTAATAAAGAGATAACAATGGAGGCATGGGAATACTTGTGGAAGACTACAATGAAGACAACGACATGTACAAATATTAAAGAGAATATTTACAAAATGATCTATCGTTGGTACATGACACCAAAGAAGATTGCGCTAGGGAACTTGAACACTTCTAATAAATGCTGGAAATGTAGGAAGCATGAGGGCTCCCTCTATCATATGTGGTGGTCGTGTGATGTAGCTAGGCAGTACTGGGGGGAAATAATAAGAGAAATGAGTGAAATTTTACAATTTCAAATAAATAAGAACCCAGAACTCCTGCTACTAAACTTGGGAATGGAGGGAATTCCAGCCCATCATAGGACGTTGATATTTTATATGACAGCAGCAGCTAGACTTTTGTATGCGCAAAAATGGAAAGTACAAGAAGTGCCAACTATTGAAGATTGGATCTATAAATTGCTGTACATGGCAGAAATGGACAAGATGACAAGAAAACTGAGAAATCTGGACTCAGGGCAGTTTAACACAGATTGGGAGAAGCTGAAACAATATCTGGAAAAGAAATGGGAGGTGGGAGGAAAACTGTGGCAGTTTGAGAACTACTGAAGTATAATAAAATGTAGAGGGGGGTGACTTTACCGGGGGGGAAGAGATAAATGTGAATTTATAAGCAGTTAGATTAACAGATTGATATATATACAGATATATATAGGTTAATAGATAGAATATTGATAGAAAATAATTAATGATAAGGTTTAAATATAAGGATTGAGTAACCAACAATATTTTCTTTCTTTGATAAGATTTGTATAATGCACCAAACTGAATGTACAGAAGAGTCAAATTGATTGACTATGTGATGAGCTATATAGAATTACCATAAAAAGATACAATGAGTAATTTATAGAGAATAAGTCAAATTGTTTGATTTAAATGTAAGATTTTTATGGTTTATGATATATAGGTTTATGATATATAGAAATATTTAAAACTGGAAAATGGGATAAATTGTTTATCCAAGATGGAAACAAAGACTTACAGTTTGGGTATATAACAAGAAAAGTAGTTAAGGATGTACTGCTTAGTATAATGGAGAATGCATATTTGTTTTAGATAGAGGAATTTAATAGAAGTAAGGGAAAAGGGACAAAGGGTGGGAAAGCTGTTGGAAGTCAGCAAAAGGGGGGGAAAGGGAGGGGGTTAGAAATGAAAAATTTGGGGAAAATTGAATGTAATGTAAAAATAATGGATTCTAACCCAATAAAAAATTTTTCAAAAAAAAAAAGATCTCTCCATGTTGAGAGGCTAAAGGGGTAAAAATGGTCAGTTCAGTTTTGCCGTTGTCTTGCATTTGAAATCTAGCCTCAATCCTTACCCTTGGCCTCTTGAATTACAACTATGTCCTGAAACCTGAAAACTTTGGTGCCCTTTGTTATTTATCTAACCTTTTTGCATGATCTCTAATAAATAGTTTTATGCACCTTACTAATAAACAAGATATATTTTTCAGCTGTATGGTATTTGTAGGTTTTGTGGCTTCAATCTGAAGTAGTGCCTAGGCCAGCTGTGGCCCCTGCTATCTTTATAACTTTATGGTTGGTACTCTGCAGAGGTCATGTCTGTGAGGTGGTGTCTACCCACCTACCCAACCTACCCTTACCCCCCATTAAGTGTTGGATCAGCAGTGGGATTCAAACCCCAAAGCAAAGGTGTTCTTGAGGTAAATGCCTGGGTAAGCTAGAGAACACCTTGGGTTATGTGTGTGTGTGTGTGTAGAAACAGAGTGTGACCAAAAAGCCCTTCTGAGGTAAAAATTAAAGACAATTGTAAAAAGGTGCTGTGGAGAGGATCACAGAGTGAGTTAAAAAGGAGTGATTTGAAAAATAGGGAGTTGCCCTCCTGAAGTAACAGTCTGGGTAAAAAGTAAGGAGGAGCTGTAAGAGAAACCCTAAGTTCAAAAGTACAGACAGGTTTGGTAAAAGGAATTGCCTTCCTGAGGTAAAAGTTTGCAGTAAAAAAAGTAAGCTGTGATAGAAAGCCACGTTAGATGTTATAGAAAGGTTGTGACCAGATAGTAATTGCTGGACCTTGACATTATCAGAAAGGCCGCACCATGAATAAAGAAGGGAGGTCAAAAGTTTGTCTCGGGTCTTAGAATAAAATAAACAGTATAATAGAACATGGGAAACAGATTCAATGACACACAGGCCACAAGGGCATTTTCTGAGTTCATAAGGGGTCCCTTGATATCTGCCAACGAAAATGGCCGAAGGCAGTATGTTGAATCTGGCCAGCATTAGTGCCCTTCTTTGATGGGGATCAGTTAGGGAGCAGAAATAGGCGGCTAACTGGCCAGATGACAGAGGCAGTCCCAAGTGAATTGGGGAACCGGTTTTCCTAGCTGCCTCAGTCAGGCGCTGAAACTGAATGTCTAAGAGCCTCCGTCTAATTGTCTGAAATGCTGTTGGAGCAGATGTACGGTAAAGTGATTCTAAAGATATACCCATACACCTAATAGAAAGTCAAAGCAGTTTAACACACCAAGAGGTTTGACAAAAAGGGGTTGCCCTCCTGAGGTAAATATTTTAAGGTAATGTAAGGAGGAGCAGCAACAAGAACCCCAGAGATATTTGAAGGAACAGAAGAAGTGTTTCAAAAAGATTTAATGCTCATGAGGTAAAATAAAAAAGTGTGAAGTGTAAGGAGCCATTACTAATATGCCACCTAAGAAAATAAATTAGTACAATTAGGAACATAGTTAAAAATCGAAATGATAACAAAGTCACTAAAGTCACTGTGTGAAAATTCAATGAAAGTTCACATTTACATATGCATATTAATAAAACCTTATAAAAATTGTTTTACAAAATGTTCACTACACAAATTGTATGACCATAACAATAGTGTTATAATCTGTTAACAGCAAAAGTCAATAAGAACAGCAAACAATAGTCCATTTAATTAATCCATTAATCCATTCATATAAACAACAATTTTCCAAAATTACACACTGAGTCCCAAAACATAGACATAACAAGGTCTCCGGATGTTTTTTCTCATTTCATATTTTTTTCAACAGATAGGGCTTCTCATGATGTGCCATAAAAGGAACTATAATATAATGGACTTAAACACTCCAACTAAAACACAGGCGTTAGTCTTAACAGAAACCATAATACATACTTGAGTGTAACAAAACAAGACTTATACTGATTATTTAGCTGCGTTCCATAGGTCAAGTTATATTTACAGCAAGTACACTGTAATCTACCTTCAAACAAAGCCAATTAAAATCACTAACAATAATCCTTTCAAATATACAAAAACTTCCTGAAATATAAACTTTAAATGCCATAACATGAAGTTTCATTACAATCATACTCATTAAAATGGAAACTCACCAAGAATTCGACTAGTATAATTTAGTGAAGTTTAAGGGAAAAATCTGAGGAGACTTATGCTCGAGTAGCCTGTAATCTAGAACAGTTACTAAAACAATTGCTAGAGAAAGCTGAGAGCTGGCAAGATGTTGTATATCTTCTAGGACTGGAATAGTTTTATAAAATACTGAATACTGCTGGCTGGTACAAGATAAACAGGTGGTAGCTGGAGATCTGGAATTACCACAATCTCCAGGCAACAGAGACCAGTTCCCCTGGAGAAAATGGCTGCTCCAAAGGGTGAAATCTATGGTTTCATGCCCCACAGAGGCCCCTTCCCTTCCCAAACCCCACCCTCTACAGGCTCCACTCCCAAAATCTCCAGGAATTTCCCAAGCTGGACCTGGCAACCCTAAATATAAAAAGCCAGGAACAGTAGCTAAAGCTGCTAGATTATGGATGAATTAGTGTTGATAAAGGGGGAACTAGGAAGAAAAATATTTTTTAAAGCGTGATCCCCATAAAGAACTTCACATGCCTGGCAAAACCTATATAGATGGTGGTAACAAAAGAGTCATAGAGGGCAAAGAAGACAGATCATGGAAAAAAATGTTACCAGTGTGGTGAAACAGGACACATGTGATACAATTGTCCCAAAATGAATAAACAAACAGCCCTTTTAAAACCAAAATAAGTGAATGTTATCAAGCAAATGCAGTCTGTGCCTCAGCAGTTAACAGCAGCCACCATATAGTACTTAGAACCGAACTAAACGAGATGAGTTACTCGAGTTCAACACATGTCTGCTTACCTCAATGTTGGATGAGAAGTGTAGGAAGTGTAGGCATCCTTGTAGCTTTAAGTTTAACGTTTACAGAGCAGCAGAGAGGGGAGTGCAGGCGTGGGACTCTTGCCAGGCACCCCCTTCCCCTCCGCTGGGTGTGTGTGTGTGGGATTTGGGGGCCCCTCTCTTGCCCCCCTCCCCACACAGCAGACAGGGCACCTGGCCGCTGCTAGCTGCTAACAATGCAAAAAAGGCTGTCCCCACCATAATTTGCAAAATAAAGGAAACTCCACGGGGGTTATAGTCAGTACTATATACAGTACACCATGTAAACTCTCAAAAAATAATTTAATCACTGTTTAGCATTTACAAATGACCAAAGTTACAACGTTCAATGTATATTTACACTGTTTCACTCTCACAATATTCAAAACAACATTCAAAGTATCCAGAATAAACCTGCAAAGTAAATTAATCAGTGTCCCAGTGACGTATCTTCTTAAAGGTCGCACAAGAACCAATGTCCTCTTTGTAGTCAGTTGAAATGTGATGTCACAATGAAATGACTGCGGGGATAAATTGTCCCTCCAAACTTGTTCCAACGCAAGCTACTTGTCCTAAACGGAAAAAAGAAAGAGACACGCCCAATCTGGGGCCGGCTGAAACTCAGATTTCATCAATGCCTCATCAGGAGCGTCAGTCTCCATGGTGTTCTATTCTTACAGCATGCGTTTTAAACATCTGTAAACACAAATACCTTCATGTAGCCAAACCTTCTACTCACATTCCATGACTTCAGTATGAAAATTAACTTACTCACTCCTGCGTGCACCTCTTAGTATTCCCAATCGCGGTGAATCTTACACTTCCCACTGGTAACGTACGGCGGCCGTATCTTCTCAGGCGTGCCCCGTGTAAATCCAAGCCAATGCTCTTAAAGACCACCCACTCAGCTCACACCCTAAACTTTAAAGTAACCGCCGCTTCCTGCTGCTAAACTGAAACTAAAGAAAGCAATTCAACACCAGCTCATTGTTTAACCCTTAAGGTTTCACGGTGTGCAAGCGAGTGATCCAAAAAGCCTCCCTGCGTAAAAGAGCTACCTGGTCCCTTTGTACTACTTCCAAAACGGCAACCCGAAGAGAGTTGCTCTCATGATCACACTCTATGCAGTGCTGCACCAAAGGTGCTTCTAAGACCCTGTTCCTGATCCTTGAAAGATGTTCCAACATCCGTACCTTTAATGGTCTGCCCGTGCACCCTACATACAATAACTTGCATGGACATTCAATCAAATAAACCACCCCTGCAGTGTAGCATGAAGCAAAATGAAAAAACCTCAATTTCTCTCCTCTGACCCTCCTCTGACGGATGTTGGAACATCTTTCAAGGATCAACTGACTACAAAGAGGACATTGGTTCTTGTGCGACCTTTAAGAAGATACGTCACTGGGACACTGGTTAATTTACTTTGTGGGTTTATTCTGGATACTTTGAATGTTGTTTTGAATATTGTGAGAGTGAAACAGTGTAAATATACATTGAACGTTGTAACTTTGGTCATTTGTAAATGCTAAACAGTGATTAAATTATTTTTTGAGAGTTTACATGCTGCTAGCTGCTAGCACGGCTTTGAGCAGGGCCAGGCGAAGAGGTCAGCAGAGAGGGTGCTCGGAGTGTTGCGGCATCTCCCCCCCCCCGCCACACTCACCCGGTCCCTGCAGAGTGACACGGCATGTGCGCCTGGGCCAGCACAGTGTCGGGCCATAGCATCACTGTCTCCCCCCCCCGCTTGCCTGGGCCCCGCCTGAAGCTGCACCATGCGGCCTGGAGCTGCATAGCCTGGCATCACTCTGTGGGGGCTAGGCGAGCAGGGGGGGAGATGCAATGATGCTTCAGGCGCCCTGTCTGCTGACCTCTTCGCCTGGCCCCCACCCGAAGCCACACTAGCAGCTAGCAGTGGCCAGGCACCCTGTCTGCTGTGCAGAGAAGGGGGGCAGGTGAGGGCCCCCAAGCCCCCCCCCCACACCCAGTGGAGGGGAAAGGGGGTGGCCAGCAAGAGCTGCATGCCTGCACTCCCCTCCCTGCTGCTCTGTAAACTTTTGATGGGAAGTGTAGGAAGTGTAGGCGTCCTTGCAGCTTTAATTTTAACGTTTACAGACTTCTAGGTAAGCAGACACGTGTTGCAGTTGAGTAACTTGTCTCGTTTAGTTCGACTCTGAGAATGTTCAGAGGCTTCTGTGGAGAACCAGACATCAGAGAGAACAACTTCCATTTTAAGTACAGGACATATCAGAATGTGTGTTGTGTTAACCCCCAAGAGAGGCATGGATCCTCATTTCAGTGACCTGTGGTAGTAGATGGATCCCATGTGGTAGTAGCTGGCATGGAGAGAGTCAGGTTCTGACATGTGTGTTATTAAACCCTATTTAATAACATAAGTCTCTATTTAATAACACAAGTTCCTAAGTCAGAGAGCCTAGTGGAGGGGGAAATCATGATAATTAAAGGGATGGGAGGTCCTGATTTCCAGTGCCAAGGTGAACGTACAATACAAAGACTGGCAAGGAGTAGGAAAGTAGGTGTGCTGGATGTTCCCATGATTCTGACTAATGACTTGGCCAAGTATGTGGAAAAGACAAATGTGAACAGTTCACATTTGTCTTTTCCACATACTTGGCCAATCATTAGTCAGAATCATGGGAACAGGATTGTTTGAAGGGGAACAGTGGGCTTCAAAAGAGAGTAGAAGAATTCACTGAATTTATATCAGAAAAACAAGATTACATATTAGAATCCTTAAAAGACACAGCTAACACAAATCCTGCCTACATGTCACTTGAACAACCAATTAGGTCTATAGGCAAACCAGGCAAATAGTACAGAGAGTTAAGAGAAGAAAACAAGTTATATTTAAACCACCGAAACAATTAGTGGTGCAGAGGAAAAATAAAATGGACTTGCTAAAGGTGGCATACACTCATCCATTTACTATGGTAGGTGCAGAATTTATAGCAGGTGGACTCAAACTTTCTATTAGCTAAAAATAAGACAGAAGACAGCAAGACTAACACTCAAAGAGTTTAGTGCATCATCTCACAGTAAATTGCAAGTGAACCACCCTTCAGTCCTTAACACTAGAGCGCCTGCACAGCAACATCGAAAACTCAATAATGAAAAAACTAATAATAATAACGTTGTTAACTGTGAGCCAATGGTGACAGAAGAAGGAAAGAATGAGAAAGTGAATTTATGACTGAAAATCTTAAAACAACAAATGCATCTTTATATGGGAGAAATAAGAAAGTGACTACTGAAGATCTTGCAGCACTACAGCCAGATGACAATGGGGACTGCAAGACACTAGATAACCATGAAGACTCCTATGGCACACTTAAAGGAAATGTTAGAAAGAGATGTTGGCCAAGCCCACATTTGAATTTCCGAGAAGCATAAAAAGAGAGGTTAGACTACATTACAGTTTGATCCTGAGGAAAAGGAGAAGGGGCCAAACTTGACAAAGGAAACAACCACACAGAACCAAGAGAGATGGCAAGACACTGGTGCATGACATTGAAAGTTCCAGAAAAGAGACGAGGTCCTTGTGCTATGGCTGGTGAGAGGGAGCAAGCTCCAAGACGCTGGAGAGGAAGCAACTAAAACTGAGCAAAGACAACCTAATAAAAACTTTTAAAAATATACCTACATGGACCAAGAAAGGTCAAGGGTCAGACATGGTTCCCTGTTGCAGTCATATTTTACCAGGACATGACTTATGGCTTTTTTGGAAAGGGGGGGAGGAAGAACTGGTTTTACCCCCTGGAATGGCACAGCCTCACCTGCAGGTGACATGATATTACAGTGAAGCCATATGTTCCTTTCCCAAGGAGGGCAAGGTCTCAGGGATAAGTCGTGCAAATATGGAAATGTTGTATGTTATAATGACTAATTTGTTAATGTGATAGGAAAATCAAAAGTTGTGATAATAGTAGGTAGTAGGGATGTGCATGGCCAAAAGTTTCGGTTTTCCACTTCAGGTTTACCTGAAGCGGAAAAATACCAGGAGTCGGGTATTTCAATCACTTCAGTATGCTCCGTAAAGATTCAGAGCATGCCGAAGTGAGGGGGGAAGCTTTGCCCCAGCTCTCCCACCTACACTTAGCCTCCTTGCCCCCCACCCACCGCCCACTTATTCCCCCCACCCCTCACTTACTTGGAAGACCTGCAGCGGCCAGCTGGGCAGCAAGGAAGGCCGGGGAACACCGGAGCTTCCACTGCTGCCACCACGCTGCCACCTCCATGTCCCATAGTGGCCAGCTGGCTGGCGGGGAAGGCTGGAGCCCCCTCCTCTGGCCCTTCCTGCCCCTCAAATAGCCGCCACAGCACCATTTAGGGGGCAGGAAGGGCCTCCACCTCTGCTTCAGCCATTTGAGGAGTGGGATGGCCCAGAGCTGATTCCTCTGCTGCCGCGCCTGTGCCTCTGGGGCCCACAGCGGCCAGCTGGGCGGTGGGGAAGGCCGGAGCTGCCCCTCTGCCACCGTGGAGGCCAGTGGGGAGGTAGGAGGGCCTGGAGCTGCCTCCTCCACCACCGCAGTGGCCCTGCCAGCCCAAGGTAAGGGGGCTGGGATGGTTGGGGGCTGGGGATCGGGGTGGTTGGGCCAAGTTTAAAAGGCCCTGCTGCTTGCAAGCAGCAGGGAAAGGGCCATTTAAACTTCAGCTGACAGGCAAGGGGGATTTCCCTGCCTGCCAGCAGAAGTTTAAAAGGCCCTGCCGCTTGCAAGTGGCAGGGAAAGGGCCCTTTAATCTTCAGCTGGCAGGTGGGGGGATCCCCCAGCCTGCCAACTGAAGCCAGCTCCGGGCCCAAAGCTTCCTGAAGCAACCTGAATGCTTCAGGAAGCTTTGTTTCAGGATTTCTGAATCAGGGCCAGCATGCTGGCTCTTATTCATAAATCCCAAATCTTTACAGATTGGGTCCGATTTGGGTATTTTTCCCAGATCAGAAACCCGAAGCGCACACCCCTGGAAGGTAGAAGTATAAGGTAGAGAAATGTTTATATAGTGTGTGTTATCTGGGTTCTGTGTATATTTATATGAAATAAGGAGATAATAGCCCTCATTGTCGCTGACAGAGGCCTAAAAATAGGCCTAAGCCTTTGACAATGTCTGAGGGGTGTGTGACGGACAGGACTGGCTCCAGCTCTGCCTCTCCTGAGGGACATCCAATGGGAGCAGGTGGAAAGCTGGGCCAATCAAGAGTTAGAGTCCATTGGAGGGAAAAGAGGGCTTTTGAGAGACTGAGAGGGAGAAGGATTTGAGATGCTGCTAAGAGAGGCAACAAAACAATAGCTGGCTGTGAATCTGTTCCGAAACCTTTCCTGTTCAACCCCTGTATGGTTTTTCGTTTAAAATCCAGTCATTCTTACGTTCCATCGTGTAAATAAAGTTTGTTTTGTTTTTGTTTAATGTTGGCTGGCTTGAGATTGTTAGCTGAGGGGAAATATCTGACACATAAACAAATGCTCTGCTCAGCCTAGTCTAAATGATGGCAACGTATATATATAAGGAAAGTACCTCTGAGTTCCCTGTTCCCCAATAGCCCTGGGCTGTAGCTGGATGAGGGGAGGTTCATACAGGGGGCTGGCTGCCTGTCTGGTGGAGCCTCTGGAAGAGGAGAGAGGGGACCCTGTGAGGATTTGGGTCAGGGCTGTCTGCCTGCTGTAGCAAAGTCTAGACAAGGGGTGTGTGACGGGGGAATCCTAGCTTTTACTTGCTTGGGAAGCCCTAAACCTATGAAGGGAGGTTTGGTGTGGGTGGCAAAGAGTGTGAAAGGCCTGTGTATCTTCGAGGTGGTATTTTGATGTGTTAATGCATTAATAAGGTTTTTATTGTATTTTAACAGTATATTTGTTGGAAGTTGCGCTGAGCCCACTTGCGGGAAGGATGGGTTATAAGTTGAATAAATAAATAAATATCTACTTACTCACCCTCTACCTATCCCCACCATAGAGGTTCTCTTAATTTTCCCTTCTTGCTACAGCCCCTACACCATATCTCACTCCTTTCTAAAGGAACAGCTTTTCAGGGAGTGCAGAAGGCTGGTGAGATAGGAAAGAGATTTCCCCCCATGAACTTGTTTAATCTATAGTTGATTGGCTTTAACCCTAAGTTTCTCACAACGCTAGAATGTTGGAGGCTGTCAATCTTTGTTGGGAAAGTATTGGTGAGATGAATGAGGATACAAAGATGAAATGAGATAAAGAAGTACTGCCATTGCTCTTTCCTTTTTTAGGTTTCAGTGAAACCTTGCGGCTGTTGGAATGGTGGAACATGTGCTACCGACATTAACTTCCCTCCAGGTACTGGTAAATACATCTGCATATGTTCCAGTGGATTTGAAGGGGAGTTTTGCCAAAACAACACCAATGATTGCAAATCAAACCCTTGTGGGATTGGCTCCTGTGTTGATGGAATCAATAGCTTCATTTGTAAATGTCCGCTTGGATGGAAAGGTAAGCAGAGGATACATTTCATTCAGGAGTCTACTTAATGCTTCATGATGTCTGTGTTGAGTATAGAGCTGATCTTCATGTTATGGGGCAGCCTTGTGTATACTTTTAGAAATGCTGTCTTTTCATACCATACGTAGTGGCTCCAATGAAGAGAGCGAATCCTGTACATTTATATTGGAAGCAAATGAAGGCAATACTCTTACCTAAGGCAAGTGAGCCCCCAATGACCTGCTTTACATACCTCATCAGTACTGTTAGAAATAGTTTTACTGGCTTCTAAGAAAATAAGGTCTGAAACAGTGACATATGCATTTACTAAAATGAACTCTAGAGTATGGCCAGTAATGAAATCTGTATGCAACTTTTTTGGCTGTTCAGTCAGCATGGATTCAGAAACATGTGATTCTGACATCTGCAAATCCCACTTGTATCTTAATTAGAATGAGCAAAACAGATATTGTGGAACACAGAATAGGAAAGTTGAGTACTGAGGAAGTAGACCTAAAGGGAGGTAGTAGACTAGAGTAAATAAAAGAAATTATAGATTTCTAGTGTTCCAGAATGTCTGTATGTCAGTAAAGCACATAGCTGAATAGACTTAGGATTCACTGTCATGCTCTTGGTATAAAACATGGTTAGTTTGGTATAACTGAGAGCCAGTTTGGCATAGTGGTTAAGAACGTGGGACTCTAATCTGGAGAGCCGGGTTTGATTCCCCACTCCTCCACTTGAAGCCAGCTGGGTGACCTTGGGTCTGTCACAGCTTCTAGGAGCTCTCTCAGCCCCACCCACCTCACAGGGTGATTATTGTTGTGGGGATAATAATAACATACTTTGTAAACTGCTCTGAATGGACATTAAGTTGTCCAGAAGGGTGGTATATACACTGAATGTTACTGCTATGGCTGAATGACAACGCTTGTTCAATACTTGAATCCGTTCAATTATACCTATCCTGGAATTCCAGGTTACCACTCCTCTTTAGCTACCTGCTGACCCAAGGGATTCCATTCCAAATGACCCAGAACCAACTTACAGTTCAGCCAAGAGACGGATGCTTCCTGTGTATTATAGCAGTAGTTTATTTAAGATGCACGGTAAAAGCAGTCATCTTTTCCCTTTCCTCGTGGGAGAAGATCAGTACAGACAAAGGGAGGAAGAGCGGTTGTAAAACATTACACTAAAAACAGGAACAAGGTCATTAAGGCTTCAAATATCCCTCGTCTTGCAGTGGGCAGTGTAAACTACAATTCCCATCATTCAAAGCCTTAAAGAGGCAACACATATTTCTGATAGAGCTAATACAAGCTTCTAAGCTGTAGCTAACAGCACACTCCCCGCCTGGGATCCTGTGGATTCCACCCCAACATACAAGGCTAGTAGAATACTAAGCATATACTACATGCACTACATATGTAACTGGGTATATAAGGCATGCTACTCTACAGGCTAAAATAAGCAAAACAGTGACATGCAAAGCTTGAGATTCAGTCTTCAAGGTCTGCCTTTCGTACAAGCAGGGCCACCTCAGTGACTGGTCTGGTGAAAATCTTCAGGCCGTCATGTCTAGCGACATGGATGTCAACCTTGCGAACTAACCCATCTGCACTGGGCAGAACTCGGTCTATGAGTCCCATGGGCCACGAGTTTCTGGGGGCGTCCTTGTCTTTCAGGAGGACGACGTCACCTTCTCGTAAGTTGGGCTCGGACTTCTCCCACTTGCGTCGGCATTGTAGAGTGGGGAGGTACTCTTGCTTCCATCGTTTCCAAAAGGTGTTAGTGAGGAGTTGAACTTGCCTCCATTGCTGCTTGAACATATCCTTGGATACGAAGTCTCCTTGAGGTGCAGGCCAGGTGCCTGTCTTCTGTGTCAGCAAGGTGGCTGGTGTTAAGATGGTAGGGTTCTCAGGATCAGAGGATACTGGAACTAAAGGTCTGGCACTGATTATAGCAGACACCTCTGCCAGAAGGGTGGTTAAGGTCTCATAAGTGAGAGAAGGTTTTCCTGCTAGCATAGAGTCTAATATTCTGCGTGCAATGCCAATCATGCGTTCCCACACTCCTCCCATATGAGAGGCATGGGGAGGATTGAAAATCCATTTACAATTCTGGTCACTTAGGTAGCTGCTGAGGGTTGGATCAAGATCTGTGCTTCCATTGATTTCCAGCTTCTTGCAGGCGCCAACGAAGTTCGTGCCACGGTCAGACCTCAATAGCTTGACAGGTTCCCATATGGCAAGGAATCTTCTGAGGGCATTTATAAAGCTGGAGGTATCCATGGACTCGATCACTTCAATATGCACGGCTCGGATACTCAGACATGTGAAAAGCAGTGCCATCATTTGCTGTTGGCCTGTCCTCCCCTGGTTTTGCGAGTCACCACATTCCAGGGTCCAAACACATCAAGTCCAACGTTGGTGAAAGGGGGCTCGGCACTGAGTCGATCTGGTGGCAGGTCAGCCATCTTCTGTTGTTGATGGGGACCCTTGAGTTTCCGACATTGTACACAGGCCTGAAGGACTGTGGCAATACATCTCTTTGCTCCTACGATCCATAGACCTGCTGCTCTGATGGCTCCTTCAGTGAAGTGGCGTCCTTGGTGATGTACCCGCTCGTGGTGGTGTCACACCAAGAGGACAGTCACATGATGTCGAGCTGGAAGGATGATTGGATTCGCTACTGTAGGGGCCACATCAGCCGCCCTGAGGCGTCCTCCTACCCGAAGCAGACCATCATCATCAAGGTAGGGGTTCAACTTGAGTAGCGTGCTGTTCTTGGGTATAGGTAATTCCTTTTTGGTACTGTCAAATTCTTCCAAGTAGAACTCGTGTTGTACACTCTGGAGGATCAGGATTTCCGCCCTGCGTCGCACTTCTGGTAGGGTCGGATCTTTGTTCCGGCGACGAGTGAAGTGGATAAGGCGTGCCACCCCTAGAACAAGTGGTGTCCATTTGGAGAAGTGTTCGAATCGCTGTGCTTCCAGGTAGCAGCTGGTCTGTATTTCCACTTTCATGCAAGTGACTTGAGGTTGTACATCCTTGTTGTGGTCTGGGTCTAAGAGCTCATAGTGTTCCTCCTCGTGCCGTAACAAGTTGTCTGGATGCAGGAGGAAGTCAGGTCCCTTTAGCCAGGAGGACCCAGCCAGCTGAGAGGCAGGGATAGACCGCGTTGCGTGATCTGCCGGATTCTGATCCGTAGGGACATGTCGCCACTGGTCAGGGCGTGAAAATTGCCGGATGCGTTCTACTCGGTTGCTAACATACACATAGAACCGACGGCTTTGATTGTGTATGTATCCGAGTACTACTTTGCTGTCCGTGTAAAAGGTAGTATTATCAAACGTAAGGTCCAGTTCTCTCTCTATCATTTCTGCAAGCTCTACAGCCAGCACTGCATAGTTCCAAGCGTGGGATGGTGTGTCCCTGTTGTGGGGGATGGTGGGATGGTGTGTCCCTGTTGTGGGGCTAGCTTGGCCTTTCCCAGGATGAAACCCACGTGGACATGGTTCTCCCCGCCGACAACCTGTAGATATGCTACAGCTGCGATAGCCTTCGTTGATGCATCTGAGAAGATGTGCAGCTCTCTGCGTGAGGCGGCAACAGGTGATACTGATACATAGGTGCATGGTATGTGGATGGCTTGCAGGCAGCTGAGCGAATCTCTCCAGGCCTCCCATTCCTTCCTTTGGTCAGGGGGAAGAGGCTCATCCCAGTCTTTGGTACCTAGGGAGAGAGTATGTAAGAGATGCTTCCCTTGGATGGTTTACTGCTGACAGGACTCCTCGTCGTGTGAACTGTTTCTCTTGGGCTGGTGCTCGGAAGGCAAAGGTGTCCTTCTTCAGGTCCCAACTCAGTCCAAGACTGCGTTGGAGGAGGGGAGCATCAACACCCAAGTCTAGATCCTGTAACCCCTTGGCATGGTCTTCCGGAGCAAATGTCTCCAACACCTTCGCGCTGTTGGATGCAATTTTGTGCAGCCTTAGGTTAGCTGCAGCCAGCATTTGTTGCGTTCTCTTTAGCAGGTCCACGGCTTCTTCTGGAGTGGGCAAGGACTTCAGCCCATCATCCACGTAGAAGTCCCATTCCACAAATCGCCTTGCGTCTGGGCCATCCCTTCTCCTATGCGTGAAGCAATTGCTAACTATGCAACCCATAGTTAGCAATTGCTGGGGACGGTCCATTGCCAAACACGTGGACTCTCATGCGATATTCTGTGATGGTCTGGCTGTGTTGCTCGTCACTGAACCATAAGAATCATAGGTAATTGTGGTGATCCTCTCTGACAAGGAAGGAGTAGAACATCTGTTGGATGTCTGCCATGACAGCTACGGCTTCTTTCCTGAAGCGGATGAGTACGCCAAGTAGGCTGTTGGTCAGGTCTGGTCCAGTTAGGAGGGCCTTGTTCAATGAGAAGCCCCGGTATTGGGCACTGGAATCAAAGAACACTCTGATCTGGCTGGGCTTTTGGGGATGGTACACCCCAAAGAATGGCAGGTACCAACATTCTTCTCCCTCTCGTAGTGGAGGTGCAATTTCTGCATGGTTATTCTGCAGCATCTTGTCCATGAATTCCACAAAATGGACTTTCATCTCGGGCTTTCTTGCCAGGGTTCTGCGCAAGGTGTTGAGTCGAGATAAGGCTTGTTCATGGTTGTTGGGTAGTTGCTGTCTAGGCGTGCGGAAAGGAAGTGGGGCGATCCAACTCCTGGAGTCGTCTTGCTGAAGTTCCCTTTCCATTAACTGCAGGAATTGCTTGTCTTCCCTAGATGGGGCGAGCATGTTGTCCTCTTTGGTTGTTTGGAACACTGTAGCTCCTAAGTCATAGTCCTGTTCAGTCAGTGTGAAGTGTTCTGGACAAGGTTTCAAGTGTGAGGCTCTCCCATTATCTAGGACAGTTGTGGCAAAGATGCTCACCTGGCTTGGCATCTGCAGACGATCAATACAAATATTCCCTATGATAACCCACCCCAGATCATACCTCTGGGCATGTGGAGTGCCAGGGGGTCCCATGAGCAGCTCGTGGCAGGCCAAAAGATCAGAGACATCTATTCCTAGCAGAAGCATGATTTGTGCATCTGGATCTAGGGCAGGAATTTGATCTGCAATTGGTTGTAGATGGGGATGGTGGATTGCCACCTCTCGTGTCGGTATCTGGTCGAGATCACTGGGTAGGGCATCACATTCCAACAATGGTGGTAGGGAGAACTGGTTGCCACCATTGAGTGGCACTTCCTGAGGATATATGGAGTTTCATCTTCCTGTACATTGGAGAGCTCAAAGAACTCTGGGCTGGCTAAGGACTGGTTGCTTCATCCATCTAAGACTACGTACATCCTCTGGACCAATTCCGGGCAACCAGCAGGGTAGACCTTGGCGAGACATATGTGATGGCAGGAGTGGTCGCTTTTCCCATCGCCACAAACTTGAGTACAGTGGGCTGTGACGATCTTGTCTTGGCCTGATGCGTCCTCTTGGCTTGTGGCTGTAGATGTGGGCGCTGCTTCCAGGTCAGGATCTGGATGCATGGCAGTTGGGTGTGTGTCACTACTGCATACATAACACTTGACGCTGGCCTTGCAGTCTGTAGCTGTGTTTTCCCGAGTCTTGCAACACTTGGAGCACACACTGTGCTGTTTTAACAGGGCCATCCGTGCCACCAGAGGCATCTCTCTGAAAGCCTTACATCTATTCGCTGGGTGTTTGTACTTGTGAAGTGGACAATAATACTGCTGTGCAGGTGGTTCCTGAGCATGTGACTGGTGAGCTGGTTTCTTTCCAGGGTGGGATTTTGCTGGAGCGCTTGAGACTCCCGTCTTCAGCATGGAGACCGCTGCCTTGGGCTTGGTGTCTCGTAGAGGTGCCTTCTCGATGCGGGATTCAGAAGTGTGCATGGCGTATCTGCACTGTGGATCATTACGTGACCTAGTCAGCCAGCAAACAAAGTCCACCAAGAATGAGAAAGGAGGATACTGCCCTTCATTTTCAACCTTATAGGCATAAACTTCGTCGCCCCATCTGTCTTGTAGCAGAACTGGTAACTTTTCCGTGATTTCCCTCTGTGTCAAATGCTGATCAAGAGTTGCAAGCCCTGGTAATGCTGGGTTGTGCATGGCATTCCTTAGCTCCACAAGGAGATCAGCCAGGTTCCATAACTTACTAGGGTTAGAGGCGGGTATCTTGGGAAACTTCTTCAGTTTCAACAGGAATGAGGTTTCAATTTGCCAAGATGTCTCATAGCGCTCATCAAGGCGTTCCCAAATCAAGTCAAGGGCTGTCCAGGGGTCTTCAGTGTACGTGTTGTAAATGCGTCTTGCCTGTGCAGCGAGTTCAGGTCCCAGTCACGCGGTCAGGAGGGTGATTTCTTCATCGGCCTGAAGCATCATGTCCCTGATTGCTTCAATTGCTTCAAATGTTCTGCCTTGATGTGCAATTCCAGGTCATCAATGCAGGAGTTCACAAGTCGCTCTCGTTCATCAACCTTGGCCTCAAAGTATAGCTACCCTTCCCGTGCTTCTTCCGTGTCGAACCTCTTCAAGGTGCTAACAATGAATTCATTGTTAGAAGCCCATTTGGCTATACGATACAGCAGACGTGCACGGGTAGAGGACAGGTCCTCCGGCTCACAGATGTTTGTTAGGCTATCCAGCTCTTTCTGTAGCTTGATCCATTCTGTCTCTGCCTTCTTATATCTTTCTGCCTTCATTGCACACAAGTGTTCACGCATTTTAGCTGTCAAAGCTCTGTTTCGTGAACCAAGAGCAGGCTCTGCTTCTTGCTTGTCTTGCGCCATTTGGTTGGGATCAGGGACATTATCTGGTAGATTCTCAGAACAATTTCCCATTGCAATGTCGCCTTGGATCCACTGGTGGCGCTGTGGTGGTGCTGCAGCGGCCTGTCTAGCTTTGGCTTGTCTGCTATTCTGGGTGGAAATTCACTGTAGTTACATGGAATGACCACCAGATGTCGCTGTGTGCTCTTTAACCCTTCAGTCTCCTGCTTTAAACGGTAGCTTCCTCTCCCTCTCTTCTTCAGCAACAAGTATTAGATTGGTTATCCTTTGGGTATCTGTAAAGCTGCACATTTTTCCTGTCTGGCTCAAGGCTTCGGAGGGATCTGTGCTGCTAGGAGATCTCTCTAAAGACTTCAATCCTTGGTACTTTTACGCTGCTGGGTGAAGGGGAGAGGGCTTGTAGGGGCGCAGAGAGCTCTCGAGTTGTGCTGAGCGGTTACTGAATGGAGCAATTTGCATCACAGACAGACTTTGCAAGGCAATCATTAGCAGTTACTTTCTGCCGGTAACGGATTCCTCCCTCCCTTTTACCGGCAGTGAAGCAAAACGATGTGTATGAAGGTAGCATGCAACGCAGATGCACATTTTCCCTCCCAGCCCCTGGGGACTATCTTAGTCTCCATCCCCTTTCACTTTTGGGAGCTTCTCGTGATGCTTTCGGATGCCAGAGCAAAGAACATGCTGACTTAATCTGTGGTGGGTGGAGAGTTCTAAAATTCCATCCCTTTGCACTTTTCCTCTTTAGGGGAAGGGAGAGAAGCGTTGATTGCTTTTACTTGTCAGAACTGTGGCTAGATAATGTCCTTACTCCAGACTACCTTCTGCAATCAGACAAAAGCCCGTTGTTTGTAAAAGTTTACTGAAGAAAGAATGCATTATAGTCCACGAGCCTGAATACAATATTCAGGATGGTACATGTGAATTGTTACCAATGACAGGCAAAGCATGAGGTACAAAGTAACAGATCCCAGCAGGCCCAACCTCCTCCCATAGTTCTCAAAACAATCCCTTTGAAGCTAGGAAAGCGAAAGTCCTTCAAGGCTGGTTCTTGGTGGAACAGCAGTAGCCAAAACAATCCTTCTCTGTGAGATAGCTGCTTGGGAACCTTGGCACCTGTGAAGAAAGCAACTTAAACACTGAAAGGATTAAAGATGGAGTCGGTTAGGCAAGAACATACATGAGAGCATTCTGAACCTGACATTACTATCCTGGAGTTCCAGGTTACCACTCCTCTTTAGCTACCTGCTGACCCAAGGGATTCCATTCCAAATGACCCAGAACCAACTTACAGTTCAGCCAAGAGATGGATGCTTTGTATTATAGCAGTAGTTTATTTAAGATGCGCGGTAAAAGCAGTCATCTTTTCCCTTTCCTCGTGGGAGAAGATCAGTACAGACAAAGGGAGGAAGAGCGGTTGTAAAACATTACACTAAAAACAGGAACAAGGTCATTAAGGCTTCAAATATCCCTCCTCTTGTAGTAGGCAGTGTAAACTACAATTCCCATCATTCAAAGCCTTAAAGAGGCAACACATATTTCTGATAGAGCTAATACAAGCTTCTAAGATGTAGCTAACAGCACAATACCAATAAGTAAGTTCATTCCATTATCTGTCTGCAAATGTACTTCCATCAGCAAGAATTATCACTGAACAACTATGACTACCTCTTTGTTTTCTTCTCCTCCTCCTCCTTCATTTACACCCTGTTTTTCTCTCCACTGAGGATCCCAATTGGTATATAAGCCTGTGGGGACCTCTTCACTGCTACCAAAAACTCTTGAGATACAATTTACATAAAGAAACATCTGCTTTTTGAAATAATGGTCATTCTAGGTGAAAACCACTCAACTTTTCATAAAAGCCTCCATGTGATTCACAAAATCGTTCACGCAGGGTACCTGCATGTTAATAGAGAAGCAATGTGTTCGAATTAATCCCAACCCTACCCTCATGGTTTTAGCAGTTCTTTTCTCGACCTGAAAATACTGAACAGGGAAAAAAAGAAAACACAAAAGGAAATGATATAGTGTGATAGGAATATCACTCAATGTTTTAATGGCAGGAGAAAAATTATATGCAAGTACAGCTGAAAGCCAGCTGGGTGGTAGATGATTTTACTTCAGGGCAGGTTCCATTACAGCAGTAAAAGCTTATCCTTGATGTTGTGTTTATGTCTCAATTCCCCAGAAAGCCATCAATAATCTAATGAGAAGGCAGTGCTGTACTGCTCAAGTGACAAGCCTGTTTCAGCATCACATCTTTACAAATGATAGCAAGCAGATAGTAGGAGCAAAATGCTAAGTCTTCAGAGAGCACCTTACATATTATCTCAGGAGAAGCAACTTGCAGAAAGTGTAGGAAGTATGGCTATGCATACTGAAACACAAACACAATCTTCATCCTACTCTGCTCTCTTGGATGCACGCAGAGGGAAGAGGAACAGTGGCAGAAGTAAACATGAACAGGGTAATGGAAAGGTCTACATAGAGCATGGCCCCAAAGTTCCTTCACAGTACCTTCAGTTTCCATACTATACTTTCCCATCAGGCATCTTAATGTATTTTCAGTGTGTTCAGTGAAAATGTTTGTTGCCATTTTCTGTATGGAATGAGGCAAGAGAAATACAGATAATAATTACAGATAAGAAAAAAACAGATAACTAAAACAGATTTTTAAAAGAGGAAAAATATCACAATGATTTTTATACCTTCTTATAGTACTCCTTTCATAATTTTTCAAACAGCGCAGACTTTTGCACTGGAATGAGAGGGAACATATATATCCCTGTGCCAAAGAAGCTACGTAGATGAAATGTAACATGGATAGTCAGCAAGCATCCACATTCAGATGTGCATTTAGTTGTGCCTCCAGGTCATCCCCTGTTGTGCCAAATTGCACTGTAGTGAAACCATAGCGTGGAAGATCAGCATTCTCTTTTGTGAAATGGTGTGGTTGCCTTGCCTTGGCAACAGGGATTTTTCCTCCTCTGCCATTTCACACCAATTTAAATGGAGGCAAAGCCTTCAGTGAAATAATTATAAAACATATAATTAGCTGCATGGTATTGTAGCAAGACACATAACTCTTTCCTGAATGTGGACCCTAATTGGCTGGAATCACAAAAGAAGACCACCACCCCCACCCCGAAATATTGCTAGAAGAGCAGCAGAAAGTGGAAATAAGCGTTGGTAATTGCTGTGAACAGAAGCAAAAAAGGTACTGTTGGGGGTTTTCCAAGGCATTTTTGTGTCCTCAATATTTTTTGTTGAACATTTTCAAGAGCAAAAGGTACTACAGTTCTAATATCAATTGACTTTCCCAAGACCTTTACCAGGACTGAAAGTAGAGTCCCAGTAGCCTGAGTGCTAATTCTGATGACTTTTAAAGCAGAAGACTTCATAATCATTCTGTTAAGTAATGAAACTTTTCCCCTCCTCTGTTTGCAATCTGTCTGTTAATTCAAATTATTATTTTGAAAGTAATGAAGCATAATGTACAACTCCGTGTTGTTGAACATCTCATCTGTGTCATGTGCCATGGGGGCAACTAGATAAAAAGATAAGCCCCAGACCATGACACATATTTTGGCATCAATCCCAAAATGAGTAATAAGTAAATATTCCCTATTCATGTTTTAAGTAAAATTTCCCCAAAGTTTGGGTTCTCTTCTTTTCACTGTTGGTTTTGTAGGATTTTTTTGTACTGGGTGTGCATATTGTACAGTTTTATATACAACTTTTTGTGTAGTTATACATACAGTGTACATCATTTAATATATCTATTTTTTTTATTGAGGAACAAATAATGTTGGAAAATGTATACATTCTGCGGGGGAAATACATTAATAGGGAAAATGTAATGAGAAATTCAAACTTATCACTTACCTAGATGTCAAATTGTTTTCCCATCTGCAATGGTACAGCTATACAAAGAAGAACCCACACCCACTCTTTGGATTAGGTGGGAGTTTACTTTCATGTGTGCTAATGCATGTGCACACTCCAGTGACGTGATGATGTCAGTTCTGTCATCATGCCAGAACCGTTTTGATATTTGGGCAAAAACTCTATGGTCTTTGCTCAAGTTCCATAGCTTCACCCAACAACATGATGTCACTTCCAGTCCTACAAGAAATGCTGTCATTGCATGTCCTCCAATTCTTCTTCCACAGGCCAGTTGTGGTGGCAGGGATCACAGGCTGGGGCAGGGGATCCTTCACCCCCAGCAGAAGGATTGCAATTTTAGGTGAGAGTGACAAATGGTTGCTCTAAAACCAGTAAAAACATAAGAGTTCCTGAGCTACCCTTTGTCACTTTTAAGTTTGACTAAGAAGTGACATGATGATGCTTGTTATGTCATTGTTTTTCTTGGCAACAATACTTGCCAACGGCAAGTCTACTCTGAATATATCACAGCATAAAGAGGTAGGCTGATATTCTTGTACCAGGCATGTCACTGGTTATTTCCATATTCTCCCATTAGTGAGAACATAACCACTTCTTTGTTGTTCCTAGATGTGAGGCCTGTCTTAAGGACACAACACAAAAGGCCTTCTTAGCAACAACATTGCAATAGGCCAAGTCTTGACTGAACAAAGTGCATTAAGGAAGCCCGCCACTGTAGAAAACTAGATGATAGGCCCTGAAAGGAAATCCTTCAAATACTACTTAATATTAGGGAAAGAAAATGATGATTATATGTGTAGTTTAAAAACATAATAGCTGCATTTAAGGAGTTATAGGGTTTCCCAGGGTTTCTCTGGCTTTTCTCAGATCTTTCTCTAACCTGCATTGCTGTGGAGTTATGGAAACTATCACAGCATGGCCCTGGATGGCTGTCATAGGGGTTCCAAAGTTTGGATTTTCCCAGTCCCACTCCCCATTTTCCCTATCTGAGCTCAAAACAGGCATTTCCTCTGTCTGACATCAGGGGGATTTGGTTGTTGTTGTTTTTAATTGGCAATTGAATATTGTTATATCATTGCAATGTTATAACATTCTGTGTATCGGGTTCTCTGAATTCTCAGCTTTCATTTTTTTTTAAAAAAAGGTATCTAGCTGCTTCCATTATGGAGATATGGAGGAAAGGCATATATCCACAAGTAAAGTGAACAGAGACTCCCTTTTTAAAAATGAAAGCTAGGAATTCAGAGATCCTGAAACATGGTTGTTGAATTGTTAGAATAATATAACATTTTTTAAAAATGGAAATTATCCTAGTGGCGCAAGAAAATGGGAATGACTGCTGTAAGGGGACTGGGGCATAGAAACTGTGGGGAAACCTTTCATGTGGAAACCTTTTTGCCACTATGTTGTATTATCAGCTGCAGCAGCAATGAGGAAACTACAGTAGCCTGTCCTTGTGTGGAAAACTCCTTAGTGTTTAATCATATGTTGTCAAGAACCGTAGCTGTCTTCTTGTCAATGAAAAATCAAATTCCTTTACCTATAATGGTTATCACTAAAAACAAGCATAATAAAAACCTGTTAATCACTTTAATTTATTAGCCACTATTCATTTGTGTCTCTGCTTAATTAAAGTAGCCATTGTTAAAATAGTTCCCCCTGACCTGTATTAGACTCTATGTAGCAAATCCCTTTTTATATCATGGCTTCATAATCCAGCCACTGATCTTAATGTTCAAAAAACACTGCTACCTTGGTAGTTTCCATTCTTCACACATTCTGAGTCTCCATGCCTTTATACTAAACATAAGGTTAATTATGCTGTCAGGTTGATTGCAATTATAAGAAAAATATTGCAAAAGCTTTCACAAATAAGGCACTGATTTGACAAAACTTATAGGCAGCCTTAGCGGGAACAAAATGGGAACTTGAACAAAAAAAATGTGGGTTATAAACAATTTGAGGGTTGAACTAAACAAGATATTGGAAGATCCATGAAGAATTTCCAGGATGTTTTTACTAGTGCAGAATATGAATAAATAATTTCTTCCCATTCCATTTTCCAGGCCTCTGGAGCTGCTGTGAGCTCCACTGGAGGAAACATACAGACAAAATATAACACCTGTATGTTTTCCTAGTACAAGAAAAAACAGACCAACGTCCCTGTATATTGAACCAATATATACGGGGTTCAATATACGGGGACGTTGGTCTGTTTTTTCTTGTCATACCCGTATCAGCCCTTTTCTGGTTGTTTTCCTAGTACAGCAAATATTAACTCTTGGGACCTGTTCAATGTCAGGAAAATGAAGCAGGAAGGAACGAAATTGTTATCCCCATACTGTGGTCTCAGTTCAGCTTGATGGACCACTGCTGCCATGTTAGCACCAAAAAGTTGAGCCAATGTGGTGCAGACAGCCTGTGTGGTATAGTGATTTGAGTGTTGGACCATGAACCAGGTTTGAATCCCTGCTCTCCTTTGGAAGCTTGCTGTGTATCTTTGGGCCAATCACATATTCCCAGCGAAAACTACTTCACAGGTTGTTATGAAGATAAAATGGAGGAGTGTAGAATTATGTAAGCTACTTTTGTTCCAGATTGGAGAGGAAGGTGTTACGACCCCTTTCTTTCTCTTGGGTAGATTTTGCCTTTAATCTTTCTCTTACACCCTCTGGATAGATTGATGCCACCAGGAATATTATATTCCAAGATGTTTTATTTAAATTTTCCTTTAGTAACGTGCCCAAGAGTCAGGCTTTTTGTGGTACTTTGTGGCCCTGAGAATAGGAATGACAGATATTCTGGGATATAAAAAAAAACAAACTTTTTACAAAAAAAGTAAACTTTTATTTTTATAAGAAGTATCTGTTTCATATTATTTTTAAAACTTGATGGTTTCAAAAGAGTAGTTCTCAATTCTTAAAGTTACTTTACTTAAACTCAATTACTTTACTTAAATTAATAAAATACAACTTAAAAAAAAATTGACTCAAGTGCAACCATTAAAAAAACCTCCAAATCAACAATGTCCTTGAAAAAGCAAACAGTTCAACATTCAAGAAGTGAATTTGAAGCATCCATTTGAAGCAACTGTACCCCAGGCTTCGGTCTTCTTATTGGGAATAATAGCCCTGCAAAAAAAAATACAATTCCAGTAACACCAACTAAACACAATACACAAACAGCACTTTAAATCATATTTTACATACAACATTTGATTATCTTATTCAAGGTGATAAGACCTTATAATTTAATAAGCTCCCCAGCAAACAGCCTCCTCCTCAGCAGCCTGCCTCTAGCTTCTGACTCCACCCCACTGGGCTAAACCAATTAACCTCATAGGGGTTACACCTGCTTTTCCTGACTAAATGTTTCTCTCAGAACTGCTTAAAAATATTCAGGCTGTACACAGCTTGCCTTGCCCTGACTGAATCTTTTTCTCTCCACTCTCAGTCTAAAACTGCATTCACTCTGCATATACTCTCAGTCATCAACTAATCATATCACTCACTCATCCCTCTCTTTCACCCCCACTCTTCATCTGTACCGCACCAAGCATTTAAAGACACATACACATTTACTTAAAATCATTACAGAAAGCAATGTATAAAGTAAGTAAGTAAGTAAGTAAATGTAGCAGAGATCTGTTTGTGGAACTACTAGTGACTTATTTTGATAGGCTCCTATAATCAACTGAGGGAACCCACACAGCCTCTTAAGGATATTGAGGAATCAGGCTCTTTTATAATGGTATAGTTGGGGTAGCAGAAGGGTTGCCAACTCCATGTGGAGAAATTGCTGAAGATATGGGGGTGGAGTCCAGGAAGGGCGGGTGGGGTGGGGAGGGGAGGCATTAAACCTTAGCAGGGTTTAATGCCACAAAGTCTGCTCTCCAAAGCAGCCATTTTCTCCAGGGGAACTGCTATCTATGGTCAGGAGAACAGTTGTAATGCCTGAACATCTTCAGGCTCCGTCTGTAGGTTGGCAACCCTAAGTAGTGAGGGTCACTGCCATGAATTAAGTTTTGTGGTGAACAAGAAGAACACAAAGATCACTGAGGCAAGGGCTGTATAAAAATAATGACAATTTATTTATATAGTTTGTTTTTTAAAAAACAGTTCAGCAGCACAGATCTCCCAACAGTCACAGAAAAAGCCTGTCAAGGCACTTAAACTTAAACTGGTGGCTTCAGGTTGTGATTTAAACTCCTTTTAGTGCTTGCTATTACAAACAGGATTTTCCTGTCAAATCACCAGAGTGGATCCTCTCACACAGAGGATTCCACTCTCATCATCCTGCCCTTTCCTAAGAGTCATACTAAACAATACCAGGTCTGCTCATCACTAGAGTCAGACCGTATGAACAGGTGCCCTGTCCTCTCCAGAGCTAGAGTTAAACCACCCTGCCCCACCACTAGGCAGAGCTACTGTCTGCTGTCTTGCTGAGGCAGATTCAAACTGTTCCCTCCTCCCTCTGAAAGGTGATTGGGTTGGCAGCACTCCCATAGGCTCAGGGGCAAAATGCCAGTTGGTTGTTTTATCTTTCAAGGGCAGGACAACCACCTTTCTGTCACACTTATCTAGTCTGATCCTTTAAAAAAGTTTCTGATCAAAAACCAAACATAACTTGGTTACCTGGAAATGCCTTCCCCTTTCATATTAAATGGCAACATTTATTTTAATTTGTACAAAGATAGAAGAGAAAAACAAACCTCATCTTCTGTACAGCTAATGTTACCTGAGCCATAAATAAGCACCAGATAGTTTGGAGAAATTCAAAATCTGAGCCAACTTCCCAAATATGCTTGCCAACTTTTCAACCAGCCTCTATATCTATCAGAAGCTAGCAGTTATCAGGTAATCATCTTTAGCTCCCTGCCAAGAAAAACTTCATTTCTGGCTATCAAACATCAGGAGGAAGAGAAGGCAAGGCCATCTTTTATGGCTAGCCAGTGACCTTATTGCCATAGTCCAAAATACCCTGGGTTTAAAAATACATAATAAGATTTCCACTGGCAGGGGAAGATTAACACTGCAAAAATGTCTGTATGAGAAGAAAAGGGAAACCCATTTCCTTTGTGTAGTTAAAGTGTTCCATCTTAAACCTCAAGGTTCCATATCTGGGACAGGAATAAGCTGATAGTAATAAACAGCAAGGTGGCAGTAGGCTTAAATAACCCAGTGGGGAGTTTGCATTAAAAATGAATAATATGCCCTGGAATGAGTTTGCAGTTGAGAGGCACACATAGTTGGTATGAATGTAAGCTACGGATTAAGAAGTCTTTTCACTTTATGAACCTCTGCTTTGTTTTTTGCCACAGGGCTTAATTGTCAGGAAGACACAAATGAATGTGATGAGAATCTTTGTTTTCCTGGAGTCCTTTGCACAAACACCGTGGGATCCTATGCATGTGGCAGCTGCCCCCGTGGGATGGAGGGTGATGGCAGAACATGCAGGCGTGAGTATTCTTGATAGGATAGGGCACAGTTCTGCAGAGGAAGGATAAAGAGGAACGAATGTTCCATTTCATTTCTTCTCTATATATATTTGCTTATATTTTTGACAGCGCTCTCTCTCTTTTCACTGTTGTTTTTGCTGTTATTTTTGCAGATTTGCTAGCACTGAGAAAGTAAAATACTTTGTGTCGTTAGCTATGCACCACTTTATAATAAAAATTCAATACCAGAAAACTGTGAGTGGGTTGTATGTATCTCTGTGTGTGTAGATTAACACTGACTTGAGATTGTGGTGCTCAGAAGCTCATTGAGCTTGTGTTGTTTAATGAATCAGACACTTTATGATGGATCGTATAATTTATGAACACTCTTGAGGTTCATACCAACTACCTTCCTGATTTTTCTGTCCATATATATGTCTATTAACTTTGAGAATGAAGAAATGAAATGAATTAGCAATGGACTGGCAACATACTCACTGCAATCTTTACAAAATTCCCTACTGTTGAATTTCTCCACCAAATTTGATGACTACTTACATGTCTGTCTGTCTGTCTGTCTGTCTGTGAACACATCTCTTGATGTCATGTCAAAACACACAGAAATTTGCAGCTTGTGTAGTCCAGAGATCAATATCTGATCTCAGAAGTCAGTGCCTCATGCTTCTCATCTACATTACCGCAAATAAGCCCTCTCCTTCTTACCCCACATCTCATACATTCAGTAAAATACATATTCTCATACAAATTTTGGGCAAGGGAGAATCAAAAAAATATTTTATCAAGAGAGAAACAGAAGGCTAGAACAACAGAATGCTTGCATGCAGATAGTGAGATTAATGATGATGGCAAGAAGCTAGGGGAATTTGCTCATCCCTAGAGCCTCACTCTTACTTTTGTTGATTATAAAAGAAAGCAGCAGATTGTGTGTTTAAGAATAGCTTACAAATGAGGAATCCTACAATCAATTTACTGTCCTTTGTAAACTTGATTAAATCTTTCTTTGGTTAGATTTACAATTTTCTCTGATACACTGTTCTCTACAGACTTTTACTTGATTGATTTTAGGCCATTTTGTGGTTGCTGTGAAGTGTATCTTTTGTGAGTGTGTATATGTGTGTTAATTTGATTAAGTGTGACTGCAGAAAGGAAGATTCAATTAAAGCCTAGGCAAAATCCTGCCCTTAGTCAAAATGCTGTTGCTTATTTGCACACTATCAAGGTTTTAAAAGCTTTTTGTGATATAACACCCGTACTCAATTCAAATAGGCAAATGCACTGACTGGAGTAAGGAAAACAATCATGAGTTGTGAAGAGTGTTTGTTTTCATAGACAATTTTCTGCTGATCTTAGCAAGTCTTGGTTCAGCTGACATTCTGATTGTCTTCATAAGACATCTGACACACAGAACAGATCCTTTGTTGAATGACATGCAGTGTCATCCTAAGCAGAGTGGCACCTTTCTCTAAGGGTTAAGCTAGACAAGCATGATTTTAAAGAGTTGGGTCTGGATCCGCAGACCTGATCTCCCTGCCACTACATAGTAGCTTTGGAGAACAGCTGTTAAAAAATAAAAGAGATCCCAAACAGCCTCAGAATGCCTCTATGGGGGGGGGCTCCTCCCTCCCCTTTCACGATGTTTCCACATGTCAAAATAGCATGAGGGGAATCCCCCCCCACACACTATTTTTACTGCTTCACATGCACAGAATATTCCATGTGGAGGGGAAAAGTGGGGGGAGGAATCCCTCTTGTGCTATTGTGATGTAAGGAAATCCCTCCCATGTTATTTTGACATGGAGAAACAGCTTGACTGTGTAGGGAGGAGCCCTTCCCCTCCCTGGAGGCATTCTGAGGATGTCTGAGCTCTCCTTTTTTTTTTAAAAAAAAAACAGCCATTCCCCAAAGCTGCAGGGAACTCTTTAAAAACCTGCATATTTAGCTTGACCCTAAGTCTGTTGATGTCAGTGTTTTAGAAGAGTGTAATTCTGCTTAGGTTGCCTAGCATTCAGCAGCTGAACCTACCCAAACTTGGAGGAGCATCCTGGTCGGCCATATATGGAGGAGTAGACTTCTCTATCTTTAAAAATTGGGTCAGAGAGGACATTTCAATACCTGCACCTTTGTTGCTGCTACATGACCAAATTCCTGTTAACCAAAAAAGCTCATTCATTTCAGTTACATGCTGTGCTAGGGATTGGGCCCACAGTGTGGCAAAATGAGGCATTCTTGCCCTGTCCCCTCTTCTCTTAATCAAACGTCAAGATGGCTGCACATACCCTTTGGCATTTCAGCTCTTAAATAGGTATGGGTAGGATACAAAAGTAGCTCAGCATAACATGCTTGGGCCAAATAAGGATCAGGCCCTCACAATATTTTTAAACCAGTTTAAAATGGCAGTGGTGTCCATGGGTCAGTCCTGTCACATCTAGTTTGGCTCTAAATTAAACCTTCATATGGTGGAAAGGTATTGCAATCTGAGGGTTGAGGGACAAAGATTCCAGATCTCCAGTACTAGCCAAGATCCAGAAAGTCTAATATTATGCTGTCATTTTGAGAACTAAGAGTCACTCTGTCTAAAGCATTTATATCCTGCTTTCACATCCAAAATAGTTCTATAGCTTGGTTTAAAATGTAAAATATCATGTAAAATAATGAGAGAGAGAGAGAGAGAGAGAGCTCCTTGGAAACTCATGATGAACATCTCACAAAATAGGTCAAATAACAGCAGTACCTTCAGAAAGACTACAGCCTTAACCTTAACCTTGAGACTGCTATAAAAAGGCCCTCTCTCATGTAGCCGTCCACTTGATGAAGAAAGATTGGTGAAGATAATTTTAACATCCTAGTTGGCTAATATGGGAAAAGATGGTCCCTATATTACTGATAGTAGTGCTAAGCACAATGTTGGTATACATGCAAGAGAGAAAAGGACTATTCCAGTGGGGTAGGGTTGCCAACCTGCAGGTAGGGCCTGGGATTGTTCTGGAATTATGACTAATCTTGAGTCCACAGAGATATATTATCCTAGAGAAAATGACAGCTTTTGCGGGTGGACTGAATGCCATCATATCTATGCTGAGCTTCCTCACAGGGTTCCACTCCCAAATCTCAAGAATTTCCCTACCCAGAGTTAGCAACCCTACAATGGACGTAAGAATAAGGTACAAGAAACCATCCTACTTTCCATCGTCTCATCCTAAGATATAAAAGGCAAACCATGTTGTCAATGGCTCACTTTTTGTCCCCGCGCAGGTGCAGTCCACGAGGATAAGAAGTGAGTCGTCGGCAACACAGCTTGCCTTCCTGCCACCTCAGTGGGCTCCTCAGGGCCTCTGCAGGCCCAGGAAGGCCTGGCACAGTGGCAGCCCCACAGCAGGCAGCAAGCAGACCACCACAGTGGTGGGAAGTCCCAGCACAGCGGCAGCCCCACAGTAGGCCCGGAGCAGGCTGGGGCATCTCAATGGGCCCTGAAGTGCTCCTGCACTCCATAGCTGGCTGAATTGGGTCCATCTGGCTAAAATTTGCCTGCTGCAGAGCACAGGAACACTGCTGGGACAGTGCTATGGACCCTGGAATGGTTCCGTACTCTGCAGCCGGCTGAACCAGGGTGGTTTGGGGCTGAAATCAGCCCACTTTAGAGTGCAGGAGCACTCCAGAGTCGGGCGTGACAAGCCCTGGAACTGGCGGAAAGGGCTGGCTCGGCCTTGTGGGATTGGGATGTGTGTGGCACCACAGTGGGCTTCCCCAGAGGGCCGTGGGACCTTGGGAGCAGGCTTTGAGAGCAATGGCAGCCCTGCAGAAGGCCCCAAGCAGGCTGCAGTGGTGGTGGTAAGGCCTGGCGCAGCAGCAACCTTGCAGCAGGCCCTGAGCAAGCCACCCCAGTAAGAATGCCTGGACTGGTGGTGGCCTCACAGCAGGTCTTGCAGCAGGCACTGAGCAGGCTGTGGTTGTGTGATGAACCCTGGAGTGCTCCCACAATCTGAAGCTGGTGGGATCGGGCCCATTTGGGGCTGAAAATGGCCCACTATGGCATGCGGGAGCACTCCAGGGCCCTGCACAATGAGACCTGGAGCTAGCAAGAAGGGCTGGTGCAGCCCTGTGGAGCCTTGGAGGGGGTTGGCACCATGGTTGACTTCTCCAGAGGGATGCAGGGCATTAGGAGCAGGGCATGGGAATGGCAGCGGTCCTGCAGCAGGCCTAGAGCAGGCTGCTGTGGTGGCGGGAAGATCCAGTGTGGTGGTGGCTCCACAGCAGACCCCGAGCAGGATGCTGTGGTGGTTGGAAGACCCGATGTGGCAGCAGCCCTGTAGCAGGCCCCAAGTAGGCCATCCTGGCAGCAGGAAGGCCTGGCATGGCAGCGGCTCCACTGCAGGCCTCGGACAGGCTGGGTGGCATGACTGGTCCTGGAGTGTTCCTGCACTCCACAGTGGATTGGTTTTGGCCTCTAATGGGTCCAATTCGGCCTCAAACGGGCTGCAATCGGCCCTGTGCAGGTATAATAGATGCCGTTTTATACCATTTTTTTTTCTCAATTCAAGAACATGCCGGCTTTGACTTGCGTGCATTTGCCTTTCCTCCTCCTGCACTAGACCTGCCCCCTGTGTGATGATTGATCTGTTTCTCTCCTCTCCCTTCCCCCCTCCTCCTCCAGCTCCTTGGGGGCAATCAGTCCATCCATCCTACGCAACAGTCCTCTTGCCTTGTTTTGGACATTCTGAGCAGCGTCTCTCCAATCAGTGCCTACGTTCTATCTATGCACTAGAGTTGCCAAACTCCAGGTGGAGACTGAAGATCTCCCAGAATTACAACTCCAAATGACAGAGATCTCCTGACAACAGAAATCAGTTCCCTTGGGGGAAATGGCTACTTTGGAAGGAGGATTTTATAGCATTATGCCCTGCCTAGGTCCCGCACTTCCCCAAACCCTGCCCTCTCCAGCCCGTCCCAACCCCTCCAAGAATTCCCCAACTTGAGATTGGCAACCCTACAATACACATGTAATCTAAAGGTTTCTGGATAACTTGAAACCCAAGTCATCTCTTGTACACAGTATAATTATAAAGCATTCTGCTTACAATCAAAGCAATTAGGTTCACCCAGAACAAAGAATGCAAAATGGATTATCAATGTTCAGCAAGTGTGCTGTGAGGAGATCCCACAAGACTTCACAACATATTCTGGCTTTGGAGGCTAGGAAGATACTGCCCTAATCTCCTAGAACAAGATGGTTTTAGTCAGAACTTGTATGTGCTACAGTTGTGGGAGGACTGAAAGGAGGAGAGATTCTCCGGCAAGATGTTGGCAATTGGTTGCTTTAGCAGTTTAACAGTTGCGCAAAACAAATGACAGACAATAAGGTAAGCATTTTCAGAGAATCTCTCTTTCAATCAAACTTCTTAACTCTTTTTCAATAAAGGGGGAGGGGGGGAACTGTGCAGACATTTAGCATCAGGGAGAAATCTGATATAGAAGTGGGGGTGCATGATGCATCAAACAAAAATGGGTAAAATAAATGAGCTTTCACTTATTTATTTATTTATATTTATATTTCAATTTATATACTGCCCATCCCAGGGGCTCTGGGCGGTGAACAGTTTAAAATCGATAAAAACAAGAAAACAACAATACTAAAATCAATATATACAAAACAATAATGAAATAAATTAACCAAGTGCAATGGTGGGGAGAACCCTCCCCCACCCCAAAGGTGGGAGGCCGACATGGCACCACCCCCTTCAACCACCGAACGCCTGGCGGAACAGCTCTGTCTTATAGGCCCGGCGGAATGATAATATGTCCCGCTGGGCCCGGGTCTCCATTGACAGAGCGTTCCACCAGGCTGGGGCCAGGACTGAAAAGGCCATGACCCTGGTTGAAGTGAGGTGGGCTTCCTTAGGGCCAGGGACCACCAGTGCTGACTTATGAAAAGATCAGGAACAAGGCAAGACTGCAAAAAGTGCCATGGAGTAAACTGCCAGAAATCCTTGTGTCTAGGTGAAGTTTCATAGTTTAACTCGCAGGTTATGAATCCTCCCAATCTCCCATAAGCATATGAGATCGCATGGAAGATTTTACTAAGTTGCGTATCGAGTGCTACTAACAGAAATGTCATTTCCCTGTTGAAACCAGCCTGCAGCTAATTGCTTTGAAACATGACTCCAAGTGGAATATTCAGTGTCTAACTTATTGGGGTAAATTAATATTTTAAATAGTCTCCAATGGACCATTTGCTTGATTTACTTCCTGGAACACTTTAAGCAAGAGTGTCCAAAGTATTGCTCTTGAACCAGCTGCTGCCTGGAGACATCACAGTGTAGTTTGGCAATGGTCCACTTGTATAAATGTGAAATACGGATCAAGCAGGTCCAGCATAATATTTTTTTTACTAATTGGTCAAGGTAATGTGTCATTCTTGCAGTCTCTCCAACAAAGTTTGCTGCATGTAAAAGGTCATTTTGATAGCCTATTTCTGTTTGCACGCCCTCAGCTGGGTGCGATTGGTCTTGCTAAATGATGTCTTGTTTTGATGACTCATTTGATTGCCTTTGTTCTCTGGTTGTCTTCCAGGATAAACAACCTAGAGGGTTATCTGATTTGATGTTAGACTTCATTTCCATCATCAATCACAGGAAAACTCTAATGCTGTGCCTTTTTCACCTCCGTTCTCCTTTATTACAGCTGAGGACAGTGCTGACATGATGGAAGCTTTCATTACTGATAATCATAATACCAAAGGTGAATTGAAAAAGACTGAGGGTAAGTAGCAAGCCAAATCTCTAGAAATGAAGACTATTTCTGCAATTAAGTATGTTAATGCTACCGATGCAAATGGAAAGTGTAGCATGATTAAACATATGACCACGGTTTCATTTGTAGGTTTTTCAACTCCTGTACAGAGCTGCCACCTGTTTTGCAAAATTCATTTCCTTAACAGTTAGTATGTAAACACACAAGGTAGGCTTTCCACCCACAGTGTAAAACTTTATTGCCTCTTACGCCAGTTGCAGCCCCAAAGGCTGCCCCTCCCAGAATGCTACTCTTGAGAGATGTGGTACCCCTCCCCCCAGGAGTAGTGGGGGGGAATAGTTGGAGGGCTGCTATGAGAGGGGAGAATTCTGCACATTCCAGGGAGGGGACAAAGTCTGCACATTACCCAAGAAAATTTGTTAAAGAAAACTTCCACCAGAGAGTTAGCATTGGTGGGGGATATTGAATATGATTCACAATAATGAAGCTGATAGCGACCGTGATTCTTAAAGAATGAGAGTGAGTTCTTTAAGGGAACATGAGGCTGTTGCTGAGAGGCAGAACAAGTTCCTCCCTGCTTGGCACAAAGAGTCTGACAGTGGTCTTCTAATAAAAAAAAATGTGGAAAATGTAGTAAGTTGAGGAGAAGCATTATTCTGCCCTACATGCAAGGACAGATTCCCTTTTCGGATTCCCCTCATTTCATAAAGTCTTGGGCTATTAGTAGATTTTCTTTAAACTAGATGTTTAATATTTACTGTGCACCATAACTTTAGAAGATAACAGCAGGCGGTGTGTCATCTCTCAAGTTACAGAAGCTGAATAATGCAGGACATTTTTCCAATGCAGCTATTTACCGACAACTTAAAATTTTTCACCTCAGCATGACAGGCAGGGAAGGATCCCAACGGTAACAATGCCAAAATGAATCTGTGCCTTTGACAGCATCCTGGTCAGCACAGCTTAAACAAGTGAAGCTTTTCTTGTTTCACCTGCCACTGTTAAAGGTACAAGAGTGGGCCCGGCCAAAGGTGGCAAGCCTACTAGATTTATTCTCCATGCTTTTACTTTGCCATCAAGGCATGCTGCTCTGTACATTAGGTGCTGTTTCTCTAGCCAGCTTGCATTCACATACCACAATATTAAGGTAGCAGCTCCCCATTTTCCACAAACATCCTCCCCTTACTTCTAGTTTCTGGAATCTGGAATCAATAGGTTAGTTGAAATTAATTAATAAATCCAAGAAGTTTTACTTTCAAAACAGTAGTTAAATTGATTGCACATCAGGTATTTACTTAATCTGCCTTGAGTCTCAGTGAGAAAGGCGGACTTTAAATAATGCAAATAATATTTTTTAAAAAAGGAAGAGTGACTCATTTGCCTTTCCTTTTGTGCTTCTCAGCCATGAGCATCATGTACCTTTTGAAATACATTTAAACAAAATTGGCAGCTTTCTTCATTTTTGTTCAGAAAGGGATATCTGAAAGTAAAATTAAACAATGGACTGTATCCAACCTTATTAAAAAAAACCTAAGGGCAATTAAGTTTTCTTAAGAGGAGCAGCATTTTCTGCCAAATTCCACTCTCCTTTGGCAGGACCCCAGTATGATGTCCCTGAGAGTTCACTGACTCCCTGGAATCAAAGGACAAAAGGAATCAACAAAAATCACCTTCTCCATTTAAGAAAACTTAAGGGCATTTTCATGACTGGAGCTTCTCTTATGGTTTCTCTGCCCGTGGCATGGAACTGCGGTCTTCTCTTTTGGAGTAGTGTGATTAAGAGTGGCAGGACTCTTATCTGAAGAAATGGATTTCACTCCCCACTCCTCTGCTTAAAGCCAGCTGAGAGACCTCGGATCAGTCACAGCTCTCTCAGAGCTCTCTCAGCCTCACCCATCTCACAGGATGAAAAAAGTAACACTAGCAAGTAAACTCTTCATTAAGAAACATAGAACTGAACAGGCACCTGGAAATTGTGCCAATATGATCTACTGCATATTATTCTATAAAGTGCATAGGTTATAATAACCCCCTTCCCTTTTTTATGCAAACAGGGATTCCAACACTGCCCTGGTCACTGCCACATCTCTTGTAGAATTAATATTTACAGCATAGTGCTTAATAAAGGTGTTTGATGACGACCAAGTAGCTGCCTTGCAAATGTCAGATAACGGCACCTCTCTCATCCAAGCCAAAGACGATGCCTGATAGGGCCTGGTAGAATGGGCCCTCAGATGAGGAGGGCTCTGGACAGCAGCGTGTTAGTATGCCAACTGAATGGCAGACACAATCCATCTAGAAATGATCTGAGCTCTGAAGATGCCATGGAAATTAGTTATGCTTTGTTTCAGATATATTTCATCTCTCTGCTCAGCTTTATGTTTGTTTTAAAACATTTCTGCTACCATTCCCTATTGCATCTGTTTCCCTGAAATGTCCTAACTGTTGTTCATTGTTATACTTTGCTCAGTGAATGCCCTTGCTGTCAATTATATTGTATTTTCACTTGAACTGCTGTAATCCGCCATGAATCTCAGTGAGAAAGGTGGACTATAAATAAATAAATAAATAAATTTCCCCCCTAAAATTCTGTCTTCACCAAGCTGCTTTCACCCTCATGTAGCTCCAGATTTGCATTTACAAGGCGTATACAGGTTTAGGTCATTGATTGTACGTTGGTGGAGTTTGGAGGAGAAAATTGGCAAAGAGACATGGTTATGTGTTCCCTCTGCCCTCTCACCTTCCTGAAAGTAACTCATTCCTGGGGTAGCATCCATAAGTCTTCATTGAAATGTATAGTTCCTCTGACCAGTGCAGCTCCTCATTACATAATCTTTCCCCAGCTCTGAAAAGTTATTCTATCAGGAGTGAAATTTCTATTTCACTCTTGATATATGCTGAACACTTTTGAATAATAAACTTTAAAACATGTAATTAGAAGACTAATAAATCTTGCTTTAATAAGAAACAGCTGGTTTGATATGTTTTGCCTTCTGGGCATTCTTACACTTGGCACAAGATTTTGGGACATTCAGCATTAATCATATTTTAAACAAGTAATGTAAAGCTTTGGCTCAAGCTCATATGTGCTCCTTGCTTAACTTTTTAATTAACTTTGCAGTTAATAGTTTAATATTCAGAAATGGCTCTTGGATACTATTTTAGGTCACGTAGCACTTCTGCCATCTATTACGAATTGCGCCAACAGACCTTGCTTTCCTGGAGTTATATGTGTTGATCGTAAATCTCCAAATTTTGGCTATCTTTGTGGCAAATGTCCAACTGGATTCTCTGGAAATGGACGTATCTGTAAAAGAGACCCTAGATCAGGTAACTCTTCACCATTTGGGCTTGTAAAGATTTGCAGTTGTACTAGACATGGAAATGTTTTATAAATTAGAATTTTGTTACCATATATTTCAGTATAATATTTGAAATTTGAATCAATCTTATCCAGACTGGTGCTAGAAAATTTCCTGCAATGAGAAACACCTCCATGTCTACAGTGTTTTCAATGTATTTATATCAGGAGGGTGGAGAGACATGGATTAACAATGCCATATATTGGCCAATGATAGGATTTGATCAATTTTTTCTACAATTATGTCCAGACACATGCCTGCCGGAGAGTGATGATCCGATACTGCTGTATGCTACTGATGTCTTGAAACCCACAGGAGCATTTCTGCTTATGCAACCATGCACTGTATTTGGGGCATCAGGTTTCTGTGGAAATGCTGGAAACTTTGGGTCAAAACATGGTCCTGATTTGGATTGAGGCTTGGCAGGGAAGGGGGAAGGTGTTTAATCTCCAACTTGTGCATGGGTTTGCTAATTGGTTTCACTGTGAACTTAGAAGAACTTCCAAGGAAAGAAAACGGGCCCTTTAAACCTAGTCTCCCCCCACCTCCAACTGCTAATGACTATGGGGCTATGGTGGTTTCAATTAATGAAAACATGCAGGTTGAAAAATTAACCCCATCTCTGCACCCTGTGAAGCCACAATCCATATTATTGCCATCCTCAGCTGTTATTCTTCCTTAAAGATGAGCAGATATCCATTTTTTTATATCTGTTTGTGCTCTCAGTGGGCCCAGAGCTGGGACTGGGGGACTTGCTGCAATCTGTTGGAACGCTCCTGCTCATATCTTAGGATTTCAGAGTTGTCCTGCACAAGTAAAGTAGCACGATTATGAACAAGCTATGCATTTCCCTGCGTGGAGATCTTTAGGTACTAGTGCTTGTGGATGATGTCATTAAACAACACCAAATTCTACAGGCCTCTCTCTAGTCAAGTAAGGCCCAGCGCAATGGAGACCTGCAAGCACTGGCAGGCCCTGCTGAAGATTTCTGTAAGTCTTTGAGTTCAAGCAGTATCTAATCTGATATTTTTCCCTTCTGGAGAATTCAACTCTGCAGTATGGCAAATGTTTCATGCAAATGAAACGTTTTGACTCTTCTATTCCATGAAGAAATTCACAAGTTACGAACTATAGAGCAGACTTAGAATATTAGTAATGCTTTCACCAAATTTTAGAGGACACTATTCTTTGATTGGATATATAGATAAGCCCTGCCCTGGATAGACCAGGTGAGCCTGATCTTGTCAGATCTCAGAAGCTAAGCAGGGTCAGCCTTGGTTAATAATTGGAGACTTCCAGCAATTACCAAGGTTGCAGAGGCAGGCAATGGCAAACCACCTCTGTTAGTCTCATGCCATGAAAACTACACCCCGGGGACTTGAGAGCGCTTTCCTCCAAAACAGATAAACCCTAAAAGATTGTGTTATCAGCACTGAAACAAATATTGAGGTGATTTTTTAAAATTATCCAGGGAACCTTGCCTCAGTCCAGTAAGTCAACTATAGGAGATCTTTGGTGTTTGCATATTCTTATTCTTCAGCCCATTATTAACATCACATTTTGAGACCCAGTGTGGTGTAGTGGTTAGAGTGTCAAACTGGGATCTGGAAGACTCAGGCTTGAAATCCTACTCTATCATCGAAGCTTGCTGAGTGACCAGTCACACTCTCTCAGCCTAAACTACCTCATAGGGTTGTTGTGAAGATAAAATGAAGAAGAGAATGATGTAAACCACTTTGAATCCCCACTGAGAGAGAATGTGGGGTATAAATAAAGTAAGTAAGCATATGCCAGTTATGAATTTGATTTTTTTTAAAGATCATGAAATTATGTTGCTGAAGCATACAGACTCTCCAAATTCTACTTGACAATATGAATTGGCCAGTTATTTTTCAATGCTGAGGAAAACATGACTTGGGCTCTTTTGTTCATCTCCTTTTCCCATCTACTTCTTCTGCTTCCAAAACATTATTACACCAAGGTCACCAATCCTTAAGTGAAGAAGCAGATACATAAGTCAAAAGCAGAGGGCAAATGGTAATTAAAATGTTCAAACATCTTCTCTGTGGTGTGTTCTACAGTCAGTACAGGGCTTCACCTACGGGAGTTCTCAATTTTTTTATTAATCTTTGAATGTGGGTTATAAAAAGAGAACATCTGCTGTGATGGTAAAGGAAAAGATGACCCTCTGGTGTTGTGGATGGGGAGGAAACAGAATGTATGACCATGACCTAAAGCAAAGTTCAAACTATCAACCATCAATCAACCAATCTTGTTTTCTAGCTTTAAAAACAAAACCCGCAGAATTCTCCATAGCCTCTTGAAGGACAAACAGGGTAAGCTCTGTTCATGCCAATGTGTGTCCAAAACAACTTCATCAAATAGTTCATCATTTATTTAAGATTCTGGGGAAGGTTTTATTTAATTATTCAAGTTAGTGTCTCTTCTTTGTATTGCTAATTCCCTCTCACATAATTATGCACAAAGGCAGCACTCACTCCTGCTTCCATGTATAGTATGGACCAGGTTTAATACCTTTTTGTCATATTAATTAAATACCAAGGATGACATAATTGAAAACACTTGATATAACTGAAAGCTACAAGCTTCAGCAAAATGGACCTGAATAATTGTCAACATAGTAACTGTTTTCCAAAGATTATACTTTAAAATTAATTTGTGCCATGATGAACATGCAAAACTTTCAGTTAACTACGAGCCTCTTGGATGAGCAGTTCCTTGTAAGAAACTCATCTCTTAGGAGGAGAGCCAAGGCTAAACCACAAATATTTATTGACTTATCACATTTATACTCTACTTTTCAACCACAATTGGCTCCCAAAGTGACTCACAACTAGAGATGGGCACGATCCGCATTACGATCGAAAAAAACCCTCAATAATGGCGATCGCGCGATCGGGACCCGGCAGATCATGCTCGGGCACGGCCAACGATCCAGCGGTCGGGAGGGGGGCTGGATCGGGGCTTGATCGGGGCGATCGTGCTCGGATCTGGAAGCCAGACACTCAGGCACCAGCAATCTATTCCCCTGGTAACAGAGCCAGGGGAATGCCTGAGCTGTGTTTGCCCTTCTGTAGCCCTGGAAACCTGAATGGAAGCCCAGCTTGCCTTGATCAGCAGCAGGGCTTCCTTCCAACCACGGAGCAGCAAAGCAGTCACCAGCTGGGAGAAGACACCCAAGGGAGGGAGGGGGAAGGGGGTGTTCTGTAGCCATGGGCACTCCAATCTCATCCCTGCAAACTCTGATAGGCAGCTCTGACGGCCAAACACAGACGCCGCTGGCATCAGCCACCATTCCTGTATCGCTGGGAACAGCGGGGCGCCCCTCTGCTTTTGCCTCCACGATCCACGGATCGGAAACGGGATATGATCGGTGTGGATCGTTAATTCGGGATCATTGCCAGCGCCGATCCACGATCAGCTTGATCAGTATTTTTTTTTGGGATCGTGCCCACCTCTACTCACAACCATTAAAATTCAACACAAAGGTACAATGTATTAGAGATAGATGGCTGCAAGGAAAGCCATGTCTTCTAGTGCCTAACAATTGATGACATAATGTGGATTGTAGGCTCTCACCTTCAGAGGAAGAGCAAAGAAGGACCAGAAGGGTAAACTAATGGGAAAAACTCCAACCCATCAAGCCCATGGGTAATCGGTGTCAAAACAACTGAATCAGGAAGAAGATGCATCTTTAATTCAGCAATTCTATGCATACAAATTTGAGAGTCAGTCCCACTAAACTCATGAGGACTTATTTTCAAATAAAAGCTCTAGGAATATAGTGTTAGCAGCATAAGATACAATAACCTAAGTAATTTTTGAACTATATGCAGCTAATGCATCTACTAATGCCAATGACAGAAAACAAAGGGCTGCAGGTAACAGTAGCAGTCAAGTCAAAACTTCACATACAGGAGAATATAAAGTTAAGCCCATTTGCAAAACAGCATCCCAGACAGACAACACACAGCTTTGTTTCAGGTGTCCAAGGGGGTTATAATATATTTATATATTTTTATTGGCACTTTTTCCAAGACTCAAAGTGGCTCACTTGAAAAAAGCAATGTAAAAACACGTCTCAGATCAAAGCATCAAATATGGCATATCTGATACAACAGAATTCGGTTTGCCTTTCCCCTGATGGAAAATCTCTAAGCATTTATATAATTGATGCCTCTGATGTCACAGAAAAGCAATTTCTCATGCCATCCATTGTATATCCTATGAAAGCAATAAAGTCAACATTTTATTGCAGTTATAGTAAAAGTAGTAATTTGGCCTCTAAAAGCTGATGTTTAGTGGCACAGTTTATTTCAATGTATGACTGAGTTGCCAGCAAGATTTAAGACAACAGTAGGCCAGTTAATTCTCCAGTCAGCATATGCTTCCTTCAAAACCATTTTGTGTAACAATGATTTGTGCACTCATCTGCACACAATTGTGACATTATGTGGTTGTATGCTAAGCAGTTCAAAGGAATGATCTGATGACTGTTAAGCTATTAAAGAGAGATTTTCAAAGATACGTTAAAGGAGTTTTCTGTTCAAGAAATTGTGACATATCCAAAGAGACATTAGTAGAGTTCTATTCTTGCAGGGGGGCTTTTCAATCCAGTGTGGTTACTACTTGCATGTTCAAAAACACATTCCTGAAGGTTGGGCAATCCTCCAGAACCATGTGCAGTTGACCAAAGGTGGACAGTTGGGGTGTGGATCCAGGAGAACTTGGAGACCATGCCTTCTGTGAGTGGAAGTGCTTTTCACTTCTGCTCAGGACTCCTAACCCTTTATCTCTTAAGTTTTCTTTGATCATGTTAGCCCCATTGGTTCCATTGGGATTTCAGTGCTCTTCTGAAAAATTCCAGACTTGTCATATATGTAACTTCTGTTTAGCTTATGAAGGGAAGGGGAAAAGGAAAGGCTGAAAGACTTTTGGTTCAGCATAGGATCAGAGCTGTTGTTGCCCCAAAGGAAGCAAAGTTGTTTAATGGAGAATGGGAGAGATGAAGTAGCAGTTTTTCCCCTGAAGACATAAAGACCTTCTGTGAACAAAACAATTTGCCACACGTGAAAAGCAAGAGGGAAAGCTCTACCAGTCTATGGACTACTTTGAGGCAATTAATTTGTGCTTTTTTATTCATATAAAACCAGAATATATGTTTATTGTTTCTTTAAACACTTTATCATCAGCCTTTTGACTACACCTGGTTGAAATACTTGATGACTAAGAGACACTCGATGAACTGGAAGAAAACATTAAACCATTTTTACATGCTGAAAGAATTGTAATTAGGATTGTGCACTGAGAAAGTTTCCATTTTCATTTCAGTTCTGGGGAGTTCCAGGGTAATTCTGTTTCATTACTTATTTGTTCTGAGTCAGCCGGTGCCAGCTCAGAACTGAGCCGTTTGAGGTTTTTTTGTTTTCATGAGTTTTGGTCTGTTGTGCATGTGTTGCCTGCTCTTGCGTAAATGCATGCTGTTCTTTTCAAGGGGGGGTTGGGGAAATGAGGCTCTGGGGCATCTATTTTCATGCTTAACAAAAAACAGCATCGATCATTAGCCCCCCTCTTAGTCTAAACCATTGATCCACTGAGTTTTTCCTCAAGCACAATAACACATGCATGCACAACAATGGACCAATAGAAGGCAAGTGCCAGCAAGTGGAGCAGCGGCAGTGGGGCATTTCCAAGTAGGAGAGGGTTCCAACAAGTGCAATGCAGCAACATTAAAAACAAGCCTGCTTTATGTTCACTTTTTTTCTATAGTGCCAATAATTCATTACTTTTACATTCTGCTGTTGCCTGTGGGTTTCATGTTTCCTTAATCTTTGTAGTTTTGTTCCCAACTTCTCACAATGAGGGGTGAATCCTTCCTTTTGATGCTCAGCTTTCTGCTGCAAAAAGGGGTGTTCTCACTGCCAATCCGATCCATCGCCAAAGTGCAGACAGGCGGCAGAATGATTGGCTGAATCTCCTCTCCCCAACAGACATATGTTTTCCCCATAAGTTTTCCTTCTGTTGTGGGGGTAGGTAGGATTGACTATGGAAGCAATGCTAAGTAGTTCTACTCAGATGTAAGTCTCATTTTATTCAATAGGGCTTACTCCCAGGGAAATATCTTCCGCATTGCAGCCTATGATTGAACTGTCCCTTCCAAACATTTCCAAAGCTGATCAGAAGGCAAGGCTCTCCCCTTGTGAGGACCTTATTGGCAGGGAGGTAGAGAATGCCATTTCCCAGGTAACTACCGAATGGGGGGTGGGGAGATGCACTCATGTGCATTGGTCTCATTCTCCCTTCCCAGCAATGTGTTAATGGCATAAGGTCTCTTTCCCCTTGGGATTCGACTGGTGAGCCATTCAGGAGGGAAACAAGCTGCTGCCCTGAGAGGCAATCCCAGTGCCTGCCTGCTGTGGGATGATATGAATTGCAACAAAACAAACAAACTTTTTGGTGGGAGTGACTTGTTACAATTTAGTTTCCTAGATTTGGTTCAGCATTCCAGAAGCTGCTTTAACAAGCTGAACCAGCACGTTCTGTGTGTATTTTCAGTTTGTTTTTTTCTGTTATACACACTTCTAATTGTAATGACTTAGGTCCAGACTTAGGACTTAGGTCCAGAACCAGAGACTGGATCAGCACCAGCACATGTCCTCTTGTAGGGGACAATCTCTGGAGTTCAGGGGTGTGTGATTTGGGGAGATCCAAAGATTTTTTTGGGTTTCAGAGAGCTTATATTGCCACCACTTCCTTATTCAAAGCCATGTCTGATACAGGGTGCTTGGAGGGGGGCCACATTCGAGGACTTAGGTCCAGAACCAGAGACTGGATCAGCACTAGCACATGTCCTCTTGTAGGGGACAGTCTCTGCAGTTCAGGGGTGCGTGATTTGGAGTGATCCAAAGATTTTTTGGGGTTTCAGAGGGCTTATATTTTCACCACTTCCTTATTCAAAGCCATGTCTAATACAGGGTGCTTGGAAGGAGGCCACATTCGAAGACTTAGGTCCAGAACCAGAGACTGGATCAGCACCAGCACATATCCTCTTGTAGGGGACAGTCTCTGGAGTTAGCTTTCTTGGAGACACACTTTGGTATTCCTTGATCTACCTATACTAAGGAGATTCTTTCAAATAGTTACAAGAGTTAAGAATTTCCAAATACTATTTGTGTTTCTCTTTTGATCAGATTATTTTGATACAATTGTCATAATTCAAGGATCAAAAGATAAGTACTGCTTTATCCCCAAATTGCCTGTCTTTACTGAGTGTCTCTGTACTGTCGGTTAGCAGGGAAGAAAATTTAACACCAACAGGAAATTGTTTTTAAAGCTAGCACCTGGAAAAAAGAAAAACATTGTGATTTATCAGGAACAATGTGATGTTTGTTAATCATTGCTTAGGTGTAGGAGTTCATCTACTGCTACTTGTAAGCTCCAATTAATACCTCAGTTCCATATATCAAGTTCATGTTTTATTTGCCCACTGTGCTAAAAGCAAAGATAGAATCTGATATCACTTGCAGACGTTAAAGTTGGTCTAACTCTGGTTATTAATGTAACTTCTTTGCTTTTAAGTAAAAAAAAAATGAAAAGTGTATGAAAAGTATAATCCATTGGAGTTAATTTTAAACTATGACTTATAACTGCAGTCTTCAGCCTTTTTTATTCTACTCTAGCCCCTTCAGCTGTTGTTTTCAAACATATCATTTCGTGGGATATAGATGCCAGTGATGCCTGCTTTGGCAAAACAGGTTTGTGAAAGGACCTGGGCTGTTTTGACACCTTTGTTGTTCCTTACACGCAGCCAGGGAGGCAGCTGGGTGGAAGGCATTAAGCAATCTTTCTTTTTTTTAATAAAATTTTATTGGTGAGTGAAAAAACAAAAGAAAAGAATTTTCCAAATTTAACACATATGATCCCATTTCCCCCTTGCTCTGTCCCCCCACCCTTTCCCTCCCCCCTCCCTATTGACTTCCAACAGCTTTCCAACCCTTAACCCTTCTTATTGCTTAAATCTGATTCATTTAAATTTTCCTACCATCTCTAAATCATAATATCTCTTACTCTAAGCACATTCTTATTCTTTTACATAAACTCTATCAAGGATGCAATCAATATAGTATTTATCATATCAGTATAACACAACAATATGGTATAATATATAGCTGGAATCTCAATGTCTCTTACTTTAAACATTTTCTATTTCTCTTCTTTTAGACATATATACCATCAAGTACTATCAACATAGTATATATCATAAAACATAGATTGTATGCTATGCCACCAATGTAGCACAGCACACAACACAATATAACCCAACCACATAGTATATTATAATATAAAATCTGATCCGCTAACCTATTGTTTTATATTATATATCATATATTATATACCTCATTGATATATCTGTTTAACCGTTCTCGTTATCCCATATATTCAGTGTAAAATTCCCTTAAATGTTATATTTGCTTAGAGTATAGTTACATTCCTCCTAAATGGTAAGATCCCTTCTCTCTTCCCATTGCAACCTTAGCCTTTAAAAATTTTCAAACTGCCACAGTTCTCCTTTTACATCCCATTTTTTTTCCAAAAATTGTTTCAATTTCCCCCAATCAACAATATATTGTCCTAGGTCAAGATCTTTAAGTTTCCTTGTCAAATTGTCCATTTCCGCCATGTACAGCAATTTATAAATCCAATCTTCTACAGCTGGTATTTCTTGTATCTTCCATTTCTGCGCATACAAGTCTTGCCGCTGCAGTCATATAAAATAACAATGTTCTATACTGCACTGGAACTGCCTCCATTCCCAAGTTCAGTAACAACAGTTCTGGGTTCTTATTTATTTGTATTTGTAAAATCTCATTAATTGCATCAATTATTTCACCCCAGTACTGTTTGGCTACTTCACATGTCCGCCACATATGATATAAGGATCCTTCATGCCTTTTGCATTTCCAGCATTTATCTGACATATTAGTATTTCCTAGTGCAATTTTCTTTGGTGTTAAATACCATCTGTAAATCATTTTGTACACATTTTCTTTAATGTTTGTACAAGTTGAAATCTTCATTGTATTTTTCCATAAGTACTCCCATGCCTCCATTGTTATTTCTTTATGAAAGTTTATTGCCCACTTCACCATCTGGACTTTTACTGTTTCGTCCACTGTAAACCATTTTAAAAGTAATTTGTAGATCTTAGATATTTCTTTCTTGCTTTCTTGTAATATCACTTCCTCTAGCTCCGAATTTTCCAATTTTATACCTCCTCTCAGGCAGTCTGCATTGTAAAGATCTCTGATCTGTCTGTACTGAAACCATCCATAACAAGGAGACAATTCTTCTTCTGTCTTTATTCTCAGCTTTGAATATTGTATTTGTGTGATCTCCTTGTAGGTTAGGCATTGCTGTTCATTATCAACAGTTCTCGGATCTATTACTTCATACGGAACCACCCATGAAAGAATTCCATCTTCCATATACACCTTATATTTCTTCCAGACCATGAAGAGGCTTCTCCGAATATAGTGATGCAAAAACATAGAATCCGCTTTTACTTTGTCATACCACATGTATGCATGCCATCCAAATATTTTTGTATGTCCCTCCAGGGCCAGCAACTTGCGATTTTTTAACGTTATCCAGTCTTTCAACCATACAAGACATACTGCCTCATGGTACAGTCTTATGTTAGGCAGTTGCAAGCCTCCTCTTTCTTTCGCATCTTGTAGGACCTTCATTTTCACTCGTGGTTTCTTGCCTGCCCACACAAAATCCGAAATTTTCCTTTGCCATTTATCAAATTGTTTGGAGTCTCGGATAATTGGTATAGTTTGCAACAAGAACATCACACGTGGTAAGACATTCATTTTTACTGCTGCAATTCTTCCCAGCCATGATAAATTCAGTTTGTTCCATTTTATTAAGTCTCTCTCTATTTGTATCCACAGTTTCTCGTAATTATTTTTGAACAAGTCTATATTTTTCGCTGTCAGTTCAATGCCAAGATATTTTACGGCATTAAGCAATCTTCTTGTGCTTTTTTCTGCACCCAGTTTTTCTTCTTAGTCAATGTCCAATTGAAAGAACGCACATAACGGTAGTCTATTTTTAAATAAAAGCAGGGCTTGCTGGTAAGAACAGTTAAAGTAGGCCCCCTCCCATGCTTTATTCTACCGTGTTAAACGTTTTTCATCTTGTTTCTCTGGGACCAAGTCTCTTCTGGTACTGGAGCCTGTCAGGGAGAGAAAAGCTTCAAGGAATGGCACACAGCTATGGAGAGGGGACAAGGTTCAGCTCCCATTGCCCAACCACTCTGTTTTGTATAAAAGTAGACTCCCTCCATTCCCCTTTCAGTGACCAGATGGACTATATTATTTGTGCCCTCAGCTTTCAATTGTCAGCTTTTGCTTATTCCTCAATGAGAAGTTAATTGTGTATAAAACTGGGAGCTTTCTCCTATCTGCCTGAAATTTGGCAAGAATGATCTGTTGAGTGAACAGTCAGTCCCTTACAATTTCTTTCCATTTGGGTGTGTGTGTGGGGAAAGTTATACATGTATTACCAATTGAAAATAAAGGAAGTGACACAATACATGCATAGTAATAATAAAATCGTGTAACCTCAAATGAAGTGAAAATGGAAATGTGTGCATGTGTAGATCCCTAGAAATATATCTAGTATAGGTAGCCATTTTGTTGTTAGTTGCCCCCAACTGGCTCTGATCTTAATGCTGCCTTACCAGTCTATGAAATTATTTCTTTTTAAAGATAATTTGATGAACCAAAGGTACACTGAGCAACAGCAATGATTAAGTTAATGTAATTAATTTTTTACTGCTTATGCTTATGCAAGTGAACAGCCTCAATCCTTTGGCACTTGGGGCCATTTAATACATGCTTCGCCCTCCTCTCCACAAACCCTGGTATTCATGGTCATGTGGAGAAACATTACTGTGAATATGGCTGTACAAAAATACCACCAGGAGTGGTTCTGATAACCAAAGTGGAAAAGAGCAAGAGTCCAATATCACCTATCAGACTAACAAAATTTGTGATAGGGTATGTGCTTTCATGAGCCACAGCTCTCTTCAAATTTCAGGTATCTGAAGAAGTAAGCTGTGACTCAAGAAAGCTCATATCCTACCACAAATTTTGTTCATCTGATAGGTGCTACTGGACTCTTGATCTTTTCTACTGCTACAGACAGACTAACCTGGCTACCCATCTTGATTTATCACCAAACTGGTTGCAGAAATTGCTTTTGGAATCGCCCATTCTGCTTTGGCTCCTGCTGGCTCTTGCCTTGATGCTATTCCCAGAACAGTTAAGAGAGATCTCATTGGAGAGGGTAGTTTGCATAGACAGCATGCCTTTTCTACTCTAAAAAGGATGAACAAAGAGTACAAACAAAAGGAGGAGTGATGCAATTGCGGGAAAGGGAAATTGTTTTCAACACAATGACATTTTTCTCCTTTGAACCTGGGGTAAATCTTAGCAAAATTATGGTTTGTTCCATTTTAAAACTCAGAAGCAGTGAGCAAGGAAAGAGGTCACAGAGGTGTCAGAGCATTGCGTTAAGCATTTAAATGTGGCATGACAAAACATTCTGATGTAATGACTTGCCATGGAAATTACTTTGGACTTAGAGAAGGAGTAATAGCTTTTTGCTTTGGGGATACAAAATAAATCCAGTAGTATCTGGGTGATTCTGGAACTGCTGCCAGAAGCTATCCTCCTCAGTGGGAAAAATGAATTTGCTACAATAATTTATCTCACCTAGTCAAAAGCCACCAAAATCTAGAGACTTTTAAAAAATACTACAGGGAAGTTTCTTTTGGTACATTCAATGACCTAGATATAACACCCAAAGGTAGACATGATGGGAAGAATATTTTAGATAATTTGAAAGATAAATGATTTTCAGCCTTGCTGATCCATACATTCCATCAATCTAGAATATGTTATGCATTCCAAATCCAGATGATATATTTAGAAAGTGATGTAGCTCTGTAACAGAAGACCCATGAATCTCCAGTTATAAAAACTACCAGGGAAATGCAATGCTATAGACCATGAATAATATTTACATTCAATCACATCTCCTGCAGATTACATCCCATTCCTAACAAGTCCCTGCCATCTTTTTCTTTTCTTACTTTTTCTTACAATTGCCCTTCCTTCCTGGGATTTAATAGGGAAACACCCCAACTGCTAAGCACCTAACCTGAGGAAAATTGCTCTATGGTGTGTAACTGTGAGGGAATTGGTAACCAAATGACAGGGATAGCTGTTAAAATGTCAATGAGTTACTAACTAAACTATAGTTACAGATGTACATGGGGCAGATTTTACACAGTTTAGCTGTAATGTGATGACAGTGCTTCTGTGAGTTGTGGGAGTAGCCATTTTCCCTCTGGAGCAGTAACTGGAGCTATGTCTGCTCCAGTCACTCAAGCTTCATGGGAAGTTGTTCCATAATATATTTGCTATGTGGTCTCCTATCCCAAAGTATTATGAACTTGGAGTTTTGTATATTGAGCTAGCTGCGCTGGCATTGGAGTGCAACAAATACCTTTTTAATACCTTGCACCCTCCCTCACAAAATCAGCACAAAATCAGCACAACAGTCTCAAAGGCTGGCAAAGTAGGATGGAAAAGGAATCAATATCTCTTCAAAGTTATGATCATGATATCTACAAAGCTATGATCAAGCATCTATCTAAAAGTCCAAAAAGGGAAATGTGAACATGATGGAGAAACTTGGGCATATGGAACTGAATTGTTCATTGTCGGTCTTCTGTGAAGTCCCACATGAGACTATGTACATGCGGCCCTGTCGATTGGGATTTTTTGTAGCTTTTAAACCACTAGGGGGCATCTGGTTCCTTCCAGAGTGCAAGTGCAGCTGTCCCCCCCCCTCAAAGAGCCCTCTTCCAGGAGGTGCAATGCCCCCTACCCTCAATTCCTCTTTTGCTTCCAATCAGAGAGGTTCTGTAGCGATTGCTCCTTTGACAAACGCTATGTTGGGACAGGTCTTTCCTTCCTATGATGCTTCTTCTTCACCTACAAAAAGAAAAGTGAATCTTTAAAATGGCCGAGAAGGCATTATTTAAATGATGAACACAGTGCAACATGGAAATGACAAAAACTGACGGCCATGCACTTTGCTTGGTCTGCCTGGGCAAAGGTATTTGGTAAATGCCTGCAAATGCTTCCAAAACTTTACACCAAAAGCTTGAGCTGAGAGTGCAACTTGTCTCAAGGCCAAGCTATGGGAGTGAACCCTGTCAGCTTCATCTAGCCCCTCTACCAGGATCCAATGCTCAAAGTCGAGAGAAATGTCAGTGGCACCCTGTTACCATGCCTCCAACCTTGGCTAGTTGCTCGGATCCGAATATTCATGAACCTGTTGCCACAGAAGAGGTACCTATGGAACCACCTAGAAAGAAGGCATGATCCAAATCCAAACACTCGTTGAGGAGGAAAGATTCCTCTAAGAGTAAAGAGGCTAGAGATGCACTTGTTTCAGATGTAGAAATAACTGAACCACCTTCAATGTATTTGAGGTCATCTTCTATATACTCTTCATAAGAAGGAGAGCTGAATCTGAACCAATGCACCAAAATCAGAACCGAGCCCACAGTAATGACAATGCTGCATACACAGATGCTCTTCTTGGTTCCACCAAGAGATGCCCATAGACTATGGAGTAGATCTGGGAGAACCTTACCAGGCAGAATCAATTGTATCTGCCAGGAAGTCTTTCAAGAAACCTTAAAGATGCCATCACTCAATTTTGAGATCAGCTATGGCCTTTCAGTTTCATGAACTCGAACCTGATCCCTACCAGATGGAAGGGAGTCCCAGTGTTCCATCAGACTCCTCTCCAGATGAGGCAATGGGTGATGGAGGTTCAATCTCTTCCACAGATGACTTCCAACTGTACATGAAACAAATGCTGTGGATGGCTAAGTCACTTGATATCAATGTTTCATCTACGGAACCAAAACCTAAGGATAAAATATTACAGCATCTGTATTTGGGGACTCCCACCAGCATAGATCTCTCCACAACAGAGGGTTTCGTGGACCTCATGAACTCCCTGTGCAAGAAACCAGTGTCTAACCCACCTACATCTAAAAAGGTAGAAGGTCTCTACAGGATCAAAGATGACACATGCCCATTTCTGTTTACGTATCCATCTCCATCTTCCCTTATCATGGAGGAGATGCAGACCAGGCAACGACAAGGGCCCCACATGACTCCTGATGATAGAGAGGGAAAAAACTTGATGGCATCGGGAGAAAAATATATTCATCTGTAGCACTTAATGTAAAAATAGCAAACTATAATGGGTGTATACTAGATCTTTCTGTGGAACAAAGTTGCTGCCTACAATGACCCTCTTCCTGAGGACCAGAAGCCCCTAGTTAAAGTCATACAGAAGAAAGCCTTGAGATTATCAAAGCAGCAGATTAATGCTGGGAGAAATGCAGCACATGCTTCTATCAGAGCATTAGCATCAGTGATTGTACTCAGAAGACATGCCTGGCTCAGGTCTACAGCACTACCGGTGGAAATCCATAACAGGGTAGATGACAGGCAGTACACATTCTGGGCATCAACAATGTAATAGTAGACTGATGAAGCAGAATGTGATCAGACGCTCACTAATGGTCGATAAAGGACTCGTACATCCTGCCTGTATTCCGAGCATGGGGATTCCCAGGGAGACACTTATTCACCACAAGGACTAATCAGAAAGCGCCCTTATTCTGCTCAAGGTGGGGGAGAGTAGACCCTAAATCATTGGGAGATGCGTTCCAAATACCCTGGTCAGGATACCTGTTCTATGCTTTCCCTCCCATACCATTAATAACCAGGATGGTCAGCAGGTTGCAGGCAGAGGACACAAAAGCCATAGTGGTGACCCCATTTCAGACCCACCACCATGGTTTCACCAACTGTATCAGATGGCTAAACACAGAATTCACCAACTACCCAGGGAATCAGATTTTCTCACCTTCCAAGGCCAGCTAGACTCAAGCTGACAGCTTGGCTAGTAGTGTAGTAGAAAATCTATCAACAGAGGTAGCAGAAGTCATTTTAAATACAAAAAGAAGCTCTATTAGAAAATCATATACTCTCAAATGGGACAAATTTGTGAAATGGGCTAGAAATAAGGATCTCAACCCTTCTGACTGCCCTTTAGCCCAAATTGTGGTGTAATTACTAAAACTTAGAAGAGATGGCCTCTCCTACTCATCCATTAGGGTATACCTTGCTGCTATTTCAGCTTACCATACTCGAATTGATGAGAGGGCAGTATTCTCACATTACATATCTGTTTACGTATCCATCTCCATCTTCCCTTATCATGGAGGAGATGCAGACCAGGCAACGACAAGGGCCCCACATGACTCCTGATGATAGAGAGGGAAAAAACTTGATGGCATCGGGAGAAAAATATATTCATCTGTAGCACTTAATGTAAAAATAGCAAACTATAATGGGTGTATACTAGATCTTTCTGTGGAACAAAGTTGCTGCCTACAATGACCCTCTTCCTGAGGACCAGAAGCCCCTAGTTAAAGTCATACAGAAGAAAGCCTTGAGATTATCAAAGCAGCAGATTAATGCTGGGAGAAATGCAGCACATGCTTCTATCAGAGCATTAGCATCAGTGATTGTACTCAGAAGACATGCCTGGCTCAGGTCTACAGCACTACCGGTGGAAATCCATAACAGGGTAGATGACAGGCAGTACACATTCTGGGCATCAACAATGTAATAGTAGACTGATGAAGCAGAATGTGATCAGACGCTCACTAATGGTCGATAAAGGACTCGTACATCCTGCCTGTATTCCGAGCATGGGGATTCCCAGGGAGACACTTATTCACCACAAGGACTAATCAGAAAGCGCCCTTATTCTGCTCAAGGTGGGGGAGAGTAGACCCTAAATCATTGGGAGATGCGTTCCAAATACCCTGGTCAGGATACCTGTTCTATGCTTTCCCTCCCATACCATTAATAACCAGGATGGTCAGCAGGTTGCAGGCAGAGGACACAAAAGCCATAGTGGTGACCCCATTTCAGACCCACCACCATGGTTTCACCAACTGTATCAGATGGCTAAACACAGAATTCACCAACTACCCAGGGAATCAGATTTTCTCACCTTCCAAGGCCAGCTAGACTCAAGCTGACAGCTTGGCTAGTAGTGTAGTAGAAAATCTATCAACAGAGGTAGCAGAAGTCATTTTAAATACAAAAAGAAGCTCTATTAGAAAATCATATACTCTCAAATGGGACAAATTTGTGAAATGGGCTAGAAATAAGGATCTCAACCCTTCTGACTGCCCTTTAGCCCAAATTGTGGTGTAATTACTAAAACTTAGAAGAGATGGCCTCTCCTACTCATCCATTAGGGTATACCTTGCTGCTATTTCAGCTTACCATACTCGAATTGATGAGAGGGCAGTATTCTCACATTACATATCCAAATTATTCCTTAAAGGTTTGCAGAATATGTTCCCTGCTCAAGGTATTGTCAAAATTTCACACCTCCCAAGACATAGTTTGTCCAGGGTCTGAGGTGCAGCCCCCAGACTTGCTGGGAGGAGGGGTCAGGAGACAGCCAGAAGACAGTCACCCAGCCACCCCAGCAGACCCAGAGCCAGAACCTGCCAGTACCGGAGGGAGGGAAAGAAGCACCCAAGCCTCAGAGGGTTAGAAGGGGCAGGTGGAGGCCAGCTAGCCCCACCCTCCAGTGGGAGTCTAGGAGCCCAGGCAGGGAGACTGAGGACAACCAAGAGGAGGCCAGACCAGAGGGAAAGGACACAAGAAGCAGGGACAGCCGGACAGCCAGCCAGCCAGCAGCTAACCAGACAGAAACCTTACCTGCAGTAGAGGGAAGGCAGTCAAGGCACCACAGGGCCACGCCCCAACTTGCAGGCAGGCTAGAAGGGATTAGCCAGAGCAAGGTGGGGCAGGAAGATAAGTAGCCACAGGTGGAGCTGCCTGGGGTACTCTACAGGAAAAGCTTGGCAGCCAGCCAAGAAGGCACAGGTGTGCCTGCCCCAAGCAGCCAGCTCAGTAGAGAAAGCTTGTAAGCCAGCCAAGGAGGAACAGGTGTGACTGCCCTGGGCAGCTTGCAGAGCAAACCCAGGTGAAGTTGCCTGAGTCAGCCAAGGGTGTGGCTAGAGGGCCGGAAGGGGGACGTGGTTGACAGGTGGAACAGGGAATTGGTGAAGGGACAAAAGGGAAGTCCATCCACAGGGTGTGGTGGGTTGTGTAGGAGTGATGGAGTGGAGGGAAGCAAGAGAGTATGAGGATGCAAGGAGGGAGGTTGGTGAAGAAGGAGAAGAATGTGAGTGATGGCTGGGGTAGGTTGACTAGGCCGGCAAGTGGACTGAGAGGGTGTCAGGGTGATGTATACCACCCTTCCTTTCACAGAGCAGAGTCCTTCAGTATCCCTGATGCCCTCCTGTGGTCAGAGCCAGGTACTGCAGTGCCCAATGCCGTGGCGTCCAAGGCAAAACCTGACATAATTCTCCAAGTTTTCTTTCTGGTGGGTAAGGTCAAAATGGCATTCTACACATTGGATGTGAGGATAGCAATTCCATTCTACCTAGATCATACAAAGACTTTTGGGTGAGACATTCATCTGTTCTTGTGCCATGCAGGCCTAAACAAAGGGGAAAGGGCTACCTTGCAGACTATTGCTAGGTGGGTAGTCCAGCCTATTGAGCTATGTTACAAATACTCTAACTTAACTTGTCTGTTGGAAATGCATGCTCATTCCACCAGGTCCCAAGGGTCTTCCGCAGTGCTCCTGAGAAGGATTCCTCTGCAAGACATATGTAAAACAGCAAAATGGTCATCAGCGGACACATTTGTCAGACACTATGGCAGTGGGCCAAGCGGTGTTACAGTTGCTATTCCAGTGAAGAGCCTGACCCTCCTCCTTGGGTAAGTGGCTTGCTAAACTCCCATGTGGGACTGCACAGAAACTGACAATGAAAATGGTTTCATTTACCTGTAACTGTTTTTCACTGAGGTCTTCTGTGTAGGCATACATACCCTCCCTCCTTCCCTGTTGCGTGCTCTTCACTACTTGCTGGGAGAGCCTGGCAGCAAGGAGAAACTGAGGGTAGGGGTTTCACACTTCCTGGAAGAGGGCTGTTTGGAAAGGCTTGCGCTCTGGGAGGAAGCAGATGCCCCATACCCTATGTCTCCTAAAAGCTACAAAAAAACCCTGATCAGCAGGCCTGCATATGTGCAGACTCATGTGTGCCTGCACAGAAGACCTCAAAAAACAACAGCTACAAGTAAGTGCAACCCTGTTTTATGTAATCAATATCTTGTAGATGAGGAAAATGACCATAAAGCATTCTTTTATGTTGTAATATGTGCATCTTAAGTTTAGTGTTTTGCTGCCTACAGTGAGCCTACCTCATGTTCCAACACAAAGTTCAGTCTGAGAGCTACATTGAAGAGGCACACCAATATTGTAAATGCCTACTTTGTTGACCATGGAAGCCAGAAACGGTGCATTCATTTCTATCCCTCTGCCTTAAGTTTTCCCTAACTATTGATTTGGCTTGTGGAGAAAAAGCTTGATGCATACATCCAAACTGCTTGTACCAGTTTTTCATTGGAGCAGCAGCTCTTCCTTACTCATGCTGTGCAGCTTTGGAGGGCCCCTGACCTTTGTGTGCTGTTTTTAGTTGTCACTGTAAGTGGAGAGCTGAAAACAGACACTGCTTTGTGTTCTGCCCATAAATCAAACGCCTGGCCATTTACTAGGTTGCTGGACCTGTATTAAGGTATCTTGTAGGGCATTGCAGTAGGTTGGAAGCGCACTGGTTTTGCAAGCTTTTCCTTCTTAAAAACAAGAACAACAGAATATGGATAAAATAAATTTTGTAACCAGCTTTAATTGGTTGGAAGTGATTGAAAAACATGCAGATAGGCCTCAAGAAATGCTCTCATTGGGGGCCTTAACACATGCACACCTGTGCCTTCACAAACCACACATTTTGAAACAGATGGCATTCAGAAAAGATTTCATCACATGTAAAGATTTATATATCTATAGCGAGGAACAATTGAGTTGTATTTGTTGACTCTTTACTGCTCCTTGAATTCAAATGACAACACGGTGCAAAATATTTAATTTTTAACCATTTTTCCTTTGAAGAAATTGGTTTTCGTTTAAAGCATTATTAAGAGTTTTTTCCTCTTCTTATATGTTTTGATAGTCTTATGTGTCTCAGATAGACAGATTGGATCTCCTTAGATGTAGCTCATCTAGCCAGGAAAAGAGTCTGATAAAGCAGGATAGAGCAGATAAGAATGGCACTGTTATTAATTTTTCCATCTTTTGTGGTAGTATTGAAAGGAGGGTATGCTAAAGTTCTTTAATATAACAGACTATTAGATTTGGATTCCCTGGGAAGCAACTTCCCTGTCATTTTTGTTTTGTTTTTATATTTCTCTGTTTTAAACAACCCATCATTTGTCATATGTATATCACATTTGTCATATATATACATCATATATACAACAACCCATTATTTCTCTCTCTCTCTCTCTCTCTCTCTCACACACACACACACACACACACGCGCGCGCGCGCGCGCGCGCGCGCGCGCGTGCGTGCGTGTGTGTAAACATATATATATAAGAGAACAAAGATTAGAATGGTTTTGGTTTGCTTCCCACTTTATCTTAGTGCTTTTGCAAGCTAGTTAATTTATATGCACATTCACCTAATGATATTCAAAATTGAAATAATTTTGATGGATTGCTCTGCCTTTAGGAAACTCCTCTGAGTAAATTCTTAATTATCAAGATAATGGGAATATTATTTACCTTTTTCATGAAGTGAATGTATGTTTGTATGTGAGTTTATCAGTATAAAGGCAAATTTCCATTAATTGACAGAGCTGCTTTTTTTCTTCATGTAATTCTTCTTATACAGAGAACTGCATGAAGATAACATCGTATGAACAGTCCAAAGTACTTGTATTATTGTGGCCTTGTTTTTGTAGCCATCACAGTTGCAAAAATGGATGCATGTCGGCTATGCAGACAACCTAGTTTTAACATGCAATCCTATACACAGGAGAGGAAAAAATCTGCCACTTCACTATGAACAAAAATGGGAGTGATTCTCTAATGTAATACTGAAACTATATCACATTAGCAAATCATCAAATTCATATTCAAGAATAATACTATGACTAACTGGCTGCATTTTTCCAGCAGCCTAATAAGAATGTGCAGCTGAGGAACTCAGGAAAAAAAAATTCCTCTATGCCTGCAGAGTGAGCACGAGGGAGTCTTGCCAAAGCATTTTCCCCATGTTGCTTAAATAATGGATTGCAGAAGAAACACCCATGACATGGTGTTCACAAACACAGGAGGAAAATTAGTAAACATGTGAATCTTCCTGAACTTGATGGATGATGAATTTGGATGCAATCCAATAGACCATCTGAGAGGAAAATTGACTTGATCATGAAACCAGATCTAATAGGACTTTGCAATCATCCCAAATCTTGTACCAAAGAAATAGAAACTTCCCCTTTCTCTGTTGGAAAGATGGATGGTCCCAACCTTCTCCTACTTATTCTGCTGTCTGGGGTTTCAGAATATGCTCACTATAGGGCCAGTATTATTTTGGGTTCTGTCATTGCCCCATCTGTAAAGAAAAAAACCTTAAAGTTCAGTTGAATAAGGCTGTTTTTGTTTGGAAAGCTTCTTCAGCCAGTATATATGAACTTTATGGCAGCCTGGGATGTAGCAGGATAATTTCATTTAACAGGAGATCATGTCTGCATGAACAAATGCAATGCTAGTGCATAGGGGGATGGAATTGTCAGCCAAGTAATTAATGGCCAATCCTGCCTGCTGAAATAGCATGCCTGGCTATATACAGATATCCTGATAAATAAAGCAATGATAAAACTGCCTCATCAGTCAGATAAATAGCTACAAAGGGACAGTGAATTTGGAAAAAGGGAGGGACAGAGAAGGTCAACTCATGGGCCTCCCTGGAGCCTTTTATGATCAAGTAGCTCAGAGGCCATTATTGTGGCCTTCCTTGCAGTCTGAGCACTGCTTACTTGCTTAGTTGGGTTTATGAGCGGGATTTTAATTTAAGACAACAATTATAATGGAATTCCCAGAAGTAACTTGAAGGTACATATTGGTTTACTTACTTTACTGTGTCTATTCAGGAGTTTTGAGATCAGTATATTTAGAGAGAAACCTGTTTTCAGTTTATTTAAAGCCCTGCATCAGACTGTAAAGCTATGAAGATTTCTTGTCCTCAGCTTTACACAGAGACCATGGTAGAGGCAGGGGAGGAGAGTGTGCATGAAGCAGAAGGCTTCCTTCTAGGTTGTTATAATTTGGAGTAAAAATGCCTCTGTGGCGCAGCATGCCTTCACGTTTCTATTAATTTAAACTTTTCAGAATGTGCAATGTTCCCTTTTTAGTATAAACTTGATACTCTTGCTGTGAGCAATTTCTCCTTGCTTTAAGTTACCTCAAACTTTATAGTACAACACAAAAACTGAAAGACATACAGCTTTTGCCTAAGGGAAAAGAAGTCAACTTTCTTGTCTATTGGTTAGGAAAAAGAGAGAGAAGAAACCCTGGTTTGTGTTAAAATGAAGTCCCAATAAAAATCTTCCCAGTGTTGTGCAGTTTTCTGCCAGTTCATCATTGTGTCTTCTGTGCAGACACGCATGGGAACTGCGTATGCTCAGGTCAGCTGCAGATATTCTAAAGCTCCTAAAGGAGAGAGACATTTGCATAGCCTTTTGTGCGCTTTTGCCCCAGGTGCAGTTATAAAAGTTGGGGCAAGTGGCTCCCTCCCTCAGTTCTTCTTTAGCCACTGCTAAAGAAGGATGTATCTACACTCCACTTCTCAGTTTCTTCCTGCACACGAGAGTTAGGGCCTTCAGCTCCATGGCTTCAAAGGCTCTCTTCAAGAAATGTTCATATTATGGGACTAAGATGGCCCAATCAGATGGGCACAACAAATGCTTGCTATGTCTGGGTGAGGGCCATGACACCTTGCAGTGTGTGGTTTGTAAACAATTTATGCCCAAGGCACATCATGAAAGGGCATTGTGACTGAAAGTGGTTCTGTGGAAGTCAGCCCAGAAGGGCGCGACCAACTCCGAGCATAATGCCACTGATGACCATGCCACAGATAATGGACAGCAGCTCCCAGAATGGGCCTCCTCAGAGCCAAGCTAGAAGTGACGAATTACACTTGAATGGCAAGTGAACAGACTCACATGTATTCCTCCCTGTTCACTTGCGCTCCATTTGCACTCCACTTGCGCTCCACGCAAGTGAACAGGGAGGAATACATGTGAGTCTGTTCACTTGCCATTCAAATATAATTCATCACTTCTAGCTTAGCCCTGAGTTCCTCCAGTACGTTCAGCACCTATTATTTATTTATTTATTTACATCATTTATAGTCCGCCTTTCTCACTGAGACTCAGGGCGGATTACACAGTATGAGGTTAATACAATCAGTATCAAGTACATTTCAATACAATGCCATAAGATAAACAGATACAAGTTTAAAAGACATAGCATTAGCAAGGATCCAAGACAGAGTAGAAAAAATACTGAAGCAAAACATAATCAATTCTAGGACTAACGGACAACATGGAGCACTGGTTGTACATAGGAGTACATATTTAAAGCAGTAGACAATGTATAAGGCAGAAATAGTGATGAAGTCCATGATCCCCAACTCGCCAGTGAAGAACCTGAGACCTCATCCCTACAATACAGCCCTCCCATTTGAGTAAAAAGCCTTTTTGAATAGTTCGGTTTTGCATCATTTATGGAAAGCCTTGAGATTGGGGGCTCTTCTGACTTCCTCAGGCAGGTCATTCCACAGGATAGGGGCCACCACAGAGAATGCCCATGTACGGGCTGCTGCTGACTTCACCTATGTACAGCTGCAGGAGACCCTGTTCAGATGAACAAAGCTGCCATGGAGGAACATAGGGAGGGAGGTGGTCCCGTAGGTATGCTGGACCAAAGCTGTGAAGAACTTTGTATGTAATAACTAATACCTTGAACTAAGCATGGTAAATGATGGGTAGCCAGTGGAGTGACTGCAGGATGGGAGTGATGTTCATGCTCCTGCTCGCTCCTGATAACAGTTGAGCTGCAGCATTTTGCACTCATTGGAGCCTCCTAGTTAACTTAGATGGGAGACCAATGTATAGAGCATTACAATAGTCAAGCCTTGATGTTACCATAGCATGGATCCAAGTGGCCAGGTCAGCAGTGTCAAGATAAGAAGCCATCTTCCAGGCTAGAGTGAGGTTATAGAAAGCATTTTTCGCTGCTGCCTTCTTTTTCTAGTAATAACGCTGGATCCAGAATAATCCTAGGCTCTTAACTAAGTCTGCAAGGGTCAGACGAACTCCATTGAAAGTGGGGAGTACAATGTCCTTCAAGATCTCTGCCTTCCCAACAAGCATCACTTCAGTCTTGTCTGGGTTCAATTTCAATTTGTTGTTTTTCAACCATTTCACCACAGCTGTCAGGCAGCAATCTAAGATTTCCACTGCATCCTGTGGGGACCCGGATAGTGAGATATAGAGTTGGGTATCATCTGCATATTGATGACATCCAACTTCACAGCTGTGAATGAGTTCTTCTAAAGGCTTTACATAGAGGTTGAATAACATGGGAGATAAGATTGCGCCCTGCAGAACCCCACAAGATAGTTCCCATTCTGGAGATAGCTGATCTCCAGAAGCAACCCTTTGAGTCTGCTCCAAGAGAAATGATTTAAACCAGTCCAGGGCACATCCTTTGATGCCCACTTCTGTTTCTAAATGCCTCAACAGGGTGGCATGGTCTACTGTATCAAAGACTGCAGACAGATCCAATAGAAGCAGTAAGGAGGCATGGCCTTTGTTTATATTCAGACGGAGATCATCCACTAATGCTACTAGTGCTGTCTCTGTCCCATGGCCTGGTCTGAAGCCTGATTGGAAAGGGTCCAGAGCACTAGAGTTATCCATACATAAACATACATAAATTCTCTGATTGTAGTGCAGTCTAAACACACTAACAGTGCAAATCTATGCAGAGTTTCTCAAACCAAGCACATTGAAAACTATTGGGATTGCACAGTCAGCTTCCTAATGGGATATACAGTGCCATCCTAAGCAGAGTTGCATCCTTTGAGGCCCAGTGACTTCAATAGACTTACAAGGGTCTTACTCTGTTCAGAGAGGCACTGATAGCATACTAACAGTACTATCCTAAGCAGAGTTACACAGCGTATTGAAGTCATTGGGCTCAGAATAGTGCAACTATCTTTAAGATAGCACTGTAAATATCCTTTGAAGCAGTGAGTGCACATGCGCATTTATGACCATATACTGTTTGTCCAGTCTTGGGAAGATACCTTGAAAGCTTCTACAGACAATCTATTTTCATTTGCAAGATGACAACCGATTTTGTTATGCAGTTATTTTACAACAACATCCTTGGCATAGCTTGTCTAGTGTTGTGATGCTTAGAATTTCTTTTGCAATATAATGCTCACCAGGCTGTATGTTATGACGGCTTCTTCCTGCTACATTCTCTCTGTAGCTTTAAATTGCCTCTTTCATAATGAAGTGTCTAGCACTGAGCAGAATATTTTTAATGCAGCATTTGGGGAATTTCTTCAGCATTAAAGGGATTAACTAGACTTAAATGCTATTTCCTCTCACATCTTATACAGTTCAGAAAAATTCCCTCTGACTTCTATTCCACCTCATCATTGCTGCATGCCAGGCCTATGTTTGCTTTAATGATTGAAGCTTTCAAATGCTTTGATCTCATTTTATTTAAATTCAGCAATAAATGGATTTAAATGTCAGTTACACTGTTCTGAAAGATTTCCATTTGAAAACCAAGAAATGATCTGGACTTTGCTTTGCCAGAGACAAATAAATAAGGCGATTAATCTGACAGGGGTAAATAAATTGCTGCTGCTTAATATAACCTCTCTTGTTATAAAATAACACAAGATTTTAGCATCCATCGGTTTGTAATGATGAAGTCCTCAACAAACAGCATAGTTTTCTTTTCAAGCTAACTTTTAGGTATACACTTTTGCTGGTTGCCGGAGATCGCTTGCTAAAAAGAACAGTAAACAAGAAGTAATGTGTCGAAAATATTTTGGGATTTAGAGATGAGATATTGTTACCATTTATCTCCTGCCTAAATATGGTTGCTTTGCATGAAGGGTCGAACGAGACAGATGGGAGACCCATCTTCAGATCTTCTGAGTTTTTAACTGCAGCTAAAAGACAAGGAACATGATAAGATTCAAGGCAGACAGTTGGGAGTAGGAGGATCAACCTTTTACCTCATCATCCTTGCAATGTAAATTGGCCCTGAGAAGCTACTATTTATCCTGCTGATGAAAAAAGATGAGCCTGATGCAGAGGTTTTATTCCTGTTCAGGAAATTTTGATCACTTCTTATTTGGCTGAACATTTCAACTAGACCCTATCTGAAATAGAAGACCATGTTTCTGTATCTCCTTCAGTAGACCATTCCAAAAATTGTGTGTGTGATGAGGGGAGCACAAATGAGGAGGCATAACTGGCTATAGCACAGCAGGTTCTGCTGAGGGGAGCTGAGCTGGCATGTGAACTCATATGGATACATTATGGATGCTCAGTATACATGCAAAGAGTGTCTCACTGGTGAGTTTCAGTAACAAATTAGTCTTAATTATATTTCAATGGGGGTTAGTTCAATTGAAAACAATATTGCTTGAGTAAGCGTGCATGTGTGTGTTATGTGCCATCAAGTCGCCTACAACTTATGGTGACCCTATGAATGAAAGATCTCCAAAATGTTAACAGACTTGCTCAGATCCTGCAAACTGGAGGGCTTGACTTCTTTTATTGAGTCAAGCCATCTCGTTTTAGGTCTTCCTCTTTTCCTACTGCCTTACTTTTCCTAGCATTATTAACTTTTCCAGAGAATCTTGCCTTCTCATGATGTGACCAAAGTACAATAGCCTCAGTTTTGTCATTTTAGCTTTTAGGGAGAATTCGGCATTCCTGGCACGTGGCAACAGCCGCCCTTCATCTGGGTGCTGTGATTTGCCTCCACATAAGGAGGGAGGCAGACAGGCACTTTCCCAGGCATCTGGGTCTTTGTCAGGGGGCAGAGCCTGCTGACCTTCTCAGGCTGCTCTGCCCCCCTGACAGCACAGTTGTGCCTCGTGCTCGGTGAGGAAAGGAGCGTCTGTTTTCCTCTCACTGGCACGTGGAGCAGAGTGCGAGTTGCAGTGGCTGCAGGGTGGAGCCTGCTGGCTTTCTCAGGCTGCTCTGCACCCTGACAGCACAGTCGCACCTCATGCTCAGCCCACCCACCTCACCCTATTTCAGTGCAGGAGCAGCCAGTCACCTGTTGTTGGGGCCAGGTAGGATTTTTTTCTCCTTCCTGAATTGGCCTGTGGGAGAGTTTTTCGCCTACCTTGCACTGTTACTTTGGGGGAGGTAATTGGCTTGGCGGGTCGATTCCCCATGGGGGCAGGTGAGAAACTAGGGGGAAACAGTGGGATGCTGAGCACCCTTGGCGTATTCCCATTGGTGGGGAAACTGGGCTCTTCAGGAGCAGCTGGCTGCTTTTCAGCCCAGCTGTGAGGACAGATGCCCTGGTGGGAAATCCCTGGACAAGTGAGTCTCCCCCCGCAGCTTTATGGCTGGGTGGGGGAGCTTTACAGGGGTGAACCACTTAGCCTGGCCAGGCCAGGTCCCAGCCATACAATGGATGGCTCACACTTGGGGCAGCAGGTGACTTGCCCAGACAGGTCGGGGCGGAGGTCCAGGAGTGACCCCGGGGCCTGACCTGTACTGCTAGTTTAGGCCCTTGCCATGTTTGATAATATGTTTGCTGTTACGTTAATAAAGCAGCCCTTTAGTTCCCAACTTATGTGTCTGCTTCTTCATTTCAACTGTGGTGGCAATTCAGGCTTGATTTAATCTAGTACCCACTTATTTGTCTTTTTCGCTGTCCATGGTATCCGCAAAACTCTCCTTCAGCACCACATTTCAAATAAATCAATTTTCTTCCTGTTAGCTTTCTTCACTGTCCAACTTTCACATTCATACAAAGAAATGGGGAGTACCATAGTTTGCATTATCTTGATCTTGGTTCCCAGAGAGACATCTTTATCTTTAAGGAGCTTCTCTAGCTCCCACACAGCTGCTCTTCCAAGTCTCAATCTTCTTCTGATTTCTTCATTGCAGTCTTCCTTTGGATTGATGATTGAGCCAAGAAATAGAAAATCTTGAACATTTTCAATTTCCTCATTATCAGCTTTAAAATTGTGTGCATGTGTTCATATACACAAGCATGCATAGGCCTGATAAAATTCACAAGTGAAAAAAGAACCCAGAAGTTCCTTTAACAATGGCAAGTTAAGTCTTACCATGGTATTAGAATTCAATGGAAATATGCACTTGCTCCTACTCTCCATTTGTATATGCAGTGCTGCCTCTGAGCACGTATGTATGCATGTATGTATATGTGTGTGTGTATATATGTATATATATATATGATTTCTGACAACATCACTTTTACTCTGATCATTTTGTTGACTGGATCCCAACTCCCACTCTACCCATTATGTCAAGACTCCCAGTTTACAGACTCCTTGTGTAACTAAGCAAACTCAGAAGGGAAGCCCTCCACACTTATTCAACTTATATATAAATAACTTCTTCCCAAATCTGCAAAATAATATTCATGTACCATACTTAGTAAATCATCCTCTATCAATACTTTTATATGCCAATGATTTAGTTCTCCTTAGCTGAACCCCATGTTACCCTAAGAGGTGGTCTCCTTTTGAGTTAGGGGAATTAGCATGGAGAGGCTGCAAGAAGAGGGTAACTGGGATCTTTTAACCAAGGTATCTGAGGATTGCTTCCTCTAGAGAATTCCTTAAGAAATTGGCAGATGTTCAACAGGAGTAGTTTTATTAAATGAGCAGTGAAAGAACCATTGCACAGAGTATACACAGCACTCACATACAGAACTAGAAAACAATAAGGAAAGTGGTAACACGGTGCAGAGAGAAAGCTATAGTTACCAATCCTGAAGGCAAGAGGAGTCCATAGCGGAGCAGCGTTAAAGTGTCTGGCATGTTGCAGCAAGGCAAGGGAGAGGGGCTCAGACAAGAAGTCTGAGGATGTGCATAGGAAAAACAAACACACAGAGAGGCTGAAAGTAGCCCTTTTTATAGGAAAAATCCATCCTTTGGGACAGGATGAAGCCTTTTTCCTATCACAATGATTCAAAAGATTGTCTCCAGCATTGTAAGGTAATAAAACCAGAGAAGGTTTGATCAGGCACATCTATTGATACCAAAAGGCTGGTTGATGACTCAAGAGCCTTCAGATTCCTGAATGCCTGCAATTAGGGAAGAGGTGAGGTGGGAAGATCAGAGGGATTTGAGATCAGGAGGAACTCCAGAAATATCACTACTGCAAATCTGCTCATCTTGGGGTGGGGGGAGGTGCTGGGCTGTTAGCTCGCCTTTCTCTTGACCTCACAGTTCAGTACTTTCCAATCTCCTGGCCAGGAGGTGTCAACTGTATTCCTGCCTTGCCAGGAAGCATGTCTTTAAGTATAGGCATATTAGGGCCACTTATATGTGATTGACTTGAAGAAACTTATGAACAATTTCTGTGTTTTTTGTGCTTGAGAACAGCTGACAATTAATTTTGCCAAAACAAAGGTCTTTACATTTCTTTAAGTCAAAATGTCTGAAGGAACAGTCCTGGCAAATTTATGGAGAAACTATTGAAGAAGTTAGACAGTTAAAATATCTTGGTGTTATGATTTATCCTGGAATTCCCATATAAATTCTATCATAAGAAAGACCCAAACGACATTGATCATTCTTAAGAATTTTTTTTATATTAAAGGTGGCCAATTTATCCTGCTTTTGTTTAAGTTACATAAGGCCATCATTCTTCCTAAATTGTTTTATGCTGCCCCAATCTGGGTCAATGGACCATTGGATTCTCTTGATATGTTCCAGCAAACTTTCTTCTATAAGATTCTTTCTCTCCCTTCCAGTGTATCTTTGACCATGCTGCGGCTAGAACTCAGACTCCCTCAGATTTCATCAATAGCATGATATCATATCAACAAATTCAGATTATTACTTCATGAACCTAATGCTCTAACATCCTTACTGAAATTAGTAACAGCCCTGGTTAGAAACTTGGCTCAGCCCAATTGATTTAAAGCTTGCTACATTAAAATTGAATTTTAGGGAATCACATAAAAAATTCTGGTTAACTGTATGAAATCAATTACTTTAAAAAGATTGGCCTATGCTAAAACTTCAAACTGATTGGAAATGCTCCCCTATTTATTTCCATTTATCTTATCAGAAAAAGTTTGGGTTGTCTAAATATTTTTTTATCTAGCAGTTCCAAAGTATCATCACTCTTTCCTGTTACTTAGATGCAATGTATTACCTTCCACTGAGATGAAGGGCTATTTTAGTAGAGCCCCTCCTGAGAGATGCTTCTGTATTTACTGTAAAGATCTAGTTGATTCAATTGCCCATATTCTTTTTATTTGCCCTCATTATATTTCACTTTGTAACCAATATATTACTCCCTGGACTGACTGACTACATAACATTTCAGAACAACAGAATCTAAAGATCTCATTGTCAGGCAAGATAAAAAAGTGTGCACGTGATTTAGTCATATTTACTTATAAAGTTATAAACTATCCATAAAATACTCAGACATACGGCTTATAGGCTGTTAAGTTGCAGAGAAAGGAAGGGAAGCCCAGAGAAGTAGTTTAATGCAGAGAGAAAGATGGAAAGATATATTCTTGTAGCAAGACTCCTTAGACTAATATAATTTTTCTATACTTTCTTGACAATTTAGATAAGGTTTATGCATTGGTAGATTCCAAGTTAAAAGTAATGAACCACAGAGCCCAATATGTCAGAGAAATGTTTCTTTGCAGACATTTATCTGGATGAAGAATGTGCTATCCAGATTGTGCTACTAAATGTTAATGACACTAAAGCTATACAAACTGAAAATTTATGGAATTGTTTTAATAACAAGGTACTTTCTTTAAATTATGAAGTACATTGCAAAGTAAAGGGACAAAAATACTTAAGCATGGCCAGGCAGAGCTACTGATAAGACAGGGAGTCTCACTGAGGGAAATGTATTCCTCAAATGGAAAGAAGTATGTATATAAAAGTGAATTATTTTGGTCCCATAAACCATGTGATAAATCTTGTCAGCTAATAACAATAACAGTAACAGCAAAAGTAAGTATCTAGTTCTCAAGGATATGAAGAAAATCAAAATATGACTCAAAATTGCAACCAAATCAGATGGTTTAGAGCAGTAAGAGGAGCAACTGAATCCCTTGAATGCTGTCAGGAACTGAAAGGGGTAAGGTGAAGAGAAAGTCTCTGTTAGAATTAGCCAAGTGATGAATAAAATGACATGGGGAGTATATGAATCATGTCTTGACCCTGGCATTAACTGCTGTGTAGCTTGATCTTATGCACACAGAGGTTTTCCTCAAGTAGACACACAGGGAGCTGCATATCTGTATTCCGCTAATATCACACATAATATATGCAGTGATAAATGGAGGTCATTGCAGTCCTATTCCTCATAGTGTGCTGAGTATCTGTATTTTAGATTTTCCAACTGCCAGGAACATTAATACTGAGCCTCTTGGTGTTTGATAAAGAATATGTTCCCTTGCAAAGGCACTCTGAGTAGGGCACTCATCCTACACTACATTTTTAAGTCTGATCCAATTAGCAATTTTAGCAAAGACAAAGATTTGAAGGAACACCTCCAGGACCAAAAATCCTGAAATGAAAACCCTTCCTAAATTACTATAGTAGAAAGAATCTTATCTCAGTGTTACACATAGCAACGCTAAGCAGGTCTACTAAGAAGGAAGTCCCAATTTATTCAGTGGGGCTTACTCCCAAGATTGTGTTCTCAGGATCTAGTGCCTAGTCAGCACCAGCACCAAGCGCGCTTGTATTAGGAAGCAAATGAAGAGGAAAGAACATGGGCTGTTTGTCCTACTGATTTCTGCAGAGATGCAACGGTTCATGATAGGAATGAAGACAAGTGTATCAGGACTCTCTTAGCTGCTCATATCACAAATAAATTAACTGTTCTGACACTGTATATAGTTGACTTAATATACATAAAACATCAGCAATTTGCAAGGGACATGATGTAAAGGAGGGTATGACCTTGAACACTTTGGACTGTCATTGTTATTCTTCATCCTGTAATTGCATGCAAGCATGGTGGAGAAAAGCTACCAACTTGCCACCAACTTACACTTCTGCATTGATAATGGTATACAGATTTGAAGATATTGATTGCATGAAATACAGATTGAAATTTCGAAGATATGTTGACCTCAGGCAACCTCGCAATCTCAGCACAACTTCGCTATAAAGTTAAATAAGGGGGAAATACAATGATTAAAAAATACCACCTGACTACTGTTACTGAAGGTCAGTTTTGCCACAAGATGAAGGGGATTATATAGTGTTTTGAATGGACAGACTTGATATTTTTCCTAACAAAAAGCACCATTTGAAATTCAATTGAAGAGGGGGGGAAGGAATTTAATTCTAGATCTTACATTTTTGGTAGGTATCCCCCCCATTGCTTAGTTACTACTACATCTAGTTGCATTAAAAAAAACTCACTAGAAAAGCAGTGAAGTGGTGGCACAGATGCTTTTGCAGTGCAGGTGGTTTCTTTAAAAAATTGTGATATTTAGAATCCTATAGAAATTATCCTGTAACGTCTGTATCCTCCCCAGAGAAACAGAAGAATTCAGCTGCTACATTTTCAATGTAGGAGAAAATTCCATTCTTAAATCCATTGTGGCATCACAGCCTTCACTGTCCTTATCTTGAGCAAGATCTACTTCTGGCAAAAGCAATGTTGAATCCATGTGCTGAACTTGGGAAGAATGCTAAACATGGGAAGTTTGTGAGAAAGAGCTGGTATATGGATAATTCGGCCATCCTGGCCAGTGGCAACAGCCACTCAGGCTGGTGGCCGCTCTTTGCCTCCTTGGAAGGAGGAAAGCAGAAGGTGCACCCTGGCATCCAAGGCTTAGCATTGGGGGCAGAGTCTGTAGCCTTAGCTGGCTTCTCTGCTCCCATTGCCTTCAGCTGCGCCTCGTTCTCAGCCCACCCACCTCAACCCTATTGCAGTGCAGGATTAGCCAGTCACCTTCTGGGTCCAGGTAGGAATTTTTCTCTCTTTGTCCCTGATTGGCACTTGGGAATGGAGTTTTTTCCCCCACCTATCTTGCACTGTGAGAAGGAGAAGATAATTGGCATGGTGGGGCTGAGGTAATTCCCTAGTGGCAGGATTTAAGTTAGGGAAAATTTGATCAGGCCGGTGAGCACCGTTGGCACCTCCCCATTGGTGGAGAATTGGGATCTGTCAGGAGCGGCTGACTGCTGTACAGCCCAGTTGCAAGGACAGATGCCCTGGTGGGGAACCCCTAGACAAGTCAGTCTCCCCCCGCTGCTGTATAGCTGGGTGGGGGAGCTTTAAACGGGTGAACCACTTTGCCTGGCCAGGCCGGGTCCCAGCCATACCATGGATGGCTCGCACCTGGGGCAGCAGGTGTCTCGCCCAGACTGGCCAGGGCGGGGTCCAGCAGTGACCCCAGGGCCTGACCTGTACTGCTAGTTAGGCCCTTACCATAGTTTGTTTAATTGTTGTAATTTTAATAAAGCAGTCCATTTTAGAACCCAAATACTGTGTCTGCCTTTCATTCCGACTGAGGAGGCATATCTACCATTATGTGGCAGCTTGGATCTGATGGCCTTCCTGTTACAATGCCTCTTCTTCCTAGAGTAAGGCCCATCCATTCCACAGAGGAAGGTTACGTTTAATAACATAAGAATATAAGGATAAGACCAGTGTTCCATGTAGTGTTTTAAATAGTGGCCAACTAATTGCCCTGGAGGTCCAAACAAATGTGGAATAGAAGACAATGCCCTCCCCTGATATTGTCTCCCAGTAGTAGTATTTAGTGAAGAGAACTTTGGGTGATAGCCTGTATTTCAGGGTTACAAAAACATTCTTTGGTTATGTTTGGCGCAAAAAAAAGAATAAGGAAGTGATAGGTCCACTGTGGGAAGAGGAAAGTGATATCTTAACAGCTGATAGAGGGCAGAACTGCTCAATTCCTATTTTGCCTCAATCTTCTCTTGCAAGGGGAACTGTGCTCAACCTGGCAAAAAGGGAACACATGCTAAAAGGTGAATTGCAGGCATAGTGATGGTATGTAAACACCTAGCTTCTTTAAATGAAACCAAGTCCTCAGAGCCAGATGAATTGCATTCTGGGGTACTAAAGAACTTCTAATGTAATTATAGAGCCTCTGTCTGTTATCTGAGAATTCTTGGAGAACAGGTAAGGTACTGGAAGATTGAAAGTGGGAAAACATTGTCCCCATCTTCAAGAAGGGTACAAAGGAGGATCCAGGTAACTATCAACCCATCAGCTTAATGTCCATACCTGGAAAGCTTTTAGAACAAATCATCAAACAGTCAGTCCTTTAGCATTTAGAAAAGACAACTGTGATTACTAACAGCCAGCATGGGTACCTGAAGAACAAGTAACGTCAGAAAAACTTTCTCTTTTTTTAAGAGTGTTACTATTTTGAGGAATCAGGGAAATGCTGTGGATATAGTTTATCTTGATTTCAATAAGGCTTTTTGATAAGGTTCCACAGGATATTCTTGTTGACAAGTTGGTAAAATGATGTTTGGATCCTACTACTGTTAGGTGGATTTGTAACTAGTTGACAGATCGCACCCAAAGAGAACTTGTAAATGGTTCTTCATTCTCTTGGAGAGGGGTGGAAAGTGAAATGCATTGTTCTGCATTGTTCAACATCTTTATAAATGACTTGGATGAAGGAATTCGGAGGATTCGGTTTCGTTTTCGCAGCCATGTCGGAAGCTCCTCTCGGCAGGTCCGAGAGGAAGCGGCCGAGCAGCCTGACCGGGCGGCTGATCTGCAAAGGTTAGCCCCCAGGACTCCCAGGGAGGGAGTCTGGGTCCGGGACGCGGCGGGAAGAGCCCTCTGGCAAATCGAGGCAGGGGGTAAATTGCCCGTTTGTCCCTATGGAGGCCGGCAGACGTGTGCGGCACCCTGCGTGCTGCCGGGCCACGGAAAATGGCAAAGAACAGGACTAGGCGGAAGCCTGTAAGTAAGCGAATCCCTTCTGTCACTACAAGCGCATGTGAAGGAGTGGTGGGATCTGAAGTTAAGAAGATTCGGATTTTTTCCCCCTCGCAGAGTCTCGGAAGATTGGCGGTCCCCCCCCCCTAAAATGGCAGCGAAAAAGCAGAGTCCTGCTCTGGGCAAGTCAGTTTCGGCTGCCCTGCAGGGAAGAGGGGAGTCGCTCGAGGAATTGGTGAAAAGATCGGTCATCGAAGCCATAAAACCCTTTGTTGACAAGCTGAATGAAACAGATCAAAGGGTGGGCTTAATTGAGAGCGATGTGAAAGCCATCAAGGAAGTAGCGGGGGGGGGCAGAGAAGTCTGCTCGGGAAAATGCGTCACTTATGAGAGCAACAAACAAGGAGCTAAAGTTGGTGGAAAACCAGCTGATTGGGCTGCAAGTGGAGCGAACACAGACCTTTTGCGTCTCCAGAATGTTAAAGAGGAGGAAAACGAGGATTTAAGGGATCTTGCCTCGGAACTTTTAGCGACACCCGCGAGGGCAACTAAAGAAGAAGTTAAAAGCGCCATTTTGGGAGTCCGTCGGGCTTCTTCAAAATATGCAATGAAGCGGCAGCTGCCTCGCGAGATTGTTATTGAGTTTTCATCTAGGAGGGTCCGGGACACTATCCTATATAACTCATATAATGCAGACTTGGACTTTCTGGGAAATAAAGTCAAGATACTGAAGGACGTTCCATTTTTAGTTCGGAAGAGAAGACTTAAGTATAAAAGGCTGGCAGCTCTCTTGAGGGAACGTGGCATAAAGTACAAATGGCTATTTCCGGAAGATTAATTCAGAAGATCAGCTAAGGGATTTTGTGGACAAAAATCAAGAATTTGGGCAAGACACCAAGCAAAAAGAAGAAGATTCGAAGCCTGAAGGGAGGGGGGAGGCAACGAGCGCTGCGGCTGTAGCTGCTCAGAGAGAACTGCGTCCGAGGCCCATTTATACAAGTAGGGTATAAATATCTCTGTGTTATGTGCCGTCAAGTCACCTTCAACCTATGGCACCTCCAAAATGTCCTATCATGAACAGACTTGCTCAGATCCTGCAAACTGGAGAACGTGGATTCTTTTATTGAGTCAAGTCCTCTCATTTTAGGTCTTCCTCTTTTCCTACTACCTTCCATTTTCATAGCATTATTGACTTTTCCAGACGTGACCAAAGAGTGTATCTCTAGTGAGTTTCAGTAACACATTAGTCTTAATCATATTTTAATGGGGGTTAGTTCAATTGAACATAATATGACTTGAGTAAGCATGAATATGTGTATTATTTACCATCAAGTCGCCTCCAACCTATGGCGAACTTATGAATGAAAGACCTCCAAAATGTCCTATCATTAACAGACTTGCTCAGATCCTGCAAACTGGAGCGTGTGACTTCTTTTATTGAGTCAAACCATTGGTCTTCCTCTTTTCCTACTGCCTTCCACTTTTCCTAGCATTATTGACTTTTCCAGAGAATCTTGTCTTCTCATGATGTGACCAAAGTACGATAGTCTCAGTTTTGTTATTTTAGCTTTTAGGGAGAATCCAGGCTTGATTTGATCTAGTCTTTTTGGCTGTCCATGGTATCCGCAAAACTCTCCTCCAGCATCACATTTCAAATGAATCAATTTTCTTCCTGTCAGCTTTCTTCACCATCCAGCTTTCACATCCATACATAGTAATGGGGAATACCATATTTTGGAGTATCTTGATCTTGGCTCTCATAAAGTCATCTTTAAGGATCTTTTCTAGCTCCCTCACAGATTTCTTCCAAGTCTCAGTCTTCTAATTTCTTCATTGCAGTCTCCCTTTGGGTTGATGATTGAGCCAAGGAATAGAAAATCTTGAACAATTTCGATTTCCTCATTGTCAAATTTAAAATTGTGTAATTTCTCAGTAGTCATTACTTTTTGTCTTCTTGATGTTCAGCTGTAATCCTGCTTTGGTGCTTTAACCTTCATCAGTAGTTGTTTCAAGTCCTCACTATTTTCTGCCAGTAATGTGATGTCATCTGCATATCTCAAATCATTAATGTTTCTTCCACCAATTGTCACCATCTTCTTCTATATCTAATCCAGCTTTCCTTATGATATACTTTGCATAGAAATTGAACAGGAGATAATGTGTCCTTGTCTGACACCTTTGCCGACTGAAAACCATTCCATTCCCCCATATTCTGTCCTGACAGTAGCCTCTTGTCCAGAGTACAGGTTGTGCATCAAAACAATCAGATGTTGTGGCACCCCCATTTCTTTTAACACTCTCCATAGCTTTTCATGATCCATACAGTCAAAAGCATTGCTGTAATCTATAAAACACAGGCTGAAACTCTCCAGTATGCTCCATTAGCCATCATAAATTTGCAATGTGATCTCTAGTACCTCTTCTTTGTCTGAATTCAGCTTGAACGTCTGGAATTTCTTGTTCCATATGTGGTAAGAGGCTTTGCTGTAGAATTTTGAGCATTACTTTGCTTGCACAGGAAATTAACACGATAATCTAATAGTTGCTGCACACTTTGGCATTCCTTTTTTTAGAATTGGAATGTAGACCAAGTGTTTCCAATCTGTTGGCCATTGTTTTCTTTTCCATATTTGTTGACAGATTCTTGTTAAGATTTTGATGGACTCCATTTCTGTAGCTTGAAATAGCTCTATTGATATTCCATCTACTCCAGGTGCTTTTTTTTCTCCCAGTTGCTTTGAGTGCAGCTTTCACTTCACTTTCTAAGATTTCTGTCTCTTCATCAAAAGATTCTTCGTTTAAGGTATCTGTCATCCTTCTATCTCTTTTGTATAGTTCTTCAGTGTATTGTTTCCATCTTTCCTTTATTTTGTCCTGATCAGATTCTGTATTTCCATGTTGATCTTTCAGCAACCCAAGCCGTGGCTTGAATTTCTCTTTGATTTCTGGATCTTTTGGAACAGATCTCTTGTTCTTCCTTTTTTGTTGTTGTCTTCTATTCCATTGCACTCGTTATTATTATAGATTTCTTTGTCTCTGCGTGCAAGTTGCTGAAAAACTGCATTTAGAATTTTGACGCTATTTCTAAATAAATACCTGATCACAGATTTCTCACATCTAGCTTAACCTTGAGGTTATATTTGAGAGAGAATGGAAGGTAACTACAAACAGCCTACGGGAGAAATGAGAAAAAACTATCCAGGGAAAGCTTTGGAATAAGAGACAGGGAAGGAGATAGCTGCAGCCTTCTAATTCACCTTAATCCAGGCCACAACATGCAACAACACTGGCAATTCTATAGCCATTAAATGACCACAAGTGACTGATGAACTGGAATTCTCTGGCTACATCTTGGACCTGTCACAGGCTTGATTGTCATAGGAATGTGAAAGAGTGTCTCATAGTTTAACGTGAACTTTGATAGTCAGAGTGGGTTCTTCTGAACTGCCAAACACCTCTGACTTACAGATCAGCTTCCACCAAAAAAGATTAGACCTTAACATTGATGTCTGTTATTCTGGGTGTCTGGATTTGGTAGCTTATTAAGCAGCTGGAAGATAATTATTTTGTTGTGCTGATTATCTCCTGAATGGCTGTAAATGATATGTAGATGTCTTCTCTATTGATGTAAATTAGGAGTTCCAGGCTAAAATTGTTCAACAGCTTGGATAGAAATGGTGGGTTTAAAGGAAAGTAGTTCCAGTCACCTTCAAGTTTTCTATCATCTCTATGATCTGTTGTCATCTGTAAATTTTGCTACTACTCTGTTTTACCTGAATCTTAGCCAAGAATTACTGTGTTTTCTAAGGTGCCTTAATATGGGGAGTAGAGACGGGCATGAACCAAAATATGAACCAACGTTCATGATGAACCAAGTTAATTTGTGGTTTGTGCCCATTTCTGACGAACCACCATGAACTTTAGGCTGGTTTGTTTGGTTTGTTTTTTGGTTCGTCACTGCAGACAGCCTGGCGCCGATCAATCAGTTTCCTAGGCAACAGAGGATGGACTTTCTGCAAACCTTCTGCTGGCCTGGAAGTGACCTTCTGCTGACCTGGAAGTGACAATTTGCAATCCTGGATGTGACATTTTCACGAACCAAATGAACCGGTTCCCAAACCGGGGCAGGTTCATGAAAGCTCGTGGTTTGTGAAATGTGACGAACCATGAACTGCACGGTTTGTTTTTTTCCAGATCATGCCCATCTCTAATGGGGAGTTTTGGTTTGCTATCTGTAATTCTTCCATTGTATAGCAATATTTAAGATTTTTTTGTGCTGAGGAGGAAGAATGACTGGCCAATGGTTCATCAATGACTTGGCTCCAGCACACTGGTTTCCACTGGCAGTAGGGTTTCCATTCACAGATTGTGATTTTCTCACCTCTCCTCTTCTAATATAGCCTGAAATACTGATTTTGAGGAGATTCCCCAGGAGCATTATGGGGAAGGGGAGTTTGGGGCTACAGTGGGAAGGGACAGACAAGAAAGTCATGCCCAAATAGGGGGGGTCCTTCCACCAAGGGAAAAGCTGTGCTGGATCTAAGCCAATGTTTGTAAATTAGGAGCTTTAGTTTTTCCCTCATTGCCAGCCTGCTGCTGGCTCAAAGACTGATCTATGGTCAGTCCATTGTACTTAGTTATTAATCCAGAGGAGTTAGCCGTGTTAGTCTGTAGTAGCAAAATTTAAAAAAAGTCCAGTAGCACCTTTAAGACTAACCACAATTTGAGTCCAGAAGCAGGGTACAGTATCTATATAAGTAAAGATCAGCTGAGGATCAATAATATGCACTGATGGGCTCCATTATTTTTTTTCTGTTTCAATTTTCTCTCTATTAATGCAGAGAATGGTGGATTTTTTGGAATAATGATGGGCTGGCTTGATAAAATCTCTTTTGCCCAGTTTATCTGCTTTTAGATATTCATTTCATCATAGGCCAAACTATGTAGATCATGCTTCCAATCTTCTTGATAAAGCTTAATTTAGATGCATATCAAGACGCATCTAACGCAAGCCCAATTAACACTATAGGACATGGCTAGGATTCTGCTTTCTTTATGCATAATAAATATAAGAAGGACAACAGGATCATTGACTATGTGCATGGGTGGGGGGAGGGGGTCAAATATGATGCATGATCAGATTGATATGTGAAATAGGATCTTTGATTTGGGCCTGATCGGGCTCTTCTTCTTGCCCTCCATGCATCTGACGAGGAGAAATGTGATTCTTGAAAGCTTATGCTACAATAAAATTGGTTAGTCTTAAAGGTGCTACTGGACTTTTTTTGATTTAGTTATTAATCTCACCTTTACATTGTCTATATGTATTATTTTTTATCCTTCTCCTTTTCTTATTTTATTAAATAAATATTGTTAAATAGAGCACCTGGAAATTTAAATTTTTTGGAAACTTACAATACTATTCTCATATCCCTCAAACTCTAGACCACAGATGTTTATGCCACAATTAATTTTTTTTATATTTAAGGTGCTACAAGAATGCATTTGCTGCTACGGAGTAACAGACTTTTGTACTATTTTTGTTGACAGTTACATCCCAAAGCAACTCGCAAACTAGCCTTTCGTATCCTCTCAGTAAATGTATGCCACTAGTTCTTACCGTTAGTAATACATCTTTCTTTAGTTTTAGTGTCAAAAGCTACCCAAAGTTTGACTGATGCACCTGAGAAAGATGCTGGGGAAGTCCAGAGCTCCTCAAATCAAGAAGCAATAAATAAATCACAAAATACAGATTCTGCACAGGTCTGTATCCCAAAACGAGAAGCTACTTTTTTTATGGCTAGAAATCCTGTAACTGTTGATATTCAGTCGCTAACTGGGGAAGGATTAGACTCTCTGCATCATACAGCAACATTGAAGAAATCCCCTCTGAATTTCAAACAACCACACAGACCCTTTCCATTGAAAGAAGCAAAAAATATCACACAAAAGCATCAAAAAAGTGAAGAAGCCAACCAAGGAGCAATCCAAATCTCCCTAGACTACATCCTTTATGTCCAGTCTCATAACAGAATGAATATCTCTACCCAACAGGAAATAAATGAAAGGCGATTAACAGTAAGGCCACATCTTATGGAACAGTCATATACCTCCTCTAATATTTTGTCATCTGGAAAGTGGCCTGTTGGGACTGTGAACACACAGGCTAGGTCTATCCATGGTTTTAAAGCAGGTCAACCAAAGACATCTGATTTGACAGCACCACGAGCTTCCTCAATCCAATTGAAAACTCTCATATCTGGTACTAGCCTCCCAGCAGAGGATTCTGTACAATCAAGGGTTCCAGTGTGGACTGCTTTAATCAGAAAGCCATATGCATCGACACAAAATCACCTGGCACTTCCAAAACCCATTAATAGACTGCTGTTTGACAAGAAAGTCACATGCGCAGATAGTCCCTGTTTCAGCACTGTTCCTTGTGAGCTAACAAAAGATAGGGGATTCAAATGTGGACCCTGCCCCTTGGGATACACTGGTGATGGAATCAGATGCCAAGGTAAGAAAAACATTGCTGCCAATGTGTCCATCATGTCAAATTTAAGAAACGAGGAGAAAACCATGTATTATTTGTACAACATGTCTCAATTGTCTTAAATTAGATCTTATTTTTTAATGAGCTCTTTCAGGATTTCTGGCTTTGTACTTTTTCTGGTTTTGTACCTTTATCTTCACAATAACACTGCCATCCATTACGATTACCTTTTAAAGGATCAAAATCTGGTTAAAGTAATAACTTGAGCAGGGAAAAATCACTAAAAGTCCAAGTGCACATGATGCCGAGACTCATTAGGACTATATTTTAGTAAGTCTACTTATGATTTCTGTTTCCATGCCTCTATCTTCACAATAGCCCTCTGGGTCTTTATTATTCCTATTTAAAAGATCAGGAATTGTTTTTTTTTTTTTTAATAAATTTTTTTATTTTCATAACTACAAAACACTACACCAGACTATCACAAGGAAAGGGGAGAGGGAAGGGACAAATGGGGGTGGAAAAAGAAAAGGGGGGGGAATGAACTACAAACACTAAACACTACACTTCAATGTTTCCCTTCATACTGTCATAATACAAAAATAGCTCCATAGAATAATGATGGAGTGGTTAATCATACAGAGAATAAACATTTCAAATTCTGATTAAACTTTCCTCCCCCTTCTAGGTCCCGGACGCAATTCTCTCTGTGCAACCGCTGTTGCGGTGCTCTCCTCCTCCTCCTCCCCCCCCCTCCGGCTCCTCCTTTTCTTCGTTCTCGGTGCAGCAGAGTTCTGGGTTTTTATTCTCAAAATCCTTTAGTTGATCTTCTGATAATATCTTATAGGCCTGATCTTTATATCTGAACCATATTCCTTCCGGGAATAACCATTTGTACTTTATTCCATGGTCCCTCAGAAGAGCTGCAAACTTTTTATATTTAAAACGCCGTTTCCGGACTAGAAATGGAACGTCCTTCAAGATCTTGACTTTCAAACCCATAAAGTCCAAATCCGCATTGTATGAGTTATATAGGATGGTGTCCCGAATCTTTTTAGATGAAAAGTCAATAATGATCTCACGAGGCAACTGTCGCTTTGTTGCATATTTTGAAGAAGCCCGACGGACCTCCAAAATGGCGCTTTTAACCTCTTCTTTAGTCGTCCTCGCGGGTGTCGCCAGTAGTTCCGAGACCAAATCCCACAGATCCTCATTTTCCTCCTCTTTCACGTTTTGGAGACGCAAAATTGTCTGCGTTCGTTCCACCTGTAGCCCGATCAGCTGGTTCTCCACCAACTTCAGCTCCTTTTTTGTAGCCTTCACAAGTGACGCACTTTCCAGAGCAGACTTTTCTGCCCCCCCCGCTGCTGCCTTAATGGTTTTCACCTCGCTTTCAATTAAGCCCACCCTTTGATCAGTTTCGTTCAGCTTGTCAACAAAGGGTTTTATGGCTTCCACCACCGCCCTGCGCACCAACTCTTCGAGCGACTCCCCCTTCAAAGTAGCCGAGATTGACTTACCGAGAGCGGGACTTTGCTTCCTTGCTGCCATTTGGGGGGGGGGGGCGCCAACAAAATTCTGGAACTCAACGAAGGGGAAGAGCGAGTCTTCTTCAGATCAACCTCTCCTTCACAAACGCTTGTAAAACAGAAGGGATTCGCTTGTTTACAGGCTTCCGCCTGTTTCTTTTACTTGCCGTTTCTCGTTGCCCGGCGGCACTCGAGGCGCCGCGCACATCTGCCGGCCTCCATAGGGACAAACGGGCAATTCCCCCCCCGCATTGATTTCGGGGAGTTCTTCCCGCCGCGTCCCGGACCCTGGCTCCCTCCCTGGGAGTCCTGGGGGCTAATCCTTGCGGATCAGCCGCCCGGTCAGGGTGCCCGGTCGTTTCCTCCCGGACCAGCCGAGAGGAGCGTCCGGCATGGCTGAGAAAACGAAACCGAATCTAAAAGATCAGGAATTGTAATGACTTATTCAAGGGTAATTGAAGTAATGGCTTGTTCAAGGGTGGGGGGGGCAATGTAAATTAGAGTACACGTGTTGCTGAGAGATCTCCATTCTCCTACCTGTTCTAAAATGGTAATGTAGGTTTAGGGGCCTGAGAATTTGATCATAGCAATGGTAATGGAGAAATGTGTCTCCCACCCCCCCACCCCCCCGCTGCAAGCAGAGATCAGCTATGAGTGAAATAATGCCAAGGCCTTCCTTCAACAGTGAAAATTAGATACTCCCTCCTTTGGTGATAGTGCTGCTGAAATCGAGTTCTCAAACTCTTGTTCCATAACACAATTCTTTTAAAGGATGTGTTGATCATGGCTTTCTAAGTGTCACTTATCATTTGACCCTGGATAATGTAGATTTTTACCTTCAGCCTTACAGATCCAGTCATGAAACTTCACCTGGTGACAGCATCAGGAAAAATTAGAAGAGCCACACTTTAGACAAAGTGCATTTAGAGGACAGCCATGTTTGTCCCACATTTTATATTTCTGTGTGAGAGCTTTTTCTCATGAAAGATGAAAACAATTGTAAGATTGGCTGGCATCATCATTCCCATGCTACAAAAATGGAGGCTGAGAGACAGTAGTTTGCCTAAAGCATAGTGGATCATATGATACTGTTGAGGTGCCTAAGGTGAGTCTGAGTGGAGAAGTGTTGAGATGGTTCCAGCCTTTTCTATCAAACTACTCAAAAAAGATTGCAGTGGGTGATGCTGAATCATCCCCTTGGGAGCGGGTGGTGGGGAGCCCCAATGCTCCATGTTTACCTCTCATGTTATTTGATACCTGTGTAAGGGACCTTAATGAGATTGTCTAAAGTTTTGGAGTAGGTTGTCATCAATATGCTGATGATACCTAGCTATATATTGCTGATAACACCTAGCCATATATTACCCTGAATAAGCCACTGACTGCTGCTGTCTCTGTCCTGACTTTCTTTGCATGTTCCCTTGTGGCAGCTTCGTTCTTCCCAACAAGGTCTATTGTCAGAACCCCCTTTGTCTAAAGTTAGGGTTGCCTGCCAGCAGCTGGCAACTGGTGGGAATCCAAGGGGCAGGGTATGGTAGGGTGCAGCTGGGTGAGAGTGTGATGTGTAATGTCACTTCTGAGAGAAACCTTGCAGTGACATTACATCTCTCTAGGAATTACAGGAAACTCTATGGTAAAGCCATGGAATTTCCAGGAATTTGCTGTTGCTTCTAGGTTTCCCCCACAAGTGACGTTATACTGTTGCCCAACAGCTCCCCCACCCCCATTATTAAGAGCACCAAGTTTTGCTCTTAACAAGTTCTGGTGTGACTAAATATATCAACAGAATTGGGTGCTGGCATAACAGATTGATCAAGGGCTTCGGCAATAGGCCTTAGATCTTCAGTATTTAATTTATTGTGTTTATTTATTTATTTAAACTCTCTGTATGGCTTCCTTATTTGGACATATGACAACTAAACCATTAAACCTTTCCTCACTAGTTTTTGATTCTTCACCTTTGTTCCTGGTTAGATGCTAACTTTTAAAAGTAGATCAGTAACTGTTTCAGTCACATTGAATCAGTTTTCACCCAGTTTAGATATATTTTATGCAGAATTAATAGTGATAGTACAGAAGACTTAAAAGTGTCAAAAACTGAGGTGGGTAACAATATAAAGACATTTTGGTAAAAAGAAAACATTAAAACAGCAGATACAAAATATTTTAAAGATGAAAAAACACCTGTGCCCCCACAGGCAGTGTATTTCCCCTTTGCCCAAGCTCAGAATGTTTTGCTTGTAATGTGACTCTATAAAATCACTATTCAATTTGAGTAAAAAGCCTATATCACAAACTGTTTATTTGTCATATGTAATGATTCTACTCCAGGAGAAAAGGTTTCTCATCTAGTGGATAAAGGGACAGGGGAGTTTAGGCTCAGCCACCCAGGGAGATTTGGAACAAAGTAACAAAGTGATTACTTTATTAAATTAAAACAGCTAAACACCATCTTATTCACACACACACACACACACACACACACACACACACACACACACACACAGACCATCATCCAATTTCAGACTGAACTCTCTTTACTCCTCTTCTCAATCTTACAGCATTCATTTTCTTTTTAAGAGCATCTCTCCCCACATAACAGTCACATCTGGTTCTAGCACACTGAAAGAAGCCATACTATCTGTATGCAGAAAAGGAAAGATGTTAATGTCTTTATTGATTGAGTGATTAGATTTATAGCTTGCCTTCCTTCCATCATGGAACTCAAGATGGGGTTATCAAGATTTCCATCTTGTCAGTGACCTCCTGTTCTACCACGTTCATCTGTATCAAGAGCTTCGTCTAACCATGCCCTGGAACTATAGTGTTGGGTATACACTTAAGGGAGAAAAATTATTCTGTAACCCAGATGAGTCATTTGCCACATTTATAGCAGCACTAAGATGCCACCTTGAGCAGATGATAAAGGGTAAAGCTCAGCTTGTTGGACTGATGGGGCTGATGTATGCTATTGCTTTTACATTTCTGTATACCAAGGAACAAAGAGTCCACCATCACATCTGGATACTTTGGAATTTCCAGTCTCATTGATCTTTTTATATATATATATATATATATAGAGAGAGAGAGAGAGAGAGAGAGAGAGAGAGAGAGAGAGGGAGAGAGAGAGTCTGGCAGCTGCTGGGTGAACTACAAGCCATTGTTTTATATGAGAGAAAAGGAGGTCTAAACGTATAACGTTCAGAAGTGGAACCAGTCATTTCACCAAGTTGGACACTGGGCTTCCTAACTAGATTATTCTGGAGAAAATTGGGGAAATATATACTGGCATCAGTAAAATTAAAACAATATAAAACTGGCACAACTGATACTGGCATAAGGTACCATATGTTCATATTAAGTGCATCACCACTGATGGCCTACATTTGTGCCAAATTATGACAGTTTTACTATTAAATCGTACCACTAGTATTCTGAAAAGAGAATTGACCTGTGACCTTATACACATGGCTCCAGGGACATAATCACAGCATTTCCATTATGAGAGAGATGATTAACTTTGCTGCTTAAATTAATGCGTTAATTAAGCAATTTAAAAGAGCACAGTGGAACAATATTACACCCAATTAAGGGAGACTGGGTGTTTTTCTGTGTTGAAATTTCTGTGATAATTTGGCAAATTGGCTCCATTATTTTATTACTGATTCACTACTGTTATTCATTTAATTGCTTTCTATGTGCATAATAGTTATTTATCCAGGTAAAAAGACCTGGATGGTTCTAGGACTTAACTAATCGCATATATTAGGTAACTTTCCATTGTTCTCTCACATTTTGCATATACATCCAAACAAAGTCAGAGGGATTTGGTAGTAAGCAAATATTAATTAATGATTGCCTGAGCAACTGCTAGCTGGTGACTTTGTCTGTCTGTCTGTCTGTCTGTCTGTCTGTCTGTGTCTTTGGTTATCTCCACTCTCATGATCTACCAGTGGCCTATGAGAATAACTGGAGAGGGTATTAATTTCTGAAGGCCTGGACATCGGAGGGAACAAAATTAGTCCTATCAGTATTCCTTTGCCTGATGAAATGACAAATGAAGCTACAAGTCAAGGATACATCCTTCTCTTTGTTTGTTTTTATCTGCTTCCATAAAGCATGACAGCATTGCAATGTTACAGAAGACAGATATTACCATTTGGTCAGCAAATAGTTTTACTGGAGGGAGGACTGCCAACCCCAGGTTGTGAAATTCTTGCAGATTTGGAGGTGGTGCCAGAGGAGGATGGGGTTTGGTGAGAGACCTTGATGCAGTATAATGCCATAGAGTCCACTCTCCAAAGTAGCTATTTTATCCAGGGGAACTGTCACCTGGAGATCAATTGTAATTGTGGGAGATCGCTAGATCCTGCCTGGAGGTTGGCAACCCTAAATTGGACATACACATAGAAGAAGTGATGTAGGATGGAGGGACAGAGTTATTAAGGTCTTTGCACAGCCCAAAGTGGATGGAACAGCTGGAAATTCTCATGGTCACACCTGTTGCTTCAAAAGCAGATGTTTAAGCTGGCTCCCCCAATCCCCTTACCCAATATTTGGAGCTCATGGGAAGAATCAGAGTATTTTGCTTGATGCAAAATGGGAGGGGGGTAGTTCCCATTTTCTGTGGATGGGAGAATTTTCATTTTCTTGCCTCCCCTTCCTGCTGCAGCCTCAAATGTTTCCCTAAAATGTTTTTCCTGGGACTGTCACAAAGTTGTACCCTGCTTAATAAACTGGAAAGGAGATTTTCTTGAAATATAAATTGCAGATGCAGTTTCTTCACTGCATTGAAAGGCAAGAATCCAGTTCCCTTTTCTTTTGACACACTGCACATGTTTTGATATATATTGAAAGTATAAAGAACATTATGGTTCCAACATTTTCTTTCTCAGAGATAGAAGGCACAATACATAGTCCCCCCCCCCCATTTCTCTTGTGGCCAATGATGTCACCTGGCTAAATAACATGTCTGTTCTTTCCTTTTGCTCCATCACAAATTTCTGTGTGGCTCTACCAATTATTGTCCAGAAACAGGAATCAGAATGGTTCTTGTAGCTGAAAGACTATTAATTGTCCTGCTATATCTGATGCTGTTCCTTCCTACCTTGAAAACTGAACACTGTGAACACATCTTGACAGGATGTAAGAAGATGATAATGATTGCATCCATTAGGGCTTGCTATCATCTATGTTATCAACCCCTGACAGTTAGATTGGGAATTATTCTGATTTACCTCTAAGAATAACACCTACAGAGATCAGAAAACAAACTTTTGTAGCTGAATAAAGCTCACAAGAAATTTGAGTTCTTGTGCTATCTTTGTTTGTGTGGGCCAGCTATGGTAAAAGATAAAGTAATCATTGAACAGAAACAGCAGTCTTGTTAAAAATCTGATTTAGATGTGACATGACCCACAGGTAAAGCATTTGCCCACCAAAGATTTCCACACAGCTCCCATCCTATTTAAATGTTCCTACCGCATGCACCCACCATATGATGTAGCATTAGCATGCCAGTAGCACCTTTGATATAAGTGTTTTATCCACAGCTCACATCATGTCTAAATGACACCTGTGTCATTTCAGAACAGAATTGAACTAGGCTGGATCCAGGATGTCTTTTGCTTCCCAATGAGAGGATTTCTTTTCCAATCTCTGTATCATGATAGATTTTTGTGGGGAAAATACTTAGAAATATCTTGTGTATATTCTACTCTGCAACCACCAGTTTTTCGGCAACCCTATAAAAATCATCTTGTCGTATGTGTGCAGTCATGAAAATAAATGTGTGTTGGGCCTGTCATGACCCAGCTCCAAATGGATTTCCTTACAATGTGACCAGGAAAACCTCATTCTGAGGCAAAAATGGGCACCTGTCATTCTATGAAAGAACGTACTTGCAATATGGTTTCATATCTGCAATGTTACAGAATGTTACCTTTCATTAATTTGAGTGACTGGAAAGAAATCTAGGGTAACCTGAATTTATACATTGTGATGTCTATGAAATGTGACAGAATTCAAGTATTCTAAAGAAAGATTTTGCAAAGTTCAGACTACAAAAAAATTAGAACAGGGGACTTTCATCTCCAGATATATGTCTACTGTGGTTCATTTATCTGATCTTTGAGCCGAACTCACCAATTTGTTTGTGATTTCATTTACCCGAGGTAAAGTTTCATTTTTAATATGTACTTAAGCAAAGGGCTCAATATTACTTTCTTTCTCTTGTGGCGAAACCAGCACTATGAAGAGCACTGGAGACATTATTCTCTAGGGTTTTTGTGTGTGACTGCACTCTTTGTCAGTTGGTTTAGGGACCTGATGGACTCTGCTTTACCTCAGTTCATATACAAGAAAAATGATGATGCTAAGAGCTGAAGTTACACTTGCCCTGCAGCTAAATTAGCGGAGCCAAATTAGCAGTTACACTAGGCATATGGGTGCTTCTGCAAAGTTTGTTTAGTTCCTTTGTCCCCCTATGTAGAATCTAGAAGAACATTATAAGTCCTACATTTCCCTCATCACACTCAAAATTATTGACTGCAAGGGACAGAAATGTGGAATGATGTCACGTTTTACTTCACATCATAAGGAGGGAAGAGAAACTAAACATATTCATTCCAGTAACAGCTGTAAGCTACTTTGATGTTGGATGCCAGAGCTGATACCTTGATAATGATGCAAGAGCTGCTGTAGCATAGTGGTGAGGCTGTGAATCAGCACTCTGCTTGTTTGAATCCTACTACTGCCATGAGCTCAGGAGGTGGCCTTCGGTAAGTCACTTCTTTCAGACCCAGCTCTACAGCTCTATCATGGGGATAATAATAACAACATTGACTTTGTTCACAGCTCTGAGTAGGGCATTAATCTATCTAGAAGAGTAGTATATAAGCACCATTATGACGACGATGATGATGTTTTCATTGCCCAAACAAAAAATCTAGTATATCTGACCATAAGAAGGGAAAATTAACAAAGCACCAGCAGGCTGAGAAGAAGAAGAAAGCAAGTATGGATTTTCATTTTCCCCCCTGAAGAGCATGGATAGAGGAGAGCAAGAAAAGGATAAGAGTAATTAACTAAGTGGCTCTCCTGAGTTCCCTTTAGAAATTTACAATCAGGAACAAAACAGGTGTTCACAAACTGAAGTTAACTTGTTCACAATGCCTGTTTTCTGTTTAGCTGAGTCCCTCATATTTCTACATAACTGATTTGCTTGCAATTCCAAAGGAACAGTCTTTCAAATAGGGTTTCTTTTGGTTTTGTGTCTGTGACATGGTGGTATTCGGTACGGCAACTAAGCAGGTGGCAAGAGCTGATACATGTTCACAATTTACTAGGTTGTATGTCCCGGGGCCACCATAAGCAAGTTATGCATAATTTAAAATAAGATGCATAGGAGCATACGTAATGCTTTGTGTCTGCATCTGCACACTTTGTTGCATTCATCAGTCAGCAGCATTTATTGTATTGGCACATAATCTTAACTCACTGGATCAGACTACAGTTGATAGGCAAAATAAACAAGGTGGGAATATTACATAGGCAATGCTTGGGATAAGGTAATGTGAATACACATGTACAAAGCATTCACAATCCAATTTTGAACATTTCTTAATGAATCTTTTTCTTAAAGTTGAGAGATGCTGTTTACAATTTGCAAACCAATTGCAAAGCGAATAGAGGGGTAACAAAGCATTCTTGCCTGCAGTCTTTGGGAGCTTCCAACAACTGTAAAATAAATTTTATTTCAGACCAATAATGACATATTTATTAATATTTAAGATGCACAACTAAGAAATATGGTTCTGCTATATTATTGGCAGCCTTTGCACCTGTCAGAGCTAGCAGCCAGTGATATTTCTATCCTCCATGTTTATGCAGACTTTTTTTTTATTTGTACATTGCATTTATGCTATTATTATTAACAGTTAAAATTACAGCAGAAAAGTAATGTATCAGTTCCTGCCCCTGAATGCTCTGCATTTACAGATATCTCGAAAAACAAGCCAATACTTAATCTAATATGCATTTAACAGAATCTCCACACACAAAACCTTTTTCTTTTCAAATTCAGTCATTCATCCTCCACACTATATGAAATCCATGGTCTCAAAAATACATTCCCAACTGTGTAAAAAAAAGTTTGCTCCTTTTAACATTAAAAAAAACTATCAACTATCTTTACTATCAGTTCTATGTACAATTAAAATCCTTCCCTTGACTCTAAAAAACTCACACCAGAGTCCAAAGTGGCCCAAATGCTCATGCCATAAAAAATCCATGCTCCCTCCCCCTAAACCCTCTCTGATACAGCAATTGATTTTCCAGTGTAAGATGCTGGAGCTCATATACACTGAGCCTTTCCCAATGGTAAAAACATTATACTTAACAATTTATACATTTCTTTCCCCAACTTCCTTTAACATTTTTGCTACCAATATGCCCCACAAATATATTCCCGTTTTATTCAGCTTTTCTTCTTGTTTCCACACTATCTGTAGAAAAGATGAGTGGGATGGACAGTCATTTTCACTTTTCTCTAAGGAAATTTTCCTCCTTTTTTCAATTGGAAAAAAATGAACTTGGGGGGGGGGGAATTGAGGGGGGGAAACTTTTTTGAATAATTTCCACTTTTAAAATGCTAAGTGAACTGCAAAGCTCTAAAACATTGTTTTGCTTGCCTTTTATTTCCTCAAAATGCTTTCTAATATATATGTAAGACAGACACTTTGCAAAATAGTTCATTCCAATATTTGCATACTGTTCTTGTGCAGGGCTCAAACATTCTTTTCTTTTCTTTCCTTTTCTTTTTTGTGTGTGGTAAAACAGACCCCACTATGGTTGCAAATTACAGGTTGGAAAATTCTTGAAGATTTTGGGGGTGGAGCCTGGAGAGTAAGGGGTTTGGGAAGGGGAAGAACCTCAGCGGAGTATAATGCCATAGAGTTCACCCTCCAAAGAAACCTTTTCCTCCAAGGATTCTGATCTCTGTAGTTTGGAGATCAGTTGTAATTCCAGGAGATCCTCAGCCACCACCTGGAGGTAGGCAGCTCTAGAACCCACAAACAACACCTAGGGTTGCCAGGTTCCTATACTTTCCCAACAGGAAGGGGTGTGTGGATCTGGCACTTACCTCATGCCAGCAGTGTGCTCTGCTTTGAGTGCTCATGATGATGTCACTCTTGGGAGTTATGCCATCACTCTGGCCACAGGAGTGCTCTCTCACTCTTTGCGGAGCTGATTTGGCCCTTATGGTGCCAAAATCAGTCCCAAATGCACAGAGGTGCTCCTGCAGGTGGCATGACAATGTCACTTCCAGGAGTGATGTCATCACGCCCTCTGGGAGTGTGCACTGTGCATGTTCCTGGAGTGCCTGCTGTTGGTGGGTGACCTCCAGGGGTTTGCCATCTCTTGTCAATCACTGGCAGATCGGCAGGCAAGGGAGTAAATTTCCAGGAGTTTGCCTGCCACTAAAGTTTGCCTGCCCCATGTAGAATGTCACATATTCTACATTTCTTTAAAAATGCCCAATTAAAGTTTTATTTTTCTGGCCCTTTTAATTGCAAAATCATGAACTAGCTTCCCCCCCCCCCGCAAGTCAATTTCTCTTGCAAGTTTGCATTAAGTAGACAAGCTGTCAAAGAGGATTAACCATTCTTGCCCCATCAAAGAACACCTGCTGAGTCTGATGAGTGATAGCTTGCTGAAGTTTTTTCCACAGTCACTGGTAGTGTGCAAAGAATGATATGTACACTTCACTGAAAATTAGTTGCCATAAACTCAGTCATTATATTGAAATCATTTTCATTTTGTTCATCTGCTTGTTGCCTGACTGCAGAAAGGCCTTGTCTTATTTGAGAAACCAACACATAGGTTTAGCTTCTTTAGCTTTTGTTCCCTTTCTTTTACCTCCTTATATTTTTGGCTGCCTGATTTATATTTATAACCAGTGCCAGACATAGCAGCAATGAGTGTGTACATCTGTGACTGTGAGTGAATTAAATACTAAAATGTATTTTACACTTGCAGATCTTTCCAGAAGAAGCAGCAGCACTTGCTCCCAATGTCCTATGGTGCATCACTTTGCCCTTCTCCCCAAATGTCCCTCCCTCCTTCCTGTGCAAAAGAAACTCTGGGACTGGTAGTTCTTGATCTTATAGACCCAGAAGGCCCAGCTGTTCAGAATGTTGTTTGCGATTGCTGCTGTAACACTGCTTATAATTGGCTCCAGATAAGCTTGCAAGATATGGACAATACATAGATACAAGGAAATATGTTTCTATAAATATCTTTGAGCATGATCTACTGTTTATCCTCCATTTTTTCCTCATGGTAATAGGGATTGCAGCCTGGGCCACGCCTCTCTGGACCTCTGGGCATTAGTAAAGTGCTCCCTCTTCCGCATCATGTAGGGGCAGGGCCCTGTTAATAAGTACAGTTCTCAAATACTCTTGCCTGGGTTTGATTCCCTTGTTTTCTGCAGCAGGTGAAATTAATTGGTCTTTGTTTGAAATTATGCAAACCAAATCAAGAAAAAAGATACCTGGAAGAAGCTTTGGGGAAGAAATTATGAATGCAGTCAAAGGCTAGGCTAATTCTACCTGTTTTGCCCACTTCCTAACCCTAGTTGCTGCTGGGGACAATAACCAGGCTAAAGAGATCTAAGATCATCCAGAGTTTTGGAGTGCAGTACCACCAATATGTGATGGTGTAGTGGATAGTGTAAAACTAGAATCTGGGAGACCTGCGTTCGAATTCCCACACTGCAATGGAAGCCTGCTGGATGACCTTGGGCCAATCACACATTCATAACCTAACTTTCGTCAAAGGGTTGTTGTGAGCATAAAATGGCGTAGAGGAGAACAGTGTGATCCACTTGGGGTCCCAAGGTATAATGGCGTAAATAAATAAACAAACAAACATATGACTGACAGTCAGCAGTATCTCTCTGTCTAAATACAGGGAAGGAAGTACTGATCTAGCATACAGAAGCAGAAAAGTACTTGGTGTGGGTGAATAAACAAACTTAATCCAGACAAATTGGAGGTGCTAATAGGGTTGCTAGGAATGTCACCTGTACAGTCCAATATTTGGGGGGACTGTCTGGAGAAAATGTTCTCCAAATACCAGATGCCTGCCCCACCCCTCCCCTCCTCCCTGCTCCATTGACCTCGCCCAGCCTGGCTGCCCATCTCAGCCCCACCCACATCACAGGGTGATTATTGTTTTGGGGATAATAATAACATACTTTGTAAACCGCTCTGAATGGGTGTTAAGTCATACTGAAGGGCAGTATATAAATCAAATGTTGTGGTGGTGGTTATATGCAGCCTGGGATTGCTCTAAGGCTTGATGTCATGCATTAGGTCCTACAAAACATGAGTACATGGCTTTGTGTGGGTGAAGATCTTTCCTAGTTACCTTCCCCCAGTGGCTACCTTCCCCCAGTAGATGGGACGGGGGACCTGGCATGTACCTCATGCCGCCAGTGTGACTGCAGTGCACAATGCCATCATTTTTGGGAGTGACATCACCGTGTTGGTCATACGAGTGCTCCCACACACTGTGTGGGGCTGATTCAGACCAAAATTGGCCCCAAATGAAACATGGCAGAACTCCTGCAGCTGGTGCGACACTGTCACTCTTGGAAGTTATGTCATCATGCCACTGCACGCATTCCCAGGGTGCCTGCCAGTGGCAGGTGACCTCTAGAGGGCTTGCCACCTCCCACCGATTGCTGGCGGATCAGCAGGCAAAGATGCAAACTCCTGGAAGCTGAGAACCCTAAGCTACCTGGACCCCTCAAGAAGCTGATGGCCATGGCTCTCTTAAACTAAATTCATGAATCATGAGTTATGAGAATGCCTTGAACAAAATTAAGTGCACATTGGGTGGGGGCTATTGTAAAAACGGGAAATCATCTACCAGTGGAATTTTTGCTGGAGCAAGATGTAAGCAGAGTTGATGTTGCCAGTTCCCATTTTTCACAGCTCTCCTTCTTTTCATGCTTCATGACATTTTGTTTACAAGGCTCATGTGAATCCATGCAGCAGGGCTCAGGACTGCTGGGGATGCAACCATGACTATCTTTCACTGCAGCTTTAATGTTCTTGAAGTAGTAAAGTAAGTACTGAAATTAAAATCCTCCAGCGTTATTCAAGGAAAATTGAGCAACACTATAGCTACTATTTCTAGAACGGAGGGTGGTTTTTAATGTTTCCTATTGAGATTACCAGGGAGAGCAGCAAGGACAGCCATGTGAAATGTGATCCTGGTTCAATTCAACTTACCCTTAAACTGTACTTAATAAAGTAAATGTTCTCCTTTTGAGGAAATGTGTGAGGAAGGTTCCCCCACTGGAGCGGCCACATCTCGGTTGCAATATTCCTTACTACCATTGATGGGAAGCCCACTCATGAGCTCTCTCAGCTTTTTCAGTGTCCAAAATCTCAGAAGATATGGCCCTCACAGGCAAACTCTCATATTACGCTGTGCTGGAGTTTCTGTGCATATCTGCTGGTCTTTTTGCTATATAAATAATGGAGAATGGGTTTCAACTTTAAATATCCTTTAACAACCAGTTAGCCAGCTGTTACCCAGTTAACCACCAGTCCAAAACAAAGACGACAATGCCTGGAGTGGTACTTTTTCATCAACGCAATAGAGTCTACATTTTTAGAAAACGTAGTAACTTTAGATGCCACATTATAAATCTGTAGCTCCCAAAGGTGCATTCAAATTACTTATTCACAGTGGTTTTTCTGTCATCCTGCCTTATAAGCAACAATTTCCGTATTTTATGTTCCTTCCACCAAAAGGACTGCACAACTGATGTGCTCACGTAAAGAACCCTTCAAGGATATAGGTTCTGCCTTAGAAACAGTTTAATTTCTGTATTATGCTTTGAATTCAAGAGTTAAGGTATGCAATGATTTGCCAAGGACTAATTTGCCTTGGCCAAGAATGGCTAGTTCATTGAGAGATGGAATCAACAAGATCAGTTGCAACTGGAAAAGCTATGAAGCAAAATATTAAAATGAGCAGAGTAGAAGAAAGGAATGCTGAGGAGAAGGCAATAAAAGTAAGAAAGGATCATGGGACCTTCAAGAGGGAGATCTATAGTGCTTTTGATATGCTGTCATCTGTTGTGCATTAGAACGTTGTGTGCACTGTGTTGCACATCTAAAACTAGATACATCCAGAAAAAAATGTTATTTTCTTCTCCTTACAAAATTTATATATGGCTGTTTTCACACAACTTACCTGCTTCCGGAACATCACGCAAAACACCAGGAAGACAGCATCTTCTTGCGTGAAACCGTGCCAGGAAGACGCTGTTATCCAAGAATTTTGCGCAAGAAGACGCTGTCTTCTGGGTGTTTTGCGCGATGTTCTGGTGGCAGATGTGTGTTTTCCGGTGTGTGAAAACAGCCTATATTTCTCCCAAGATGCAAGAATATTCTTTTAAGCACAATTTATGATTAGCTCGTAAAAGGAAATGTTGCCCTTTCCTGAGGTAAGCTTTTTAAATGGAATGTAAAGGCAGTAGAACTCTTTCAGAGAACTTTAATAATTTATTAGTTTTACTTAGAATGTGCATTTTAACTAGAGTAATAGCCAGGTTTCCTTATCTGGTCAGATGGCAACAATTTTTGCCACAGCCTTGTCCCTTGCAAATTTGCAGTGCAGGGGTGTGTGTGTGTGTGTGTGCTTTATAGTTTGGGGAGTAAGGTCTCTAAATGGTTTGCCTGGTGAGGATTCAGCTCCAAATCAAAGATGTTAGCCATTCCTACAGTTAGTTACACTTGACCCTTTTTAAACTGTTTACCACATGTTGACTAGTCTTGGTAGCCAAAAGACTGTTCATCTGATTTTGTTAACTGGAAATGTCACCTAGGTTTTGGAAAACTGAAAACTGGCTCCCATTCTTCAAATGGACGTTGTCATGTCACATTATGTGCACAGTCAATAATTAAGGGTTTGTTTTTTTTAAAACCGAACCCAGAAAATACTAGTCTTTATTGTCTCAGTCTTCTTCAATGTCAGGTAATGCTAAAAATGTCTGCAGCAGGAACTGACAGGGATTGTTCTCTGTGTAGCCTTTTTGATATTTATAAGGGATAGAAACATAAATTAAAGCAAAATTTTGTTTCAGAAATAATTATATTCTTTTCAATATGAGGCCTGCAGAGAGCTGCAGAACACTACAGAAATAAATATTTTGTGGGGGCCCGACAAGTAAAAGAATGATCTTTTCATCATTGCTAAGACATGCAAAAATAATTGTATTTTGTCTCTAATTCTTCCCCTCCTCTAAGATGCATCCTTTGTGGCATAGTCAGAAATGTAAAGATGATGACATTACCTGTGTTCCCCAAAGAAGCAGAATTTTTCATGTGTGTTACAAAGAACTTCACAAGAACTGGCCAGTCTACATTTCAGTAATAAATCTGAATGCCTTAATAAATTGGCCATTGTGCCTCTTATCTATAGTCATGACAGCTAAGGGCTGTGTTGCTGCCAACATCTACACTACCTAAAATTACTCCAGCAATGTGATAGAGTACACTTCACTCCTACAGTTCAAACTTATTAGGAACACCAACCTACTTGGCTGCAGTTGCATTGGCTATGATTAAAAGCTTCACTCCACAAATCAAACAAGCCAGAGTACTCCTTGAATCATCTCAGAGTAAAAATATTTAGACCCACTGGACTTGTGCATTGGCTGAAAACACAAGGCTTTATCATATAATTATGCTAGATGTTGATAAATAATTGACTAGGATGATTATCCACCAAGCACCACTCCCACACAATGTACATCCATTTTAAACAGTGATTGCATGGCAACAGCACTTGATGGGACTGTGAGCACTAATTATATGTAACTCTCTAATGAGGTCTGTTCCGAACAGGTTGCTTCTTTTTCATTTAATTGTTTAATTAAGTGAAGTCAAAAACTGAATTCTGCTTCACCCCGAAACATTCAGAATAACACTTTAGATTCTGCACAGGTAGAGTTTTAGTAATAAATCTATATTTAAACTGATATTAAGCAAACTGTATTTGGGAATGTCAACATTTAGTGAATCAAAATTTAGCATAGCCTCCTAGAGGTTATTCTTGGTGGAAATGTAAGCCAGTTAAACATAAATATTAAATACATTTAAAGATTAGGTAGGTTTACTTGGAAGCAAGTCACATTAGATTTAATGTGCTCCCATGACCACAGCTTGTAAGTGCATCATTTACAGAGAAATTTGGTTGTAGCATTTTAATTACAGGAGTAACATAAATGCAGGTAACCTTAGAATATTGTTGCCAGGAATTTATTTGTGGTCTCACGAGAGGCATCTGCTCATCCACCCACTAATTTTTAAGGCCACAAGGAGAACTAAAATCAAACATGATGTGACTGCTGTCACTTTCTGCTACACTTCTACCACAGAACCTAGTGATGGTCAAGCACTTGCCAGTTCAGTTTACATTCTGCTTGGCGCTTGCGAGCAGAGAGCTGAGTTTCAGTTATGCATACATGAAATACTCAGTATGCATACATGAAATACTAGATAAAGTGGTTTGAGATGAAAAGTATAAAAACGTTGTTCCCTTCACAACTGAAGACATGGAAAAGATGAGGGGAAAGAGGGATAGAAATCTGAGACTTTTGTGAACTGTATGCATTACAGGCCCTATTGGACACCAGTTGTTTAACTAAATGACTAACATTCCAGATTTTGAGGGGAAATGGATTATTTCATAAAATGATTGCAGTCATAGCCCTTCTCTAAAAATATTACTTACTTTTATTCTTACATCCAGTCCTTAATTTTTTTGTAAATTTGATTATTAATAATAGTGTATATAGGGCTTCTAGTGTTCAAAGGCCTTCTCAGGTATTTTTACGGCAACCCTTACCACAATACAACCGATATAATTTAAATAATAACATTGACACAGTCGTCTTTGGATGGATTTCACTGAGCATTGCATTGAGAGTCAGTTTGGTGTAGTGGTTAAGAGCACAGGACTCTAATCTGGAGAGCCGGGTTTGATTCCCCGCTCCTCCGCTAGTCACAGCTCTCTGGAGCTCTCTCAGCCCCTCCCACCTCACAGGGTGTTTGTTATGGAGATAATAATATACTTTGTAAACCGTTCTGAGTGGACATTAAGTTGTCCTGAAGGGCAGTATATACATCAATTATCATTATCATTATCATTATATATTTCAGAGTTTCACAAGTAAGCTTCTGTCAATACATATTCATCCAGAATTTCACTCCAAACTTTCTAATACCAATTAGTACACTGAAGCCAAGTAGATTAATAAGGAAGGCACAGAGAGGGATACTTCATGGGGCCAACATAATATAAAATCAAAATTATTTAGAATGCAGTGAAGTTAGATGGAGAGAGCAAGGTTAAGTTTCCTTGTCCACATGATTAAGGTGGTGATTGGGTGTTCTTGTGCCTATCAGGCTGATCTTGTGCCTATCAGGCTGCCGTTAAAGACAACAAAGATATTTAAAAGCCCCTGGATCAACAGATGTCTCTTTCAGAGAGAGATAATCCAATCCTTCATCATCCCTGGTTTCTCTTATATCTCCTAAATGTGTGTGTGTGTGTGTGTAGAAAGAGAGCAAGAGCATGCATGTGTGCATTCCTCAACCCTAATCTCTTGCTCCACCATTCTCAGTTCCTATAAACAAGGACTCTGGGCACGTTGATGATAAAAGACCCTTTCCAGAGGTGGGGGAATAATGGTTGGTAAGTGCTTCTTCTGATCTTAATTCATTACCTCTACAGTTGAAAATCTCCCTTAACAGAAGGATTTTGGTCAGTGGAGCATGACTTCACCACCACTCCTCCTGCTTCATCTCAAATTACCCCAATTGGGGACAGGTGAATCCAGGAATAGGATGGAGAAAGTCTGCTGTCATAGATGAGAATCAGTGAAAATTGACCCTTTTCATAGAACGATCATCAGGATTCAGACCATAGCATACAGATCTAAACTATATGAAACAGAGCACAGAGACAAATGTGCTCTTGACTGTAACTTATATGGTCAACAATTTTAAATCAATTCCTTTATTTACTGGTTGGAGTTTTTGTTTTGTTTTTTTGTGTAGTACTTTGTGAGCCAGCATGTGAGAATGGAGGATCATGCATCATTCAAAATATCTGTTCCTGTGTTTATGGATTTGTTGGTCCCAGATGTGAAACATGTATGTATGTTTATATTTATGGAGTCTTTCCTATACATTTTAGATAGACTTCACCAATAAGAGATGGAAAACAATAGATTCTTTAAAAGAAAAACATTCCCCCCAACCCTCAAATTGAGACAATGCAGCAGGCAAGTCCATCTATAAATGGATTTAATACAGAACAAATCTTTTCTCTCCAAAAGAGCATTAGTATTATAAAATATGCACATCTTTGTCAACCTTTGTTGTGTAAAAGCACTGATAGTAAAGAATGCTTAATACTTGTGAAATTCAAGGTTGTGTAAATAATTTGTAGTAAGAAAGAATACAAAAAAGAGGTCAAATATTGTCATTAAGGTTTAAGTTTGAGCCAGTGTGGTATAGTGGATAGAGTGCCTAGAATATGAGAGAATCAGGTTCAATTCCCGCTGTGCCATAGAAACGTGCTGGGCGACTTAGGGCTAGTCATTCATTCTCTGCCTAACCTACCTCACAGTATTGTTGTGAGGATAAAATAGAGGAAAGGAGAATGATGTAAGCCACTTTGGGTCTCCACTGAGGAGAAAGGTGGCATATAAATGGAATGAATGAATGTTCACTGCAGGTTACATATTATGCTCAATATAGTGAGCATCTTTATAAATCAGCTGCCTTCAAAGTTTTCTACACTGAATGGTAAAAATACACTATATTGCCATTCCTGCAGGCTTTGTTTGTTGCCCTTCATAATTTTTTTAAAAAATTCTGTGCTAAGGTAGTTGTAAAGTTTGTATAATTAAGTTGAGAAGAAAGGAAAGGGTTATGTTCCAATTTCAGTTGTCATAGAAAACAATTTCTGAGATTTTTGCAGACAGAGGCTCTGGATATCAATCTGTATAATATCTGAGTGCTAATTTGTTCATGGCCTGGTTTATTTTACAGTAGTGTGTAACAGACATTGTCACAATGGTGAGAAGTGTGTGACACCAGATGAGTGTGAATGCAAATCTGGATGGAGTAGCCCTTCTTGTGAGACAGGTAAGCATGTATGGAATTATACTTCCTACATGGAGCTACAGTTTTTACTTCCTACATGGAGCTACAGAAACAAGACAGCTAAGTCCCTGGCAAGCCACAACAGATGTCTGGTGGGCTGTGGTTCAGTGGTAGCGCATCTAATTTACATGCCAAAGTCTCAGGTTCAGTCCTGGAGACATCTAGATTAAATTATTGCAGTGTACTGTATGTGGGGCTGCCCCTGAAGTCTACAGAAGCTACAGTTGGTACAGAATGCGGAGGCCACAATGCTAACTGGAATGGGGTCATATCATTCCAATCTCATTCCATTTGCAGTGGCTCCCAATTTGCTTCTGGACCCAATTCAAGGGCTGGTATTGCCCTTTAAAGCCCTATATGGTGTGGGGCCAGCGTACCAGGACTGCTTTCTCCCATGTGCACCTACCCATTCACTCTGGTCATTTTCAGAGGCTCTGCTTCAGGTGCCTTGCCATCTGAAGCTAGACAGATGACAACCTGAGAAATGGTCTGTGAAGTTGGTCTTGAGTTTAGCACATGCAGTGTTGAACCTACCAGTTCAAGTGAATAGCTTATGAGAATCATTATTTTGGAGTTCCTGCCAGTGAAAGTAAGACTTAATTATCTTTCCTGGACTGCTGCATTTCATCTCATTCAAATCATTTCAATATTAGTAGTATGAGGCCATTGTGCCCTTCAGAATGTAAACCAGAGAAAATTAGGCACACAATTATAATTATGCACTTAAATCAAATTGGCTTCAACGGTAATTGGTTTCACTGGAATGAACTGGACCTAAGTTTTTCTATATTTTCCTTTTAGACTTGAAGCCACATCAGTTTTTTTCTCTTACATAATTCTTACTGATTTTACTGAGGATTATACTTGCCTAATAGAGCAGCCTCATTCATACAGATTATTAAGCCTATAGTAGATGATTGGTTCAGACTGTAGAACAAAATCTGAAATGTTTGTTTTAAAACTCTCTCATTTGATCCACCCAATAATAAAACAAGCATGCTTTTCCTTAAGGTGTTTTTATGCTGTTGAAGTCACTAAGACTGAGATGATTTGTGTACACAAATGCTTATTGAAAGGGTTTATGGATTTTCCTATAGATCCTCAAATTCTTTAGAGCAGTGCTAAAATGCAATGCACACTACTCATGTCATGAACAATATAAGAAGTGCCCAATGCATGGTGAACTTTAGTGGTGTCACATTTCCAACCAGCCACAAAAGCTCTTTCTTTCTTCAAAGGACAAAAATAATTTATCTGAAACTGCTCAAAGAGGAGCACATTAAGGATGAGAAATACATATCCACTTGGGATAAACATTTCATATTAATCAAATGTTAAATAAAAGATAATGCTGGCATTAACAAGAAAGTGCATTTATGCTTTTGGGTGCATTTGTGCTTTTGGGTTTCATTGGCTGATTTTTAATGGTGGATATTTTTAGTGATTTTATGTTTTAATGATTTTATCTTTTACTTTGTGAGCTGCTTTGAGAAACTCTAAGAAGAGGTGACATATAAATAAATAATACAACAGAACTGGCTACAATGTAAATCCATTGAATATATTGAAATCAATATACTGGAGTCTGTAAAATTCTTCATTGAATTTATTTAATTAATTAGAATGAGAGCTCTTATGAAATTTAATTAGACTCTTCAGTTAGAAGCTTGCAGAACAATAAAATGTTTTTTGTCAAACTAAAAGAGTTGTTTTTAATGTACAGCTATTTGTAATCCTGTTTGTCTAAATGGAGGAAGCTGCATTCGGCCAAATACATGTGCTTGCCCTCATGGTTTCTTTAGACCTCAGTGTCAGTCTGGTAAGACGAAAAAATACAATCCCAACAATAAATATGTTTCTCTCTCTTTTGGGGGCGGGGAGGCAATCACAATAAAAAAAACAAAAGAAAGAAAATTTCGTAAGCAAGTGTCATCACAGCAAAAAACTCCTTTTGGTTGCCATCCACTTGACCTCTAAAGTTGATGGCCACTCTGAGAAGTATTTCAGACATAGATCTTTAAGACTAGATAGGTTCATATGGGAGAGATCCTTCAAATGTCCTGATTCTTTCCTGGCCATTTAAGGCTCTATCGTTACCCAAATGGGGGTCTCCTTGTGAGTTTGGGGGAATTAGTGTGCAAGGGGAAAGGAGCTCAGACGTGCAGTCTGAGGATGCATGGGAGGGTCCAGAACACACACTGAGCACATGGCTGAGAGCCAAATTATACTGCAAAATGTATCTTGGGACAAAATTACTGTCTTGCTCCCAAAGACAATAGTTTAGTAGCTGTCTCTGGAGGTGAGATAATAAAATGGGAAAGGTTTGATTAAACTTTCCTGGGTGTTACTAAAGGTTAAAAAGATGCCTTGTGACCTGCAATTGTTGGATGGGAAGAGTTATCAGGTCCTTTATTAAATCTGATTAGGAAGGGAGGGAAGATCGGCAGGCTGTGGGTCATTAATTCAGAAACTCATGGAAGAACCTATTGTCTTTGCACATCTCTGGGACTGTGGGGCTGAAAGCTAATCTCACCTAATGACTCACATGTCAGAAATTTTCCAGCTCCCAGCTGAGGGTTGGCAGCCATTTTCTGCCTTGCCAGGCAGCATATCTGCGTTTAAAACACATAAGGAGAGGGGCATATGATATAGTCATATTCATAAGTTTCCATATTAACATGGGGGCATATTTGACTGCTAAAACTATAAGCAAAAACTATAACACCTTTCATTATGCCCAGAAACACATTGTCAGCCAGTGCAAACTTTTTAGCATAGATCAGCATGTTTGAATTAGTAGTTACTATGTTCTAAACTAGTTGAAGTGCTGAAGTGAAGAACATTCAAGGACTGCCCCACATATAATGCATAACAGTATTGCAATCTGGAAGTTACAAGAGCATTAATAGTGCAGGCAGTCTAAACTGCCGAAAGGTGCTCTTGAGATTGATGCTACAGAACCCACATGCTGAAGAAGATATTACATACTGATCAGCATATTGATGACACCTCACTCTAAATCTTGGACTAAGTCATCCAGTGATCTAATGTAAATATGTAGGACAAAATAGAACCCTGTAGATACCATAACACAACTGCCACAGTGCAAAGCTATCCATTGTTTCTGGACCTACCAGTGCAGTTCCTCCTGTCCACCATCCTGAAAGGACATCCAGAAAGATACAATTATCAATGGCATAAAACTTTCCTCCAAAACAATTCATATGCCATTTGAGTGGCATTTTATGTAAAAGATGCATGTAATATTTTTAACTGAAGGTTTTGTATGAGTTAAAGCCTTCTGAGAGCCAGTTTGGTGTAGTGGTAAGAGTGCAGGACTCTAATCTGGAGAACCGGGTTTGATTCCTCACTCCTGCACTTGAAGCCAGCTGGGTGACCTTGGGTCATTCACAGCTTCTACCTCTCTCAGCCCCACCCACCTCCCTGTGCCGCCACTCCTGAACTCCTATAAGTTGGGGACTGGGGCTTAGGACTACACTTTTAAAACCTAAGTACAAGACAAGGGAGGAAATGAAAGGGAAATCAAAGAGGAGAATCAATCAGGGAGCACCAATCAATCAAAGAGAAGGAGAATCAATCAGGGAACACCAAAGCAAGTAGATAAGCCTGAAAGAGTTTTAAAAAATGTAAAAACAGTGTAAAAATGCATTCCAGTGGTAGAGAACTGCAAGAGAAAATGGGTTTGCAAAATGTTATTGTATGTAGAAAGCAAAGCAGTACTTTATTACTCCATATCCTCATACACAGAAAAGAACCCAGTGCTCAACCACATTAATCTATATTCAGTTTTAATGGGACAGGCATATTTTAAGATACTTTGGCTTACCAGGAACTGAAGTTTCACTAACAGTGATTTTCTGAACACTAGTACTTTTTTTGCATACAAACACTTGATTGCAAATATTTTTGTTTCTTGTATAAACTGATATAAGATCCTTATCACCCCAAACACTTAAAGGACATTTACTGGAAGCACTTAGACAACCCATCACTCACTACTGCTCAATGCAGAGATGTTGAAAGTGCTAGGCATTTCCACAGTCTGAGTACCCAGAGTGCAATTATCTCTCAATTCTTGGGTGCTGCTGCCTGGCGATTGTGGCTATTTTAGTGTACTTGCCATATCTGCCCAGTTCTTTGGGGCTGGCTCAAGCACTGGAAAAGGGGTGGGGGTGAATGAAAACTTATAAAAATAGTCCACCTTGTTTTAGAGGGAAACTGCCTGTTTCCTAATTGGTGGTGGAGAGTGCATTCAGGTCGTAGCTGACTTATTGCAACCTTTGCTGGGGATTTCAGGGCAAAAGACTAACAGAGGTGGTTTGCCATTGTCTGTCTCTGAAACCCTGGTCTTGGTTGGAGGTCTCCCATTCAAGTAATAACCAAGAACAACTCTGCTTAGCTTCCAAGATCTGATGGGATCAGGCTTGCCTGAGCTATCCAGGTCAGGGGACTTCTCAATTACTTTAATAGCATTTCAGATGCTCAGAAATCCTTAATTTTAAAAATTATGAATCTGAATTTTGAATCCAAATTTTGATGTTTGTGTACATCTCTAAAACATCAGTTGCATTCCAGATAATTGTATTAATGTTTTTCCTGTAATGACAAGAATTGATGCCATACTAAAGAAATCAAAAATCTTAAGCTTTAACTTTAATTTTATAACTATTTTACCCTTTATCCAATTTGTATTTAAGTTCCACCAATTTAATATATATTCTACTTTTCATGCCTATGTGAAGAACACCCTTGAAAGGTTTGAAATTAAATGCTGGTCAAATAAAAGAGGCCTTGTGCTCTTAATATCTGCATGATAGGTATATATTCAACTGGGGGGAAAAACATTTCTGACAGTGCAGTTACAGGTGAAACTTTGCCTGCCTGTCATACAGCTCATCATGAGGACTGTGCCAGAAAAGGGTGGTTCCCATCCGAAACGTAACTGTGCAGAGGATAAGAGTGAGCCATTTGATAAGTGGGTGAAAGTTACATCCCTCCAAGGATTTTTCTCAGTAGGAAGAGATTTGTAACCCATTAATGATAATGATTTTGCGTGCTTGTGTGTGTGTGTGTGTGTGTGTATAGCAACTAGGTTGCTTTGATCACATAGTCATTATTTGGGCAACTACAGTTGAAACAGGCATTAGTCTCAGTAGTGCAAAAGGCTCCCTTTCTCCCCGATTCTCAGCTGTTGAAATTCTGAGCCACAAATCATACTGCCTGATCTGTTTCCAGTGAGGTCAGTTTGGTATTTTGGGGGATCTGAGGGCTGCACAAATGTCCTTTTCCCAATATTGCTGCACAACCGCCTCCTGACAGAGGACAACAGCTAATGGGAGTGCAAACAAAATTAATCTTAGGGTCACAAGGGGATCATCTCTGTTATTTTTTCCACTCCCTTGCAAAGCATCAGGCTTCTATAGTATCTTTTATCAAGTTCTCAACTGCATTATTAGGTGTGACAACCAGTTTTTGTCTACTTTTTTATTAGCTTTATGCAATCCGCCTTGTAAGAACAATGGAAAATGTGTGAGAAACAATGTGTGTTCCTGCACAGAGGGCTATGTTGGAAGAAGGTGTCAGAAAAGTAAGTTTTTCACTTCCCTTTAACTTTCCAAATATTGTCTGCTTTAGAAATACATTCCTGCCTGGGGAGGTTTCATATTACCAAGCATGTTAAACAGGACATTTAGATTGGATTAATGTGCTAATCTTTCATTTTGATATCATGGCACATACATTGGTAGCCTTGGTACAAAAGGCAAAGCATGCCATTATGCGAGGTTGGCTTCTTCCATGTTCCACTTTATGGAGAATTCTATCATTGCATCACAGAAAGAGAAGAGTTTAAGCCTATTGTGCTGTGATCCTGCTTATGTATATATTTACATTCATTTCAACTAAACTATACAAATCTGTGGTATAAGAGCTAATGAGATGGCTTTACATTTAGTGAAGAAAAAATATTAAAGCCCAATTCACTGACTACGACCATTTCAAATGTCTTTGTGCTGTCTTTCCAGTCTAGTTAATATAGATACTTAAAAGGGTTTTTGCTTTTTTGCTTCATATAACCCTCTCTATACCCTAGCAGATCTATATGTATTTGATTATAGTACTCTTTAGGAGAAATTTGTTATTTTGGCAACTGTACAAATTCTACCGCAGCTTCTTATATCTGTAGTAAAAGACAGGTAAAAAACATTTTCTTACTGCCCCCCCTCCTGCAACACATACTCATACTAGCTCCAAAGTGGCAAGTGGGAACTGTATAACTGCATGTGGCATTGAAAGCTGTATATTTCCAAAGGGCTTAATTTGTCCTCCTAATAAATGGTGCAAAAGTTCCTTCCAGCAATCCACATTCTCACCACCCATGTTGCCTTGATTCTCCATTCAGGGGAGAGAACCAGCAGCACAATTCTTCCCAAGCTGCACAACCAGATAGTAGTCCATGGCAGGAGTAAGCTGGAGGGAAGAAAGCAGTGCAGAGGGTATCGGGAGAGAGGTGTATGTTATTTTGTTTTTAAGGTCAAGGTATGCTAGAAAAGTACCATCAGGAGAAAAAGAATGGCAAGGGCTACAGATTTTGAAAAGTCTTTCCCTCAATTAACTAACAGTATTGACCTGCACATTATTGCTTCTGTTGATTGTAACCACTTTTAAAATAATTGCAGAAAGCGTTTTTCTAAATCGGCACTAGAAATTTTCTACAAGCTCTCTCTGAATATTCCTTATAATGCAAATGTATACCTTTCTGAATCCAACTCAATAGAAAAATGGTTTATGGTCGCTTGGTAACTATGAAATGCATTTTTGTGCTTGTCTGGAGTTTGCATTACATGCAAATGCCCCTTATGGCCCTGTAGCATTGAAGAGGAGTGATTTGATGGGGGAAGTGTTCTTTTCCCTCTTCCCCCAAGTCTCACTAGTATCCCACTCGCAGTAAGTGGAAGGAAAAGCTTTTCACGCATCACCCACTACTCTGTTCAAGATCACTTCTTCCGGAAGCTGTTTTGCCCTAACAGAAGTCACTATTAAGATTTTGTTACCTATGTTTGCATATATTATGTTATTTCCCCCTCTAAAATGTATTTTGCAACACAGTGATCAACAACAAAATATTGTTTCTTCCACAAAATTTAATTCTATTGCTCCCAAGCAAATTTTGTTAAATAGTTACAATATACTATCACTTATTGTACTGCTGTAATCAACTCACCTAATATGCTGTAATAACCACAGATGCCATTAAATTCTACATTGGGCTGGATTCTGGGGTAAATTTGCAGCTCCACTAGTTACAGACATGGACTTGAATGAATCTATGAGGGATGTTCCTGAATGACACTTTATTCTGCCATCCTTTGCCTGATTTTGAATTCCCAAATATCCTGGCTTTGTTTCGGAATGGAACTGATATGCTAGGAATCTTTTATTTCATTTTTGAATGTTGTATAGAGCACTATATTTGCACAGTTTGTCATACTTTTCTGTTTCTGGGTTTAGTTGTGTTTCTCCCCTTCCTCTGCATTACCGATATACATTTGTGCAATGATAAAACACTGGAACAAAGTAATATTAATGTGACAGTATATAAGCATTTCTTCCCCAAGGTTCTTATTATCTGCGATTTTACCATTGTGCAGGAGCACATGTAAACATGAGTAAAACTGCTCAACAGTTGATAGAATCATAAATACAATCACATCAAAATTGCTTTTTCACAGATTTTTATCTGCGTATACAAGTGCACCAGTAAAGTAGAGATGCTGAAAGAGCAGTAAACTCTAAAAAATTGTACATGGTCCAATTCTGGCATTTCTTTTAGAAATTCTCCCATTGAAATTGTAATTCAAGAGGAGCGAAACACATGAAAGGCCAAAATTAAAGAACAATAGAGAGATGGAATAAAATAAATCCTCTTATCCCTAGCATGTACTAAAATCTTGTCAGTTCCATTGGGAGCTTGGCGTATATTGCCAAAGTGCTAAGCTTCCCTCTGCTTACATAAAGACTCATGATGGTATCATAGTGGAATGTTAGCACTGAAGGCCTCTTCAAATGCACAGAATTTGTTGAGGTTCTCAGTGCCATTGGAACTTACTGGATTATAGTGAAACTTTCATTGGAAACATGGCTCCAGCCTCCATCTCAGATTCTGGAATGGAAGCAAAAAAGTAAGTGGATTTCTGGGTAGAAAATCAGGATCAATTGGTTCCATCCATCTCTAGTAATAATCATGGAGTACGGCTACAATCCCATAGAGAGTTAAAGAAACTCACTTGGACTGCGTCATTGACTCAAAATTGACAGGCAGAATGGACATAGCTTACTTGCTACAAAAACAAAATATTTCTGCAAGATCACAGGGCCACATTAAGCCTTCCAAAAAGTAAACACAAAAAAGGAAAAAATATTATCAAGATGATCCAGAACAATTAGAATGTCATTAAATTGCTCTCAAATAATATTAATTAAAATGAAGTATTCATGTATTTTTTCAGTGCAATATACTAGTTTTTTCCTCCTATATTCATTTGAAATAGAGAAACATCAGATTTGACTTACCAAGCCAGTTCAATATTCTTATGCCAAGACACAGCAAGTAATTACTGCAATTGTTCATGTGACCTCTTTCTACCTAATTGCCATTGCTGCTGCAGCCCCCATATTTTGCTTTGATCACTCCAGATAATCTGCCTTCACTGTTACAGCAGATGATTTACAAAGTGCAATGGGGTCAAATATATTTGCTAACTGTGTAGTCCAGGCAGGATAGGATGTGTAAAGCCTGACAATTTTCCTCTCCATTCATGTTAAGCACTTCATGGCTAATTACCAGCACATGGATTTACTCTTTTCAGTACTGTTTTCTGCTGGATATCGACAATCTTGTATTTAAGGAGCACTAGGCAGTTCTATGGCTGGCACCACGCAGTTCAAGCTGTTTCAGGTTGCTGTCCTTTGCACAGTTTTTCAGCATCAGTATTAATATTTTGTAAGATTTTCAACTGGTAGGAATGGTTAGGAACCACAATTATATTTCTCACTATCAGGTTTAATTGAAACGCCTAATTAAAGCACAGGGAGCACAACACAGAAAGATGGCAATCACCGTTAATTAATTTTGGGTTATTTGTGATTTTGTACAGGTGCATAGCTTATGACTCCATTCTGCTTATTCCATACTTTAAAAAATTATTCCTAAGGGATCTTTCAAATGACTGCCATTGGGTGAGGCAGAAGAATGTACATCTCTGTCATTCAGTTGCGTACTTTCTATGTTTTGCTGTTCCTTAATTTTAAATGAAAAGCATTCAAGTTGAAAGTGAATGTGGATTGTTGGTGTAAACAAATGTAGCACTGAAAAACATTATGCAAATTTCACTCCTTGGATTGGCTAGCAGTTGAAGAGCGAGAGTTTGTACATTGTGTGCATCCTGAAAAACTGCTACACGGTGATTGTGCTAACCAGGCACTTGCAAACAAAATGAAGAGGATGCCAGAACTGACGATAAAATGTATGATTATGCACCAGTTACTGTACAAATTTCCTGTATTCTGCTTTACAAAGAATTCTATTCGCAGCTTCCACAGAGGGCCAAAAACTAGAGTTCCCTTTGAACAAAGTGCTTTCGTTGGCCAGTTATACATCAGAACAGTATTAGCTAAGCTCCAGTGTGAAAGAGAGAACACTACTTGAACATTGTTTTATTACCCTCTTTGAAAACTAAAAGCAGGGGTTGGCAGTAAGGCCCATGACCTTTTTCTCTTTGTTTCCCCCACCTCCTACCCTATTGCATAGCTCAGTGCTACCCTCCTGCGGTAACTTATTTGTGGGCAAATCACCTGAGAAGAAAAATAAAGCAATGTCTTTTCCCTTGGAAAAAGAAAATTTGCATTGCCTAGGAAAAGCCTGAAAAAATAATAATATTGTACCAGCTCATTCCAGAGTGAAAATGGATAGGCAGGCAATCTTCTATTCTAATCTCCCCATGGTTTAAAATATTGCGCAGTTAAGCAGGTCTCTGCACTTTTAAAAACTGGGAACAAAACACATGAATGCTAGCATCAAGACTATAATTTGAAATAATTATTTGGGAAATCCTACCCTGATGAAAACTGCATATGCACTTTTTCAAACTGGTGTCCTATTGCAATATAACTTAGAGGTGAGGTGGAAGTAATAGAGGTTTTTCACATCCGTAATGCTAGTCATATGCTTATAGTATGACCTGCTGAAATCTGGTTCCAGAAGTGACTCCATCTAAATAAGCAGCTAAAAGAAATTGGGTCCACTCTGTGTGTTAAATTGTCTACAACTCCCTTGTGTTATAGAATGACTTCAGCTATGTTGCTGCTCTTTCAATAGATAATGGCTTCTCAGCATATTACTAATGTGTAATAATTTTCTGTTTCTGAAGAATATTAATAAATTAGTTGTCACTCTGAGACCTGAGGAACATCTGAATGCTGCCCACTTCCTGATCCTCTGGCATTCTGGTTTGAACCTCAGTGTGGCATTGAGACTGGACTTTTGCTTGTGCTTGATGATTTCACCAGGAAAACAATAAACACCAGTTTAACATATTAGATCTTTTCTGTATGCCTTTAGTCCATCAATGATGCAATGTATTGCTGTAAAAACTTTGAAAGGTTTGAGGTAGCTTGGCTCGATTTATGTATTTTAAGGAATTATTCTGTTTAGTATTAAAATGTAGTATTTAGAGATTTTTTTCAGACTACTCTCAGCTAAGAAGCTGCTTACCAGAAGCAAGTCCCATCTTCTACACCATCATCTCTACACTGCAATTCAAAGTAGGTCTACTCAGAATCCTACCGAAGTCTTCTCAATGGGTCTTATTCACAGAAAAATGAATTTAGGATTATGCTGCATAAAACATTGGCTTCTTCCTTCTCCTCAGCTCTCAATCTTCAGTTTCTTCATCTTTCTATTCTTAACCAGGCTGAGCCTGGCCTTATGTACTCAGTCACTACAGCTAAGCCCCCTTCAGCCAATTAGCACCCATAATCTCTCAGGCCACTAGTCCCCCTTGGTTCTTAACTATGGGCCAATGAAGTAGGATAGACTAACAGTTGACCTATCAGATTTGGACCATTGGATGACTCTGTTTCCCTATGTATACCAAAGATGACTGTGTATTATACTATAAATCTCACAGGATATTCTTTTGTTATAGTAACTAGAAACAGCTCTGTTGCTTTCCAGCTTTCTAGCAGAGGCCTCTATTACATGTAGCGTTCTGAAACCTTTGATGAGAGTTGGAACTGCACAACTTTAACCTCAGAACAATCTTTATCCATTATTCTTACAGTTTCAACACAGTTCAAAAACCTTTGGTCAAGTTTGTTGACTAACAAGGTTGTTTTGTCGGTACTGTTTAGCTTTGATTCCATTTTGCTACCATGCACAAATCATCTTGTAATTTGTGCAAAACAGAAGCAAATCTCAACAAAGATTTAGTCTACTCGGTCTCAGACTATTGAAAATATGATTTGGTGACATATCATAACATGTGTGGAAATGTTTTTTAAAAGCCAGCCAAGAAAGAAAAACAAAAATATCTAAGAAAATATTCTGCCCTTTTTAAAAAAAGCTCAAGCATGAAACTCAATGAGCCACATTTATTCAAAACATCAGAATGGCTCACTGACCTGTAGTAAAGCACAGATCAGTTTTTAAGGAAGAGAAAATGTCAGCAAATTCAAGACCTCTAAGAAGATAGATCTAAAAACTGTACATCAAATAGATTCCACTGTGCCTTTTAAACTAAGAGCAATAGACAAAAGAGGAAGAAAACGATAAAAGCGATTTTTTCTTAGTGCTTCAGTTGTATGAATGAGAAGAATTTGTAGTGATTACTATTCTTTGTGGAATAAGAGATTTAACCTCACTTCCAAGCACTCATAGAAGTAATGAAAACAAGAAACGCACCCCAAATCCTAAACATATTTAAATGTTTGATCATTCATGCCACATTTAAAGAATCAATGTGTCTATATAAACAAACACAATTTGAGTCCAGAAGCAGGGTACAGTATCTATATAAGTAAAGATCAGCTGAGGATCAGTAATATGCACTGATGGGCTCCATTATTTTTTTCTGTTTCAATTTTCTCTCTATTAATGCAGAGAATGGTGGATTTTTTGGAATAATGATGGGCTGGCTTGATAAAATCTCTTTTGCCCAGTTTATCTGCTTTTAGATATTCATTTCATCATAGGCCAAACTATGTAGATCATGCTTCCAATCTTCTTGATAAAGCTTAATTTAGATGCATATCAAGACGCATCTAACGCAAGCCCAATTAACACTATAGGACATGGCTAGGATTCTGCTTTCTTTATGCATAATAAATATAAGAAGGACAACAGGATCATTGACTATGTGCATAGGTGGGGGAGGGGGTCAAATATGATGCATGATCAAATTGATATGTGAAATAGGATCTTTGATTTGGGCCTGATCGGGCTCTTCAAATAACATCTCCAAGGGCACAGACTAGAAAAGTCAATTTTGATTAATAAATAATAAGTAGTATGCTTGTTGTCCATGATTTCAAAGGCTGAATGGAAAATTTGCCATGAATGTATTATAAAGGCTCAGAAAAGCAACTTAAAGAAATCATCCACATCTTGTGATTTAAAATCTATTGATTTGAATGTAACTGTCTTGTGTTATTTCTGGGCAGTAGTATATGTGAAAGGGATCTTGGGGTAAGAGTGGACTGTAAACTGAATATGAGCAGTCAGTGTGATGCGGTGGCAAAAAGGGCTAATTCAATCCTGGGTTGTATCAAAGGGGCCATAGCATTGAAATCACAGGAGGTCATAGCCCCTCTCTATACTGCCTTGGTCAGGCCACACCTGGAGTATTGTGTGCAGTTCTGGAGGCCTCACTTCAAAAAGAATGTGGACAAAATCGAGAGGGTGCAGAGGAGAGCGACAAGAATGATCAGGGGTCTGGAGACTGAGCCCTACGAGGAAAGGCTGAGGGCCTTGGGAACATTTAGTTTGGAGAAGAGGAGGTTGAGGGGGGACATGATTGCTCTCTTTAAATATTTGAAAGGCTGTCATTTGGAGGAGGGCAAAGAGCTGTTCCAGTTGGCAGCAGAGGGTAGGACGCGAAGCAATGGGCTAAAACTACATGCACAAAGGTACCGGCTGGATATCAGGAAAAACTTTTTCACGGTCAGAGTAGTTCAAAAGTGGAATCAGCTGCCTAGGGAGGTGGTGAGCTCCCCTTCACTGGCAGTTTTCAAGAAGAGCCTGGATGAATACTTGTCAGACATGCTTTAGGCTGATCCTGCACTGGGCAGGGGGTTGGACTAGATGGTCTGTATGGCCCCTTCCAACTCTATGATTCTATGATTTTGTGGGGCTCATGATTACACCCTTAAGGCTAGTAGCACCTTTAAGACTAACCAACTTTACTGTAGCATAAGCTTTCGAGAATCACAGTTCTCTTTGTCAGATGCGTCTGATGTCATCTGACGAAGAGAACTGTGATTCTCAAAAGCTTATGCTACAGAAAAGTTGGTTAGTCTTAAAGGTGCTACTGGACTCTTTTCGATTTTGCTACTACAGACTAACATGGCTAACTCCTCTGCATCTATGACCCTTAAGGCTAGTTCAGTTGTTACAAAGGAGCTACATAACAAGCTCCTTGCAGTCCCTAGTGACTCATTCACATATGAACTAAGGACCAAACTATATAATACATTTTTTAACAAGTCAGGTCTTGAGAACCCAAACCCAATTAATTTTTACTACAGCAACACAGTCACTGTTGGGGCCTGATTTGGCTAGGGACCATGGCATGTAGGTAGGAGGGTAAGGCAGAGGCCAGACCAGAATCAATAAAAACATACTATATAGTTTGACCATATGCCTTTTATGCATATGACCAGAACTTCCTAAGGCTGCATGGTTAAAGGAGTGCCACAGTGAACATAGTCATTGCCATCAAGAAGCTGCCACCTCAGGACTCAAATCAGACCACATGATTTACATCCAAAAGGGTTTGACAGAGAGGAGACAAGCCTGATACCGTGGAGTGTCGCCATCAGTCAGAGTAGACTAGATGAACCAGTTGTCTGGCTCAGTATTTTACATGCTCATATAAATGAGCCTCAAAGAATAGTAGGGATGTATCCTTTCTGCAAAGTGTGATTCAATTTTTAATCATCAATCCTGGGGCTCTTTAGTACACATAAATAGTTCGGACATAATAGGAAGTAGGGTTGCCAGTCCCTTGCTGGGGGTGGGGTATCCCCAGCCCCCACTTACCTGGCTGGCAAGGGAGGCATGGGCCTCCCAGGGGTGCTCTCCCAGATGGCATGGTGTGCTCCCGCAGGCCAAATCTGTCATGTTTTGACAGGAATTCAGCCCTCCTGGCAAGCAGTCCATGTTGGAATATATGTTGTAAGCTGACATTCAGTCATTATGGGGTTGATGTGTTTACTTGCTGTGCTTTGTTTATATTGACCTAGAAGAGAACCTGGCACAGAGCCAATAGCCTGGAAGCCCAAGAAACTAAGATGTGTTTGTAAAGTGTTATTGGTTAATAGGTCAGGTGATTTTCTTTCAGGGTCAAGAAGACAGAGGAAGAATCCCCATTGCTATTATCTCTTTGTTTGTACTCGTGGTCAGTAAAGATGTAGCTCATAGGTTTTATTGTTTTGTAGCAATCCTGTGTACCTTTTCCTTTAGAAGTAAATGGTAGGTAGGTGGGTTTATTGTTTGTGGCCAAAGGCCATTACAATCCATACACATAGAACACAGAAAACACTTTAACATATAAACATAAGTACAGATATTAAAAGATTAAAATAATCTCGGCAGAAAATACCAGTCAGTTAAAATGACTGCTACCTCTGGAAACAGCTCTAGCCCGAATTTTCTTGGCTGCTAAGGTGAACAGAGAATCGATAAGAAACAAATGCAGCAGTGTCAGACAAGAGAAAAAACTTCTCAGAGTCTGAAGAGGAGTTTAAACCAATTAAAAACTCTTCCAGGAATTTATTCCTTGGCTCTGCATAGAGTGGGTAGGATAGTAGGTAATGTGGTAAATCCTCCACAACGTGAGCACCACAAATACAGTAGTGGAGGGCTTGAGGTGTTTTGGCATAGCGGCCAGCTAGCAGCACTGTGGGCATCATTTGGAACCGAATTGAGGTAAAGGCTGTTCTGAGGTTGTGAGGGAGGATGTTGACCAAATAGGGTACTCTAACATAATCCTTCTTGAAAAGTTTAAACCATGGGGAGAATTTAGAATAGAAGATTGCCTGCCTATCCATTACAGCGTCACAGTGGAACACCCATTCCCAATTTTTAAGGCCAGCAACCGGAACTTTAGAAGTAAATGTTTTAAAAGCAAACTGACGTTTTGACTCTCTATTAATTCAAGATCCATTGCACCTCCAATTTTAAACTATTTTTAACCCTTTCCCCCCCCCCAACAGTCCATAGCTACTGGGGCCAGGGGCCACGTTTGCAGCCCCAGATGAGGAAAAGGCAGTAGGCCTCTTCCTGGGCATAGTGGTATTCTGCTGGGTGGGCAGAGCCAAAGGCATATAAGCCAACTCCACCCTCCTGGTCCACAGTTGTCTCCTTGTGCTCGGCCAGCCCACCCTCCCTATAGCAGTGCAGGATTAGCCGGTAATTATTTACCAGAGCCAGGTAGGAATTTTTAATCCTTGCCCAATGGGCATACAGGGAAGGGTGTTTTTCGCCTACCTTGCACTGCAGGATGATATTATGGTAATTGGTATGGTGGAGATAGTTTGGCCACTGGCAGGATAGGATGGGAACGTGAGCAGGCTGGTGACTTCCTTGGCACATCCCCATTGGTGGGGAATTGGGGTCTGTCAGGAGCAGCTGGAAGGCTGTACAGCTGCCAGTTGCAAGGGCAGACTGCTGTGTGGCTCCCCCTGTACAAGTAAGGCCCTCCTGCTTTACGGCAAGGTGCTGTAGGCTTGGAGGGGGTAACTGTTTGCCTGGCCATCAGGTACAGCCATGTGTTGGATGACTTACTTCCAAGGCAGTGGGGGCTTGCCCAGACAGGTCAAGGCAGAGGTCCAGGGTGACCTCAGGGCTTGACCTGTACTGCTAGTTAGATCCCTTGCCATATTGACACTTTATGGTGTAATTAATAAAGTGCCTCCAGTTTTATACCCAAGCGTTGTGTCCACCTTTTATTTCGACTGGGGAGGCAAACCACATTTGGCCATTTTGTTGTAATGACAAACTATTATTTCTGTAAAGTGGGAATAATTTATTGAGAGACTGCACATGAGAGAATTGGAGGGGAAATAGCATGCAACCTCAATACTTTCCAGACTCGTTTACATAGCAGCCTCCCATGGTTTGCCACTGTCTGCCTGAATTAACTTTGTACCACCTCTTCAGTTCTCATGCTAGAAATTAGACAAATAATATCAAATAAATAATGTATTCCCTCCCATGGCTCTGAATACATCATGTTTAATACAAATTATGTATTTACAAATTTAAATATGCACATTAGCTGTAGCCTTCATGCTGCTGATGAGATTGCCATATACTCTGCTGAATTAGTTGATACTGCTGTTGGTAGCACATTTTTTCTTAAAAGAGGAATCAAAAATAGATGCTGTCCTACTTCTCAATCATTTATCATTATTTTTTGGCATGAACTATTACCCTGGAGCTGCATCTGATACATTTCATTGTTTGGCCAGTTTGGAATATATCACTCAGAAGTACTCTGCCTATCCTTGAGCCGGGATATATTATTGAGGTCAATTTACCAGCTTCTCAGGGCAAAGAAATCCAGCATTTCTAAAACAATATCTTCCTAGTCAGCATTGCAGTGCAGTTCTGTTATTTGCTTATCTTCAGGATTGCTTAGGTGATGTGATGACAGGTAATTATTGTACTAGGTCTAAACAGAATCTAAATTATAGTTTGGGGAAAGGCTAGTTAAGTACATGGATCTTCCTTTCCCCTGAAATGGCCCAGACAAAAGTTAAGAGCTTATAATTGACAACAAGAAACCAATTTAATAATCTTCCTACACAGGATTCCTCACTAACTAAAATGGACGAGGTGTTGAAATAGGTGCCTAAGTCCTTTGTGTTAAATTATGATCTATCAGAAAGGGTAATCTTATTATAAAGAGACAAGGTGTTAAGAAGGTGGGAGAGGAGAACTCAGAAATCCATAGCACACTGTGTAAGGCTTGGTATTAATGATGTTGCATTCTCTTCCTTCTTACTCCCAGCACCACTTACCTACTGAGGATGACAGAGCATATGCTGCTGTTGCTAAACTCAAGTTGAAAAGATATGATATATACTAGACTTTTTTTTTCGGGACGAGCAATTTGGACTTTTGCAATAAGAGCATTTATAAATTGTTGAATCACCTTCCTGCTTAGGTAATCTACAAAATATTTTTTTGTAAGCATGAAGATGTTTGCAGCTTATATTTGGCTGTGCTTCCCAATGTAGATGATCTGCCCACATTGCATTTTCTTCAATAGAACACACACCAGAATTTGCATGTGGGTAAGAATCTGTTTGTTTATTTCACTGAAAGCAATACAACACATATAGAAAAAAGATCCTCAATTTCATGGTACTCATTTCTTTCTTTCCCAAACCATTTTTACCTCAAAGCAAAAAGCTAATCCTGGATTCCCTCCCCCTCATTGTCCATGGTACATAAATGGTGAATAACAATGCAGTCCTAAAAGTGACAGCCTTCTAAATCCATGGAAGTAGAATGTGTTTAGACTTCACTGTAAATGGCATATATTGTATAAGTAGGGCTGCCAGACCCCCGGTGAGGGTGGGGCATCCCCCGCCCCCACCCTCCCACCCCCACCCCTACTTACCTGGCCAACGGGGGGGGGGCGCGCACCTTCCATGCGTGCCCCCCTGCGGTAATGCGCACCCCAACGCTCAGCAGCTGCCAGGATCAGGCCTGTTTTGGCCTGGATCGGGGCCCCTGTGGAGCATGGGAGCATTCCTGCGCTCCGCAGGGGCCCACAATGGACCCGATCTGCGTCAAAACGGGCTCAATCCACGCCAAAAAGGGCATGGATCGGGCCCGTTTGGCACGGATTGGGCCCGTTGTGGGCCCCTGCGGAGCGCAGGAATGCTCCTGCGTTCCACAGGGGCCCACAACGGGCCTGATCCGCGTCAAAACGGGGCCGATCTGCGCCAAGACAGGCGCAGATTGGCCCCATTTTGGCGCGGATCGGGCCCATTGTGGGCCCCTGCAGAGTGCAGGAGCATTCCTGCACTCTGCAGCAGCCCCCAAAAGCGCAATCCAGGGGCTGCGTGATGACGTCACTTCACAGAAGTGACGTCATCACGCTTGCAGTAGCACGCGCGCGCGCACACGCACACACACCAGGTAAGAGCCAGGCCCCCTCAATCTCCCGCTGGGAGATTGAGGGGGCCTGGCAACCCTATGTACAAGTGGTGTGATGTGAGTCTGTGACATAAAAAAGCATTAAGAAAATACGAAATTAGGAACACCGACAATGAGAATGGGTGCAACAAAATGTCTCACAATGACATGACATAAAGAACAAATAATATTCAAATGTGTATTTACTCACAGAAGACCACTGTATGAGAAGAAGGTAGTGAATCTTCACAGAACCCTGTGAGTGCTCTCTATTTGCCCTCATTCAGCCTATCTGTTGAGCTGCTCCTTACTCATCAGGAACTCTTTCTCAAGATGTCCCTGTCATGATCTGGCTGTGCCAGGAATGCCTAGCAAGGCCTCAGAAGCCTGTTAGCAGTTGGAGTAGGCCTGCCTACAATTCCCAGGAACCCCTGGGCCATTTTGGTGCCCTTTTTGGCCAATCGGAACACAGGGGGCTGGTTCTTTCTCTCAGAGAGCAGGCAGAGGAGGTTTGTGCTACGGGGAGAGGCCCTCATCCAGGTAGGGTGAGAAGACAGGCCTGGCAGACAGAGGGACAGTGAGTTCAGTCCTTTTTGTTTATTTTACTTTCACACATCTATTGTTGCTAATGCACCTTGTTTGTTTGTTTGATATTAACCGACCTCCTTCTAAATAAACTCTTCTGTTTGTTGTTACTCTGCTTCAGGGCTTTTTTTTCAGGGGGAACGTGGGGGAACGGAGATCCAGCACCTGTTGAAAATACTTGGCAATAGTGCTTGAAAATAATATGATTTCAAAGAATCCCATGTGTTTCTTCCTCATTTCCCTCTTGAGAGTTCCGCCACCTCTTTTCCCAGAAAAAAACTCTGCTCTGCTGGGTCCTCATGCCTGTTTATTGGCCAAGCTACGGAGGTCAGAAGGGTTGGGAAGGTACTCTGGGCCTTCCCAAGGGACCCTAAATCCCAGAGTGGTGGCAGCATGCAGTGTGATACTAAAATGCCTTACACTAATGAACACAATCTCTGTCTACTGTGTTTGAGCAAGTCTCGTAATATAGCCAGGTGTCACCATTGCCAACACTTTATACTCAAAGTTAGGAGCAATTGAGCTTCAAGACTTAAGGCTGCCCTACAGGAGCAAGTTCTGTCTGGCTCAGATACCCTGGCAGCGAAGCCATATTGTGTGCAAGAGCCTGCTACTCAAACTGACTTGACAACTTCAGTTCTAATGGTTCAAACACCAGACTGACCTTGGCACTGGTCCCTGGTTCTGATGTCTCCAACACCCCCGATTGACCTCAGCACCAATCTCTGCTTCCCACCTCCTTGGAATGCTGTTCTTCTGAGCCTCCAGTCAAAAATACTAAGATAAAGCACCTTAAAAAATCTTCATCTACTTCACATCATAAAGTAGCTTGCCTTCCACCTCCCGTTCCAACAGCTGCCTTTGTTCCAGCAGCTTGGGATGATGTTGTGGTCATCGTACCACTGCATATTCCATCTCTGCCTTCTCTAGGAGAAGTGGATCCTACTTCAGCAGAGAAGACTGTAATGTACCTGATCCCAGTTCCATCCTGCATTCCAGCACATCCTCAGTCAATACCATCCACTCAGCTGCCACAGGTATCAGCTATTCTCCCTGGTCATCCTCAGTTCCATTCCATTGATTTGGCACCATTGGATGCAGAGTTACTAGTATGAAACTGTGTTGTACTCAATCTGGAGTCTTTGGCCTAAGTGTGTGCTCATTTCCACCAAAGTCCAGGCTTCATCAGCACCTTTCCTCTCAGAGAAAACTGCCAAGTTTCCACGTGATCGCCTGCTGATACTTTTGTGAAGCATTATTATGTCAACACATTCAGGGAAAGAGTAATCTGTCAGGACAGCAGTGTTACATTCCCTATTCAGTTGACAGACTCACTCCCACCTTCATTGGTGAGTAGCTTGCTATACTCCCAATGTGGGACTGCACAGAAGAATGAAGAACTGTATCTGTAACTGTTGTTCATTGAATGTCTTCTGCACAGGCACACATTCCCTCCCTCCTGCCCAGCTGTGAGTTTTGCCTATTGTTTCATGTACTGGGAGGACTTTGGCAGCTTGGGAGAACTGAGGGAATATGGACACTTCTCCTCATGACACACATCATTTTGGTGGAAAACAAACTGCATGCTTTGTGGGGGAGTGATGCCCCCTCATAGAGCTTTAGAGCTGGAAACTTATCTCTACGGCTGGCCTGCACAGTCCCAATGTGCATCTGCACAGAAGCCGCTCAATGAACAACAGTTACAGGTAAGTGCAGCCTTGTTTTAAAACTTAATAAATGCCATCTTCTTCACAAGCAATTTGTCTTTTTGGGGGGTATACTACAAAAAGCCGTGTCTAGTAGGCCATGACTCTAAAGTAAGACATCAAATATCAGTGCTTATTTAGATATTTATACCCTGCTTTTCTCCCCACTGGGGAACCAAAGTAGCTTATCATTCTCTCCCCATCTGTTTTATCCTCACAACAACCCTATAAAGTAGGTTAGGATGAGAGAGAATGACTGGCTGGACATCACCCAGCAGGCTTCCATGGCAGAGTGAGGATTTGAGCTTGAATCCTCCAGATCCTGGTACAGGGTCCCCAGTATGGTGCCCATGTTCACCATGGTGCTCACCTTTCCTGGCATCTCAGAAGTGTTTTTAGAAAGTGAGTGGGGCAAGATGGGGCTTTTATCTAGCAATGCTTCTGACTGGACATTGGAGATCTGATTGGCTGAGAATATCTTTAAAATTGTATTATTTATTTATTTATGTCATTTATAGTCTGCCTTTCTCACTGAGACTCAAGGTGGATTACACTGTATGAGATTAGTACAATCAGTATCAAGTACATTTCAATACAATATCAAGGACATTTCCATAAACAATGCCATAGGGTAAACAGATACAAGTTTAAAGGGCATAGTAATAGCAAGAATCCAATACAGAGTAGAAAAAATACTGAAGTAGAATATAATCAATTCTAGGACTAATATTAGACAACATGGAGCACTGGTGGTACATAGGAGTACATATTTAAAGCAGCAGATAATGTGTAAGGCAATATAGTAATGAAGTCTATGGTCCTTAACTCATTAGCGAAGCATCTGAGACCCCATCCCTACAATACAGGCCTCCCATTTGAGGAAAAAAGCCTTTTTGAATAGTTCGGTTTTGCATTGTTTACGAAAAGCCAGGAGAGTGGGGGCTCTTCTGACTTCCTCAGGCAGGTCATTCCACAGGATAGGGGCCACCACAGAGAAAGCCCTTGTACGGGCTGCTGCTGACTTCACACGTGTGCAGCCTGGCACCTGCAGGAGACCCTGTTCAGATGAGTGAAGCTGCCGTGGAGGAACATGGGGAGGGAGGTGGTCCCATAGGTATGCCGGACCAAAGCTGTGAAGAACTTTGTATGTAATAACTAATACCGAGCATGGTAACTGATGGGTAGCCAGTGGAGTGACTATAGGATGGGAGTGATGTTCATGCTCCTGCTTGCTCCTGATAACAGTTGAGCTGCAGCATTTTGCACTCATTGGAGCCTCCTAGTTAACTTAGATGGGAGACCTATGTATAGAGCATTACAATAGTCAAGCCTTGATGTTACCATAGCGTGGATCCAAGTGGCCGTGTCAGCCATATCAAGATAAGAAGCCATCTTCCGGGCTAGAGTGAGGTTGTAGAAAACAATGTTGCCTTGGCAACAGCTGCGACCACAACACAATGATCTTTGTTTTATAATGGCAGGTAAGCTGTGTGTAATGAAGAAAACATTTTAAAACCTTATGTTCATTTTTTTAAAAAGGCACCCTGTAAAGCAATGCTTCTGCCTGAAATGTTGAAGAGTTACTATTAGAGTTATGCATGACCTCACTATTTGATTTTTTTGATGGGCTCTACCTTTATGACAGTCATTTTGTGGTTGGCAGTGCCTCCGGCAACAACCAAAATGTGGCTATACCCACCACCCTGTGTCAGAATTCCAAAAGTGCCTACAGGCTCAAAAAGGTTGGGGACCCTGTCTTAGTACAACTGTAGCATGCTGGCTTTATGTAGTTCTACATTTGAATATGTGACTACCAGTTTAATCTACTCTTGTACTCATCACAGATTGTAGCCTTTCTAGTACCCAGTACTGTGAAGGAACCCAACATATGATTGATTGAGATATGATAACCTTTTGTCACATTTCTTAACAACATTCGACAAGTCACCCTTTTGGCAATTTTTCAGGGCTTGCACTGAAAGGGCACACAAATGCTCACAGATTCAGAGTCAGGGTAATGCTGTCCCAGAAAGCATTGTCTCACCTCTAAATTGGCTTATCTTGTCCTTATTGGTGATGTCATACAGACAAATCTGTTTGCTGCACAGAAGTGTGAGTCATCACATTCATTATGTGATCCCTGACTGGCTTGAATTTACATTTTAACCTTTCCTATGAAGAGGACAACTCAAATATGGTACTGAAGCAGAAAGGGGGGGAAATGTCATCAAACAGGAATGAACTCAAACAAAGGAAAGTGAGCAATTAAGAATAATTTCAGCATTTCAAAAGCACTACTTTTGTGGCCAAAATTGAAAGTGACTACCAACAATACACAGAGGAATAGAATACTGTTAATTGTGCTTATAGTCTTATATAGAAACACGAGCACTAAACTGTTCCATTGGGGACATTTTCTTAATTTCCTCTTCTTCTTCATACATCCTACTTTGTGTGTGTCATGTGCTGACAACTTACTTCTGACTAATGGAGACCCTATGAGTTAATGACCTCTCAAACATCTCTCATTAATAGCCTTGCTCATATCTTGCAAACTGGAGGTCAAGGCTTCCTTTACTTAATCAAGCAATCTCCTTTTGATTCTTCCTCTTTTCTTCCTGCCTTCCACCTTTAAGAGCATTATTGCCTTTTCCAGTGGTCTTGTCAGTCCCTGGCAGTTAGGTCCCTTCAATTTCTCCACAGCTAACACACAGGTGTTCCAGTTGAAGCAACTTTGTTAGAGATCCATTCAGTTCAGGGTGTTCACAGAAAGGTAGCAATTGGCAGAAGTGACAATTCAAACAAAGGCATTATTAATTATAGGGAAACTTCCTGCCCTTCAGGTCCGTTGACATTCTGGTGCGAAAACCCCTAAAGAAGTTACATGGGAACTGATTCGTTTAGACTAGACAGAGTACAAAGTGAAATTATCCCAGTCTCTGGGAAAAGATACATCATTCGCTGCTCACAGCTCTCCTCCAAGGACACTTGCTGGAAAAGTGAAAGTAAATATTTTCAACAGATAACAGAGAGGCCCCACTGGCTCTCCTGCATTTCATGTTAGCAGTTTACACACTCTCAGATGATATAACAGAATACAACTTTAGCAAAACAGTAATGATCAGCACAGAATGCAGAATACAATAATGGCAGGTATGCTGGCATACATGACAAACTGCCTCCTCCAAGATTGGCCCCCCTCACACAGGTCCAGGTTTGTCAGGGTAGAGTTTATGAAATTTGCTTATCAGTCTTGGAGCATTCATTTTGAGCTCTCTATCCATTCCCTGTGACTCTCAGCGAAATATTTCCAACGAACCAAATAAAAGTTTTCCATGTTTTATTTTAGAGTCTAGGATGTCTTCTATCTCATGATGCAGTTGTCCAGGGCTGTTTTTCAGGGGGAACACGGGGGAACGGAGTTCCGGAACCTCTTGAAAATGGTCACATGGCTGGTGGCCCCGCCCCCTGATCTCCAGACAGAGGGGAGTTTAGATTGACCTCCATGCCGCCAAGCGGCAAGAAAGGGCAATCTAAACTCTTCTATGTCTGGAGATCAGGGGGCAGGGCCACCAGCCATGTGACCATTTTCTCTGAGGGCAACCCACTGAGTTCCACCACCTCTTTTCCCAGAAAAAAAGCCCTGCACTTGTCCATCCACCAGGATGGGGCGGGGAGCTCCACGCTCTGGATGCCATTTGTCAGGCGGGGGGGGGAAGCTTTTTTCAGGAGGCTGAAGTGGAATACTGGGTGGATGTTTCTTAAGTTCTTTGGTAAGTCCACCTCTACAGTCACCTCATTTATTACTTTCTTTACTGAGAAGGGCCCCAAAAATTTCCATCCAAGTTTTTTACCAGGTTGTTCCCTCCGCAAGTGTTTGGTGGAGATGTACACGTAATCTCCTGTTTGCAGCTTCCAAAGAACAGATCATTTCCTGTCAGCAAACTTTTTATAATCATCTTTGGCTTTCTCCAAAGTTTTCTTGATGACCTCCCATTGGGTCGTTAAGTTTGTCCACCAGTCCCCCAGATCTCCTGGTTGCTGAGATTTTGGGGTTTGAGCAAAGGTCATTGCTGTGCCCTCGTAGCATTGTGCTACCATAAATGGGGAGGCACCTGTGGAACTATGTATTGAATTGTTATAACAATATTCAGCAAAAACCAGGAAATCAGTCCAATTATCCTGTTGATAATTGATGTAGTATCTTAGGAACTATTCTAACACCTGATTAGTTCTCTCCGTTTGTCCATTGGTCTCAAGATGCTGAGCGGAGCTAAGTCCTTGTTCAATCCCTGCTACTTTTAGGAGCTCCTGCCAGAAGTTGACAACAAACTGGACTCCCCTGTCGGAAATTACCTTCTTTGGAAAAGAGTGCAGCCTGACCACGTGTTGCATAAAGAGGGTAGCCAGTTTCTTTGCTGTGGGAATAGTAGCGCAGGGAACAAAATGGGCTTGCTTAGAAAACAAATCAACCACCACTAGAATTACAGTTTTCCCTTTTGAGGGGGGAAGATCAGTGAGAAAATGATGTGACAGTACAATAGCCTCAGTTTCATCATTTTAGCTTCTAGGTAGAATTCAGTCTTTTTTTTTTAATTTTATTTTTAACTTTTTCAATAACAACAAAAGGGAAGATATTCAACAGAAAAATAAGATATTGTACAAAGAGTTTTAGCGTTACATTATCACAAGGATTCTACATCTAAAAGCGTTATAGTTAGAGCTATGAAAAATAATAATTTGGAAAATTTTACCAACATGCCTTAACATTTACGTGAACAGTTGTCTACCCTCCCTCCTGCTGAAATTGCCCACTCCCTCCCTCCCTCCTTAACAAACCTTCCCTCCCTAACCTCCCCTACCCCTACAAAGATAGATACAAATTGCTAGATTCGCTAATCAAGTGTCACTAAACAAAAAAAGAGAAGAATTACAGTTAAACTTAAATCACTTGATCATGTTATTTAAACAGCTCTCTATATCTTGCAGGTATATACCCCACTCAGATACTTGGTATCACTTACCAAGGTAGAAGAGCTGTAATACTTCCTGGAGCTGAACCTGAAATAATATAATGCTTTAACTTTTCCCACCCCCGAACCTTAATTAGTAAACTAGAACATTGTATTTGTTAGAATATATACAACTGCTTCTATGCAGAAAAGTTAGAATTATAAGCAGGCTACAATGAGGAAAATGACTATTAAGTATGTCTGATTGGAATTTTACTACCCTTTTGGGGGGTAGGAGGCTGAGATCTTTTCCTTTTAAGAGATATAGTCTCTGGGTCTATGGGTATCTCCAGATCCATAGTCTTCAGCAGGGTCAAACCTGATTCTTGGTCTTCTGCCAAATAAGTGTTCCCTTTGTGTGTGACTCGGAGCTTTGTAAAGCTTGACCATCTGTATTCAATTCCTGCTTCTCTAAGAGTTCCTGTGATTAGTTTAAGTTCTCTTCTTTTGTTGAGGATTTCTTTTGGCAGATCAACAAAGACAGCAATATAAGACCTATTATAAGTAAGTGAATTCTGTTGTCTGGCCATTTCTAAGATCTTTCTTCTTGAACTCCCGTCTTAAAAAGTTGCTAAAATGTCCCTGGGGCTTTTCCTTCGTGGATATTTGGCAAACCAAGCTGATGTGCTGTGGTAATTAGAGGGGCAGTATGATCTCTGAGGTGTAGAATTTTTGTTAGTCATTTGGTCAAGAAAGCTGCAGGATCTTCATTTATTGCTTCATTTTCTTCAATCTCTCTAAATTTAAGATGAAGCTTGCGAATTGAAAGTTCTAGGGATTGAATTTTGCTTTTCATTAAGTCATTATCCTTTTTCAAGGCTTGGATTTCATTTTGCAATGAAGTACTCAGATCCATTGCACAATCGGCCTTATGAATGGCTCTAGTAATGTCCAATTTTATATCTGAGATCTGGTCAGTTAAATTTGTAATTTTATACAAGATTCTTTGCTCCATTTTTTTGCAGCAACAAGGGCAGATTAGTTTCAGACAAAGTTTTACCTGTTGCATTTGCCTCAGGCGCCATTTTGAGTGCTTCTTCTCCAGCATTGTTTTGAGTCTCAGGCTGCAACGGCACGGGAAAGTAATCCTGGAGCTTTTTAGCTGACTTGCAATTTGCATTTTTCTTTTCTGCATTGTTCTTGCCCATTATTTGAGTGTTCTTGCTTAAATGAGTTGCTTTCTTATACTAATTGGCTCTAAGGGAGAGCAGAGCTCAGGTTTCTGCGTCTGTCTTCATCTGAAGCAGAGCCACGCCCCCCGGTAGAATTCAGTCTTGATTTGATATAGAACCCACTTATTTGTCTTTTTGGCCATCCATGGTATTCATAAAACTCTCCTCCAGAATAAAACACTGTAATTTTCTGACTTAAAATGTCCCAATCTAGTCCATGTTAGTTCAGTCACACCCAAGATTACAATGTTTAAACATTCTATTTCTTGTTTTACAACTTCACGTTCACCAGGATTCATACTTCTCTCATTACATATTCCTATTATATGTGTCACACAGCTTTGTACTCTCCTTTTGCATCTATTCACATCAGCTACTGGACATCATTTTGGCTTTAATCCAGTCCTGTCATTGAGATCCCTACTATTCATACTTGTCCTCTGCTCTTCCCCAGTAGACAATTGAGTACCTTCTGGCTTGGGAGTCCTCTCTTCCAGCACTATATCTTCTTTTGCTTTGGGTTGTCTCATCATAGGGTTTTTGAGGTAAGATGATCAGAAGTATTTTACATTTCCCTTCTTCTGCACAGTATTAACCATGGTTAGCTGGATTGTCATCGCCATTGTCTGTGAAAGATCCTCCAGCAGTGTCACCTTCCACTGCTGCTGCTGCCCTGTAGATACACTTCAAGAATTCTTCTGCCCCCATCAGCATTGGAACTGTCAGTTCTTTTCTGCTGATGTGACTGTTGATTCCTGAAGGGAGTGGATGCATCCTAGGCTGTTTCCACATGCTGTTAAAGCAACGAGCTACTTACTGAATGCTGGCGGTTTTTTTCACAGATTCCAGACGCCTCTGACTTCAACATGGAAGCAGGCAGTTTGGCTTTCATTTGTTCAGCATCCTTGACCGGCACAGCGTCCAGCACAGGAAAGAGTGGGAAATCCCGTTCTCACAAAAGATGCTGAACAAACGAAAGTGAAACTGCCTGCTTCCACTTTGAAATCAGAGGCGTATCTGTGAAAAAAACCACCAGCATTCAGTAAGTAGCCCGTTGCTTTAACAGCATGTGAAAACAGCCAAAGTCTAGTGTCTCAGCATTGACCACTCCATCTCAACTGACTGTGGTGTTCAGACTCTTGTCAGAGTCTGAACTCCTGACAGTATTGCTCTCAGCTTCACTGACACACTAGTACCCATTCACCATGTTAATGTGTATATCCAGGAGGGGTACATGCTTCTTTACTTGTTAGCATTTTTTATTATCGTACAGGCTGTTTTTCCTTATCAACAAGAAATTATTTTAATGAGTAATAAGATAAATTGAATGCTCTATTCCCCACAGCAATTGTACAATGGAGTTTTCATATAAGGATTTTCTGAGATAGGTGGAAGACCTATGAAATATCATGATTAGGAGGGGGGGGGTCAATTTGTGACTCTTCTGTACAGGAAAGAAACCCTGGAATACTCTCAAAGTCACACTTGCTCCTGGGAGGATTAGGATAATTCAGTTTGTTTTTGCAGTGTCTGATAATTTATTTAGTTTCCCAAAGAGAGGCTGTAACATTTTGTTTGCTATTTTGGAATTGGAACTTTTCCACTGAGGCATACGTGTGGGATCCAGAGAAATCAGAGGTAGTTATCATCCATAAATGATTATGACTACCTTGTGGGTATTGAAAATGGAATTGTATTTAAAGAAAATTAAAGCATGAGAGAACATTAGGAAAAAAGAAGCAGAAGGAAGGGAACAATGAATTCCATTGCATATGGTTGTAAACTGACTCTTTATAGCAAACATCTATTATTTTTATTACTTATATTTGGACAACTCTAACAGTATATGAGTGGGGAAGGCACTGGCAAACCACCCCATAACAAAAAGTCTGCTAAGAAAACGTCGTGATGCGACATCCCCCTATGGGTCAGTAATGACTCGGTGCTTGCACAGGGGACTACCTTTACCTTTACAAACAGTATTAAGCTGGCAAACTAAGTTTGGATTAATGTTAACTTTAATAATTATTCCATTGATAATATCTGTTTTGACAGGTTGTATTCATTACAGACTTTTTCTTCATGACAGTATAAGAAGTGCTAATTACAGAGGAGTAGCCATGTTCATCTATTGTAAAACAACAACAACCCCCAAGAAGTCCAGTGGCACCTTAAAGAGGTTGGAGCTCACTTCATCAGATAATATGGGAGGGAAATCATTTTGGACATTTTTATAAGAAAAATCACAGCAGGGGTCCGAGGAGGCTTGGGGGAATCCTGTCATAAATCTTCCAGGTGTGATTCTGTGTATAAGGGACTGAATAGGATTTGGTTGTTACTAGAGATAGGCACGAACCAACAAAAAACAACAAACCATAGGGTTCGTGGTTCATGGGTTTTCACCTTGCAAGCGGCAGGGCCCCTTAAATAGCCCAAACCCCAACCTTCATCCCCCAGCCTCAGCCCCACAATTATCTTGCTGCTGGGATGGTAGAGGCTATGGCCCAATCGCCCTGCAGGCCCGTGGCCTCCTCCTGCGAGGGGCGGGGAAGCCATTTTTGGCCTCCTCCACTGCTTTGTGGGCCCACAGGGTGGCGGAGAAGGCCGAAAAAAGCCTCCCCGCCCCTCAATGGCCACCCTGTGGGCCTGTGGCCTCCTCCTCTGAGGGGCAGGGAGGCCGTTTTTGGCCTCCTCTGCCGCCGCGTGGGCCCACAGGGCAGTGGCAAATGCTGAAAACAGCCTCCCCACCCCTCAAATTGCCACTCTGCGGGCCCGCAGCAACCATTTGAGGGGTGGGGAGGCCACGGCCTCCTCTGCTGCTCTGTGGGCCCACGCAGCAGCGGAAGAGGCCCCAAACGGCCTTCCCACCCCTTGCAGGAGGAGGCCCACAGGGCTGCTCCATCACGCCAGCAGCAAGGTAAGTTTGGGGCTGGGGCTGGGGGGCTGTGGGCTGGGGTGGGGGGTTGGGGCTGGAGTTTGGGCCATTTAAAGGGCCCTGCTGCTTACAAGCAGCAGGTCCCTTTAAACTATTAGCTGGCAGGCGACAAGGGGGGGATCCCCCTCTGCTGCCTGCCAGCTGATAGTTTTAAGGGACCTGCCACTTGCAAGGGGCAGGAAAAGTTTAAATGGCCATTTCCCCAGGGAAATGGCCATTTAAACTGCCCCTTTAATATGAACCAAACGAACCAGCAGACTAATTCGTGAAAGTTTGTGGAAACGAGCTTCCACAAACCACTGGTTCGCGAGCCACAAACCGACCTGGTTCATGTGTTTTTTTTGGTTTGTATTTAGGTTTGTGCCCATCTCTAGTTGTTACACATAATGGATGATGACGGAGGTCAAAGACTCCAGTTTTTCGTGGATTAAAGATAAACATTCCTATCTACCTACTCAGTTATTGCATTTCTATTCCATCTTTCCACCATCGGGTCAAGGAAATGAACATGGTTCTTTCCCCTTTCACTATAGTCTTGCTAAAATCTTAACCATATGACATAGATTAGGCTGATTTAGCACCATCATCCAGTAAGTTTCAGGGCCAAGTGGAGATGTGAACCTGGGAACTCTCAGCTAAGTTCACTTATCTCTACATCTCACTGTTCTGGAACAAATTCTTGCTAATTTTCATATACTTGAGTATTGCTTTTCTAGAATTTATGGTCTTTAGTTTTCTTCCCAATTTTTTCAAAAAAGAGGAGGAACTGTAGGACATCTAGAAAGATTGTAACCATATTTGATCTCTGTCAGGACCTATCATAGGGACATTTGTACCTCTAAAACCCACTGCAACACAGAAAGTATAGAGAGCCCTTACAGCAAACTCTGTGTCATGAAGAGTCCTCTTAAATGCTTGGATTATGAAGGAATCTTTCTGTTCAGCTAAACAGTATAATTTTTATATACATAATAACTAAAGTAAATGTAATAGCAATGAGAGGAGAATAGAGAAAATTATGGTAGAAGGCGAAAGGTGTAAAACATTCAGAGCAAAATGTCAGGGAAAAGCCATTAAACTACTACACAAAGATATATAATTTCTGTCAGAGTAAGACCAGGGAAAATTCCAGGGAAGATATAGGTTGTGCTGAAAAGGCGTCATCCATTTCCTTCAAGAAGATTAATGGTTTTGTACACACTTTCTATAGCCAACTAAAAATGATTTTGACTTCTGTGATATTTTGCATAATTATGTTGCCTCTTGGTCCAACCACAGATGCCTGTTATTTGTAGTCATTTATTTGGATTCTGATAGAAGTACTGGTTCTTGCATATCAATTGCAAAAGAAAAAAGAAAAAAAAGTTTCCATTCACAATAATGGCACTATATGCTTCCGTAATGAAGTATCCATATAATGGCTTGTCAGTGCTCCTGGGTGGAAGTGACCTTGCTATGCTGATTTGTGCTGTAACCTCTAGGCTGAGCTACTGTGATAGGCTGTGTGTGGGACTGCCTTTGGAGGCTACTGCTTGTTTATAATTTAGCTACCCATTTGTTAACAGGAACTAATCATTTCCATCTTGCAATGCTGCAATTAAAACAGCTTCACTTGCTTCCTAATTGTTTCCGGGTTCAGTTCAAGGCGCTAGTGCTCAACTTTAAAGCCCTTTCCAGTCAGGGATGTATATATCCGAAGGGCTCTCACTCCACTTATGAAGCTATATGCCAGTTAAACTCCACAGACCAATGCCTATTGAAAGAGCCCTCTCAGAGTAGCACGAAAAGCCCACAACCATCTCTGTGCTTTCTCCATGGCTGCCCCCCTCCCACTATAGATCAAGCTCCCTTTAGAAGTGCAAAATGTCTCCTCCTTAGTTGTGTTCAGGAGGGCTGTAAAAGCATTTTTTCAGAGGGCACATGTTATATCTGTGGCCCTATTAATGAAGACAAGAGTTCAGTTACTAGTATATCATTTCCTTCCCCTCTATATTTTAACAATCCAAAATAACAACCAGTAGATTGACCTGAAACCCCCCACAACTTATCTGAATATTCCCTCACTTGTTCGTAAGAGGGCCGTATTTTTCTCAGGTTGTGCCAGCCGTATAGTCCTAAATCAAAGCACACCTCTGGCCTCTGTGCCATTCTGCTGCTAAAGCAGCTTCACTTGTTTCTTTTGCCTATTGGATTTTCCTATCATCCCAGTATTCTTTCCCTAGATTTACACAAATAGAAAGTTCATTGCTTTCTTTCACTTTTGTAGCTAGAACTTTGCCACTTTTCTACCGCCTCTAGTATTAGATGCCTGGTGCTTGTATCTTTCATAAAGCCCGATACACAAAATAGCAGCAAGCAAGAGGATTTCCATTTACATATGTTATATATGTGCTTCCATTAGTGTTGAAGTGATTGGACCAAGAACTCATAACAATTAAGGATACGCTCATGGCACTGAAACTCCAGAAACAGGAAATGAAAGCCAAGGGAGGGTAAGATTTAAAGGACCAGCACATCATAGTTTGTATGAATTTTATGAACATATTAGTGTCTGGCCTGTTGCCATATATGGCAATCGCTTAAAATACTTTGGTTTATTAAGAAAAGCCAGGGTGTGAATGTTTTAGAATAAACAATCATTTTAAAAAGCACAATTTTGTATGAGGGAGGAGCAGTGTCCTGTTTCCTTCATGCTTTCATTTGTTTGCATTTTATTTCCTGAGCCTAAAAAACTACTCATGGGTATTTTACTTACTTTTATTGTTTTCCATTCACAGTTTCGAACAAGATCACAACAACTGGGGAGTATGGGTACAAATTTATGGGGGGAGCAGGTCATCCTGGGGGCCAGATAGCTGGACAAGTTGCCCCTGGTAATAGCAGCAGCATCCCTGTTTTAGTGAACAGCAGTTGAAGAATCTTGTGTGGTGTTCTTTAAGTGTAGGGAACAGAAGGCAACCTTGGGCTGGATCCAACTAGCTTTTACACTGATGAAAAGGGAGTAAGTGGTCCCCTTTGATGACCCAATAGGCTATTCTTGGGATCATGGCACCTGCTAAAGCTGCCAACCTCCAGGTAGGGACTGGAGTTCTCCCAGAATTACAACTGATATCCAGATGACAGAAATCAGTTCCCATGGAGGAAATGCCACCTTTAGAGGGAATGCTCTATGGCATCACACCCCTGCTCAGTTCTCTCCCTTCCCCAAATACTGCCCTTCCCAGCTCCAGCCTCCCAATCTTCAGGAATTTTCAAAACCAGAGTTGGTAACCCAGCCTGCATGGGCACAAACCATCTGGCTCTCACCTCCCTGGAGAAAAAAAATTCTACCCCTTTAAGAGGGCCTTAATGGAATATTATGTTCCAGGTGATGTTATTTACCTCCATGCCATGAAGTTCTATAAAGGGACATATTTTCCTGGCCATTTTGCAATGCTGTATGGGATAGGGGCTGCAGCAAGGAGGAGGATTAGGCGAATTTGAGTAGAAATGTTGGCTGGATACAACCCTTTGTCCTTAGTGGATCTCCATAGCCCAGCTTAATACTTCAGTTGGCCTCCTTCCACTTGTGTCTTAATATGAAACGTACCCCTCTTCCTGTCGTATAGTTATTCTTACTGTTCTCAGCTGTTCCTTTCCTCAATACAGCAATTCCTTCAGTGGAATTGCCACCAAAATATGCTTTGTTCATCTGCTGACTACACACATTTTATACTCCTCCTGTGAGAGGAAGGAATTGGGAATAATTTTGAACAAGCCCAGTTTAATTTAAAAAGTGTCAAATCATTCGCAATTCTTTTTCTTTCCTTCTTTTTTCTAGGGAGGACAAGAAAAATCAAAGCAGTAGCTGCCTCCCTGGAAAAGGCAAAGTTAGGTTGTCTTGAGTCAGCAAAATTTGATTTATTTTAAAAATCCCAATGTCATCAAATTTACAATACTCAAATATGCCAATCTTATGCATGCTGAGTTGCCAACTGGCAAGGGGCAAAACGCCCTGTTCCTTTTATGTTCAGAACTGAGTAGCTGAAGCTTCTCATGAACAGAGGTGGTATTATATTATATTATATTATATTATATTATATTATATTATATTATATTATATTATATTATATTATATTATATTATATTATATTATATTATATTATATTATATTAATGTTCTCTCATCCCTAAACAAGAGAAATGGCACCAGAGGTGTTTTTGAAATTCCAAAAATAACTAATTTATTTACTTTAGAGGGGAAAAGTCAGGTGAAATCAGGGACTGAAAAATTCTGAAGTATATATATATGTATTTGAGGTAAAGTCAGAATATGCACAGGCTTTAGTTCTTATTTTCTTCACAGATATTTAAAGTCTTATATGTTGAGGCTTTTGTTCCCTTGTTTCCCCCCAAACAATCTAGTATACTTTCTTTTAGTACTCTCTTTCTCTTTTGGAGTTAGGAATGTTGGCACCCACTTTCTAGTAATCCAGTCCCCTTCTCTCCAAACACCAGTGTTTTCCTCCAGTTGTTAACTAAATCTCAAGGTCTCCACAGGCAGTTTCCAATCACACCTGACCAGGGATCTCTTCATTCTCCAATGGTTGACTGGATAGGGAAAATCTCTCCTTAGACGATCTATCCACTCTTCTTTGGCCCGCTTGGGAGCCTGCACCTAAACCTCCTTGCCAAATCTCCCAACTTCTCCTACCAGTGGTAAAACTGCTCTAACTGCTCTCCGTTAGGACTCTGGCTCCCAACTCTTCACACTCAATCGCTCTCTGCTAGAACTGAAAACAGACCCTCCTCTTTCCAATTCATGCTACCCAATCAGATCCCATGGTGTAGCCTGTCATTCAAAGATCTCTGATTTTGTGAGGAATTAACTGTTAACAATTCTGCAGCTGTGAGTATACAGCCCGTCCAGGCTTTTTAAAATGCGCAGTCCATCACAACTGCCGTCACTGAGATCTAAGGTGGATTACAAGAGTGTGAGTAAAAATACAATATAATTGACAGCTAGGACATTCACTGAGCAAAGTACAATAATAAACAGCAATTAGGACATTCAGGGAAACAGATACAATATGGAATATTAAAAGGAAAAAAAACAAGCTTAAAGCCGAACACAGAGATGAAATCTATCTGAAACAGAGGCTGCTTCCACACATGTTGGATAATCCACTTTCAATACACTTTAGTGAACATTTGGAACTGCTTTTCCATGTGTGGAACAAAAAATCCACTTCCAAAGGATTGCTAAAGTGCATTGAAAGTGCATTATTCAACGTGTGTGGAAATGGCCAAAGCATAACTAATTTCCATGGCATGTTTAGCAGCATGGAAACTCACTAGTAGATGCGTATTTACATCAGCAGACAGTACCCAATAGCATAGTGCTTAGTCCCCATCCCTATCAAGGCATCTCTCTGAGCTATTTCTTATGATACAGTCTTGCAATCTGAGTAGAAAGCCCTACTGAATAATTCAGTTTTGCATAGTTTGTGGAAAGCCAGGACAGTGAGGGCTTTCTGGACCACCTCAAGCAGGTCGTTCCAAAGGTGGGGGCTATCACAGAGAAAGTACATGTTCAGGCAGGTGTCGATTTTGCGCAACTGCAAGGTGCCATCTGCCCAGATGAGTGAAGCTGCCCTGGTGGAACATAGGAGGAGAGGTGGTTGCACAGATATGATGTGTCAAGGCTATGAAGGGCTTTGAATATAATAGTTATGACTTTGAATTGAGCCTGATAACTGATGTGAGGTCAATGAAGTGACTGCAGAGTGGGAGTGATATGCATGCTCCATGTATCTCCTGAGAGTAAATGAGCTGCAGCATTCTGCACCAACTGAAGTTTCCAAGTTAACTGTGAAGGGAAACCTATAGGTGCATTAGAATAGAGTGCATTAGAATAATCAAGATTCGATGTTACTTAGCTATGAATCCAGGTGGGCAAATTGACCATGTCAAGGTAGGGGGTCATCTTCCAGGCTAGTATGAGTTGTGAGAAGGTCTTTTTTGCAGCTGCATTTACTTCCTTATCTATCAGCAATGCTACCTCTAGTATAATCCCTAGGCTGTTAACTGAGTCAGCCAGGGTCAATTGAACCCCATCAAAGCTTGGAAGCACAATCCCATTAAATCTCTATGAAAGGGACAAGACATTCTTTTCCTCCATGGAGCTGGTAACTATAAAATATGTAAAGTTGATCATATTTCTTAAATTGTAAAAATATTCTATTTGGTATTAAGTAGTTGCCATGCAAATGTCAGAACTAGCTTTCCAATCAAGCATTGACTTGCAAATTATTTTTAGGATTTATGAAAAATTGAAACTGTTATGGAACTCACATGGTTTGAATGCTCAGGTTTATGATCTGAGATGAGCTGATTCAAACATTACATGACACTTGTGTCCTTCTATACTGCCTTCTATACTGCCTTCTATACTGTCTTGCTCAAGAGAAAGATGGATTATGACGCTGCCCCACCTTACCACCTTTTTGACTTAACTTAAATGGTTCTAGAGGCGTTTTCAAATTCAAAAATCAAAAAATATTTTATTTAACAAAGCGGGGAAAAGCCAAGTGAAATCAGGGGTTGAAAATTTCTGAGGTACTTCAATATAGATAACTCCAGTCTTTTCTCAAACACTCTAGTACACTTTCTTTGAGTATTCTCTTACTCTCTTGGGTTTCCAGAAGGCTGGTACTCTCTTTCCAGTACCCAAACCCATTCTCTTGAAACACCAGTACTCGTCTTGAGTTTTTAACTGACTCTTAAGGTCTCCAAAGGCAGTTTCTAACCACACACGACCAGGAATCTCTTCACTCTTCAGAGATAACTCCCTGTTTGACTGGGTAGGGAAATTCTCCTCTAACTAGAAGATCTATCCCCTTTCTTTGGCCTGAATGGGAGTCTTCACCTACTTCCCAAACTTCCTTGCTAATTCTCTCCCAGCTCTCCTATTTGTATTAAACTGTCAGAGCTTAATTTGTATTAATTTGTATTAAGTCAGAGCTTAATCTCCAAACTGTCAGTACTCAATTCCTATCAACTAGGGCTGAAATCAGACTCCCCTCTGATTGGGTAGCATGAGCTGAACAGAAGTCTTCCTCTGTTCAGCTCATGCTACTCAATCAGATTCCTTGGAGTGGCCTGTCACTCAAAGCTTCCTGTTTCTGTGAAGAATTAACCCTTCACAGTCCTTCAACTGTTTGTACAGTATTTCTAAGCTTTTAAAAAGTGCCGCCAGTCATATGTGTAGATAAACATTTTAAGTAAGTCTGTGTCCTCAAATATGCCTGGGAGCTCTGTCACATCATAGTACCCCACCATGTATCTGCTTGCAATTTACTCTGTACAATAAACCACTAGTATCTAGGTGGAAACTGCTACATGTGACTCCTCCCTGAGCCTTGGCCAAAAAAACCCAATATTCAACCTATTTAATATAATGGCTGGAATGTGAGATATTAAGTTCACAGGGAGCAATGAATCCATGCTAAATTGCTCATCTAACTACATAATCGTGTGCAATGACTGCTTCTCTCTCTATAGATGCAAAATCACAGCAAGCCAGTAGTTAAGGAAGTAGTTAAGCACTCAGAGGGACCAATTCATAATTTACCACATGGTCATTTGTATTCTATCATATTCAAAGGTTGTGGGAAAATATACATGTTTATTCTGAAGTTATGTACGAGAAAGAAGAACCTTGCTAAATCAGATCTAAGTTTCGTTTGTCAAGTACTATGTTCTCTGCAGTAACTTCAGGGAAGTCTACAAGCAGACATGAATATAACAGTTCTCTCCTATTGTGCTGAGGGATGCCAGGTCCATCCCCATAGAAAATATTGGCCTCTTAAAATTTGAAAGGAGGGGAGACACTGTCAAACAGCTGTTAAGCAGGATCAGCTTCCCTCCCTCTCCCCTTCTCCTTCCCTCTCCTGTCGCCTCTGGGAGAGGGAATTGGTAGCAATTGATAAAATGGTCCCAAATGTTCAAGACCACCCCCACCCGCAAATACTGAGAAAAAATCCAAAATTGTAAGGAGAGCCCCAAAGATTCATGATAGTGAAAAGCATGTCCTCAATGAAATCCAGATCCGAAATAAAATTTTTTGAAGTACACACCCCTATTAAGCATGATTCTTCCCTTCTTCAGTTTTATTTAAATAACTACCCTGAGAGACAGAGGCTGTCATATGGTCACTCAGTGAGATTTGTGGTGGAGTGGCAATGTGAACTTGAGTTTCTTTCTTCTGACACTCTAATCACTATACCACCAACTCTAAGATACCCTTTATGAAGTAAGGTGACTAGAACCATACGCAATTTCAAATGTAGATGCACCAGAGATATATGTTAATATTAAACATAAGATCGTCTTGTATTTTGCTTCTGGACAAGTGAACATAGGATTCCACCTCAATCTATCACTGGCTGATGGTTCACCTGTTTATAAGTAGAGCCTTACTGGGGAAATATGGTTGGATGTGACCACGCCTTTAACCTTCAGGCAATAGCAACTGCCATATCTAAATTAGACATGGGCACAAAATGGAAAACCCCAAAACAAAGAGTTTTGTCATGACCCACGAATCACGAAACTTCATGAAATTTGCACGTTTGCTGAAACGATTCATTAGTTTTGTGATTCGTCAGAATCCGAGGCATTTCAATGGTTCCCTTCATACCCCGAGATGCCAAACTCACAGGGAGACTTCAGCAGGCTCTCCTCCACCTACCCTCCCAGTTTGCAATACGTTGATCAGGAAGGTCGATGGGAAGGGTGGGAAGGGAAGTGCTGCCAGAGTGCATGACTGAAATGGGGACCAGGAGTTGCTGGATCAGAGGAAGATGAAAGACTGGCCGTGGTGGAGCTGGGCCAGGAAGACGGAGTGAGGGGTGGGGTGGGGTGGGGTGGGGTAGAGTGGAGGGGAAAAGGCACCTTTACCCAAAGACCTTCCCACAGCAAGGCCAAGAGCTGGAAATAAGAGGCTTCTTTCAGTCTCTTTAAAGCAGCAACCAAAAGCACAACCCCAAATCCTTCCACACACTCTCCCACTCCAATCCCAGCAACAGGTCCTCCTCCCTCTCCCTCTATCTACTGGGACTGAAACACAAGGCAGAGAGAGTACCTTTTATAAAAAAAACACTGACATGGAGCAGAACAGGAGGTCTGTTGTTGGCTGACAGACCTGCATAACAGTGTTTGGAGGGGTGAGATTGGTGTGCCCATGGCTACAGAAGGCCCAACTCTTTGGTTGCCTAGGGGATTGACCCCCAGCTCCTGGCTGTCTAGGGCAGAATGGAAGCTCTCCAGATGGGTAGGAGAGCTGCCAATCAAGGGTAAGTGGGCTATGATTGGGGTTTCCAATGGCAACAAAAGGCCCATTGTTGCCTAGGGAATCAATGGATCGGCACCAGCCTGTCTGCAATTACGAATCGTTCATGAAGCTAACAAAACAGGCCAAAAAGTCGTGAATTTCGTGATAATTTTGTGATAACCGTGGCCCCACAGAACACTGATTCGTGATGGCCCATTTCACGACGAAATGGCCCATTTCACGACGAAATTTGCTTCATATTTCCATTCATGCCCATGTCTAATCTAAATTTCCCTGCCAAAAGATTTTGAAAGTAATATTTGAAATGGTGCACACTTGTCTTTTGTTTTTAATCTCAGACAATTCCAGCCTTATCTTGTCTCTTATTCTTGATGGATAAAATGCAAAAGCTTTCCTGAAATTGTGTGAAACTAATCAATTCTCCAACAGCTCTTGCTGATCCAGATGAATGCCCAAGAATATGTTTTTCAATCAAGAGGGGAATGGCTTTAACAAGAATTTGGCAATCAGCAGTAATAAGTGGTATTGGTCTGGCTACAGCTGCCACTGAAGATTTCTTGTTTACTTTTTCAAGAATCATTGTAATTAATGTCTCTCTCATTTCTCTAGTGAGGCAGCTCTTATTGAAGGCTCCTTGAAATGTCTCTCGCATGCAATGGACCTCAGCAGATTCTAGAAGGATTTACTAAAGCTTGCAAATCCCAAAGTTTAAGACTTCTCTTTCAAATTACTTTTTGTCTTTAATTATACAAAACTTTGCCCGTACAGAACTGTGAAAACACATTGGAACAGAATGCCTCAAATATTTCTCAGTGTCAGCCCTTGTTTCACTCTGTTATTGCAGGTGTGTGTGATCCTATGTGCATGAATGGAGGGAAATGCATCAGTCCTGGCATTTGTGACTGCCCATCTGGCTGGAAAGGAAAGCTTTGCAGTAAACGTGAGCTGAGCTCTAGGACCAGAAAAAAATCATTAATTCTGTTCTGTGCTTGTTCTTTAACTTTTAATGTGTTCTTTTCGTATATCCTTCCAATGATTCATTGTGAATTTTCATGAATACAATGCAGATGAGCACATGACATAGACACATATTTTGTATACACGTTATATGGATTTGATATATACTGCAATCCATGCTTTCATAGAATGATTATATACATCCAAAGTGTATCCAAAGTGTTTCCCCCTCCAAATCTGGGACATACTGAGGGAACATAGATGAAAAAAGTATGCATGAGGTTCCATTATGCAACACCAACAACTAAAATTATGGTGTTTATTCAGACAGTAATTGAAAAGCATCCCTATTGTGCTCCCTTCCCCTCAAATAAGTTGTTTATCACTTAGACCTTTGAGCACACATTTCAATCTGTTTTAATGCTAGCAAGCAATATAGCTAACAATCTAGTTAGCTCCAATATATAAATGTTTTTCTTCTCAGGACTTTGAGGAGAAAAATATTTTATATATTGGTAATACAAATTGAAAACAGAACAGTTTTATACATACAAATATAACATTTTTGTTTAAAAGCCATTAGTTCTAGCCCTTGCAGCTGTCTATTAGGCAGATTTTTTTTCTTTATAGAAATTCATTTTTCACAGCATTAAATGTGAAGTATTGATTTTAGATTTTAACAGCTACACACAGTTTGTTATATTTTGCAGATAAATGACATATATTTCAAATACAGAACTATTTAAAGGCTTTAGTAAAAGCTTTTCCATACGGATAGATTCTCAAGGTCATCACAAACACATTCATTCAGTGTATAATTTTTGAAGCTGGTGTGTGTGTGTTTTAACATTGTCAAGCGTAACCACATTTGATTGCAGTTCACACAAAAATATAATTCAAATAAGTCATCTGATCTGAAAATGTTTGGGTATTTTTTTTCTTACACAGTTACTTATAATAATAATAATGCTGGCAGATAGGCTTAATAAATTTAAAATCAAGATAAGATGCAGTACAGAAGATGAATTAACGTATTGGCTTCACACCTCAGCTATACCGGTGATAATATGATTCAGTATAGGTTTTAATTCAGGCATAGTTACTGGTCACTTCTTAGTTTACCAAACATAACACATGTATAGATAGCCCACTGGCATTACTTTACATAAAATATCAGTTATATAATGGCTGAAAAATTAGCTTAAAATTGAAAGGGAGGATGCTTTGCCTCAATAAAATGTTAAAAGTTGTTCCTTTTCTCTAGAAGAATTCTAGGACTGTGCCAGATCCTAGAGAGGTTGGTTGTGGTTAATCAGCAGTGATCCACATGCTCAGAGACATTGTAAGCATAATGGAATTCACTGCCATGAGATGTAGTGATAGCTATTGGCTTAAATAGTTTTAAAAGGGGATTAGACAAATTCATGGATGATAAAGAGATGGCTGAATGGACTCTCCATTTTCAGAGGCCATGTATCTATGAATGCCAGTTGTTGGAATGAAATAACAGCAGACAAGGAGTTTGACCTGTTTTCCTTCCTTGTCTTTCAGGAAACCACTGGTTGACCATTTATCTGGTCCAGTGGGGTTATTATTCTGTCATGTGCTCTATGACTGGATGCTGTCAGAATAAGATGGGTTCTTGAGACAAAAGTCAATACATTTCCTAAGGAGAAATAGCATTAGCATTTAGCACATAGATTACAATAGGAGACACAAGGCCATGGGAGACACAAGCCATCTACACAAGTAGCTCAGTAACACCTATGGTTACCGCCATCCGCTTTGGTGACACTTGTATAGGTCATTATCTCTGACATAAAAAAACCTTAATGATGGGAGATCAATCATGAGATTTTGTCATGAGATCAGTGGTTTGTTTATTTCACTCCTAGGTTATTTCCCTATCATCATCATCACATGTGCTAGTTTCTGTTCTAGTAGCAGCTGCCTATCTGATAGTCAGTTTGGCAGATGATGATCTGCCAGCAAAGGAAGGGAACAAATTATTTGGCAAGGAAGTTCTCCACCCTCACATTAGCACTACCCATACAAATACTTGACTAGAATATTTCAAGGTCTGCCTTAACCTGACAGATGCATTTTGATTGTTTACAACAATGTCCTCACTATTCAACTTCTTTAAAGGGCACCAGTGTGTTTAAAATCTAATTTAATATCTGCATGTTTAGTCTGAAATTAATGGATTAGCCAGTTAATCACACTAATCAATCAATTAAGGCTTTCAGTCCTAATAGAAAATGAATTTTTAATGGCTGGGGAACCTGCCTTTGGAGTAAATCTATGATGACCCTAGCAGTCACAGTAAGAGAGATTAAGAAGAAGTTTCTAATCATGGAAATTTCAGAATGCTAATTGCCTCATGAAGAACACTCATTACACTCTTTTGAGATTCAACCATTTTGACAATAATTGTGGGAAGCAACCACATGACACTCTTTAAAAGAGCTTCCCAACTTACTAGAATATCATGTTGATATTTTCATTTCCCTCTCTTCAACTTGTTCTTTTCAGCTGTTTGTTTGTCCAGCTGCCTGAATGGTGGAGAATGTCTTGGTCCTAATATTTGCCATTGCTCTCGAGGATGGGTGGGCTCATTATGCCAGATTCGTAAGTACTGATTCCATTTTGGTCAGGGTTTGGATTGTGGGTAGTGTTTGTCCTGTCTATAGAATATAAAAGACTTGCAGCTGGAAAATAAGCACCCAGAGTAAGTGGTGGAAAAAAACCCCAGAGACTTTGAAAAGCTAATGAAGGGAAGAACACTTGTATAACACTGACCCAGGGAGATAGGTGTCTAAATCACATATGTAAAAATGATCATATATCTCTGGAGAAGTATAGGCTTCCTTTTGCTTCTTCCCACACCAACTCCAGTAACATATGGATGAAAGAGTTAGATTGGCAAGACTAAAATACCAGCGTTGTGTGGGACAAAGCCATTGGGAAGTAGCACAGCTGCCATACTTCCTTTATAAATAAAGCAATGAGTCCAAACAACAGATTTTAGCAATCATCACTGCCTAAAGTCTGTGCCTACCAGTGTTATCCTGCACAGAGTTCAATAGGGATTACTCTCAAGTAAGTGCATTTATAGTAACAGCCTTCGTAGTTTGACAGGATCATCTCTACTGATGCTGTGCATAAACAATTAAAAGCATTTTCTTTTCCCACAGAAGTCAATCTAGGTGAAACAAGCTGGCAATTGTGCTGGCAAGAAAAAGCAGTAATATGATCACATCATCATTTCCATGCAGAAAGTATTTGAATGCAGAAATACAGAGCCTCTCTGATCATCATAAAGCTTCTAGTAGAAACAAATGACAGATTGCTAATGGCAATGGCAACCCTTATGGCCACCTGCTCCCCACCCTCCAGTTTTGTTGGCTACTACCTCAGTGTTGCTCCTCTTGTCTAAGACTATGCATGCTACGTACACACTTACAAACTTAGAGGAAGTTACCATCTTGGTCCCTCTTAGAATTGTTCAAGCATTCCTGTTGTAGCCAACTTGGTTTACCATTTCTTCTTAACATTGTTTTGTACAATATGACATCTCCTGGAATCTAGCACAATGGTGGTGGCTAAATGTAGCCAGTCAGTGACAGAGAGCATTCCAGTAGTCATAAATATTCCTATTCATATCAGCTCTGCAACTGGCAAAAACTGCGCTTGCGACAATATAAACTGTCAGCAAACACAAGCAGGCTTCATTTATTATCCTCAACATGAAAATAAGTTAAAGAAGATTTTTAAAATAAAAAGAAATACATGTGTTGGTCCAAATGTTCACTAAATAAGCACACAAAGTGGTGAAATGACATTTCACAACAGGTGTTGGTATAACAATTTACCACTTTTCAAGAAGACTGTTGGAATGTGCGCTCAGAGGCTAAAATAAAACCACTGTGCCTGGTAGTCAAAAAGTTAAAGATCCATCTTCATTTAATGTCATGTTAGGAATGACAATGGTTCTTCAATGTTTAAAAGAATATAAAGTTGTTAATATACCTATTATTTCATACCACTGTTCAGCGTTTCAATTTATCCTACATAACAATCCTGCACTATTTGTGGCCCATAAACCAAGTATAGCCAATAACCCACACATAATGACTAGCTAGATTTTAAGGATTCTAGAGCCGGAACTGTGAACCTCAAGGGCTGGGACATAGCCAAGTGAATTACTGTGGAGTGAGTATAATCCTGGAAGCCTAGCTTTCTGCTTTTACCTGGCTGAAAGTGGAGTATTTTCTCCTCCACCTTCCAAAGAAGAGGTGTTTTCAGTAGGAGAGGTTTGGTATGATGGAGGAGGGCTAGAAATAGCCATTGTTGTGTCTCTTGTACTGAACTAGCAGTGATCACAGAGGGATCCTCATGTGATATGCAGCTATTGAACACGCTTATTCACTGTGTCTGACAATTGCAAACAGATCATCCTATGAATTAATCATAAAAATGAATGACGACCATAAAAATGGAGGGTTCTCATCAATGACATCATTATCTATTCCAATATCATGTTATGGAACACATATTAACTTTCCCAGGGATGTCAAATGGGCAGCCTCATACTCTCCCTCTTTTTAAAGCATTTGTTCCCGATTTTCTATTCCAACTGTTCAAAAAAAAAAAGGTAAAGTTATCAGAAAAGGTCATTTGCATGGAAATGATTGCTCGGTTTTATTTTAACACAGAGGGATCAAACTTTCCCACGCTGGGCATTTTATTGATTATAATTTTAATATAAACTCAGCTTTTTAAACAACATTCTCACTAAGGCTATAAAGGATAGAGCTTGTGTCATTCTCAGTGTTTTGTGTTTTAGTGTTCTTTATAAATACATGTATAAAATATTCATTTAGTCCTCAACTATATTATTTCGCTTTGATTTTAATTCCAGTTTTCTTCTAAAATATTTTAACCCTTCTCCCCATAGCACATGTGGTAGAATTGGAGTTATTATATATTTTTACTTTTAGCATAGCTTGGCTTATTACATCTTTAATTGTTCCCTTTTCCAAGTGCACGAGAGTTCCTGAATATCCATTTAATAATGAATTTTCTATTGTTTTACTTATATATCCTATGGAATGAGGTTTCTGTTGATCCACTTAGGTGCATCCAGTGTTGCTCACTTCAAAATGTAAATGTAGGATTGGCTGGTAGGCTTCATTTATTTATTTTATTTACTTTGGATTTTTATTCTGCCCTCCTCATGAAGGGCTCAGGGCGGGTTACAACAAGTTAAAAACACATTAAAATTAATTTACACAATATAAAACCATAAAAGGTTTAAAAAACATTCAATCATAAAATACAATATATACACTAATATACAATGATATAGTATCATGGCTGCCCGTTATGAGGGCAGATTGCTTGGTGGGACCCCTGTACAAGTCTGCCCCCAGGATCCACCACTGTGGGTGGTTGGAGCTTTAAGAGGGAACCATTGGCCTGACCACCTGGGTCCCAGACATGCATTTTGATGGCTTGCACCCTGGGCTCACCCAGACAGGACCTCAGTGCAGAGGTCCTGGGTGACCCCAGGGTTTGACCAGTACCACTAGTTAGACCCTTGCCATATTGACAGTTTACGTTGTATTTAATAAAGTGGCCCCACTTTAATACCCACATCTTGTGTCTGCCTTTTTATTATGACTGGGGAAGAGGGCAAATTCTCTTAACTCCTCTTTATCCAGTTTCTCCCTGAAACCCAACAATCCTTTTCTTTTCCTCTTCTTAGGAATAGAAGTCAGTTTCTAATTAATTTCATTTTGATCAAAGAGCATTTTGAAGAGAGAAGGTGAGGCAAGGGGAGATCTGAAGTTTTGACAATTCCACTCTGTAGATACTTAAGAGGCTGGCAGAGTCTTCCCAAACCTTCAGACCATCCTGCTAGGGCATCACTCTGTGGTGTGTAACATATAAAACAACTTCAAGGACTGAAGTTACAAATGAGTGCATTGATTTCTTTTCAAAGCGAAATCAAAGAGGAACTCCTCTCTTAAAAGAGAAAATAAGAAAATACGTGGAATCAATTTTTAACAAGTGAATTTTGGACAAAGAAATTCCCCTCTCCAGAACAACTCTATAATTTTCCCATCAATAATTCTACACTCTCTGGCTTCCTCTGTACATCTGCAGCTTCTGCACTTACAGTGCAATCTTGTGCAGAGTTACTGCTGCCTATGGAGAATCTCTGCATAGGATTGCACTGTGAGATACAAATGACCCATTAGTTCTAGCTTCACTCCTTCCATTGCCCACTTTTTCTAATGACAAAATATGTCTCTCACTGTTCTTGTTAGTGGCACCCCATATCTTCTTCCTATAAACAGTCAGCAACCCCTTAAAGTGACATATTACCTAAACAATGTTCTGCTGAATTCTTACTACAAATATTATGCTAGGAAATATTTTGTCATTTTTTTTTAAAAAAAGGACATACATTTCAGCTCCTGAGATCTAATTAAAATAATAACATGACATGTGTGGTCTTCTTGGACTAGTGCCTTATAAATTGGCTGTTCTCTTTTGTGTGTGCGCGCGCCAAAACAATGTCATAGGAGCATACATGGCTAATTAGGAGGAAAGAACCTGGCTTGAAATCAGAAATCCTGTTGCCTTAATTATTAAGCAGGAAACATGTTGGGCTTTAGCAAAATACTTCTCAAATAGCAGCAAGGTCAATCACAGAAGTGATGTGATGCAGAACTTTTATATACTGATAATATCAATGTATTACAGTGCAGTCCTAAGCAATTTTATACCCTTCTAAATTCACTGAAGTAAATAGGTTTAGGTAGATGTAGCTCTGTTTAGGATTTTTAGTTCCATAAAGAGGCTTGCCAGAATTGGCATCGATTAGGAAAAACATTATATATTCAGCTTAAAGTGGTATATTAGTGTGAAATTTCATAAACCTTTCTTAACCGAGTGGCAAAGATTATTTATGACTTCACATTCCTGTTAGAAGAAATGAACTGAAATTTAAACTATGTGTTATATAAAAGGCTTGTGATTGGATCACTTGACATTTTCTTTAATATTGTAGAACTGTGATTGGATAATCGGTCACTTTAAATTTCTCTAAAAAATAGCCAGAGGGGAGAGATTGAATTGGATCAGGACTGCATCTCAGGTTAATTATTCTTCCCCGTTTTCCTCATGTAAATTTCATTCCACTCCACAGCTGCTATTTGCTCTTCTAGAGGAAACATACATGTTTATAGATTGCTGAGGATCACATGCACACCACTATTACAGAGTCGTACTGTGCAAACTTAAACCCCCCCCACACACACACACACAAGTCCATCTTGGGGGGAAATGTGTTTAGCAAAAAATTTACTGAGAATTTGAAAAATTCTGACTTTTTTAAAGGGTTCTTTCACTAAGATTCAAAACTATGTTTCAAAATGGAGCAATAGCTATTAATCAGTGCTTTAATTCTAAAATGTGGAATCCAGAATTACACCAGCCTGTAAATCACTCCCCCGCATTGTAAAGTTTCCAGAAATTTTGAAAGCATGGTAGGAAAAAGTAGGGACGAAGATGGTTTATGTCAGGGAAAAACTGGAACATATTTTATTTATTATTTGTTTACAAGATTACCCTGCCTTTCCACCCTCATAGGACTACCAAGGCAGCTAACAAGGTAAAACAGATTAGACTCACATATTTAAAAAACCAATACACAAATACATCATTAAAACAGTTTAAAACAATATCTTAAAATAAATACAAAGGTAGGGGGAGAAATAATTGAGGGAATGCCAAGCGCTTGCCTAGTCTCAGAAAGCAAAGGTACACAAGACAGAACCCCCAAAGATGACTGCTGTGGTTGGATGTGTGTATAAGGGAGTATGCAGTCCTTTAGATATGTTGGTCTCAAACCATATAGGGTGTTAAATGTCAGCTCAGCACCAGCACCTTGAATTGTGCCTGGAAACAAACTGGAAACCATTGTAAATCATCTAAAACTGGTGTGATGTGTGCCCTACAACCTACTCCAGTCAGCATCCTGGCTGAAGCATATTGCACCAATTAAAGCTTCTGGACATTTTTCAAAGGCAGCCCTATGTAGAGCACATCACAGCAATCTATTCTAGATGTAACATGACATGTACCACAGCGGTCAGATGTTTCCTGCCCAGGAAAGGCTGTAGCTGGCTAACTAGTTGAGGCTGGTAAAAGGCACTCCTGGCCATAACTGCTACCCACTTATCCAGCAGTATGCCTGGGTCAAACAACCAAAAACAGTGCCTTCCAATCCCAGCCTGGGAAGGCTGTCCAGAAGGATACCATGACTGATTGTATTGAAAGTAGCTGAGAAGTCCAGAAGAATCAACAGAGTTACACTCCCACTGTCCATCTCCGAGTGCAGGCCATCCACCAGGGCAACCAAGGCTCTTTCTGTCCCATAACTGGCCTAAAAGCAGATTGGAAAGGATCTAAATAATTTGCAGCATCCAGAAAATCTTGTAGTTCAGCCACCCTTTCAATCACCTTGCTCAGTAATGGAACATTTGACACTGGTCAATAGTTATTAAGGTCTCCTGGGTCCAAGGTAGACTTCTTTAGAAGTGGGTAGACCAGAGCCTGTTTCAAGGCTGGAGCAACCCCTCCCTCTCTCAAGGAGGCACCAACCACCTCTTGGATCCAGTCAACCAGTCCCTCCCCAGATTTAATTAACTAGGAAGGGCAAGAGTCATACAAAGAGATGGTAGGCCTCAAACCTCCAAGGTTCCTGTCCACATCCTCAGACTGAATTAACTGAGAAGTATCCCAATCAACCAGACAAGTTGGCACCCTGGCACCATCTGACCTTGTCAATGCTAATGTAGAGTCCAAGTAAGAATGCAAGAGTTTTATCTGCAAAGTGCTAGACAAAGTGATTATAGCAGGCTGTCAAACAATCTACTGCTTCCTGTAGGTCAGATCCCAAAAGGTCTCTGACCACCCGAAACAACTCCACTGGCCTACATTGTGCAGATGCAACGGAGGTGGAAAAGTATAGTTTCTTTGTCACCACCACCATCACAAAGTACTCTTTAAAATGAGCCTTCACCCTTGTCCTATTGGATTTGTACCAAGTCTTCATCCACTGTTGCTCAAGCTGTCTCCCTTGTATTTTCATCACCTCATTCCAGAGGTCGACCAAGGCATCAACATGGACACCAACATATCATCAGGAAAATACCTTAGAGATATCAGAAAACAAATCTGATCCATCCAGCTTTGGGGGCAGATCATTTTAATAGATCCCCCACTCCTGCAGAGTCTTGGTATCCCTGTAAGTCTAAACTCAAGCAGATACTGATTGGTCTATGACAAAGGAACTATCATCAATCCTTTACCCTCAGATTATATTCCTCCCATCTAGAACAAAATACCAGATCAAGAGTGTGACCTGCACAATATGAAGGACTTGTTATTAACTGAGACAGACCCATTGTTGCCAAAGAGGCCATGAAATCCTGAGCCAGTCTTGACAAGGCAGCTTCATCATGAACACTGAAGTCTCACAGAACAACCGGCCTGGTGGTCTTCAACATCATCTTCAAGACCACCTCTGATAGCTCAGGCAGGGAGACTTGTACAGCGGGGTGGGTGGTACACCAACAGAATCCCAATCCTGTATCTTGGTCCCAACATTGGTACACAGCTCTGAAACCAGAGGTGTCCTGACTCCTGGATGGGACGTTACGCTAGGAAGATGAATCCTTATAGACTACAGAGACATTACCTCCCCACTTGCCAGATCTATGCCTATGTATCACTCAGTGCCCTGGAGGACGCAATTGAGAAAGGTTAACCCCTCCCCCTCTCCTAACCAGATCTCAGTGATACATACCAGGTCAGCCCCCTCATTCAGGATTAAGTATCAAAGTACATTGTAAAGTCTTTGCAAAGTGCAAAAGTATGCAATTATTAAAGTGCTAAATTATTCAAGGTTGCACAGTCAATACTTCCGGCTCAGTTAGCATTAACAAACTGCAGTCTCACCAAAAACAGGAGTCATAATAGACAGAATTAGGGGTGTGCACAGGGAAAAGATTCAGGTTTCCCGCTTCGGGTTTACCCGAAGTGGGAAAACAATCCGAAATACCCCTAAACCCGAAGTGGCAAGCCGCTTTGGGATTTGGGCATTTCAGCCGCTTCGGTATGCTCCGTAAAAATTCAGAGCATACAGAGGTTCAAAGCAGGAGTTGTCGGCTTTTTCGCCTGATGGGAGAGAGGAAAAGGGAGAGAGGAAAAGGGAGCTTCCTCTTCCTCCCTCCCATTGGATGAAATAGCCAGCCTGGATACTTTCAAAGCTCAGAGCAGCACTGAAAAGCCCCGCTCTGAGCTCTGAAAAACTCCAAGCTGGCTATTTCACCCAATGGGAGCTCCCTCTTCCTCCCTCCCATTGGATGAAATTGCCAGTCTGGATACTTTCAAAGCTCAGAGCAGCGCTGAAAATCCCTGCTCTGATCTTTGAAAAACTCCAAGCCAGCTATTTCACCCAGCTAGGGGTTTTTCAAAGCTCAGTTTTTCAAGGCATTTCCCTTGAAGGCATTTCCCTCCCACCTTGGATCAGCTGCTTCAAGGGAGGAGGCATTTCCCTCCCCCCATGGATCAGCTGTTTGGCAGGGATTTCCCCACCAAAAAGCTGATTTGGGGGTTTAAATGCCACTTTCCCTTCCGCTTTGCAAGGGAAAGGGGCATTTAAACCCCAGCTGGCTTGGATCAGCTGCTTGGCGGGGATTTCCCCACCAAACAGCTTATCCCAAATTTAAATGCCCCTTTCCCTGCTGCTTTGCAGGGGCAGGGAAAGGGGCATTTAATACGAATTGCTTTGGGAAGCTTTGATTCAGGGTTTCCGAATCAAGCACAGCGTGCTGGGCCCAATTCGGAAATCCTGAATCTTTGCAAATTGGTCCAATTCAGGTATTTTACCCGAATTGGAAACCCCAATTGCACACCCCTAGACAGAATGTTTAACCAGTTTACAGATGGTCACATACCACAATCTTGCTTCTAAACAGTACAAACTTTTTCAAGTTCAACACAAACAGCCTTTTAGTGTACAAATAGACAGTACAACTTAAAGCAAACAGCATATTAGGCTTCTCATTGAAGCAATCACTAGAAAGCAGGGTAGCTTTGTTGTCCCGACAGGGAGCCGGCTCACACGTCTGTTTCAAATGGACTTTCCTCAAGGGTTACAGCTGAGCCAACAACAATTCATGCTGTGTATGTCATATCATCAATCTCATTCTCCCTGTTACCTTAGTACATATATTGTAGCTTTAAAGGTCATCAGGAGGAAACAAGCAGCAATCCACAGGCAAAAAGGCCCTGCATTTTAGAAAGATGGCAGTATTCTCTAGATTTAGAACTGGGTTTGGATCTGAATATAACTGCAGTATACACCAGAATTACAGTTATCAAATGCTGTAGTTTTTCTTAGAAAACCTAGATTGTCTTAGAAAATTGTTGTAGATTGACTTAGAAAATCTTCATGCTACATATATTGAATGAAATATATTTTATTAAATTTTAATAAAATAAAGGATAAAAACAACAAAAAATCCCAACAGTACTCAAATGGGATGGCATCTATTGAGTAAGTCCATCAAAACTAAGGCCAAGGCACCGCAAGCCATATCCAAGCTTTAAATACTTGCAGAGGAAGAAACACTCAGTCTGGAAATTACAAGCTGGCAGTCATTTCCCCATAATTCCCCCCTCCTGTGGAATGAATTTGGAACATAAAGGGGCCTAAATGACAACTTCAAAGTCACCTTAAGAGCTTCCCCTACCACATTCCTTTTCAAACTATCCAGTAGAAAACTGTTTCTATTATACTGAAAAGGGGCTAGACTTTTATTTTAATCAATGGTAGAAACACAAAATGGGCCAAGGCAGATTTCTAAGAGGGTATTTTCCCTCCATGTCCCTGTAGCTCTGGGGCTGAAAGCGTATCATCTGGACCCCTGTAAAGCTGTCAAGTCCAGGCTGGGAAATTCCTAGAGAGTAGGTGGAGCCTAGGAAGGCATAGTTTGGGGAGAGGAGGGGTCTCATCATGGTATAATGCCATTGTGTCAATACTCCAAAGCAGTCATTTTCTCCAGAGCAACTGATCTCTGTAGCCTGGGGTTCTTCTGATGAAATTCTAGGAGACCTCCAGTCCTCGCCTGGATGTTGACAACTCTACCTACATAGCTTCCTAAGGGCCTTTCATTCCTCCCATGAACAGCTAAGCTGCCATACACAATCTAAGTACTTTTTCTTGGTAATAAACCTTTTGCCTAGTAAGCGCAGCAGATTAAAAAGTCACATGATCCAAGCCAACAAAATTAAGACATGTCAAAATCTCACAGAGAAGTAAAGCACATGGTTCAGTGTGAGTCCAACTGATTTTGATAGAACTTAGGTGTGCCTAATTCCCTGTCAAATGTACTCGTACACAATCGCTTGGGAAACGGAGGCATGATTCTGATTTATAGTACTGCACTATTTTTCTTCGTTTTCCTCCATAATTACAGATTTTGAATTTTTCTTCAGTAAAGGAACGATCTGTTGTTTAAAAAAAAAAACAGTATAAATAGGCTGCTTGTTGTTATTCCTCTCGCCTTGTGTCAAGGCAAAGTCTTTTAAAAGCAATTCTTTTATTTTTCTGAAACTGAAGAGGTTAGCCTGGGCCCATTCAGCAACGAAACTCCAATCCCCTACTTAGATGTTTCTAGTTGAGGAGAAATTAGAGTCTTGGCACTCTCCTTGGCCTCCTACCATTAGCTCAAGATAACAGGACAACAAGGACAATGACAAAAACCTGTGACAGTTCAGGGATAAAGAGTTCCTACCCACAAAGCTGTACTTCTTTCTCCTTAATAAAAGAAGGAGAGAATGAGAGAAAGCTATTCTCAAAGTGGAATCCTTCCTCTCAGGACAGAAAGCTAAGTCCCGGTTTCACATGAACAGTGTAATCAAGAAGAGCAAACTCAAGCAATATTGCCCCTCCTTTGGACTGTTTTAACATAGGCTGAGCTTCTGGTGTGAAAACCAACCTCATGTGTTGAATACAGCAATGAATTGCCTTTCTGACACTTGATTGAAAGTATTCAAAAGTCTGTAGAGGCAAACAAATGCCAAAATGTGATCCATGCTACATTCAATATGTGGAATTGGCTGTCACACAATTTGCTCTGCCTGCAGTAGTGTGGCTAAAAACCAGCATATGCAGGATGAGCTAATGTTGCCTACTTCGTCTCTCTTTATATTTGTTTCTACTTCTTTGTGCTCTGCTTTTTTGCTTTTGGTTCCCTAGATTTATTTATATTGTGTGTACATGGGTGGATTTTTTTATGTAACTTATACAGTTTTTATTATGTTTTCAGTGTGCATCATTTATATGTATATGATCAGTGCTGATGCCAAAATAATACTGAAAATTGCAACAAAAATAAAGAATCAGGAGTTTGAGTAGAACAAAGGAAAAATAGCATTTTGGGGTAAAACAGCAGGAATTAGACATTTAAAATCAATCATGAACTGATGCTAACTCAAAAAGATTGACTATGGTGGGTTGAAAAAGTTGTGTAAACAGGAAAGACAACTGAATGTCCCTGAACAGATTTATATTTTCAGAAGCACCCCCCTCCTGAGAAATCATATATTATTGAATAAATAAATCCCACTGTGGAATTTTTAAGCATACGATATCTGATTTATTTTACTGCAGCTCTTTGCGAGCCCAAGTGTCTGAATGGGGGCAGATGCATCAAGCCTAACATTTGTACCTGTAGAAGTGGATATGGTGGCTTATATTGTGGAAAGAAGGTATAGTAACATTTTAAGTTCCATTGATGCCTTAATAAATTAGACAAAAACCATTCCAGTCCAATTTCAAAAGTTCATGTTACCTATGTGGAAAAATCTAACTCTGGAATTTTGTGTTTTTCCATAGCTTATGAACCGAACTTAACTTCATTATGCATCTAGAGGAATATCATAGTGTTACTTCTTAGATAAGGTAGTGTGAGACTCTGACACCTTGTCACATTCAGTATTCTGGAAGTGGAGCTGCATCTTTAAACTCAGAATTACAATTATTGATGCATTTCATTGACTGCGACATTCTCCAAGAAAAATAATTTTTTTTGTTGACATTGGCATGCAGCAGATGCAGATAAGATGAAGCAAGCCTTATTGTAATATGCAGGCGGCATAAAAACTATTTAAACTGGTCAACTGTAGCTTGAGGTGGAAAGAAAACACATCTTGCATTTTTGAAGCATTTGATTTCATATCCCACTTTAACACCTTAGATGTTTGTTGAGATAAACTAAAGCAATTGATTGTCTGCATGTGTTTAAATTCAAAAGAGATTTTTTTCACGGTACGGTGAGAGCTGACCTTTCCATTATACCAAAACCAAAATTATCAGGTTTGTTTTCCAAACAACGCTATGATTGTGAATGTGTAGTATGAGATCTGTCAGTTCACAAATGAAGTGGAACTTTGCTGCACTTTGTAGAAAATATCAAATCAAATGCTGAGCATCCATTTTTCCTATCAGTGAACCATTGCAGAGTAAATAGAATTTGCAGATGCTACAACAGGAGCTTTGGAATATGAGAAATGCCAGACCACTTGGTCATTCAGTAGTCTCAGTAGCTCAGTTAATCTTCTCATCTTCTCATCAGCAGAGGTCAGTACCTGTTTTAAGCATGCTTACTTGAAAGTCAGTCCAAGTAAACTGAATAAATGAGACTAGATTTAGTGAAAGCTTGTATGGTGCAGTGGTTACAGCTTAGTTCAAATCCATAGAACCGTCAAAAGCATTCCTCGTGATCTTGACTCAGTCATACTCTCTCAGCTGTCGTACATCACAGGGTTGTTACAAAGATACAACTCTGATCTCCTTGGAAAGGTGGGATAATGACCTTTTCTTATATTTTACTCCAAATCTAAAAAAACCTTGAAACTTACTATTATTATAATAGGTTCTATGAACAATGAACACCCTTTCAGAAATGGATCTTGTGTATCTGCTTCTTTCCACATCAGCCCTGACACCCTGAGTCTCTCTACACAAGATGCCTTGGCACGTGTTCATCAAGAGTAGGGAGATGCAATGTTAGCCAGGAAGCATATACAAAAAAAGTAACAGAAAAGATCTGGGAAATTATCACTCTGTTAGTTTATTGGATACTTCTCTAAAGCTTTATACTCGTCTCCTATTGCATAAATTGGAAGAATGGGCAGATTCAATTAAATTGTTTCACCCTGGACAAGCTGGCTTCCGAAAAAGCCGCAGTACTAGCAATCATTGTTTAACCCTGAAGGCCTTGATTCATAAATACTCTAATAATAGCAAAAGATATCTTTATGTTGCTTTTGTGGACCTTAGTTCTGCTTTTGATTCCATTGTGTGCTCTAGACTCTGGTCTAAACTGGCCAATACAGATATTGACAGAAGACTTCTTAAAATTTTGAGGGATTTACACTCCAGCCTTTCTGTGAGGATAAGAGTAGATGCTCAAGATGTATTTACGGATCCTGTCCCCATGAGAAAGGTGTTAAACAAGATTGCCTATTGGCCCATTTCTAGTTTAACTTCTATATAAATGACCTTGTTTTGGCTATGAATTCCCAGAATTCCGCCCCCCCCCCCATTGGCTGGACAGAAAATTTCTGTATTATTATATGCTGATGACATGGAAATCATGTCGTTCACACAAATTGGAGTTAGAAGGATGTTAATGAGATTGGCAGATTATTGTGAAGGAGAGGAACAATGCACTTTTAAAAAAATATCTAGGTATAACTTTTCAAGCATCTCAATTGTGCCAGGTACACCTCAATGAGACACTATTATCCCATTGTACATAACAATGGCTCTATACTCCCTAAATGGCATAAAACTCAGCAAATAGAAGCAGCAAAACTCTGAATGCTGACTTCCTCCCGTTCACCAGTGGACCACCATTGCCACTGCACTGTTGAAAGAATGTGTTTTTTAGAAACAGATAATGTATGACCTGGTATGCAGAGCGAAACAAAAGATCCAGAAATACAACAAAAAAATGCTGTTTCATTTAGTTAAAGTAGCTTCTGAATAGACATGGGCACGAACGGACGAAAAAACAAACAAGCTGTTTGTTGTTTGTTGCCATCCACGAACAACGAACAGTAACAAACATGATCCTGTTCACAAACATGTTCATTGTTCGTTGTTCATGGCCCTTTAAAGATCCCTTTAAACTATCAGCTGGCAGGTGGCGGGGGGGGGGGGGGGATTCCCCCCTGCTGCCTGCCAGCTGATAGTTTAAAGGGCCCTTTCCTGCCATGTGCAAGGAGCAGGGCCCTTTAAAAACCCAACAAACTGACCTTCCCAATGTCCAATACCCACCAAATTTGCAGGGGACATAGTCCTCACTGTCCTCCAAAGACCCCCCCAAGATTCAGAGAGATTGCACCCCGGGAAAGGCATAATCCATGGGTCCCCCCCTTTGCTGTCATTTTCTCTTCACAGTGGCAAAAACGGGACTCTCAGCTGGAAGTACTTTGAAGGGTTAAAGCCAGAAAGAAAGCCAGAAGGAGTTCTGACAGAGTTCAGTCCTGCCTCTGTTTGCCAAGGGAATTGATTGCAGGTGCCAGATTGTGTGGCTTGACGAATGGCTGACAAAGGCAACAGATGAGGCTTGCAACAACCACTTATTCGTTTAGAATGGGGCCTCATGAACGGCTTGTTTGCGAACAGATGAATGGGCTGTTCGTGGGTTTTTTCCATTCATAATGCTGTTCGTGCCCTTGTCTACTTCTGAAATGGTGAACCAAATCTGGGAAATCAAATTATATTGATACCCTCCCACCCAAACATTTATGTTCTCTTTAGGTTCTTACCTTGCATCAGTGGCAACAGCAGCAGGCAGGCAGGCACTGGTCCAGCATGGGAGCATCCTGTTTTCCTAAACGGCATTCACCAATCAAATCCCAAGGGGAGAGATATCTCATATTATTAATTAACTCTGTTGGCAGGAAGGGGAAATGTGCACAATGTGCATGAGTGCTTTTTTTTTTGTCTCCCTGCTAATTGGGTCCTCCCAAGGGGAGACCCTTCCCTGCCTATTGGCTTTGGAAAAGTTTGGAAGGAAGAATGTGCAGACTTCAATCATAGGCTGCAATTCTAAAGACATTTCCCTAGGAGTAAGCACTATTGAATAACATGAGATGTATATCTGAGTATACCTGTTGGTTTCTTTTGTGGTGCTACTTGTGTGCTGGTCTGTTTCCCTACCACCATCCCTATCAGGGCACTTAACGGTTGGTCACTATGAGGAAATGTGCCACTGGAGAGGGGGATAGGTGGTCTATTCAATCAAACTTGATAAAAGCCCTGGAAGACTTCAATCATAGATGGTAATTTTAATGACACTTCTCTTGAAGTAAGTGCAATGGAATAACATGGAACTTATATCTGAATAGAACTGCCTAAGATTGCTTCCCTCCCCACCCAACATCCACTAAAACATTATTTTAAAATTCTCCACATCAAGCTTAAGTAAAGCTCCCTGTGAGCTATTGGCTATTCTGCTTTTTCAAAAACAATCCTGTCTGCCTACAGCAAAATCAAAACATATGGGGAAATCATAGGTTTGTTTGTGGCAGGTGGGATTCAGACAATTGCAATGCCTGCCTGTCTCCACTTGAGTGATGGAGACTGGTGGTGCTTAATGTGAGAATGCCTCATTTTGTAGTGGAATGCAGAGCATCAAAAGGAAGGATTTTCCTTCATTGTGGGAACAAAGCTGCAAAGCACAAGGAAATATGACACCAATAGGCAAACAGCAGGGTGCAAAGGTAAACATTTATTGGCACTATAGAAAAAGAAAAAAGTGAACATAAAGATGGATTGTTTTTAATGCCACCACTGCCTCACTACCCCTTTGTCAGCCAGTTTCCCACCATAGTGTGCACCCACTGATACTCACCTTCCTTTAGATGGGACCCCTCACTAACCAAAATAACATCTCAGATCATACAGCACACTTGCCTACCACCTATTCCACTACCCTGGCACGTACCCAGGGAATTCCCCCCAAATATCCAGAGCACCAAGAGAAGACCCTCCCCAAGCCAGACAAAAGCCTGACCCCAGACACCCCCAACAACACCTTTTTCATGTCTCATTTTTGCTTTACCCTTTGAGTTAGTTTTTCTGCCCATCAAGGCCCCTCTTCTGCCTCTTCAGCTGAGAGGAGAGGCTATTGTAAAGAATTTAGAATATCTTCCAGAAACCATAGAGTACATGGTAATAAGTTTCTCTTTTACGCTGAATCTGCTGAAGGACAAGAGTGTGTGCAATTCAAGGACATGTGTAATTGCATCTCTGTACCTAAGAGAATCTCTACCCCTCTTTCCATTCTAGCCTAGAAAATACAAAGTAATAACTAGATAGACAGGCTAGAAGATTGACTTCTCTTACCAGAAACTGTCTGTCTTATTATCCAGGTAGTGGCGCTAAAAGATGTAACTTTTTAAATTAGTGCCTGCTAAATCTTGGGTAAGAAACTATTGAAAATATGAAAGGAAAACAGTATTTGTCTCTTATGTTAAAAAAAACCCTTATCAATTTATGAAGGTATACTTTTTATTTGTCTCATCATTGTTTTTAAAAGTTTTATGAATTTTCATTTAAAAATAAAAGTACAAAAGCAAGAAACAAAATCTTAAGCATAGGCAGACTAAAACCAAACACAGAACACCCAGACCATTGAGCCATTCAAGAGCATTCAGATCAGGATCAGTTATACAATTTGCAGGCCAGCGCCGAGAGTGGGAGGAGAGCTAGAAGGCAAGGCGACAAAATACACCAGACAACCATGATGGAGTTAAAATAGGCCACAACTCTATTGATTACAGCTTGCAGAGGATTGGCACTGCATAGGCCACTGATACAAACATTGGCTGACCTGCCTGCCATCCAGTGACCACCATGGGATAACAATTAGGGGGATACCACGTAGGTATGCACCCTTGTGTGGATCCCCTGCCACATGGGAGTGAAGAGACCTGACAGCGCCCAAGCTGGTCATGCACCTGCCATGGCCCACTCCCCAGATCCCCGTAATAAGGAAACAGAACTCACAGGCCCTATATCCCCCCAAATGGATTGGTCTCCAATACCCACACTGCCTGCTTTCTCCAAAGTTGTGACGTAAGGGAGGGCTGGGTGGGATGCTGGTCATGAGCCAAGTGTTGAGTGGTGGGGGCTGCCTCCCTCTTAAGAAAAGGCAGAAGACCTGTGCCGAAAATGCACCTCCCAGGTCCTTAGCCCTCTTCCCTACCCCTTGTCGCTCGGGCCAGTCTGATTAGATTGGCTGGCCCAGGCTTTGACTCTGGCCTACGCCACCCCTAATGTGCTGTCCACCCCATATCCTGCCCTCCTCCCACACAGCCTGCAACTGATCCACTCAGTTAAGTCTAAGAGTCTGCATTTCTACTACACATTTCTGCTATCTTACAGGTTGAAAAAAATAATCATATGGATCTTTTAGCAAAATGAATAAAAAGATTCTAATTTATCAATTTCTTTTTCCTGTAAACATTTATTTTCCACCTCAACAAATCCCAAAAGACCTCCAAGTGGCACTATGCATGTGTACCGTGTGTTTTTGCTGGCATTTGTACACCTTTGGAAGACTTCAATCCATTTGACATATTACATGAACTGATTCCCAGAAATATACGCAATTTCTGCTCAAGTAGTTATGGCAAATAGTGTAGTCATGTGACACATTAGTGACAACTAACCTGACTGTTACTACTCACTAGTTGGGTGCGTAACCATCTGATCAGAACTGTATGAGTGGCAATCGCATTTGCTAACTGTAGTGACATGGAAACAATGGCTGCTACATGGCTGCTACAGCTTTATCCAGACCAATCCAGATAATGTTCAGGACTTACTTCATATTGTGGTTCTGCTTTTTGTAGTTCCTAGAACACTCTTCTTTCCTATATCCCATTTTTATTTCCAAGACATACAGGGGTCTTCCTTTAACTTGACATTATTTTACCACATCAAGACAAATAGAACTGCCCTTGTAGCTAGAGGCTTGTAAAAGACTGGCCATATTTCAAAGGTAGTATAGGACCTTTTTACCTGGGCTGGCTTTTAGTGTCTGAGTTTAAGTGAGGAAGGGATGTGTTTCATTTGTTTTATTCTGATTTTAATTTAACTATTCAGACCTCGGCCCTAGATCCCTTCCAGTCTGGGTTTCGCCCAAGACATGGGGTGGAGACATTGCTGGTTGCCCTCACAGACGATCTTTGCAGACACCTGGATTAAGGTGGATTGGCGCTGCTGATTTTACTAGACCTTCCAGTGGCGTTCGATATGGTCAGTTATGATCTTTTGACCCACCGCCTCGCTGATGTGGGAATTTAGGGGACAGCACTACAGTGGCTTGTTTCCTTTCTTCACGCTCGGGGACAGAGGGTGGTGCTAGGAGATAAGTTATTGTCCCGTCGGCCACTAGTATGTGGTGTGCCACAGGGGGTGATACTCTTCCCATTACTGTTTAACATCTATATGCATCCCCTCGGCCAGTTGGTGTGGAGTTTCGGGCTTGGGCACCACCAATATGCGGATGACACCCAGCTGATGGACGGCCAGCCTGGATCTGCTCCAGATGTCTTGGGGCATGCCTTTGAAGCCATGGGTGGATGGTTGAGACAAAGCTGGCTGAAGTTAAACCCTGCGAAGACGGAGATCCTGTACTTGAGTCATGGAAATGTGGATTTGGGACCCCGACTTCCTGTACTCGATCCGGCGGTTCCTGTTCAAACAAAACATATAAGCAATTTCGGAGTAAGCAAAAACAGTTCTGATAATGCTATCTAAATTTCTCAGTGGCAAAGGGAAGAGTTTATAATAGAATGACAAATTGTAGCAGGGCAGAATGTGATAAATAAACCATAAGCCATTTTTCAGGGTTCATGCTCCATCTATTTCATTTTTTATCTGAACCATTTCCTAAGGAATTCAGAACAATACACGTGGTTCTCCTTCCTGAAATTTATCTTCCCAAAAACCTTGTGATGTAGGTTGGGTGACTGGACCTGGATTATCTAATTAGCTTCACATATAATGAAGCCCATAAAGGATGAAGATCATAGATCTCTATCAGTTTGGAAAAGGTAAATCTACAATTTGGACAAAGGTCACAAAAGGAAAGAGAGGGTTTTCACAGATTGATGAAGAGCTCTGATAAAGATCATCTCATCTGTTTTGGTACTACGTTGGTATTTGAACCTACATCTCTCCAGTCCTAGTATGACAACCTCACCACTACACTGCATTGGCCCACTGAGTCACAGTTAATACTTACAACCTGTTAGTTAGTTAGCATATTTGTTTGCTTATAACAATAAAAGGCAATGAAAATACAAACAAGAGAACACAAATATACGAACAGACTATTCAACATTTTGGGCTTGTACAAGGCTACAGGGCATGAGCCACAGGCCAAGAGCACTTTGGCTCATATCCAACGGCTCACACCTCTGTCCATGCAGGAAGAACAACCAAAAGCACAGTTTAGATGGGGCAGCTGGCAGTCCCCGGTCGTCCCAATCTGCCCTCCCTGTCAAATGGTAGAAGGTGATTTTCTTCAGTCTTATGATTATTAGTATGATGAGAGAATAACTTACGTGTAGTGCTGTGATTCCCCATATCTTTTATCCCACATGGAGAAAAGCAATGTGTTGGGGTGGTCAGTCTGAAAGAGACAAAAAGTAAGGACGAGTAAGCCTTCCTGTTCCTCCCTCACTGGTACCATGTCCATCTTCAAAACTATTAACGGCTACTTTGAGGTGGGGAGAACATTTGGGGAGAAAAGAATCTCTGAACTACACATAACATGCAATTTGTTCCTTCTATAGCTACAGCTTTATGAGTAGAACACCGATTATTTCCCAGATCATGTAAGCGCATACACGTTTGCATTAAGTTGACTTCAGCTCCCTAGCAATCTGCCCTTCATGAGGAAGGAGAAAAATCACCTGAAGATCTATGTGCTTGTTTATGTTGCTGAGTGATTGCCAATTCATTTTTTGACATTTTTAGTTTAATTTGTTTCTGAGTTTTGCTAAAAAGCACTTGCCAAATGTGTTCCTGGAGGGATAATGAACTTTCTAGCACAGTAATCACTCTTTTATAAAACCCGTTGTATATTTTGACTGTGTGTAGGGTGTTTGTAAGATTCAGATAATTTGGCAGTTTTGAAATCAACATGAAGACAAATGCCCTTGCTAAGCTTCGAAAATCAAAACTGCTAGACAGGACAGATTTCTTATGAAGGAACAAAATCTTAACAATCAGCTAAGTACAGAGATGTTTGTGGTGTGAAAAGCAGCTAATGAAGTCATTAGCAAAAAGTCAGATGGAACACAGAAATATAATCAAAGTCTTAACTGATTTATTTACACCTGGAAGCTTTCTTGGATTGTAGCAGAAGTTTGAAGATCTTAGTACATATTCTGCAAAGCAAGCCCCCGCCCTCAAGTCTCTAAGTTCTGTGGCATACTGCTGGACACAATGTATAGATATACAGTTGAATAATAAAATATAAGATCCATTTTGTTTGGCTGCAAGTAGCCTGTAACAACAAACCAGGAATACTCTGATTATTCCCTAGTTCTCTGGTCCTTATTAATACTGATTTCAGGAAATTATATAGGCTTGTTTTAGAGATAACAGAAACACGTGCTTTATTTTCATTCAGTTTGTTAAATCAGGATTTGGCTCTCAACCATTCAAATCCTGCTTCCATCAACAACTGCTGGTTTCATCTCCTATACTCTTTCTGTCGCCTCCAGCACAGATATGAGGAGTAGAGATGGGCATGAACCACAAAAAACCCAAACCATGAGGTTCATGGTTCATGAGTTTTCACGAACCAGGAACCACAAACTGGCATGAACTGGGGCAAGTTTACGAACCAGTTCGTGATTTGTGGGGTTCAAATGCCCCTTTCTGGCCACTTAGCAGCTGCAGGTAAAGGGGCATTTGACAGTTTAAAGGGCCCTTTCCTCCCTTGCAAGTGGTAGGTCTCTTTAAACTATTAGCTGGCAGGTGGCAGGGGGGATCCCCCCTCACCGCCTGCCAGCTTATACTTTAAAGGGACCTGCCACTTGCAAGCGGCAGGGCCCTTTAAACTGCCCAAACCCCACCCCCGCCCCCAGGCCCCCATTCCCAGCCCCACACTTACCTTGCCCTGCAGGCCCGCAGTGTCCTCCCCCTCCTCCCCTGAGGGGTGGGAAAGCCATTTTTGGCCTCTTCCACCACTGCATGGGCCCGCAGGGTGGCAGAGGAGGCCAAAAATGGCCTTCCCACCCCTCAAATGGCCACAGCAGGGGATGGGGGAGGGGGAGGGGGCTAGGGCTTGGGCAGTTTAAAGGGCCCTGTGGCAGGCCCCTTTAAACTATCAGCTGGCAGGCAGCAAGGAGGGGATCCCCCCCTGCCAGCTGATAGTTTAAAGGTACCTGCCGCTTGCAAGCTGCAGAAAAAGTTTATATGGTCATTTTCCTGGGGAAATGGCCATTTAAACTGCCTCTTTAATATGACCCAAACAAACCAGTAGACCAGTTCGTGAAAGTTCATGGAAATGAGCTTCCATGAACCACGAACTGGCTTGGTTCATGCATTTTTTTGGGTCGTAATTCGATTCATGCCCATCTCTAATGAGGAGTGGGCCAGCGAACGAACCACAATGCCTACATTTGTGCAGCTTCTGAAACCAGAGTTAGCCATCCTAATGTCTGCTTGCCAGGCCTCCTCCAGACCTCATACAGGTAAGAGGACTGGTTGCAGCACTAGTCCCACTCAACTTTCCGGGAAAGGGTTGCCCTTCTGCAGCACAGCCAACTCCTCCCCTGAGTTTTCTGCTTGGCCTGGGCCATTGAGCCCCATTTAATCCCCCTCTTCAATTACTGCCCCCACCCCCTGGATCCTGCTACCAGAGCCCCCCTATCATCTCAGCTAGGAGCAGCCTCACACCCCATCATCCCACCAACCTGTCCCTCTGGCAGGTCTAGCCTGGGATGTGAGTGGCATCTCTGTGATGAAGTCTGCCCTCAGCTACCTCCTTCTGACTCTGCCCCCTTGCTTCAGTCATGCCCAGCCCAGAGTCTCATTGGCCTGCCACCCTCCCACTATCTCTTCCAATACATCCAGAGCTTGTTGATCTCCTGGCTGGTCTGATGATGATGATGGCTCTGACTCCTGTCCTTGAGCCATCACGTGCTTATGGCTGAGGATCCTCCTTACCAATCCTTCATGATGCTCAAGGGAGGTATGCTACTTCCTGTCCCCCTTAAGAGGGGTAATGGCACCCCTCAAGGGCTTCCTGTCCCAGATCCATGAATAACAACAACCACGACAACAACAACAACATTTGATTTATATATTGCCCTTCAGGACAACTTAATGCCCACTCAGAGCATATTACAAATGGTGTTATTATTATCCTCATGATAATCATCCTGTGAAGTGGGTGGGGCTGAGAGAGCTCCAGGAAGCTGTGAATGACCTAAGGCCACCTAGCTGGCTTCAAGTGGAGGAGTGGAGAATCAAACCTGGCTCTCCAGATTAGAGTCCTGCCACTCTTAACCACTATACCAAATTGGCTCTCAGGCACTGAGGCTCCAGGCCTGGTCTGATGGTTAATCTGTCACTCTCCAAATGATGTCTTGAGGTGCTCACCAAAGCTGTTCTGTGTACCACACAAGCAACATGACCCACACTGCAACTGCCACAAAGGGGGGGGACCAGCATGTAAGGAAGGAACATGCCAACATTCCAGGACCTTAACAGAGAAAAAGTGTGGGAGAGGAGGCCGTTGCCAGGAGATGAGTACAAGCAAGGATACTGCTAGTATGAGGCAAGGAAACACAAGAGAGATTAATATATTGTTCTTAGCAGTAAGTGAGAAAGCAGTAAGTGGCACTGCAGAATAAGTCAGGATGCAGCCAGAGTTCCTCACTGTACATCATGTAAAATCATAGTTCAGACTAATCGTGGGTGAGAAACCAACTTTAAATTCTGGTGTGAGGTACCCTAATCATAGAGGGTAGCTTGTGTTCAGATGATGTACTAACCATTGTTAGCTTAACTAAGTCATGCCTTCTCATGATATGGGCTCAACTCAGATGATGTACTAACCATTGTTAGCTTAACTAAGCCATGCCTTCTCATGATATGGGCTCAACTTAGACTAATAAGTTTCAGAACCTGGCTTGATGTACTCTGACTCACCATAGTTAATAGAGTGGACCTATTTGAATGATTGCCCTAACAATAGCTAGTTTGTTTTGTATGACATCTGAACCAAGCCATACTTTAACTTTTTTTGGATGCTTTCTCATATCTGCATGAAAGCAACCTACTGACTCAAGTCACAAGCTCACATGAAGCTTTTTATTTATTTATTTATTTATTTATTTATTTATTTATTTATTTATTTATTCTATGCTGCCTTTCTACCCAAATAGCATCCCCAAGTCAGTGAACATAAAAACATTTCAGCATTGTATCTGATCACAATTTGAGTCTTTCCAGGCCTTCACAAGCATGTATAACTGAAGCATGGAGGAGGGAGAGTGATTATGTCTCTGCTCCTTGGTTTCCATGCACTTATCCTCTTTCCCCACCTTTTGCAAGCAGTCACTATATTCACCTTTGTAGATCCCAAAAAGCTTTATATGAGTCCAGCTGGTAGGTGCACTTAATCATAGTACCTATCACTTGTAGAAGTTCTATGTTGATCTGTCATATGGCATTCACATACATTATGTAAGACTAGCAACAGAGCCCATTTAAAAAAAAAACAGGCTCTAAAAAACGAAGTGCAGGAACACTGCTGGGACAGCACAAGGAACCCTGGAGTGCTCTTGTGCTCCACAGTGGGCTGATTTTGGCCCCAAATGGGCTTGATTCACCCTCAAATAGGCCAAAAATCAAACTGCTGCCGAGCTCAGGAGCACTCCAGGGTTCATCGCACTGCTCCAGTAGCACTCCTGCACTCTGCAGTGGACCAATCGAAACTGAATCGGGCCTTTTTGGACCTGGAGGGATGCACCGCCTCACGTGGCCTTCCTGCTGTGGCAGTCTCTGGAGGGATGGGGGACCTCACCTTGGCTGCCTACTGCAGTGGCATCTGGAGGCTGTGTTGCCGATGACTCAGTTTTCATTCTGGTGCTCAGATGGCATTCCAGCCAAATTTTATCAGTGTTTTGAAGAGACTTTTATGCTGCCATTTAAATGTTTGATGGAAAAAATATGGGATACAGCATCTCTACCAGAATCTTGGAAAGAAGCAACGATCTCCTCAATACCAAAGGAAGGAACTGATCTGAAAGAAATTAAAAACTACAGGCCAATTTCATTATTGAATGTGGACTATAAAATTTTTGCATCTATACTTTCATGGAGACTAAGGAAAATAATGGACCATATGATTCATCAAGATCAAGCTGGCTTCTTAACAGGAAGACAAACTAGCCATAATATAAGAAAAATATTAAATATCTTGGAATATTATGAGGCCCAGCCAGAAAAGACGTTAGCTTTAATGTTCCTAGATGCAGAAAAAGCCTTTGACAATCTTAATTGGCAATTCATGTTTAAACAACTTGGAGAGAGGCAATGCGGGGAAAACTTCCTTAAAATAATTCAAAAAATCTATGATAAACAAAAAAACCAAAATAATACTTAACCGCCAATTAATAGATTTAGTAGAAATTGAAATAGTAACTAGACAAGGCTGCCCACTATCCCCTCTTCTGTTTATACTAACAATGGAAACACTCATGGATAGGATTCAAAACCTAGAAGAAATTAGAGGAGCTAAGTTCAAGAAACAAGAATATAAAGTCCAAGCATTCACGGATGACTTTGTCTTCATCTTAGAAGACCCTTTAATCTCAATACAGAAGCTCCTGCAGGAAATTAAGGAATATGGTGCCCTGGCAAGTTTGAAAATAAATATTCAAAAGACAAAGCTGATTACAAAAAATATCCAGATGCAGCAGAAGGGAGAATTGATTCAGAAATCAGAACTTGCAATTGAAAAGAAGATAAAATACCTAGGAATTTCGATGACTAACAGATGCAGCTCTCTGTATGAAGATAACTATGGTACTCCTAAAAGCAATCAAAACAGACCTGGAAAGATGGAAGGATTTGCAGGTATCATTGCTGGGAAGAACTGCAGCGATAAAAATGAATGTCCTTCCAAGAATCTTATTTTTGTTTCAAAATATACCAATAGGGGTACCTAAAACATTCTTTAAAGAGCTTAACCAGGCAGTGCAATCCTTTATTTGGCAGAACAAAAGACCATGAATTAAACTGAAGGCGATGCAGGATACAAAGGAAAAGGCTGGTTTTGCCCTACCAGATTGGCTTCTATACTATAAAGCGTGTGCACTGACTTGGCTGAGAGACTGGATTACCTTGGAAAACGAAAGGCTTTTAAATTTGGAAGGACACGATCTACTGATGGGCTGGCATGCATTTCTCTGGTATAAAAAATGAGAATACCATAAATATTTTAAAAACCATTGGATAAGGAAGGCACTAGTTTCGGTCTGAGAAAGAGTAAGATATACTTTCTATGAGAAAATCCCTCTATGGGTGTCCCCAATAGAAGCATTTACACAACCCACCTTGAAAAAGGAGGGGAAGGCTCCTACTTATAAGGAATTATTGAAACTAGGCGGTCTGTTAAAAAGTTCAGAAGAAAGGGCAGACTTAGATATTGAGCTGGGATGGTTGGGTCAGGCACAACTGGAATCCAGATATAAAAAAGATAGAGTAATGGGTTTCTATGAAAAAGATGAGAATATTGACATGATAATGTGTGGTACTAATGTTAAAATGATAAAAAAGATATATGGTGTACTTCTAAACATAAAACTACAGGGGGAAAAGGTTAAAGATACCATGATTAAATGGGCAGAGAACGCGGGGCATACAATTGAATTAGAGCAATGGTTGCAAATGTGGAAAGGCAGTTTAAAAATGACAAAATCAGCTTCTTTGAAAGAAAATGTATACAAAATGTTTTACAGGTGGCACTTAACTCCCATTAGGATAGCTAAAATGTCTTCAAATATGTCAAATAAATGTTGGAAATGTGAAAATATGCCGGGTTCATATTTCCATATGTGGTGGACATGCAAAAAAGAGGTAGAGTTCTAGAAGATGGTTCACAGAATGACCCAACAGATACTTAAGATTTGCTTACCCTTGAAACCAGAACTCTTTCTACTAAACCACAAAAACACCTGATTTTGAACATAATAACAACAGCTAGGATTTTATATGCGGGACTCTGGAAAATGGCAGTTACCCCAACTGATGGAAAGAAACCTGATTGAAAACCTGATTGAAAAAATACTTGAGACAGCTGAAATGGACAAACTTTCCAGTTTATTGAAAGATGTGGATATTATAACACATAATGACGTTTGGAAGCCATTGTACACCTGGATACAGAAGAAGATTGAAGAAACATAGCTTACAATCAAGATGAAGACCTTTATGGACAATAACTAAAAATAAATGGAAAAATAGAAAATAATAGCTGAATCGCAGAACATAAAGATGCATCTGTAATAAGAACTATACGTTTGAAATATATTAGACTGAACGAAGTAATATGTTAAATTTACAAGTATATGACTTTCTTTTCCCCTTCCCCTCTATTCAGTATCCCCTATCTGTTTTAAAAAATAAGTTTCAGAACAGTTTTTATTCTGATGCTCCTGTGTAGGCGCACCAGGATAAAAAGTGAGTTGTCGGCAACATGGTTTGCCTTTTATATAATAGGATGAACCTTTGAAATGGTTTTTTAAACTGGGATGTGAATAAAGATTGACTGACTGACTGTAAACTGGGATGTGACAACGAAGTATTTGCGAAGGCATGATGTATCATATACATTTACTCAGCCGAGACCAGTGAGTGCACGTGGCTCCCAGCTAGACATGGGCACGAACAGCATTACGAACAGAAAAAATCCATAAACAGCCTAATCTGCTGTTCTCGAACAACCTGTTCGTGAGGCCCCATCCTAAATGAACAGCTGGTTGTTGCAAGCCTGGTTTGTTACCTTTGGCAGCCGTTAGTCAAGCCAGGCAGTCTGGTATCTGCAATCAATCGCCTTGGCAACCGGAAGCAGGGAGGGTCTGAACTCTGTCTGAATTCCTTCTGGCTTTAACCCTTCAAAGTACTTCCAGCAGAGAGTCCCGTTTTTGCCACTGTGAAGAGAAAATGACAGCCAATGGGGAGACCCATGGATCATGCCTTTCCCAGGGTGCAATCTCTCTGAAACTTGGGGGATCTTAAGAGGACAGTGAGGACTACGTTCCCTACAAATTTGGTGGGTATTGGACATTGGGAAGGTCACTTTTGTAACTCCTCAAACTAGCTGCCAGCAGACACTGCTGTTTTTGCCAGGACAGAGCACTTTAAACTATCAGCTGGCAGGCAGCAGGGGGTAATCCCCCCCGGCCGCCTGCCAGCTGATAGTTTAAAGGGATCTTTAAAGGGCCAGGTAAGTGGGTTTGAGGGGAGAGGGGCTAAGTGGGGGTTGTTGGGGTGGGGGTGGTTCTGGCCCCCACAAACAACGAATAACAAACATCCTGGAAGAGTTCATGTTCGTCCATGTTCGTTGTTCATTGTTCGTGGATGGCAACGAACGACGAACAGGGTGTTCAGGGTATTTTTCCATTCGTGCCCATGTCTAGTCCCAGCTGAATGTTGAACCAGGGCTTATTGCTGTGTTATGTGTGAAAGAGCCCTTAGCTAGTGACTAAGGCTGTTACCATGTCTAGGAAGAAAGTTGCATGGAACACAGTAAACCTGCTCTGATCAGGCTGCACCTCTGCTGTTGCTGTCACTTTGATGAAACAGGAAGTCTGGGAAGAAGGATCATACCTTAAAAAAGAAAAACTGGGAGGGGAACACACAGTCCTACATAGACACAACTTAGGCTCCATCTACACAATACAAAGTTCTTGTGTTTGTTGGGGACCATCACAAGGACTTTGTATCACACGTGCAATGAGAGTTTTGTCCTTCTCAGACACAGACTGGTTCTTTTCTGTTTGAGACAAGAGCACACAGGGAGAAGCAGCTGTAGCCCTCCACTCCCACCCATCCATCTCTGGTGCTATGTTTGCATCCTAAAACTTCCCTGTAGAGCAGATATTAGCTCCATTGAAAAATTGTTAACAGGGATCCAGTAGCAGCACCTTGAAGTATTTTGAGGATGCAAAACCAGCAGGGGGTGGAGGCTCCTGATGTCCTGTGCTCACAAACACAAAAGAACCGGTCTGTGTTGGGGAAACACAAAACCAATTGTATGTGTGATACAGAGACTTTGTGATGTTCCCCAACAAACACAAGGACCTTGTAATGTTTAGATGGAGCCTTGGTGCAGACTGCAATTTTCATGCATTCCTAGCTATACCACTTTGCCAGCATCTGGGTTCCTTGTATTAGCTAACCAGCTTGGAACCAGACTTACTTGAAGATACCCTGGAGTACTGATGCAAGTAAACAGCTTTGGTATAGTCAAGCTCTGAACTGCAAATTGTCTGCCTTGAAGCCCTTTATTTTATGTGCATTTTTCCAAGGGAGGATCTGATCATGGGCAATATATAGAACATTCTTCCCCATGATATGTCAGAAACAACAAGGTTTGTTGTCTTTGCTGCATGCTGTGTGGCTTACTACAAAACAACGTCTGGCAATCCTTTCCGTGCTAAAAGCTCTTAATGGCATACAGTGGGGGGAAGGGATCAAGAAGATTTACTCCTGTCTTTATATTGAGATGTTTACTGACAAACTTCAACAGTGTGGAAATGGGCTGAGCACATTCAAACTCTTATAGGCAAGGTGTCAACAATCTCTGTGTGTCATATGGAAAATAGCAAATTGGTTCTGTAGAGATCCTTGCTTTGGATGAAATAAATTTAATTCCAGCTCCAGAACTGTCAAGCTCACAGCAAATAATACAGTCAAAGCCAAACCATTTCAGCAATATAGCTATTTTCCTCTTGGAACGATGGAGAAGAAATCAACCATCGCTCAGTGATATACTCGTAGGCGCGTGCTTTGGAAGCCAATTGATCACTTTGTTGCCTAATGAAGAATGCGGCTCCAGGTGAAATTATTGGACAATTATTAAACTTGAAGTAAACACTTTGGTTGCCTGCTTGGATCAAATTGTGTAACATGTGGAGTAGTTGCAGTGTGGCCATAATTAAACAAGGGGAAAAAATCAAAAAGCAGCCTGTGCCAGAAAATCATTTGGATGTTTTCACATTAAACTTTTTTGTGCCACTGTGGGCACTGGGCTGTTTTTCACCTAATCCCTTTAGCAGAAAATGAATCCTCATTTCTGTTTTGCAGCTCTCCATAGGCTGAAGAAAACAACAGAAGGAAAATGAAGGCATTTATTTTGATGCTGAAATTTATTTTTTCCTTCTAGGTTTGGCTGTGTAAAGAGACTGCTAACATTCTTCCTCCTGCCCCCACTCAGTGCAAGCATTAACTATGTTGAGAAATTACTGATTCCAGAGCATACTCCAACAACTCTCAGTAGTTGCTGGTGTCACATTAGATGACAAATCTTTCAATTTCTCTCTCTCTCTCTCTCTCATAGAATAGAGCCACTACTTCAACTATTCACTGACTCCAAGAGTACCAAAGATGACAGTGACGTGTACAGCACTGAAGATACTGTCATCTTCTGCTAACTTGCGGCTCTCTGAAGCACCCTCAATTGGTTTTGTATTTATTGAAAAAGGACTGGTGTGGAGCTGCTCTGAGTATCTTAAAACAAGGCCTACTCAAGGTGATGTGGAAATATGGTGGTGGGAATAGGTAGACAACTAGTTCCTAAAATATCTGGCAGAAACACCTATGTCCATCTGGTAAATGCCATCGCTGGCTGGATACTCATTTGATTATTCCAAGTTACTATCCATTTTGTTGCCACTATTGTATCACGAGGCTTATTGCCCTTTAATGAGTATTTCTGTAGAAAGGCAAGATGTTTTGACTGACCAACTCATTGTATTCACATATGAGTTCTGAGAAGATTGAAAACTTGCCAAGGACATTCTATAAAGGCTCTGCATTGGACTTGTTTTTTGATATTTGGAACTACATGATGCCAGGCAGGGCTTTTTTTCTGGGAAAAGAGGAACTCAGTGGGTTGCCCTTGGAGAAAATGGTCACATGGCTGGTGGCCCCGCCCCCTGATCTCCAGACAGAGGGGAGTTGAGATTGTCCTTCGCATCGCTCGGCGGTGCGTAGGGCAATCTAAACTCCCCTCTGTCTGGAGATCAGGGGGCAGGGCCACCAGCCATGTGACCATTTTCAAGAGGTTCCGGAACTCCGTTCCCCCGCGTTCCCCCTGAAAAAAAGCCCTGGTGCCAGGAGATTAATGTTAATGAATCAGTATTCATTGGACTGCTCCAGCCAAGCATTTCTGTGGGTGCAAGGATTTCCAAACCATGGAGCATAACTTCCTTGGCTTCCCACTCCCACTGCAGCCCAAAACGCTATTCCAGAATGGGGATGTGTGAGAAAGTTGTGCTCCACAGGTTGAAATCCTTGTGCCCATGGAAATGTTTGGCTGGATTCACACCACAGAATGCAAGATGTTCAAAGTTTGCATGGTCCCCCTCCCCACCACCTGGCCAGCTTATACAGCAGTCACTTGATCTACTTTCCATATTTGCAGGTTCACAAAAATGGACCAACATCTGATCTTCCTTTGCCAACCAGTAACACAGAATATCAGCCCCCATCCTATAAAAAGGAAGAACAAAACCATTAACAGATGTTCATCCTGTTTTTCTTTAAGAGGAAAATCAAATGTATTTGTGAAGTTCAATTCACTTTTTGTCACAAAGTGTCTCTGAGCGTTCCTGTGCAAGTTCAGTTGGGATCAATTATATGCTGCAAATTTCTGTGAAGTGCTTTTTTCCCCTGCCTGCTTTATTGTGAAAATTAGTGCTAGGAAGGTGTGGTTCAGTTCACATCAATTCAAAACTCTCTCAAGGCCTTCTATCCTAGAGCCCTTTGCCTTCCATAGAGCAAACAGATTGCCTGATTCACAACACATCAGCAAGACTAAGAAACTTATCATTGCTATTGTCAGGTATATCTGCTTGAAAGTACTTCTGGTGCTATTATTGGGATGTCTCCCCAGTCCTTATAAGCACAACATTTGTTTGTTTCTACTTGTGTGCATAGCAAAAAAAAAAGGCTTTAATGTAACAGGTACTTTTTTCTTAAAATAATAAATATTTTATTCTCTCTCATGCTTATTTATTATTGTCACCTACAAAACTCTACAAAGGGAAATACAAAACACTAGAAAGCTGATGCCATCCAAGTATTAGGAAACATTTTTACTGGACAAACACAGTCTACGTTGTGCACCAAAAACATGTTATGCTCAGTAACAACCCGGCTGCATTATATTAACACAGATACTTTTAAAAAATAAATTGCAGTTCCATGGGTTGTCCAAAATGGGAGGTACTGAATTTGGAATTAAGCTCGAAAGTCTACTTCAGTGCTTCCAAGAAAGCACTGGAGCAGAAGGCTGCCAACAGATGAATGTTGCAAGATTAAATTTAGAGTAGCTATTACGTCTTTCTTCAACTACAGGGACAATCAATAAAAAGAAGTTCCATTACCTTGTCTCCATTATGCCTATGATTGGCAGTGTTGATGAAAATGGAGCCCTTACCAACCTTGGATTTCATTCCCTCAATACCTCACCTAAACTGGATTTCATGCCCTCAGTACCTCACTATAATTTAAAGAAAGACTGGTTAACGTGCATCAATTTTCTATTTTAAATAATAAAAATGAATCTATACTGGAACTGGGTTGAATGAAGAGAGTAGAAACGAAGGTTGAGAGAAAAACAGGGTGATACAGGCCAAACTAGTGACCTCCAATACCAAAGGAAAGCACCTTCATAGCATACAGAGTCAATCTTTGGCCTGCCAGATGTGTGAGCTCATGAAGTTGATCATACCATGCTTACCTCATTATATTTTTGACTCTAACACACTACTATGCTTTAGGCCTTAGAGTAAATGCTGGCTGCCATTTCCCCTGGTCTACATTTCCTAAGATTCTTCCCGACTAAGGGAAATTGGAGTGAAAATGAAAGCCAATCATTACTGAGGAGAATGAGCCGTGAAAGTAGTAACATGCCTCTCTGAAGAAGGAAGGGGTTCTTCTCTCAGGAGCTGTGAGGTAGAGAGGTCACTACTAGAAGGAGAGGTTCCCTCACCCAAGAAAGGTGGTTTGAACCCTGAAAGGTCCAGGTACAGCAGGGACTAGAAAGGGGTCTGTGTTAGGGAGCTTGTTTTCTTGCTGGCTCCTTATCTTCTGTGTTGGTTAAAAAGTATCCCCTATTAAAACTGTTGCTCACAGTGTCCCCCCACCCCACCCCCAGTTTTTTGGTGATTGCATTGGTTTTCACATCTCAAGCTCAACTGATCATCTGTCAGTGCCCTCACCATTAGAGGGAGATGCTTAGAAGGGTGAAAAGAAGAAGGATGTATACTCTGAGCCCTCGTTATTTGGCCTCCCAGACTGAGTGGTGGCAGCCTATCAGGTAGGGTTCCCAGGTCGTTGTGTCATCCCATAGAAAAAAAGGGTTTTTTTCACTTCCTCCAAAAACCAACACAAATTAAGCCAAAAAGGAAGTGTGCTAATTCATAAATTGAAGAATTATATTCATATATATCCAATATACTCGAATACAGTCAATTATCTGCAATGAACATTAATATTCAATGAACAGAAGCTATACAAGAAACAGTGAAATCACATCTATAACAAGTTCTATAGACAGAGAGACGGTCATGGGAACAGTCTAATCATTTAAAGTCCACAAAAATTTCAAAAATCCCAAGGGGCATATTTGTGAAAGTTAAGCCGCTGGTAAATCAATTGGTGGGTCGTAATTTCTTGACCACGGAGCCGTGCAACCGCGATGCCACAAGAGAAGAGCAGGGCTAGTTGTAAGGTTGACATGGAGCAGCAGAACAATAGCGTGGCAACGAGCTATGCCGGCCCTATCACGCTTTGCTCATTTCAGAAAACTCTTTCATCAGGCCACCAAGTCTACAAGTTTATAATAACAATCATGAACAAGTCAAGATATACAAAATACTATGTACACAGTACAAAAATTCCCATGACAGCTTACTCACAGTATTAGTTCCATAATCTCAAATAGAAGTGGACCCAAGATATCCGTTTGTCTACAATGAGCTCAATCGTAAGTATAAGGTGGGTTAAGGACGCCTTTAATTAATTTTATACAGGAACACAATGATCCCGCAGGGTTTGAATAATGATATGGAATACTTGGCCTTTTTATTATTTTTCAACGTATGGTCTTTCAGTTCCCTTTCCCCCCACCTCCTCTTCCTCTCACTCCCTCCTTTTCCCTCCCCTTTACATCATGATAAATTAACTGCCCAGACTAAAAAGATCTTAATGAATTAATTATATGAAATATTTTAAAAGTATTTATTACAAATATTTAATTAAAACCATGAATTAACTGTTGAACTACATATATTTCACTTGATATGGTCGTTTAGTACCATGGCCCTTAATTATGGGCACTGTTGTCTTTAAAAGTTTTTAGTATGGGGTATATGTTAATTAAGGAATCGTAAATGTAGGGAGTGTACCAATTGAGGCTTTGATTGAAAGTTCCTGTATAAAATTAATTACTAAAAACATAAAATCGTCCGCAAAAGCTCTAAACTTATATGAGAAACCTTTGATCTTTATTCCTTTAATGTCTTCATCCTCTCTTATTTGCCTCAATAGGACTTCCAACACCATCACAAATAATAAGGGTGAAAGTGGGCATCCTCGTCTTGTACCTTTTCTTACCTCGAATCTTGCTGTTACATCGTTATTTAAACATAGTGCCGCTCTTTGGTTCTTGTAAATAGCCTTCACTGCCTCTATGAAGTCTTTCCCCAAGTCCATCTTTTCCATTGTTACAAATATAAAGTCCCAATTTAAGTTGTCAAAGGCTTTTTCTGCATCCGCAAAGAAAAAGCCTATTTCCTTATCAGGGTGCTTGTTGTAATATTCCATGGCATCTAACACCACTCTCAAATTGTCTCTGATTTGTCTATTTGGTAAAAATCCGGCCTGCTCTTCTCCAATCCAGTCCATTAGTAGTTTCTTGAGCCTTTCTGTTAATATCTTGGAGAAAATTTTATAGTCATTATTTAATAAAGATATTGGCCTATAATTCTTTACATCCGTTAAATCTTGTGACTCCTTTGGTATCAATGAAATAGTGGCTTTGTTCCAGGTGTCTGGAAAGCCTTCTCTTTTCAAAATACCATTCATCAGCTTTTGTAGGGATTGCACTAGGTCCATTTTCATTATTTTATAAAACTTTGCTGATATTCCAGCAGCCTGATCCAGTTCCGATCCATGCTGATTCAGGCCCAAATTGGCCCAATTCAGGCTCAAATCAGCCCAGATCAGGCTGCTGCACTCCCATGCTCCGCAGTGGCCCGATCTGGGCCAATTCAGGTCCAAATTAGCCCAGACTGGGCTGCTGCAAGGCACAGGAGTGCTCCCATGCTCTGCAGCGGCCCTATCCAGACTGGATTGGGCCCAAATCAGGCCCACAGGAGCACGCCGCACCACACAGGAGCAAGCCGCAGCACCCGGTAGTGCACCCTGGGAGATCCATGCTTCCCCTGCTGCCCAGGTAAGCAGGGGCTGGGGGTGGAGGGTAGGAGCGCGGGATCCCCCACCTCCAGCAGGGGACTGGCAACCCTACTGTCAGGGGTAGGAAGGGCAGGAGTAAAAAGAGTGAATTTATGGGGCAAGAGGGCTCCTGGGAAGGGACACTTTTATTGGACAGGCCTCCACAAGGTCCCCTGATCTGTGACAGCCCCACATGAGTTTTCAACTTCAGGTCTTTGAGAAACAGGTATAGTATAATGCACTGGTCTTTAAAGTATGCATTGTACCTCTGAGGTTATTTGAGAGTTCATATTCAGTGTCCATTTGTATTGCCTTTTGGAAGGACCTGCTGCAGAAAGACTAAGGGTGCTATGCCTTCTGCATCTCCTTGTATATATACGGAGAAGAACAACAGGCCAGTGTGATGAGTTCAATCACTAGTGCACAGGATTCGTCCATTGCTCTGACCCTTGGCTTATTCCACACTCTGACAAACCTCCTAGTGCTTGGATTGTGTGACCTCTCCTATCCAAATAATGCTGAAGTGGCGGGAGACTGGGTTTGTTTTTTGCTGTTACAAAAATGGGCTGCAAAAGAGAGGAGAACTAAATCCTGAAACTCTCACCCTATGACTACCATTGCACTGTGGTCCTTTCGGTATTTTCACCCATCTCAGCTTATTCTCAGTCTCAGAGCTTAGCTAGGAGAAAATATACTTCCGACAATAGAGTACAACATAGTTATTGGACAGGATCAGGTTTAGTTTCCATCAACCCCATGCCCTGGTTATCTTTAACTATGTCAGATTGGAAGGCTGCCAATCATTTCTGAACGTCTGAAATCATTGTGATACAATGCATTTACAAATGGGCAGGATGCAGGTTTGATCTTGATTAGTAGCTTTTTTATTGTACATTTGAAGTGTCAGTAGACTGAAAAAGCAGTAATAAAAAAGAGATCAACCTTGTTATCTTTAATTTTATATCTGCCCAAGAATCTTCTAAGGTAATTTCTTAGAAACACACAAAGATCCAACAACAGAAGCAAATACCTATCATATATCTCATGAAAGCCATACAAATACAATCAAGCTAACTGAAATTTACATTAGAATAAATCATTGCTTGTAATTGCCATGTAATTGAAGCTTTTCAGAAATCCGGAAATGCACTGCAAATCAAGTGTTCTCCCAAGAGAAAAATTCAGGAATTCAAATGTGAGCATCTGGATATAACACAACCAAATGAACAACGCAACAGGAAAATGCTCTATAGACAGACATGGAGAAGGGATTTCTCTACTTCCCTGCACTGAAATTGTAACCTGGGAAGTAGATGTTCATTAAGATAACTTCCCTAGAGAAAACCTAGATCCAGAGGAGTTAGCCGTGTTAGTCTATAGTAGCAAAATAGAAAACAGTCCAGTAGCACCTTTAAGACTAACCAAATTTACTGTAGCATAAGCTTTCGAGAACCACAGTTCTCTTTGTCAGATGCATGGAGAACTGATGATGAAGATGTCATCCAAGAATCTTAAGTACAGGAGTGGTTTCAGTGTACTTAAGATTCTTGGATGACATCTTCATCATTTGGACCCATGAGAAGAAAGCCCTTTCATTAGGACTTCAACAACTTTCACCCTACTATCAACCTGAGTGTGGACCACTTTACACAACAGGTACACTTCCTGGACACCACTGTACAGCTACATAATGGACAGATAAATACTACATTATATTGGAAACTCACCAACCAATACTCATATCTACATGCCTCCAGCTACCACCCTAAACATACCACTCAGAGTGGGACCACAAGTGACGCCTGACACAGGTTGGACACTAGTCAGCTTCCCTCAAGTTTTGATGGGAAATGTAGGCATCCTGGTCTTGCAGCTTGACTCTCTGACTGCTGTCCAATGGACTTTTCAACTGTCACTTGTCCAACATTCCGCCAAGCTGCCTACATTTCCCATCAAAACTTGAGGGAAGCTGGCAAGTGTCCAACCTGTGTCAGGCGTCACTTGTGGTCCCGCTCTTAATCGATTGTCTACAGCCAAGCCTTACATTACAATCGTATCTGCTACAATGCTCTTGATCAGGACTCCTACTTAAGAGATTTACAACAAGTATTTTGGGGGCTACCATGCCCACCAAATGAAGTGAGGAAATAAATCGACAGGGCCAGACTAGTACCCCAAAACAGCTTGCTCCAGGACAAACCTAAAGGAACTAACGACAGAACACCACTGGTTGTCACCTATAGTTCCTAGCTCAAACCCATCTAACCCATCCTTGAAAATGATGCCTCTCTCACACAAGTCCTGGGTGGAAGACCTGTCCTTGCCTACATACAGTACCCCAACCTTAAACGACTTCTCACTAACAACCATGAATCAGCTAGCAGAGTCACCAACACAGGTAAAAGACCCTGCAACAGACCCAGATGCCATCTCTGCCCTCATATCTACCCACGAAATGTGATTACAGGACCCAATGGCATCAACTACGTACACTATCTCTGGCTCTTACAGCTGCTTATCCTCCGACGTGATATATGCCCTCATGTGCCAACAATGTCCATCTTCTCTGTTCACTGGACGAATCAGCCAACCTCTGCACAAAAGAATAAATGGACACAGATCTGACATTAAAAATGGCAACATCCAGAAACCAGTGGGAGAACACTTCAATCTACCAGGACATTCCATTAAGGACTTAAAGGTCACCATAGTTCAACAGAAACCTTTCAAAAACAAAATCCAACAGGAAGCTGCAGAATTGGAATTCGTATGTAAATTTGACTCAGTCAGACTGGGATTGAATAGAGACTATGAATGGTTATCTCATTATCAGGAGTAACTGATTTCATTATCAGAAGCAAAGTGATCCCATTATCAGAAGCTACTGATCGCATCTACTCCTCCCTCCCCTCACCACCTATATATATCTGACCAGTTTCTTCATACCCTCCATGCCTCTGACTAAGAGAACTGTGGTTGTCGAAAGCTTAAGCTACAGTAAAGTTGGTTAGTCTTCAAGGTGCTACTGGACTCTTTTCTATTTTGCTAGAGAAAACCTGCAATGCTTAGATGGTAAATCCCATTTTTATGTTCGTTCTGGTTTGGGTTTTGCTTAAAAATGATGTCACACCATCACTCATGGCCCCCATGGCCCTTGTACTGACCCTGCCTGAATGCCTCCAATCAACCTGCCACAGGCATGAGAGAAACCTCCACCCTGCCAGCCCTTTTTGTCTGCTAGGCCTAAAGGCAATCACCTTTTGTTACTTTTCTAGGAAACTGCCTGCCTGGCTCATTCAAATTCAAGAAACCCACAAATTTGCACCAAGGACTTACCCTGAATTCCTCAATATTACGATTATTTCTTTGATATTACTTTGTACCAGCTCCTCTAACTATCGTTCTGTTCACAGGAGACAGCCTAATCCCCTCTGCAGAGGCTACCCACTCCACTCTTCTCTTCTGGAACCATCCAACCTTTTCCTTGGGACTTTTAGCTCTGCCTGAGGTCCTTCTCAATCTCTGACCTGTCAAAGCAGGCAACATACTTTACCCAGCTCAGCAGACTGAGGATAGGAAACTCGCTTTCCCCCATCTTTAAATCTCCAACTCTCTCACTCTCTCTTTTCCTTGTGGCCATTAAGAACATAAGAACATAAGAGAAGCCATGTTGGATCAGGCCAATGGCCCATCCAGTCCAACACTCTGTGTCACACAGTGGACAAAACCCAGGTGTCCTCAGGAGGTCTGACAGTGGGGAAGGGACACTAGAAGCCCTCCCCAAACACCAAGAATACAGAGCATCACCGCCCTAGACAGAGAGTTCCATCTATACTTTGTGGCTAATAGCCACTGATGGACCTCTGCTCCATATGTTTATCCAATCCCCTCTTGAAACTGTCTGTCTATGCTTGAAGCTGCCACCACCTCCTGAGGCAGTGAATTCAATTTGTTAATCCCCCTTTGGGTGAAGAAGTACTTCCTTTTATCCATTCTAACCCGACTGCTCAGCAATTTCATTGAGTGCCCACAAGTTCTTGTATTGTGAGAAAGGGAGAAAAATACTTCTTTCTCTATCCCATGCATAATCTTGTAAACCTCTGTCATGTCACCCCTCAGTCATCATGTCTCCAAGCTAAAGAGCCCCAAGCACTTTAACCTTTCTTCATAGGGGAAGTGTTCCATCCCTTTAATCATTCTAGTTGCCCTTTTCTGCACTTTTTTCAGTGCTATAATATCTTTTTTGAGGTGTGGTGACCAGAATTGTACACAGTATTCCAAATGAGTCCATATCCATACCATTGATTTATACAGGGGCATTATGAACTAGCTGATTTGTTTTCAATTCCCTTCCTAATAATCCCCAGCATAGCGTTGGCCCTTTTTATTGCCATCACACACTGTATCGACATTTTCAGAGAGTTATCTACCACGACTCCAAGATCTCTCTCTTGGTCAGTCTCCGTCAGTTTGGACCCCATCATTGTGTATTTATATTTGGGATTTTTGGCCCCAATGTGCATTACTTTGCACTTGGCCACACTGAACCTCCTTTGCCACGATGACGCCCACTCGCCCAGCCTTGACAGATCCCTTTGGAGTGCCTCACAATCCTCCCTGGTTCTCACCACCCTGAACAATTTAGTGTCATCCACAAACTTAGCCACTTCACAGCTTACTCCCAACTCCAAATCATTAATGAACAAGTTAAAAAGCACTGGACCCAATACTGAGCCCTGCGGTACCCCACTGCTTACCACCCTCCACTGTGAATATTTCCCATTTATACTCACTCTCTGTTTCCTATTCATTAGCCAGTTTTTGATCCACGAGAGGATTTGTCCTTTTACCCCCATGACTATTGAGCTTACTTAGCAGCCTTTGATGAGGAACTTTATCAAAAGCTTTCTGGATGTCCAGATAGGCAACATCTATTGGTTCCCTCTTGTCCACAGTTCAAGCAGAGGAGTGGGAAATCAAACCCAGTTCTCCAGATTAGAGTCCCACACTCTTAACTACTACACCAAACAGAGCAACAACATTAATAAATGCAGAGGGCTCCTGCCTGATAACAACCAGAATGGTCCGACTCTCCAGAGTTGTCAAGCTGATGATGTATATTTGCTAAGAGTGAGAAGTGAGGTTGGTCTATCCAGTGCATTTTTATCCTGCCTTTCCTTCAATGTATTCATGGAAGCATTTATGGTTCTCCGTTCCCTAGTTTATACTTATAAGAACCTTGTGTGATCGGTGAGGCTAGGGTTGCCAGGCAACCAACAGAAGACCAGGGAGGGCAGTGACATGAGGGCCATGAGTGATAGTGTGACATCTTTTCTGGGAAAACCTGGAAGTAATGCCACATCTCTGTAGGAATTGCAATTCTTATAAATGATTAATATCACATCCAGGGAAAACATGGAAGTGACATTACCATTACAGGCAGCCATTTCCGGATCAGGAAATGGAGTTCCGGATCAAATTCAATGTTTTGGTTTTAGCCTTCAAAGCCAAAAATGGACTTGAACCAGAGGGACATCTCTCCTTGTATATACTCTGGAGAACACTTAGATCAGCAGGAAAACATCTGCTGGTGGTTCCTGGCCCCAGGGAGGCTCAGCTGGCCTCCTCATCCAAGGCCAGGGCTTTTTCAGTCCTCGCCCCAAGCTGGTGGAGCTCTCTGTCGGAGGACACCCAGGCCCACCAAGATCTTATATCTTTTCAGCGGGCCTGTAAGACAGAGATGTTCCACCAGGTGTATGGTTGAGGCCAGCCTAAGGTTTCCTTGGAAATACCTCCCAACTGGTCTCCTGTTGGGGGTGCCAACCCCCCCTGCCCCCTCATATGCGAAGTCGCAGTGGACATCATCAGTTATACCCCCTCTCCCCCCTTTGTTTATGTTGTGCTGGGAAGCATGGATGAGGCTGCCATCTTAGGTTTGATTGTCCATATTGTTGGTTTTGATTTTAATGTATTTTAAATGTATTTATATGTTTTATCGTTGCAGGATTATATCACTGTAACCTGCCCTGAGCCTGCTTGAGGGGAAGGTGGGGTATAAATTAAATAAATAATAATAATTTTAAAAATGTAAAAATAATTATTTCTCCTGACAGCCACTGCATTGCCTGTGGGCAATTCTAGGTGAGGCTGAGAGAGCATGATTGGTTCAAGGTCAGTCTGTGAGCTTTATGGCTAAGTAGGGATTTGAATTCTGTCTTTAAGGCCCCAGTTTAACCACTTCGACCACGCTGGGTTCTCTGAATTCAAATTTCTTCTCAGTCATGGGCTGTTTTCACACTTCTTGCCAGCCATGGAACATCGCACAAAGCTCCTGGAATGACAGCATCTTCCTGGCACGATTTCCCATCACAACTCCGGTTCTCACGTGAAATCATGCCAGGAAGACGCTGTTGTTTCAGGAGCTTTGCGCGATGTTCCATGGCCAGTAAGAAGTGCAAAAACAGCCATGAATTGATTAGGTGGCTTTAAATAAGCCACAATCAATCAGCCTCAGTCTCCCCCCCCCCCATTTACATCTAATGAACTTAAACCATAGGCTTGTAATCTTTTAGTAAGAGAGTATCTGATTGTACACACAAGCAAAGTCCTGAACATTTCCAAAATGTCATATAAATGATGGAGGATTATGAGAATCTATTAGGAATTTATAGATTCAGGCAATCTTTTTGTTAGCAAAATGTGTATCCAACTATCCATGGACTTAATCAGAACAGGACTTTTCTATTTTCTACTCCTGTTGCAGCCCACTGAGTCTTCCCCCCAGTTTTGTTCCTTGGGGTATAAGCGAGCCCTTAGGAACATTATGGGGACACAGTGGGAGGAGAAAATCAGCAGAAATCACCTTCAGTTCTGCAAATGGAAATGCCATTCCATCACAGCAACGGTGATACATACTAGGTTAGTTTACATAAAGGAAAGTGATGTAGTTTGGAAGATTCACCTTATAATGAGAATATTAGCTAACTTTACTCAATTGAAGGATTGGTTATGCATATAAGATCCCTAATTTCAGCTTGCTTTGTATTTCTTTAAATTCCTTCATGATGCATTTCTTCAACATTTCTAAACTGAGACAAGTAAAGAAACAATAACTTGAAAATAATTAAGCTGTTGCTGCTACAGTTGGAAGAAGAGAAACAGTTATTGCTGTCTTTAATCTATCTGAAATATAAGTGCTTGAGAGGCATCTGGATACCCTCATGGTAGACTATTGATAAGTAGAGGTAGTTTTTGAAGACAGTGGAAATACATTGCAAAGGCCTGTGGTACAAAATGATTAGTTATCTATATAATGCAGCATATGTTAAAGGATTTGCTTTTACTGGTTTCAAAATGAGACTGAAATGCCTTTAAGAAGTTGCTAAAGTTTATTTTGTCAATGGTTTTTTCCCCTTGCACCAAAACAAGAGGTGGGGTGGCAGAATGGTTAGAAGGAACAATATGAAAGCAAGAGATGGGGGGACAAGTTACAGAAAAGCACCCTAAAACCAATTACCATTACAATTACAGCCAATTTCAGCATAAGCGACACAAACTTAAATCTGTGTTCTTGAAACTAAAGGGATAGTACCAAGAACGGAAAGTACTGGAGAACCAACTAGTGTTACTCCCTCTTCTACTAAAAAGCCCTAAAAACTCTTAATATGACATAAAAACTGAGGCGTAGTGCAGATAATCCAGGCCTTCAATGCCAAAATGAGGTTGGGAATAGATTTATTGATAGCACATTCAAAGGATGCATGTCAGAAATACTATAAATAGTTGGCAATATGACTTTTCTTTAAGCAAGGCCCAAGCAAGGGGGGTGGGTGGGTAGGTGAGCATAGCTTGCATACCCAAGAGCCCCAGCTCAAGCCATTACAATACTGGAGAGCTGGTGTAGCATCGTGGTCAACTGGCTGGGCTCCAAATGCGCACTTTGCTAGTTCTGCTTCCACTAGTGCCATGAACTCTACAGGTAGCCTTGGATAAGCCTCTCCTCTCAGCCTTAGCTGCCCAGCTGTATTCTGAGGATGATTATAACAATGACTTTGTTCACAGCTCTGATTGTGGCACTAATCTGCCAGAAGGATGATATATAAGCACATTGTTGTTATTGTTGTTTTATCATCTATTTGTACTAGTTCAAGAACTAGTGTGGCATAGTGGTTAGAATGTCCGACTAGAATCTGGGAGGTCAAGGTTCAAATCCCATCCTGCCATGGGTAACCTTGAGCCAGTCACACCCTCTCAGGCTACCTCAGAGGACAGTTGTGAGGATAAAATGGAGGAGAGGAAAACAATGTGAGCCACTTTGGGGTGCTCACTGGGGACAAACAAAAGATTCAAAGAAAGTAAGTAAATAATTACAAATAATTTTCAGAAATAGATATTTTTCTAGTCTGACTCATGAATTTATATGCATGGAATAGTATGGGGAAGGGAGATTATACTTGAATCCTGCTTGTAGACAAAACGGAGGTCTTACAGTGCTGTCCTAATAATAACCATGTGTGAGGATGCCAAGTAACACTCAAAAGACTTCACTGCTTGAGTCCAGGAACTGCATGAGTTAAAGCACTTTATTGATAAGATACTAAAATCATACCCCTACTGCGTTCCTTGCCAGGAATGGCATTTTTCTACAAGCACATAACACATATAGGATTCTAAGCACAGCCTAATCCCCAGAATCCCCACCTCTTCAGGAAACAGCTAAGTTCAAGAGATGATCAGCAGGACAAAGCAGAGATGATATGTTGGAAACTTCAAGGCCATAAGGCACCACTTTTCCAGCTTCCCAAGCTAAAGAGAAAACACACAGATAACCACAGAGTAGCCCCCTTGTTAACCAAAGAACAAGTCTCCTTGTGATTAGAGAGGGGAATTAGCAACAAGGAGAAGCTTGCAAGGGAGAGTAACTGGGATCTTTTGCACCAATGTATACGAGGATCCCTTCCTCTACAGAATCCTTTCAATAAGCAGGCAGATATTCAGTCACAAAGGGGTTTTTATTTAAAATCACAGAGTTGGAAGGGGCTATACAGATCTTCTAGTCCAACCCCCTGCCCAATGCAGGAGGAGCCTAAAGCATCCCTGACAAATATTCATCCAGCCTCTTCTTGAAAACTTGAAAACTACCACCTCCCTAGGGAGCTGATTCCACCTTTGAACTACTCTGACTGTGAAAATGTTTCCTAATATCCAGCTGGTACCTTTCTGCATATAATTTAAGCCCATTGCTTCAGGTCCTATCCTCTGCTGCCAACAGCTCCTTGCCCTCCTCCAAATGACAGCCTTTGAAATATTTAAAGAGATCAATCATGTTCCCCCTCAATCTCCTCTTCTCCACACGAAACATTCCCAAGGCCCTCAGCCTTTCCTTCAAGCTTAAATTAGCGCGGATCTTAACCTATGTTTACGGAGGTCCCGATTCCAGACACTCTAGTGAAAAAGAGGCAGACTACAAAAAGGTTCCAAACACGTGTATTTGCTAACAATGTGGCGTAAGCCTAAACTTGCACAAGCATACAAGAGAGCATACAAGCTCTAAGAAATACAGAGTAGGAAATACAGAGACTTTCGCATTAGCTGGTTCCCAACGATGGTGGGGAATACTCACAATCCTGGAGCGAAGCAGAGACACAACAGCGAGGTGGCCCAATGCCAGCACTGGGACCACAGACGGACAGCAAGGGATTCTGGATAGGATGGCACGCGCACCATGCGGTCTGAGGGACCGGCTTAAATACCCCAAAACGTACCCTGGGGCAGGTGCTGTACTTGATGGTTCTCACAGTTTAAAACAAAGGTCCTAATGGGTTACTGAATGGCTTGGATGGGCCACTTTGGTAATCTGATTGCGATAAGTGACACCTCAGGAAGAGGGGACAAAAGAGGGAGGGGGAAATCCAAGTGGGCTGAAAGGATGTTCCAGCGGACAGGGCTTGTCCTGATGTCATCAGCTCTGGAATGCAGAGGTTTCTTTGAGATGCATTCTCTAAGTGCTTGGGATGGTCGGCACTTAGTTCCTTCTCCTGGGCGGCTCCTAAGATATGCAGAGCGGGGCGAGGTACTCTCGCCGCGGACGTGGTGTGCCCGCTTCGCCGAAATGGCTTCCCAAAGCAGGCTTCTTCCCTGGGTCTTCTGGCTGCCTGAGAACATGGATGCCGGCTGGGCATAGCTGGGGCTGGTTTGCAGGTTGCCCGGTAGCGAGGGCAAGCTCGGGGATCGACCCGCGGGAGGCTCCAGGCGGGAACTGACCAGGGAGCACCTAGCCAGGCTCGCTGGAGGTTTCCCCGGCAGGCGCCCGGCTGCTAGCAGCGGCTTGGGCCCATATGAGGCAGGCTTCCACGGAGGCAGGGGGAACAGCACTTTAAAACACAGTCCAAGGCAGGGAACAGGCACGGTCCGTGGCAGATGGCACTGCAGGCACGGGGCACACTTGTAATAGAGTCCAAACACACACTGGGAAGTCCAGATACAGGTCTGGGCAGGGCTGCCCAGGAAGAGAGTCCTTTGTGCAGTTATCCAAACATGGAGTCAGTAGACTACACAGTCTATTGCAGCAGCAGGGTAATTAGCAAGCAGGCAGGAAACTGACACGTGTATTAGAGCACACACATGCAAAGCAGTCTTTGTGTAGCAGCAGTGAAACAGCAATGCAGGAAACTTTAACACAGTTCATGGCAGGCCTTAAAGCAGGAGAGGGGGCCTACTTGGCAACAGAGGATGTCCGAGGGAAAGCAGCTTCTGTGACCAGTACTTCATGGCAAGAGGGAGAAGGACTCAGACATGCCATGAGGGTGTGTGAAAGGGCCAGAACACACACACACTGAGTACATGGCAGGACATGTGAAACGCCTTGTGGTAGTGCTGAGAGTCTCTGCCCTAAAACAATGCCTTAATGGTTCTTCCCAGGGTAGGACAAAGAATTGGGAAACTGTCTCTAGGGTGAGAAAATAAGGCTGGCAAACTGTCTCCAAGGTGGGACAATGAACTAGGAAGGTTTGATTAGGTCTTCCTGAGAGGAACTATAAGTGTAAAAAGATTATTTGATGACCCACGATGGCTGGATGGGTGAGGCTATAATAGGAAAATGGGTAAGGATAGAATTTGAAAGGTGCGTGAATGGATTCATTCAAGTACTTCTGGAAACTTCCATTGTTCAATGGTTATGCACAACTCTGGGGTATGGGATTGAGTTAGTCTTACTTCATTTCTCACATTTCAGTACTTTTCCATCTCATGCCTAAGCCAGGCAGCTTGTCTATGTTTTAAACACATGAGGAGAGGGGCTTATGATATTGCCATATTGATAAGCCATATTAATATTGTGAGGGCACATCTGACAATTTACACTCTCCCTTGCAGACTTTCACATTCCTGTCAGAGAACAGCTTCAGCTACTATCATCATAGTCAAACAGTACACAGGGCCTTGCAGAGTATGGCAAGTGACATCCTGACAATATACCATTCTTCTGGACAGATTAGTCCACACTCAAAGTGGTCAACAGAGTCAGTGTTGGTTGTTGTGGGTTTTCCGGGATGTATTGCCGTGGTCTTGGCATTGTAGTTCCTGACGTTTCGCCAGCATGTCAGGCGAAACGTCAGGAACTACAATGCCAAGACCTCGGCAATACATCCCGGAAAACCCACAACAACCATCGTTCTCCAGCCGTGAAAGCCTTCGACAATACAGAGTCAGTGTTACTATTTTCCCTAGAATACAGCTGGAGAGCTGGGCTGAAAGGACTGGCTTACACAAGGCCAATTACAGAGTCCATGCCAGTAGTGGAAGTCAAACCAGCCGAGTGCTGGCTTGGAGCACAGCCACTTAACCACTCTGCTTCAGCAGCTCTCCTAGGTAATGTTACACTTTTCTAAGTGCACTGAGTCAATAGGTTAGAAGGGTGTAACTGAAGGGTGTAACTGCCTTACCTGCACGTCTAATTTTGTATGGTGGAAAGAGCATCAGAACAAACAAGCCACCAGTCTCAGCAGCCCTTTGAACCTCCAGCCGGAAGGAAGAGACAGACACAGGCTTGGAATAAAGGGCCGTTTATTAAATGACCATAAACGTAATGCACGGCAAGAGCTATCTAAGTGGTACAGGTCAAGCCCTGGGGTCATACCACTGACCACCGCCTTGCCTGTCTGGGCGAGCCCCCCTGCCCCGGGTATAGGCCATCCCATGAATGGCTGGAACCCAGCAGCCAGGCCTAGGATCCCCCCTCAAGCACCCTTTACACCCCAGCCGTCTATCATGAGGTTGGGCCTTGCTCCTGGGGATCCCCTCAGGCGCCTGCCCTCCTAGCAAGGAGCCGTCAAAAGCATCCCGCCGTCCTGGCAGACCCTGCACCCCACGCATGGGGAAATGCCAGAGGGGCTCACCGGCCCGCACCCTATTCCCAAAATCTCCTGCCAACTATTAACTAAACAGGACAACCCAATAATGACTCAACCACTGCCATTAGTGCAAGGTAGGCGAAAAACCCTCCTTCCCAACAGCCAATCAGGGAAAAAGGGGAAAAATTCCTACCTGGCTCTGGACACAGCAGCCGGCTAGTCCCGCACTAACACAGGGTGAGGTGGGTGGGCCGAGCACTCGAAAAGACTGAGGCTGGGAACGGGCGGAGCAGCCAGTAACAGCTCCTGGCTCCACCCCCCCAGCAAAGCCCCATATGCCCGGGAAGGGAGACTGTCTCCTTTCCTCCGGGTGGGGCTTCAAAGGACGGCTCCCAGCTTGAGCGGCATTCAGCCGCGCTGGGAGAGCCGCATTCCCAGTGGAAACTCCCATGAGTAAAATGGCACATTTTTCAGACACCACATTCCAATAAATCTCCAAAGAATGTCATGGATGCATCCTGAGCCCCCACTCTATGCAGAGATTTTTTCAAATGTCTAGATGGCTCTAACTCATTAGACAATATTGATGGATGAGTGTGCCCAAACTACCTGTCTTCTGCAGAATTAAAGGCTAGTGGCAGAAATGCCTTACCTAGATTAACTTTAATGCTTATCTATCTCCTTCAGCATTCACATAGACATAAGATGGGCCTCTTTAAAAGGTCATGTGCTACTTGCCCCATGAATGACATTCTAGCAATTGTTATTTCGTTTTGAAGCTGTTATTGCCTTTAGGTTTGTAAATCAGAAGACAGGTCAAGACTAGTATGGATCTCAGAAAGAGGACAACAACACAGGGAATTCTTACTGGAAGAACTCTCATTACACAGAGGGAAGTGACCACTGAGGTTAATGCTGTGATTCATTCAACAAAGCACTAAAGAGCTTGGATTAAATAATGCTGGTGATTACAATGCAAGAAACCATGTGAGCAGTACGAGCAGTTCGTGGGCTGAATCTAAAGTTTGACACAAAGAATAAGCAAAGATCTCCTTGGAGAGACAATTAGAGGGCAGTCAACAAGAACATATTTGGTCTTCTGCACAAAAAGGTGTAGGATTCTATAAATATAGCTGTAATCCTCAAACAATTTTCTCTTGACAATTACCTATACTGAATTCATCTCAGGAATAAGTATTACAAGCGAAGTCTTTGAAATGCAATTGTTTCTGTATTTCCGGGATTTAAAAAAAAAAAAAAACTTGACAGGAAAATTTATTTTATATCTGCAAAATACTTGCAGAGAAATCCTAAGCAGAGTTACTCCAATCTAAGACCATTGAAATTAATGGGTTTAGACTGGAATAACTCTGTTTAGGATTGTACTGTTAGAGTGTTTTTACATATGGAAGATACTTGGACTGTTGTTTTAAACTGTTAGTGGTTTGTTTTTATGATCTATGGTTTTATGCTGGAGTGGTTTTTTTAAAATGAGGGGTTTAAATTAATATCTTTTAATGTTTTGCTTTTATTATTTTTATTTTGTATGCTGCCCTGCCCAGGTTCCAGGAAAGGCAGCATAAAAATGTTCTAAATAAGTAAACAAATAAATAGAGCAGTTCCATGTTAACCTTTTATTCCAGTATCGATAGCATTTGTTCATTCATGTATTCCAAAGAATTCAGGGTAGAAAAAGTTTCTTTTAAACTCTTGCATTTCTGATCTTCCTCCAAGTTTGGAGGGTTGGCTTTTTCTTGCTGTTGTTTGCAGTGCTAGTTTGTAGTGATTCTTGAAGTTTCTATCTCAGGTTCAACACGAGCATTTAAAGTCTGAATTGACACAGCAGTGTTATCTTACCTTTATTACAGGTGTAGTTAGTTAGTAATATGCTTGTTGACGGTGTGCAACCTTTCTTTCTACAGCCAGTCACCCATGTACTATAGCCTGTTCTATAATACGAGTTATGGAGTTTCTAAAATCTCTCGTCGCTTAGGGGTACTTTTAGACTCTGTCTGCAAATGAAGGCCCGAGCCTCATCTGTGGCATGAAGCATGTTTAATTATCTTTGGTTGGTGTGCCAACTATGGACTTTCTGTGAGAACCCAGATTTAGCCACATTTGGATCTGATCATATCCAGATTAGACTGCTATCATATCCTCTATATGGAGATTCTCTGAAGACTGACTGGGATTGAATATAAAGCTAGCCCTGCAGCTCTTTCAAGGCCACATGAACATGAAGTGAAATTAATAAGCTTTGTAATGTATTGTAGAGATGGAGGGGGAAAGTTTACTAATTGGATTTACAAAATTAAAATATGTAGCATATGCAGCTTTGCTTGAGTTTGCACACACTGATTTTGATTTTTTTTAAAACCTTCTCCTTCCTTCCCCAGAGTGGCAGGAGAAAAAAGATACAGTACATATTAGGGGAAAGGAATGGACAAAAAGGGGTGGACTTTTCACAGGGAGAACTTCCTCCATAGTCATTGGTTGCAGGCATATTAAAGGAAGAAGGGAGTGGAGTAAAGATGGGGAGCTGAATTTTTCCTAGCATAGGTATGGCTTCTGGAACATGGGATCTGTTTCATGGAAAAGAGATACTGTGAATGATGAATCTGCATGATAGTAGAGCATCAGCAAACCAAATGCACTGAGATGATGTGAAAGCACATTTGCATTTTATTGTAGTCTTTTGGCTTTTCAGTGAAATCCTAAACAGAGTTATGCATTTCTAAATCCAATGAAGATATTAGGTTTAGAAGGATATAACTGTTTAGGATCACACTGTTTCAGAGCAACCTTAAGACGGTCTATTCAATGGGGGCTTATTCTCAGGTAAGTATTCCTAGGATTGCACTCTCAGGTAAGTATTCCTAGGTAAGTATTCAATGGGCTTTTCTTAGGATTACACTGTTAGTCACACATTTTAATAAATAAGCTATGTCAATAGCCAATGCAATCCAATGCAGGGTTAAATTATTGATTTCAAAAGGTATGCTGGATTATGGCCACTTCATGTTATCCTTCCATATTGAATGTGTTACCAATATCTATTTTCATGTAAAAATATGAAAGAATTTCTGTATCACTTTTTAATAAATCAGTTTTTCAGGCAGTCATGACAAGAATTCATTTGTGTGGGAAGTGGTAATGCCAGGTGGGAAAAAAATCCCTTGTGTTCAAATTGCTAGACATTCAAATTCTTCCACATATCATTGCATATTTTAATGTTGGAGGGGGGGAACTATGATACTAAGGTTAACAAGAAATACATTATTTTCCTTTTCTAGAAAGAAATATTCTTCAGCATAAGCATCCATTTAAGATGCATTTGTATCAACATGGGCAGCCTGATTTCTTTTGATGTAGGGAAAATTGATTCAACAAATTGCATAATTTCTATTTATATTTCCAAACAGAGCACAGTGCTTTCAAATATCACAGGGATAAAAGTTATGGAAGATTGCTAAATAACACAGTCACCACATTAAGGCACTCTGCTAATTCAGTGGGCTGCAAAACATAATTTTCTATGGAAACAATGGCTTTTGCTTACTTGGCTCTGCAGGAGATCAAAGAAGAGATTGCCTGAAATTTTGTATGGAGCATTAAGGGGGAATTGCTGATGAGACATTATCTACCATATTGCTTCCTTTTCAACCCTAACAACCTTTAAAAAGTGTAGGCTGGTGTAATTCATAAAGACTACAGAACATGGGATACTCCCTTGTGAAACTGGTTCTATATATTTCATGGACATCTTTCAATGCACAGTTCAATCAAAACTGTACTCCCTCCACTCATTATATACTGACCATAAAAACTAGACTACTAGTGATTTGCTATCTGATTCATGACCACCCATGTAAGCAATACAAGCTGATAGAGATGTAGCTCATAACATTCAGTATAACAGGAGCTGATGAAGCATAGTGCTAAGAGATGAGCCATGACATGAGCCTATTCAAATATCACCACTAGAGGTGGGCACGATCCGAAAAAAAATTACCGATCATGCTGATTGGGGATCGGCGCTGGCGACGACCCCAAATCACCAATCCACACCGGTCATCTCCCATTTCCAATCCGTGGATCAGGGATCGGGGAGGCCAAAGCAGAGGGGCGCCCCCCCGTTCCCAACTATGTAGGAAGGTGGGTGGCGGCGGCAACCGCCGGGTTTGGCGGGCACGGGGAGGGGACATTCACACACACACACACACACACACACTTAGAACAGAGGGGGGGAGTTTTTAACCCATTCCTGCCTCTCCAAATAGAGAGAGAGAGACAACCCGTCAACATGTTTCAGCCAGCAGGGACAGAATCCTCCATTCCTCCCCACCCAATTTTAAGAGCAAGCAGCCAGTCTTCCAAAAGCATATTTTAAACACACACACAGAGCCGTGAATGAGGTTTTCCCACAAAATACAGTGTTTTAAAAGCAGGTTAAAAACAGAGAGTGACAGACATTAAAACAGCCATTCCTCCTACAAAGCCGTTTTTTTAAAAAGCAAAAAACTTTTGGAGTGCCCATGGCTACAGAACACCCCCTTCTCCCTCCCTCCCCTGTCTGTCTTCTCCCAACTGGTGAGTGCATTGCTGCTCCGTGGTTGGAAAGAAGCCCTGCTGATCAAGGAAAGCTGGGCTTCCATTCAGGTTTCCAGGGTGACAGAAGGAGGGCAAACTCAGCTCAGGCATTCCCCTGGCTCCATTGCCAGGGGAATAGATTACTGGCGCCGGAGACTGGATCTCCGATCAGATACCGATCGTTCCGATCAAGCCCCGATGAAGCCCCCCCCCCGAACGCTGGATCGGTCGCCGTAGACGGCACCGATCTGCCGGGTCCCGATCACGCGAACACCATTATCGTGGGTATTTTTCTATCGTAATGCCGATCGTGCCCATTTCTAATCACCACTGCCATGAACTCACAAAGTAGTCTTAGGCTAGCTGCTTTCAATAAACTTGAGCGCCACCCCATAATATGGTATAACAACATTGACCAACCCCATAGGGCTGTTGTAAGGATTATACTGTGAACCACTTTGAACAATGGAAGCATTATGAAAAGCTGTTGTAGGAGTCCTAATGCTGAATCTTGCTCCTGTGTGCCCAGCTGGGTATATAGCTAGAGCGGTGGTCCCAAGTGCAGGGAAGCAAATCCCAGGTTGGTGCGTTTTGCTGCTGATCAACCTGTTGCTGGCCCAAATGTGAGCATTGCTTTCTTGTCAGCATCCCCCATAGTGGGACCCAGACCCAGACCTCCTGTGAAGTACTGAGGGGTAATACATACATTTTCTGTCAATGGGCATATATCTCTAGTATCTGTACCTTGTTTACCTGACAAAAGACTGATTCTCCTGCTCCCTCACTCCCAAAATCTTGTCCTTTGTGTGGGAGTGGTCCTGGACATTTTGTTAGGGTTGACCCACCAAGTGAGCTGCAGAGGCATAAGGTGATGTGGCTGGAGTGGCCCATGCTTCACAGAGAAACAGGGATAGACTTTTATTATTATTATTAAATATTAAATTAAATGATATAATCCTGCCTAGAACTATTTACATAAATCGTCTACATTTTTGAAAACTCTAGCTGGTTAAAATTACAATATGTTTTTAATAATTTCTTTATTGTTATGTTTTAATGCATGTTAATGTTACGTTTTATTGAGAATTTAATAGAAACAGGGCTAGTCTGATCTCACAGTTAGTCATGCCACAAAGGGAGTAGAGACCCAGAATAGAACAACCTTGGAGAGGAACATGAAACCGAGGAGTAGCACAGCTGTATGGCCTTGAGTAGATTAGAAGAGCCATTTATCCCAGATCAACAGATACAATGTGTTGAAGTCCAGGTGCAGAGAGATTATTTGAGAATAATTGAGAAATACAAGAATGTCTAATTTCATAGAAGAGAATATATGATTCAAGAATGGGTGTATTGGTTGAAGGCCAAAAGATGTGTCAGGGTCTTAAGATGGGGCTGCCCAACTGCCTCCCTTTGTAAAAACATTGGATTGGATCCAAAAGTCATTTTGTGCTGATGGAAGGCACTTCCACCAGGAGATTGCAACATTCCTGTCTATTCCTCCAATGGCAGCCCACCACACTCATTGAAATGCTACTCTTGGAGGACTAAAAACTATTTATTTATTTATAGTCTGCCTTTCTCACTGAGACTCAAGGCAGATTACACAATGTAAGTCAATGCAATCAATAGGTCAAGATATCCAAGAAACAATGTCATAGGATTAGGATTACAGAAAGCTGAAACAACAGAAGGGCTGGCTTGGGAATCCAGTGAAAAGCTGCTCCGTGAAGCATCAGTGGCTTTCCAGGGTCTGCAACTAAATTGTTCTGGAATACATAGCATATAAGGATAAGCCTACTTGTCTGTGCTTGACAAATATATTTCCAAATAGCCTGTAGGTATCTGGGAATCCTTGGGACCCAGGCACATTGTCACATGCTCACAACTTAGTTCTGTTCATGGTGAAGCGGGTGGCTCTGTTTGCCAATCACTATTGTGCGGTCTTAAATGAGAAGGAGAAATGGCAAAAAAATGCTTTATTTACTGGTGGAAAATGACCTTTGAACCCACCTCTTTATCCATTTCAAACCCTCAGAGAAGTGAATGCTGCTTACTCAGGCTGTACCCTTTCCTTTCTTCACACCTAATATGCAATCCACATGTTGGAAAATCTCCCACATCATGGGCCCATCATCCATATTTTCTGATAATCATCAAAACAGCAACCCCGATTTCCTATCAATTTTGAATTAAGCAAAACCATGCAGTGTTTTAAAAGCTAATTAACAGCCATTGAGCTCCTCCATAAGTATGAGGCAGAATTATTGGGGGACAGAATGTTTAATTCTTTTCTCCCATCGCTGAAATAGCTGCCTCTGAAACTGAAATCAGCTCTGCTTGGGGGTGGGGGGTTGAAAGTGAGGTACAAGTTTTTGAACCTGTCTTTTCCCACTCCCACAAAACTAAAGGCAGCTTTGGACAAGCTATTTAAATTGTGGAAGAGGCATAAAAGGAAAGGGTGACACAGCTTCTCACCTGACAACCCTTTCCCGCTTCAAAGCAGCTGCCTAGGGCTGCTAATTAGCTTTTTTAAAAAAAATGCAGAAGCTCCTAATCATTGACCTTTTTTTTGTTTCATCTGGTTTGGCTTTAAGAATCAAAAGATGTCTAAATGGCAGAGTGAGGAAGTCAAAAGTGATGGGAAAAGTGTGCACAATCAGCCTGACAAAAATCAAGCACTGAAATGCCTAACATTTTGTTCCAAAAAATGAAAATACTGGACAGGTAGTATGTGGTGACTAAGAGGGCAAAACAACTTTGTCTTTTTATATTTTGCATTTAAAGCCCTGCCATCAACTTAAACAAAAGTGGCTCGTTAGCTTTTAATTTACTTGAGAGACCATCTGCTGTCATCATGAGTACCCTGAAAACATGTTCTGTCACAACAAGCATGGTTTTCCAATTAGGTAGGATACCAGATACATTTTTTTTAAAAAAATCAATTTTACAACTGCCATAGTCAATTGCCAAGAGCAAGGAGAATCCTGATCAGTAGCTTATTTTATGAAGTTTGGAACAACAACTTTCACTAGAAAGAGTGAAAATGTTACCTTGAAGGAAGTTTAATCAGGTTTAGCAGTCACTACAAAATGTATGAATGAATACATTTCATACTAATTACTTTGGCAACATAAAATAATAAAGCCTTGTATACAACACCATGGTCCCACTGGCAGTAAAACAATGCAACTGGTAGTATGAGTCCGCTCAGCCGTATAAAGAGTGATAATGCTAGTGATAAAGTTTTAGCATAATGCCAGGAATTAAAGCCAGTTCTGCACAATTTATTGGCCAAACAAAGCCTACAAACCACTGATTGTGGCCTGCCAAGTTTTCACACACATATACTCCTTTGTGCTGTTGGCAGCCCAGTGCAGACAGTGAAAGATGAAGGTTTGCTGAGCCCCTGGTAAAGTCCCCATAATTGGCTGGTGGACTGTGCATCTTGATGGATCACAAAAATGTGCAGATATGAATTATTATGGCCAGGATAAGTCACTAATGAAAGTGATTGCTTTTCCCCCTCAGTGTTGCAATGCAGGGGTATACAGCCCCCTTCCTCAGAATCAGTTCTTTTTTTTAATTTTAAGAATCAAGTTTAGAATTTGTTAATCAATTTGGTGCCAGTTTCTAAAGAGGTGCACTGAAAAAAAAATCAATTTCAGTTTTGGATGCAGGGGATCCAAACCAACTATAGACCATTACTGGGTTTTTCCAGTTGGGACGTTGCTGGCTGGGATCTAATCCTTTTGGGTTTTTTTCATTATTTTTTGCAATAAGGGCTTCCAGGCTTTAGAGGCAGCTGTTTCTGCAGTTAACGGCACCTGAAACACCTAAAACCTCTATACCATCGGCCCACTGATTTTGAGCACACGCAGCTTGGGGAAGGTATCAAGGTGAGTGCTGGTTGGCTGCATGTGCACACACTGTTCTTTTCAAAGGAGATAAACAAGGCTTAACCAAAAACCACATCAACCATTAGCCCCCTCTGAGTCTGAACCATTGATCCACCGAGTTTTTCCTTGAGTGCAATAATACACCCACAAAACAACAACAACAGACCTAATAGAAGGCAAATGTTGTCAGTTGCATGCTATGGCAAGAAACTGGCAAAGGGGCAGTGGCAGCAGCAACAGGGCAATTGCCAAGCAGGAGAGTGCTTCAACCAGTACAGCAACATTAAAAAAAATCCTGCTCCATGTTCACTTTTTTCTTTTTCTATGGTGCCAGTAAATTATTATCTTTGCATTCTGCTGTTACCAGTTGCTGCAACATTTCCTTGTGCTATATAGATTTTTTCCCCACAGTGAGGGGCAATTCTTAGTCCTTCTTTTTGATGCTCAGTGTTCAGCTGCAAAATGAGGCATTTGCACCGCCAGTCTTCTCCATTGTCCAAATACAGGCAGGCAGAATTACATGAATCCCACCCCCCCTACACACACACACACATCCAAACAGACCTATGTTTTTTCCCATAAGTTTTCCTTTTGCTGTGGAGGCAGGCAGGATTGTTTTTGAAAGGGGGTTGCCACTTGACTCAGAAAAAGAGAGAGCCCTGAGACACTATGGAAGCAATCTTAAACAGGTTTACTCAGATGTAAGTCCCATGTTATTCAATAGTGCTTACTCTCAGGGAAGTGCAGTCTATGACTGAAGTTTCTCTCTCTACCACAAATCTATTTTTAGATAATAAACACAACATTCGATTTATATACCGCCCTTCAGGATGACGTAACAGCCACTCAGAGAGGTTTACAAAGTATGTTATTATTATCACCACAACAAAACACCCTGTGAGGTGGGTGGGGCTGAGAGAGCTCTGGAAGAGCTGTGACTAGACATGGGCATGGACAGCATTATGAACGGAAAAAACCCACAAACAGCCCATTCATCTGTTCGTGAACAAGCCATTGGTGAGGCTCCATTCTAAACGAACAAGTGGTCGTTGCAAGCCTTGTTCATTGCCTTCGTCAGCCATTTGTCAAGTCAGACAGTCTGGGGCCTTTTGATCAATTCCCCTGGCAATGGCAGGGACTGAACACTGTCTGAACTCCTTCTGGCTTTCCTTCTGGTGTTAACCCTTCAAAGTACTTCCAGCAGAGAGTCCCATTTTTGCCACTGTGAAGAGAAAACGACAACAAAGGGGGAGACCCATGCATCATGCCTTTCCTGGGATGCAATCTCTCTGAAACTTGGGGGATCATCGGAGGACAGTGAGGACTATGTCCCCTGCAAATTTGGTGGGTATTGGACATTGGGAAGGTCAGTTTGTAACCCCTCAAAGTAGCTTCCTCCAGAGAGTCCCATTTTTGCCACTGTGAAGAGAAAATAACAACAAAGGGAAGGACCCATGGATCATGCCTTTCCCGGGGTGCAATCTCTCTGAAACTTGGGGGGTCTTCGAAGGACAGTGAGGACTATGTCCCCTGCAAATTTGGTGGGTATTGGACATTGGGAAGGTCAGGTCAGGAAATTCCCCCTGCCACCTGCCAGCTGATAGTTTAAAGGGATCTTTAAGGGGTCATGAACAATGAACAAGTTTGTGAACAGGGTCATGTTCATTACTGTTTGTTGTTCATTGTTTGTGTATGGCAACGAACAACAAACAGATTGTTCATTGTTTTTTTTCCATTTGTGCCTATGTCTAGCTGTGACGGACCCAAGGTCACCCAGTTGGCTTCAAGTGGAGGAGTAGGGAATCAAATCCAGTTCTCCAGATTAGAGTCCTGCACTCTTAACCACTATACCAAACTGGCTCTCCAGTGGTTGTTAGTGGTTATAAATTATAAAGATAGTGGTTCTTAGTGGTTATAAAGTCAGTTCTTTATAAGGGCCAAGCTACAAGTGACGAATGACACTTGAATGGCAAGTGTATTTCTCCCTGTTCACTTGCGCTCCACTCAATCCACTTGCCGTTCAAGAGTCATTTGTCACTTGTAGCTTGGCCCTAAGTCAGGTCAGGATAAATGTTAGCCAAATGGTGTGTAGAGCCACTTTCAGGAATCCAAATGCATTCCACAAATATTTTTTCTTGTATCTTGTACAATGTACAGATACATTGTATAGTATGCAGTTTATACATTTTTAACCACTGAGGGAGGCCGTATGGCCAAAACATCTTAGGTTTTGGTATACATGTATTTTATATCATGAATCACTGTACCTCGTCAGAGGAAAATGCCAGTTAAAGTGTGATATTTCCATGTGTATAAGTGTATTTATAGGGGCAGGTACTTATACATGTATCCAAAATTGATGGATTTTTATTATATGGTTTTTAGCATTAGCATTTTATTGTATGGTTTTTAGCTTTTATTATATGGTTTTAATAAGTGATTATGTTATTTAATATTTTTTTTATCCTTTTGGAGTACAGACCCTGATATTACAACACACAAGTTTTTTTTCTTTTTTCAGACTTCTTGATTAGCTAAATGTGCTGTAAACAACTAAATAAATAAATCTTAGTTACTGTCTCTGAACATCCCTAATTAAAACTGAAAATGTCTCTTTTCCCAAGCCATAGAGTTTTACCAGTGCCGATATGATATGCACACTAGCGTGGAATGCCATAATTCAGCAGGAAAATACAACTGCTATCATTCATTGTTAGATGAACAGAAGAGGCAGTAGTACCAGTGATTTCTGAGGGAAACATATATTGTAAAACAGAATACTGACATATTCATATTTCATAACTTACATTCTGTCCCACTGTGTATTGTATAAGTCAGTCTACTGAAGTATATATATTTCCTGAGATGGCTGTTAACATTTAGTAAACATGAATTCCAGCTGCAAAAAGTATATTACCTTGATCTGAGATAAAGCTAAAAGGATGTTTTCAAGTAGTCTTTTTGGGTGACATGAAGCACCTGTTGAAGTTTGACGCAGTGAGTTTGTGTATCACTCCCCTCTGGTGGCTGTTTCAGCATTTCAAAAGCCATGTTAATGACACAATAATAACAACATTCAATTTATATACTGCCCCTCAGGACAACTTAACGCCCACTCAGAGCAATTTACAAAGTGAGGGCCAAGCTACACATGACGAATGACACTTGAACGGCAAGTGGATTGAGTGGAGGGCAAGTGAACAGGGAGAAATACACTTGCCATTCAAGAGTCATTCGTCATGTGTAGCTTGGCCCTCAGTTATTATTATCCTCACAGCGATCACCCTTGTGAGGTAGGTGGGGCTGAGAGAACTCCAAGAAGCTGTGACTGACCCAAGGTCACCCAGCTGGCTTCTAGCAGAGGAGTGGGGAATCAAACCCCGTTCTCCAGATTAAAGTCCTGTTGCTCTTAACCACTACACCAAACGGTTATGTTATTATAGGAACCACCTCAATGGGATCACCAAGTCCTGTTTCTTTAAATGCAAGGCTGCACCAGGGCTAATCACCTAAAAAAATAGGGGCTGCTCACCGCTATTGTATTAGATTTAATAAGCACTGTCACCACCATCCTTTTATAAGTGCTTCTTTCTGTATTTTTAGGCTGCATCCACACATGGGCTGAATCAACACTACCTTGGAGCGCTAAATGTTCGCTAAACACCCGGAAGTATAGCATCTTTCAAGCGCGATTTCTGAATCATGCTAGAAAGACGCTATACTTCCGGGTGTTTAGTGAACATTTAGTGCAACACCGGGACGTGCCGAGATAGTGTGGATTCAGCCATGGTTGGACATGGTATTATTATTGTGCTGTAACAATAATTTACAACTGGATTATCCCATGTGCATGATAGTTGCATTGTTGGATATTGCACTATCAATATCCATTGTTGGATATTGAACTATGGATATTGCACTGTGCAGTGAGACATTCAGTGGCTCAGGAACCCCATGTGGTTCTTTCACAGGCCACCTGTGGCTCTTCTGAGCACCATTCACCAATATTGCACCTACCTCATGTTTCAGAAAGTGGGTAAGATCTTTACCCACAGAGGCTTGTGGTTGACCCATTGTTCCCACCTTGAAACAGACACTTCCAGAAGAATAGGCAAGCTGTGACGCTCCATGAGATGCAAGTGTCATAGCAGGGATGGAAGAAATGTGGCTTTTTTGGTTTATGGTAATCGAAAATATGGATCTCTGCAATCTGCATAGCAAGTACTACTGTGCTATAACAATAATGCACAACTGGATTATCCTGTGTGAACAAGCCAATCCAGTTGCAAATTATTGCTGTTGTGCAACGATAGCACAATATCCAATTATATTTTCTCAGGTGGGGGCAGATTCTAATCTAAAGAGTTCCATTCCCCATTCTAATACCACGGCCTGAAAAAGTAGGCAGTGACGTTATAGGTGTGGTTCTGTGGACAAAAGGGTCCATGGAGCTTTGAGGATTCACTTCTTGCTCCTTGGAAAGGCCACGAGAGAGAGAGAGATTTCCCAAGAGGCACAGAGGCAAGAGTCAGTAGGTGTTCTCACCTTAGACAAGAGAGTGGCAGATAGCTAGACTTATACATTACATTCAAAGAGACATGCAGTGCCCCCGAGTGTCCAAAGGCAGGCTGAGTCACCTGTTCCAACAGTTTTCAGGTGGTTGCTTGTTGAAAAGAAGGATTTCTTTATTAATAGGGTGTCTGGGCCGAACTGGGCTGTTTTTCAGCCCAAAATTCTACAAGATGTCAGAATTATGCTGACAAGATGCATTCAGCCATATCATTAACAATAACACCCCCCTGGAGGCCTCAAAATATATATTTAAAAAAAATAAAATTTAAACCTAGGACTAATTTAATATGAAATATTAGACATGTATAGGATGTTAAAGATTATTTGACACATTGAGCATTGACGTTCAATTAATCTCTATAGATTTTTCTACAAAAGCCCTGAGTTTGGTTTTATGATATTTAAATGTTTGTTTATACTCACAGTCCCCTATTACTTTTGGGTGGTGGCCAAAGATCTTGCACTGTTGTAAAGGACTAGACAGATAACGCAATCCTGTGTTTTGTTTACACGAAAATGCCATTTAAAAAGAAATCTTAAAAGAAACCTGCCACATCCTTTAATCATCCCTTAAAATAAAGAAGATAACGGTTGAATTCAGAGGGTGTAGCCAAAACGTTGCCTTCTGTAGATGCTATTTACATTTTTGTGGCCACATAGCAAGCTGAGTAGAAATAACCATACTTCACTGGAGAGATGGCTGCATGCAGTTCCTACTCAAAACTTCCTCAATGCCATCTTTCTGAAGACCCAAGAATCAAACAAAGAATGCCAAATTTTGACAATTCCCTAAAGGGACTAACATGATCTCGTCAGCACAAATGACATATAATACTTTATTGTAGGTGCTATTTAAACTCTTGTTGGTACTTTTGCTTGGTCAATCAGATTCTTCCAGATCCATCCTGTTTCGGCTTTAGGCTTTCCCTGCTTCAGAAGGTCCATTTCAACAATCTTCCATCCAATTTTGAGAAACTTTAAGGATCTGAACCACAGGATTAAAGAAGGAATAGACCTTTAGAATAGACTTCCCTTTCTTTATGTTCTCTCTTTCTCTCCCCCACTGTGGCCACAGGGACACTGGGAGAACTGTTTCATGTTTCATGGGCGTACCACTTCTATAAACTGATATCTTATCATGCCTTATACTGTATCAGACCATTGATTCATCTAGCTTGGTGTTGTCTGGTCTGACTGGCAAAAGGTCTCTCCATGGCAGAGAAAGGTCTTTTCCAACACCTTGTAACTGAAATACTTTTAAAATGTTAAAGACTGAATCCTGAACTTTTTCTTATAAAGCATGTGCTCTACTACTGAGCCCTATGGGTGAAGAGATCAACAGACTAGGGACATAGGGTACCTTACTCCTAGGATCATTCTCCCACTACTAACAGGGTATCAGGAGGAGATAATTTTTCAGTTAATCAAAATACTATTGGGTTGATCATTTGATGCAACTTTCTCTTCCCCGCATAGAAAATTATCTCATGAAGGTTCTGCTTGAACAATTTGAATGTTTCTGCCTGACAAAGCACTAGCAGAGTTAAAACAATGAACTCTTCCCCCATCTAAAAATGCCACAACTTCATGGCATGATACTAAAATTGATTATGGTCGTTTGCCCAAATGACTATACAACACATAAAAGGAGAGTGGCACCATGGTGTTTATTGTGGCCTCGACATCTGAGGGTAGTTAGCACTACTTATTTGCTGTGAGCTTAGCTAAGATGTGTTAATGGCACAGTATAACCAGGCAGGCTGATCCTCATTAATATAATTTACAAGATGTATGCATGGCTTCTCGCTTCTTTCTTTCTAATTTTTAGAAACATGAATTCTTAGTACAAATGAATAAGCAGGAAAAGGCAAATAAACTCAATTTTACTAAGTCATTAGAGGCTGAGGTTTAAAAGATAAACTGGCTATGAAAACATATTATAACTGCTGCAACTTAAGAGGGAGAAAATAGGCTAAGACATATCCTCCAACTACAGTGGGGACAGCAGTAACAATTATGAAAAAGCCCTTTAAGGTAATAAATGGATATTCCATAAGCTGTCATATCTCCTTGGCTGTTATATTAATATTTCTCTTTACTGTGGTCACTAACATTACCAATAACATCATTTCAGCATTCTTATGCAACAAGCTAAGTGATATTACATGCAGACCAATATTTCACTTTAATAACCATTTATTTTTGAGAGATCAGGCGCTCCAAACTCCGCTGAAGTAAGCTGTCTCCTGTGAAATACTCTTCTAAGTGAGATGCATTATTCTGTTTGGCCTTCTGTGTTGAGATTTGAATAATATGACTACATCCAGCAACTTTACACAGACCAAGAACTCTTTTTCAAAAATAATTTTATCTGCCAAATTCCACCTTTGATCTTTTCTGTGAAAAAATGCATTTAAGATTTAAATCATACTGCCTTTTTGTTTTGTTCTGTTTCTCACTAAGGCTGAAACAGAAACAAGAGTTGTATTTTTAAAAGTAAGTAAATATTTGGGGGGTGCGCAAAGAAAAATGTTATAATTTCTGATCCAGACTTGGGAGTGTGGGTTAACTTTTACTGTGATTGCTTATTTATGCGTAGGATATTACTGGTTCGGGAATCAAATCCATGTGGTTTTTCTTCAGGACCATTATTTTTAGTGGGGAATCTATTGGGGGATCCAGGGCAGCTGTTTATAAAGATAATGGCATCAAATTAGCACACAACGTATTCCAACCTCAAGTCTAAAGAACCCCTAAGTTTCAAGCAGATTGAACAAAGATGGTCAATTTTACAGACCCATGATTTAGGTCCCTCTCTGTTCAGCTGCATTTCTCTGCTGATCCCTAAAATGGCAGCAGCCTAGCAGAACCCCTCCGGGTGGGCATCAGCATTTTTTAAAAAAAAATCCTGCTACATTTTCCTGGAGGGAAGGCAGCATGGTATTGTCCGATCTTGGGAGCTAAGCAGGGTCAACACTTGAATGGGCAGAGAAAGGCAATGGCAATCTACCTCTGCTTCTTTCTTGCCTTGAAAGCCTCTTGCTGGGGTCGCCATAAGTTGGTTGCAACTTGATGGCACATACACATAGATGCTGCGTTTTCCTACTCCTACAGTAACAGAAAGACAATTTTAAAAACTTTTTACTTTTTCTCTGAAAACTCTTGGTTTCCTATGCTTCCTTGTTGTGGCCTGTTTGTTTAACAAAGTAAGGAAGGAGATCGGCAGTTTTTCCATTGTTACCTTTGGGAGACTTGGGGGTGGCGGGCTGGGGAGGCTACTTTTTAACCAAATGACACCAAAATTACAGGGGAGTGACTGCTTCCTGTCCACTAGAGAATACCCAAGTTTCAAGTGAATTGGATCCATTTTATAGCCACTGATTCCCTCAAGTTTTTTACTTTCAGAGGTGAAAAAAGTCTCCACCCCCACAAGGGGGAGAGAATAAGCTGAAGTTTTGTTGTTGTTCCCTATGGGGGACTACAGGGGTGCTAAAGAGGCTGTTTTTCAACTAAGAGCGGAACTACAAGTGACAAAAGGCACAGATTGGACACTTGTCAGCTTCCCTCAAGTTTTGATGGGAAATGTAGGCATCCTAGTCTTGCAGCTTGGCTCTCTGACTGCTGTCCAATGGACTTTTCAACTGTCACTTGTCCAACATTCCGCCAAGCTGCCTACATTTCCCATCAAAACTTGAAGGAAGCTGACAAGTGTCCAACCTGTGCCTTTTGTCACTTGTAGTTCCATTCTAAATGACACAAACATTGCAGGGAAGAAACCACTGCCTAAAGACCACCTAAGTTTCAAATAAACTGGACCAAGCATTCCAATTGTACAGCCACTAGTTCCTCCAGGCTTTCTACTTTCAGAGGGAAATCCCCACAAAAGAGGGAGGAATGAAATGGCAGCTCTCTAACGCTTGGGGTTGTCTGGGAGTACTTTGTGCTTTTCCCTTGCAAGGATCCTATTGGAAGGGAGAAAAGGCATCCCAGAAATTGGTAAAATTGAAGAAAAACACATGCTTATGATACATGGCTGGTAAGCACCAGAATATAACTTTTTCAGAGAAGTTTTTTGTAATTCTCTAAGTAATGATTTGAAACAGCAATTTCTGTGTATATCTTTGGCTAGCAAATTTCATTATTCACAACCCTAATTAATATAGTAAAACTGCAATTAGTAACTGACAAATTTTGTTTTGAAATTAGCTTTTAGTCCAACATTTCAGTACACAGTTGGAATGTCAATGCTAGGAGTAACTAGGGGGACTGGAACCAGGAGCATTTTGATCAGTTTCCTTTCCCTGAAACCCCTTCAGCTATTTTCCATTGAAATATGGACTCCACCACATTTGAAGAGACAAATCACCACAGCAACCCTGACATATATATCTACAGCTTCTCGAAGAAAGGAAACATATCAGTTGCTTGTTCCCCCTCAAGCTGGAACATGAAGTGGATGTGCCTGAAGAAATATAGAAAGGTCTGGGGAGATGACAAACACAACTACAAGTGACACTAGTGTTGTAACTAATTTTCATGGACTTCAATTTTTAATGAAAAAGTTACCAGAAAAGGAGTCAGTTCACATCTGTTGTTTTCCCAATGTGCTTGCTTTTTGGCACACTTTTTAACTGAAAGGGGGGAGAACCACACTCATAGATTTTTTTTAATGATCTTCTCTTGTTGATGGGCTGTGCTGGGAAGAGGGAGGGACAGAGTTGGTGGTATGGAAAAAGGGGGTTATTTGCTGTTATATTTACTATTTTATGTAGAAAATAATGAAAATTCTTAATTTAAAAAGATTGTGTTTCCTGATAGGAACTCATTTTGCAATTGTACCCCTGACAATACTGTCTCCTCACAGTCCCTTCCTAAGCTCTCAGTGATACGCTCAGTGATATGGTCTGTGAGGGCCCAGACCTTTTCTGTTGTTGTTCCACACCTAGAGAACAGCCTCCAGAAAGGAGAGAGGGAGACACCTACTCTTGGGGCCTTGGGGGCAAGGCTGTAAGACAGAATCATTTAAAAGAGCTTATGGGGCAGCTTGAATGGGTTCTGGCTTAACTGTTTTAATTATAATTTTAATCCATTTAACATAGTTATTTTTGTATTTTATCTGTTGGTGTCACTTTCCTTGGGTCCTCCTGACTGTCAGGAGAAAGGCAGTGTCTATAAACGTTCCAAATATAGAGCAGAACCACAAGTGACAAAAGGCACAGATTGGACACCTGTCTGCTTCCCTCAAGTTTTGATGGGAAATGTAGGCAGCTTGGCGGAATGTTGGACAAGTGACAGTTGAAAAGTCCATTGGACAGCAATCAGAGAGCGAAGCTGCGAGACCAGGATGCCTACATTTCCCATCAAAACTTGAGGGAAGCAGACAAGTGTCCAATCTGTGCCTTTTGTCACTTGTGGTTCTGCTCATAGATAAGTAAAAATGCTTCTTCATGAAATGCATAATGAACATACAGTATTCTCTCACACAATGTGTTGATGACCACTGGCTTAGATGGCTTTAAAGGGACTTTACAGAGGACAGGTCAGACTGGTTGATCAGTAACTCTTAGCCTAGAACGTTCAGAAGCAGAATATTCGTTAATGGCAGGCAAATGACAAGGAGAGGTTTGTTGCCTTCAAGGGCTCTCAGAAATATCCCAGAAGGCTGCGAGTTTCCGAAAACATCTAGCTGGCCGTAGTTGGAAACAGAATACTGGGCAAGGCAGATTTATGTTCTGATTCAGCAAGGTTTTTTTGTATTTTTGACTTTGCTATCATGATATGCACAAGTATCTTTATATATCCTGCCTTATTCGTAAACTTTGAACAAGAGAAGAACTTGGTTTCCTTGCTGAAATTTTTAGCAGCTATAAGTCAGAATTAAGCCTAATGAGTCACGTTGACCTTCAAAGGGAATCAACTTTATGTGCAATGAATTGCAGCCAACATCATCAAAAGATTACATAGGTATTCTATACAACTTAATGGCAAATGCTGTAGTTTAAGAATGTATGTTCCCAAACAGGATCAAAAACTGAAAATTAGAATATCCCTTCAAGGCCACACTTGAGTAGTGATATAGTTTGACTGGAAATTGCATGTATCTGATTGTGAAATTCCTACAGATTTATAACTGACTAGAACACTGATTGTAGCCATAACCAAATTCCAAGACCTGGTGACTTTTTACATAAGCCATGTTATATCACATGTATGTTCATTCCCCATAGGAAAGTAACGTGAAAATGATTCATTAACATTAGTAAGATCTTCAGTTGGAACTCAGTGTCAATAGCCTGACTGAACGTTTTTCCATTTTTTATCTTTCTCACATTTTACTTTTTCAGTGCTTTCAGCATCTGAAAGTACCTATAGAAGAATAAAGCTTGGGAGCAATACAATTAGACTATCATATAATAGTAATACAATCATTCACAGTCACTTGGGGAACCATCAAATAAGTAGGATCCAGACAATCAGATGGATAATACCAGCATCAGATTTAAACTAATTGAATATGACTGCAGAGTGACAGCTCAAAACCCAATGTAATTAGGATTCCCATTGCCTAGGATGATGTCTCCTTCCTTATTACACTGTTGTTTCAGCTTTCTCATAAATACTGCATAACACAAGCTGGTCCTCTTATCCTTCATTCTAGAATGTGCTTTGCAAGGTTTTCACAAATGGCCATTTTGGAATGTTGTTTGAGATTATACAGGAAATCCCAGCAGAAAGCACTGGCCTACAGGCAGGAACTAATAACCACGCAGTTTGTTAAAAAGCTTTCCCCCTGCCCCTATCCTCTACATTGGAAATAAAGCATTTCTATTTTAAGACAAGTTTTCTGTATTTCAGTGTAGCTTCTAATAAGTTCAGACTTCTGGGAAGTCAAATGGAGAGGTTTTGTGAGGAAATATCACTCTCGATTTTCTAGCCGCAAGGAATTGCACCTTCCATATTGCGTGGGCCAGCCTGAGTTTTGTATTGATTTTTCTCTGCCTATTGATCACCAGGAGAGCTGGTTAACTCATTATAACCTTATTTTTCATACTGTTATGACAGGCATTTCTACATTACCTTACATAGTTGTAAAGTTGTGCTTTATATAATAAATTGTACAGGCAGTTTTAATGCTGACTTCCCTGACCTTGGTAGGTTTAAAGCATGATTCTTAACCTTGCATTAACGCAGGATTAGATTTTTATGGCACAAGATTACATTTCTAAAGCTATTACTATTCAGTATTCACTTAGGCAGATGGAAAACAGTACATAGATAATTTTGAAAAGTGACTAATTAAGGGAAGGAGGTGTTTTAGCATTGTCATTTCAGAATCCAGACAAATACAATTGGAGCTCATGGAAGGGATCCCTCTGGTCTCTACCTTCAAACTACTTCTGGACCTGGAAGCCCTCAAGAATAAATTGGAATGGGGGTTGGCTGCAGTGGGACTGGAAAATCAGCAGAAGTGCCCTCATGCATCTATGATCTCTTGTTTTGCTCATACAAGCGTTTACGCAAGGAGATTTCCACCAATTTCCTCTTCTTACTGCAGTGCCCTGTGCCATATCCCGCACAATTATGAAGGGTTTCAGCTTTCCAGAGCAGGTTTTTGGGTGTCGTAGCATAGTGGTTAAGTGGTCTCGGGATGCAAATCAGCACTCTATTGGTTCAAATCTCACTACTTCCCTGAGCTCAACTGGTGGTCTTGGGTAAGCCACTCCCCTCATCCCCAGCTGTATTGTGGGGACAATAATAACAGTGAGCTTGTTAACTTCTCTGAGTGGGGCACTAATCTGTCTAGAAGAACGATATATAAGCACATTTGTTGTTGTTATAAAGAAAGGAGGGGGAGGCAGCAAAAGTCCCTTCCATGTGTATGATCCATGATTATCATTCATCCCCTGAATATAAAAACTGCCTCATGCTGAATCAGCTCACTGGTCCATCTACCTCAGCACTGCCTTCTCTGAGAAATACAGAAAGGTATTTTGCTATACCTGCTACTTAAGATTAGACATGGGCACGAACGTGGAAAACATTCCGAACACCCTGTTCATTGTTCATTGCCATCTACGAACAATGAACAGAACAGAACATGTCCCCTTAACGAACATGTTCGGTGTTCATGGCCCTTTAAAGATCCCTTTAAACTATCAGCTGGCAGGTGGCAGGGGGGGCAGGTGTGCAGAAAGATGGTTTTAAAGTGGAATAACTTTGCATAGGATTGTGCTGCACTTCATATGATCAAGTAGATTCCTAGACACTTGAGAGAAGTTTGAAGATTATTGAAACCTGCATTAAGACAAGAAATGTCAACAAGGTTCCATTCTAATTATACCATTTGTGTAGCCTCTTTCGCTTGTTGGGGTGGAAACTCTCACTAGAGAACTGGAACCAAAATAGTCTTTTTCATCACTTTTTCATTGGTACTTTTACAGTTTATAATAGTTTGTGATAAAGATGATTGTCAACCTCTGTTAACTTGTAATAGACACCTGAAAATTTTGCTAAAGCAGAAGACCATTTTCTTTTTCTTTCTTTTCTCTAGGTACTGATATATGGTCATATAGCACTGGAACGGCATTTGAAGTATAGGCCTTTTCTTGTTTGTCTTTTGAGAAACATTGTTCCCATGCCTGCAATTTGTCATTTTAGATCTACAAGTGTTAATGCTGCTTGGCGATTCTATAAGCAAATTTCCCTGGTTCTAATACATGTACCTCTGAAGACAAAAACCAAATAGCTAAAGTTAATTATTCATTTCGGTCTTTGTGATTACTTCAGCAGACTGTTAATGATGCTAGACATTATTGTAGTCATTAATATAATTACCATTTTGAAATGTTGATTATATGTGATCATATTGGCTTTAAGCAGCTTTTATACCCAAGAAGCTCTTATTTTGCTCACATTGGGCAGGTTCATTCTCCAATTTCTGTTTTATTTCAATAGCTAATTTAACATCTAACAGTACATTATTTGCAATCAACTGAGAAAATTTCTTGTCTTGAAATTACCTTTGACGGGATCCAATAGAACTATGAATAAAGTTAGTTCATGGAAGGGGCTTTTGCCATCTCTTCTTTCCTGCTGCAGTCCCCATGCTACCTTTTCAAAAAAAAACTTTTGAGGGTTTTGGGGGAGAACTTTGGGCTAAATGCATATGGTGCAGGAGGCTGCAAACGGGTGGAGAAATTGGCAAAAATCCCTCCCACTTCTTATTTCTGGCTACAGTTACCCATATTACATTGTATATTGTTTCTGAAGCCCCCTTACCTTCTGGAATGGCTGGAGAATACAGATGGCTGCAGTGGGAGGGAAGGCAGCAGTTCTATGGGAGCCAAATTGAAGTTCATTTTGGCTATCACATACAAAGCCCTTTGTGGCCTTGGCTCCTCCTATTTGTGGATGATCTCCCTACCTATATTCTGCTATAGCAGCTTCACTCATCTGAACAGGGCCTTCTGCAGATACCACCCCGCAAATAGGCAAAATCAGCAGTTACCCATACACACACATTCACTATGGTGGCTCCTACGTTGTGGAATGGCCTGTGTGAAAAAGTCAGGAAAGCTCTCACTCTCTTCGCTTTCCAGATTAAGCAAAATTGAATTATTCAGGAGGGCGTTTAACTCTGAAAATAGGTCTGTCCAGTAAGAAATGGATCAGACAGATATCTTTGTAAAGGGACAGGTCTGTAGACTATACTACTAGGTACCATCTGTTGGCGTATATATGCTCCTACTGAGAGTTTCTGCATCATTTAATATGTTCATGTCAAATTACATACGTTTTGCTTCTGCAATGTTTCATATCTATATTCCATTATATGCTCGTTTTCAAATTTCTACAATCCATATTCTATTGTATTGTTTGTTGGATGTTCCAGACATCAATTGTATTGATTTATACTATGTAATCCACCTTGAGACTCAGTGAAAAAGGGTACTATAAAAAAAACACATTTATACAAGTAGTATTTGTTTTTGTTTTGTTTTATCTTTTTCAAATATTGTAACTCCTCAACTCCTATGGGAATGCTTGGGTTAAAATATGACAAGATTAATAAATAAAATGTCTATACTATAAACAATTAACTGCATATCTTCTCATATTATTCTCCTATTGGTAAATAATCCAGTCTTTGTTCCTGAAGAGGCATCTATTACCAGCAGTGCCTACTGACCTTGTAGCTCATGCTGTAAAATGATACACTTATAGTGTGAGTTTACTTCAGTTTTCTAAGCATTTTAATAGCTTTAGCACTACATTTCAGTGATTTGTCAATGTAAAGCACACTGCAGTGTGTGAAGAGTTTATTATCCTACCATAGCTATTTGTCTTTGAACAATATCTGCCAGGACTACACTGAAGTTAGTCCAGCAGAATGGAAGCTACATCATAATACCCAGGAGAGAACTCCAACAAAACTTAGAAAAACAAAACTTTAGATTTCATTATATCCATCGGGCTTGAAAGTTCACTTTAGATTTACTAGTATCCTGTGGAGACCTTTTAAATGCAGTAAAATGTCTGCCCCAGGTAAAAATTGCCAGCACTTTAGAACAAAGGTTTGGTAAGTGGTGGTTTATAATGCATGTAGGATTTGAAAAGCACATTTTTTCTTGTCAGAAAGATAAGACTTATTAAGAAGGCACACACCCTTGGAAGCAGTAACGTATTTCTCTCCCTCTCTCTTGCAATAACACTTGACTGATCCAGCTTTGGTTGTTAAGCATTACTGGTTATAGTTGAACATGGATGAGGATATGTTTCTGAATGTGCATCCCACTGACAGCAATACAGCGCAGAGGGAGACGCTTCCATTCAGGGCCCCATCTAGATGTCTGCTGTTCCAGATCTGGAAAGACATTTGCACACATGCACAGGTAGTGTGTGCATCTCAAATAATGGATTGGGACAACTGAGTGCTGCATTTAAAAAAATGGCACCCTCCTCCACAAACCTGAGTGAAATGGATGTTGGATGTGTTAGCAGAGTGCATAGTTAGCTGAGAAACACGGGGTGTGAGAGTTTGCAGTTTGAATGTGTGTGGGAGAGGGGAACAAACTTACTTATCATGCGAACTCCATACTGGATAGGAAAGGTGAGAGAGAGCTCTCTATCTAGCTATCTAGCCTCAGGATGCCAATGGATGGCAAGATGGGAGGTCCTGCATCCATAGTGCAAAATGGAGAGGAAAGAAAAGGAGAGTACAACAGAAAGCAAGATGAGGTATCATGAAGAGGAAGTCCTGAGAACAGCTTTCTACACATCAAAGGATGGTGGCAGGGCAATAAAGAGCAAAGTGTAAATAGATCCCTGACCTCTCTAGCTTTCTAAGGGCCAAGCTACAAGTGACAAATGACACTTGAACGGCAAGTGGATTGAGTGGAGGGCAAGTGAACAGGGAGAAATACACTTGCTGTTCAAGTGTCATTCGTCATGTGTAGCTTGGCCCTAACTCTTTGGTTTGTCTCCCTTTGAAACCTGAGTAAGGGACAGTGTTAGTCCTCCTCTTCTTACAGGATGACTAAATTTTATTCCAGCACTATACGAGTTTCATCCACAGCAACTCATATTCCAACATGTTCACAGTAAGCTGATACTTAAAGGATTTATAGTCAACACTTCAGAGATAGTAAACCTAAGGAAGCTTTCCTTAGGTGCTTTGCCATCTAATCCTAACAACAGAGAACATGATCCAAATGCAGCAGGAATCCAGCACACACAGAGAGAGGAGCTTCTATAGCGCTTGTGTGTTCTCTTTTATGTCATAGATGTTCTTTGTGCATGATGGAGCATTCTCATTGTACCTATGAAATGAATGCAGCTCATAAAAGAGAATCAGGTAATTGTGACACTCACAGAGGATGCTGTTTCAGGGTAGAGGAGGCAGATCTTGGTAGGAGGGACAAGAGAGCAAATTCAAAGGCCTGCTCTTAAAGATATTTATGATTAAGTAGCAAAAAAAAAAGCAACTGTCCAGTGTATGTTAGGAATATCCATTGTGATTACTTGTTATACCATGAGGTGTAAGTACTTTTTAACCAGTAGGGCTGAGATGAATGTTTGAATTCAATAATTTCCAGCATAAAAGAGAGCATTTTGTTCCCTTAATGTTTTGTGCTTGCAGGAAGTCCCAATGGGCTGCAGAACTGGCACCATTTTTTCTTTAAAATCCTTTATGTTCAGGGAAAAAGGGTCCATGTCATGTAGCCAATAAGATTTGGGTATGTGCCATTGTCATTGAAGGCCAACAATACTAACTCAAGTTCATTTTTTCGGGTCTTCATTTGCTGTCAGTATACAGCCGAATTTTATTGGCCATGTGACAGAAGCACTTCTTTCATGAATACAGATTTTTTTTAAAAGGCATAGACTCAGCTGCTTATTGGGGCTACAAAGTGACTTGTGGCATCTACACCACTTTCTAAAAGGTACTGAGGGTGGGAAAAGCCTTCTCTTCTTTGTGAGGAGTGAATAGTTTTGTACCCATTTGAGTTTACTATAAGTAGCCATTGAAACAGAAGACACAATTCAGAGTGTGAAGTTTTTCATGAACAATGGCCCTCTCGTTAAGCTTAGCCCTGAATTTCATATGTGCATTAATATCTTGAAACTGAATTATTTAGATACAAACCCCATGGAAACACCTCCTCAACTAAGCACTGGGGAGCCAGTTTCTAAGATTTACTCACTTATTTTAGCAATGCATCCCCCCCACCCCAAAGCCTGGTATGTCCCCCATTACTAAGTTTGAGATATTAGGAGAGAAGAGAATGGTTAGTTCAGTTATTCAGCATGTATAGGGGGATCCAGTTCTAAAAGGAAAAGTTCAATGGCACCAGGAACAACTGGAGGATTATGGTGATAATGGTGGATGGATGAGTCTTTTGCTTTTCATAATCACTGGGATGATCTGCTGCCTGCCTTTCACACAAGAGCACACAAAAACTAGATTGGTAGTGGAAGGAAGATATAAAAGAATTCAAAGAAAGTCCATGTCATTTTCACTCCAGATGTTGTTTCAGGCAGAAAACACGTGGGGCAATGAAAGTGTTGGCCTGCTCCCTGTAGGGAGAATCTAGATGACAAAAACAGCACAAAATCACAGAGCCACTAGTGTCTCCAGCAGAGATGGACAGTTATGTCTACTACATTAATGTATTTGTTGCCTATGAAAAACACACAGACAACTAATTGCAGAGGCTGACTATTCAGTATGTATTCAAATCATGAACTCCTTTGCATATCAAGCAAAAAGCAAAACGCTAAAGTATGTGATTACTTCCATGATACAACAAGGCAGGTCAGAACAGTTCAATCCAAGAAGAATGTTGATCAGAGAGAAAGTTGGAAGCATGGTAGTTTGCCCCCCCCCCCAGTTGGAAGAACAAGACAGACACAAGTCTTTGGAATTAAGGGCCGCTTTATTAAATACAACATAAACTCTAAACTGCGGCAAGGCAAACTGGTGGTACAAGTCAAGCCACAGGGTCACTCCAGGACCTCCGCCTTGATCTGTCTGGGCGAGCACCGCTGCCCCGGGCGTGAGCCATTCTTGAAATGATGTTGGTCTGGCCAGCCAGGCAAGGGGTTCCCCACCTCAAGCTCCTAAAGCCTCAGCTGTACAGCATGAGGGAAGGACTTGCACCTGGGGTTCCTGAAGGCAGTCTGACAGGTGGTGGTAACCATGAAGCATACCATCCTTCCTGACCGACCCCATTTCCCCCCAATGGGGAATTGCCACGAGGGTACTCACCAGCCCACTCCCTATTCCCCAACTTTCTCCTGTCAACACAAATGGCCAAGCCTCTGCTTAGGCCCTTGCACCTCACAGGTGGCATAGTGCCACCACAAGCCTTGCCGCAGGTTCTGGGTGTTGTCACCAGCTTTGTACAGGGAGACCTGTACCATAATTGCTGTCCAAAGCCGTCCCGGTTGGATGAATATTAGGTCCCTAGCTAAACCCCCTGAAGGTGAAACAGGTTCTAGCGCCTCAAAACCAGGCCTAGAGTGTAGCCTCAAAAGGCAGGAGAGGACCCTCCCTTCCATCCTACCTACTCAAGATGAAACGCTACCCAAACATATGGGGGAAGAAATTCCCCTAACCACAAAACGTGGGGGAGGACCCTTCCATCCCCCAAACAGGAACACAGGAAGGACCCATCCTTCCTCTAAACCGGAACAAAGGAAAGGACCATTCCTTCCCCCAAACCCTGGGGAGGACCATTCCATCCCCAAAACAGCGTGGAGGACCCTTCCTTCCCTGAAAACAAGTGCAGGGGAGGACCATTCCATCCCCAAAACCAACGGCACAAATCGAGCCAGCTTGGCCACAACTCTGCTGTCCCTAGGTGGCCACCACACTGGCTTCTCTCTTCAGGCGCAGTCACACCTAGGAAAACTCTGTTAGTATTAGTCATTATCAGTGCACCACAACCGCCGCAAAGGAGCCCTCTTCCCCAAAAAGCGGCACCCCACAAGGGAAGCTCCTGCGCTCAAGGTGTGTGTGTGTGTGTGTGTGTGTGTGTGTGTGTGTGTGTGTGTGTGTGTGTGACCCTGCTCATATAACACAGCTCCTTGAACAACAGTACCACAAACCAACAAAACTATTCCAACCCTTTGCATAGGCCCGGCATCCTAACTTTACCAGAACTGTCACCGGCCATTAATTGCCCTCAGCGTCACTGGGCTGGTTTCCCTTGACAAATCCCTGCTGGCCTCCTCCCCCACCAGTTCTTCTACCACCCCCTCCTTGCTTGGATCCAGGGCAGGCAGCATAGGGGTGATTATGAGCACAAGAGGGACGTTCATGCCTATATTTACAGGTTTTTCTATTACAGGCCCCTTTTGCTGTGAAATCCCAGCAAAGCAAACAGAGCTGAGACTGCTGACCCTCAGGGGCACGAGCCCCTGCCGACACTGAGGGGTGGTGAATCAAGTGACCACTGTCAGATCTGTCCCCAGAATTCGGCTTCGTGGGGGACATCACCTGTAGCCACAGCTGCTGATGAATCTGATCCCAGGGAAGCTGCAGGTTAAGTGCAGCCCTCATCCTGAATTCTTCATCGTACTGCAGCCATGCAGCACCAATGAAGTCAGTGTACCCCCTATAGATGATATTAAGATATTGGAATAAGGACACTGCCCAAAAAGGCTGAGCCCTACCCCCAAACCACCGCATATATCAAAAAACCCGGGAGCCAATTATGCCAGTTCCGCTCAACTTTTCTTCGTTTAATTTTTTCCTTGTCCCAATCATCTAGGTCATCCTTATCCTTCTTTTCCAATTCACGGAATAGAAGGGTGAAAACATCCACATATTCCCCTTTGACTATCTTATCCCTGGTAGCCTGGGTGAGATGATCCCCAAGGGGAAGGGCTGTATCGCCAAAGGGGAGCACCCTGTATGGGACCTGAACATAAGCACCATAAAGTATGAAGCTCCATGGTGAATATGCTCCATAGTGCCAACACAAAGAAGGTACACTGAAAGCCTGGCAGTCAGAAGCCCCCCCCCCCCAAGGGTGCTGAAGGTTCACTGTGGCCAGCTGGGCACTAGCTGCACCAGAAACCAGGCCTGACCACCCCAGGTGCCCCAGCACCTGCAAAGCTGATGTGCTGAAGGGAGAAGAAGATGTGGAGGGACCTAAGGACCTGGAGGCAATGGCCTGACCCCAAGGTCCCCATGGCCATGTGCACGCCTGCTGCGGCAGGGCAAACTTACCCACTGTCCCACTAGGCTCTACAGCCACAGCAACTTGGCCCCCTTCCACTTGTCCCTCCAGTTCCACTTCGCAAGCTACATCTTCCTCCACCTCACGTGTCTCACAGCCAACAGGAGGTCCAGCATCCGAAGAACCTGCAGTGGAATCAAGAGCAGACAGACGGTTCAAAATCTCTAAGCTAAAGGCTGATTTGGATGCTACTCTAACCAGCCAACTACGCTTGACTGTGTCTCCAGCAGGAGCTGTGGTCCCCTTTGTCTTTTCCAATGCCCCTAAACGCTTCAATTTTTCCATATTGAAGCCCCTGACCCCCTCGTCCTCAGAAGAGGAGAGTGTGGGGTGGGCTCTCCTGGGTGGTTGTTTCTTAGCAGGCTGCTTACCCTTGGGCTGGCCTTTGCCCTTTCTAGACGCCATCTCCACAAATCAGAAACAGCGTGGTCAGTTAACTGCTGTGCTTCAATGCCTCTGTTAAGTATTAATAAATATAACCCCTAACAGGGAGAATAAGCAAACAGTAACCCAATCAACAGTGCCAAGCAGCAATGCACTGCAAGGGCTTGCCACCCCTCAGATTAATATGAACTAAAGGGTAGTTCCAATATGGCCACACATGTGCCAGCCTGGGAATCAGCAGTTGCACGCTAAAATGGCGGCAAGCACTTAATGCGCTCCCAAAATGGTGGCCCCCTAATTTGGCGCCAATAAAAGCAGCACTGGGCCTGGGCGCACAAAGCCTGCTAAACACGACCGGGCCTGGGTACCACCAAGGCCTGAACGCACCCACTCAAGCCACCTAGCCAAGTAAGGCCACTAACCCCTGGAGGGGGTTATACTAACCGGCAGGAGATTGCAGCTGAAAAAATGCTCCTCCATGCTGCTTTAAACTCCACCATGGGAGAAGGAAGAGCTCGTCGCCACTAATCCACCTCCGCCAAAACCGAGATCCAGGAAGCAGACACGACACACAGCCCGCTCCAGCCAATGCCACCGATGCCTAGCTAGTCAAGGGATCCCTCCATGCAATCAAAGAGCAGGAGCTCTGACAAAACTCTCTTGCTCCGTCCGATCGCACAGAGCAACTGATGCCAGAGCAGGCGGAGACACCTTCTGCAGCATCTGTCTCTGCCCCCCAGGCAGATCCCAGATGAATGGGAAGGAGGGAGGTCTGTCTCATCCTCCTTCTGCAGGGACAAACTTCGGCCTCCAGCTAAGCCTCTACGAGGCAGCTGGGAAGGGGCCGCATTTCATGCGTTCAAAACTGAGCTGAGCCAGGAAGTGGTGAGCCACCTTTTTTTTTTAACTTCTCAAATACTTAGAAGTGTAGATCAAATGACCTGTCATGTTATCCCTTAAAATTTACCATTCTAGTCACTGCTTTAGTACAGCTGAATTTGGCCACATTTCAATGATATCTGGGATTCATCCAATGAAAAGAGCTTTGACTCTTGAAAGCTTATACCATGAAAATCTTGTAGGTCTTGAAAGTGCCACTGGACTCAGATCCTGAAACTACCCTTATGTCACTGTACTGGTAAACGGAAAAGATGTGACGTCAAAGAACATTGACTAAAGATACCAAAAAGTAATTTTGAACAATCTTAATAATCCTTCCTACATGCTCTTCCCATGGGTATTTCAGCATGGAAGGCTCTGTTAGAAGCATGCCCTTATGGAAGGAGGCAGTGTCTAGGGCAGGAGCCTTTTATGTACATTTTTTTAAAATGCATTTATCAGTAGTCTGTAACATTTGCCCACTTGCAGGTCTTTACAAGACATGTCCATCATATTCTGCATCTCTGTTTCATTCCCCATCTGTTTTTTTTGTTTAGTTTTTCAAAATAAGTTACTTGTTAGATCAGACCAAGATTAACAGCAGGCAGCTAGCAGCTACTTTCTCCAAGTAGCTGGAGGACTGAAGGGTCACAGGTTTGACAGTGGAAGATGAACTGTAAACTGCTGGTGGGTCCAATCAGTTAAATGACCAAAGCTTTGAGCTTTACAAGAAGCCACAGCAATTCAGTTACAAGCACAAAATTGTACATGATCAACTCAAAGTTAAGTCCTCTTAAAACCCTTGATTCATGAGAGGGTTTAGCTCTTACTTAAGTCTGCTTATTGAAATCAATGAAGCTTTAAAGTGTTAACTTTGGCTGTGCTATTTATTCCAGTGACATAATCAATAGCATTCGAGTATCATTCGTTAGGTAACATTAAAAAGACGCTTGTGAAGTGTGCGTGTAAATACACAGGGATATGGATGGCGTCTTGAGTACTCTGCAAGTTTTCTGTGCATTTTTTATATCTGACAAAAATGGGGAAAAAAATGTCACTTTATTAGAATAAGCCACTAGAAGCAGGTGAGTCACAGAGTTAGGAAAGACATACTGTGTCATGTAGCTTCATCATCTTGTCACAGAAAGACGGTCACCTAAAATAACATGTTAGAGAACAATATGAGTGATGATGAGGTGTCACCCGCTACCCTTGGGACAACCTTCTCTCTCTCCTACTCTCAGGAACTTTTCAAAATGATCAGCCTCAACTTGTCCTTGTTTAATATCATCCACTTCTCTCAATTTTGTCTCTACCCTTTTTATTCAGTATATTGCCAAATGTTGATGTACTGCTATTTTTTCCTGCTGTCTCCTTGCTGAGAAATCTTTTAACTGGACCTATAATTAGGGATGTGTAGTTTGAAATGTACAAATCAAGATCCAAATTGAACCATGTCTATTTGTAAGTCAAGGTAGTGGCTCAAAGCCCCAAATAATTATTTCTGACAATTATTCTGAACCAATGTTCTTCTGGGGATGCATTTCCAATGTGCTGGCATGGGCAAAGCCTTTGCGTGCACACAGTATAAGGCAGGTTGGAAGGCAGTATAAGCTGATTCTCAGTCTACAATTACTCCTTTCCACTAGTCAGAGCAAGGATGCCTACATTAGGGGAAAGAGGCAAAAAGCTTTGCTTGTACACACAGGCTACCAATAAGACTGTAGACACAGAAGCTTTTATGGTGATAGGTAGTTCGTTTTCTATCCGCGCTGGGGAGGCTACAATCAGAAACTACACCACTGCACAGCAATAAACAGCAAACACATACAAAGACCACAAGAGAGAACAGAGATGGAAAAGAAGCAGATTATCTCTCTGTTTGAGAACTACCAATTAGTGATGTCTCAGAGATCTCAAGGCCAGATTTAGAATGGTCAGAGGAGCCAATAAGTACAAGTGTTCCTGTTCACACTAGGTCTATTTTTAGGCAAAGCCAGAGTGTACTTGCAGGGGATTTAACCCTGCTCTCCACCTTGCTGCACTCCATTGTTTGAGAATATTTTTTTCACAGTGAGGTTCTGATTAGGGGTATGCGTAAAGAAAACTCTGAGTTTTCAAGCCTTACTTATGAATCTCTGGAAATGAGATGCTAGCCTGGGCTGCTGGTAGTCTCAGAAACCCAATGTCACAAAATCTGTGTTTTTTTCTACGTTCCAGTGTTTGCCAGCAAGGAAGCAAGAGCGTACATTTCATTTGAATCTGTATAATAAATTTTGTCCTTTCAATCAGATTGTTGCAAGGGAGGAGCAAAGAGCACTCCTGGCCAGTCCTAAATAGAGCTGCCATTCTCCTTCACTCCTCTTCTGGGCTTAAGAGAGACTTTTTTTTCTTGTGAGAAAAGCTGATATCATGACAGGGGCTTGCTCAGGGGCCTGTAGAATTCAAACACTTTGCCCAATTTGCTTGAAACTTGGAGGTTCTTTCAAGAATAGGCAGAAGACACTCCACTGCAATTTTGGTGAAATTTGGTTGAAAAATAACTCCAAGCTCCCCCATGTCCCTCATAGGAAATAATGAAAGTGCAAAGATGGGTGGGGGAGAAAGTGCAACAGAAGCCCTTCCCACTTTCTGAAAGGAAACAAACAACAAACCACAAGGAAGGAAGGCAAATGCAGCGATTTCAGTGGAAAAGTAAATTTTTTAAAAAAATCATAGTCATTGTAAAAGTAGGGAAATGAAATTAATGCAGACAGGGCTTTGCTTTTTAAATGCTGGTAGCTGGCTGCTGCTTGATGGCCTTTATAGGAATCAGTAGAGAGAACTTAGTGTGGCTAAGTTTGGGAGTTTGTAAAATTGCTGCTCTTTGTTCAATCTCCTTGAAATTTAGGGGGTTCTTTAGATTAGGATTTTGACTGATTCAGGGAAATCCAGGTATTCTGAATAAAAAATCAGAATGCCTGATTTTTTTCCTGAAATTTGGAGGGAACCTACTCCTGGCTGTTTCCTAAAGACTCCCCAAGTTTCATGAAGGGGGCCAATTTCATGGACACCTAAGGAAGATACCTTGACCCACTCTCCATTATTCCCTGCGGTAAAAAATATCTGGGGGCTATCTGGGAAACTAGGGGTGCCACTTTTCAAGCAAACACCACCAAATACCTACTCTTGACTGTCCTCTAAATTCCTCCCTAAGTTTCAGGAAGATTGGACCCTAGAGTCCAATTCTATGGGTCCCTAAACAAGATGCCCCCAGCCACTCCATTGTTTCCTATGGGGAAAAAGGCAAAACTGACTCCCACTGCAGAAACACACTGGGGCAAATCTGCCAAGGTATACTCCCAAATACAAGCTGAGCTCATCCCAGAGAAATCCCAACGTATGTAAACTGAAGGACAGGAATGGAATCCCCAAACCAAAGGGGAGCAAGGGAACCAACACACAACAGAGAATCACACCTATTCCACTCAAACCAAACTGAAGCAAGGGACACTTTTGCAACTTACCCCAAAAGAAGCAAACTGAAGAAAAGGGAATGAAATCCCCTCAGAACCAAAGTGAAGCAAGGGGACCAACATCAAAGTAGAGAATTACACCGATTCCACCCGAACCAAACCAAAGTAAGCAACACTATTGCAACTTAAGTATGCAAATTTGGTGAAGTTTGGTTGAAAATTTATTGAAGTTTACTTTGCAAATTTGGTGATGTTTGGATGGAAAATGATCCCCTCGGCCCATCAGATAGGCCCCTGAGTGATTTTCTCATAGTAAACAATGGCCAAATTTTACCATTTTTTTTTTTGGAAATAGCCAAACCAAATTAGAGAATCAATTCAGAATTCAGGGAATTCTAATTTTTTTCTCAGATTTGGTAAAAAAAAAATCAGATTTACCTTTTTTTGGTGCACACTTCTAGATTAGAGGGAGGACTGTGTTCTGTGTAATTTTGGTGCCATTAAGTGCAAAAACAACTGCCCTAGGGCCTCCAATTGATCCTCCCTGCCCTCCCCCATTGAAACCCATAAAAACAGAAAAAACTGATGAATTTTGAGTCCTGCAACACCTCACCAGAAAATCACTCTATCACCCAACAGCCACAGATTCAAAAACATCATGAAAATTTTCAAAATGAACACTCCTAGTTCTGAAATGGGAAAGCAGACAGGCTGGGAGAAAACTGCTGACAAAAATTGAGAAACTGAGTGTTGTTAAGTGAGGAGAGTTTAACTCCCTGTGTTCAAACTCCATTTTTGAAAAAGCAAAAAAATTAACACACTGACATGAGAATGATTCAGTAATATGGAGGAAAGATCAGTTCTTCAACTTCATATTATTTCCTGATCACAGTACACACACACTTAGCTGCTCTGTGCATCATGGAGGAATGGAAAGTGGGGAGGGGGGTACAGATTGACTTCCAACCTAAACTTTCCCCCTCCATCTCTTCTCTAATCAAGGTCTAAAACTTATGAAAACCTTAGTAGAATTTCCACTACATTAGTCATTCATTAGGGCAATATGGACTCTTTTTATAAAAAGAACAAAAGAACCTTCCTGTTATCTGAGTCTTTCCTGATAGTATGAGCAAGAGGTGGAGGTAGACTGACTGGTATGAAAAATTCTAGGCAGAGTTATATAACTAAAGAAGGAAAAAATAATTCATTCTGAAATAGAATGTACATGGCATTATGGGCTAATTTTAAAACTCAAGAACTTAAAAAAATTACAAAAAGGCATCAGAGGTTTTCTTCATTGTCTTTTATAAACCGGCGCACAAATGGGTTACAAACCATCCATTTCCAGATTAGCATCAGACACATGTCTTGGATCCTGGCAAAGACCCAAGGGGTTCAAGGAAAGCTACCCCATGCTTAGCAACCATAAATTTTGGAACTTCCTGCCCACTGAAAACGCTTCTGCCACTGAATCCTGGAGTCTCCTATCATTAGGTAGGATAGAAAACACTTACCAAGGGAACCCAAAAAAAGGAAGAATTAAAGCCTAGCCAAAAAGCCAGTTAGATAAGGATATATCAACAAGGTTATAAAATCTGATGGCTCTTAATTTTCCACCTGAGAGGTGATCTTGCAGGAAGAGTTACCTTAAAGCATTTTGCATACTCTCAATATTAGCATAATTTCTACGTTATTGGATTTTGCACTACCGTAATAATTTGCAGCTGGATTTTCTTGTGTGGACAAGGCAATCCAGGAGGCACATGGCTGTTTTAGTGCAACAATAACACAATACCCAACAATCTGTGAATACAGCCATGCAGGTGGGGCGGGGGGGGGGGGGAAGGAAGCTCCTATGGTGAAAAATATAAAGATAATTTCATAATCATGCATCAGCAAATGTGTTGGTCATGTTAATCAAAATTTAAAAATTAAGCCAAAAAATGCCCATTTGGTACAAAGTAAAAGCACAAACAGATAAAGAGGCAGGTATCTATCTAGAATATTTTCATTAAGGGTGTGCATCTAGAAAATATTCATTGTGATTTTATATCTAGGGCTGCTGAGTGAAATATTTAATATGATTGGTTAGTTTTCTAGTGTGGCATTGCCAGGTTGGGGTAGAAATTTGTTAGATTTTTTCCCCTTTCTCATGATTTTCATGGCCATTCTTTTCCATGGGGAAGGAGAGGGGGACCACCTGGAGTTTCTGAGGCTGTTTTTACATTTTATGGCACTAAAATCGCAGGGGAGGGTCTCCTGCCTGTCCTTCAACGAGCCTCCAAACTTTAAAGCAAACTGGGCAAAATGTTTGAATTCTAGCGGCCCCTGAGGAAGCCAAAGCTTTCACAGGGAAAAAAGTCTCAAGTCCGCAAGGATGGATGGGGGGAGGAGAATGGCACTCTCTGCGGCTTGGGATTGGCCGGGAGTGCTCTTTGCTCCTCATTTGCACCAATCTGTTTGGAGGGGGGAAATCCTCCGGGAAATCAGCACAGATTCAACATGAAATGCAATCTCCTGCTGCATTGCTGATAAATGCTGGAACTGGGGCGGGGGGGTGTCACAGATTTTTTCAGGGGAGGGGTTCATGATGACTATCAAGCAACCAGGACTAGCATTTCCATTCTGCAGAGTCATAAGCAAGATCCAGAAACAGTTATTTTGGGGGATTTTATGCTTGTGATTTTCATTAAGTGCACTTCTGATTTTTATTTGGATCTTTCTCCAAGGAGCTCAGAGCAGCTCTCCATTTTATCTTCACAATGACCTTGTGAGACAGACAGGTTAGGCTGAAAGTGAATGCCCGAAAGGTCACCCGGCATCAAGCTTCATGGTACCATTTTGGCTTCAAGTAAAGTTAGAGTAATCTTGTTGGTGTTGTATTAAATTTTTGGACTGGAGGAAGATGTCTTTAAGCTGTGTATATACTTTATTGATATATTAGTTGCCTAAAATGGGGGATCTTCAACATTAACTTTACAGAGTCCTCTCGCTTTTATACACAGCATTGTTTTCCCCTGGAAGAGGAGAAATGAGCCTTTCAGAGCCATTTGTTATGGCAGCATGATCTTCAAAACATTTATACCTTGTGGGGGCTGCCTTAATTATGTAATTATGCAATTAATTAATCGAAACACCAATCCTCTAAGTACTTGCCCTGCTAATGATGAAAATCCTTTGAGGATCAACTGCCTTATATCAAAGCTGAGGTATGTATTTAAGTTAAAGCGATTACACTTAAAACATCAAGTAAAAGACAGAACAAATACATACCCAGGAGGGAACTTGCTATCTTTCCCCAAAAATTTGTATCAATTACTAACAGAGGTCACCTTCAACACTTGTTTTACAGAAAATTCTTATTTTTATGCATAGTTCTAGCTGACAGAAGGGTTCGTTTTTTTCCTTAAGGATAAGAAACAAATGGTACTGAACGATTCACATGTCCCATAGCTCATTCATTATGTTGAGAGAGCTGAAGTATTAAAGAGAGGAACCAATCTCAAAAGAAACTCTAAGCTGTTAGGGCTGAAAAATACTATTAGAGTTTGACTCATCCTCCCCATGTTCCACAGCCATGAGGGTGACACGGGTCCTTGAACAGACCTCTAGGTTCAGCAAGCCTTTGATTGATTAAACCGTTTCCTAGGGAAACAAAACCATAATGAGAAATACCTCTCTGCTCTTGCAAATGGATTAAACAGCAGGCTCACAATTTTCACATCACAATTAGCGTGGTCAAAATAACCATGCAGACTGGGGCACAAACAACTGGGAAATGTTCCTGTAGAAGATCAGTTGACATGAAGGTAGCTGCCCTAGGGCATGGCAATTTTGAGCAGGTATGTGAAACAGATGGCTGGCAGAGGTTATGATGACAGAAGCTTAAAAAGCAATGGGGAAAAATAATCATTTCTTGGAGCTGTATCCAGACCAACGTTTCCAATGGCAGAATGGAACTTTCCTGCTCCGTCCTTCCATGGCAGCCTACTGATCTTGAAAAAATGTTGATTGTGAGGGATAGGGGAACCTGAAGAATGACATGAGGAGGGATGTAGGAGAATTGGTAGCAATTGCCAATTTAGTCTGGATCCAACCCTTTGAATTTTCTCACATTGAACCCTTTGCTGTCTGCCTACCCACCCATCCCCAGATAGCTAATTCACAAAGAATCTAAGATGTGTTTCACAGTGTAATTTCCATTTTAAACAAAAATGGAATTGATGTATTGTCGAAGGAATATATCAAAGGAATCACTGATCAGATGGGAAAGCTTATGAAAAAGCACAACCTTCAAGTAGTATTCAGACCCACCAGAAAAATAAAACAGATGCTACGATCAGCAAAAGACAGTAGAGACCCTCTCACCTCTGCAGGAGTATACCGCATACCCTGCAGCTGTGTACAAGTTTACATTGGGACCACACAGCGCAGCATCCAGACAAGAATAAAAGAACATGAAAGACACTGCAGACTTGGACAACCTGAAAAATCAGCAGTGGCTGAACATAGCCTAACTCAAACAGGACACAGTATCCTATTCCAGGACACTAAAATACTTGACAACACTTCCAACTACTTTGTCAGATTGCACAGGGAAGCCATTGAAATTCATAAGCATAAGCACAATTTCAACAGGAAAGAAGAGACTTTAAGAATGAATAGAGCATGGTTTCCAGTCCCGAAAAATACCAGGCTAACAAAATACTCTATACCTGACAATAGCCCTGCAGAGAAGATTAGCATATCAAGCACCAATCCATATGCAAAAGAACCTCCTCAGGATACAGTGAAGCCTCCCTCCATTAGCATTCCACACCCTGGGAAACTCTTACAGGATGACTCAGCCCAACCCCACCTTCCTGAGTAGATATAAATTACCTGCCAACATCTTTTCCATACTGTGACACTGAGAGATCTCTGTCTTTTGGTGCTACACCTCTGAAGATGCCAGTCACAGCTGCTGGTGAAACGTCAGGAACTACAATGCCAAGACCACGGCTATACAGCCCGGAAAATCCACAACAACCAAAAATGGAATTGTCCATGCAAAGGTTCTACTTTCCTCTCCATGATGAGATTCATAAGCATTCACTTTAGAGAGAATTCACATAACTATTTTTTCCTTACAATGAGAAGCAACTTTAAACAGCCATGTGACTGATATCATTAAGGAATACAATCTGTTCTTACAAGTGAATTTTAAGTGGGACAAACAGCTGTTGGTGGTCCCTGGCCCCAAGGAGGCCCACCTAGCCTCAATTAGAGCCAGGGCCTTTTCGGTCCTGGCTCCCACCTGGTGGAACACTCTGTCTGCTGAAATCAGGGCCCAGCAGGACCTACTATCTTTTCACCGGGCCTGCAAGACAGAATTGTTCCGCCGGGCATATGGCTGAGGCTGGGCCTCCGCCGGCCTGGAAAAAAGGGTGTATAAAACCCTCCCTGTGAAGGCTGTCCACCATCCTGTTTTAAATGTGTTATTTTTAATGAATATGAATTTTTAATTGTATTTTTAATATGTTGTTATCTGCCCTGAGCCCGCTCGCAGGGAGGGCAGAATACAAATTTGAAATAATAAATAAATAAATAAATGTTTTAATGAACTATGCATGCAATACAGCAAGATTTGGGTCCAGTAGCACCTTAAAGATCAATTAGTGCTTCTGGATCCAAATCTTGCACTTCTAGTACAGACCAACATGGCTACCCACCTGAAACTATGCACGCAATATTTAGTCTTTTTAAAAAGCATAGCAAGGTTAAAACACTATGTCTGCCACAGTATCATTTCTTTTCTTTTTTTTTCTTTTCTTTTTTGTAGAATAGCCTATTTGTGATAGCCCAATGAGTATGTGTGAAACAGGACTCTGTTATTTGTATTTTTGATGTGTTCAGTTTATTTGTAGGGAACATATGGGTAGGGAACATAAATCTGCCATGTCGTTGAGTTCTTCTTATGTTTTTGAATATATACTCAAAACCTGTCCTATGGTTTGTGGTTATCTCCTATTTTTAGAAAGTACTAATATCATTTTAAAAGATAACCTTATGAAACAGCGGATTATACAAAAAGGGTTATAGCATTCATGATTAATGGTGTGGTGTGGTACCAAGTCATCATTGCTCATGCAGGAATAACAGACTCGCTGTGACAAATGACAGGAAGTCGTCTGTATTCACTTTTCATGTCAAAGTCCAGAATGATTACTTCTTTAGACCTCATTTTTCAAATAAATAATCTGATAATATAATCAGTTACTTTAACATCCTTACTTTGGGGGGCAGGTGAGCAACTTGCTGGTAATAAAATGCTTGTCTTATCAAGGAGCAAGCACTATATTCAAGAGCAAATGAAATTTCCACCTCAGGTTTAATTACTTCTGCTTTAAAATATGAACTCGATGTTCAGAATAAAGCATCTTGGGCTCTTGCTGATGTAAATCACTGTGTCAAGGAACATATATCAATGGACAGAGTCCACCAAACTCTACTACAGGAACTCTTAAAATAGGGTAGAGCACTTGCTTTGCATGCAAAAAGTCCTAGGTTCAATCCATGGTATTTCTAGCAGGGTTGAAAAACACATCAGTCTGAGAAGCATTACTACTTAAAATAGACAGCACTCAGCTACACGGACCAGTTGTCTGACTTAGAACCAATCACACACTTAATATAAGGACACTTCATATGACCAACCTGTTTTCGTTTTGATGGAAGTTATACACAAATTCGTGCGGAGTCCTAATGCACTGAATGGATATTGAGTATGGCGCAATTGAAGAGCTTGGTGAAATGCACTTTTGTTATATGCAAATTTGGAAGTTAAACAGAAATTGGATGCTAAACATGTTTATGGAACTCTGCTCAATCACATCATTCTCTCCTAAAACAGTAGACTATTCTGTCTGTTACAGGGAGGCTACTGTAGCTATTAATTCTGTCTCTTCCTTTCTCTAAAAAGAATCTGAAGACTTTTTTTCCTGTGGAATTGGTTTCTCCTTGATGAACATTCCTACCTTTTCCCATCCCCTCTTTTGAAAAACAACATGTTTTTATTGTATTTTATTATATACAGTTCCTCAAACATTCATTGTATTTTTCCTGGATTTTTAAAAATACCTTTATAATTATACCTATATCTGGGATCCAGAAAATGTTTTTAAAGGCAGAAGATTAATTCCTAGGATTGTAGCTATTGTGATTATCATCGGAGAATTATGGTTTCTTGTGACTGAACAGTAGCAGCCCTAGAATTGTCTCGACTGCTTCATAATACCAAGAGGAAGGCATCTGATTATCGCTTAACACCTGCCTCACTATTTCATCATACTAATTATCTTGCTATACAAATATCTAAATAGCTTTGGAAGGAAGAGAGGAAAGGAGAGGGCAGGCACAAATGTCAATAAGCTATAAATGAAAATGTCATACACATAACCTGGGGCCTTATTCATCTCACCTACTAGTCAAAGCCCTTTGGGCTACAGTTTAATTCTTCCTCCACTCTTGTAAATACTAATTATGGAAGTGAGACACATTTTCTCTCCTGAACAAAAGGATTCTTTGTCTTGGGGTCTTTTAGCACAGTGGAAATACAATTTAAAATGGAGTTCTAAAACTTGTGATTGCCTAACTTCTTGTTCACAGCTGCTTGTCTAGAACAACAGGGCTTTGATTTATCAAACAAAAGTTCAGCAGACAGACGAGTTTCCACATCTTTGAGGTGCTCATAAACATAGTACAATGGCAGGATTTGAGTCCAGTGGCACTTTAGAGACCAACAAGATTTTCAAAGTATGAGCTTTCAAGAGTTAAAGTTCCCTTCTTCAGATAAGTATAGCAGTAGCTACAATCAGCAGAGAAGCATCACTTGCAGGGAGATCAGACAAGTAGGGATGTGCATTTCGGCTTTCTGAAAGCCGAAAGAAAGCCGAAACAAAAGTGTTTCGGCTTCTTTCAGGTTAGCCGAAACGTTTCGGGCTAAGCCAAAACGTTTCGGCTAGCCGAAAGAAAAAAAGCCGAAACGTTTCGGCTTTAGGCTTTTTCAATGGGAAAATGCCTCCGGCGTCTTCCCGGACGTCTGGGGGAGGCATTTTCCCACCGAATCAGCCCAAAATTGGTGGGGACCTTCCTCTAACCCCTCTCTACAAACCCCCCAAGTTTCAGACCGATTGGACTTTGGGGGGCCATGTTATGGCCCCCCAAAGCAGGTCCCCCTATCCTCCCATAAGAAAGCGAAGGAGCAGCATATTGTTAGCATGCTGCTGCTCATCTTCTTCATTATTTCCTATGGGGAAAAATGAAGAAGCAGGCTTCCTTTGCCAGGGGTGGCATTTTGCATGCAAAATGCCCCCTCACCCTCAGGGGCCCTTCTCCCACCCCTCCTCCCACCCCCCACCAAGGCTCAGCCTGCTCCCACTTGGGGGGGCCATTTCATGGTCTCCCCAAGTAGATGCTCTTTTCTCTACCACTGACAGCTGGGGGAGGCTTGTCTTGCCAAGGGTGGCATTTTGCATGCAAAATGCCCCCTCACCCTCAGGGGCCCTTCTCCCAACCTTCCTCCCACCCCCCACCAAGGCTCAGACTGCTCCCACTTGGGGGGGCCATTTCATGGCCTCCCCAAGTAGGTGCTCTCAGCCCCCAAAGTCCACCCCCTACAGCCCCACACAAACCCAATTCCCCCCCAGCTGCCACACACAGACCCAAATCCCCACATTAGCCCCTCACAGACCCAAATCCACCCCCAGCAGCCCCACACCCATAACCCCAGGAACAGGCTGGCAAAGGCCAGCCCTCTCCCTTTGTTCCCTATGCTGGGAACTTCTAAACTCTCTTTCCCTGGGCAATTCTGCACAGCCCAGGGGTGCCACAATGGTGGGCACACTTCTGAGTGCCAGCTGGTCCCTGTGAAAGAGCACCTGAACCACAGACACCCTCCCTCAAATTCCCCCACCACCTACAGAGATGGCTGGCCAGCCAGCCCCATTGTTCCCTATGATGGGAACCAACTGCACAACAAAGAATAAAACAAGAACAACATAAAATAAAGTTTTTTAAAAAATATTTTCTCCCTTCCAAAGTACAAGTAGGCAAAGCATAATGACACATTACACCAGCAGTCCCCCACACAGAAAAATAACACAACTCACTTAACATCAGAGAATCACAAAGCACGATTCCTGTCAAAAACACTTTATTTCTTGAACAACTTTAGGTTACACAGCAGGGGGGAACACCAAAGGGCATGGCAGCACTATCTTACACAAAAATAACACAACTCACTTAACATCAGAGAATCACAAAAGCACAATTCCTGTCAAAAACACTTTATTTCTTGAACAGCTTTAGGTTACACAGCGGGGGGGGGGGGGGGACACCAAAGGGCATGGAAGCAGTATCTTACACAAAAATAATACAACTCACTTCACATTAAAGAATCACCCCAAAAAATTGCTGTCAAAAGCACTTTATTTCTGTAACTGCTTTATGTTACACAGTAGGAAGGCACAACAGAGCAGGAAAGCAGTGTACTACACAAAAATAACACAACTCACTTCACATAAGAGAATCACACAAACACAATTGCTGTCAAAAACGGTGAAGTGGGTTGTATTATTTTTTGTAGTACATTGCTATCATGCCCTGTTGTGCCCTCCTACTGTGTAACCTAAAGCTGTTCAAGAAATAAAGTGTTTTTGCCAGGAATTGTGTTTTTGTGATTCTCTGATGTTAAGTGAGTTGTGTTATTTTTGTGTAAGATAGTGCTGCCATGCCCTTTGGTGTTCCCCCCTGCTGTGTAACCTAAAGCTGTTCAAGAAATAAAGTGTTTTTGACAGGAATCGTGCTTTGTGATTCTCTGATGTTAAGTGAGTTGTGTTATTTTTCTGTGTGGAGGACTGCTGGTGTAATGTGTCATAATGCTTTGCCTACTTGTACTTTGGAAGGGAGAAAATAATTTTTAAAAAACTTTATTTTGTGTTGTTCTTGTTTTATTCTTTGTTGTGCAGTTGGTTCCCATCATAGGGAACAATGGGGCTGGCTGGCCAGCCATCTCTATAGGTGGTGGGGGAATTTGAGGGAGGGTGTCTGTGGTTCAGGTGCTCTTTCACAGGGACCAGCTGGCACTCAGAAGTGTGCCCACCATTGTGGCACCCCTGGGCTGTGCAGAATTGCCCAGGGAAAGAGAGTTTAGAAGTTCCCAGCATAGGGAACAAAGGGAGAGGGCTGGCCTTTGCCAGCCTGTTCCTGGGGTTATGGGTGTGGGGCAGGTGGGGGTGGATTTGGGTCTGTGAGGGGCTAATGTGGGGATTTGGGTCTGTGTGTGGCAGCTGGGGGGGAATTGGGTTTGTGTGGGGCTGTAAGGGGTGGACTTTAGGGGCTGAGAGGACCTACTTGGGGAGGCCATGAAATGCCCCCCCAAGTGGGAGCAGTCTGAGCCTTGGTGGGGGGTGGGAGGAAGGGTGGGAGAAGGGTCCCAGAGGGCTGGGGCCCTCTGGCAAGACAAGCCTCCCCCATCTGTCAGTGGTAGAGATTAGAGCACCTACTTGGGGAGGCCATGAAATGGCCCCCCCAAGTGGGAGCAGGCTGAGCCTTGGTGGGGGTGGGAGGAGGGGTGGGAGAAGGGCCCCTGAGGGCTGGGGGGCATTTTGCATGCAAAATGCCACCCCTGGCAAGACAAGCCTCCCCCAGCTGTCAGTGGTAGAGATGAGAGCAGAGCACCTACTTGGGGAGGCCATGAAATGCCCCCCCCCAAGTGGGAGCAGGCTGAGCCTTGGTGGGGGGTGGGAGGAAGGGTGGGAGAAGGGCCCCTGAGGGTGAGGGTGCATTTTGCATGCAAAATGCCACTCCTGGCAAAGGAAGCCTGCTTCTTCATTTTTCCCCATAGGAAATAATGAAGAAGATGAGCAGCAGCATGCTAACAATATGCTGCTCCTTCGCTTTCTTATGGGAGGATAGGGGGACCTGCTTTGGGGGGCCATAACATGGCCCCCCAAAGTCTAATCGGTCTGAAACATGGGGGGTTTGTAGAGAGGGGTTAGAGGAAGGTCCCCCCCAATTTTGGGCTGATTCAGTGGGAAAATGCCTCCCCCAGACGTCCGGGAAGACGCCGGAGGCATTTTCCCATTGAAAAAGCCGAAAGCCGAAAGCCGAAAGTAAGCCGAAAGCCGAAACGGCTGGCCGTTTCGGCTTTCGGCTTATATGAAAGAGAATCCTCTTTCGGCTTTCTGCTTTCGGCTTTAGCCGAAAATTTTTGGCTTGCACATCCCTACAGACAAGAAACAGGAAGTAGAAGGAAAGAGATTTGGCCAGAGCCTAGTGTGACTTACCGGGTGATTCAGTAGTGCATATTTAAAATATAGTGCACATTTAAGTTTATGAAATAAACCTGAGGATTTACAAATCATTGATTATTGGGATATTGTCATCATGCATCTCCTGGATTTTCCTGTCAGAAAAATCCAGGAGGTAAATTATTACAATAGCACAAAATCCAGCAAAGCTTGAGTCCTCTGTTTGTTTGGACCATAATGTGTCTCACTGACTTGACACGACAATTTTCTAACCCAAAAACTGCAACACAACTTACCAGTGATGCTTTAGGGGCCTGCTAGGTGCTTGACAAACTCCCTATTTTGCTCAGCAAGGCCAGTGCTAAAACTTAAAAGAAGTTCAGGTTTGTTAGCTTGATTCAACCGTGTTGTTTCAAATGGGTTCTTTTAATCTGTGAGGTAGGTTTTTGATTACTAAACAGGCCCAAGTCTGAAAGAAGTTTGAGAGGAAAGCAGAAACCAATATAATATCAGAGTGATATCTATTTTTCTCCTTTTTTACTTTTTAAAATGGACTATCTATTCCTCTGTTATTAACTTCCATATCTTTCTTTCTTTCCTACTTGTAATGTTGCTATAGTCCTCCGCTGGATAAATCACCAAATGTTCTGATAAGAACTGTAATAGTATTGCTACAAATATTGGTTGATGTCCCAGGCGAGGTTGAGAATCCTGCCCTCAATCTTATCTGAGAGGGCTATGCAGGCTCTGCCAATGGCTGGAGCCAGGGGCGGCGCAAGGGTTTGCAGCGCTCGTGGCCAGCCAGCCGGGCACCCTGCGCGTGCGCACCGGCCTGCATGATGACGTCACACGTGACGTCATCACGGGAGCGCGCGTGTGCCGCCATCAGCCCAATTGCTGTGGTGGGTGGCCTCCGAGCTCTCTCGCTTGGTTGCCTGCACTGCCGCAGATGCCTACCCACAGTGGCTGTGCCTGGCCGGGGGCTTGTGCTGGCAGTGGTGGTAGCGCGGTGCGGGAGGGATAGGAGGCTGCTGCTTTGTGATGCACGCTCCCACCCCCTGCGCCTCCTCCGGTGCTCCCTCCGGCACCCCGCGCCTGAGGCCACCGCCTATCTTGCCTCTATGGGTGCTCTGGCCCTGGCTGGAGCATATTAGATGGCAAAGAACATGTGTGTAAGACAAATAGACTGGTGTGGCTCTTGAGGACCATATCACTCCAGTCTTCTTCCACCTTATATAGGCTTCCAGTCTGTTTCCCTTTTATTGACACTGAAAGCCCTATATAGCTTGGGCCAACATACCTTAAGAATCATCTACTCTCATATGAACCCATCTGACCATTACAGTAATCTTCAGGGACCCTGCTTTGGGTGCCCCCAACACATGAAATTTCCTCAGTTGTGGCACTGAAACTATGGAATTCCTTCCTCAAGGAGATTGATCTGTCTTGTCTATCATTGTCTTCTACAAGCAAGAGAAGACTTTTCTGGTTTTTTGGTGTTCCTTCACTGTCTCTCCTTCCTGCGTATATGTTTTTGTTTTAACTGTTATCTCTCTATATTTATCTATCCATCTCTGTGTGTGTATATATTCATAACATTCGGGACTAGACATGGGCACAAGCCAAAAAAAATTAACGAACCAGTAGTTCGTGGTTCAGTGCCGATGACGATCCCGAAGTCGTGAACCACAATGAACATTTTCTGTTGCCGAACCAGTTCGCGGTTCACAGTTTGTGGGGCACGGAACGGCCCCTGTGGCACTTAGAGAGTCCATATTCCCGAGGAGTGTTTTGCAGGCTCTCCTACAGCCATCACCCAAGTTTGGACAAGATTGCAAAAGGGATCTTGGAGTTATACCCTCTTCAATCCGAGACCCCCCAGGAAACTCCCACAAAAATCCAAGCTCAATTATACTCTCAGTCTCTCTCCCCAAAGGCTAGCAAGTGGCAAGCAAGAGCTCTATCCCACTCCACTGTCCGCTGAAAGTGAAACCCAGCCTGGGAGCCCACGGCTATTTGTAAGCACAGGTCCCATTGAGCAATGCAGGAGGTCTGTGTTTGGCCATCAGAGCTGCCTATTAGGGTTTGTAGGGATGAGATTGGAGTGCCCATGACCCCCCTTCCCCCTCCCTCCCCTGGGTGTCTTCTCCCAACTTGTAACCACTTTGCAGTTCCGTGGTTGGAAGGAAGACCTGCCGATCAAGGTAAGCTGGGATTCCATTTGGGTTTCCAGGGCGACAGAAGGAGCGCAGAGAATTCAGGCATTCCCCCAGCTCCGTTGCCAGGGAAATTGATTACTGGCGCCTGAATGTCTGCCTTCCCGAACTGCGGCCGAATGCACCGAACCAGGCCTCTCCCGAACACTGGTTTTGTTGGCCGTGGACAATCATGGCCGTGGCTGACCTAGCTTGCTACATTAATCAGTTTTTACAAAAATCTCTCTTGTATTGATTCCTATTGGAATCCTATAGGATAATATAACATTTGTGTAATATTTCTACAGGTGCATCTCTACAAGCAGTATATTGTTTAGTCCTCAATTCTTACAGAGTTTTAACATGTTTTAACATACATTCTTCTTTGGTCTTCTTGTTTCAAGTGTCATATTCTTGCAGGTTGCATTACAAATACTACAATGGCTCCTGAGCATAGAAAAGGTGCAAGGCATGTAATACTGAAAGGCACAGAAGTGGTATATAAAATCCCTTTCTTCAAATCCATATTCCTCAGACCCCCCTATTCCTCACCACCCCTCCCTCAGTCCAAGTCCACCTCACACCTCTTGCAGCCATCATCTCTTACTGCCCCCAAGAAGCCTCCTGGAAGACATTGTGCAAGATATACCAATGCTAAAAGGAGGAAGCAACTTAGAGATGCAGCAAAGAAATATGCACATCGTACTCCTGTGGTGCACTGAGCAACAGTGGCCAAGTACCAGCAAGTCCTGAGGGAAGGGAAAGGTGACCATCCCGAGAACATGCCAAAAGTGATAGATAAGATTAAGGAGTTTGGAGACTTGGCAGGTTTTTATATTAATAAAAAGAAGTCAAAGATATTATGCAAAAATATTACTAAGCAGAAACAACAATTGTTAACGGAAATAACGGATTGTGAAGTAACAAGCAAGGTGAAATATTTGGGAATCGAACTGACTGCTAAGAATATAGACTTATTTAAAAATAACTATGAAAAACTATGGACTCAGATAGAGAAAGATTTGATTAAATGGAACAGACTAAATCTGTCATGGTTGGGAAGGATTGCAGCAGTTAAGATGAATGTGTTACCAAGAGTAATGTTTTTGCTACAGACAATACCAATCATCAGTGACTCTAAGCAATTTGAAAAATGGCAGAGGAAAATATCAGACTTTGTATGGGCAGGCAAGAAGCCTCGAGTGAAAATGAAAGTTTTGCAAGATGCAAAGGAAAGAGGCGGAATGCAACTGCCCAATCTAAGACTTTACCATGACGCAATTTGCTTGGTGTGGTTGAAGGAGTGGATGACGCTAAAGAATAAGAAATTACTAGCCCTAGAGGGATATAAAAAAATATTTGGATGGCATGCATACTTATGGCATGATAAAGTAAAGGCGAACTCGATGTTCCTGCATCACTATATACGGAGAAGTTTATATATAATCTGGAAGAAGTATAAAATCTATTTGGAAGAAGGAACCCCTTTGTGGGTAGTTCCATATGAGGTGATAGACTCGAGAGCTGTTGATAATGAGCAACAATGTTTAACTTACAAAGAGATAACTAGAACTGAAGCATCTAAACTCAGAATAAAGACTCAGGAGGAACTATCACCTTATTATGACTGGTTCCAGTACAGACAGATAAGAGATTTATATAACTCGGACTCTGTAAAGGGAGGTATGCGAACAGAGAATTCGGAACTAGAGCAGACCCTTTTTAAAGAGGATAAGAAAAGAATATCCAAGGTATACCAAGCACTGCTGAAATGGTATACTGAGGATGAGGTAGTTAAAGGACAAATGGTGAAATGGGCCATAAATTTCAACAAAGAAATAACAATGGAGGCATGGGAATACTTGTGGAAGACTACAATGAAGACAACGACATGCACTAGTATTAAAGAGAACATTTATAAAATGATTTACCGTTGGTACATGACACCAAAGAAGATTGCGCTAGGGAATTCGAATACTTCTAATAAATGCTGGAAATGTAGGAAGCATGAGGGCTCCCTCTACCATATGTGGTGGACGTGTGAGGTAGCTAGGCAGTACTGGGGGGAAATAATAAGAGAAATGAGTGAGATTTTACAATTTCAAATTAATAAGAACCCAGAACTCCTGCTACTAAACTTGGGAATGGAGGGAATTCCAGCCCATCATAGGACGTTGATATTTTACATGACGGCAGCAGCTAGACTTTTATATGCGCAAAAATGGAAAGTACAAGAAGTGCCAACCATGGAAGATTGGATCCACAAATTGCTGTATATGGCAGAAATGGACAAAATGACAAGAAAACTGAGAAATCTGGACTCAGGGCAGTTTAACACAGACTGGGAGAAGCTGAAACAATATCTGGAGAAGAAATGGGAGGTGGGAGGAGAACTGTGGCGGTTTGAGAACTACTGAAGTACAATAAAATGTAGAGGGGGGTGACTTTACCGGGGAGGAGAAGAGGTTAGAGAGAATTTCTAAGCAGTTATGATACTAGATTGATATATATAGAATAATAAACAGAATATTGATAGAAAATAATTAATCATAAGGGTTAACTATAAGGATTGACTAACTAATAATATTTTCTTTTTGATTCCGTACAATGTACCAAACTGAATATGTTTCTTTGAAGCTGTATATGAGTCAAATTGATTGATATCATATATAGACCTACGATTGAAGGGGAATAGAAATATTAATGTGAACAAATATAATTAAAATAGAAAGAAGAAGATAGAATGAATAACATATAGATTATAAGTTAAACTGGTTGATTTATATGAATGTATGGTTTACATAGTTTATGATATATAGAAATATTTGAAAGTGGAATAATGAAAAATGGGATAAATTGTTTATCCATTATGGAAAAAAGGGATTCATAGACAGGGTACAGAGTATTAAAAATAGTTAAAGAAGTATTGCTTAGAATAAAGGGAGAATATATATTTGTTAGATAGAGGAATATATAAAGAGTAAGGGAAAAGGGATAAAGGGTTGGAAAACTGTTGGAAGTCAACAAAATGGGGGGGGGAAGGGAGGGGGTTAGAAATTGGGAAATGGGAAAATTGACTGTAATGTGTAAACATTTGATCCTAACCCAATAAAAAATTTTTCAAAAAAAAAAAAGGAAAGGTGACCATCCCTGCAGGCCTGGGCACAGTAGTGATGACCCTAGCAGACCTAACAGTCATGATATACCCTGATATCATCACTATCACGGAGAAGTCCATGGACTGGCTGTGCAAACATGCCATTCTGACCCCCAAGAACAACAAGGCTGCCATCATTAATGAAACACAACTCCCTTGAAGGGGCAGAAATGGAGTACAGATCTGTGGACTCAGTGGTACAAATGGATGATGCTGTCCACTACCCTGTGGAGTTCCTCAACATGCTCAACCCTCCTGGCTTCCCAGCCCACAAGCTTTTCCTCAAAGTGGGGACTCCAGTGATGCTGCTCCAGAACCTCAGCCCACCCAAACTCTGCAATAGCACCAGACTATGAGTGAAAGTCCTCCACAGAAACATCATCAAGGCCAAATTGTTCACCAGCAGAGCTCAAGGGGAGTCAGTATTCATACACGCATACCATTCATACCATCCGATAACCTCTTTGAGTTCAAGAGACTGCAGTTCCCCCTCAAGGTCTGCTTTGCTATGACAATCAATAAGTCCCAGGGTGGCAGGAATTGACTTGAGGGAGGACTGCTTCTCACATGGGCAGTTCTACTTGGCTTGCTTCAGAGTGAGATCACCTATCACCCTGGTGATCCTAGCACCTGAGGGGAAAACCACCCATGAGGTCTACAAAGAGGTCTTTCAGTAGAAAAAAAGGTTGTGTGTATTTTTCATTTTATTTATTGCACTACAATCTTTTACTTTTAAAATCTCTTCAATAAACGTTACATTTCAAAATTCACTTCATCAGTTTTCGGCATCAACATGCTTCACTTTATTCAAACACCTTTGTGAAGCTCAGGTACTATACTATAATACTACAAAACCAACTAAAAAAACCCCACAAAACAAAAAATGTTACATACTTGTAAGTATTATATGAGGTAAAATCAGAAGATTCACAGACTTCAGTTCTTAGGTCTCTTCACATCTACTTAAAGGCTTCTGTTTTGAGGCATTGGTCCCCTTGTTTTCCCTCAAGCACTATAGTAGACTTTCTTCTAGTATTCTCTTTCTTTTTTGGAGTTAGGAATGCTGGTACCCACTTTCTAGTACCCCAATCCCCTTCTCTACAAACACCTGTGCTTTCCTTCAGTCATTAACTGAATCTGAAGATCTCCACAGGCAGTTTCCAATCACACCCAACCAAGGAATCTCTTCACTCTTTAAAGCTACCTTGCTGTTTGATTAGGTAGGGAAAATCTCCTCTCCTTAGAACATCTATCCTCTTTCTTTGGCCCATTTGGGAGTCCGCGTCTACTTCCCAAACCTCTTTACCAATGTTCCCCAGTTCTCCTGCCAATTTTAAAACTGCTCTCTGTTAGCACTCCATCTCCCAACTCTTCACATTCAATTCCTCTCTGAAAACAGACCCTCCTCTTTCCAGCTCAAGCTCTCTGATTCTGTGAGGGATTTACCCTTCACGGTTCTGCAGCTGTGTGTGTACAGCCCTTCCAGCTTTTAAAATGTGTGCAATCCATCAAACCTTCATTCTTCAGGCCAAACTACAACGGACAGTGGCTACAAGTTCATCCTGTGGCCAACAACATCATTTTAAAAGCAGTTATAGTTTTTTTTTTAAAAAAAATTGCTGCAGGGCTCTGATCCAAATTCATTATGTAATGTTCAGAGTTCCCAAATAAAAGACAAGAAAAGTAAGGAGTAGTTAAATGGCTTTATGTAAAAAGTAACTCCAGCAAACTATATGCAATCTCTCTTCAACTAGCTGAACTGACTACTAGAACATGTAACCTTAGGAAATTAACTGTCCTTGACACAGTAAGGTAATATAAGAGAACATCTTAAAAGTATAAGTTCTATCACTACAGCATGCAGGGTTCAGCGCCTCCCCATACATTTTCTGGTGTCCAAATAACCCCCTATTGCTATTTCAGCACCTGAAAATGTGTGGAGGGAACAAGAGCCCCCGGGGGCACCATGCTGCATGTGCAATTCAGATCAGGGGCCTACAGCAATTTTTAAAAGAACTACAACTACTTCTAAAATGACGTTGGCAGCCAGGAGATGGACCTGTGGTCGCTGTCAGATGTAGTTTGGTCCTGAGCCATGTCCTTGTAAGTGTTGGCTTGGCATGGGAATGTGTTTTGCTGCTTTTAAAGCTAAGAGGCAAATTTGCCTCTTTCAGTGGCTCCTCAAGTGAGTAAATCGGCAAGCCATAAAGACAGAGTTTAATGCAGCACCCAGTGTGCCATTAGCGTTCTGTATGCATGATCTATGAGCAGAGCCGTACTGCAAAAGACACTGAATATTCATGAAAGTGGAGCTTGCTAACACTGCTTTCAAAAGCACAATGCCAATTTCACATTGACAATAACATGGCTGAGTTAAATCAAAGGAAAGACTTTGGTCTGCCTTGCATTTTCCCCACCAGCCACCCTAGTGAGTCAAGATGTTTCTGCAAAAAGAGTCCATTTGGAAGTGTAGTTTTGAAAAGGAATCTTCTGTCTGCTCAGAAGTCATTATGCACATAGACAGCAAAGCTCAGGCTGCTGTTGACCTTAGCTAGAAGTGTCTGATCAAGTATGCTGCGAAGCTTCCATGCTGCTATAGCCAAAGGATAAAAATCTCATGTCTATCATAGCCTCATACAAATAAAATATCTTCCAGCACTCTGGGAAGCGATTCTGCTATCTTCATGCATAGGCAATATATAACTATAAATAATCTTATTTGGATGGGAGCAAACAATTTAAGAATAGAAGCCAGTGTGAAGCTGTGGAACAGCCGTATGTCCCTAGAGAGAGTCTGGCCACAATCTGCCAGGATCTTTTCCTGCACATGGCCTATTGAAAAGAATGGCGTGCTCAATTGGGCATGCACAGGGAAATTTCCAAGTAAATTGTGCTCACAGGAGGCAAGTATTAAAGTCAAGAAGATCACTTCATATTTATATCCTGCTCTCTTTCTCCAAGAAACTCAAGGCAGGTGATGCAGTTATCTATATTAGTGGGGCATATTTATCAAGCGAGTTTTTAACCCTTCCTAAAGTTTCTATGACAGGGAGATGAGAAAAAGAGAAATTCACCCCAATCGTAGCAAGACAAACAGGATGATTAACATCAAAGGCAAAGGAAGTATTTTCAGTTTCCAAGGCTGGAAAAAATGAAATCCTGTCTTGATGCTGCAGTTTCTATTTTTACTCCTGCATCTATAATGGGAAAAAGGGAATGCACAAGCCCCAGGAAGTGCCGCAACATCCTTCACATGTCCAGAACATGTGGAAAAGCAATAAAGAAGTGGCCACACAGGTCTTGCAAGAAAGCAACAAAGGGAAGCCTCCGTTTTCTCCATTAACTGTTTCTGAGACAGTTTGAATGCCCTTTGAATGACATCGTTTAAAAGGGAAAAAAGGGGCTAGGAAAGGGTCAAAGTGCAATCTTATGGCCACTTGGTAAACTTCTTAGGATATCAGCTTAGTCTCATGCTGGTGCAGCAAGACGATATAAGCCAACACCAGTGCATCTGTGTTGGTATAGGGGCCAGAATAAGCTGTATTCCAAGCCTCTTCAGCGCATTTCTCCCCTCTCACCTCCTGTGTAATATTGTGTGTGCCATCATGTCATAACTGACTTGAGTGACCCCAGCAAGGGGCTTTCTAGGCAAGAGACATTCAGAGGTGGTTTACCTCTGCAGAGCAACCCCAGTCTTCCTCAGCCATCTCCCATCCAAGTACTGACTCTGCTTAGCTTCCAAGATCTGATGAGATCGGGCTATACTGTTCCACCAGCATCCTGCATAATATTATACTGCAAAAAAAAAAAACCAAACTGGCACAAGTAAAAGCACTTCTATTGAATTCAGAGGCAGTGAAAACTTAACTTCCTGCAATGCTTCCACGGCAATAGCAGAATTTAAGATATCATCTAAGTCTGCAGCCAATTGCAGCTCCCCTAAGCATGGTATAAATCCAAGCCTAGACTCCCATAACTCAGATAAACTGTGTGGCATGGTACTACATGTATGTGGCCTCATGACAGGCATACTAAGAATACACACAGGGCCAGGGCAGGACAGGGCTTTAATCAGTTAAATCCTGATAAAACAAAGATTATTGTTATTGTCCTTGGGTGATTTCATTAGCTGTGTCAGATGGGTGCCACTAAAGCTGAAGAGCTTGGGCATACTCTTGGACCCAATTGTGCCTACAGAGAAGAAAGCTGGACTTGTTTCTAGGAGTACCTTGCTTTAACTACATTTGGCCAGGAAAATTCACCCATTTCTGACCACAGCTGGCCTGGCCGCATTGAGCCATGTTACTGTAATGTGCTCCTTCATGTGTAATATGTGTCCTTTCAAGATGACTTGGAACAGATGCAGCAGCCCATTTATTACGGTGGGGGTAGTGTTTGTTTTTGTATTTACAATATATTAGCCCACCTTTGAAACCAGACTCGAGTTACAATGACAATAAAAACAATATTCATTTCAATGTCGTTACAATTTCAGATCCATAAAACAATTAACATACATATATCAAAGATTAGGCATATGATGGTAGCAGCTATGCTGGTTACCTGATTGCTTCTGAATCAACTTTAAGGTGCTCATTTTGTCCTTTAAAATCCTTTCCAGTCTGGGTCCCACATACTAGAACCTCTCTCCCCATATTTAGAGCTTGGACAGACCTTAAGATCATATATTCACAGCAAGGTTTATTATTCTCTTTCTCCCCTCCCTAAAGGACAAGAATGTTGTTTATGGCACCCCACCCTTATGGAAATAATAATCAAATAATAAAAACACTGTAATGTTTCTTAATATGCTCAGATCATTTTACCTTCTCGTTATTCTTACTTTACTGCTTGCGATTTTTAGAAGGTGTGGATAGTTTTAAATGAATTGATCTTTCAAGTATTTACTTCTATATGACACAATTCCCTTTCTGCAACCACAAAATAAAAAAAATATTTTTATTATGACAAAACCTTAATGCTGAGTAGACTTTTCACTGCTATCTTTCACAGGGATTTTATATTTTAATAAAGCACCTTGTCTGTTTAGCAAAGGATAATTCTTGATAGGTGCCAGTTCTAAGCTGGTGTCAAACTGAGAGGCAGAGAGAGCTTGCTGTAATATCTGCTCTCTTTTCACAGGATTTTCTGATGCTCTTTTACACAGCAAAAAGATTGACAATATGCTTCTATCTGTGACTGATAGTAAAGCAGTTGATTTTGCTCAGTCAACACACACCCCTTGCTGGTTTCTAAGCAGAAAGGTCATGGAACACACAGTAGGACTAAATAACGCTTCAAAGCCGGCACTCAATTTGCACACATCATACTTATGATGCTTATGCAGTTATTCAGAATCATTTTTTTCCCCTGAAGCAATGAGGGAAACAGTCCTTGTAGCACCTCATTTGCTGTCTGTTAGCATCTTACGCTGGTTCACCCTCTGGCTCCCTTTGCAGCTTTATAAGCAGTCGTTGTCCTGAAGGGTAGGGCCAAAGAACCACTTGGAAATTTCTGGCAACACTGTGGAGTGAGTAAATGGACACGCACAGTTACAATATGGTTTATATCAGCATGCATATAGGCAAGGTTAATTTGCTTGTGCGTTTACAAAAAGGAAATCCAAAAGGCATGATAAACCAAACAAAGTGAATTTATATTTAAAATCCTCACTTACAGCATTTTACTTCTATAGCATTACATTTTTCTGATACGCGTTTAGTACTTGCTGTAGTTTTAATTACATCTAATATCTAAAAGTTGCCTACTGCTTTATTTAAGCGGTTGTCTCCCACCTTTGAAAAAAATAAAAATGTATAATTGGAATCATGCATTTGTGGGGGAAATCTGTTTCTGCAGCTGTTTACGCCTTAGGATATATTTACCTTACATCTCTGTTGAAATTCGTAAAATGCAGGTGTTGTTTGATTATCCTGAACATTTAACATAATTCACATCGACTTCCAAATGTGTAGATGAAAATCAACATACCAACAACAATCCTTATTCCATCATGATACAAAAATGCATGTTTTGTATGCAAGAATAAAGGCAAGGAAGCCACGTTTCCCCTCTTTCCCCAGCACATCTAATGCCATGAGTCCCTTATTAAATTACATTTCCTGCTGCCTGCTCAGGTAGAGTTTCTGGGAGTGGTGTGGTAGGGATCTTGATGGCTGGAGGAGAGCCTGCTGGCCCCCACGAACAACGAACAATGAACATGTTCATGAACAGGTCATGTTCATCGATGTTTGTTGTTCGTGGATGGCAACGATCAACGAACACCATGTTTGTTTGTTTTTCTCTTCGTGCCCATGTCTAGTCATGGCATTGCTTTTTTCTTCATTTTGCTTCCCACTGTTCCACCAAAGAGCAGTGATGGCCTGGAACAGAAGGCCTTACTTAGAGGATGTTTTTATAAGGAATATCTTTTATAGTTTTTTTAAAAAATTGTAATATTTGGAATTTTTAAATAGTATATACAGTATATAGTGTTGTTGCAAAACTGTATAGCCATTCCAAATGCCATTTCTTCTAGATAGCGGGTTATCCCAATGAACACAAAATTCACTTAACTGTTTGGAATAAGGAAGATTTGATATAACCAACAGGAGTGTGAATTTTGTCCATTTTCCAGCTCATCCTCTCTTCACCTGTACCAATTTAATAGCTTCGCTATCTACTTTCTCACCATGTATATCAGTTGTTGGTGTGCGCCAAATTGAAACTTAATTATCAGAACTGAAGTTCACAGCTGGGATATCAGGCGTAACTTCACTGCTTTGGTAATTAGTTCATATTCCTCACCGCTTCATTTGTCTCAGCTGAGGGCCATGTGAATGCAGGCTTTTTCATAGAAGTGGGCACATGTCGCATTCTATCACAGGGCTCCAAAGCGACCTAAAATGACTACCTTTTGAAATCTCAGGCTAGCAGATGTTCTTAACTAGTTAATTGCAAAAAATATAAACAGCACTTTCTACATTGTGGGAAGTAGACTGTTTTGTAGTTCCTGTTTCAAAGTTGCTTAGGGTGTGGCAATAGCCTGCTGAATACCTCTGGAGACACTAACCATAAGCGGCTCTCACACACAAGGCAAGCATGTGCCTCTTTTCAATGAGTGCTCATTCTCACTGATTCTTTATGGAGAGTAGTCAGAGAAGAGTGCTTCTGTGCTATGTGACATTGTGTCATAAAGGCCATGTGTTCCCCATTCATACATCTAACCAGGGTAGCTCAGTCATCTCCCTGGTCAGATCACAATATGTTTGCAAATTGTGAATAATAGTGTTGAACAATTCAACACATGAAGTAAGACAACTGACATATCAAGGCCAGTTCCCAGCTCAAACCAATTCAATGCATCATTAATGACATGCAACTTATGCTGGACTGTGACTCTCCTCTCTCACAGGCATTGGGAGGCAAACCTTTTCTTGACCACAGAAAGCCCCCTCCCCCCACAGCTTCTCATCCATAATAAAGCATTTCCCAGCATGGACATGGGCTTGCAATAAACCAACATGCCAACTCTGACCTCCTATTTATGCTAACAACACCAATTACTACCATCTCAAATTCATTCACTTTTTAATCTTCCAATGTTATATACACTATCAAGTGTCAGCAACACCCTTCCCCTCTGTACATTGGACAAAAAGGTCAGTCCCCATGCAAAAGAATAAAGGAACACAAATCCTATCACCCACTCCTGGCATTCCAGGGTTTTTTAGCAGTTTGTAAGCATTGCCTTCCTTTTACTAATCAGCTGTGTGTTAATAAAATCCTTTTGACTCTAACAGGCCCCATTTTGTGCACTTACTGCTTCCAAATCTTAAAAGAACCATTGCCATTTTGTAAACCAATTGGTAAAACACTGGAGATGTCAAGGATTGAACATGCATACAAAATAGAAGCTCCACCGCTTATATTTACTTCTTGAGAGCTTTTCTATCCCAGCTAGGGTTGCCAGATGTTTGGTTTTCCCCTTGACAGTCTGGATTTTTGTTGGACTGTCCAGGGGAAATGCAGTTAAAATATCAGCTACAACAATGTCCAGTATTTTTGTGTCTGTGGGAAAAGAGGCAGGACCTTCCTGCACTGCCTCTGCCTCCTCCCCCTGCTATAAGCTCTCCTGGAGGGTGGGCCTGCCCAGACTCTTGTGCCACCTCTGCCACTTCCCCCTACTTGCAGCCCATTCATCTGGCTGCCTGCACACCAGGGAATCAGCTGGCCCACCCGTTCACTCGCCCAGCCACCTGCATGCTGGGGAAGAGCCAGCTGGCCTCTCACTCACTCACCGAGCTGCCTGTGTGCTGGGGAAGTGGCAGCCAGTATGCCCAGCTGGCAGCACCAGTGATGATGTTACTTGTAGAAGTGATGTCATCATGCTGGAGTGTGTGCACATAGTGTGTGCACAAAGGAGAAAAGTGTGGGGCCCACATCTGGTTTCTTTTGGGAGGCCACCTGGCAGCCCTAACCTCAGTCTATTATATATATTTGGGATTAAAAAGTACCCTATTTTCCCCAGAAAACTTTGCTCCTGGGAAATATTTCTAAGTGCTTTGGAAAGATACAACCTCTCGTGATAACTCCTGGCCTTTTCTGCCTCACTACAGAGAGAGATGTTCATGGTGTAGAAAAATGCCAACAACAAAATGGATGATTGGTTGTTGTGGGTTTTCCGGGCTGTATTGCTGATGTGCTAATCAAGTACCAATCCATATGCAAAAGAACCTCCTCAGGACACAGTGAAGCCTCCCGCCATTAGCATTCCACACCCTGGGAAACTCTTACAGGATGACTCAGCTCAACCCCACCCCTCCTGAGTAGATACAAATGACCTACATCTTTTCCACACTGTGACACTGAGAGATCTCTGTCTTTTGGTGCTACACCTCTGAAGATGCCAGCCACAGCTGCTGGCGAAACGTCAGGAACTACAATGCCAAGACCACGGCAATACAGCCCGGAAAACCCACAACAACCATCGTTCTCCGGCCGTGAAAGCCTTCGACAATACAAAATGGATGATTGTTGATGTTATTATACTGCAATTATTTTCCACCTCATATAAAAGTATTCTTTTAGGCTCTGTATTTGGGGATATTATAAAATGCAATGTCTTCTGCTACCACAAACATTTTTATTAGTAGTATGGTAGGGGTGCTGGGTTGTAGGACATTTTTCTACCCCAAGGTATTTGGGCATTTGGCTTGGGGTAGAAATATACCTAACAATAGTAGTAGTGTAAGTTTTTTCTGAGTGCTGCCAGAATGCTAGTAGTGGTAAAGAATGGATATTCTGCACATCCTCAGAGTCAGCTTGCATTATTATTTTTTAACATGTCACATTACTCTGCTTTCAAACACAGACCCCAGAGTGGGATTCCGGTACAAATTCATCTTCCCTGCATGGCTCTATCCAAATACACTGGTCTCTCTTTCTCTCCCTCTCTCTCACACATATACATACCTGCAATTTCTTCCCATATTTGCAAAGACAGATGTCATGTACAGAGGGCAGGTCTTCAAGCAGCCATAGATGATGACTAAGAACTCAGTAGAGTTTTTGTGTTTGCTGCTTGCTTAGGATAGCAAAACAAGAGGAGGAGGGACATTCTCAAGCATCTGGCCAGAATATGCACTTGGGCTTCCAGGGTCACACAAGCTGTGCAAAGCTAGTATAGTATTATCACTTCACTAGCTGGTAATGTTTAAAAAGAAAATGGATGTTGGCTGACCTGTATGTCTTAATCTAAGTCATGTATGGGCTGGCTACAGGTATTTAACCATAAGGTGCAAAGTCTTCCTTGTGAACTTGGGAGCTCTCTTATCATCATCACTTTATACATTCCACAAATGAGCACTGTGTTGCAAACAAATCAAGCTGGGTCCTGATGAAACCTCTAATTAAACACCGAATTTCTCCCACTGAAAAATCTCACTATTGCTTATTTACATATACAAATTTCCATAACATTCTATGAGCTGTTAGCTTTGCTTTGTAAAGGGCTTGCCAAGGGCAAATCCATTTGAGCTTTTATGTGGAAGTGCATAACATAAAATAAATAAACCCCAATTCTTTGTACCTCTATGAGTGATTTTAATATATGCCATTGATATAGAAATCCTTAGAAAATAGCCCTCATTTTATGCCATGTCAAGGGTGGCTTGTAATCTGGATATGGTCTTGTGGACGTCATATACTGAAAATCAGAAGCAGCTTTCACTTACTGAAGTCTTTCGTTTAAGATCACTGAAAAATCTGAGATTTTTTAGCCAAGCTTTGAGAACCTGTGTGCTGTACACACTACAGGATTCTTTCCCTCTCAGCATTCCAAAACTTATTTTACAGTCTTACTTTCTAGTAGCTTAAATAAGAATAACAAGAGACACATTGAGGGTATTCAAACAATTGAAGAAGGTTAGAACTCAGTTTCTAATTCAACAAAACTATCTACATTAGTTATATTCTACAAGAGACAATGGAAAGAAAGCTTTAAAAAAAGCAAATTCGTTGGTTCTACCTCATTTATAAAACACAAGTTCCTATTAAAAGGACAATTTATAACAGTCACTCTACACATTACGTCTTTTATGAGTTTTCCACTGAGCCAACCTATGCTCTGAGCAGAAGAAGGGGAGTTTTCCCTGTTCTACTGCTGCACATGCACACAATACCTCCACATGGAGCAGCAGAAATGGGGAAATGTCTCCCCTCCCCTCCACACTGTTTTTGCATAGGGAAAAAGGTTTGGGAGAAAGGCAGGAGCTTTCCCTCCTTCAGCAACTGCTTTCTGAGCCTATTTGTATGCTGTTTATTTTATAGAAGCCAATCTCTGAGGTGATGTGTATCTGCTCAGAGGACAGGCTGGCTGCATGGAGAACTTGTAAAAGAAGTAACATATACTGTAAGTTGATGTACTGGCATAGTCCCCCAGGGCCCAGAGTTCAGAGGCCAGTTATGACCAGGCAGCAAAGAATAATCAGAGTCCAGTACAAGAATCAGATTTCCAGAGCGCAGGTAACAGCAAGGCCAGTGGAGCAGCCATAAAGTGTTGCATCCACAAGCTTCTGCTTCTTTCAGCTGTTTTTATGGCCAAGTCCTAATGAGCTAAACTCTCAGCCAATTACTTGGCAGTCATTCTGAAACTACTCATCCATCGCAGTAGTTGACAACGGCACATGAGTCTTGCACTCCTGCATTCTTGGAGCTCTACCCATCTCTGACAGTCTCAGTGCTACAAGGGTGTAGGAGAAGTGGGAGGACTGGGACAGGCTTCTGCAGCCTTGCTGTGCTGAGTCTGTTTCAGCCGTAGGCTGTGCTTTCTATTTAGCCCGTAACCTGATCTGTTGCTGTTCTTCATCTGACTTGAGGTCAGCTGCAGCTGGGTCAATTTGCGGGCTAACTACAGGCAACTCTTCCTCTGATGAATCATCACTGAGCACAGACTGAGGTTGACTTACGACAGTTGACTTTGATTGCAGAAGAGTCTGAGACAGGAGTTCCCATTTCAATCAGAGCTACAACTCGCGCAGATGCGTGAACGAACTATTCCTGGAGATGCACTAGGGCTTAAAACAGTACAATTCCGAAATATAAATGAATACCGTATATTTCACCACTGAAAGTTTGGGCTTTTTAAAAACCTCTTCTCACAACTGAGGCTGGAACCACTTCTTTATTGAGTCAAACAATGGTCAGTTTCTTCAGCCTAAGGGCTCTCTCGCTTTCTGCCTCTCTCATACCCACTTACACACCGCCCACGGCCTTAATAGAACACCAGTGGTCCAGAGCTGCTTGTGATAGTTAGGGAGGATCTAGCCTCACAGGCTTAAGAGACTTTCTCCTGCTATACAAATGCTTTGATGAGATACAGCATTTGTGATAAAGCTTTGAAATGCAGAAGAAGAATTCATGACTGGAGGATACGCTTCCACACTATGTCTGCCCTTGCAGACAGGAAAACTGCAATATTATAACCACCACAGTATTGATTCGCTTTTACATCTCGCTCTGTGTAATTGTCTGTGCTTTCACCTGTTTCTGGCCTGCCTCCATCTCCTTCTGGCAAAAACAGAACACAGTGTGGGAGAACAAAGGCTAAACAATGCAGGCTGCTTGAGGAAAGTGCTAGGCCTCATTTCTGCTAGTTCTTCCTTCTTGTTTGGCCACTGGCATTTTTAACATCCTCCTAGTGAATCTATCTAAAAAGAAAATTGGTTTCATGCTTCCCAAACATAACTGAGGGAAACTATGCTCAGTCACATAGTGTTTACTTCCATCCTATCAACTTGTATTATTGGGGAGGGAGACATCCAATTTAAAGGTTAGTTTCCCTCCCTCCTTTCTGCTCTTAAAAGAGTTCTCCTGCCTGCGACTTTACTTAGTTCCCCTTCTCTGCTACTTTCTGAGCTCAAATCATGGACTGAACATGAACGAAACTTGTTAGACAAAAAAGCTTTGTATATCCAAGCAACTCATTTCTATGTGACGTACCTTTACTGCATTTCACTTACTGGTGCTGAGATCTAAGGTGCTGCATACAGAACTAAAAAGATTTTCCGTATGAGTTGTCTAGTTAGCAAAGCTTCTTAAATCCAAATTAGTGCACTTGCCACAGCCCAAGCCTTATGTTGATGTGTCTTAATCAGAATTTTTAAAAAGAGACGACCAATGTTCTAGTTTGCTGATCTCTGTAACACTTTGCTTTCAGCACCTATTGAGGAAAACAGTAGAAGGAACACAAGTATCTATATTCTTCTGTGCATGATACCAGAAATCTTCACAATCGGATCATGTACAGAGCCGGAGATTTTTGCAGAAGAATCTGAAAAGAAACAAAAAAAGGAGGGAGAATATTGGGGTGGGGGGGCTGAAAGTCATTACATTACAAGGATTCAGTTTCCTTTTAGAGAAAGAGGAGGTGGTAGGAAAGAAAGAGAAGGAGGTGGTGGGAAGCGGTGGCAGGTTGAGAAACAAAAAAGGCACTGAGAGGATGTAACAGTGCTCAGTTTATTTTTTAATTTTATTTATAGTCTATCTTTATCAAGGTGGATTACAAAGTGTAAGTCAATACAATAAATGGCTGGGACATTCAAGAAACAATACAACAGGGTATGGATTGCAGAAATCTGAAAACAAGTCAAAATCCAAATACAGAGCTGAAACAATAATAAACCAGAACATAAGCAATTTTACACATCATTTTAAATGATGCAGAAACTACACAGTAGGGGCATACTTACGGCAACAGACAGTACACAATAGTATAGTCTAGTCCCAGAGTATCGTCCTACAGTACAGTACAGTCTACTGTTGACAATGAGGGGGAGAAGAAAGCAGGAAGAGGCAGAAGAAAGGTAGCAGAAAACCATTCACTGCAATAAGCTGGGCAGCAAGAAGGCAAGGTCAGAGCAGAAAACCTGTCCTAGGCACTTCCTCCTGCGATTCTCTTGTTTGGGAAGGAAGAGAAAGTGAAGGAAGGGATGGGGCGGGAGAGAAAGTGGGGACCAGTATATGAATGTGGGGGTGGGATTTCTATCCCCTCAAATTCTTGTATGTCCCCTGCTTGTCTGCTACAATTTTTTTCACTACTTTCATTAGAAGTAGAATAAGTGAGTAGAGTTTTCCTTTTCCAGGTTTCAAAAGTTGCAGGCAGGTGCTATCATTGGATCTCCCAGGGCCCAATCATGGCAAGCAACAGTGAAGAAGAGTGCTACAGAGGTCCACAGTTTTGAATTCCCAAGGAAACAATTCTAATGCAACTTTAAGTTGGCTACAAAAATTAATAGCCCTGAGCCTTTTCTCTAGAGAGTCATGATTTGAATAGAAAATAGGAGAGAATTAAAAGTGAATCCCTTCGCTTATCACAATCCATCTTTTCTTTGAACATACCATGAATATACTTAGCAATCTCCCTTTACTTAAAGTTTGAAGGACATTAGCCCTGCATCAGACATTGTAACTGCAAACTGCCTATATGTTTTAAACATTTCCATATTCCATAATGAAAGCAAGAAACATAATAGGATTTAAAGCTTGCTACTTTAATATGTATTGAGCTGGGAGCACAAAGGCAATGCTGGATGATTTAGCTTCAACTGAGGAATAGGGAAAAATGATTTTTTAAAAAGATAAGATCTCACATATCACACTCACAGCAGCAGTTGTGTAAATTTGACATTTGAAAGACCTGTTGCTAATGGAAACTGAGAAAGGTCAGAACCATAACTTTTGTCAATCCGTTCATCTATTGAATCAAAGTTGCTCTTGTTTTCATGAAATGATATGACTGGAACACGTAGGGAGGAGAGACCTCATCATGTCTTTTCAGGTAAATATATGTGCTCTATAAATCCTTCTCCTCTATTCAACTTTTGTTTTATGTCACAAAAGACATTTTAAAAATACCCTCTGACTTCATTTTAGAAATATCCTCTGATTTTTGTTCTAAAAACTTTGGAACAGCTGTAGTAGGCCATCTAGCTCAATATTGTCCACCCCTCCTGGCAATGACTCTCGGTGACTTTTGCAATCCTTCCAGGGGACTTCTTGCATACAAAGCATGTACTCCGCCACCACTGAGTGATGTGTCCTTTTCACTGGGCAAATGACTTGTAAGCTTGGAGAGGTCTTTCTGCAGACAAAGCATCAGTAAAACATATACTATATCTTTAGGGCTTGCTGCCTTCCAAGCTAACTTAATTTGTCCAACTTTAAAAATATATATGACTACAAAGAACAAAATATAACACACGATGTCTGAGACATTCACTGCACTTAGCATTAATTGAAAAATGGCGTCATACTAGTGACTCATGCTTCCAATGTATCTTGTGCAAGTTTCATGAACACTGCCTAGTTTGGGAAGCACACTGATAGCAATGTGTGTTCGAATACACGTCCATCCACATGTCTCACTGTGGCCTCTGCCTGCAGCAAGGATACATTAAAGGCACTCTTCGTACTTTCACACAAGACTTGTAACCGAGGAATCTAGTCAAAGTCCTTTATTTCAGATCCCAAATACATAAGACCCCCAGGCCAATGGCAGTGGCAGTTGGTACCCACTGGATGGGTGGGGCAGAGGACAGGGCAATAAATGGTAAGTGGAACCAACTGGTTCTGGTTTTGGCTTCCACCCTTGCAGTGATACCAGAAAACATGTAAATAAGCATTGATTCCCTTGCAGGAGTCAACCTTTTGCTGCCGTGTTTGCTTCTGAATAAATATCCCAGATTATTAAATGAAAGAAAGAAATCCTGCCACATCACCCTCTCCCTTTCTTAAACCCTTTCTTAGCTCAACATACTAATCAGAAGAGTAAGGTTTATGAGAAAAAGAAAGATATAACTACTGCAGTCTCAATCTGATCCAGAACTCCCCAAAACCATAGCTCAAGAACTCTTTTTCCAAGCTGTAAAGACAAAGCAAGGTGGCATTTAGGTTCTATTGGTTGAATATGTTCTGACTCTGCACTATGTCCCAGGTTCACTTCACCCTTCCCTGCCAACCACAAGGGAAGAGAGGGATGGGGATGTGAGTTGGTGCAAGATTAGCAACCGTTCCTACATGGGGCAGATGACTCAATATAGCCCCCCACTAATAGGAGACAGGCAGGGAGGCCAATCGGTGGATCTGAGTACTGGCCTCAACCAAATGCCTGGTGGAACATCTGTCTTACAGGCCTGCATGAAGGACACCAGGTCTTGGCGGGCCCGAGTATCCTCCGACAGAGAGCTCCACCAGGTTGGGACCAGGACTGAAAATGCCCTGGCCCTGGTTGAGGCCAGTCAAGCCTCCCTAGGGCCAGGGACCACCAGTAGATGTTTTCCTGCTGATCTAAGCGCTCTCCAGGGTACATAAGGGGAGAGGTGGTCCCTCAGGTATGCCGGTCTCAGTCCGTTTAGGGCTTTATAAGTTAAGACTAAAACCTTGAACCTAATCCAGAACTCCATGGGAAGCCAGTGCAGCTGCTGCAAGGTTGGAGTCACATGTGCCCCATATGGTGTACCCTCCAGAACATGTGCAGCAGTATTCAATACAGTAATACGAAATTGCACACCCTCTACTTATGTCTTTATTTCACATTGCTCTTATGTGAATACATAAAAACACCATTGCCTTTTTTTGTGGTATTTCAAGTTTTACAATCAAATTTATGCTATCAGGCCTTTAGGTGATATTCAAGCATGATGCTGAGATACATGATGGATAACGATCAATATGGCAAAAACACTCCAATTGGGGGTTTGATGCCATTAAATTATCTTCCATGATGTTTATCTTTCTTCATGCATCACAATTCCTTACCCATGTAGGCATAAGTATCAAATGTGGCTTTACCAATGGTGAGCATACAATAAGCAATAACAGAACCATCCATCGTTTGTCTTGTCGTTGCCTTGGGGTGTCTTAAAAAAGCAAAAAAGTTCTCTTTGACAATATCCCAAATACTTTGGATTTACATGAGTCCACTATGAGTGGAGCAGCTGTGCATGGAGAGGTCACCCCAGGGTACAATGTTTTCCTCTCTGTATGTACAGGGGCCAGACTTGGACATTTTAAATGGTAGGTCCATGCATATCTTCCATATCTTTTTCCAGTCCCCCTGCTTCATCAAGAAGCTTGATTAGTTAGCCATTTAAGGTACAGTTTGCTATTTCCTTTATTCATTGTAGCACATATAACCCCCAAGCCATAAAAAGCTCTACCACACATCATGTGTTGCACATGATCATGGTGTTTGCAGAAAGTATATGCGGCTGTTAAAAAACGTATACGTGAAGTTAATATATGCGCAGAAAGACAATTCCAAGTAATTTTTAAAAACATTTGCGCATCAGGGTAAAAGGCATAACTTCTCAGTCCCTTATCAGCAAATAACATTTTAATTAAAAATGACTAATCAATGCCTGATCCTTTGCCTGTTTCCTTGTAGGAGGAGTTCCCATGGAGACTAATGGAGACTAATATATGACAATAAAGTTCACTAAATGTCAAATTCTGTGCTCGGATTTAGTTTTGCAGTTCTTGTTGAATACGTGTACTGATTGATTCGGTAATCCAAAAGGTTGAGGAAAAATCTATATAAAAACAGACAGATTTTTTTTAGTGGCTTAAAAGAACACTCCCCCCACACATCCCCAAAAGTCTGAGGTGTGCCCTATAAGTACATCATGTAGGTGTCACATTCAAAATACTGCAAAAGTCTGATTCAATATATCACATATATATGTAATACCTACAAACTGTAAAAAAATGCACAAAACAGTTGTATTAATAGAAATTACAAATGATTTATGCATGAATGTACAGATGATTCCAAGCTGTTAGAGATTAAAATATTTTCTCACACTATAGTTCATCTAGAATATTTCTAAATCACTTTCTCTCCTCTGTGTTTTTATTAGGTAGGAACTGACAGGGCCATATATCCCAAAGTTCCTCTGACAGATCAGGTCTTTTTGCAAGAGTAGGGAGGATGGCAATTTCTACTGACCTGCTCCCCACCCCAACTTCCATGTTGCCCTGTATATTGTTTCTGAGGGTCTGCTGATCCCCAGGAGCAAAATTTCAGGGGTGGAGGAGTCATTGGGCTGCAACTGGAGATGGAAGCAGGAAAGACCACTTTTTAGTCATTGTTTCTTTTTGAGTTCGTACATTGCCATTATAATCAGTTATGGCTTCAGCACTGATTATTGTTTCTTTTATGCCTTTCATGACATTGAAAATTGGTTAATTTTAAAGGGAAAAATTCAGTGTGAGGAAGCAAGAACTGATGTGAAAATAAAAATGAGTCCATTTCTCAAAAGAAAGAAATGAAACTGAAAGGAGGGATGCCTGCAAGGGCTAATGGGAAAAGCCACAAGGGCTGTGAGGGGGAGGAAGAAGGTTGAAAGGTCTATGAGGGTATGGAAGAGACTACCCACTCTCAGTCCCAAGGATGGCTTGAAAAGGTGGGAAGAGTCCCCAAGGCAGGGCCACACCTTTTCAGCCATTGTTAGACAAGCTGAAAACAATCAAGCATAGGCCCCCTCCGGTATCTGCATAATTTGCACCTGTTGAACACCAGACTCCATCCTTGAGCTTGTGAAACTGGGGAGTCTTCCCTGAACAAGAGAGCCTCAAAAAAATGGACACCACACATCTTTAAAATTTACTGGGGGAGGACTGCTACAAGTCAATTGAAAATATTTTCAAGACAGTAGCCATTAGAACAGAGGTTCCCAACTTTTTGAGCCTGTGGGCACCTTTAGAATTCTGATACAGGTTGGTTGGTTCAACCACAAAACGGCCACTGTGAGAGGCAGGCCACAAAATAACCACCATGGGTGCACGTGCACACACACACAAACATACACACAAACCCAAAGTGCAGGGGGACAAGAGGAGTAATTTTTAAAAATACACTGGTAAAGAGAGAGAATAAAATTAATACTGTAGTGGCAGCTGCTGCAGAAACAATGCTATTTTACACAGCAAATCAGAACGCCAATGGTCAATCAGAAGCTCTGCTGGGCCCACCCTTTTTCTAAAAACACTTGGCAGGCCCCAGGAAAAGTGTCAGCAGGTGCCATGGAGCCCTTGGCTGCCACAATGGAGACCCCTGCATTAGAGAAAAGTTCATGGATTGAAAGTGGATGGAAACTAGGAATGAGCCCAAACCTTGAAAGTTCTATCTTTCAAAACAAATATTCCCACCTCAGCTCAAAAAGTTGGGAACCTCTGGGACATAGTGCAGAGTCAGAACATATTCAACCAATAGAACCAATCTAGCAAGAAGGTTTCCAGGCTCGAGGCTCTGGAGGCAGAGTGGAAGACAACTGAAGTTGTTTCCACACTGCTCTGAGTTCAGCGTCTGTTCTTATACTCCGCCTTGTTTAAGAGGCGGACAGGCCAGGTGTTTCCTCATCCGTTAATTGCCGTACCTCATCATCCTGAATCAGCTCCAGCCACTGCTGTGCCATTGCCAGACCGCCTCTCATGCCCGCCCCTTTCTCCAGGCGGCTGGCTCTGACGGCTCCCCCCACGTGGCGGCCAGGGTTGTTTGAGTGTTGCTCATTTCCTTGGCCCCAGCATTTTCCCCAGAAGGCGCGGGCAGTGCCACTGGCTGCTGCATGGCTGGCTCCTCGGGTACCTCGCCACCTGGGGCGGGATTTGCCTGCCCAACGCAGTCCTCCTCCTCCGACGAGGGCTTGCTGGAGGCTGGCAAGAGCTTGGTCCGAGGCTGGGTCATGACAGCCCACCTCACTGCCTCAATGGTGGCACTGGCCCTGAGGATTGGCTATAAAGACACAGGAAACCTCATGATTGGGTTTCCTAATATCTTCAGCTTTCTCAGAGGAACAGCTGCTGCAAGAATAATCTATTATTATTAACCATTGTCTCCTATACTGTTTCTCTGAGAACACTGGTACCCCCACTAGATCCAGAGGAAAAAAACAAGTTGCCTGGTTAAGCTCATTAACTACCCCTGAAACTTTTTTCTCTGTATTTACTGGAAGGTGGCTATGTACTAATATACCAAAAAGGTTATAGGTCCATATTTTTGTATTAGAAGAATAATACGTTGTGTTTGGATTGACTACAATATAGTCCCGATCTATTTTGGGGAGATACTGTTACTCAATGCCTAAGGCTGACATGTGTACTTCAAACAGTTCAACAGTGCCATCCTAAGAAAAATTACTCCAGTTTAAGCCCATTGCTTTCCATGGGCTTAGACTGGAGTAACTCTGCTTAGGATTGCACTGTTAGGGATCTTTTTAGACCAGTGTATATACCGGCTTGCTCTGACATGCTCCTGCCATGAAGCAGCTGGAAAGACAGATGTCTATATTAAGTGTATAACGAACTCCTAAAGATAATGTCTAGCTATCTCAAAAATAAAGGAAGAGAAGACCTAGCTGCCTCAAGGGCCATCATACTTCAAAGTGGAACATATAAACACTTTTGTAAATAAATAAAAATATTCACAAAGTACTTTTCTATATGCAATTGCTCTTGATGTGTATTTTATTCCCTTGTATCCAGCATGCAAAGTGGAATGTATCACATGCACACTGCTAAATTAATTATCAAATGATGTTCTGGCAGCACTAATAATCTCATTGTCTAGAGTGAGGAAAAAACTGAATATAGGCATTTCCTAAAGCTAATCATATGATGAGCACTGTCAGTGTCAAAGGTTTGGCAGGAGGAAGGAAGTGGTGCTTGGTGCTGTGCAGTAGGATTTCCAGTTTATGGCTGAAGTATTTCTTCAACCCCCAGGTTGCCAGTGGTAGCATTCAGCTACTTTGATCCTCTGCTGTTATTTCCATCAATAGAAGCCAAACAAAGAAAAAAGGAAAATGATCATGCAGTGAGTGTTCATGCAATCAATAAGGAAAAAAATCCTGCTGGTCATAGTTTTGGCTACACATGGACTCAGGATGCTTTTAGGTGGCAACCCGGAGCTAGCCAAGCTGGAGTAAATGTATGGATAGCAGTGGGTGTGATCAGTTCAACTGCTAGTACATACACAGAGTCAAGACAGGCAGATGATCCCAGAAAGGGAAAGGGAAAAGATAAAAACTTTAATAATTGAGTGCTCCCAAAGAGTGAGAATAAGATGATGGATAGACGCAGGAGAGATACATGCAGCTAGTAGAGTGCTTTTAGTGGAATGAGAAAGCTGCTGTTAGCATGTGGTTAGAAATAGTCATCTAAATATTTGACTGCGCATGACCTCCAGTCAAGTGCAAAGCAATCAAGCGATGAGCAATCAGTGTACATGAATGTGTGAATCAGTCTTTCAGATATCATGTTTTGAGCCCTTTTCAGCAATTTTGGCACTCTTACTTTGTGTACTAGGAGCTCAATCAGATGGGTAGCTATTAATTTTGTGTTGGGGGAAATGCATATAGTGGAAGGCAGCCCATTGAATTGCAATTCTGATTTAGGGCAGAGGCAGTCCCAAGGTAGTTCATAGTGCAGCATTTTTGCCACTGTAAGGTTGATGAAACAAAATTCCAGTGGCAAAGACTAAACATGGTCACGGACCAGGGTCATGTTTCACGGACCCTGGACCATTCACGAACCTGCCCCAGTTCATGGACTGGTTCATTGGTCTGTGGCCCATCACTTCTGGGGACCCTAGCACTGCCCCCTTTGTACTCAGAAATGCTGAACTCGCAGTATTTCTTCAGCAGGCTCTCCTCCAGCCACCCTCCAAGTTTGGCCAAATTTGCATTTTGGACATCCAAGTTACAGACCCCCAAAGCGGTCACCCTCAGGAAACTTCCAGTACATAGAACAGGAGCCATAAATACCAACTGACTTGCATTGGCTTGCAGCGTCTGGAAGAGCCCTAGACTAGCCCAACACCCCACAATCAAATAAGAATTTAAAGGGGGGAAAAATGAGACAGAAGAGTGAGCCCTCAAGGAGACCAATAAGCTTGCGCCCAGAGCCTGACTGCAGCTCTGAGATCAGGTTGGGGCACAGCTCTAGGCTATCCCACCACCCCACAAGCAAATAAGAATTGAAAGGGAAAAAAGAGAAACAAGAGTGAGCCCTCAGCTCAGGAAACCCAATTAGCTTGCACCCAATGCCTGACTGCAGCTCTGAGACTAACTTGTGGCACAACCCTAGGCTAGCCCACCACCCACAAGCAAATAAGAATTGAAAGGGGGGAAAAGGAGAAATAAGAATGAGCCCTCAACTGAGGAAACCCAATAAGCTTGCTCCCACCCAGAGTCTTGCTGCAACACAAACCCCAAGCCTCCCTCTGGTGCAATAAAAAAAAAACCCTCCCACAACAAGCAGCTCCTCTGAGCTGGTAACCAGCTGGAAACTGAAACCGTAGCTCTACACTGTGGCCATTTCCACACACGTTGAATAATGCACTTTCAATGCACTTTAGTTATCCTTTAGAAGTGGATTTTGTGTTTCACACACGAAAACCCAGTTCCAAATGATCACTAAAGAGCATTGAAAGTGCATTATCCAACGTGTGCAGAAGCAGCCTGTGTCTTATATACTAAATGCTAACATAGAGAATAATGAGAGCTCTCTGGTTGGCAGCCAGAGTTGCCTATCAAGGTTTTCAGGGTAAGATTGGTGTGTTTCAAGGGGAGCAGAAGGTCTGCAGGCAGCTCCTACATTGCCTAGGGAATTGATTGCTTGGCACCAGGATGTCTGGTTTCATGGACCAACGGACCAACAGAATGGCCAAAGTTCATTGCATTAATGAAAAAAGGTGCGTCCCACAGTCTGCCAGTTCATGAACACTGAACCGGCCTGGTCCGTGTAAAATTTTGGTCTGTTTTTTGGTCCGTGCCCACCTCTACTAGCAACATTTATTTCAGTATGGTTTTTTGTGAATCACAGCTGACGTGTCCCAACCCCTGCTCCCTGTAATCTTCCCCATATGAATTCCAAGTATGATTTTCCCTTCACATATCTCAGCTCTGACTCTCAAAGGTTCATATTAAAATAAATGTTGTTAGTCCTGAAGGTGTCACTGGACTTTTGTGTTATTTTACTTCAACAGACTACTGCTGGTACTGTTTTGCAGTTATCATGGCAATCTTGAACCAGCCACTCTCTCTCAGGTCTAACCACCTTGTTTCTTTTGTTTGTTTGTTTGTTTGTTTGTTTGTTTGTTTGTTTGTTTGTTTGTTTGTTTGTTTGTTTTTGTTTGTTTGTTTGTTTGTTTGTTTGTTTGTTTGTTTGTTTGTTTGTTTGTTTGTTTGTTTGTTTGTTTGTTTGTACACTGCCTTTCTCCCCAGTGAGAGATGAACTGTATCCTTCTCTCAGTTTCTTGCAATCCTGCAGCTTCTTACTGTTTGCTAGGATTGCCAGAGCCTAAAAATCCCATCCCCTTTTTAAAAAAAAATTTCTCGCATATTTGCGTTATATCACTCTTCTATTATAATGTTGTGCTGGGCCAACCCAAAAGCCAACTGTGATAGGTAGCAAAAAAAAATTACTTTAAGGCTTAATTGCGGGTCACACTGGGGCTTGTGGGAGCGTAGGGCAGGAGAATCAGTGTTAGGTGAGACAGATGATCAGGGAGAGTGAGTGTTTTGGTGTTGCAAAGCGTTCATAGTCGATCCAGGGCATTCACATGTAAGTGGATAAAGACGACATAAAGAGTCACGACTCATGAAGTGTGAATTGGGGAGAATGGCGAAATTGCAAGAAAGCCGGAATAAGGTGAGAATTCAGCGGGAGATGGCGCTAGTTTGGCGCTAAATTTATGGCTGTGTGACGACGGCCACTGTCACTTCTATGTTTTTCCTGGAAGTGATGTAGGAGCACTGCCAACAGTACTTTTTTTAAAAAAAAACCTCCCACTGCCGCCTGGAGCTGTGGCAGGCAAAGAGGGCTGCCAGGAGGAGGTCTGGCAGTCCTATTATTTACCTATGCCAGGGAAGGGAACAGTCAGGTCTGGGAAGGAGGCTGGAAAAGCATTGTGCTCCTCTTCCAAGAAGCAGCCAAAACTTTACTGATAGCAGTAGGGTCTGTGAAGCAGGCGAACTGGTGGAGCAAAGGAGGATTGTAAGAGATGCATCACCCTGTATGCCCCAGCTACAGGTCTGTGCACAATCCTCTTGATGTGCACATTCATCTCATTTTGTGAGAACAGTATAACCTATGTATTTCCCAGGTCTAGCATAGATTATTGAAGATATGTGTCCATGCGAACTGAAACTGGAAAGTATGCATCTTTTCTTAGTTGCACAAAATGGCAAACACATTATTGAGAAGATCACATCAAGCACACTCTCTCATTATGCAAGGAAGGAGTGACAAAATTGTAAAGAGTGAAAAGGGCTGCAGGGTGAGAAAGCTGCAGTTTGCATTGTGATTTGAAATAGCTATCTAAATATTTGTTTGCACGTGACCTCCACTCAACTGTAAAGCAATCAGGCAAGGAGAAATCGATATACATGAGTGTGTGACTCGGCATTCACTTCTAAGTAACATGTGTTTAGACTTGCACTGAACAGTGGGAAAAGGGGCACTGCTTTTCACTCTACTGCCTTTTTGATAGGCCTCCACCCGAGTCCTGGAATGCAGTTTTCATTCTTTCCTCTTGGGAGGGGGAAAACAACAGAAGAAAGGGTTCAAAGGTTTGTGTTGAATTTTGGCTGCAATCAGAGCAATTAAATGGAAATCAATTAAAACTGCAAGCTTTGCAGTCTCTTGCACAAAACAAATAAAATGCTGTTACTTATATTAAAATCACACTGGGACCTGAAATACAATTTTTCATGTATTCATCTAAAATTCAAGGGAAATTATTTCAGAGATTAATCGAGGCTGGATCCACCCCCCCCCCTTTATATATATTTTTTCTTCTGAGAGACATACACTAGAGAGATGACAACTTCGAAAGAACAGGGAATCTATATGCTGCCTGAGGCACGTTAAAGTTTGTTGTTCAGCTCAGTTAATTTAAACACTTAACTTGAAATGGCTCACTTAGAGGAACATGCTATTAAAAACATTTTGCTGCAGTTCTATTACATAAACATCTGCAGTTGGAAGAAGGACAATTCTCCAAAATTGGCCTGATCATTATGAGTATTATAACGAGGCTTGATGAGAAAGGACTGTCCTGTTCACCTGCTAAATTGTTCCTCACATAAAATGGATGGAGGACATGGATAAATTGGTAAAGCCACTTGGGGACAAGATAGGATTTCCCCAGTTCCTCTAGTAGCTACTCAAGAGGTATCTTGGTAAGTCATTATCCATGAAAGAAGATATTTATCTAGGTCTAACTAAGGATAGTGCTACATGTGACACACAAAATGGAGCTGCTTCCAAAATAAGTTTACCTGTATTTTGAAATCACTGCAATGTGTATTTCTCCATCCCTGTTCCTTATCATTGGTAGAAAATGATGCCTGGATATGTTATGGAGGGAAACTAGGGTGGCAGACAAACTCCTGAGGATTTTCTCCTTTGCCCGCCGATCTGCCAGTGATCAGCAGGAGGTAGCAAGCCCCTTGGAGGTCGCCCACCACCAGCAAGTACCGTGGGAACATGTGCAGTGTGTGCGCTCCTGGGAGGGGGGCATGATGACATCACTTCCAGGATTGGCATTGTCGCGCCAGCTATGAGAGCGCTGCACTTCATTTGGGGGTGAATTTGGCTCCAAATGGGCTGAACTGGGACCCTGCAGAGCTCAGAGGTGCTCACGCAGCTGGCACAATTATGGCATTCCCAGAAATAGTATTATCACAAATGCAACAGAGCACACGCACACAGAGACGCGCTGGACGCATGAGGTGCCTGCCCCCTGCCCCCGCCACCAGGAGGGCAGAGGGACCTGGCAACCCTAAGGGAAACAGGTTCTCTTTCTCATGTCCTAAACCCCAAAATGAACCAGAATTGTTCCTTTCTAATCTCTCTGTTCATTTGCCTTTATCTGAGGTGTGTTGTTATGTTTTGGAACCCACTTCAGTTGCTTCCACTGATAACCACACAGCAGAGAGAAAGTTGATGCTTTGTCTGTTTCTTTCTTTAGTACATTTTTGTCTTATCATAATAATTTTGTGACAGGTTAGGCTGAGAGAGAATGACTGGCCAGCAAGCTCTCATGGCGGACCAGGGAGTTGAAGGTGGGTCTCCCAGATCCCAATCCAACACACTACCCCCTGCCTCACACTGGCTTTGGGTTTCTCTTTGATTTTTCTCTTTCCTAAGAAACATTCGGAGTTGGATCTCATTCAAAATACCTGCTTGTGGAAGGAAATTCTGCCAGTAGGGTGGGACTTCTCCCCTTCCGTTGCACTCCTAGGAACAGTATGGTGGGGGTAGAGGCGGAAATTTCCATTGGATCCACCACCATTACCTTGCCTCATATTTCCAAGTAATCTTTCACAAATAACTGGGCGTGGTGTGGTGGCTGCCACTAGACTGCTTCTCCTGCTACAGCTGAAAAAGAGAAATCTAGGCATACTGAGGTGTCTCAACGTAGCACAGGAGGATCTAGTAGGTCTGCTCCATTTTGCACAGGTCATGAGAACATTTACGTGCATTTGATTTGTAAGGTGTAGTTCATATTCATTCCCTCATTCTATCACTGTTTAATGTTACTTATTTTATCCCAAATCTAGAAATCAATTTAGTTCACTTTAGCTTTGTATTATTTAATGTTTTTGTATTATTTTGTATTATTTAATGTTTTTAAATGTTTTTAAACATGTTTGTATTTGTTATCCGCCCTGAGCCTGCCCTGAGCCTGCGAAAGCAGGGAGGGCGGAATATAAATATAATAAATTAAATTAAATTAAATTTGTGTCTAAACCCTGCATTAATCATATGTTAAGCACGTAGGACAAACAAAGATAACAATACTATTGAATATAAGGTGATGATAAGGAGCACTTTAAGTCTCTGACTATTTAATAATGATTGACGTGACTCCTATAAAATGTATTATATTTCATTAAAGCATATACTAAGCTTCTAACCAATGATATGAAGTTAACGGCAGGAATAAAGTAACACTGAGAAAGTAAGACAATTGAGATGTTGTGCTATAATTTTAGATCAATGTCTGTAACTTAGTTCTGTAACCCACAAGGGAAATTATGGAGGAATCAGATATTTAATTAGTTTGCTAATATTAGCATAACTTTGGATACAAATATGAAGTTGCTGAGACCAGACACATGAAAATGGTAAGGAAAGAGAAACAATCTGAATGACTAGCAAGACCGTGGAAAATTCCAGATTCCAACTATTGATGGGAAGGGCATACTGAGATGAAGAAAGATTATGTCTACAAGTAATTCAAGATGCCAGAAGAAAATAATAGACATGTAAGAGAAATGGTAAGGAAAAGAGTTCCTCTATCATTTCAGAAGAGGGCTGTTTTTCCCATTCTCTTCTTATACCCTTCACACTTGACTCTTTCTCTTCACACACTCAGTTATCTCTTAGTTTTCTAATCTACACATCAACTTTCTATTCCATTGATTCCATTGCTTCACCTATTTGGAATTTATGGGTCATTTTCTTTCCTCCACATAGATATAATTTATTATGTATATTACTCAAAATTATTTCACTCTGTAATCCTCTCAGGTATATCTGTGTACATTTTCATTTTGTACTAGTGTTTAAGGATTAAACTTATTTAAGATCATGACTTCTTGTGATGTATTTGTTTAATAAAACCTGGGTTATAATTTGTTATTAACAGCTACCAGAGATTTGGGAGTTGTATATGTTCATACTGAATAATGCACTTGCAATGATGACAGCACAGAGAAGGGTATCTCCATCTCACAGGCCCCAATTGCAGCACATCCATAGCCACTTGAGAGTGCAATCCTATGAGCACTTTCATGAATACATGGTGCACATCTGGAACTTGAACAAAATGAGACTTCTGAGTAGACACCTCGGTGCTGCTGTACAGAGATGGTTCATCAAGAGAAAAGCAACACACGTTACCCAAATCGTTATATGCGTGAAGTAACCAACCAAATTGTCTTTTTCCTGACACAAAACAAGCACGTGTACTGCAGGGTGTTTCCAAATGACATTTTAAGATCTTGAACCAGTGTATACTGATTCAGCACAATACCTGGAAGAATGAGGGGGAATAAGCATTCTTAAATAAAAGGTTTTTATTGAATGAACACACAGAGACCAAATTATAAATGGCTGTCGTGACGAGGGGGAAAGAGGGAGGGAGATGGATTTTAAAATGCAAGCCAAGAAAAACTTTCCCTAATAGCTACCTGCCTATAGGGAAAACAAATAGGGGAGAGCCAAAGACATACATGCCTGATCTCAGCAAGGAAGGGAGAGGGGGTTCCTTGGTGGTGGAGAGGTGGCAGCTGAGTTTGGAAATTGACCACGTAGGGGAAGAGAGTGAGGCAAGGCAGGTCCAAGAGAGGCCAACAATGAAGCTGTGGTAACTAGAGGTAACTAGAGGACTTCCAAACCGGCTACAACTGTGGTAACTAGAGGACTTCCAAACCGGCTACAAAAATTGGGACTGGGAAGAGCTTTTTATACCTTTCTGCCAAAAATGAAGAGGGAGGAGACATTGCATCTGAATGGGAGGGTGATGAAGATGGGCAAGTTTGAAAAGGGAGTTTTGTTAATATTGTGAGCGGGGAGTTTTCCTGGTCAAAAATGATCCCTTGGGGAATTTTGGAACGGTAAAACTATGGCTGGGTGATTGACAGGATTAGGAAAGGGCAGAAATCTTCTTGTCCAATCGTTAAAATATGGGGGGGGGGGGGGAACTGGCTGGAACTGGTCTATTGCTTATTGCCTTGGAAACCTGGGTTGTTCATTAGAGTCAAATTATTCAGGGAGGAGGCTCCAAGGTTCTTGGAGAGATGGCCCTCAGGTTTAATCTTTCTTGGGATGGGCTATGCATGATTGATGGATGATGCATTCATCCATGCATTCACTGCTATTTGATATTGGTTTGATACAGATTCCACCTTTTATTCCCAGGCCCATGCTGAGCCAAGATGGGGATCAATATGGGGGTCCCCCTGAGGCAAGCTTTTAGGGGCATCAACTGGGGGAGATCAGATCCATTTACACTTTAGTTCAAAAATCAGGATGCTTTGAAATTTCTCATCCCTGTTGGCTGAACTAAAAAAAAATTGCTTCAGCTGTATTCCTCTCTTGTGTGAATTGCAGCTTGTGAAAGCCAGTGTGGTATAGTGGTTAGGATGCCAGACTGAGACGGGTGAGCCTCCAATCCAGACCATACTCTTCCATGGAACTCGCTAGGTGACCTTGTGCACCATACTCTATCACTGTCTGAACTATCTCACAGGACTGACGGGAGAATAAAGTGGAGGAGGAGAGAATGATGCAAACTGTCCTGAACTCCTTGGAGGAAATATAGAATTAAAGTGTACTAAATAAATAGAACCACGAGCCTTTATTTTATGCCATACTAGTTTCCTTATGCCTAATTTCCCCATTCAAATTAACACATTTTTCAGTACCAGTTTTTAATCAACTACATACTAATGGTACATAACAGGGGTTCCTGACCTTGTTGAGCCTGTGGGCACTTTTGGAATTTTGAGAAAGAATCGTTGGTGGCAGCACAAAACAACTGCCATGGAAGCAGAGAGAATCACAGAATGTCTCAAAATGCTGGGGGCATTCCAAACCAAATAGCCTCTTACCATTGAGACCTCTGCATCCTATAGCACAAAGGCAATGTCTCCTGGAGAGGATTCTCAGGGAATCCTCTCCAGGGAAAAAGAGAAGGGCCAGGATGGCTGTTTGCTTAGGAGAAAAGAAACTATTTGGAGTCAGTTTTCAAAGAAAGGGGAAAGAACCATAAGGAGAGAGTTCCAAGTTCAGAAACAAATATGTCTCTGTGGCCAAGCTGAGGGTGCACAGATTTGTTATGCTATCTTGGGATAAACTCAGAGATTTGCTAATCATTCAGCTCATGGGATCAACCTGAAGATCTCTATTTCATCTTTTACTGTAAAGAGGGGTTGCCACGTTTCTCACAATGGTGCAGGATGCCTGCCCCCAGCCACCATCTCCCACAGCTGCTTACCTGGCTGGCGGCGGGGGGGGGGGGGTGTCATTGGGAAAGAGAGGAGGCAGGCTGATAGGCTTGCAAAGTGTGAATGTATACATATGTTCCCCAGTGATTACATCATCTCTGGCATGACCCTTCAGGGAGGCAAAGATGAGATAAACAAACCCTTTGAGGAGCGATCTCTGCTGGCTCTAGAAAGGTGAAACTGACAGAGCCTTTGGTTCTGTTTTTTTCAACTACACTTCCCGGCTAACATTGCATCACCCTTCACTTGAGCGTCCTTGTGTAAGAGGTCTCATTTAGAGAGACCCACAGTCCCCCAATGAACTCTGGCCCTCCAAGACATCTGCTTGGGCACTGTCAGTAATAGGATACAAAAGTGGGGACCCATAAGGACTTGCAGGGGATGTCTCATTTCCCCCTTCCTCATCATATCCTCTTTCCATTCCCTGCCCCCACACAGCCTCTCCCTCTTTTCCTGCTTCCTTCTCTCCCTCCCATCCACCATTGTCTGCCCCCTCCCAGTCTTCCCCTTTCCTCCTTCCCCTAGCAGCCTCTCCCATTTGGAACAGTTGCATGGTGGGGAACCTGCAAGAACTTGCTGGGGGTAGTTCACTTTTCCCTGTATCCCCTTCCCCATGCTATTTCCTCATTCCCTCATCCTGGCAGCCTCCATATGCTCACCCATCTCTCCTTCAAACCCACTAAACAACTTATCTTTTATCTGCCCCCTATCTTTACCTATATTTCTTAATTTACTTAATTCATATATTGCCTTTCTCCACAAAAGGGACCCAAATTAACTTACTTCCATAATATCCTCACAACAACCCTGAGAGGTAGGTTAGGCTGACAGTGTTTGACTGAATCAAAGTCACCTAGTGAGTTTTCACAGCAGAGTGGTAATTTGAACCTGGGCCTCCCACATCCTACTCTGAAACTCTACTTCACTACAGAAGTGGTGGGGGGAGAAGCTATTGAACAGTAGCAAGCAGCCAGGCTTAGTTAGGTCATACAAATCCTGTGGTATCAAGTCATCCAGTGGTTTCTGCTGAGCCTGGCCCCAAAGAGACCTCCCTCCAAGGCTAAAATGGTCCTGGAAAGGGCCTTCCCCCCTCTGCCTGTCTTTTATTGACAGCAATTAAGCCTGGAATACTGGTTAAACTGTTACGGTTGCCTAGCAACAGCCATTGAGAGCATCTGGTTAAAGCTACAGGTACTCCTTTTATCATTTTTTTAAACATCGTAGTGTATTTTTTAGATTTCACATTTTTCAAGGTTGTAGGAAGATCTGTCTTGTCCAATCATGGCTCCAATCTCCAGATTTAAATATCTGCAGATCATGGCCAGTTGGCTATGGCTATTGAATATAAGATGACTACATAGATCACTTATCTGATGTAGCAGTTCTCTCTTTATATTAGTATGTAATTAATGTATAAAATTGACAAAGAGCAAAGTTAAATGAAAATACCCAAATAAAAACGATTAATACTAATAAATTAAAATGGCAGTAGGATAAAAATAAAACACAGCACGAAAAACAGCAGATAAAAACTCACTACAAATAAATTTAAACAGCATCATCACAAGCTGAACAGCTGGCCAAGAAGTAGAGTGTGGAAATAAAATTTAATTCAGTCCTAAAACCCTCTGGGATAAAACAGTTTTTACAGCCTGCTAGGAGGCCACAGAGGGGCAGAAGAGCTTCAAGTTCGAAAGCCTGAATAGTGTTGCTAAATCCTGTTCTACATGAAGATACAATCACACTAGACACTCTCTTAAGAAAGTCCCTTTGGAATGTGAGCCAACTTTCTGAGGTTCCACTTTGTGGCCTGAGAGTCTTCCACGCTGTTTTTGAGCAGGCTCAGAGTGTTTGCTGACCAATTAATGTTGTTGTGTGCACTGATATTATCTGTGTACGTCCTGCTAAGCAAGAGGATTACTGTACTGTAGAACCATCTTCAGCACAAGGCAATTACTTTTTCTAGCTGCCCATTCCAAGGAGAACCCAGCTGTGCCAGTAATGAAAAGGAAAGTCTCTGCCTTGTTTCCCATATAGCCTTTGCCTAGTTGGGAGAGAACAAAAAAGCATCTGTGTAACTCTGCAGTGCTTATCTACTGACAAGATCCTCTAGCACCTTCTTAGTAGACCACTGAAAGAAGGCAACATGCAGCCAACTTGCCCTACCTGATTATCTTTTGAGAGCAAAACATGAAAAGCAAAGTAGCAGCTTCATACCCAATTTCATAGGAAGGTAAACAGCAGGAACAAGACCGCACCATTTTCACACTTATCTGGCATTTTATTCTTAATTTCAAAGCCAACCAAGCTGGTGTTGATTTTGGAGAATGAAGGTTGCAACCCTGTGTAGCTGTGTGAGTGTTTCAGCCTTGATGAATGATTAATCTTGGGACCCTTTTTGATGCTTTATTTTGCATTACAAATGCTATCTCAGAAAGCATGGGTAACTTAAGAGTAGTTCATGGGTTCTTCTCACACCAGTGTTGCCTATGGCCAGTTCACTGCCCAAACAAAATGACCAGCCTTGGATTACCACAAGCTCCCAAGAGTTTAACAACAACAACAACACATTTGATTTATATACCGCCCTTCAGATCAACAACATCCACTCAAAGCAGTTTACAAAGTATGTCATTATTATCCCCGCAACAACAAGCAACCTGTCAGGTGGGTGGGGCTGAGAGAGCTAGAAGCTGTGACTGAGCCAAGGTCACCCAGCTGGCTTCAAGTGGAGGAGTGGAGAATCAAACCTGGTTCTCCAGATTAGAGTCCCGTCACTCTTAACCACCACACCAAACTGGTTGTTAACTTCCAGGTGGGGCCTGGAGATCTCCAGAGATTAGTTCCCCTGGAAACAAATAGCTGCTTTGGAGCATGGACTCTATGGCATTATAGCTTGCTGAGGTCCCTTGCCTCCAAAAGTCCAGGCTCCACCCCCAAATCTCCAGGAATTTTCCAACACAGAGTTGGTAATTTGGAATTCCAACACATCACTGAGACATGCTTTGCTCCCAGAAGCATTGTCACTAGCGTAGGTGACAGACATGCCATGTACCCTTCATTGCCTCCCAGACATGTGCCACCACTTCCCAGGTCCAAAGGCAAGCTCTAGTGGTGCTGGTAGTGCTGTTGGAACTCTTTTTCTCCCTGTTGGTAGTGGTATGGGAAAAGCCATAAGCATAACCTATGCTTCTTGTCACCTCCCAGACCTATGTCACCATAGCACATGTCCAAAGGTAAGCTCCAGTGGTACTGGCAGGAGTCCAGTGGAGCCCGTCTTGCTTCTGGCCAGTGGCAGGGAAGAACTGTGAGGAGATGATGGGCATGAGTTGCAATGTATCAAGAGAGCAAGATTTGGGTCCAGTAGCACCTTAAAAACCAACTAGATTTCCAGGAGATGAGCTTCCAAGAGTCAGAATTCCCTTGATCTGACAAAGGGAGCTCTGACTCTCGAAAGCTCATACCCTGAAAATCTAGTTGGTCTTTAAGGTGCTACTGGAACCCAAATCTTGCTTTTCTACTACAGATCAATATGGCTACCCATCTGAATATATCAGGAGTAGAGATGGGCGCGATCCAGAAAAAAATTAACCATGTGGTTCATGGTTCATCAAATTTCACAAACCACAAACTTTTAGAAACCTGCCCCTGGTTCATGAACTAGTTTGTATGGTTCATGAAAATGTCACATCCAGGTCAGAAAATTGTCACTTCAAGGTCAGCAGACGGTCACTTCCGGGCCAGCAGAAGGTCACTTCCGGGTCAGCAGAAGGTCTGCAGAAAGTCCATCCCCTGTTGCCTAGGAAACTGATTAATTGGCACCAGGCTGTCTGCAGTGATGAACCAAAAAACAAACCAAATGAACCAGCCTAAAGTTCATGGCAGTTCATCAGAAATGGGATCTGACAAACCACTGGTTTGTGAATTCATGGTTCGTCAGGAATTTTAGTTCGTATTTTGGTTCGTGCCCATCTCTAATCAGTAGTTATCCTTGGTATTGCCCCAGTGTACAATGGTGACTGATAGCTGAGGAGGAACTGGGTTGTAGATCCCTCCCATGTGATTCGCAGCTTGTGATATTACCTTGACAATGTGCTATGCTGCATCAAGTCCCACACAACCAAGGTAACATCAGCAAGGGCCCTTAGAAGAATAAATGCACTAGCCCCATTTAATATCAAGAATACAATTGTCTGTTCCCATAGAAAATGCTGGCATCCTACCCTGCCTACTTTATGGCAAGTGAGCTCTTCTTGTGATCCACTACATACCAAACACAAGCAAAACTAATCAGATGTGACAATCTCCTGCAAAAGTCTGATGAAGTCTCTTGCTTTTGTGACTCACCCCTGGATTGCAAATATGGGGGAAGGAGTGTCAAATGTCTGGCAAGCCACAATACATTAAATGGGTGAACTTTATTTGGCTTGGAGGATCACAAGTTGCCAGGCTTCCTCTTGAAGCCCCCCTTCCCTTTAGAATAAGATTAACTTTAGATTTAAAATGTTTGGCTTACTGACCAAAATTTACTATCCTAGAAAGTCAATAACCTTATTGGGAAGAGTTAGCCCAGCAGTTAAGTAGCCGTTTGTCTGCATCAGCGTAAATTATCACACCCTTGCAGTGAGTATTTGTGGATTTTAAAACCATCCTGTATTTTAGTATAGGGAGCTTAAGAAGAAGAGAAATGGCCCTAGAAGAAACCTTACTGCATTTTTTTAAGAAAAAAAAGACCACATTGACATAGACATAAACCCACATTGACCCTGTTTATAAAAATTCACTGAAATAGTTTTCCATCAAGAAAGATAAATTCGTCACTGCGTTTACAATTTCCTCACAGCTCTCTCCAATTAGTTTATATTCCTCAGGCTTTATGGGAATGTTGGTAAATTAATAGCCAACCTTCTACAATAAAATTAATTCATTTTCCCAGTCAACCAAAGATGCATTCCATATTCTAGCAGATAAATTATTTTGATTGTGTTGCGCCTTAAACTTTTAAACCTCAATTTTGCATTTTTGTTAATTTAAAATAATACAAATAATAATTCCATCTAGTGGTCTAGATAAAATGATAGGAGCCATTCCAGGAGATCCCTCCCACAAACCAGTGATTGCTTTGACAATTAAAAGCACAAATACCAAGCTGCTGAAGGAAGATTATCCAGGTCCGGTAATTTGCAGCTCTATTTAGTAAGACAGTCTGCTTAAGGGCATTGTGCAAATAGCAGAAAATGTGCTGCATAATGGCTGTGACATTTTCAGCCATCATTATTGGAAAAGGCAACCAAATACACATTGTCAACTCCTGTACCTAGGAAGCTTTCAAAAAAATCAGTAGTCTGAAAAGCTAGTTCCAAAATTGTTCTGACAGTATCTGATATACAGCACAACCCTGTCTACTCAGAAGTAAGTCTCATTACATTTCAATAGAATTTACTCCAGTTAAGCAGTGCTTAGCATTGCAGGCATGCAGTGCAATCCTAAGAAGAGATACACCTTTCCAGAACTGCACTGTAGGGTTGCTTCTTCAATCAATCCTGCCCTAGGCTGGGCTTCTCTGACACATGTGTATGGAGGAGGCCCTGGGCCATCCAAATAACAGACAGCAATTTCTGCTGCCAAACAGACTAGTTACTTTTAAAAAATAAATAGTGGCTTTAGTTATGGGAACAACTCTGGGCAATTTGCTTTAGGACCTCTGGCTCCTCATAAAGGCTGCTTGAAACTGACTCTGTGTGGTAGCTGTTCCACAGAGAAAGCCTATTCATGTTTGCCAGCTTACAAAATTAACAGATTCTACCACATGCCCCCCAAACATACCACCAAAAGCCACTACTAGGAAAGATGGGAGGAGAGGTGGTAACAAACCACATAGTTAGAGCTTCCAGTCCCCTGGTGGAGTCAGGGGATTCCCTGCTCCCAGCCTTTGTCTCCCGCCACCACTTACTTGGCTGAGGGGGGGAAAGGTACGGGGAATGGGCCAGGGAGGCAAGTAACCTCCCGGGCAACCATATAGCAGGCATGTTCCCACTGGGTGCGATGATGACAGGCATGCTCCTCAGCTTCGCAGGGGCCAACTTTCCCCCCAACAGGCTGAATTTGCCTTGCAAAAAGTGTGGGAGCAAGCCAGCTGCCAGAGCAATAACGTCACTTCCTAAAAGTGACGTTATTGCGTTGGCACAGGAAGCCATTTGAAGAAATAACCTCAAGGTAAGTGCTAGGATCCATCCCCCCGGAAATTAGAGGGACGTGGCAACCCTACATGGTAGGGACTGCTGGTACTATCCCAAATAGGGTTAAACCCTTTTAAGTCAGCTGACATCTCTATTTGTTATGGGAGCAGTTCTCCACTGCTCCCCTTGTGAAAGGCACTTTTCAGTTCCTTAAATGTCAGCCATGAGCAGAAGTGCCTAGTGCCAGAGGAAGCATGTAGCAGGGGACTGCTTTTGCAACCAAATGGCCAAGTGGGAAGAAGGTACGAGATCCAGTCCTTTTTTTTTTTTTGAAAATTTTTTTATTGGATTAGACATCATTATATTTCATACTTCATACAATCAATTTCCTTTACCTATCTTAATTCTAACCCCTCCCTTTCCCCCCCTTTTTGTTGACTTCCAACAGTTTTCCAACCCCTTGTCCATTTCCCCCCTACTCATATCAAACTTATTTTGTCCCTTTGTTACTTTCACTCTCTTCTAGGCTTCACTATATCAACTAGATATTACATTTCTGGCATATCATCTTTACTGGTGTCCATTTAACTTATACTCTATATTGTCTGTGAAATTTCTCCATTGTATAGCTATCTATCAATAATAATTAATCAGTTTAACCCAAATTCTTAATATGACTATAAACACCATATACCTTCAGTGTAAGTTAATCAATTTAACTTAACTTCTATATACTTATATTCATTCTATTTTAATTATATATTTTCTCCGTTATACAATTATCTGTCAAAAATGAAGTTGCTACTTAATATAATAATCCAGTAAAATATTTGCCTAGAAATTCTCATTTAACTCCCCACTCCCCGGTAAAGTCACCCCCCTCTTGTTTTATTACATTTCAATAGTTTTCAAAGATCCAGTCCTTAATGTGTGTGATATGCAGAGGGGCTCAGTCCGTAGGGCAGCCACCACATGGACATGTTCAAGTTGTTGAATTGTCAGGGAAGCTAAAACAGCCTGAGATACTTCTGTAATTAATCAGAAACTAATTGAATTAAATGAATGTTACGGAATTGTTAAGCACAATTCTAAGTAGTGAGTGGACCATGTCCAGAAAGAATCCAGGGTAAAACATTTGCTATCAACCATTCACATTTCTCTGTCTCATAAATTTGTCTTTATAAACTATATTCCTGTGTCCATAAGATGATGCAACAACAATTAACTTTTATCTTAAAGGAGCATTTATCTACAAAACTGCAGTAAACTGCTGTAACTTGATAATGCTGGAATGAAACATTTTGCCATAAAAAGACTTTTGCTGAAAAGCTGTCTGCATGCTGAACCCTTATCCTAGGAGATTACTCTAAAAGCAGGAGCACTATACATTATTTCTAGTGGTGGAGTGTTATGTTTCATCACTTTTCCTGGAGATTATAAATTCTCTAGAGCAGATATAGAGGTATAAATAGCTATAAGGCAACAGTCAAGAACCAAGGGAGTCTAAAAGCATGGCCAGAGTACAATTCTCTGCAGTATGTTTCTCTTGGTCTTTTATACTGAATTTAGCTTACTTTTAAAAAAAAATAGTAGTAAGATGTGAAGGCACTATGTACACTTTTTAAAAAGCTGAAGTAGAACGCATTGTGCCGGCACATGAACTTAAGTATAATTTTATTGCATTATGGAGGTTTGCCTTAGCTGCAAAAAAGATTAGGGCCAAGATTGTTTCCTCAGAAACCTAACTTTTCTCATAACTATCTGGTATTTATTAAGGTCCCATTTTAATTGTATTTTATTTTTATTATTTTAATAACTGTATTTTATGCTTGTAAGATAGATTTCTATTTTTACTATTTTTTAACTGTGACGGCCTTTGGCCATATACAATTAAACCTACTGCTGCTGCATTATGGAGGAGATTCTTCTGCAAAGCTTTCCTGAACTACAGCACAGAAGTGTGATTGCTAGCTGCTACAACTTTGTTAGAAGCAGAGCTTTTTGAAGACTACAGACTTTTAAAAGGAGATAAATTACTGATGGTGTTGCCATGTCCCTCCTATCAATTAAAAGGTGTTGGGAGTGACAGGGAGGCACCCCTCTTCTCTTTGCTCTGTGTGCAGCACTGATCAATGACATCACTTATGGCACAACCCAGAACTTACTTACTTACTTACTTACTTTTACTTACTTACTTACTTGATTGGATTTCTATTCCGCCCTACCCGCATCACATCCCAGTCACATCGAAGCAGTATCATTGACCAGAGCTGTGGGCACAGGTATGCTCATTTCCTGTCTCCTTTGCGGTGGGCACTTCTCCTGGGCCTGCCTCTTTCCTCTGATCAGCTGGCAATTGGAGGGCAGAGGCAAGAGATTGCCAGTCTCTGGTGGGCACTTGGGAACCCTAATTACTGATGCTCTGGATTTCTGTGTCATAGCCTGTTGTTTATCTGACCCAACTTGGCAATCTTCTCCAGAGGAAAGTTTGAGCATGCACAAAGAGAAGGTGCATCATGGGATACCATCTCTTGTCTGGGAGGAATGGGGAAGAAACACATGCCAGTTTGAGCACAGGATTGAGTAGTGTAACCATAGTGTGTGAGTGAACAGGGAACCAACGGGGAAACATTTGTAAGTGTGTTCACGTGTCACACGCATGTAATTCGTCTTGTGTAGTTTGGCTCTGAGAAATTATAGTATTATAATTATATTTTCAATGCTGAAATAACACACATGCTACAAATGGGCTCCAGAGTACTATAATTTCTCAGAGCCAAACTACACAAGACGAATTACATGCGTGTGACACGTGAACACACTTACAAATGTTTCCCCGTTGGTTCCCTGTTCACTCACACACTATAGTTACACTACTCAATCCTGTGCTCAAACTGGCATGTGTTTCTTCCCCATTCCTCCCAGACAAGAGATGGTATCCCATGATGCACCTTCTCTTTGTGCATGCTCAAACTTTCCTCTGCAGCTTTTCTGAGAGGGAGACTTATTTACTCAATTGGATGTATCAAGGGGGGGGATCGCTGGGTTTCCTGGGGGGGGGGTTGCTAAAAATAGGGGTTCCACACCTCTGCTGAGATTTTGCAGCTTGGCCCACCAGGAAGGAGGAGCATTCATGCAATAGGGGGTGGGCAATCCCCATTTCAGGAGCCGTGGCAGCATTTCTTGCCTTCAGCAAGAATCAACTCTTTCCTGCCTGTTTGTCCCCAGCCACTTCCAATCTCCATTATTCCCTATGGTGAAAACTATGGGGGCTATCCAGGGGGATGGGGGCGGCATTTTGCAAAATAAGTCTACAAAATTTTCAGGAGACCTACTGCTAACTGTCCTCTAAAGACCTCCAAGTTTCAGGGAAATTGAAACTTGGGGAGCCATTTTATGGCCCCTCAAAGAAGGTGCTCCCAGCCACCCAATTTTTTCCTAATGTGGAGAGAAACTGACAGCAACTGCAGAAACCCATAGATCATGCCTTCCCTGGGATCGAATTTCTCTGAAACTTGGGGGATCTTTAGAGGACAGTTGGGAGTAGGTCCCATGCACGTTTTGTGGATTTTGCTTGAAAAATGCCACCACAGCCCCATAGATAGCTCCCCTAGTTTTCCCCATAGGGAATAATGGAGATTGGAGGTGGCTGGGGGCACCTTATTTGGGGGCCCATAAAATAGCCCCCTAAAATCCAATCTTTCTGAAACTTTGGTGGTCTTTAGAAAACAGCTAGGAGTAGTTTCCCAGCAAATTTGGCAAAATTCAGTCCTAAAATGCCCCCCAGACGCCTGGAAAGCCCTGAATTACATTTCCCATTGGAAACAATGGCCAAATTTTACCCAATTTGCTCTGTATTGCCAAGCTGAGCTGGAGAATACCCCCGCTCCGTCCTTTTCAGGTTCATGTATCGGGCATGTTTCTGAACTTTTCTCAGATGCTTAATTGTATCGCCACAATCTTTCTTCCCACCTCCTCCTTATTCCGCCCAAAGACGCTGCATGAAGAGGAGGAGGAAGAATCAGGGAAGGATGGTTCCGGAAGGAGGAGTAGGGAGGTGGTGGTGTCAACTAGAAAATGGGAGAATTTAAAACATGCCAAATTAAAAGCAAAACAGTTTAGATGTAAGCCAGATCTAAGGGCAAAAAGAGGGGAGAGGGAAGCCGAAGCTGCCCCAAACCAACGCTCTGCAATGGTGACTTGCTGATTATGACCGTGGACACTTACAACAGCGACAACACAAGTTACCCGACATGTGGACTAGGGCTACAGGACATGTGTTCACCCGGAGTAAAATGGGCAGATCGGAACAGGCATGATTCTAGACTAGGGATGTGCGTTTCGGCATTCAGAATGCCGAAAGAATGCCAAAACAAAAGTGTTTCGGCTTCTTTCGGGGAATGCCGAAACGTTTCGGGGAATGCCGAAACGTTTCGGGTAGCCGAAAGAAAAAAGCCGAAACGTTTCGGGATTCTTTCGGCTTTCTTTCGGCTTTTCTATGGGAAAATGCCTCCGTCTTCCAGGACGTCTGGAGGAGGCATTTTCCCACCGAATAAGCCCAAAATTGGTGGGGACCTTCCTCTAACCCTTCTCTAACAACCACCCAAGTTTCAGACAGATTGGACTTTGGGGGGCCATGTTATGGCCCCCCAAAGCAGGTCCCCCCATCCTCCCATAAGAAAGCGAAGGAGCAGCATATTGTTAGCATGCTGCTGCTGATCTTTCTTCATTATTTCCTATGGGGAAAAAATGAAGAGGCAGGCTTCCTTTGCCAGGGGTGGCATTTTGCATGCAAAATGCCCCCCAGCCCTCAGGGGCCCTTCTCCCACCCCTCCTCCCACCCCCCACCAAGGCTCAGCCTGCTCCCACTTGGGGGGGGCATTTCATGGCCTCCCCAAGTAGGTGCTCTAATCTCTACCACTGACAGCTGGGGGAGGCTTGTGTTGCCAGGGGTGGCATTTTGCATGCAAAATGCCCCCCAACCCTCTGGGGCCCTTCTCCCACCCCTCCTCCCACCCCCCACCAAGGCTCAGCCTGCTCCCACTTGGGGGGGCATTTCATGGCCTCCCCAAGTAGATGCTCTGCTCTCATCTCTACCACTGACAGCTGGGGGAGGCTTGTGTTGCCAGGGGTGGCATTTTGCATGCAAAATGCCCCCCAGCCCTCTGGGGCCCTTCTCCCACCCTTCCTCCCACCCCCCACCAAGGCTCAGACTGCTCCCACTTGGGGGGGCCATTTCATGGCCTCCCCAAGTAGGTCCTCTCAGCCCCTAAAGTCCACCCCTTACAGCCCCACACAAACCCAATTCCCCCCCAGCTGCCACACACAGACCCAAATCCCCACATTAGCCCCTCACAGACCCAAATCCACCCCCACCTGCCCCACACCCATAACCCCAGGAACAGGCTGGCAAAGGCCAGCCCTCTCCCTTTGTTCCCTATGCTGGGAACTTCTAAACTCTCTTTCCCTAGGCAATTCTGCACAGCCCAGGGGTGCCACAATGGTGGGCACACTTCTGAGTGCCAGCTGGTCCCTGTGAAAGAGCACCTGAACCACAGACACCCTCCCTCAAATTCCCCCACCACCTACAGAGATGGCTGGCCAGCCAGCCCCATTGTTCCCTATGATGGGAACCAACTGCACAACAAAGAATAAAACAAGAACAACACAAAATAAAGTTTTTAAAAAATTATATTCTCCCTTCCAAAGTACAAGTAGGCAAAGCATTATGACACATTACACCAGCAGTCCCCCACACAGAAAAATTAAAACAAAACTCACTTAACATCAGAGAATCACAAAGCATGATTCCTGTCAAAAACACTTTATTTCTTGAACAGCTTTAGGTTACACAGCAGGGGGGAACACCAAAGGGCATGGCAGCACTATCTTACACAAAAATAACACAACTCACTTCACATCAGAGAATCACAAAGCACAATTCCTGTTAAAAACACTTTATTTCTTGAACAGCTTTAGGTTACACAGCAGGGGGGAACACCAAAGGGCATGGCAGCACTATCTTACACAAAAATAACACAACTCACTTAACATCAGAGAATCACAAAAACACAATTCCTGGCAAAAACACTTTATTTCTTGAACAGCTTTAGGTTACACAGTAGGAGGGCACAACAGGGCATGATAGCAATGTACTGCAAAAAATAATACAACCCACTTCACCGTTTTTGACAGCAATTGTGTTTGTGTGATTCTCTGATGTGAAGTGAGTTGTGTTATTTTTGTGTAGTACACTGCTTTCCTGCTCTGTGGTGCCTTCCTAAAGCAGTTACAGAAATAAAGTGCTTTTGACAGCAATTTTTTGGGGTGATTCTTTAATGTGAAGCGAGTTGTGTTATTTTTGTGTAAGATAGTGCTGCCATGCCCTTTGGTGTTCCCCCCTGCTGTGTAACCTAAAGCTGTTCAAGAAATAAAGTGTTTTTGACAGGAATCATGCTTTGTGATTCTCTGATGTTAAGTGAGTTTTGTTTTAATTTTTCTGTGTGGGGGACTGCTGGTGTAATGTGTCATAATGCTTTGCCTACTTGTACTTTGGAAGGGAGAATATAATTTTTTTAAAACTTTATTTTGTGTTGTTCTTGTTTTATTCTTTGTTGTGCAGTTGGTTCCCATCATAGGGAACAATGGGGCTGGCTGGCCAGCCATCTCTGTAGGTGGTGGGGGAATTTGAGGGAGGGTGTCTGTGGTTCAGGTGCTCTTTCACAGGGACCAGCTGGCACTCAGAAGTGTGCCCACCATTGTGGCACCCCTGGGCTGTGCAGAATTGCCCAGGGAAAGAGAGTTTAGAAGTTCCCAGCATAGGGAACAAAGGGAGAGGGCTGGCCTTTGCCAGCCTGTTCCTGGGGTTATGGGTGTAGGGCAGGTGGGGGTGGATTTGGGTCTGTGAGGGGCTAATGTGGGGATTTGGGTCTGTGTGTGGCAGCTGGGGGGGGGAATTGGGTTTGTGTGGGGCTGTAAGGGGTGGACTTTAGGGGCTGAGAGGACCTACTTGGGGAGGCCATGAAATGGCCCCCCCAAGTGGGAGCAGTCTGAGCCTTGGTGGGGGGTGGGAGGAAGGGTGGGAGAAGGGCCCCAGAGGGCTGGGGGGCATTTTGCATGCAAAATGCCACCCCTGGCAACACAAGCCTCCCCCAGCTGTCAGTGGTAGAGATGAGAGCAGAGCATCTACTTGGGGAGGCCATGAAATGCCCCCCCAAGTGGGAGCAGGCTGAGCCTTGGTGGGGGGTGGGAGGAGGGGTGGGAGAAGGGCCCCAGAGGGTTGGGGGGCATTTTGCATGCAAAATGCCACCCCTGGCAACACAAGCCTCCCCCAGCTGTCAGTGGTAGAGATTAGAGCACCTACTTGGGGAGGCCATGAAATGCCCCCCCCAAGTGGGAGCAGGCTGAGCCTTGGTGGGGGGTGGGAGGAGGGGTGGGAGAAGGGCCCCTGAGGGTAGGGGGGCATTTTGCATGCAAAATGCCACCCCTGGCAAAGGAAGCCTGCCTCTTCATTTTTTCCCCATAGGAAATAATGAAGAAAGATCAGCAGCAGCATGCTAACAATATGCTGCTCCTTCGCTTTCTTATGGGAGGATGGGGGGACCTGCTTTGGGGGGCCATAACATGGCCCCCCAAAGTCCAATCTGTCTGAAACTTGGGTGGTTGTTAGAGAAGGGTTAGAGGAAGGTCCCCACCAATTTTGGGCTTATTAGGTGGGAAAATGCCTCCTCCAGGCGTCCTGAAAGACGGAGGCATTTTCCCCCCAAAAAAACCCGAAAGAATGCCGAAAGAATGCCGAAAGAATCCCGAATCCCGAATCCCGAAAGAGATTCTTGTTTCGGCTTTCGGCTTTAACGGTAGAGAATCTTGTTTCGGGTAATCCCGAAACAAGAAAGCCGAAAGTTTTTTCCTTGCACACCCCTATTCTAGACGCTCGCATAGCCTCAGTTAATTCATCTCGTCTAGTTCAGCTCTCAGATGACAATTATGTATTTCTGAATTCAGCTCTAGGGTAATGATCCCCAACAAGATGCCCATGGGTGTCATGGTGACCTAATATGTTTCACTCAGCTTGGAACTTCCCAATATTTTGTCACTGGCTCCCGCTTCAATGGCAGCCATTTGTGGTGGCCTGGGCCCATTCAATATTCTCAAAATGTCAAAAGACTCAACAATGGTGTTAAGCCCAGCTCTAGGAAAATTTAGGGTTGCCAAAGAAAAGCAGCCTTAAGAGAATTTTTTTTTCTTTTTCCATAATTGAATGGTTTGATTTAACTTCATGTGGCATGCACATTAATAATAACTATGACAATAACTATTGTTGTTATATTCCAGTATTCTGGACAGTGCCCCTCTCAGAATGGTGAACAAAATCAGTGACATTCTTATCCCGACAATACAGCTGGGGAGCTGGGGCTGAGAGGAAGGGCTTACCCAAGGCCACCTGCTGAGCCCATGGCACTAGTGGGATTCAAAGATTAGGACATATTTACATTGCTGTTCATGTGGACATTAAGATTTGTTTCCAGATTTTTTGTGTGAGTGGAATGGGTACAAACAATAAATGTTTTGAACCCAGCCCTTGCAGCTGCTTTTGGATTTGGCCTGTTTGGTGAAGTGGTTAAGAGCGGCAGGACTCTAATCTGGAGAAGCAGGTTTGATTGCTCACTCCTCCGCTTGAAGCCAGCTGGGTGACCTTGGGTCAGTTACAGCTCTCTCAGAGCTCTCTCAGCCCTACCGACTTCACAGGTTGATTGTTGTGAGTATAATAATAACACATTTGTAAACTGCTCTGAGTGGGGATTAATTTGTCCTGAAGGGCGGTATATAAATTGAATGTTGTTCTTGTTGTTATTGCATCTCCAAATGTTTGCATTCGACAATGTTATCTTGCAAAGCCTCCATATACCAAAGAGATCTTTGTCAATTAAAATCTACTTTAAACTAAAGTTCATTTGAGCCACTCAATTATGATTTTACCTACTCATTATTGAAAACCTGACACCTTAAATGCTAATTGACGATTCAGTTCCATAGCCTGCTGCATTCTAACTTGTTTTTCGTTATCTACAGCCCAAGGGATTCTTTTGGTAATGTTAGCCTGCACTATGAAAATCTCATTTAATGGCTTTACTACTGTTTAAGTAATCTGGATAAAATTATTAGATTAAGTCCAAACGTGTACTTGTATAATTGAACCTAAATTTATTCAAGACACACGATAAGCAAACATTACATTTGTGAATTAACGAATGGAACTCAATCTTGGAGTGCATTGCTTTGTGAAAGACAAATGTCCTCTTTGAGGGAACTGACAAAAAAGAAATTGATATGTTCAATGACCCAGATCTTTAGAGGAGCTTAAAACAGAAAGGTGATCCAAGGGCAGTCCACTCACATCCCTTAAGGTAAGCTTTGCAAACCGATGGCCTGGTGCAATTTCCAGTAGCTAAGTCTAGAGTATGCAGTGGTCAGGTATGCTCAAAATGCATTCTCTTGGATTTTGTGGACTTTTTAAAAGGCCCAGCAAGGGCTGTCACCTGTGGTCCTGCTATCCCAAGATAGTAGGAGCAATACAGAGCAATACAGAGCCAGGTGACACTTAGTTAATGACTGAGAAGTATACTGAGTGGTGCTTCTCTGTTCATCTTTTTAAAATACTCATTTGTACACTTCAGGCTCATTTAGATGCCACTAGAATTTACAGCTATTTTCTCTTGTTCTGACTTCAAGAAGCAACTCCTGCAGGGATCTTGGGAGAAAAAAATAGGCTTCAAGAAGCATTCCAGCTGCCAGTTAAACGCTGTGAAAGGAGTAGATTAATCTCGATGGACCTCACAGTTGACAAAGTCATCGTTTAATGTGTTTAGGTTTAAAGCTAAAAGAAGTATGATAACAGCAATAAGGCAGCTCCAGGAGTGTAGTTATGGTAAAATAATTGCATCCCTTGGGGATTAGAGGTAATCAGCCACACTGTGTCTTGATACTCCTTGGGGGTGTGATTATCTTATTCTAACAACACCACCCATTGTGTCTCATTGCTTAAACATGCTCTGATGAAATAACAGAGCTGCAACATTATCACCTCTCTTTGCAGTAAGGAAGAAGCAATCAAAATTCTGAACTCTTATCTCTCCTTCAATAACTTTTTCTTTAAACCTTACTGAAGTTCAGAAGAAAGAGGAAAATATTTAGGAGCTAAGACTGTAACATTACTTGTCAAAATTAGGAAATTAAAGATCAGGTTGGCAGGTTATATTTCTTGTACAGCTGAAGCTTCTGGGCACGATACAATTTAAATATGACTCAAATTGTACAATACAGACACACAAACACTTGTTGGTGAATTTATAAATTAAAAAATTGAAGGGTCTTTTATCAAAATTTATAAATCACACTGTTTCCATTTATTTAACTAATTACAAAAGGCTGTAATGAACCCAATTGAATGAAGCCATTATGCCTGGCTGGATACATTTATTCATAACAATAAATAAGTCTCTCTGCAGGTGCTATTGCTGTTATTATGTGTTAAGTGGTGGAATATGATGGGCTTCATATTATATTTCATTTCATACACAAGAAAAGAAAAAGAATCTATGCCATTATACACATACACACATGATAGATTTCAGGAGCATAGAGTTAATGTACCAATAAAAATCACTAGTATTTATTTATAAAGCTTTAAGGCATTTCTGTATTCTCTTAGTCAACCTTACATCAACAGATTTTCTGACAACAGCCTCGTCCATATTGGTGCTGAAGCAAGAGCCATCAAGTCACGGCTGCTGGGTTGACAGAAATCCCTCCCCTCCCACACCAAGAGGCAAACTCTTCTGTTGTGCTGTTTTCTGTTATATTCCACGTCCATGCACAGTACAATTGATTTTATTTTGCACTGTCTGTCTGTCTGTCTGTCTGTCTGTCTGTCTCTGCTTCTTCTGTCACAAATAGAGTAGCCAGGTCACAATGTCCAGGTCACTATGGTCAGAAATCTCTCTCTCCAGAGTTATAGTATTCCCACAAGAAATGTTGCAGAAGCCTCCTGGGCAATCTTCGATTTTCTTCTGGGAGGTGGGCTGCATAAAAAAGAGCTTTGATCTTTTTGTGGCCATTGTAGCTCAGTAACAGGACTTATACAAGTCTGCTCATTACCTCCTCCAGGTTTCTTTCCCAGCAGGAAGTCGGGATACTCCAAAGATTCCTGAGTTGTTGCAGGACTTGTTTTCTGGTGAGATGCACCTGGAAGGATCATAACGATGCAACTCTCATCCAAGAATTCCATGCTCCAATGCCTCTTCCAGGTTTTTTCTCATCAAGAAAAGCCATGCCATGGACTTTTACCACGTTCCATCAGGAAACAGAACCATCTCTGGTCAGCGCAATGGGCCTTCTGCCAGCCCTGAGCCATAACAAGGACCAGACATGTGACCAGGGCTGGTGCCTCCATTGAGGCAAGCCCGGCGACCACCTCCAGCACTGAGGCACCAGAGGGGGCGCCAGGGACAGCGGCATGCGCTGCGAAGCTGGCAGTAGCAGCATGCAGGCAGCTGACCAGGAGGGATGGGAAGCTGCCCACGCACTGCCCCGGCCGCCTGCCACGCCTGGCCCGCAGCTACTGCAGCCTCCCAGCTCTCCCATGCTGCTGCACCACTAACATGCACCCCCAGCCAGGAGCAGCAGCCGTGGGCCAGGCACGGCAGGCGTCTGGGGCAGTGTGCGGAGCAACGGAGTGGGAGGGCTTGGAGGATGCATGCATGCCTCCTCAGCCACCCACCATGCCTGGCTGAGCTGGCAGCCTCCCAGCCTGCCCACCACCCTGCAGTCCAGGTGCGCACACGCACTCTGTGCGCATATGCGTGCAGGGTCAGGAGCAGTCTTGAAGCTGGCCTCCCTCCCGGCCTCAGGCACCAGAAACCCTGGCACCGGATCTGCACATGACCTTCTGTAGCGAAGTACACACACACGTTTCTCCATTCATCACTGTAAAAGTAACATTTGTTCATCTTCATGGCTTTTGTGCAGGAACACATTTGGACTGTGCACACACAGGCTAGCTATGGAGAAGATTTCAAAAGCTTTCTAGAAGACTAGGAGCACACGAAGCTGAAGTTGGTTCCCAGTTCCCAGTTCCTTATTCGCAGTTCCTTATTCGTTATTCGCAAAGCCAAAGAAAAATATTGTGGGAAAACTGAAAAGCTGTAACTCCAAAATGAAGTTTGCAGGAGCACATATTATACACCTCCATATTCAGAAGACTCAGCACTCTAAGTGGACCTTCCTACAAAACCCAGATCTTGAGTAAACAGCTTCAAAATAGGATGCCCCCAGAACATTTCAATAAGAAGAAAGGGGCGGCAGCTGCAGCAGAAAAATACTTTGGATCACCCCAAATCACACACTGCTGAACTCCAGAGACTGTCCCCTACAAGAGGACATGTGCTGGTGCTGATCCAGTCTCTGGTTCTGGACCAAAGGCCTCGAATGTGGCCTGTTTCCAAGCACCCTGTATTAGACATGGCTTTGAATAAGGAAGTGGTGAAAATATAAGCCCTCTGAAACCCAAAATAATCTTTGGATCACCCCAAGGCCGATTCCACACTACCTTAGCTCCCGCTTTTCTTGTGCAATGATTGCTCCATCTGTTATTGCGCATTCTTCGCTTGTTTGTCCACATCACCCTTTGAATAGCGCTTCTCCTGCGCAATCCGTTGATCACATCCCCTTTCAAAAAGACGGGTAAAGGGGCGGGAAAAACCCGAACGGCTCCGCGGTTTTTTTTTTTTTTAAAAAAAGGACAAATTGACGCTATATCGACGAGTAAGCATCCTGGTTCAATGGTACAACGACACCATTAAGATAATATATTTTAAAAAATCACCCGAGACACTTACGATGAGCACTCGGAACATCACAGCCTGCATGCTGGTTGAAATCATCTGGGAATGGGTGAGCAGTCACGATCACCTACAGCAGCATCTCACAGCAGAGCTTCATTTTGTCTTTGGAAAATTGAAATCTGTGCCTAACTTGTCGGCACAGTCCGTGTCGGGGCGTAACATGAGCCATGATTTCAGTATCATGTGGATGCCCCCCCCCCAATATATAAATTGAATTAACATATGAAATTGTTCCTCTGATATTTGAGGTCTGCCTGCGTTTTTAAAATGAGATTAATATGATGAGATGTCGCCATATCGACACGGTACTCTTATTTTTTAAAAAAAGGGGTGGGGACAAAGGCGGAGAATTACTCCTTAATTGGGAGGCGGGTCAAGAGAGGCTCGGAATTCAACGGAGGGCAGTTATTCATCAAAAGATAACCCGCGGCGAAAGTGCAATGGGCTGTGGCGACGCCATGGCGAATTAATGACGGCTTGGGAGACGATGCATGTGAACAGATGAAGGAATGGCGCTGCAGAAGTGAAAAACTGCCGCAAGAACAACGGTAGTGTGGATTCGGCCTTGGGCTTTGGATTCCTTGGTCAAGCGTCTTGAGGCTGTGACGGTATGGTTACATCAGTCGCCTGAAATTGAATCCCCTGAAGACAGAGGTTCTGTGTCTGGATCATGGAGCAATCGACCTGGGAACCGGCTCCCAGCCCTCGATGGGGTACAATTGAAACCTTCACTGATGGTGAGGAGTCTGGGTGTGACCTTGGATGCCACACTTTCAATGGAGGCCCAGGTCATGACTGTTGCCAGGTCTGCCTTTTTTCATCTTCGACAGGGCAGGCAACTGGCGCCCTATCTTTCACCCCAGGACCTGGCCACAGTAATCCATGCAACGGTCACCTCCAGGCTAGACTACTGCAACTCACTCTATCCTGGACTGCCCTTGGGCCTGACCCAGAAGTTACAGCTGATCCAGAATGCAGCAGCACGCATCCTTACCGGAACACCCATCCAAGCGCACATTCATCATGTGCTGTGCCAGCTGCACTGGCTTCCAGTGGAGTTCCAGATCTGGTTCAAGGTGTTAACCTTGGTATTTAAAGCCCTTCATGGACTGGGACCTCCATACCTGCGGGACCGCCTCTTCCATTATGTCCCCTGCAGGGTGCTGTGCTCTGCAGACAAGCAACTCCTGGTGGTCCCTGGCCCAAAGGACATCCATCTGGCCTCAACCAGGGCGAGTGCTTTTTCTGCCCTGGCCCTGGCCTGGTGGAATGCTCTCCCCGCTGGAGATCTGGGCCCTGTGGGACCTGTTACAGTTTTGCAGGGCTTGGAAAACGGAGATGTTCTGCTGGGCCTTTGGCTGAGTGCCAGCAAGTGTCCTTCTTCTTCCATCTAAGACCACCATTTCTTCTGGAGCTGCCCTCAGCCATCTGCCATGCCTGTATACGGACTCCCAATAATTGGTTTAAATAGCCTGCTCCTGGAGTATTTTAATCATTTTTTAAGAAATATTATTGATTGTATGTTTCTGTGATTTTAATGTAATTTTTAATGTTGTTAGCCACCCTTAGCCCATGTGTGGGGAGGGCAGGGTATTAATCAAATAAATAAATAAATAAATAAATGTTACGGTGAGCTTTTGAGCTGCTTGATGTCTATGGACAGGACCATTTAGGGGGTGCTCAATAGGTTTTCTTAGTTGCATTTTTTTCAAGAAAGTAATCTGTATAAAACTATGCCCCTCTTGAGGTCTGTGCCCAAGGCGGCTGCCTAGTTGGTCTAATGGTAGCACCGGCCCTGTCTATAGTTATGGCAAACAGAAATGGGGAAAGGGGACAGCCTTGTCTAATTCCCCTTGCTATATGGATATCTATTGAATGTACATTGTTAGTCCTAACTGTAGCTTTTGGAGAAGTAAAGAGCATTAATGACATTTTAGAATTGGTCACCAAAACCCATTTTTTGAAGTAAAAGTTTTAGATATGATATTTCCACTTAATCAAATGCCTTCTCCATATCAAAGGCCAGAAGTAATGCAAGGGTTTTGTATGCTTCACAGAAATTAATTATAGTTAAAGTGTTACGTGTATTGTCAAAAAGATTCCTTATTGCCAGTCTGGTCAAGATGAATGTAGTTGGTCATTTAAATTTAGAAAATCTTTTGGCAAATATGCTTGTAAAGATCTTTTGGTCTTGATTCAGTAAGGGTATTGGTTGAGAAGATTTAGTATTTGTAATATCGTTGTCCTTTTTTGGAGTAACTACTATTTCAGCCTCTGACCAAGATAGAGGGATGCTACCTCCTATCATAACAGAGTTGCATGTGGCAGTTAGTGGAGTTGAAAGTAGGTGAATGTATTTTTTTGTAAAAATTTGGCAGGGAATCCATCCCTGTCTGAAGCTTTATTTTTTTTAAGGATTTGATAGTGACTGTAACATCTTCTGTTGTGATTGGTTGGTCCAGATATTGTTTATGTTCTTGTGAGTTTTTTTCCAAATAATTTCCTGTGATGATAAATAATTTAAAATATGATTAGTGTCAGGATTGTCTGATGTACAAATGGTTTGGTAGTATTCAGCAAATACATCGGCTAATTTTACAGAATTAGTTTGAGTTTTTCCTGGGTGACTTTAATAGCTTGTATAGAATGTGAGGAGTTTTTTTCCTTTAATTTTCAAGCAAGTAAGTTTATAGATCGGGTGGCCTTTTTTGTGTTCATCTTCTAGTTTTCTTATTCTAGATATCATTTCATTTCTAATGTTTTCTTTTTGCTCTTCATGACAGGAGGCAATGGAGATTAATTTCCCTCTAAGTACCACTTCCATAGCATCCTACATGTGGATTTGAGGAATGCCACATAGTTTATTTGTTTCTATTGTTTAATTTCTAAAGAGACTTCAGAAGAAATTTATTTGTTAAATAAAAGTGATTTATTTAGTTTCCAATTTGTTTGATGTCATTTATTCTCAGTGTACATTCTGTCCAAGCATAGTCTGTCCACAACTTGTCACCAATCCTTGATGTAAAGAGTTTGACTAATTAATTTAGGAGATAAGACTATGTCATTTAAATATATAATTTAGAAGATAAGAATATGTAATCAACCCTTGAGTATATATTGTGGATAGAAGAGAAGTATGTATAGTCTGTTACCAGTGGGTTTTGAAGATGTCACTAGATCAATAGATAAAGCCTAAGAGCCATTAATTGATCTTAGCAGCTTAGTAACTGTATTGTTAATTTTAATTGCTTTGACACGATAGGCAGTAAAATTTAAAAGGTCATTCAGAGAGGAGTGATACAAATGTTTACTGCTGACACATTGATTTACCCATGCTGAACGAAAGCAGAATTGAAAGCCAAGAGAATCAAGTGCACTCTGCATGAAGACAGCTCGCCAGGTTGTTTTGATCTACAAGCAGCTCTCCACACTGAAAGCAGTGAAAGCAGCTTTCTCAGTAATCATGCTTTGCGGTATTATCCAATACAATTTTTAAAGTTTGTATATGTACACTCACACATTATGCAATGCATTTATATTTGGTATCACTTTCATATTTATCAAAATACTTAATTTCACAGATCAAGGGATGGTGTCATGGAAATATAAATAATAATAATAACTGTGCTTATATACCGCTCTTCTACACATATTAGTGCCTCACCCAGAGCAGTGAACAAGTTAGTGTTATTCTTATCCCCACAATGGAGCTGGGGCTGAGAGGAGTGGCTGACCCAAGGCCACCTACTGAGCTCATGTCAGTAGTGGGATTCAAACCAGTAGACTGCTGATTATGGTTTAGAACACACACTTAGTGAAACATATGCATTCTAAATAACGCTGTATGAACTTCACTGTAGTTCTTTTTCTAGTATGGTGTATAACTGGTGCTTCTTTATCTTTGACAGCCAATTAAAAATAGTGAACAGTATCAGATAAATGTTCTGTAATTGTTAGCAGAGACCAAGGATGATCTGGTCATGTAACTTTTCCTGTCATTTTTACTATCCATATCTCTTATCTTGCAGCTGGGCATAGTGGTACTTTTGGCTAGGTAGAATGTCACATGATTGGAAATAGTAAAAAAGAATTAAATTATGATTGGTTTGATATTTATCTATGTTATCATATGAAAAGATCTTAGATTTCTGCATAAGATAATAGATAAAAATGGTAATCCAAATAGCCGATCAGGGTTTTGGCCAAAAGAAAACTCATGAAGATCTAGGCAGGAAAGTTACCCTTGTAATATGTGCCACGGTAACTTGAATGCATTTCATCGTTAATCTGACTGAGTTAGATTTCATTAAGAAATGTTAGGAAACTTAATTCTTGTTGTGTTCATCTGTTCTATTTTTCTATGTTTTATTTAAATAAACATTTATATGTTGATACCTCACTTAATGAAAAAGACTAGTGTTTGTTAATGAAAGAAGCCATTAAACTCTTAGGAGGAGTCTGTCTCCTGGTTGGGAGAGTGCAACAAAAACATCCATCCCGTTTATTTTGTACTGACAAACAGTTTCTCTAAAAGAGAGAAACATGTTTTCAGTTCTCACTTGAAGGTTTCAAGCTGCTCAGGATTTAAGATAAAACCTTCAACCCATTTCTACTGAGTATTTAATACTTTTTACTTCATGTTTAAAAGTTATGTTTAATATTTATGCCTAATATGATTATAGAAGCTATACTGTTTGAATTATCTATATACTTATTTGAGTTGGATTGTCAGTAAAATTACAATTTTATGACATTTTTACCATTTTATAACATTACAACTTTGTACCACAAAAGTTTTAAGTTTTGCATGTAGAAGAGGTTGCCAAAAATAAATATCCCCATCCCCATCCCCATCCCCAGAGACACACAGAGAGACACAGAGAGACACAGAGACCCGGCCCGCTGCGCGGCGGGCCGGGGGGCGGTGGGGGGAGCGGCGAGCACTCCTCTTCCCTTTGGTGCTTACTTACCAAATCATCACATGACTAGGAGGACAAGTGCTATTCCCTCATTTCTCTTTTTGCTACCACAGAGAGAGGATTTCCATTGCTGTTCTCTGCATTTCCCACCTCTCATCTTTGATGAGTCCAGAGGTGTGGCCTATCAGAGCCTTCTCACAATGGCTCTTCCTTCAAGGCTGCAGCTGTGCACCAGCCTAATTAAAGGCACCAGCCCCCTCAGTTCCTAGGGAAGAAGACTGGAAATGTGGTCTGACAGAGCCCTCACTTCTAAGACTCTTTCCCAAGGACTTTACAGCATGCCTATCTGAATAAAGGCCACTTCCTGACTTGGCTGTGTCAGCTCTGAGGAAAGACACATGGAGGTGTAGCATAACAGATCTCTTGGTTTGGAGACTGGGAGGCTTTTTTCTAAACGCATTGGCAGGCTGCCAGCCTGAATAAGCCCTTGAACTCCCTTCGTTGTGTTGGCTCTGAGGGAATACACCTGGAGGTATAACTTAACAGAGGCCTAGGATCAGAGGCTGAGAGGCTTTTCCCTAAGGCCTTCGGAAATGTGCCTGCCTGACTCAACAAAATCCCTCCTCCTCCCAGGCTGTCTTAAGGTGCAGTCCCTGGAGGCAGGAGTTAATACAGCTAACACAGCGGCATAGCAGCCTGAAACATTCAGTATAATGATTGGGGCTCCTCAGCTACCTCTCTTTTAACACAGATGATAAAGCTGCACCTCTAAGCCCAATGCTTTTTGAAGGCAGACTTTTCCTGTCTGTTCCATGTATGCCCACACTCCCTCTTTCCTACTAAGAAATGGTGCTGGCTCTTCCCAGGGTTGTCAATCTCATTGCTATAAGATTCAGCAGACATATAAGAACATGCAGAGGTAGGGTTGCCAGCCTCCAGATAGTAACAGAAACTGGAGAGTCCTGACAGAGTAAGTTAACAAAAGAATTCAGGACCACCTAACAACACCCACTTCAAAAGTGAACACTCATATATTCAATACAATTATTCAATACCATTACAATATGCCAGATTACATGCAATCCGTACAATATTCAAAATCCATTCACAATGCAAAGTTATATTAATCCATACAGTCTTTGTGACAAGACCCAAAAGTGCTCAGTGCTGGTATAACAAATAGTCCATAACCACAACTATATAACTAAATACATGAATCCATAAACAGAATAATTCAGTCCAATGCAATTTAATGCAACAATATAGCTGGCCAGGAAGGCACTGTAGGTCATAAATCATGTAGAATTATCCATCTGACACGAAACCGGTGCAGAGTCCCGTTTCTGGGATGAACTACAGCTACAGGTAAGTACAACCCTGTTTAACTATACAGGCACCCAACATTCTCTTCCATGTAAATGAATCAGGAAGCCTTTGCAAGCAGAGGAACAGTGTATGCACATTAATGCCATGTGCTAATTGTTGGATTGGGAACAATGGACTACAAAATACTCAAGCTACCAGCTCAATAGTATTTTCCTGTAACTTCAGAATGATTGGCACCATTACTTCTCATGTGGGTAATTTTAAAGAATGACAAACGTATGTTAAACTCATACAATTTATCCTGGGATCATACTCCACCCCATTCACTGAAGAAACAAGGTGAAATGCAACTTATGAGAAGATAACTACTCTGGTCTCATGCTTGTGGACTAGAATGTTCCAGCACCATAGTGAAGAAGCCTACAAATAGTGATAAGTGACCTAATGCAAGTAAGAATGAATGGGTGATCTTTCTACAGATAAAGTAAAGTAAATATGGGTACTTTAGCCTCTTAGTCTCGAAGACCTATAAAACAGTAAATTATAAATGAAAAGAGATTTATTGAGAGCAGTTGGAACACAGTCAAAGTCCATGTTGTGGCTTGTCTTGGACTTTCAATGCTAAGTTTTCTAACTCATTATTTAAAGCTCTACTAGCAAAAAGAATATTCAGCTCAGCTCTACCAGCATTAAATAACATAGATTACAATGAGAATTTAAACACTCTAGGAGGTGCATTTGAGCATTGAGATTTCTGTTACCATGAGATTGCACAGTAATACCTGTAAATACCAATTCTATAACTAAAGTTTAGAGAGGTTTTGCTATTTTTAAACTCAATTGTTAACTTTTCCAATTGAAACAGATGAGAGCAGTGTGATCCAAATTAGATCAGTACTGGAGATTAGCTATTGCTTGCTGGTCAATATGTCCTAAAAAGTAGAATCCCTAACTTCACCATACCTTGGAAAACTAACATTGTGTCATGCCATCTACTTGTGTTTCAACTGAGTACTGCATGTTAAATATAGTATATTTATACAATTTTTACATTGAACACTTACCTACCAGCAGATGTAGTTCATTGTAGATTACAAAATAGTTTAAACTAACAGGACCTGCCTTATATAGACTTAGTCCTTCCAAATCCCCTGAGACGATGCAATGAGTGCTGGAAATACTGTACATAGAAATGGCAATTGGGATGAACCTGTTCAGCAGAAACAGCAGCTGACTTCTCTGGTGGGATGATGTCCCTCTCAGGTACATTCCCTTCTGTTGCCACAACTCCCATTGCCCAGGATACAGAAGCCATTGAATAGTTAGCTCCAAATGTGTCCGACTGTATGGAAATAATTGCAATTGGTTTATGAATATTAATTCTATAAAGGACTAGCATGTATTTTTGGATCTTCATTAGTTAACATCTGGATGCAATTTCCTAAAATAAAGTCCATCATAAGACATTATATCCTGTGCATTCTTTTTTGAAGAAAGAAAACAAAACCAAATGTTATTTTTGCTGGAGAATAGTAGCAATGCTATACTCATTTATATACCTATGTCTTATTGATTTCAGTGGGACTGTGGCATAACTGTGTTCCAGATTTCAGCCTTCCTGGAAGAAGGGTATGCTCTTTCACATTCTTTAGAGAATCACCAAAAACCTACTAACAAGAGACAAGAAATCAATAAGCTGCTTGCACAATAGGCTGAGCATGCCCTTTTCTTCTTCAAATAAGATTTTCCAGACTTCGGAAAATGAATTGATAAGCTACTGGCATTTTGGCTTAGACAACTGAAATAAAATGCAATTGATATGTAATAAGAAACAATTTACCTCATATTTCCCAGACTGTAATGAGCAATCTATTGCAAACTATTATGATCTATATAGTTCTAATGGTATATTAGATTATCTGTATTTTCTAAGATTTTTGATTTTAAAATATCTAAAAAGAGTTGCTACAGTTATCTGACTTGTAAGAAGTGGAGTTTGTTGAATACTTGTATTTGGGGTGGTGGGAAATTGCAAATACCTTTACTTGAAATTTGCAAGTGAGTTATGTTTTATTATAGCTAATAGAAATACATTATAAGAATCACAATAGCATATTCAAATAAGTAGAAAAATCTAAATGAGTAGCTCAACAGTTTCAATAAGTCAACCATCCCATAGATTAAACAAGACAAAGCCACCAGTCAAACTACAAGTTGTACTTTTTCCTGATCTATCAATTCTTCCTTATCTCGCATATACCTTCAGTTTCTCTACTGCAGCTGAAGGACTGCAGAACTAGTTGGGCTCAGGATTGAGACCCTGATATCTGAGGACAAGTTGATGATTCTGAAATGCCCCAAATTTGTGGGTAGTGCAGTGGATTTGCCACCTTCTGCATGCTTCATTCCCATTTTTCTCAGGGTGATATATCTCCTGAAAATAATCCGTAATACGTGGTAGATAATACATTTATTAAATTACCCTTCTTGAACATCACTATATCTTCATAGGACACATGGGTACTTCATGAAGATAGTGTTGCTTCCCAACTAACTCCAGTACACTCTTGCTGAACTATGGCTAGTCCTCATTGTAGGTCATTCGCTACCACTCCCTCTGGAAATGCTTCATAGCAGTTCAGCTTTACTTTAAAATGTCCCATACCTAACATTAAAAGCTGCACTGTTTACTGGCTGCGAATAACACTAGAGGTGAGTCTTGGGACTAAAAGACTGCATGAACCATTCTTCAATATAGTACAAGGCACAGAATAGCTGAAAAGTGGAATGTTTGTCCAAATGAGTGAACAGAAAGTAGTACAGGTCCTGGCAAAACAAATGTGAGTTAACAATGAGATAAACAAAAGGGGAATCTGAGGAGCAGAATAAGCAGGTTGCTAGAAACATTAAGGCCATTTCCACATGCCCTTAAAGGGACGACCCACTCACTGAACACTGGTAGCTTTTCCTCATGAATCCAGAGGTCTCTGTTTGCAAAATGGTTGCAGGCCATTCAGCTTCCGATTTTTCAGCACCTTTTTTGGGAACGCACTTTCTACATTCCAGAAAATGCACCCAAAAAAATGGAAGCCAAATGGCCCACATCCATTTTGCAAACGGAGACGTTGCCAGCGTTTCAGTAGTGTGCTATCCCTTTAAAGGTATATGGGAACAGCCTAAGACAGGCAATAAGCCTTCTTCAAATAGATCAGGAACAGGAAACCAACCTGGGAGCTGGTTGTGACTTTGGGTCCTGCTACACGATATGTTTATGAACAGTCACGCTCTGGTTTTAATATGTTGCCTGCAGACACATGTCAGCTGAAGGGAACTGCTTCTTTTTAAAAAAGAGAGAGTCCAAACAATCTCAGAACTGCACCCAAAGGGGATGGAGTGCTCCTGCCTTCCCCCAAGCCATATTCCTGCAGGAAACAGCACATGGGGTGGGGTTATTCTGCCGACTTTTGCTGTACCACCTGGATAATTTGTGCTCAGTGGAATAAAATTGGTTTTAATGCGAGAAAATGGCATTGAGGGAAGGGCAGGAGCCTTTCCTTCCCCTGCAGTGCCATTCTGGCTCATTAGAGTTCTCTCTCTCTCTCTCTCTCTCTCTCTCTCTCTCTCTCTCTCTCTTTTTCAAAGAAGCACTTCCCTTCAGCTGATATGTGTCTACAGGCAGCACATTAAACCCAGTGAATGACTGTGCAGAAACATATCGTGTAGTGAGACCCTTAGGATGACAAAGGGACAAAAGGATTGGTTCAGAAGGATGGGGAGATGGCTGAGAAGTTGAATGAATTCTTTGCAACTCTTTTCACTGTGGAAAATAGGGGCAAGACCTATACCAGAGTTGCTGATTTTGGGATGGGTGATTGAGTGAAATGGAGGTAACAAGAGATGAATTTATAGAACTACTAGGCAAATTGAAAATTATTAAGTCTCTACGTCTAGCTGGCATATACCTGAGGGTCCTTAAGGAATTCAAATGTGAAATTGTTGAAGTATTAACTAATATATGCAACATATGGCTAAAATTGGCCTCTGTGAGTCTCTCTACATGAGACTACACAGGGATGCTCAAGTGTAGGGAAACACAATGTTAGCCAGAAAGCGTAGGTTAAAAAGACAGAGCCAAAGGCTTTGTCAATTTCACCTCTCTCCCAGCTCGTCAGCTTTGGCGCTGCTGTCCTGCTCCAGGTGGGTGTGGGCTGGGGTGCCTGCAGGTGCGGTGGGCCTCAGAGCGGGCCGGGGTGCTCTCCCCAGATAATGTAAGAGGGTGGGAAATTTGCTGTCTAAGTAAATCAGTGGAAGGTATCTGTGACAGAGAGGAGATTGTCCTGCTCCTGAAAGGTAAAACAAGCACAGCAGCAGTCAGTTTGTCTGCCTCAGCAAAAGAGCAGGCTGTTTAAAGGGTAGCTCTTCCTGGTAGTGTGACAGAGTGGTTTTACTATACCTCTGGCGAAGGCAGGGTACCTGTTGGTCCCTGAAGCCATAACTAGCTTAAATTTAAATACCTTGGTGGCTTCTCCTGGGAGTGACTGTGTGGAGACCTGGGCTTCTGTTCTGTTCTTTCAAAACCATCCATAAATATTCTTTCTTGTTTGGTTGAACCTCCTGCTTCAGCTGCAATACAGAAATTATCTCATGACAGCAAACCCGAAGCCTTTACCCTCACTACCATAAGTGAGTGTAAAGTAACTGAGGGGGATGTTCGCATGACAAAACAAACCCAAAATCATAGGATGCCATGTGGATTCCCTCAGTTGGAAGAAAAGGCCTGTCACAGTGTCTTTTTATCTGTAGTCAACTACTGAGACTGAAAAAAGAATTTATCATCAGTCAGTTCTTTAGCCTTCAGAGTTTCCCTGAAATATTCCTAAGTATACCTATTTTCTACATCAGTCCAGTAATTAATCTTTTTCTGATTCTTTTCTTGTCTTTCAAAACAATCAGAATAATTGGGAGAAGAGAGAAGGCATGTGAACACTTAGACATGCTGTTAACATATTCAGGATGCAAATGAATAAGCTCCCCAGATGCTTTTTACAAAAAGCTGTGAAAGCTTCAGAAAATATTTAAGTAATTTTGTTTTCTCCTGTGATAAAGAATAATCTAGGTGACTTATAAAATATACCATCAATTTTACCAACACTGAAATTCACAGGAGGAAACTATTTTTCACTTTGATGCTTTTTAATATCTCCTTCTGTGACACAGAGACACACTTTTGCTTGTATGTTTGGAGGAGAGAGGCTTGATGTTAAACATTATATGAATTATGGTTGCCTTTATATATGTTCTTCTATGTCATGTTGTTTAATCAGCGTATAAAAAATGGTTCAACAGTGAATCTGTTACCTAATCAAATTTAATGAGGTAGTGATATACATAGTTATCAAAAAAGGTAAACAAAATTTTAAGCATTGAAGCACCTTGCAAGACATAGAAAGCAGTTATATCATTCTGCTTAACAATAATTGTCTATGCTATTTCACACTAGTGAAAATTTCAGTTGTACATTATATTTTGACCGCCACATTTTAAAAGAATTAAAAGAAAATGGATTGGTTACTTCTAGCTGTATCTTTGCTATGAGATGGAGTATGAGCCCAGAAGTATCTTCAAATTCAATGATTTCATGGACCAGGCAGTTTTTATGTTCTCATGATCATGTATGCAACTTAGTAAATAGATTAAGTCCTGAATACATAAGAGCATTTCAAAAAGGAACAGCAACTTCAATACTCAGCATGAGCAGTGAACTGTATTTGAGTTCATTCTGGGCTTTTGCATCAGAATCATAACAGAAAATGTCACCATGATTTCTAGATACCAGGATTTTTCCTTTTGGGGTCAACCTTAAGTACAGAAGTGGAGAGTTTCACCCTAGAAGTGGTTTCACATTCAAAAGTAGTTATTTTTGTGATGCAACAGAATACGTCTTATTGCTAGTGGCATTCATGTTAACTGACGAGGTTTAGTGCATTACCACCCTTCTGCCAGGCTGAAAGGCATGGACTACTGATACTATCATTCTCTTTAAAATAGGAAGTGGTTCTTCCTCCAATGGAAGAGTCACTTGAGGAAGGCTCCTTAGATGGGAGGAAGGCTTCAAACTTCAGCTGAAAGGAAAGTGGATGGATATAGATTAGAGGTGGGCACAGACTGAGAAAACCCCACGGACCACCAGCCTATGGTCCATCGATTTTCACTGACCACAGATCACAAACTTTTCATGGACCAGCCCCGTTCACGGACCAGTTCGTAGGTCCATGGTCCATCGCTTCTGGCTCCACCCTTGCACACCCAGAGAGCCCAAACTCACAGAAAATCTTCAGCAGCCTCTCCTCCAGCAACCCTCCAAGTTTGATCAAGTTTGCATTTCGGATGTCTGAGAGCGGGACCACAAGTGATGCCTGACACAGGTTGGACACTTGCCAGCTTCCCTCAAGTTTTGATGGGAAATGTAGGCAGCTTGGCGGAATGTTGGACAAGTGACAGTTGAAAAGTCCATTGGACAGCAGTCAGAGAGTCAAGCTGCAAGACCAGGATGCCTACATTTCCCATCAAAATTTGAGGGAAGCTGACTAGTGTCCAACCTGTGTCAGGCGTCACTTGTGGTCCCGCTCTGAGTTACAGACCCCCAAAGCGGCCGCCCCCAGGAAACTTCTAGTAGATACTCGAGTCGCAAATACCAATTGACTTGCATTAGCTAGCAGCACCAAAAAGTTGCAATAAGGCAAAATCAAACAGAAAAGGGTAGGGAAAGAGCCCCCTCACTCACCACGCAGACATCTTCCCAGCCATGGCCTAGAGAATTAATTCTTGCTCGCATAGAGCTCCCTGGTTGGCAGGCAGAGGTGCCTATCAAGGTTTTGAGGGCTAAGATTGGTGTTTCTATGGCTGCAGAACGTCCACCCCTCTGTTGCCTAGGGGATTAATTCTTCCTCCTTGCTTGCATAGAGCAGAATGGAAGGCTCTCTGCTTGGCAGGCAAAGCTGCCTATTAAGTTTTTAAGGTCTGCAAAAGGTCTACGGATGCCCTCTCCATTGCCTAGGGATTTGATAGATCAGCACCAGGATGTCTGGACTCACGGACCATGGATCAATGTACTGGCCCAAATGGACCAAAATTCATTTAAAAAGTGAGTCCCATGATCTGTGTGTTTGTGAACCACAAACCAGGCCAGACCGAGCAAAATTTTCATCTGTTTTCCAGACCGTGCCCACTTCTAATATAGATAAACTTTGCTTGGTGGAGTGGTAGGACAGGGGCAGGATCCAGCCCATTAGCTTTCATCTATCTCCCCTTATTTTCCCATTCACGCTACACCACAAAGAGAGAGCTGGCATTCTGCTTCTCCCTGCTAGTTAGAAAGACTAGACACTCACTTCTATTCTGTCCTGTTCCCCATTTCCCCCCACATTTTTACTTTAAGCTTAGAGGTAACTTATGCTGCAATTGGAATTGGAATAGTTTTGGTTGATGTTTCCTGGTTATTGTTTGGAAAATGCTAGTTGCTTGTGCTTTGTTTTGATACTTGCTAGTAGGATAAATGTCTCCCTTCTTCCTAATATTGTACCCAATCCCCCAATAAACTCCATATTCCTTTTTAAACCTTTAAAATCTGTTTCTGTTGTCCTTTTCCTGCTGAATCATGCTCCTGGCAACTACTAACAGCCACTTCAATAGGTAAAATAGTAAAGAGTCCAGTAGCACCTTTAAGACTAACCAACTTTATTGTAGCATAAGCTTTCGAGAACCACAGCTCTCTTCGTCAGATGCATGGAGGGTATGAAGAAACTGGCTAGAGATATATAGGTGAGGGGAGGAGGGAGAATGTGGAGGGAGTGAGGGTCATGTAAATGCAAATCAGTTGCAAAAGTCATGAAAGAGGTGGAGTGCGCAATCCAGGTTGGGTGTGACCCCTTCCCTCTTGACACTTGAACGGCAAGTGGATCGAGTGGAGAGCAAGTGGAGGGCAAGTGAATAGGGGGGAATACACTTGCCGTTCAAGTGTCATTCGTCACTTGTAGTTTGGCCCTAGTAAGTCAGAAAGCCAGGAACCAACGTGCCAGCCATATCCAAAGATTTCCAAATATTACCAAATCCCACTCACAGCTGAAAGTTAACAGGATTTGGTGCTTGTTGTTTTCACCTGAGGCCCTGGGTGAGCCAGGCCAACAGATCTAAGACAAGCACAGGATGTAGAATATTGTGCTTTTTTGTTGTTGTTTGCGTCTTTAAATTGTATATAAGTATTTTGTGAACTGCTTTAGGTCTCCACTGGAGAGAAAAGCAGAGTAGAAATAATCATATAAATAAAATACATAAGCCCATTCTCTTTTCTAGTTGAGAACCTGTGCACGTGACATATGCATGTACTGGGCTAACACATATTGACACAGAATGGAAGCTAGCACACTGGCCCCACCAGCACTCAAATCAAGCACACAGGCTCCAATTCCTATGTGAGTTTCATTCACATGGGCACACTGCTGCTAGCATATAGGTATGTGGGATTCACCCCCATTTTGCAGAATGGTGCTTTTTAAAAGAAAGATACTTATCAGGGAGACAGAGTCTATATACCTACCTGCATAGTAGTGTGCAGTAGGTTGTTCCTGAATGCCCTTGTGTCATGTGTATAGCTCTCCTTCATACTATACAGAATGAGATTTTCCTAGACTGTATCACTTCAGATTGCAGGAGTAGGTGTCCCATTATAGAATGGTAGTCAGTATAGAAATTCCACCCCCCCCCCCAAAAAAAACCTACCCTTCCTGAAGTAAACTGGAAGAAGGACATGCTAAACCTTTACTATGCTATGTTAGTTTATTAAATGCAGGGAGATTTTGTCTGTGTGCGCTTTTAAATGACTTGCACCCTAAAATGGCACATTCCCGAATCTACCACCTCATTTTGACTCTGCTGAGAGCTACTCAGTCTCTTACTGAGAAATGGGAGGGCACTCCAGAATAACACTCACCTGCCATTGTTTGTGGGTGAGGAAGAAAATGAAATCTTAATAAAGTAACTCAGTAAAAGGTGGCTACCCTTTTTCATTAGCATTACAGAACATTTGTGTTTATATATGAAGTTAGTCTTCCATAAGAAAATAACGCCACAGTGGTGAGGTTGAGAAGAAAATATTGACAGTAATAAAATGAAATTTCAAGACAAAGGCATTCAATCACAAGACAGCATGTTGACAGTATTTATGCTCATTTCTGAAGTTTCATCCCTGTCTTCATCAGTCTTGACACCTCATGCAAAGTACTCTCAAAGTGCTGAGCAGCTGAAGTATATTATTGTTGACAAATACGTGAGGCAAAGAAAAATATAAATCAGTTCATGATGAGCCTCACACCATCACCGTTCAAGTCGGTGGAAAGACTTATACTAATTTATATAGCTGGCTATGACTCATTAGTGTTTTTTAATCTTGGGATATGTGGCAGAGAACCAGCGTCCAAACCAGTACACATTTATGCAGCCATGTAACTGTAGACTAGATTAATAACAATGCATATAATTTGTCTCCTCCTAACTGAGAGGGAAGGGGGAGAATGGAGCTCATTCCACCCTCCCTATAGCAATGTATACATTAAAAGTATTGCTTCTGGCCTCCCCCAGCTGGGATGGGAGGGAAGAGAAACAAGCTCTTTCTCTGTCTTTTGCAAATACAGTGCAGATTGCTCCTGTATAGAGATGGGCATGATCCAGAAAAAAAAACAAACCATGTGGTTCGTGGTTCATCAAATTTCATGAACCACAAACTTTCACGAACCTGCCCCCGGTTCACAAACTGGTTCATTTGGTTCATGAAAACATCACATCCAGATCAGAAAATCGTCATTTCCGGGCCAGCAGAAGGTCACTTCCAGATCAGCAGAAGGTCTGCAGGAAGTCCATCACTTGTTGCCTAGGAAACCGATTGATCAGCACCAGGCTGTCTACAGTGATGAACCAAAAAACGAACCAAACGAACCAGCCTAAAGTTTCAACCATGAACTGACCTGGTCCGTCATGCATTTTGGTTTGTATTTTGGTTCGTGCCCATCTCTACTCCTGTACCCACCTAGACTGGAGCTTTACTGTGTAGCAATTTTGCTGAGTGGGTAGGATTAGAACCTGAGTCCCAGCTGATTCCCCTGATCAGCTATGAGTCAACTTCTGATCAACAGGCAGCTCAAACGTAAGAATTTGGCAGCTGTTTGAAATGCTCAGTGCAATCCAAACATATTCCCGATTGGCTCACAGTCTGATCATAAGTTTTGATAAAGTAAGTTTGTCTGTCAAACAGGTTGCCTGAGAAATTCCCTATTTTAAATGCATCCTATGTTCTGCCATGGATCCAGTCCAAATCATGGATCCAGTCCAATTGTGAGAAATCTCTAAGTCTTCTGCCATAGCATCTAATTTGACCCTAAGAGATTACTTCTGTGTGACAACTTCAAAGAATGTTTTAAAGAATCCTGGTAACCTTTATGAGGTGATAAGAAGTGCATGGGGAGTGGAAAGGTAAGTATAATACTCTGCCATGTAAATATTTTGTGTTTTATTTCTGAGGTTTAAATTGCAGGCCTCTAAGAGAAGAAAGAGGGGAGCTGGTGAAGTGTCTTAGGATTGGATGGTAGCTGTACCCTAGTGAATAGAAAGAGCTGCAAGTTTTAGTGGGTGGAACTGGAGAGAAATACACTTGCCGTTCAAGTGTCATTCGTCACTTGTAGCTTGGCCCTATGTGTTCTTTTCTTTGTGGAGGTTTTTAGCCTAAGTGGCAACTGGGGGGAAATAAGTTTTTGTGAGTAAACTCTTTTAAAAACATTTGAAGACTTGTACCTATCTGAAACCATATGCATATGTACTAGGAGTGCATACCAAGAAAACTTTGGTTTCCATTTCGGTTCCGGAATAATTCCATTCCACCACTAGTTTGTTCGGGGTGGGCTGATGCCAGCTCGAATCTGACCCACTTGGGTTTTTTGTTTTCATGAGTTTCAGCCCATTGCATGTGTGTTAGCGACACGTGCATATACATACTGTTTTTTTTCAAGGGGTAGGGAAACAAGACTCTGGGGCAGCTGTTTTCTCACTTAACCAAAAACTGCATCAATCATTAGTCTCCCTCCTAGACTAAACCATTGAGTCACTGATTTTCCTCAAGCACAATAACATGCACATACAGTACAACAACAGACCCATAGAAAATGAGTTCAATAGGTGGAGCAGCAGCAGTCGGGCACTCCCAAGTAGGTGAGCACCACAACCAGTGCAGTGCAGTGCGACAAAAACAAGCCAGCTTCATGTTAACTTTTTAATACTGTCAATAACCTTTGCATTCTGCTGTTGCCTGTTGGTTTCATGCTTCCTTGTGCTTTGTTCCAACAATGAGGAGCGAATCCAAATCCTTCCTTTTGATGTGTAGCCTTGCACTGCAGAATGGGGTGTTGTCATTGCCAGTCTTCTCCATTGCCCAAGAGGAGACAGGCAGGTGGGCAGAATGATTGGCTGAATTTCCACCCCCCTGCCCAAACAGACCTTTTGCTGTGGGGGGCAGACAGATTGTTTTTGGAAGGGGGAAGCAGGTAAATGTTTGACATTTGCTTAGAAAAACAGAAAGCCCTGGAAGACTATGAAAGCAATCCTAAACAGGTCTACTCAGATATAAGTCCCATGGTATTCAATATTGCCTACTCCCTGGGAAGTGTCTTTCGAATTGCAGCCTATGATTAAAGTCTCCCATCTAAACATTTCTAAAACTGATAGGAGGGATGGGTTCTCCTCTTGTGAAGACTGGATTGGCAGAGAATGCCATTTCCCAGATAGCAGGTGGGGGGGAGGGGGGAGAGCAGAGATGCACACATGCACAGTGGTCTCATTCCCCTTTCCCGTCAACAGAGTTAATTAATAATGTAAGGTCTCTCTCCCTTTGAGGTCTGATTGGAGAATGCTGTTTAGGAAAACACGTTGCTGCCCTAAGAGGCAAGTCCAGTGCCTGAAACAAAATACACTAACTTTGGTGGGAGGGACTACAATCTGGATTTGGTTCAGCGTTCCAGCCACTTTGTACACGCCAAACTAGTGATTTCTGTGTGTATTTTCAGCTTGTTTTTTCTTTTATGACCATAGGAGGGAAAAAAAACCTTTTACACAGTGAAAAGTTCTGGTCTAGCTATCTCCCCCATGATGTGCAAAGAGTTTTTAGCATTCAGACGTGTGATTTCCCTGCTAGATTTATCTGTACTGTTTGAAAGAATGTGCCATTTGATATTTCTAAACTTGTAAATTACTCCATATGACTGTCACAGAACTTCCCATTAATCTATATTGTTTGTCTTTACATTGTGCCACTTGAACAGTGACATGAACAGAATAAACTGCTTCACATGAGTCAAATATCCAAGTGTCACTTCTGTATTCTGTAAAGAAAAAAAGCAAACACTTTGCACCGAAGAAATTTTGAATTTTATCAGTAGTTTCCTTCATTAATAGCATAGTCCAGAAAGCACTGAAGATAAATTAGAGGGAACAGTAGAAATAATGGTCTGAGGATGACTAGCCGAGGAAATAAAAAGTGGTATGGCTTTCCTTTGTTATCTTTGTCCCTTATTTCCTTTCAGAATTAGATTCCAGAAGAGTCTTCCTCTGAGTATTATTTAGGCTAATGCTTTTAAAACTATGTTTATTTTACATAACCATCACATTTGTTCCTTTCTTTTTGATATATTTTCATTGTCTAAGGAATGGATTCTACTTAGCAACGAACGGTGTTCAAGAGACTTCTTTAAACATTTCAGTGATAGATTCCTACTTCTGGTGTAGTTTTTTTAAATCATTACTATTATTTTCCATTTCATTCCACATTTCATACCAGGAAGAGGGAACCAAGTCACATCATTCCTTCGTGTGATCTTTGAGGGATTAAAGATATTGATTAGTGAGCTTGAGCAGCGATGTGAATTTATCACTTAATCCGAAAGACGTGTTTGTTCATTTAAGGCAAAATCAAAAGATAGGATAACAGGTATGAGGCCAAAGGCTATAAGTGCCCCCCCCCCTTCAATTGCTGCCTATGCTTTCTAAGGAAAGCAGCACATCATAAAATTGTGGACACATTGTGAGCCATTGCTGGTTCAGGGAGGAGGATTTGTTCCCTCTCCTGTCTTTCCTTGCTTAGCCACAGCAGATTTACCATGGGCAGCACAAAAAAGGCCAGGCAGTGTTGTGTGAGTGTGTGCTAGTGAGTGTGTGCTAATGGGTGTGACAGGAGCTACACCAACAATGTTTCTTATTGTATAAGAATTCAATACAATCAGTTTAGGCAAAGGACAGTGATTGGTCTTGAGTTCCAACACTGGAGAGATGTGCTCAGACTTAAAACACATGCATTAATAAATTGTAATACAAAGGAGCATATGGAGCTATTAAATTAATTTTGAGCAAGCAGCATGTTGATCGATTAGATCCAAGGTCATTTTGTGAATGAATCACATTTTAATCCTACTTTTGCAATAGTTTAAGATTGAGGTTATTTTTAAAGTGACACTGACAATGCCCTGAATAGAATGATGTATTTTTTCACCTTGACCCATATTTGAGTATGTGATTTAGAGTGCGTACAAATTATTTGAAATTTTTTGACTGTGTGTCATCATCATACATGTCTATTTTAGTAAAACCTTTAAAATACTTGGATGGTATTATCTCAACAACTCTCCACTGCTACAGCTTTAAGATTCATCTTGCGCCAATGGTCACCTTGAGTGATGTTAGAAAATGAAAGTTTGAAAGAACATCAGAATGACTATTTTCAGAAGCAACAAGAAAGGTCATATCAGATGATGAAAAAACTTTTGTGGTGGGAATATACATTGCCTCTGCCTTGATAGTTGGTAGCCGAGCCTTCAGTAATACAGATTCCACAGGGAATTGTAAAGTTCTTGAGGTACAGAGTGCACAATGGTATTAAATAAATGAATACATTACCAGGACAGGGGTCCTTGCAATGGATGAATGCTCACACATCTTATTCCTATTAGGGTACAGGTTTCTGTTATTAAATGTTGTGTGTCAGGGTTATTATAGTCAGTTATTTGTCAGTGGGAGTTGCTGATCTTCTCCACTCCCTCCTGCTCCCAGTGGGTCTCATCCAACCCTGGGAAGATTGATTCCTGAAGGGGCCATAGAACCTGCCTAGAATAATAGATTGGGGGGCTGCAGTGAGGAGCATAAAGGAAGCGCTGAGGGAAGAAAGAAGAGAGAATGATTTTGCTCCCTTCCTCCTTCAACGCACTGTCCCAAATGGCTATTACTCCATGTAGGTCCCATGACACCAAGAAACAATGTTCTCAAGGTCAAACGGGAATTCTCTATGGAAGAGGAAGTAGGAAAGATGTGCAGTCTCTTGTGTTCCAACCCATTATCTGTTAGAGTTCTTTTATGTTGTATGGGTTTGGACTAGGATATCTCAAGTGCTAAGGTTAGGATTATTTTATGTTAGGTTATGTTATTTTAAGTGAGGGTTTTATGCGATGATTGTTGGCTATTTTAGGGTTATATGTTACGGGATGGAGTTCTGGTAACCAGTTTGGTTTATCCTCCATCAGAGGTTCAGAGAAAGACCAAATTCACCATTGTAATCTGTAACAGTAAACTATTCTATACAATCATCATTTTTCCCCCATTTCACTCATCATTTAGTTTCACAAAGCAAATAATTTGTTTTTGTTAATGAGTAATAGATGAGTATATTTAGAAATGATCAGCAATCAAATAAAATAATTTTATATCAGATTCTTTTGTAGGAAAGTAGGTTTTTTGTTTTTCCTCAAGGATCAGCAGTTTAAGGCAAAGTATATTGCCTTTTTAGTGAAAGCAAACTAGTACAGCCCACTAAAAACCCACAATCTGATTAAAACTGTCACATTTTTATCCTGCTCTCCCTCCAAGATGCTCTTGGCAGTGGTACATGGCTTGCCTTCCTCAATTTTATGTTCACAACAGTCCTGTGAGGTAAGCTGTGCTGAGAGATTTTGACTGGCCTGAGGCCACCTTGGGAGCATCATGGATGACTTTGAACACAGGTGTCCCCAGTCCTAGACTGACACAAGAGCTAATCAAATCATGTTGCTTGCTTTAAAACCACTCTGTAGAAATGGATTTTTCAGCACTACAAATAAAAGACATATTAAAAGATATTTCCAAAATACATACTAAAAACAAGCAAAAAAACTAATATGATAGTTGCATAGAGTAACCAATGGAATCCAAGTAAGGGATGAACTGGCACACTTTTAAACAACTTAAAAAGCCCAACTTTTGTACATTTCTAATTTCTGCAAGTATTGTAGCATTGTTGGTTTAGAGTTAAAGTTTAATGGTTTAGAGTTAAAGTTGCTTATGATTATTACAAATGTGCAATCTGTGAAATATGATCCCCTGCTGACCCCCAATTTCTGTCCTACAGTTCAGCTCCCAATTCTTCAGAGATTTCTGAATGCAGCTGATTGTTTGGATCCATTCCAATCTGGTTTCAGGCCTGAAACAGCCTTGGTCACCCTGCTGGATGACTATACCAGAAGATGGAGGGGAGAATGTGGCTCTCATTCTCTTGGAACTCTCAGCAGCTTTCATTACCATCAGTCGTGGTATCATTCTGGACCACCTTTAGAGGCTGGGACTGTGAGGTGATATTTTGCGATGGTTTCAATCCTAACTTGAATGTAAGATGTGTCACCCCTTGGCCTCTGTTTTACAGGGTCCTGCAAGATTCCATCTTGTCTCCCAAGCTTTTTAATATATATGTGAAGTCACTGGGAGAGGTCATTCAGAGATCTGGGCTATTGACACTAATATGCAGATGAGCCCCAGCACTATCTCATGCTTCCAGCAGAATCCTGGGAAGCAGTGGAAACCATGAACAGGTGCCTGGAGGAAATTTTGAGATGGATGAAGACTAACAAGCTGAAAAGTACTCCTGCTAAGATGGAGATGCTACAGGTGAGGGCTTGACCCAGGAACTGGGATGTCTCTTGAGTAGACATGGGCACGATCTGAATTACGATTTCAAAAAAGCCCCGATTTTGGCGTTTGCGCCATCGTGACTCAGCTAATCGGTTCCATCCACGGCAACCGATCCAGCAGTTGGGGGTTTGCTTGTTCGGGACTTGATCTGATGTATCGGTTTCTGTTCGGAATTGCAGACACTCTTGCGCCAGTAATTTATTCCCGGGGCAATGGAGCCAGGGGAATGAGCTGTGTTTGCCCTCCTTCTGTCGCCCTCGAAACACGAATGGAAGCCCAGCTTTCCTTGATTAGCAGCCTTCCTTCCAACCACAGAGCAGCAACCCAGGGGAGGGAGGGGGAAGGGGGTGTTCTGAAGCCATGGGCACAAAGGCAAAAGGCAGCGCGGGAGGCTGGGAGGCCGCCCGCGCCGTTCGTCTTTCCCCAGGACAAGGGGCATGTGGGCAAGCCAGCCGCCCCTTGTCCTGGGGAAAGGCAAAAGGCAGTGTGGGAGGCTGGGAGGCATGAGCATGCTGCTGGACTTAGGCCTCCTGTTGGATCAACAAGTGGCAGTGGTGGTCAGGGCCCCTTTCACCAGCTTCAGCTGCAGCTAGAACACGGACTGGAGTGGGTCATGGGGACCAGATCTCTCCAGTCTTGTTCCATCTACACTGGCTCCTAATTTGCTTCCAGGCTCAATTCAAGGTGCTCGTATTGTCCTTTATATCTGTATATGGCTTGGGCCACATATGAATCTGACAACTCCAGTCATCTTCAGAGGCCCTGGGTGCCCTCTCCGTCTGAGGCTAGATGGGTGGCAACCCAAGAAAAGGCTTCCTGAGTTGTAGTGCCAAAACTTTGGAACTCCCTCTTCAGGGAGATTCATCTGTATCCCTCTATCATTGTATTGAGCCATCAGGTGAAGACTTGTTTTGTTTTCCCTTAGTAATTCTTATTAAATCTCCTTCCTATTTGTAAAATAGTAAAGAGTGCAGTGGCACCTTTAGGACTAACCAACTTTATTGTTGCATAAACTTTCGAGAACCACAACTCTCTTTGTCAGATGCATCTGATGAAGAGAGCTGTGGTTCTCCAAAGCTTATGCTACAATAAAGTTGGTTAGTCTTAAAGGTGCCACTGCACTCTTTACTATTTTGCAACTACTGACTAACACGGCTAACTCCTCTGGATCTCTTCCTATATATGTGTTTTTATATGTTTATAAGTTTTATTGAATTGTTTAAATATTTTATATGGATTTGGTCTATTTCACATTGTTGGAGCAGTTTAGTGTCATCATTCTTTTATATTATTAGTAGGGATGCTAAAGAAATTTCTCAGTTCTTCAGTTCCATGCAGCCCATAATGTTCCAAGCATCTTCTTTTTTGGTGCCATACTGGAAGAATACAACCAAACAACCCTGATTGTTTGTCAGAGTTCAAGAAGAGAAACAAGTATGTTTTACATCAATTTTACATAACCATTCTGTAGTGCAGTTTCAGCATCTGCATTTTAAAATGGCATTTTACAGTGTTTATGCTTTTTTTAAAAAAAATGAGCCTTGTTGTTTGAGTTAATGGGCAATTTCCTGACAAATTCTCTTACTAAAGTTAGGTAAAATTTGCTTCTAGATATTAACTCCCGGGACAATCTTAGAGAGCATGGCAGATGGAGAAGACTTAGAGGCTACTGCCAATATACGATTTACACACACTAATACTTTCACTCTCTTTGGTCTTTACTGCTGTCGGCTTCCTATCTACTCCCTCCAAATTCTAATCTCACCTCTGTTCTCTCTGTCACTGCTGCTCATCTATCTGACGCTCCTATGTATTCACACCACATTTCCACTAAACTGCTGTTCACTCAGGAGCTGACACTTCCTTGTCAACCTGATGAGCAACCCATGTGTTTTGGCAATCGTGTGGCTTAAATGTGACATCAAGAATGGATTCTGTTACTATACAGCTGGATACTTAGTTTGAACCTTGCAGATGTTCTGTTTATGTATTGCTATTTCGCATGTACATTATACAGTGAGATGAATTTGATGTATCTTCGAGGCTACTAAAGGGAACAGAAGGGAAATGACTGAATGGACTACAGAGAGAGCGATACTGTATAATGGCAGAGACCAAGCTCTGATTCATATGTCATAGACAGAATTGTTACCCTGTACATGGCACAAAGCAGGCCTCTACTGAGTTGATTTACAGTGCTATCCAAAGAATTTCATCAGCTGAAGTTGATAAGCTTAGAAGGGTATAACTCTGCTTAAAACTGGACTGTTAATATACTAGGAGTGGAGAGTGTCGTCAAGTCATAGCTGACTTATGACGACCCCCTGGCAGGGTTTCATGGCAAGAGACTAACAGAGGTGGTTTGCCATTGCCTGCCTCTGCAATCCTGATCTTCATTGGAGGTCTCCCATCCAATTACTAACCATGGCTGACCCTGCTTTGCTTCTGAGATCTGATGAGATCAGGCTTTCCTGAGCTATTGAGGTCAGGTTGTTAATTTATGAGCTGGGTGTTATATAAGGATTCTCACATTACTGGGGAGAAACTGCATGGTGAGGACCTTCATAAAACTGGGCAACTATGTAGCCCAAGAAGGGGATGCTCCCACTCCTCCAACATGCAGGGAGGAGCAACAGGTCCAGAACCTCTGAGCTGATGTCGAAAATAGAAAGCTTAGAGTCTTTTTTCCTAAAATCTGATTTAGATTTGACTCAGTTTTGCCCTTACTGTCCCACTATTAAAAGCAACAGTGTTCTTCTGTCTAAAAGACTTACAGCTTGAAGGCACTGTAGCTGCACAAAGAAAAAAAGTTAAAAGCTAAAAGGGAAGTCTGAACAAGTGAAACAAAGGGGAGGAGCAAACAAAGCATACTTTGAAGAAGTGCAGCGAGTTATTAACCGCTAATGTAAATGGAGAAAGATATGGAAGGAGAACATTAGACAGATAAGCATGTGTTGTGAAGGGTTTTATTTTGTAATTGAATAGAGTGAATGCAGGAAAGTTGTATAAGGGTTTGCAATGCTATAAATGATGTGTGTGAAACTTCTCTTTTGTGTTTCTGATCCCCTAAGGCCCACTTCGAAATTTATATGCATTATAAACACCCACCATTACCAGCTTGCTTGTGCACACCACAGTTATGGTTTTCCGTGTTTATCTTTTCAGAGGATGATAAATGCCGAGGCAAGCTGGAGGAAGGGCAGTGAAGGAGGCAAGCTGTCTGATTGGCCTGCAGCTGTCCTTTCTTCTTGGGCCCTCTTTGTATTTGAGTGCTTGTTTTTTACAAAAGTGGAAAACAGGCAGAAGAGAGGATGGAGAGATTATCGGTTGGGTCCAGACGAATGTTTCTAAGGTTGCCAGGACTTCTACCTCTGGCATTCCCCTTCTTGCAGCAGCCTGAAATGCCCTCAAGAGAACAGAATTTCGGGGGACATTTGAGCTGCCATGGAATGGAAAAGGTGGGGAGATTAGAAAATGTGTATTTCTGAGGCTGTAAGGAACAGGAGAAATGAGTGCTCTGAAAATGAACTGAAGGAAACATTTGGGTTGGTAATGAATTGAGAATAAATTAAGTGAACTTAATGCGTGTTAGAGAGCCCTGACCTGGATAGTCCAGGTGAGCCTGATCTTGTCAGATCTCAGAAGCTAATCAGGGTCAGCCTTGGTTAGTACATGGATGGGAGACCTCCACCGAAGACCAGGATTGAAGAGGCAGGCAGTGGCAAACCACCTCTGATAGTCTCTTGCCATGAAAACCCCACCAGGGGGCGCCATAAGTCAACTATGACTTAAGGGCACTCTCCACTAGACGTGGGCAAGATCCCCAAAAAAATACCGATCAAGCTAATCGTGGATCTGCGCTGGCGACGACCCCAGATCTCCGATTCACTCCGATCAAGTCCCATTTCCAATCTGGGATTGGGGATCGGGGAGGCCAAAGCGGAGGGGCGCCCCTCCCCCCACACACACACTTAGAGCAGAGGGGGGAAAGTTTTTAACCTGGCAACGAGCCACCTCCCCTCAGGGAGGGAATGTTTTCACACACACACACACACACACACACACACACACACACACACACACACACACACTTAGAGCAGAGGAGGGGGGAAGTTTTTAACCCAGCGACGAGCCACCTCCCCTCAGGGAGGGGACGTTTTCTCTCTCTTACGCACACGCACACACACGCACGCACTTAGAGCAGGGGGGGGAGTTTTTAACCCGTCCCTGCCTCTCCAAATAGAAAGAGAGAGAGAGAGACACCCTGTCAACAAGTTTCAGCCAGATTTTTAAAAAAAGCATGGATAGAATCCTCCATTCCTCCCTACCCGATTTTAAAAGCAAGCAGCCAGTCTTCCAAAACGCACTGAATGAACTCAGTCAGGAGGAGAGATCTCTTCTCAGTGTTAACTCTTTCAACGCACTGAATGAACTCAGGAGAGGAGCGCAAAACAACTTCTGCTGATAGCCACGCTCAAAGCCAAGGGTTTTTGTTTTTTCTCTCTCTCTCTTAAGTCTTAACCCCTTCCTCTCCCAATCACTTTGCTTATATTTTTCTCAGGAAGCCACCTTTTCACTCACAACTGTTTGCTTTTCCTCGCTAGGGGAAATATTATCAAGTTTCAAACAGAACTCAGGCATTCCCCTGCCTCCATTGCCAGGGGAATAGATTGTTGGCGCCTGAATGTCTAGCTTCCCGATCCTATCACGATCACCCCGTCCAGCCCCGGTCCAGCCCCCTCCTGACCACTGGATCATTTGCCGTGGAAGACAATGATCCACCAGGTCCCAATTGTGCGAACGCCATTATCGTGGGGTTTTTTTATCGTAATGCAGATCGTGCCCATCTCTACTCTCCACCACCAATGTATGTTAGAATCTTGAATGATAATGGAACATGATAAATTAACTGAAGGGGGCAGGATATGAAGGGCTAGTTAAATGGTTTATCCTTGGGGACATGGGTTTTATGTAGGGTTGCCAACCCCCAGGGTGGTGGCTGGAGATCTCCCAGAATTACGACTGGTCTCCAGGCTACAGAAATGAGTTCCTTGATGACAATGGATGCGTTGGAGGGAAGACTACGGCATTATGTCCAGCTGAGGTCTCTCCCATCCCCAGACCCCGCCCTCCCCAGCTTCTTCCCCTCCTGAACCTGGACCTGGCACTCTGCATAGTTCTTGTTCTGTTTGTAGGTCCAGCCAGCCAAATGCTGCTGTAGAAATAACAGCAACAGAGTTCCCTTGTTTGCATTCCCAGCATCTGGTATTCAAAAGAGAAGAGGGGGTTGTGTGTGGGAGGGGAGGGGCTGCTTAGAATCATAGAATCATAGAGTTGGAAGGGGCCATACAGACCATCTAGTCCAACCCCCTGCCCAGTGCAGGATCTGCCTAAAGCATCTCTGACAAGTATTCATCCAGCCTCTTCTTGAAAACTGCCAGTGAGGGGGAGCTCACCACCTCCCTAGGCAGCTGATTCCACTTTTGAACTACTCTGACCGTGAAAAAGTTTTTCCTAATATCCAGCTGGTACCTTTGTGCATGTAATTTAAGCCCATTGCTTCGGATCCTACCCTCTGCTGCCAACTGGAACAGCTCCTTGCCCTCCTCCAAATGACAGCCTTTCAAATATTTAAAGAGAGCAATCATGTCCCCCCTCAACCTCCTCTTCTCCAAACTAAACATTCCCAAGGCCCTCAGCCTTTCCTCGTAGGGCTCAGTCTCCAGACCCCTGATCATTCTTGTCGCTCTCCTCTGCACCCTCTCGATTTTGTCCACATCCTTTTTGAAGTGAGGCCTCCAGAACTGCACACAATACTGCAGGTGTGGCCTGACCAAGGCAGTATAGAGAGGGGCTATGACCTCCTGCGATTTCGACCCTATGGCCCCTTTGATACAACCCAAGATTGAATTAGCCTTTTTTGCCACCGCATCACACTGACTGCTCATATTTAGTTTACAGTCCACTCTTACCCCAAGATCCCTCCAATCTGATGAAATGCCGTTGACCACAACTCTTTGAGTGTGGTCCTCCAACCAGTTCCTATCCACCGAACTGTCCTATAGTCCACTCCACAGTCTTCCAGTTTGCCCATCAGAATGTCATGGGGGACCTTATCAAAAGCTTTACTGAAATCCAGATAAATCATGTCAACAGAGTTCCCCCAATCCAGTAAGCTGGTCACTCGATCAAAGAAGGAAACCAGGTTGGTCTGGCAAGATCTGTTAGGAACAAAACCATGCTGACTTCCCCAGATCACTGAGCAGTCCTTCAGATGCTTGCAGTTTGATCCCTTTAAAATCTGTTCTAATATCTTCCCAGCAACAGAAGTCAGACTGACCGGCCTGCAGTTTCCTGGGTCATCCTTCTTCCCTTTCTTAAAGATTGGGATAACATTCGCTCTTCTCCAATCTTGTGGCACATCCCCAGTACTCCAGGAGGCCTTGAAGATGATGGACAGGGATTCTGCAAGTTCTCTAAAAAGTTCTTTCAGCACTCTTGGGAGCACCCCATCCAGCCCAGGGGATTTGTATTCATCCAGTGCAGCCAGATGCCTCTCCACAACCTCTCTGTCAATGTCAATTAGCCACTCAGGTGTCCTGCCACATTTTCTACTATCTCTAGATGTGCCTGAGTTCTTCAGGGAGAAAACAGAGGCAAAAAAGTCATTAAGCCTGTCTGCTTTTTCTCTGTCCTGCATCAGAGTTTCTCCATCTACTCCCAACAGCGGTCCAATTGCCTCTTTTACCTTGCGTTTGCTTCTCACGTATCTGTAGAAGTTTTTCTTATTGTAGCAAGCCCCGCCCCCTGGCCAGACTCAGCTCGTACTGAGCTTTGGCCTCTCTGATGGCTGATCTGCAGTACCAAGTAACCCTCATATACTCCTCTTTAGAGGTCTGTCCTTCTCTCCATTTCCTGAACATTTCCTTTATCTCCCTTAGCTTATTCTGGAGCTCTCTGTACATCCACATCGGTTTCTTGGAGCCCTTACCATGTTTCTGTCTTGCTGGGATAGTGAGGGCTTGAGCTTGCAAAAGCTCGTGTTTGAGAAGGGCCCACCCTTCACTTGCTCCTTTCCCTTCCAGCACACTCCCCCACGGAATGACTCTCATCAAGCCTCTGAGTTCATCGAAGTTGGCCCTATGAAAATCTAACCTATGCGTCTGGCTATGAATTTCCTTGAGCATTGTCAATGACAATGCTCAAGGGTCAATGACAATGCTTTGCGCGATAAACATCTATGAAAGATCCCTGGCCCTAGGGAGGCCCGCCCGGCATTGACCAGGGCCAGGGCTTTTTCAGTCCTGGCCCCAGCCTGGTGGAACGCTCTGGAATGCTCAAGCATTCTCAATGACAATGTTTGAGCATTGTCATTGTGCATGACAGGGAGAGAACATGGGAAGGCTATGGAAGCAATATGATGCAGGCCTACACAGAAGTAAGTCCCATTTTATTCAATGGAGCTTACTCCCCGGTAAGTTTTCTTGGGCTTCGTTCTCGTGTTCTTTATGCCTAAAGTAAATTGGCAGAAGAAATGGTGTAGAAATATTGTGGGGGTATTTTTTTAAGTGTTTACAAAAAAAAAAAATTCAGAAAGTCTTCCATACGCTTAATGGCTGGATCATGCATATCATGTGGCAATATTGAAGTAAGTCCTTTAAAGCATGAGCCCAAGGGTGCGTCAAGATCTTTCCCACTTCTCCCTTCCCTACCAGCCTCCTGGAACTGATGCACGGTGCCATGTGGGCACCACAAAAAAATGCTATGGAGCCACAGGGAGGTTGCTGTGAAGCGTGAGGATCAGATGACATTACCATTCCTCACATCTAAAGATGCTCATACAAGAAGGAAGTGGGGGCAATGTCATCCAGTTTCCAGTAGCCTCCTCTGCCCCATAGAAACAGCTTTTTAAAGGCCTCAGGAAGTTACTGGGGAAAGGGGGAGGTGTCAAGTTTGCAGATCCTTACCACCTCCCCCCCCCCCGCTAATCTGTGGCTTGGTTCACTTTCTTCCATTATCTTCTCCATCTGTAAATTTATTTATTTATTTATTTGTATTCCATTTATACTCCGCCCTCCCCACACCAGCAGGCTCAGGGTGGATCATAACAAAGCTTAAAAACACATTTCACAGTTCGGGCCATTAAGACCATTAAAAACATAAAATACTTATATACCGTAGTTTAAAATACCATATCTATATAAATATAGAAACAAAAACATAGCAGCACATAATCTGGATGACCACCTTTTCACCATCTCCAAAGAATTTTTACCAGGAAGATATGTGGGAGATGGAGGGTGTCACTGGAAGGGGGGGGCATATATTTTATTCCCCCCTGGCTAGGGGGCGCACTGCCTAGCATCAACCATATGCCTGGCGGAACAGCTCTGTCTTGCAGGCCCGGCAAAACACTAACAAATCTTGCTGGGTCCTAGTCTCATAAGACAGAGCGTTCCACCAGGCTGGGGCCAGGACTGAAAAAAAAAAGCCCTGGCCCTGGTTGATGCCGGATGGGCCTCCCTAGGGCCAGGGATCTTTAATAGATGTTTATTGCTTGAGCGAAGAGTCCTCTGGGGTTCATATGGGGAGAGGCGGTCCCGCAGATACGCCGGTCCCAGTCTGCATAGGGCTTGAACCTGCTTCGGTACTCCACCGGTAACCAGTGCAGCTGGCACAATACTGGTGTTATATGCCCCCATATTGGTGTTCCGGCAATGACTCATGCCATGTAATTATGTACCAGCTGTAACCGCCAGATCAGGTTCCGGGGAAGCCCAGCATAGAGTGTGTTTTCTGATTCTGACTTAGTCCTTGTAGTTCGGGTAGTGCTGAGCTAGTTTGGGGACATGATATTGTTCAGTTGCAAGGGGACTTGTAAATACTTGCATTAGCACAGCTGTGCACTTTAGATTAACAGAATATGTTTGCCTCTTGATCAGTCAAGCTTCACTTCCTAATACTCCGGAATTGGCTTGTCAGAATACTTGGATCCTGTAGACCATAATTTGGAGGCACCAGGTACCACTGCTTAGTGCTTACACATTTCTTATCAGAACGTACTCTGTATGTCTTAGAGACTTCTGTGATAAAGTGTCTACCACCCTTAAAAAATTACAATTGCCAAAAAATGTTGTCTCACGGGTAAGAGGAAGAAGCTGTTCTGTGCTTCCAGCTCCACTGACTTTTCAAGAGTACTACACCTGCATACTAAGATTGTGGGTGTAGCATCATAAACCAACTGATTTAAACTGTTTGGGGTCTCTGATATTAACCTGTTCAAATGGAAGATTTAGGCCACGGTTACAGAAGGGATCCTTCCTGGTACCCTGAGGTTTCTGTTACCCCAGATGAGCATGAGTTTCAGTGAGGGTATCAGGGACCACAACATCAATAACTGCCCACCTTTTTTAGAAGGGGCTATCAAGGTAAGTTGAATACAGAAAATACACCAATGACACCTGGAAATATAAATTTAAATATTAATAATAGCCCTCAACCACAGTCATAGAACATAGTGCTTAGCACTGGGACGGAAAGACTGATTCATGCAAACACCATGCCTGAGCTAGGACTAGGATACCTGCTGGCCTCTTTCCACTAAAGCCCAGTGGAATGAAATAATCAGCGAAGCTGGGTGGTTTACAGATATGTTTTGAAAATGGGACTAAAAAGTGACGTGCTTGAAACTTGCAAAAATAGAGCTGCTGTCAGCAGGGATTAAATTGTATACCAACAGCAAAGGCATTTATGCACTGCTACTTAAAGTGTAACAAATGGTTGCAAACCTGATAGTTTCAGGAAGCTTTAATAGGAATGAATGAAGCTTTTAGCTTACCTCTGACTAGAATTCATTTTGTAAATCAAGAAGAATTTCCTACCAGTTGTGTGTAAACAACACATAACAAGGGGCCAGAAGCCATGCCTTTCATAAACATCTACAGTCACACGTCAAGCTTCTTTTTTCTTTTGGTAAGGAATGGATAAAAACAGTCCCTCAGCAGCACACCTTTCCGCATTCATTCATTCTTTTCGAATCCCCAACCCTGGCTGTGAGATAAATTAATAAGATTTTTTATATAGCTGTCAACCTTCAGGAAATTGTTTCTGAACAGGTTTTCATTCCCTCACTCCATCAGTTCCCCTTTTAAAAATAACGTGCACAATGCAAACTCACATGAGGCAGCAAACATGACATTAAAAATGTAAGAGTCTTTTTAATGACAAAATGCTGTGGAATGCCCGCAATTAAAAATACCTGCAGCCAGTACTGGGTTAAATGCATCAGGCACATCTTTAAAATGCAGGAATGAACCAGGCCAGTGGGGTTGCTGCTCACACACAGGTGCTATCCCCTCCAGCAGCAGTTTTGAGCTGTGGCAATGAACCAGTAGGAAGAGATGTGATATCTGCAGACAAGAGATAATGTGTGTTTTCCACTATGTAAGTAAGAACCATCTAGCTTGCTGTATGGGTGCAAACAGCACAATGGCCATGTGACTTCCAGGTCCTGGATGCACTTAGAGCTCCCAGGTTCTTTAGACATTTAGACAGTTCTTTAGAATTCCAGTCTGGCAGACCAGCGTTTCTGAAAGACCCCTTCCTCTCCATGGCCGGCATTCACCTGGAATGTGCAGCCATAGGGAAGCCTTGGGTGTGTGTTCTTGTAGTGCCAAGATGAAACCTACTATGTGTGTGTTATATACGCACCCTAGAGCAATTCCTGGAAACCTCTGCAGTGCTCAGCAGATTCTCAGTGCAAAATGTTGATGTGAAAATGGTTCCCTAAAAGACAAAAACAAGGACTAGAGCTTTGTTTATGGAAAGGTTTACGGAAACGCTCTTCTCTACAGTGTTCATAACAATGTAGAATACAATGTGGAGATGGATAACAATAACACAGTACCCAACCAAAGGACCCATCTAGATACCAGTAAAACAGGACAAAACACAACACGCAGGTCTGAAGACAGCAATGCTGTAGGGATTACGTTGGGCCAAAAGTCACCCAGTAAGCTTTCACAGAAGATTGGGGATTTGAATCCAAATTTTCCTGATTAAAGTGATTTAATTATAATATTAACATTAATTTTGATTTTATAAAATTAAACAAGAACCCAATGAATTTTTTTATCACAACTTCACACTCATTCACCCAAACATTATGAAGTGAGGCAAGTTTTCTCCAAAATCAGTGGTAATCAATCTTTTTGGTGCAGAAAAAAACATCTTCAGCTTCTACCTGTGAAGATGTTGGTGTGCTTGCAAATAAGATGGGGGGGGCAGAGAGAGATGAGCTCTATACTTGGGTAGACTCTTCCCACCTTGTGGAATGGCCTGCCTGAGGAGGTCAGGAGAGCCCCCACTCTCCTGGTTTTCCACAAATGAGGCAAAACCAAATTATTCAAAAAGGCTTTTTACTCAGATAAGAGGGCTGTATTGTAGGGATGGGGTTGCAGATGAGCCGCTAATGAGTTAGGATGGAACCACAGATCTCACCACTATGTTGTACTGGATTCCTATCAATACTATGTCTTTGTGAACTTGTATCTATTTACCCTATGGCATTGTTTATGGAAATTTTCCCAATATTGACTGTACTAATCTCACACTGTATAATCTGTCTTGAGTCTCAGTGAGAAAGGCAGGCTATAAATGACATCAATCAATCAATCAATCAATCAATCAATCAATCAATCAATCAAATAAACATTCAGTATAGGTCTGTTTTGTTTTTTGTTTGCCTTTGGGGGGGGCATGGGATTACATAACGTAAGACCACAAGTGGTGCCCCGAGTGCCACTATTTGGAGAAAGGGAGGAAAGGTTCTCTCAATCCACTTTTTCTACCCCACGCATCATCAGTATAACTAATTCTCAATGTGGCCGATCTGTGGATACTTAAATCTGGAGGCTAGGCATGGACAGACAAAACAGATCTTTGTACAAACCTGAAAAATGTCCCAGGTTTTCAGAAAAATCTGAAATCTTAGGAAGGGAAATCCCATGGCGGAGATGGGCGAGTACCCAAAATGTCTGTAGCTTTAAGAAACAGATGCCTGCTGTGGACACTGCTAGTCAACCATAACAGTATTCAAGCCTTGGTTTCTGTAAGTAAAAGGCAGAGAAAGGCCCCTTTCCAAAGCTGTTTTGGCCTTTGAGGACTCATTAGGGCCAGAAGCAACTACTGGATGATTACCAAACTACTTGCATGACACACCAAGACCCGGCTGCTTGCTACTGTTCAACAACAGCCACCCCATAAAAGCCAGTGCTATATAGTGGTTAGAGCTTCAGAATATGATCTGAAAAACCCAGGTCTGAATCACCACCTTTCCATGGAAGCTCATTGGGTGACCTTGGGCCAGTCACACACACTCAGCCTAACCTACTTTATTTGGGTTGTTTTGAGGATAAAATGGAGGGGAGAAGAATGATATAAGCTGTTATGGATCCTTATTGTGGAGAAAGGTGGAGTATAAATAAACTTGGTTATAAATAAATACAGTTGAAGATGGGTGGGTGGGTGGGTGGAAAAGAAAGAAAGATAAAAGATAGGTTGGTGGCTGGGTGGGAAGGAGAGAAATAAACAGGAAAAGGAGAGGCTATGTGGGCTGCTGGGAGGAGAGAAAGAGGAAATAGTGTGAGGAGGTGATACAAAGGAAAGTGAGATGCCCCCAACAAGTCCTTGTGTGTTCCCCACTGCACAACAGACCCAGGCTTAACCAACACTGACCAACTTGGCCAGAGTTTTCCCAAGCAGCAGCTGCCAGGGTGAAGGAAGGAGAGGAAGCTGAAGACTGTGGGGAGGGGGTGGGAGATAATGGTAGGTTGCCTGATGGGGGGAAGGAAAGAGGGAAGCAGGAAAGGGGGAGAAGGTCTGTTAGAGAAAGTGAGTTAGAAAATAAAAGCCCCTTGGTGCCATTTTGTGTAGGGAAAACAGTGCAGGGAGGAAGGAAGGAGCCCAACCAGAATCAGGTCCCCACTGCTCTGTTAAAAGGAGTTCCCCAGTGGAAACTTACTCTACAACATGGTGTGTCCCTGGGGCAAACTCAAGGATGACGTCTTGCCTAGTTTGGCCCTGAATTGACATTTTCAAGTTATCCACTATGGCCCAAGATTTCTCTCCTCAGCCAGCACCAGTTCTGACCTTATCAGCATATATTTAAAAGTAAGGAGGGAATTGCTCCAATGTACATGATCTTGTACTGATATTGAGCTTCATTTGCCATCATGTTGCCCATTCACCGAGGACTAAAGATTATTTTTAAAAATGTCATTATGACATATTAGTGCTTTTGCTGAGCTTATTTAGAAATGTGATTGCAATAGATGAAAATAATATCTGCATAATGTCTGATCTTAGGAGATGCTTTGTAAGGAGGGTCCTAATGGGGCATGAGGCGTCAGTGGGAGAGTTTAAACTTTCACTCAGAACTACCACATTCCAAATTCTTATTTTAATTGCTGCTGGCCAGTAGGGGCAGTGATTTGCACCTGTTTGTTCCTGCTGTGGCTCTGCATGTTAGCAGAGTAGCTTTGATGGGTGCAGCTCAGTATGTGTGAATGTGCATGTGCTGAAGAAGAAGCAGTCACATGGAGCCTGTGTTTAGCAAAGAACCATAAATCCTTTATTTAAGGCTCTCTACTCAGAGTCAGGACAGAAGTAGAGATCGCATTCTATTCTTGACAAGAATGCCGAAAGATGCAGGAGGCATGTCTTGCTCTCATGGCTGCAAGATGGAGAAGAGAGTGATAAGGGGGAAGGTGAAGATGGAAGGAAGACACAGAGTATCAGTCTGTATTTCAAAGGGATAACTTCAGACCGGAGAGAGACAGGACGCAAAGGCCTCCGACCCCTCTATGTCTCTAACTCTATCTATGGTCCTCCTTTGCAGCCTGACAATAGGGGGCAGCATAAACAGCCCTTCACTGCAGTCTATCCCTTCCTATGTGGCACACCTTGAGACAGGCTCACAAGGGTAGATAAGAGAGGGGAGTGCCTCAACTGTGAAAGGAAATAGGAAAGGTGGCATACCTTCTTAATTTCTTGCTTTAACAGGGTTGTTTAAAAACTATGGATGTTGAATTTCATGGCCACGCACTTTCAGCAGGAAAATTTCAGTTTCTGACATGAGTTCTCCCTGCTCAGGATGAACCTGGTGCCATCTTTTTGTGTCAGTTGTAATAACATAAAACTGTAACTGCTGGGGAAATGGTTTTCTTTTTTTTTTCAATAGGAGATCCAGCAATGAAAATGGGGAAAACAATAAGGAAACAACTATCTCCACTTCTACTGTGGAAGCTCGCTGGGTCATGTTGGGCCTGTCATAAACTCAGCATGAGTCACAGGGCAGTTGTGGTGAGAAAAGGGAGGCGGGGAGAATGATGTTCTAACAGTGCAATCCTAAACAAAGTTACTCCAAAACAAAGTTAAGCCCACTTAAATCAATGGATTTAGATTGGAGTAACTCTGCTTAGGATTGCACTATATGCCTCAGCTGCAAAGAAAAGTGGGATATAAATAAATAAATGCCAAATAAATGCAACATGTTAAAATAATAACAAACAAGAAAATGGCACATTTGTACATCCTATTGATTCCTCAAGTGTATTTTCAGTGGGTACACACAGGACCCGTATCAGAAACAGCATATCTGCATTGCCTCCAAGTGAAGGAATAGCTCTGAAATAAATAGAGCCCCTTGAGAATAAGTCATTTGAGGACTACCACCATAATGTAGTTTAGACTCCTTACTCTAAATTTATTCCCACATTACCCTCAGGACATTTCATAGAGAGAATTAAAAGCATGCGTCTTACAAATAGGTCTTTGTAAACTGACTTTATGGTCATGTAATGTAATATTTATAAAACACTCTAAGTACAAGCAATCCAAGGTGTTCTTGAGCTGATAGCGGAGACCATCTCTCTCTCTCTCTCTCTCTCTCTCTCTCTCTCTCTCTTTCTCTCACACACAATTTTATATCTCTCCCTTGACTCCAATCAGATGCTGTTACATTCTGTTGTGATTTGCAGAAGGAGAAAAGAGGAGAAATGTGGGGGGGAAATTAGCAGTAGGGCCTACAAAAACAGGAAGTAATGTGACACAAAGAAACAATTATAACCATCTGAATACTGTAATATGCAGTCAATTAGTATTTTGGTGCCTCTGAAAATTCAGTAAAAGGGCCTATAAAATATGAGAGCCTCACAGTAAATGGGAAAGAATGAATCAAAGAAACTCTGGTGGTATACTTTAAAAAAAGCTTTCTCCATTTCTTTTCTGGGTCTTGTTTAAAATAACATTCTGAACAATTTAGCTATAGAGGGAAAATGTAATCTTTGTTCAGAAGAAATGCTACTGATGAAATACTTCACTTAGAACAAGGTTAAAGGAAAGTTAAATTCATTTTTTAAAAGAAGGAAGTTACTGCCATCTTGTGGAAGATGGAATATGAATTTAGACCACGCAATAAGACCCTGGGAGATGAATGGGTTTTTTTAAAAAATCACCCAAAGCACCCATATTCATGCCATTTTTAAAAATCCATTTTACCCCCCCCCCCCACACACACACAATGCTAAAGCTGTTGAGGAATTTGTCTCTTAGCTTCCAAAATGTATTTATAGTACAACAAATGCCTAAATATATACACCTTATCTGAATACCTTTTCTTGAGTAACACTTGTGGTAGGGAATAGCTCATTTTCCCAGCACTGAAATCCCTATGGACTGGGTCCAGTATTCATTTTCATTAGTAAAAAGCACTTCTGCTGGCAGAGGAGAAGGGGACTTTCACTGAGTGGAGGATAAGTCCTGTTTCACAAGTGGAGCTCATCAAAATAAAATGAAAATTTTCTCCCCCTGCCTGCTTGTTAGTTCTAATAGTAGTAGACTATAGCCCCTTCTGCACTCCAGACTTCTCATTTTTCAAGAAGTCAAGTAGAAACCAATGCAATCGGCTTGGCCACATTCCCTCCACACCTCTTCCATGTAATGGTGTTGTGAAGTGGCTTTATTTATTCTGCTTTGTACTCAAATAAATTGGAATTGAAGAGCACTGATGCTGTTGTCACCAATGACGTCATTGGTGGCTTCACAGTGCTGCTGGCCCTTAGGCTTTTTCTTTTCTTTTTGCACATCCTAAATCGATGCATCTCTGGGACATTGAAGGGGTCACTATTCTCAGAATTCCTCTCTCTCTGTCCCCTTTTTGTTTATCTGAGTGGTTTATTTGGTGCAATTCCAACCCCCACAAACAAAGAAAAATGAAAGCAATGAAAGCTACAGAAAAACCTGTGCCTCCTGCATGCAAACTATTGGGGCATCAATCCAATGTTGGACTTAAGAAAAATAAGAAAAAGAAAGAAAAGGGGGACGGGGGGAAGGGAGAGAGAAAGATGGAAAGGAGGTGAGAGGGAGTGGCTGGATAGGTAAGAGTGGCCAATTACCAGGAACTAAGCTTGCGGGAGGTGAGAGAGGGGCAGAAGAGGGATGAAGCCATCATAAAGATTATGCAAGGGAGAAAGTGCAGGCTGGAAAATGGTGTTTTAGAAGTGCTCCCAGAAAGCCACAAAAAACCCTGACCCACTACTAATGGCACAAAATAGGGTGAGGAGGGTTGCAAATAAATCAGTGCAGTTTGGGGAATAAATGGGCAAAATTAACTGGTGCAGAAAGAGTTTGTGACTGTAAGAGCATCATAGGGACCTTTGGACAAAACCTGTGATATTCTTAGTGGCTAAAAATACAAGTGTTCATATCCACACACACAAAGCATTTAAGATAGTTTGTTAAGTATTTTCTATTTTTTTAAGAGACTGCTTTTTAAGAATGCAATGGATTGCTGTTTTTAAAGAATGCAATCTGAATTCCCGCTGGCAACTATAGCACATTTAAAGCTTAGGTAGGTTGCTTTATTATATTTCCATTCTTATCCCCTGAAAACCATGCCATGTAGGTCACTATTAATCTAAGGAAGTGCTGAAGCTGAAAGTGATCTGCTTAGGGCTGCACAAGGGATCCACGGCTTGGAATCTAGACTAGTGTTTCAATGACAATCAGGATTCTTCCCATGAAGAGCAACTTTTTCACCTTCCCACTCCTGCAGCATTTGTCATGCCCCCAAAACCATGGGAACAGTAATCTGGATCCAAGCCCATGAAAACAATGGTACTTGAATCTAGACCTCTGCAAACCAAGGTCATATCACTTATGACTCCATTGCCCTGTGTATGAAACATAGGACATGAAACAAACCGAGAGACAACCAATCACTTCTTAAAGATGTGCTAGAGTTGCTGGCCAAGCACCCTTCTTCACCGACAAGACAATTAATATTAATAAATAATCCATCCTTGCATTTAGATTCTCAAAATTTACTAGCTGACAAGAATATATTGTCATACATACCAGTGTAAATGATTAACAACACATCAACAGACATGGGGGCGGGGGGGGGGGATTACCTTGTTTACAAAAGCCTCCAATTGACCTTGCAGTATTTCTTACTCACCACAGGTACTTAAGCAAGTGAGGATTTACAAACCTGCAACTCATAATAGTCTCTATTCATTTCAATCTAGGAAGCACTTCATGTTTGAAATCGACACTAGCAGATCCTCTCTTGAGATTGATGGACAAGGTGATGTGTACAGGGGGTAAAGAAGTGTGCTTGTAGAGCTCTGTAGGGATTCAATGAGTGAAGACAGGACAAGAGGTGCCATCAGTGAGGGAAGAAATGAGATTCCTAAAAACATCTCTACACTAAAGCACATCTTATTCTTCCCCCTCCCCAATTACCTCCCTGCAAAACAAGGTTCACCCTACCCCCCCATTTAACAGTACAGGTAGTAGTAGCTCTAATCCAGATATAGTCCTGAGATGCTGATGCCCCCAAACTAGGAGAAGCCTGGCTACAGAGGACATGTGCTTGTTGGTACAGCTGTTGTCAGCACTGAGCTCATCATCCTTTTGTGACTGTATTAAGAATGAAAGAAACAGAAAAAAGAAGGTACTGAGTACCAGAGGACTAAGGAAGATTATGAAATATATAAGAAAGAATATTGTAGGTACATATAATACAAAAAATTCAAAAATTGTAAAAGCATGTAATTACAAAATTTAAAAAACCATAATTACTATAATTGGACATATGCTAGAAGGCATTGACAAGCTACAAACGGGACAAGATGCTGGCTACATTCCTGTTTCAATGTATAAATCTTTATCAGTTGAGCAACCTTATACAAATAATTTTAAAAACAGACGTTCAAGGGCTGATTGGTGGTATACAGTACGATGTAACTTCAATCTTCATCGGTCATAAATGACCTTGCACTTGTAAATTTGGAAGCCAGAGACTCAAAAAACAATTGGTAATACGTGGTTTCAAGGACAACCAATATCCAAAGGACAACTTTTGTAAATATAATATGCATGTGGAAGAGAATACTGCTTCAAGGAGAATATTAAGAATGAGACCTGGAGGGAGTGCTCTCCAACCAAGATTTGGAACTAGTTTGAGCATAACCTGGGATTTAGACCAGAACCTAAAGCATGGGGAAGGGTTCTAGTATTTTGACCAGACCTAACCAATCCATTGAACTTATGCTGCTAGCTAATTGTGAAAAATTGTGTTTCACAAACCCTTTCCCTTTCTGTGCTTAAAGAGCAATTTGTGGCCTCACCACATCCATTGCAGTGGAGCATACTAGACTAAAGCCCACCTTGAACCATGAGGTCTCAAGGCCAGTCTTAAGGCCAAAATCTCTTGGTAGTCACATGCTGTTATCAAAAATATTCTGGAGTGATAGATCTTTTAATGTTGGAGAGGTGATGCACAGAGTCTTCAGAAGGCATTTTTTAAACAGGAGCAAATGTTCACAAAATGGAACATTTTGTTTGTGGAAGGAAGGACCAGCCTTTGTGGTATTCAGTGCTTTTCCTTATAAGGGACAATGTACTTGAATGAAGATACAGTGAGGGCCGAGCTACATGTTTTGAGTTTTGGTGTTTCGTCTCACTAATGCCAACCTACATAATTTTCTACCATCACAAACCTTATAAGCTTCTTTTCTTATTTGAATTGTGCACTAGGGATGTGCACCAAGAAAGTTTCTATTTCAGTTTCAGTTCTGGGGGAGCAGGTTCTGGAATCATTCTGTTCCATTATTAGTTTGTTCTGGGTCAGTCAGTGCCTGCTCAGAACTGATCTGTTTGGGTTTTTTTGTTTCAGTCTGTTGCCACACATGCAAAAATGCACACTGTTCTTTTCAGAGTGGGGTGGAGAAACGAGACTCTGGGCAGCTGTTTTAACACTTAACCAAAAACTGTATCAACCATTAGTCCCCCTCCTAGTCTAAACCATTATCTACTGAGTGGGGAGGGTAGAGAGATGCACTCACACACATTGGTCTCATTCCCCATTCCTGCCCACAGTGTTAATTAATAACATAAGGTCTCTCTTCCCTTGAGATACGATTGATGCTTTTCAGAAAAGCAAGCTGCCTGCTGTTGGAAGATATGAAACAAAATGAAATGCACACACTTTTTGGTGGGAGGCACTCATTATAATTTAGTTTTCCATAATAGGTTCAGTGTTCAGGAAGATGCTTTAACAAGCTGAACTGGAGAGTTCTGTGTGTAATTTTGGCTCGTTTTTTCTGTTATGCATATTCCTGTTGTGCTGTCCCCCCCACCAAAAGAATACTCAAGTACCAGCAGCAAACATGCCTCACAGCCATTAAGTGAGCCAGTGGCTGAAGCAGCTCCAACTTTCCACCGCTTTAGGACAGGCTTATCTCCATCCCAGCTCCACCAAGTGAGAGGAGCAGTGGATAGGATGTTACCTGAATGGCTACCCAAGTTTGTCTCTTGGCCTCTAGAGGTGTCCCTCCAAGCACATCCAAAGTGCAAACCAAATGATACCATTAGGGTTAATGTATGCACAGGAATCTTGCTTCCTGTCTCTACTGGAGACCCTTGGGCATGCTGTCCCTCATCACTGGAGGAAGAACAACTTGGTAGGAAAGGGAGCTCTCTTGATCCTCCCTTGTTACAACCCAGTCTAGTGGGGAATCAGCATCGCCTGACCAGTCACAAAGAAATCAATGAGCAGATTCATTTAACGATGGTAAAAAGGATTTATTAAAGTCAGGTAAACATACAAAATGGCTACAAATGCAAAAATAATGCACAAACTATCACTATAACAAAGCAGTAACAGGGGCTGTCAGGATTACAACTTCTCTTCAGTAAGGCAGATGTAAATGCCAGTCTCTGTCCTCTAAGATTCAACATGAGGCATTGTCAAAAATATATACAAAAGAAAAGGAATGTTACTTAGGCAAACACTAGGAAAACTACAACAAAGAGGACATACACAAAGAGAGGAATGTTAACCTGCATGCATTCCATAAGAGGAAAGAAATTGTTCAACCATACAGCAGTGAGTATCTGTTGAAATGAGACTGTGAATCTTGAGACTTTCTATTGTAGTTTCAGTGTGGGTGTGAAAGAAAACCATATGGTGGTTTTCTGAAAAGACAGTCCAAATGCTTTTCCTTGCAAATTTTTAAGAAAAGATCTTCAAAGTCAACAGTTTGCATGAGTTCCTGCCTTCACAAGCACCTTTGAGGCAAATTGTATGAGTTCAACATTGCCTGTAAGAGTTTTCATAGCATAAGGCAGCAGCAAGTACTTTGGAGGTTTCTAATGTCCACATGTCACAGCGTAGCCTATGTCTTGATTAAATGTTTTCACCACTATCTTGACCCTTTGTGACAGGATCTTATTTCCTGGATCCCAAGAAAGCATCCCCAGCCCCTTCTCCAGAAAATCAGAAGCTCTTACGGACTCTTTCTGATGGTCAGAGATGTAGTATGGTGTTGGCTTCTTGACTTGTGTCAAGGACAGGGATTTTGAATTATGTGTAAATAGCATGGTGTGATATGAAGTTTATTAATGTTGTCCCTGTCATCTTTTCTGACTAACTAAACTGAAGGCAGTTTCTAAAGGCAGTTATATCTGAAGAAATATTCTGAAGAAATGTTCTACAGGCCATCCAGGGCTGGCGCGCCCATAGAGGCCAGGTAGGTGGTGGCCTCAGGCGCGAGGGCCCTGGAGAGGCGCCAGAGGGAGTGTCGGGGGTGGAGGCGCGCGCCACGGAGCTGGCATGGCTGGCCCGCAGCTGCTGCAGCCAGCCAGCCCTGTGCCACTGCAGCCGCCGCCGCCACACGCCTCCAGCCGGGCGCAGCAGCCACGAGCCACTGCCGGGGCGGCGTGCGGAGCGCAGAGCAGCCTCCGCCCACCACCCCAGCCATCCACCAGCAAATGCCCTGGCTTGCGCTGCGCAATGACGCCATCACGCGATGACATCATTGCGCAATCCGTGGTGCGCACGCGCTGTGCGTGTGCGGGGGGGGGGGTTGCCGCAGGCACCAGAGATCTTGGTGCCGGCAGTGAGGCCATCAAGTGTGTACTGAAGTTCTTATCTCCTATAATGCTTGGTTATGTTTTTGGAAAATATCCTCCGTCCTATAACCAGACATAAATGAAGAGATTGGCATAATTTACAAATAAAGTTTATTTCCTCCCTTGGAAGGGGTTAAGAGGCTTCACACTATTTACAGTTGTATCACATAGCTTACACTGGGCACAGTCCATAGGAAAATTATACTGTTAAAATGTATGAGTTTAGGAGAAGAAAACAACTATCAGCTAAGTTTATGGACTTCTATTGTAACCCTTAAAAGGTTATCTCTCCTGGTTCACTTCAGTAGATACACATTCCTCTGATCTCGACTTAAGAGGACTCCTAGTGACCTTTTAACATACATTGACAATGCACTGAATTCCTCGTCACACTGCAACCATGCAGCACTAGCTAAGTCATTATGCTCTTTATATTATATCCAGGTACTGAACAAAAAGGGGGGGGCAGCCTGGGAGCCATCAAGCCCATTAAGGCCAAACCCTTGACTCATTGCCATGTCACAGTGACTAAAGCTGACTGTGCGTGCGGACTGGCAACCTGCCTGCTCCATAGCTGCGGCCATGAAGACCACTGTCCCTACTAGCTCAGGCCCTGAGATGTGCTAGTCTGGGTTCTGCCTGAGTGTAAAGCACCAAAGGTATAGGAACAGAGGCTGAACCCAGGGCCCCCACAGCCATGCATATGCCCACTGTGTTTTAGTGTGCTTACCATTACACTATAGGGCAGGCCTCTTCAGGCCAGCATGGATGATCTGAAGCCACATACGCATCAGCACCATCTGCCACCGGGGCTATGCCCCCACCGCCTTCGCTTCTGAAACTCATCCAGCATACACCCTCCTTCTGCTGGCTCCACAGCAAGCATCTGGGTCCATCGCTGCACTTTCCACCTCCAGCATATCCCTTTGCTCATGCTCGCCTATGGCAGAAGGTCCTTCTAGAGCAGAAAATCTTGTTAACACTTCCCACAGGGGACAGGGCTGACTCCAGCCTCTTGGGCCGACCTGATCCTGGCCTCTAGACCCCTTTGGACTGCACATAGGTTGCAATACAATCCAGTATATCATGTCTACTAGATAGGGTTGCCAGCTTCAGATTGTGAAATTCCCGGAGGCTTTTGGAAGGGGATGGAGAGGGTGTGGCCCTAGGTGGGGAGAGACCTCAGCAGGGTACACCCTGAGTTCACCCTCCAAAGCAGCCATTCTCCCTCAGGGAATGTGAGCCCAGTGGCCTGGAGATCAGTTGTAATTCCGGGAGATCTCCAGTCACCACCTGGAGTTGGCAACTCGACTACTAAAGGACTCCTCCTATCAGAGGAGGACAGCACTGGCACAGTACTTTCAGGGGCTTGCCTCTTTGCTGGCCATTTGCCTTTGGGCTTTCTTTGGGCTTTCTATGGCGGCGTGGTTAAACCAGGTACAGAAGTGAAATGCCCACCTATGGGGTGACCCACAAAATGGCTGCTGCCCAATAAGATGCCCTAAACAAAGATGGCTGCCCCAGCATCTCATAATGGCCACTGATAACCACTTCTGTAGTTGCCCTAATAAAAGATTGCCACCGCCCCACACTACCAGTTCTAGCCTCCCTCAAGTAACATGGCCTACTAAGGCCTGCCATCTTATCTGCATGAGCCTACCCCAAGCCCCCAAATTGTAAATGGGGGTGGGGGGAAGAAAAAGGCCAGACAGGGAGGGGGGGCACCAGCACCCACCCTGTTAACCCCGTGGCAATAGTATATGAAGAAATCCACCCCTCTGATGGCTGCAATTCACCCCTGTGGCCTACAGCAAAGCCTATTGCTGCAGGAGCAGGAAGAACTCCCTACCAACAGAGTGAAAAAGGGAGGGGAGGAGCCTAGGTAGGCAAGAGGCCTACAGGGGCTGAGCCACACCCTGCTTTGGCCCTCCTGACTGATAGGCAACAAGCCCCAAATGTAAATGGGGGGGATCTCTGCCAAACCACTGAGCCTGGTGCTGGGCCCTGGCTCTCATCCTGGAGTTTGAAGGTAGCAAGCTAGAGTTTAAGGTAGCAAGCAGGGGAATAGCACAGCTTCTCCAATACAGCTACCTTGACCTGAGAGCCTTCAATAAAAGCAGCCTCAGAGGAGCGCAGCTTGAAGGGTGCTCTGCTCAGGCCGAGCAACAAAGACAACTTTGTGTGCTGGGGAAGGGCAAAGCAGGCAAATATGCCTTTGGCTCGGCCCATCCAGCAAAGCCCTCAGATGCCTAGGAAATGCCCAATTGCCTTTCCTTCTTCCAGGGCTGCAAACGTGGCCCCTGTCCAAGCTGCAGTGCTGCCGTCCAGGTAGGCCGAATTACCAATGAAGATGTTTCACCCATGCCAGTTGAAGCTTGATTTGAGAGCCACAAATTGCAAAGAGTTGCTACTTGTTTCCTTCCTCAGCAGTTCAGTTGCATATATAGAGTTGTATATGCACACATACTCACATGTGTTACATATGAAGCTGCCTTATACTGAATAAGACCACTGATTCATCAAGGTCAGTATTGTCTACTCAGACTGGCAGCAGCTCTCCAGGTCTCTTCCATACCTATTGCTTGGTCCTTTTAACTGGAGATGCTGAGACCTTCTGCATGGAAAGCAGAGGCTCTTCCACTGAGCTACAGTCCCTTCCCAGAGGCAGCCAGAGTTCCAAGGGCGCTCTGCTTACTGCATAAGAGTCCGTATGGGCTTCCCCATTCATTTCAGTAAGTGGGGAAGCACTAGGCATGCATTCTTTTACATGTGCTTAAGTATCTCCTGTTCAGAGTGAATGAGGCAAGTCTTATGTACATGAAAGGTTTGTGTGTACACTTGGACTTCTATATCAGCAAGTAGATAATGTATTGCAGAGATAATATTTACTTGAGTCAGTTATCTGGGATTAGAGATTAGATGTCAGGGTATTTATTTGTATTAGTCTGACATGATCACTCATAGAATTTTGTGTTTGGCAAACAGTATACAAGATAGGGGACAGATGGTTACATTTGCTTTAGAAATAACAGGAAAAATGCTAACTGTCTGTTTGAATCCTGGATGCCATTTTATTCCATGTTTACCAAAAACAATATAAAACATGGATTTATTTTAAATATAGTTACTTGCCAATTTTATCAATTGGAAGTAATCCTGTTCATCCGTTTGGCTATTAGATTGCTAGTTATTAATTTCCAGATCCTTACAAAACCTCTCTGATACAAGTGTTACATTTGTACAAATCCTTTTACTATTTATACTTCTAAAATTCCACTTCTCACCCTTAGTAGGGCGAGTCCCATAGTAGATTACCTGACATAGTTTAACCTAGTTTGAATTAATCATTTGCCAAATTTGTTTCTTTGAATGAATGGTCCTCTTTATAAAGAGAGACAAAGCTGAACCAGCATAGTTTATCATGGTGCCCTAAATACTAGTACACAAAAGGTTGTGCCTCAGATCAATCAAGTTTCCAAGCTGTGTTACATTTATTATTAGTACTAGTTCTTGCAGTGTAATTAAAGGAACAGAAGAATCACCAAATAAATCCAAAATAACTCACAAGACAATCATCTCTGTGCAGTCATTGGACTAGGAAGATTTCAATAAATTATTTAGTATTTCAATGTGTTGCAAATACAATGTTTTTTTCCAAGTGGAAAGAACTCCATGACAGGCAGACCACTATCCCTCGAGTATGCTTTCTAATTTAGCACCATAACAAACGGCATTAACTATTTTGTACAAAATTAATTGATTTTGTCATCTATGCTAATTTAAAACTAGAAATATTGTCAGTTCTGCCACTTTGAGAATTGTTCTTCTTTTGGCTATATTGTAGGAGCTTTGTCAGAATCATGGCCCTCGGCAATAACCATGATCTCTACCCTAAGAAGCAATGAGTGTTTTGGATGAGGAGTTTAAAAGGCCCTTTCCCTAATCCACAGATTATTCAAAATAAAGTTTTCATTAATTTTGTCAAAGAGAAACATTCAAAATGTCATTGATATTAAACCTGTGAAGAAAAATTTTAAACACTGAACACACACTCCTATTGAGAAACCACAAATTTCTATGAAAAGTTTTAAATTCTGCTGTCGACAAGGTGAACAAATTGTGATTCAAACAGAATGATGATAAAATACCCTTGAAAGTTATGATAAGGGAGCAGGGAGGGGGAGTGTGAAGAAAACCTGTTACTCAAATGGGGGGTTCCTTGTGAGTTTGGGGAATTAGCATACAAGAAGAAGCAGTGAGAGGGAGTAACTAGCAGGATCCCCACCTATGTATACAAGGATTGTTCTGTTAGAGGATTCTCTAGTAAACAGGCAGATGTTCAACAGGAATGGTTTTTATTAAAGGAACAGCAAGAGAGCAATTACATGAAATACACACAACACACACACACAGAGCTAACTAAGAAATCAGTGAGGAAGAAGGAGAAAGATTCAGGGAAGGGCTATATTTACCAATCCTGGGAGAGAAGAAGGTCTGTAGAAGTAGCAGCAAGGACGGCCAACGTCTCATGGAAGGAAGGGAGTGCTCAGATGTATCTGAGACTGCGTGAATGGGTCCAGAATACACACACAGCTATGGCTGAGGGCAGCTCAATTATACTGTGAAATGTATCCTGGGGCAAAACTGATGTCTCTGCCCCCAAAACAATAGCTTAATGGCTGTTTCCAGAGGTGAGACAATGGGAAAGATATGCTTGTGCATATCTGGGAGGAACTAGTGGTAAAAATAGTGATTGATGACCTGTGATATTTGGATGGGAAGGGTTTATCAGGTCCCTGAATAGCTCAGGGTTGGAAGGAGGATGAGAGGAGATTTGGAAGGATGTGAATGAAATAAAGCAGGTGCTTCTTGAAGACCTCTTTTGTCTTAAATCTTTGCACATCATCTCCAAGCGTGGGGCTGATAGCCAGTCTTGCCTCATGACTCACATTCCAGTATTTTGCCATCTCCAGCTGGGGTTAGGAACTGTTCTGCTTGAAGCATATGGGGGAAAGGCTTATGATTAGAGGTGGGCACGGACTGGGGAAAAACCACAGACCATCGGCCATTGCACTTAACGGACCATGGACCATGAACTTTTCATGGACCCACTCTGGTTCGCAGACCGGTTTGTTGGTTCGTTGGTCCATGGTCTGTCACTTCTGGGGGCCCTGGGACCACCCCTTCACACTCAGAGATGCCAAACTTGCAGCATGTCTTCAGCAGGCTCTCCTCCAGCCACCCTCCAAGTTTGGCCAGGATTACATTTCGGAGGTCCGAGTTACAGACCCTCAAAGAGGCCACCCCAGGAAACTTCCATTTGCTGTCAGATTCTTCCTCACAATAGGAACAAATGGGGTGGAAGGGGGTGCCTTCTTTGAGGTGCTCTATAATGCCCTCCCCGAAGTCCAAAATCGACCAAATTCACAGGGGCACTACTCCTAACTGTCCCCTAATGACCCCCAAGTTTCAGGGAGATTTGACCTGGGGGAAAGGCAGGATGTATGTGTTTATCCAGTCCCTGTCAGAGTCTTCCTCGCAATAGGAACAGATGAGGTGGAGACAGGCAGCTAGATCAGGCTGCTGTCTTCCTCCTGCATCTTTCTCGGGAAAGCTGGCCTGTTAGCAAGCACATTCAGCAAGGGCTGCCCCATTGTGTGCCTGTTCTGGAGGGGGCCTCACAGCTCTGTCTTAAAAAACTACAGATCAATTAAAAATGGAGTCAGCCGACATGAGTCTAACTCCAGAAAGAGCCCTATTCCACCACCCCACAAGCAAATAAGAATAGAAAGGGGGGAAAATGAAACAGAAGAGTGAGCCCTCAGCCGAAGAAATCCAATAACGTATAAGAAGCTTGCTCCCAGAGCATTGCTGCAACACAAGACTCCCTCTCGCAATTCGCAATGCAAAAAACTCCCCCAACAAGCAATTCCTTGCTTGATAACTGCGGATTGGAAAGTGAAACCACAGCTCTACCTTAAATGCTCACATAGAGAATGGGAGTCCTCTGGTTGGCAGCCAGAGCTGCCTATCAAGGTTTTCAGGGCTAAGATTGGTGTGTTCCAAAGGCAGGAAAAGGTCTACAGGCTGCTCCTATGTTGCCTAGGGAATTGATTGCTCACACCAGGATGTCTGCATTTACAGAGCAACAGACCAATGGACCCGCCCAGAAGTTGTGGCTCTATGAAAAACAAGCCTCCCACGGGTCACCTGTTCGCAAACGCCAATCAGGGCAAGTTCATGTCAAATTTAGGTCTGTTTTCTGGTCCGTGCCCACCTCTACTTATGATATGTCCCTCGTTGAATCACAAAATCTTTGTAGTGTGGCTAACAAAACTTGCTCTCTTTTGAGTCTGGAGATTTCATTGAAACCAGGCCAGATGGCTTTATCTCTCTATTCTCTGCAAATTCCACAACAGCATAGAGACTTTTCTTTGGCCAGATTTAATGTTATGCCATCTGCAATCCTATACAGAAGATTTCAAAAGGTACCATATTTAGTTAGATATTGTCCCTATAAGTGAGATTGTATTGAAACAATCTCATATATCCTTTTCTATTGTCCCTTTTATATAGAAATTTTAGCAAATATCTAAATTCAGTTCTGAAAAATAAAATGGAACTTTCTGACCACAGTAAGGTCTACTTCATTCTGAATCCACAGGAGTTAGCCGTGTTAGTCTGTAGTTGCAAAATAGTAAAAAGTCCAGTATCATCTTTAAGACTAACCAACTTTATTGAGGCATAGGCTTTCAAGAACCACAGTTCTCTTTGTTGAATGCATCTGATGAAGAGAACTGTGATTTTCAAAAGTTTATGCCTCAATAAAGTTGGTTAGTCTTAAAGGTGCTATGGGACTTTTTACTATTTCATTCTGAATGAATCCTCTCCAGATATAACTGAGAAGGTGCCTAAATTTTCTCAATGCACTATATAGCTGCACTCTGAGAAGATATAAAGAGCTATTCTGGCTGTATATGTATTTAATTGTAACTCTAACAGTCTGTATGTCAAGCTTCACTTTATGTATTCTTATGTCAATAAAGGACTAACTGACTGATTAATTGATGGTATGTCCATATTCATAAGCTCCGCTTTCATTGTGAGGGAGGGTATGACTGCAACAAACTGCCCCCTCAATGTGAATTGCTTACAGAAGATATAGGCCTCAACATTGTTCATCTCATCCAAACGAAGGAGGTACAAATCATGCTTTTACAATGGGGCCATTTAAGTACCATATTCCATACAATTTTTGAATAAAGCCATCTGAAAACTGTAACGAAAAACCTCAGAGAAATGTGGAAAGGTACCAATCACAATCCTACCTCCATGGCAGGGAAGGAAAGGAGCTCCCTCTGTTCACATGTCAATTTGGTAGGAAGAGCTGGCACAAGCCAATGGGAGGGGAAGTGTTTTAGAAAGCACTGGAAAGCTTTAGAACTTTCCTCTACAGTATGGGACTACACAGCAGCCACAAAGATGAACCATCATGTTCAAGTACAGTAAACTACTAAACCCTAGTTGTTATTGCCTTCTTTCCCTGCTTATATACTTCCTAGTTGCATCTTGTGGGCTCTGTTGGAAACGCAATTTTAGATATGATGGCTTTTTGGACTATTCCAGCACCATTCTTCTTATTTATTTGCCCTTGGGCAATACTCCGTACAGCATAACATACTGCTCATTCAGTTCCACAGTCTTTATTGAGCCTATGCTGGTGGGGATGGCAGGTCCCTTGGGGTCCAAAATGAGAGGCAGAGGGCAATGGAGTACTTGCTCCTCCAAGCACCCATCTGGAGGCAATTTTTAGTTAACTGTGCTTTGGTGCAACCTGCAGCTCTCCCATTTCACCAGAAAATAATGCCATTTTCTGGCAACATGGGGGAGCTATAGGTCACTGAAAAGTGCAGTTAGTTAAAAATTGCTTCCAAATGTGCACATTTCTCCCCCCACTCAGGGTGCCTTCCCCCCATCAACTAGGTGAGCAGGGCCAGGGCAGCAGGCAGGGTGAGAGGCTGGCAACCTTACATGTTGATGCCATGTGCATTGGAAGGACTGAAGAATATGCTAGGTCCAGAATTTGGATTAGTGGGTTTTATATACCAGCCATAGGGAACTGCAAAATTTGACAGGTCCTGGTTAGAGATGGGCATGATCCGCATTATGAACGTCAAAAACCCACGAAAATGGCGATCGCGCGATCGTGACCCAGCAGATCGTGATCGGCCATGGCCAACGATCCAGCGGTTGGGAGAGGCCTGGATCGTGGCATTCGGGCTCGGTTTGGGAAGCCAGACACTCAGGCGCCAGCAATCTATTATCCTGGCAACAGAGCCAGGGGAATGCCTGAGCTCTGTCTGCCCTCCTTCTGTCTCCCTGGAAACCCAAATGGAAGCCCAGCTTTCCTTGATCAGCAGGGCTTCCTTCCAACCACAGAGCAGCAAAGCAGTTACAAGTTGGGAGAAGACACCCAGGGGAGGAAGGGGGAAGGGGGTGTTCTGTTGCCATGGACACTCCAATATCCCTGCAAACCCTGATAGGCAGCTCTGACGGCCAAACACAGACCTCCTGTGTTGCTGAATGGGACCCATGCTTATAAATAGCCATGGTATCCCAGGCTGGGTTTCACTTTCTGTGAGCAGTGGAGTGGGACAGAGCTCTTGCATCAGCCACCGTTCCTGTATCACTGGGAACAGCGATGGGCCCCACTGCGTTTTCCACGATCCATGATCCGGGTTCGGTTCGGGGATGGGAGATGGTCGTTGCTGTTCGGGAATTTGGGATCGTGGTCCGCACCGAGCCACAATCCGCTGGTTCGATAATTTTTTTTGGTTCGTGCCCATGTCTAGTCCTGGTAACAATCCTATTGCCAAAGAAGTGACCATTCTATGTCTAATTCTGAATTGGGCCATAGAGTATGGATTAATACATCACACAACAGAGTTAGGGTCAGATAAGGGGAATTTCTCTACAAACCTGAAGAAAGTCGCCTCTTAGCAAAAAATCTGAAATTAAAAACAATGGGGGATTAAAACTTCTCCAAACAATGGAAAAGCCTGTCCCTTTAAGCTCTCCCTTGAGCTCTCCATTGACATTTTGGATGTTGCTAGGCAACCACAATAGTGTTAAGCCTTTCAAGCCTTGGTTTCTGTTAAGCAAAGACATGGTGGGAGGGAACAGGGGTAGACTCTGAGGCCCAAACAACCCTGGAAAGAGTCTCATCCTTTTCTCCTATTATGTCCCCTAATGGACGACTTGCCAGAGCCAGGCCTGACGAAAACAACTGGAGACTCACTTCCTACATCACTCAACCTGGCCCTATTGGAGACTTTCTAAATAGTTTGATCATAAAATCCAGATCTCCTGATTATTGGGAAGAAGAGTTGAAATTCTACAGTGTGACTGTAAGCCCTTGGGTATGAAGTTGCATTTGTGTGGGAAGGTAATGTATATTTGTTTGCTTGTGTATATATTAATCTCTATCTAAATTTCAATGCAGAACTTCTCAAGGAAGAGACCTGTCTTTTATTATCTTTAAAGCAGTGATCACTATTCATGGTACAATGTGTAGCATGGTGCCTACCAATGTGTCCACTGGTGTCCCTTTCTTTCCTTAACAAAGCTTCTCTTCTCCAATGCAAATAGCCAGTCCTTGCTTTCCTTCATGTCTCTGGAGAAAGAAGTGCTTCAGAAGAACTTTTCCTTCTTCTGGGAGCACCTACTCAGAAAGAGCTGCCTCCCTCATAGCAGGGTGCTTGGCATGCAGCCTCCCAGACTTTTCTGATTATCCCCAGCACCCATGGCAACCATTTGGTGATTTCTGCCCATGATAGCCATTTTGTGGTGACTCACACTAGCTCTCCTCAAAATTCCAAAAGTGTCCACAGGCTCAACAAGATTGGGAACCTCTGCTCTATAGTGTCAGGTACATTATCAGGCTATATTATTATTACTGATAATAATACAGTTCTTCAGTGACTACTACTAATGATACAGAGAGAGAGAGAGAGAGAGAAAATCAACAACAATAAGCTGTAACATGAAAACTTGCTGTATAAGTTCACATGCAGTTGCTGCCATTCTGAAAGGTGATATGCTTAAGATAAATAATTGCTCAGAATTGCCTAGTAGGCAGTTTATCAATCCTAGTACCTCCCAGGCAGGTAACAGTTCAATCTGCCAGGAACACAACTAAGTATGGAGTGGTTTCAAAGACAGGAAGATAACTAGACAGATCTGCCTGAGAGGCAGGTCATCAACAAGGGGAGGCCTTCCAGACAGATACCTGTTCATGTCTGTCCAGAAAGTAAGTTATAATCCTTTGAATATCACCTTTCAGACAGGAAGCTTATTCAGATCTCACTGTAAGGCAGGTCAGCATGTAGATATGCCTAGGAGGCAAAGAACTATGCAAGACAACCTTGCTGTTACTTCAAAGTGTTATGAAGACAAGCTAAGAATTTCATTTTAATGGTTTCTCGGGGAAAATATTTCCTGCAAGAAATCATGACAACCTTCAATCTGGTTGCTGGCTGTGTTAAAGGACGTTCTCCAGAGCTTTATATTTCTATATATTTATCAAATGAAAAATTAAAACTACTTGTACAAATTCCTTAAAAGAATTGTTTTAATAGGGACAATAGAATCCTTTTATAAGAACTCTAGGCTTATTCTGACAGAAAATAAAGAACTGAGTTACACTAACAGCTCTTTCTAGTACAGTTACTCACACTTTAGTTTTGTAGAGATCTGCTCCAGTCTAAGACAATTGAAATCATTGGGATTAAACTGGACAACTCTATAGGATTGCACTGTCAGAGTAGGTGGGGGGATCACAGGGTGAAAACACTCCCATTTAAAAAAAATTCTACACATAGGAAATCTAGAATATCAGGAAAGGATTCCATTCTGTTCTTATGCTTAACATAATTTTCTAGGTATAAGGAGTTTTAATGTACAGGAGACTGCTTCAAATAATTCTGCTGCTCATGTAGCCTGGACTTGAAGGTATGGACCCAAAAATGATAGCAGAAGTAAAGAAAACAAGCCCTGTGCTGAATAGCTCTGTGGGTTCTTTCTGCCTCATGCTTCATCTTAGAGAATTTCTCATATTAATTACAGATCTGGCACCACCACAATTTGGTGTAGTTTGTGTAACTTTAGTGCCCCCCCACCATTCAGGTTTTTGATGCACAACAGCATATATCCATACTAATTAAGTCATAGTGTAAAAATTGAATTCTGATGCAATCATTGAGTTAATCTATGCACATATGCACTGAAATGTATCAGTAACCTGCAAGGGAAAAAAATGAAAACTGTGCACGAACAGCAGGCAACCTGATCAAAGCCTGAAAAGCATAAACACAAGAGTGGCAGTTCCCTCACACATTAGTGCTCACCTAAAATTGAGGGAGAAATTCATACAAGGAGAATTTTATAAGCATCTGTAGTTCTAACTATGATGGTTGTTGTGGGTTTTCCGGGCTGTATTGCCATGGTCTTGGCATTGTAGTTCCTGACGTTTCGCCAGCAGCTGTGGCTGGCGTCTTCAGAGGTGTAGCACCAAAAGACAGAGATCTCTCAGTGTCACAGTGTGGAAAAGATGTTGGCAGGTCATTTATATCTACTCAGGAGGGGTGGGGTTGAGCTGAGTCATCCTGTAAGAGTTCCCCAGGGTGTGGAATGCTAATGGCGGGAGGCTTCACTGTATCCTGAGGAGGTTCTTTTGCATATGGATTGGTGCTTGATGTACTAATCTTCTCTGGAGGGCTATTGTCAGGTATAGAGTGTTTTGTTAGCCTGGTGTTTTTCAGAACTGGAAACCATGCTCTGTTCATTCTTAAGGTTTCTTCTTTCCTGTTGAAGTTTTGCTTATGCTTGTGAATTTCAATGGCTTCCCTGTGCAGTCTGACAAAGTAGTTGGAAGTGTTGTCCAGTATTTTGGTGTCCTGGAATAAGATACTGTGCCCTATTTGAGTTAGGCTATGTTCAGCCACTGCTGATTTTTCAGGTTGTCCAAGTCTGCAGTGTCTTTCATGTTCTGAATAGATATAAATGACCTGCCAACATCTTTTCCACACTGTGACACTGAGAGATCTCTGTAGTTTGGTGCAACACCTCTGAAGATGCCAGCCACAGCTGCTGGCGAAATGTCAGGAACTACAATGCCAAGACCACGGCAATACAGCCCGGAAAACCCACAACAACCATCGTTCTCCGGCCGTGAAAGCCTTCGACAATACATCAGTTCTAACTATGCTTTGTTTTCTAGAAGAGTCATGTCATGCTGAATTCTATCATTTATAGTTGAGAAGGCTGATCATTGAGAAATGAAGTCTTAAAATTCCATAATAGGGCATTGTTAATAAATATATTCATAAGCCACATTAATTCACATAGGGTTTATTTACAAGTAAGCACAGTAAAAGAAACCAGCAGTTGCCAGTATAGCTCTTGCTCATTTCTGTGAATGAATGAGCTTGTCACTTATACTCATACCATTTATTTCAAGACTTTCCTCATGATTTCTTCCTCCAGGGTAATCGTTGTTTCTTGACAATATACAAAAAGTTCCCCAGAGACCTGATTAATCAAATGTAATCACATACCCCCAAGCTTACTGGCACATCTTTTTTTAAATATTGTGAAATGAACCAAAGGTAAAAGAACTTAATTTGGTTATGTTCCATTTCAATATATTTTAACCACCATACTGAAGTATTGTTCCATTAAAAAGATAAACATGCAGAGCAGAAGTTGGCACAAAGAAACAGAATACAAATCAGCATGTGTATGGAGCAGAGAAGAAAGGAAGTGCATATAATAAGGACCTGTCCTGAATAGCCCAGGTGAGCCGTCTGATCTCATCAGATCTCAGAAGCTAAGCAGGGTCAGCTTGGGTTAGTAATTGGATGGGAAACTCCAAGGAAGACCAGGGTTGCTTCTCTTGCTACCCTTGGCCATTTCCCACCCTGGTTATTTGCCCCAGGTATGATGCCTGCCCTGAAGAAGTCCTGCAGAGGTCAGGTGAAAGGAGTGTTAAAGAAAGAAAAACAGCATGAAGCCAGAGATTAGCAATGGATGCAATGACTATAGAACATGAGTGCGAAGGTCACTGGGGAATCCAATCCAAAATCCAGGGCGTTCTGTGGGCTTCACATATTAAAAATGTGTGAAAAGTGGTGAGTCAGGTGTGAAATGGGGTTGTTGTGAATCAGAGATACAAAGAAGCCATTAGTCACACTCCCAGGGAAATCAGATCCTGAGAACACTCTTTCCCAGGAAAGCATGCAAGAAGTTTGACACAGTCTACTAACTTAGAAAAAGATCTTTATTCCACTACAACCTAGATACACTAAAGAGCATGGAATGCAGGGAAAATAATATCACAACACAAAGACTATTGCAGATCTAAGAAAAAGAATATAAAACATTCTAGCTAGGCTAACTTGATCGGAGGGAGGCCTGCTATAGGCCACGTGACGGGGACATCCCTTCCAAGACACAGGATCAGTGGTGGTGGGAAATCCACCCATCAGGATGGGTTAAAACATCTGAACACCTTTTGTGTGGCATGCAAATCCAAACTCAAGCACAAGAGAATGAGGGAGAGAATGAGACCAGATGGCTCTGTTTCCTTGCGACCATCCTACTCCGCAAGTTCCTTGCGGACTTGCGACCATCCTACTCTGAGGTAACAAATGTAACTCTCAAGTTAGCCTAGCTAGAATGTTTTATATACTTTTTCTTAGATCTGCAATAGTCTTTGTGTTGTGATATTATTTTCCCTGCATTCCATGCTCTTTAGTGTATCTAGGTTGTAGTGGAATAAAGATCTTTTTCTAAGTTAGTAGACTGTGTCAAACTTCTTGCATGCTTAGACGTTCAATGCACATGTACACACATAGAGAGCTAAGCTACAAGTGACGCCTGACACAGGTTGGACACTTGTCAGCTTCCCTCAAGTTTTGATGGGAAATGTAGGCATCCTGGTCTTGCAGCTGTAATGGAGAGCCAAGCTGTAAAACCAGGATGCCAACATTTCCCATCAAAACTTGAGGTAAGCTGACAAGTGTCCAACCTGTGTAAGGCGTCACTTGTAGCTTGGCTCAGAGACACAGCTTCCTCTCTGGATTAGGAGAAAACAGGAGAAAGATGGAATGGGAAGATTGAGAGCACCTCTACTCTATATAGAAGCCTAGCCACACTGGTGCCCAAACTTACTGTTGAGGGGAAGACTGGGAAGACTTTTGTGTTGTCAGGACTGAAAGTACAGTGGACTAAAGGAAGAGAGGTGGGAATTGCCCTCTTACACACATGCCAGATCTCCCATGGGCTGTGACAAGAGTGCTCCTCAGTATGGACTGAATGTGACCCAAAAAGTTTATACGTTATTGGTGGGGACCACTGGTAACCGGTAGGCAGGAACGTGTCTTTCTGGAAGGGGGGAGATTGATTAAAGTCTGTGTATGTCAGAAGTGTCAGCAGCTGACAGGTGTCAAGATAGCTATTCAAAGGTAATTTGGAGGAGGCAGGTCACTTTGATCCAGATCAGAGTTAGGAAAGGGGAAATGGTTATGTTGTGTCTGACTGTTTGGAGAGTGAATGGGTTCTGGGAAAACCATAAAATATCTATTGATATGGTCAAGGTATTAAGGGGAGGTTTCCAAGTGAATCCTTGCATGCCCTGGGGACCACTAAGACACTGAATATGTTAGAATTTGGCTATAAATCTGGATGGACTGGGAATGGAGGTAGATGAATATTTTGGTCCTCAGGCAAAGTAAGTATAATTATTGTAAGTGCTCTATTTTAGGATGCAAGTAGCTTCCAATTGTTGATCTTTCCCTTGGCATCCCTTTATTGCTGCACTCTTGATTCTGAAACTTGGGAGAGACTGAATTAAGTAATAAAATAATGCAACTTTTACTGGGGCTGTGCTAGGGTTTCAGCTGCTCTGTCATGGTAGTGATCCAACATCATGGCTTGTGAGCTACTATAGCATAGTGGTTAAGTGGCTGGGCTCTGAGTCAGCAGTCTGCTGGTTCAACTCCCACTACTGCCATGAGCTCTGTAGGTGGCCTTGGGTTAAGCTGGTCCTCTCAGCCCCAGTTTCCCAGCTGTATTGTGGGAATAATAATATCACTGACTTTATTAACCGCTGGCACTAACCTGTCCATAAGAGCAGTATACAAGCACGTGGTTGTTGTTGTTGTTGTTGTCAGTCAGTCCCATGTAGGAAACACCTTAGTCATTCCCTTCCCTATCTGCACTGCTGTTATAAAAGTTGTAACTTTAGGGGCAAGGGCTAATCTTCTTTGCTTGTGAAATTCTATAAAGCATAGTGTGCATTGATAGTGGTGGATGTAATAATACTAACACTTTGGGTAATGATAATAATGTAGAATTGTAATGAATGACATTTTAAATTTAACTGGATGATGTTTGTGTCCTCAGTGCTTTGTGATTGTTGTGAATATGGGCATGTTCATATTTTAGGAAAGCCTCTCTCACTGCTAAGAAAGACAGAGTTCCCTTTCTGATAGGTGTGAATGTAGGCATGTGTGTTGGGAGCATTCAGTAAAATAACTGCATTTTACAGTCCCATGTTATCTGAAGAGAATAGGCAAGCTAGCTACAGAGAAAATAGAGGGATAAATGGTGTGTTCCTGACTTTGTTCTAATTACAAGGGTTGGAAATCCAGCATGACTTTACAAGATTTGAAGGGAGTTTCTCCCCAGGCTGATTTCAATCCAGCATAACGAAAACTTAATTCACTGAAAAGCTCGATTAGAATAACGGCTCAGGGTCATGGTTCCAGTCATTTAGCTGGATTAAAAGCCTGTTTCAGTGTACGGAAAAAGCAGAACAAAGTAAACTATCTAAAAGACGTCAGCCCTTTAGAGTCCCTCTGGGGAGACCACTCGAGGCAGCAGTGGGGAGAGGAGGGGAGCTGCACACACTGTCACAGGCACCATCATATCAGAAGCACACTAAGAATCATGCTTTATTGGCTCTTTTGCAATCACCTACAACCAGATCTTGAAAAGAAGCTCTGAAAATGTGCACTGTATAGTATCCATAAAAGCTATTACTGTGTTCCTCCTGTTCCATTTGCTGGAAGAAGTGTTTAAGATATCAAATACTTGAAAACCTTCCTTCACTGACTATAATGACATAGGGCAAAACTGAGTGAATATTTTAATAGTATTAGGAATCACAACCACTACTTCTGCGAGTCCTTTTGGCATAGTTTCAGAAATTTCCCCCAAAAGTCAAAGTTTCAGTGCAGAGTTAAAATTAGTGTACTGATGATAGGATAGAAATGGAATCAATCCACTTGCGCTCCTCTAATGATACACTTCAGTAGTTCTTCGAAGTGATGTTGTCCTGGCTGTGAACTGCACATGGTTCACCAACTGTAGTTTGAGGAAGACTCCTTTAGGAGCTGCAGTATGCTCTTTTTATTCATAGGAGGAAATCACAGACTTTTCATCCTGCTTGTTAACAGGTCTTTTTGTAACACACCTCCATTCTCACAGCTCATTGTGACCTCCCTATGTGTGGGTTGTTCTGTTCCTGGGGACAAATGGGTGATAGATGAAGCTTTGCAGCAGTCAGCTGAATTAAATGACCTTCTGGTGTCTTCTGATGATTTGTATAGATCTAGACCTGCCTGTATTAGCGATCTAGGGAAACTGGGAAAGGGAACAACAATCACAACCCAGCCCTCCTAATGCCTACCTTAAGGAATTCATTTCTCACAACACTATCCTAATAAATGACCAAACAATTAAAACCATTTCCTGCTGAACTTCTGAGCAGATGTGAAAACAGCAAAACTACCCCCCTTTTGTCCTTAATAATTGCTTTCTGGGTTTTTTTTTTATCAACTGCAAAACTTCACTCCATCTAACCATTTCTGTAACTTTCCTTCCTTTACCTATGGCTGCCCAGAGAAAACTAAGAGGATGACCTGAACCATAATGGTTTAGGATTGCTGGCGCAAAATTAGATGACTTGTGCTTTGAGTCTGTCTAATAAAAATTTTACCTCACAAAACCAGCTCAAAGAGTCCCTGTGGTACATTAATCTGGAGTAAAATTTTGTGTGAAAGTATTCAGTGAAATCCATTTTTCAACATTCAGCTACACAAAGGGCTGTAAATCTAAGGACATTAAAAATGCCCTGATTAGATAATGAGATTACAACTACAAATGCACATGGATTTGAAGAAAGGGGACATGAAAGTTATCTAACCTGGGAACAGTCAAAGAAAGAACTACAGATTTTTTTTTATAATTTTGTAACAAATGTGGATGATTTTAAATGAGGGATACTTGAACAGCCACTGTGTTTGCCAACTGCAAGCAGGGATTCCATTCTTCATCAGGCAGGTTGGCTGTTCATATTCAGTTCTATCCTGTTTACTGGGTTACCTTCTGCTTATTCAAATGGTACAGCATACTACATTCAGCAGCATTTCATGAATGCATATTCTCTCAGCCTGATGGGAGTTCAAGTTCCCCACAGAGAGAGAGAGAGAGAGAGAGAGAGAGAGAGATTGCTGTGCACTGCTCTACATCCAATTGTTCAAAGAATGAGAAAACCACTCAATTATTGATAAACACTTTGTTTTTAAGAAATCTTACTTTTTCTTCAACAACTATGTTATTAATGTTATTCCAAAAATGCATGTTTTTGAACAGTGTGTTGGAATCTCCCTTCTCCATCATTTAATTACTAGACCTGACCCTCCCTGAGCCTGGGGGAAAACTGTCACCTACTGCGCAGATGCAAAAAAGGCTGCAAGGCAGAAGGAAATGAAACTTCACCATGACAGCTGCTGTGCATTCGCAGTGCTGTTTAGTCTGCTGTTTGAGTCGGATGGCGACAAGGCAAGGAGATCTGAGGCTCAGCTCACTTGTGCTCACAGCTGTCAAAAACGGTATGTTTGCTGCTGAACATGTTCACAGCTAAGTTCTCAGCATGACTATCTTAGACTAATTTGCTGAATATAACCAAATTTTGCAAATGACTTTCACTTAGTATTTTCAGGGCTAAACCAGATGAAACACAGAAGGTCTGTGGCCAGACTTTCTGTATTGTACTTTACATGGTGGCAGTTTCAGGAGGGCAATTTAGGTCAGGAACGTGCTGCTAGAGAAAGAGTTAAACACATCACACATGTATGCACATGCGCGTGCACACACACCAAATGCTATTTCCTTACAACAGTTCTCCCAATCCACAAGCTGTGAAGTTTTTTCTTTGAGACATTTTCTTTGAACATTTAATCTAGTTTGACTTATACATTGCAAAAAGCCCAGATCAATGCAGAATGTGGGTGGCATGTAAAAAAAACCCACCCCTCAGGCCAAAAGGAAAGATGACCAATTTGCAAAACAAGAACCAACTACTTCCTCTAAAGGGTGGTGGAGAGTGCTGTCAAGTCATAGCCAACTTATGGGAACCCCTGCTGGGGTTTTCAAGGCAAGAGACTAACAGAAGTGGTTTGTTTGTTTGTTTGTCATTTATAGTCCGCCTTTCTCACTGAGACTCATGGCGGATTACATAGTGTGAGATCAGTACAATCAGTACCAAGGACAAGGGTAGACATTTCCATACAGTGTCAAGGACATTTCCATAAACAATGTAATAGGGTAGATGAATACAAGTTTAGAGAGACATAGCATTAGCAAGGATCCAATACAGGGTTGAAGGATTGCTGAAACAGAACATAATTTATTCTAGGATTGACATTAGACAACATGAAGCACAAGCTGTATATACGAGTACATATTCAAAGCAACAGATAATATGTAAAGCAACATAATAGTGGAGCCCATGGTTCCCAGCTCATTGGCAAAACAACCAAGACCCCCTCCCTACAATACCAACCTCCTTTCTAAGTAAATGCCTTTTTGAATAATTTGGTTTTGCATCATTTGCGGAAAGCCAGGAGAGTGGGGGCTCTCCTGACCTCTCAGGCAGGATGTTCCGCAGGGTAGGAGCCACCACAGAGAAGGCCCGTGTACGGGCTGCAGTTGATTTTGCCCATGTGCAGGCTGGCACCTGCAAGAAACCCTGTTCAGATGAGCGAAGCTGCCGTGGAGAGACATAGGGAGGGAGGCGGTCCCGTAGGTATGTTGGGCCAAGGCCATGAAGAGCTTTGTATATAATAATCTATACCTTGAATTGAGCACGGTCGCTGATAGGTAGCCAATAGAGCAACTATAGGATGGGAGTGATGTTCATGCTCCTGCTTGGTCCTGCTAATAGTCGAGCTGCAGCATTTTGCACCAATTGGAGCCTCCTAGTTAACTTAGATGGGAGACCAATGTATAGAGCATTACAATAGTCAAGCCCTGATGTTACCATAGCATGGATCCAGGTGGCCAGGTCAGCTTGTCAAGATAAGAAGCCATCTTCCAGGCTAGAGTGAGATTGTAGAAAGCATTTTTTGCAGCTGCCTTAACTTGTTTTTCTAGTAGTAGCACTGGGTCCAGTATAACCCCTAGGCTCTTAACCGACTCTACAAGGGTCAGATGAACTCTGTCGAAAGTGGGGAGTACAATGTCTGTCAGGATATCTGACTTCTCAACAAGCATCACAAGTCTTGTGTGGGTTTAATTTCAATTTGTCATTTTTCAGCCATTTCACCATGGCTGTCAGGCAGCGATCTAAGATTTCTGCTGCACCCTGCAGGGACCTGGATAGCAAGATATAGAGTTGAGTATCATCCGCATATTGATGATGATAATGATGATGATGATGATAACAACAACATTCAATTTATCTACCGCCCTTCAGGACAACTTAATGCCCACTCAGAGCGGTTTACAAAGTATGTCTTTATTATCCCCACAATAATCACCCTGTGAGGTGGGTGGGGTTGAGAGAGCTCCAGAGAACTGTGACTAGCCCAAGGTCACCCAGCTGGCTTCAGGTGGAGGAGTGGGGAATCAAACCTGGCTCTCCAGATTAGAGTCCCACGCTCTTAACCACTACACCAAATTGGCTGGATGATGACATCCAACTCCATAGCTGCAAATGAGTTCTCCTACAGGTTTTACATAGAGGTTGAATAACATGGGAGATGATTGCTCCCTGTGGAACCCCACAAGTTCCCATTCTGGAGATAGCTGGTCTCCAACGGCAACCCTTTGAGTCCATTCCATGAGAAATGAATTAAACCAGTCCAGGGCACATCCTTTGATGCCCACTTCTGTTTCTAGACACCTCAACAGGATGGCATGGTCTACTGTGTCAAAGGCTGCAGACAGATCCAGGAGGAGCAATAAGGAGGCATGGCCTTTGTCTATATTCAGATGGAGATCATCCACTAATGCTACTAGTGCTATCTCTGTCCCATGCCCTGGTCTGAAACACACAGTTTCAAATAAGCAGTTACTTTCATTGTGAGATATATATGGAATCATAGTCCATTTGCATATGTACTTGCTTGTTATAAACTATTGAGTGGTTAGTGGGCAGTATATAGTGGTTAGAAGATAAACACACAGTTTCAAATACTTATGAAATATAAGTTGTGGTACAGTACTGGTGACTAAACAAGTGATTAATTCTTTGACTTGTGAAATTATTATTGTTTACACAGCCAGTAGGCTGCTTAGTTAGTCAGGCACGGTTGATACATTGTTTGGCTCTGGTCTGAAACCTGACTGGAAAGAGTCCACAGCGCTAGAGTTATCCAAGAAGGACTGGAGTTGGTCAGCTACTGCTCTCTCAATCACTTTGCCCAGAAAGGGCAGATTAGAGGCTGGGTGATAATTGGCCACGTCAGTTTTGTCTAGGGGTGTTTTTTTTATTAGCAGACGAATAACTGCCTGTTTGAGCAGCCAGGGGAAGGTGCCCTGAGTTAGCGATTGATTTACAATTGATTTTAACAGCCAAGATGGGCATGGATCAAGCGCACAAGTAGTGGCTTTCATAGATGCCAGGATCCTGTTAAGGTCTGTCATTGTAATTGGTTCAAAGTAGTCTAAATATTAGCTAGATGGTTGCCATTGCCTGCCAACCCTGGTCTTCCTTCATGGTCTCCCACCCAATTTCTAGCCATAGCCATCTCTGCTTAGCTTCTGATATCTGATGAGATCTATCTTGCCTGGGTTATCCAGGTCAGGGATGTCTTGTACTATTTCCACAGTTCTTTTGACATGGACCAAAATCAACACAAATCTATTATTTCAATTATTATATTAAAATGGATGCATGATGCAATGCACCAGGACCATTGCTGTTCTATGTTCATACAAAAAAGTATTTGTAGGATGCATTCTAGATCTGCAGATGTATATGTAAACATATGAAACTACCATATACCATGACAGGCCTCTAGCCCACTGACAGCAGTTCTCCAGGATTTCAGGCAGAGAAAGATCTTTCAGAACATCTGCTGTCTGAGATCCTTTTATCTGGAGATGCTCTTGATTAAACAATAGATCTTCTGCACACAAACAATGCTCTCTGCCACTGAGTCCAGCATGCCCCCCTCCAACTCTTCCAAATTCCTATCTGTCCATTAAACATCAGAAGTGAGGGGAAGGCTGTTATGTGCCAATAAGAAATCACAGGTAGGCATTAGTAGCATTTATTGGAGACATGATAATTTTCAGCCCAAAATGGCAAAACAAGTGGCCATTTGTGATAAAAGGAAAGCACCTCTGATAATTTAAAAATTAGAGTGAAAAAATTGATTAATATTTAGACAACAGTGATAATCATATCCTGTGGGAGGTCATATAAAATGGTTGTTCAGTCCTGTGCTATTAGTTTGAGTGCCCATCAGATGACTCAGCTGGGAAAAGCGGGCGCATGACCTTGCTGAGACTTTGAAGTTAGTAGTGCTGTCAACATTTTATGGAAAAGAAGAGCAAAATGAATGAGTGCCGCTGATGACCTTTTAATAAGGGAAGAAGGTATGATTCAAAAAAGGCAAAAAGTCTATACTTTGTAGGCATTTGCAGGAGAAAAATGGACTGAACACAATGCGGTCCCAGTTTGTCCATTTCAAAACAATGTTGAGCCATTCCAAAAGCATACACAGATGACATTGGAGATTTTTACCTTGCAGAATTGTTTTTATGTAGCATGTGAAGAATAGTCATTTATAGATGACTGTAAGATGTACCTGCATGATCACATCGGCCTGCCTGCATGATCACATTTTGATACTCATCGAACTGGATATGACTTATGATGTGCAGGGGATAAACCTCCCTCTCTGCAGCCACCAGTTGTTACGTGCAGCTAATTGTGTAATACTATAGCTGGATTGGAGTCAAAGACTTCAAGAGGCCAAATGATTAGAGTAAGACCATGTCTGAGGCCTCCCATAGCAGCCTCGGACTCGGCTCCACTCCCACTCCAATTCCCATGGTGGTCAGGGAAGGACACGGCCACCCTGCACCTTCCCAACCCAGCCCCCTTACCTGCGGCAGGGCGGGCAAGGCTGATGTGATGGGGAGCACTCTGAGGGCCAGTGGAGCCCTCGTAACAGCTGAGTGGCAGCACGGTGGTGGCGTGGCAGCCCACAGTTCAGCTGGGGCTCTCGGCGGTGCGGCGGCACCTGGAGAGCAACGCTGAGGCCCGGAGCTCTCCTGAGCTGGCCTCCCCACCGCTGCCACCACCAACACCACCGTGGGCCTCAGCCCGGCCCTCGGAACCGGGGCCACAGCAGCAGGAGGCCCCGCTGGTGTCAGGCTATGGATGACAGGATATGGCAGACAGATCCTTGTACCATTGCAGCAAGAAGTCCAGGCTCTTGGTTAAATGGTTTTATTCAGAAATCAAATCATTTCCATATATATGTTCATAGGATTACTCAGAAGCAAGGTATGCATCAAAGCAGTAAAAGCAAGAATTGACAGGAATGGGAACCTGTGGAAAAACTCTTCCTCTTAATACACACATTTGCTCCTTCCTCCTCCCAACAATAAACATGATTTTGGCGGGCACTTTATGTGAGAACATCTTGCATATTTGTACTATCCGGTAGAGTCACTGAGAAAGCAAATGATCAAAGTCGAGGCATAGCAATGCCTGGGAGTGAGTAGTCTACAAGGTCATGAACACTGAAAGTTTCTACAATCCACTAGATAAGCACCTGCACAAAGTCTGTGAAAGAAACAGTTACGGCATTGACAATATGACATTGTTACAGTATAAAACATTGGTTCAGTGTTAGCATTGGCATGGATGGGGCTCAGACATGACAGCCGGGGCAGACAAGGCGGCAGGCAGTCCCAACAGCCACCATTAACCCTGGGCACGTAGCCCAGCCAGAAAGGATGCCGGAGGTGGGTGGGGCTCAGACCGGGAGGGAAGAAGGAGTGGGGAATGGGGAGGCAGGACATGAGGCCAATTGGAGGGAGAAGGAGCACAGGAAAGGGAGATGCAGGGAGGCAGATTGGCTGCCCGGGAAGAGGACGGGCCAGGAGGGAGCCATAAAAGGGAAGCCTCCCAAGGAAGCCAGAGACGAGAAGACTGGCTTGGCCTGAACCAGAGAGAGAGAGAAAAAGAGGGCAGAAGGCACGACCAGCAGGCAGGAGGAGGATCAGGTGGTGCAACCCCCCCCCCCCGCCTATTTCTGAGGTGGAGGGAGGCTCTCTCAAGGCACCCGGGAAGACGGCTGAGGGCGGTAGTGACCGGCTGGGTGGGGCAGCGGCCGACAGAGCATATCGATAGTTACTGTGCCTCTGTTGAACTGAGACCAATAATCAGCATTTCATTGCAAATCGTATCCAAAATTCAGCAGACATCTCAAATCACATCAATGCATCTCTCAAAGTTAATTGTAAATACACTGGCTCATTACATCACAGCTATGTATCCAAATTTCTTTTTTTTCCATTCAGGTTTTTGTATATTTTTCTTGTGGTTCCCATTACAGCTCTTATTATACTGAGACACATTAGAATCTGCATTAGTAATACTCTGGAAAGTATTAATAAAAGGCCAATATGTAAGTTATGACATTTCATCAACAACCTTTGAAAAGAAGGCTGCATGTTCAGTAGGCATATGAGGTTGCTCTACACAAGAAGCTGCTTTATAATGAACCCAATTGTTTAATGCAGTATTACATTGACTAGCAGCATCTCTCCAAGGGGAATCAGGTCTACTCAGAAGTAAGTCCCACTTTATTCAGTGGGAAGAGTGTTCTTAGTGTCAGACTATGCTACTTCAGAGTTGATAGTCTGGTTCACTCCCTTCAGCAAGCAGACCAAGTCTTTCTATTTCCAAAGGATTTATTGTGAAAGACAGCATTCATCTCTGAGCATACACAATCCAGGATAGAGATCCTGGCCGACCAAAGAATTGACAAGAATAACTCATGAAAAGAAAATGGTTACATTTCACACTCCTTAGCCCAGCCTCCCCCCTGAGTTCACATAGCAAAGCTTCACAGAGGCACGATGTGCTGGCCAAGGACGAGTAGACTGATAAGAGAGTTTCCTTTCCCATGGCAGCGGCTCCCCGCAGGTGTTGAGGCCTGGAGAAAAGACAGACTAAACACTACAAAATTAAACATGGCTTCACTCAGGTTAAACAAGTTCTGACACTTAGGATTGCAGCTAAGGTCCCAGGGAAAGTAAGCTATTTCTTAAAATGTCACCTTTTTAAACTGGGGGTGCCTGGGATTGAATCTGGATATTTTTATGTGCAGGTACTAGGGTTGCCAGGTCCCCCTGTCCTCCCAGTGGGAGGTGAGGGACCCAGCACCTACCTGCTGTGTTCTTTTGTGCACACACGAAGCATGAGTGTGTTCCCAGGCCCGTGCAATGACATCACTTCTGCAATGTGATGTCATCTCGCAGGCCATGGCTTCCCTGGGAATGCTCTCATGCTCCGGGGGGGGGGGGGCAAAATGGGCCCAAATCAGGCTGGATGAGCCTGAATCAGGCTGCTGCAGAGCACAAGAGCGCTTGCTCGATCTGGCCTGATCTGGGCCCAATCTGGGCCAATTCAGGCCTGGATCAGGCTGGATCAGACCCGTGGGAGAGAGCTGCACTGCCCAGGAGCATGCTCCCGGGAGGCCCGTGTCTCCCCTGCTGGCCAGGTAAGCAGGGGTGAGAGGTGGAGGGTGGGAGTGGGGGATCCCCCACCCCAGCGGGGGACTGGCAACCCTAGCAGGTACTGAGCCACACTCCCTCAATGTACTGCAATGAAACTTTACTAGTCAAAATCTGACCTGAACAACACAGACTACACTTCTATTCTACACAAATAGAAAAAAATTGTAATATATCAGTTCATGAAAAAATAAGGACTGAAGTGGGGAAAGAATGGGAGAACAGAAGATTATGATGGTGTCTGGAACAACCATTAAAACTGCAGGCATTAATGAAAGTAATTGTGCCACATAACATGCACAATTTTCCTATCTGTCTACAACCCCTTAGAGTTGCATGCCAACAGGATGGCAGGGAGAATGGGTTACACAGGGAAATCTGTTTTCCACTCTAACTAATAGACTATCAGATTAGTTAATTCCTATGACTAGCTTCACTTTTAATATTTTTTTAAAAGTTTTTAAACAGACAAAAGAACCAACTACAAATGCTTTTGGGGGGGGGGGCTTCCCCTATAATGTCCTGGAAACTGCTGGTGAAGGGGAGAAAGGGATATAGGTACACGTTCATTCTATCCCTTCCAACCTAAGCAGAGTACTAAATCCATGGTGTATCTCTGTTTAACATTGCATTGTACCTCTCAAACTACACAGTATTTTCTCAGTGCTGAAAATCCTTAATGGGAAGGAGGGAGGGAGCGAGGGAAAGAAAGAGAGAGAGAGAGAGAGAGAGAGAGAGAGAGAGAGAGCATTTCAAACATTTTAACTGTTGATAAACTTTTTTTTATTTTGGAAGTCAAACATGTGAGAGCAGGGGAAGCTGAGAAGCAAGGGAAAGTTTCTATCATTCTTAAGCTCCTAAGGATCAAGCACGGAAACAGAGGGCAAAGGATAGGGAAAGAGCTTCATTTCCCCATTGCCCATGCTCAGTGTGGCTGGCCAGAGAGCTCGCACATTTTTACATGACAAGGGGGAAACAGGTGCAGAGCTCGGCAGTAGCCTTGCAGCTACTTTGAGGTAGCAGCTCCACCTCCTTTGCCTTATTTACAGAGTGACCATATGCTAGATCTAAAAGCAGCAACCATTCAAAAAATGATCCTGCTTCTGGAGAGGAGTTGGGACAGCAGCGGCTGATACTAACCGGAGCAATGTGGCAGCTGCTGTGCATAAAAGTGATGGGGCTGAGGGGCTGCAGGGCTCACCATGAAGTCCAGCGGGGGTGCTGCATCCGACCCGGAGGAGCTGGAGAGTGGCAGCAGCGAGAGCAGCTCTGGGAAGTACGTGCCTTCCGCCGGGGCCCAAGGCAAGCGCAAGCGGAAGAGCCCTCGCCTGAGTGGCTTGAGCAAGCAGAGGCAAGCTGCCAATGCCCGGGAGAGGGACCGGACCCACAGTGTCAATACAGCCTTCACTGCTCTCCGCACACTCATCCCCACTGAGCCTGCCGACCGCAAGCTGTCCAAAATAGAGACCTTGCGCCTGGCTTCAAGCTACATCTCCCACCTAGCCAACATGCTGCTCTTACAGCAGCAGCAGCAAAGCGAGGGCTTGGGAGCTGAACCAGGGCCAATGAGGCAGCCCTGCTTGCAATACCAGCCCCTCCTGCAGGGCGGCGGCAATGCAACAGCACCAAGACCAATCTGCACCTTCTGCCTGAGCAACCAGAGGAAACTGGTAAGGCTGACATCCCCCCCCCCCGCCTCCCTCCAGGACAATACAGAATAGGACTGGCTTCAGCATGGCTCTGGGCAATTTCACAGCAAGGAAATTCCCTCCCTCCAAACTTATGCTTTAAAACTGGTAACTGTATTGCAAACCCAGAGTTTGGATTTGCTTGCTTTGCAGATGCAAACAACAAAAACAAAGCATTACTTGAACTGGCCTGAATGGGAAATGGGAGTGTATAGGGGAAGAACTAGAACAGCCTTTCAGTTAGCAGTGTGCTTAATACTAACTGGGACACATAACACAGACAGCCCTTGTCAGCTATTTTTACAGCATCCATATTTTTTTAAAAAGAGAAGTTCTCTGAGTACAACTTTTTGAAACATAATAGTAAAGAGTCCAGTAGCACCTTTAAGACTAACCAAGTTAATTGCAGCATAAGCTTTCGAGAGCCACAGCTCTCTCTGTCAGATGCATTTATGCTACAATAAAGTTGTTTAGTCTTAAAGGTGCTATTGGACTCTACTATTTTGCAACTCAAGACTAACAGCTAACTCCTCTGGACTTTTGAAGCATGATTCTATTATACAGGCTTACTCACCATGTGAGGATTGCTCATATGAATAGAGAAACAAACGCTCTGTTTGCTTTGTTTTGTAGCTGAAAAAGATGCATTTCTGCCTGACATCTAGGATTCACATCATTATCATCTACCAAGCATAATGTACTGTTTACATTTCCAGGGCCTTGGGTACCTCTTTTTCATCCTGTTCCAAATGTAGCTTCTTCCTCAAGTGAAATACAGGAAAGAGATTCAATTTTTTGAGCTTGAGCTTCATTGGGTCCAGTCTATCATATAATTTCAACTGAAATGAAAAAGATGAAAACTTGGTGTTGGAGAGCTGAAACTGTAAACAGTGGCAACATAACATACGATGCTTTCAGGTTATAAGAAGTTTCAAGTAAAACCTCACCAACCCCACAACCTCAGGGTAAAATGTGTATTTGGTTTGGTAGGCAGATCTTTTATGAAATTAGGGTGAAATGGCCATCCGTAGCTGAAGTGGAAATAAAAGATGAACTTCCATTTTATGTGTGCATTGCTGTTTTCTAATGGATGTCTTTATCCTCTTTGCAGCACAGAGAAAGGGAGAAACACTTGTCTCTTTAGAAGTTTTATGGACATTGATTCCGATGAGAAGCCTGCACAAGTGCTGGTCTGGTTATAGAACACTTGTAGGTAATGTCTCTGCACTTGCGGACTAATGTTTACATTCAAACCATGCAATTGTAAAACAAGAAAAGAGAAAGAAACCCCTGATTTGCACTTTGTTTTCCATTGCAACAGGCTGATTCAAGGGGCTTTTTGCAGCTGAAACTGAACACGGTGGGGAAAGTTGCACCTGGTGTGGCAGCTATTTCTGTGCAAGAAATGCTAAACCTAAGCAGCCAAGCCCTGATACTGATGCCTTCTAAACCTATGTCACATGATGAAACCTGAGCTTTCAAACACCCAGTGTCTCCTTTTAATGGGGATGCTCATAATGCACCAGACCCAGAGCCCTGGGACACTCCTGGGCTGTGCACTGTCATGCTTCTGCCTTTGTCAGCCAAACACTCATTGGCCTCTGTTTCCATATTCAAGGGTTAGCACTGAAAGGGTCTATTGAGGATTTCTGCAAAACCCAAGTACATGCTGATGTCACAACCACTTTAGCTACATGGTGAAGAGGGCTTAGCTACATGGTGGCTCTATGTACCTTTCCTGGTATAGAAAAGTCCTTGTCCCAATGCATCCCTGCTCTAACAGTTCTGGCAGTCAGTAAGTATCAGGGTAGGTATAGAGATTTCCTCATTTTAGTCACTGTTTTTTCACACACACCCTATCCTTGACAATTGCCAATCCAAGCCAATTTGTGCTGTTAGAAAAACTTTTCTCATAAGTAAATTTCATATTTTCAAAAGTGCTGCCTGAAGCTGCCCAGCATGGAATTTATCTTGGGCCATATATATTCTGATAACCACAGGGTAAATAAAAGACAGTGAGAGCCGAACCACACGATACAAATTACACGAGACCAAGCGAGTGTCAGGAGTCCAGGCTTACCCCCAAATGCCCGTGTCCAGCATTCTCTCGATGAGCATGTGTTCTGGTCCAGGCATGGATTCTTAATGTTATGCTCCGGTGTGGCCGCGACGGCGCGTGTTCACGGTCGCAGTCAGTAAGTCGACAATGCAGAGTGTCCTTTTTTCCTGGATCTTCCACTTCCTATCTGCAGCTCACTCCACCATGCTCTCAGAACTGTGGGTCGATGGCGCTCACAGAGTGCAGATGCATGATGGGATATCCTTCCCATGTCTTGGAGGAACGTGGAGAAAACCCATGCCACCACGAACACAGGTTCGATAGAGATGCTGCATTCCTGGCACGTGTAGTTGAAAACAACGTTGGAACACGTGTAAGTGGGTTTTCGTGTCATTCACATGTAATTTGTATGTGTGGTTTGGATCTGAGAGGGAGTTGTGACTGATTACCAGAGCAAGCCAAAGCAGGACTATTCATAAGTAAGTCCCATGTTAGTCAATGAGGCTTACTCCCAGAAAAGTGTCCTTAGGACTACTTTATGCAGGTGTGAATTTTCATCTGCCAACTGAAGCTAGTGTATTTGTCATTTGTATTGGTAACTCCATGGCATATCTCATGTGACCCTACTCCCCCACCCCCCATGCTTCTATTAATGCTTGCCATATGAGTTTATTTGGTTATTTAGGGAAATAATATGCCACTTCTGTGGTGATCTGCTGAAGAAGCTCACAAAGCAAAACACAAATAATAAGGTCAGCATTAAAACAAGCCACTGAAAAACAAGACAGGAGCATAAAAACAGCATAAAACAATGTCAGGCAGCCTACAATTATATCCATAAAACAGTCTACAGGTTAAATGCAGATGATAAAAACAGCTCATAAAGATGGAAACATTCAATTAAAGACTAAATAAAAAGAAATGTTTTGGTCTGTTACCTAAACAACTGTAAGATGAGCCTCAAGGCAGACAGCATTCCAAAGAGGTGAGGTGCCACCACTGGAAAAGCCCTGTCTCTGGTTGCCACTTGCCTAAAATTTGCAAGCAGGGCACCAAGTGGAGGGCTAGGTAAGAGGATTATAGCTAGAGGACTGGACAGTATGGGAGAAAGTAGTTCTTCAAGTAGTTCAGGGCAGGCGATTCGTCTATTCCACAATAAATTTCTCTACTTCATAAGCAAATACTATTGGCAGGAGGAGAAAATGGCCTTTTTTTTTTACAGGGAATTCTAACAGACAACATGTTGGAGGTCTATAAGGATTTGCAGGGAGGGTGAGAGAAATAATGAGGGAAATTTTCCACCCTAAACCCACATCTCCCACTTCAGAACATTATAGGCTCTTAGGAGTTTGAAGTGGACAACTTTCTAAACATAAGAATAGCCCTGTTAGATCAGACTTGTGGTTCATCTAATCCAGCATTCTGCCTCACACAGTGGCCAACTAGTCTCTCTGGAGGGCATTTTCTTCTATGTGTGCTCTTCCATTTCAACATACTCCGCTGCACTCAACATTCTGACGGCAATGAGTATACTCTCTTGAGGCCAATGGGGGACTTTTATTAGTTTACAAAGTATATTTTATTTATGCCTTCCAGGAAAGAGAAATCCCTGCTTTATCTGTGGGCAAGTCATTTTAGCTGCCTTCATATTAGTATTAGTCACTCATCCATTAACCTTTATATTAAAGGGAAATGCTAATGGGCTTATTTACTTATGTAGAGCATTTTTACTCCACCCTTTCTCCAGTCAGCTCAGGGCAGCAGAAAAGGATTCCCCTCTTCTCCAGTTTATCCTCATAAAATTCTCTTAAGTTAGTTTAGGCTGAAAGAAGAAGACTGCCCAAATATCACCCAGGTATTTCGTGGCAAGCAGGGTGTTTTAACATGGGTCTTCCTAGTCTGAGTCCAACGGCATACTGGTTTTATTAGATTGGAACCTAAGAACTGTGAATGGAATGGATCTTTTCCCTATACAGGGAAAGGAGTGAAGCAGCCCAATGACAGCTGCAGAACAAACCCATCTTTGGCCATGTGAATGAATGTACCCATCGGCGTAAATGTACCACAGCTCTCCTGTCAGTTTTAATCAAGCAAATGGCTCTTGAGTAAGATGCAACCAAATTGAGAGGAGGTTCCTAGCATAGGCTTGAAACTTGAGATGGGCTGTGTAGTGACTCAGGCCAACTCTTCAAACAGCGTGGGATCTTTCTAAATTTGCTCATCGCTGTCGCTGTATGGAGCAGGAACATTTTCCCAAGGGCCCTCTAAATTTATCTGCCCTGCTAGGTTACTCCCAAGTTGTTTCTGTATGTTATGATGCCATCATATTACTGCTTGTTGGCAGGCATGAAATCTTTGTTTTGAAAAACGCTAGTAAAACATTAAAAAGTGTGTCACATTTCCAAATACGAGCAGAATGACTGAAATGAAAATGACAGGTTAATTTAGAATAGAAGAGGTCTAAAATTTTCAGCAGGGATTTTCTTTGAGGATATGCATACACACTGGAAGGGGTGATTATATAGTTTTATACTGTAAACGGTAACATAATGGTTTCATGTATCTTGAAAGCAACCAGTATAGCAAAAGGATGAAAATACAAGAAGTTTGGAAACTTTAAACTATCTTTATACACATATTGAGTGTCAGTACACATTATAGTGATGTTCTGTGGTACGTTTCAAATGATAATTGGACCATTCATTCTGGCTCACAATATACTTTGTCATAACACAGTCTTTCATTTATCGGCAAAGTATGGGTCGATGTAACTTTAACACTGCAGTCCTAAACAGAGTTGCATCCTTCTAAACCCACTGACTTCAATGGATTTAGAAGGGTGTAATTCTGTTCAGGATTGCATTTTCTATCATTTCTGTTTCTTCACTGAAGTAGCTTCCATTCCTGTTCTCAAGCATACACATTTCTGTAACTATTCCTCACAGACCATGGGAATATAGTTATCAAATGTTCAGATAATCATGCATACTTATTCAAAGTAAACTTGTGTGCATGTTTACATAAAATTGGATTATATACAAAGCACAGTCCACTTCAGCCTCAGAGTCTGAGGGTTGGTGCTGCTTTGTGGTTCTGCTTGTGATGCACAAGTCAGATAATAATCCATCAAGTGTAAATTAGGCGTTTTTGCACTGGAGATTTTTGCCGCTTTTGGCCCTATACCTCTTTGGGTTTTCTTCTAAATTCCAAATGCTTTCAAATTTTCTGCCTGAGAAAGCACAGGCAGAAAATTCAGAAGAGAACCCTTGAAATGCCACATTGAAATCCGAAGGGGGAGTTAAGCTCCCGGAATTTAGAAGAAAACCCAAAGAGGTATGGGGCAAAAAAGGCCCCATAGAATCACCACAGATACACGGAAAAAGGCTGCCATGAGGAGGGCCATCCTGAGAAACAGCCCTGTGCAGTGATTCATACAATTACATTTTAAGCATACACCAAGCCTTTATTTCCTGTTATGCTACTGCCCTTTATAAAACGTTTCATACACATTTCATAATTCTTCAGTAATTGCTTTGAATAAGAATAATCATATTCTTAAAGAGATTCTGACCCTTTGCAAGCTCTGAACGTGACAGATGCTTTTGTAAATCCTGAGTGGGATCCAGGGTACCATGAGGAGAGCTCTGTCCATGGAGGGCAGCCTCCACCCCAGCAGACTTTTAGGCAGGCTGCAGTCTTCAGGAGGAGAAGGAATTAGCAACATCACACCCCCTTCTGCTGCTGCCAGAATTTCCCTTCTGCTGGTGGAAGGTGTGATCTTTATCCAGTTGCTTGTTTTTCCTATCACAGTGAGACAGTGATAGGAAAAAAGCTGCACCTGCTGAATGTCTTCAGCGCTCTGAACAGAATAGGTGGCCTTGTTCCCTTTAGAGGCCCTTGCCACTCAGTAACATGGATTTGCTCATACTTTGGTGGGTGTGTTTGCTCGGGCTTGGATCCTATGCCTTGTTTCTGCCTTTACCCTCTTCATCCATTGCAGAAGTGTGGTCTTCTGGCACTCGGCACTTTTTGGCTCATTGAAAGACATTGGACTCGCATCAGTGGAAGTACTTAGCCATGGAGGAACATGCTCTGCAGCGGAGGACTGCCTCTGCAATGGAAAAGGGCACCACAGGATCCAAGTCTCAGTTTTTAACAGCAAATATACAATATCCAGTTTCTACCTGAAAATATTCACCATCCTTTTAAAAACAGGTTGATGAAATCCTACCACTTAAACCATCCTTTCAGACCGTAGCTTACAATCATCCACAATGGGATTCCATAGGCATGCGTCTTCTCTGTTGACTGAAGTGTTTAACTTCCAATGTCATTGAAGTCAATGACAACATCAGAGTTGTGCTGAGCCCTTTTCGGTTACCGGTGTTAATCAAAACAGCTGAGTGCACATCACTGAATAAGAACCATTGTATTCTCAGTATAATTTAAAAAGCAGTTGAGCTGATGCATCCACACAGCAGTGCAAGCTCAGGCTGTCAAGTCCCATGCGTACCTAGACTCGAAAACCCTTTTCATAGAACGTGTACAGGGAAAACAATGCACCCAGTGGACCCAGGAGTTCCACCCACCTCCTTTTACTGAACAATGTGTATATAAATGGTATGCATGTGGGTGCAATTCAAAATTTATACTGAATGCACATATTGAATAAATCCTGTAAGCAATCTATGTAATAGGCTGTATGAAAGGGGCTCAAGTTTCTACATCCTCCAAACGGCCATGCGTCTTCTGCTGTGGCTCTTGCAACTTTGTGCTGGCAACACACATGCAAGACTCTTACAGTGCAACCCTAAGCAGAGTTACACAAGGCTAAGCCAATTGACTTCAGTGGGCTTAGACAGGAGTAACTCTGTTTAGGATTGCCCTGTTAGTCTTTTTGATCTTTTTGGAAGTGTTTAAAAAGTTGTTTTGGAAATAGCTGATAACATGCACTAACAGTTATTTATAGCAGAGTTTCCTTGTAATCTCTGCGTCTGTATTCTGTAGCTACCTTCGAATTTCTGCATTTAGGTATGTCACATACCAGTCTCTACAATGGCTGTTTTCCAACTGGTGTGTAAGCATCCTGTAAATATCAAGCAATGGATACGTGTGTAGAAAATAGAGGTCCATGGCATTTATCTGCTCCAAGCCGGCTGTCTGTTGTGGAGATGGAGGTTCTGACACACAGGTGGAGCTTCCTGCTGCTGCTGAAGTCTTCCCCATTCATAGCAGCAGAGAAGGCATTTTTAGGAGCACACAAAGGACTTGTCTTTCAGGAGCATCTGCTGCTTATGCCCCACTGTAATGAATGGAAGCTATAAGCAGAAGAAATTCTTGACAGATTCTGTCCTAAAATGTTTAAACTTACTTAGGTGCTACCACTTGAACCAACACTTTTGCTAATTTTATGCTTTAAGCTTTATTCAATAGAGCATCCTCTATCGAACCTAAACTCAAAAGCTTGGTTCTCTTGTATATTATAAATTAATTTTAATTGATGTGCTAATTTGTAATTTTCAAACCTGTTCATTTTTTATCCTTGTGCCGCTTTGTTTAATCCATGTGTTGTCTATAGCCCCGTTCAATGTGTTGGCTGAATTCATGGAGAGGGGAACAGGAACACACCTTCAGTCCCACTCCTAAGTGGACTATAGACTCCTCAGGAGCAGGGATTGGCAGGGGAGCTGGAGGCTGGGTCCATCCCTCTAAGCAGCACAGAGGTCAAGGTCACAGTTTGGGTCCAGATGGGTGTTGGCTTCACAGGCAGTGCAGAAGCACACAGGCCATGTGAACTAGATGGACCAACAAGGCCCTCGGCTTAGCCCAGGCCTTAAATATCCTAGAGAGGAAGAGGCCCCACCCATTCCTTGACTTCTCCCAGCCAGGGCTTGATTTAGCCCCAGTCCTGCAAAGCACTGTATGTGTTCAGGCAGTGATCTGGCCCGGATGCTGGAACATGGGCTGCCTCCTCATGAGCCCAGCCTCTCTGTTGCTCCCATGGGAGAACCTAGCAGACTGGTAATCTGAGATGTGGCCCAACAAGGCAGAGATTTGACTGCCCTCGGATTGAATCTTCAGGGGCAGGTCCATCAGCAGGCCTCAGGGTCCAGGAGCTCTGGGTCTGGAGGAGTCTGATGGTTTTGGGTGTCCCCTGAGCCTCCCGATCTTCCCCCAGGGTGGTCCCCGGATCATCCTGGTCATCTTCAGATGAGAAGTCGTTCCTGGGCCCACAAGTCTGGCCCAGAGGGTCAAGGATCTGGATGCACCACTAAGGCACCAAGTCTCTTATCTATTTTTTATTTACTTCATTTATATCCTACCTTTCTTCCCCAATGGGTACCCAAAGTGGCTTACATTGTTGACTCCTCTATTTTATCCTCACAACAACCCAGTGAGGTAGGTTAAGCTGAGATTGAGTGACTGGTCCAAGGTCATCCAACAAGCTTCCTTCACAGAGTGGGGATTCGAACCTGGGTCTCCTAGATCCTAGCCCAACACTCTAACCACTTCTATGCAATCAGGACTGCTGCAAAAGGCAGAGTCCTCAACCATTGTATTCAGGCCTTCATCTGAATGCATAGAGGTTAGGGACGGAGACACCCAGAATGATTCTGTTCCACCACTCACATACATTCAGCCTTTACACTTTGAACATATGAAATGGCTTATGTGTACAGTTGATGTCACTGTAAAGCACCCCCAGGCTGATTAAATTAGAATGATTGGAATTCCAAATATGCTACTCTGCACTGCCAACAAGAAAACAGATTGTGCCATTTGACTAGATTTACTGTCTGTTTAAAAAGAATGTCAGAAATATATTACCTATTTCAAATGGCTCAGAATGTCTAAGTGTGTAAACTTCTGGTTTTTATTACAATAATATTTGATTACTGCTTTTCAAGCTGAAAAGTAGTAAAATTTGTGAAAGAGTCAGATTTGTTTATAGAAATCTCCTTCAACAAAGTGTATTTTTCTATCATATATTAACATTAAATTCATTCTAAAGTTATGCTTTGACTGTATATTCATTTTTTTGTTGAATTAAAGTTTGAAAGTTCTTTGGGTTCTTCCTGGAAGAGGAGGCAATGGATAGATATTGGATCTTAAGGTCTTGCTGCATGAATAGGAAGTGGTTCATTTTGTGGAAGGGAGGGTGGAATGATTCCTCCATCATCTGCAGATCTGTGTCATTTCAAATGCCAGCCTGAGAGATCCATCTCCACCCACTTGCTGAGCACAGATGATGCAGTCAGACAGGAGCTTTTCCATCCATGAGTGCGAGGGGCCTTCTTTGAGACTAAGCTAGGGGTCCCCAGCCTTTGGAGATATGAGACAGGGTAGAGCACAATCACAAAATGGCCGTTGCAGGAGGCAAAACCATTCACAAAATGTCAGGGACTGAAGCTATGCATAACTCTACTAATAATTCTTCAGTATTTCAAGCAGAAGCTTTGTTTAACAGGATGCCTTTTAATTTATTTATTTCTTTACGTCATTTACAGTTCGACTTTCTCACTGAGACTCAAGGAGGATTACACAGTATGAGGTTAATACAATCAGTATCAAGTAAATTTCAATACAATACCATAAGGTAAACAGGTACAAGTTTAAAAGACATAGCATTAGCAAGGATCCAAGACAGAGTAGAAAAAATACTGGAGCAAAACATAAATTCTAGGACTAACATTAGACAACATGGAGCACTGGTTGTACATAGGAGTACATATTTAAAGCAGCAGATAATATATAAGGCAAAAATGGTGATGAAGTCTATGATCCTCAACTTGTTAGTGAAGCATCTGAGACCCTATTCCTACAATACAGCCCTCCCATTTGAGTAAAAAGTCTTTTTGAATAGTTTGGTTTTGCATTGTTTGTGGAAAGCCGGGAGAGTGGGGGCTCTCCTGAGTCCTGACTAGACATGGGCATGAACGAAAAGAAACCCGAACAAGCTGTTCATTGTTCGTTGCCATCCGTGAACAACAAACAAGGAACAGTAATGAACATGACCCTGTTCACGAACATGTTTGTTGTTCATTGTTCATGGCCCCTTAAAGATCCCTTTAAACTATCAGCTGGCAGGTGGCAGGGGGAATTCCCCCCTGCCACCTGCCAGCTGATATTTAAAGGGCCCTTTCCTGCCATGTGCAAGGGGAAGGGCCCTTTAAACACCCCACAAACTGACCTTCCCAATGTCCATTACCCACCAAATTTGCAGGGGACATAGTCCTCGCTGTCCTCCGAAGTCCCCCCCAAGTTTCAGAGAGATTGCACCCTTGGAAAGGCATGATCCATGTGTCGTCGTCCCCTTTGGTGTCATTTCATCCACAGTGGCAAAACCAGGACTCTCTGATGGAAGGCAGCTACTTCAAGGGGTTACAAACTGATCTTCCCAATGTCCAATACCCACCAAATTTGCAGCAGACATAGTGCTCACTGTCCTCCAAAGACCCCCCAAGTTTCAGAGAGATTGCACCCCAGGAAAGGCATGATCCATGGGTCATTCCCTTTGTGGTCATTTTCTCTTCACAGTGGCAAAAACAGGACTCTCTGGTGGAAGCTACCTAGAGGGGTTACAAACTGACCTTCCCAATGCCCAATACCCACCAAATTTGCAGGGGACATAGTCCTCACTGTGCTCTGAAGACCCCCCAAGTTTCAGAGAGATTGCACCCCGGGAAAGGCATGATCCATGGGTCCTTCTCTTTGTTGTCATTTTCTCTTCACAGTGGCAAAAACAGGACTATCTGCTGGAAGTACTTTGAAGGGTTAAAGCCCGAAGGAAAGCCTGAAGGAGTTCAGAGTTCAGTCCCTGCCGTTGCCAGGGGAACTGATTGAAAGGCCCCAGACTGTCTGGCTTGACGAACGGCTGACGAAGGCAGCAAACAAGGCTTGCAACGACCACTTGTTTGTTTAGAATGGAGCCTCACGAACGGCTTGTTCGTGAACAGACGAACGGCTGTTCGTGGGTTTTTTTTCGTTCAGAATGCTGTTCATGCCCATGTCTAGTCCTGACCTCCTCAGGCAGGTCATTCCACAGGATAGGGACCACCACAGAGAAAGCCCATGTACAGGCTGCTGCTGACTTTACCTGTGTGCAGCCTGGCACCTGCAGGAGACCCTGTTCTTGCATACATAGTTTATCCTCAGTCATGTGGCAAAGATCCCACTGCTGTGGTGGCAGGTGCTGCCAAAGCAATGCTTTTTAAGATTTTTAAAACCAATCAGATCTCCAATCGCTCATCATAAACCCTTCTGAGCAAAATCCCTATCTGGCCTCAACCACTTTCTAAAAACTCTTGGCAGGTACCAGGAAAGGTGTAGGAGGATGCCACTGTGTCCATGAGCACTATTTTGGATGCACCTGGTCTAAGCCATTGTTGCTTATAAATATAAGTACTCCAAGGACTCTGCTCTAAACACCTCTATGTTGTCATCTCCAGGCAATCTTCCAAAATTAATTATTGCATTTTTTTCTGGATAAAGATTGAGCTCCTTTATCAAAAGCAAGGATGTCAGAAGAACTTTGGCTGTGAGAAAGACCAGAGAGTTGTCGGGTTTAGATGAGGTTCAGCAGCTGTGCCCCTGCCTGAATGAGGGCTTTGAAGCTGAGCTTTCCTAGGAGAGAAACAATATGTCCAGAATGAAAAGCAGCAAACTCTGATGGGCTTTTAGCCAATAACTCGACTAAAGGATAAACCAGGCACCCCAAAATACATTCCAATGTCATAGACATTGGTGACAACAAAATGGAGCATATAGCTACTGTCTGGGCCAAGCTGGACATGACATTAGCCGTGCAGCTGCCAGCAAAAATATCTAGCTGCATATCTAGCTAACCCCTCTCCACTTCTAGCTAGCACAAATTACTTGTGTTCTGACACCATGATATTCTTTATTTCCTCACTGTTACCACCACTGGGACTAGTAAGTTACAAATAGACAGTGCTGAAATTAGGAATGTTGTAATGTTAGGACAAAAGTACGTTCTAATGGACATTATGGAAGGAGATGGAGGAGCTAGATACATGCCTGCAATTTCTTGTAGCAACTACACATTTAGTATTACTTCCAGGTAGCCCAAGGACCACTAGGTGGCACTACTGACACTGTGAACTTTATTTCCCCTTTTAGAAAGTTCGTTTGTCATTTCAACGCAACATGGCAGTCCAGCCTTCTGCTAATTCCAAATGGTGAAAGCTGAGATTACCATTACAGCTGGTATGTGGCCAACATAACTTGATCAGGGAAGACTTAAGGGCAAATAGCTAGTGAATTGGTAAGCAAATCAGGCAGAATGCAAAGAGAACATAAGAATCAGCAAAGAATCAAGGCCCAGCCAACAAGGAACAACAGATTAGCCTGCCACCAAACCCTTCCTGCTTTCTTTAATAGGAACAATAATAAGGCTAGTGACAAAGAGCCAGAAAGATCAAGCAGTCTCATGTGAGCCTGCATGCCAAAACAGGAGAGGGCAAGGAGACAGAAGTGGGATGGGGGGGACAGGATTTGTCCATAATCCATCTATAACTAGGGTTGCCAGGTATTTGGTTTTCACCTGGACAGTCTGGTATTTTCTTGGACTGTCTGTGGGAAGAAAAGTAAAAATACCAGACATATAAATGTCCAGTACTTTTGTACATGGGAGGAGTGGCTGTTCCTCCTCCTGCTAGTCAACTGGGAACCCTAGCAGCATGCAACGCCGCTTCCAGACTGAGAAAACACTGATCTTCACTAGTAGCCAATCCTGAGCTACCTGACTGCCATTGGTCCCACATCCACCAGAAGGACTCTTAACAGGCCTCACCATGCAGCTCCTTAAACCCACTCATTTCCCACCAAGCATTGCAAGGTTCTATCCACTCTCACCACCTAGGAAAAATTGCCAGGCTATCCTGGGGTAACACTCTCTATACTGCTGCGCCTCTACTACCAGGTACCTCTCAGAGCCACCTTCACCTCCCCCCTGTGCATGCAAAGGTGCAGCTTCCATCCCTTGTTGAAGGTGGCATCACAGCCCAGGAAGAAGCAGGTGTACTGGAAGGCTGCATCATGGCTTGGGGACATGGTGGGAGACTGAGAGGGTTCTGTTGTTGGTGATATCCTCATCCTCTCCATCTTGTATATTTTACACCACTACTAGAATCCAGGCTGGGGGAGAAGAGGATAATGTCAATCACTTATGCTTTACTTTAGAAAGGTTTTATCTACGTATTTCAGCTTTATGCTATTTTTCAAATTGCAGCTACCATAACCTATTGTATTCTGTTTTTCGTTGAACATCCCAACTAGAAATGGGCACGAACTGCATTACAAACGCAAAAAAACCATGAACCGCTCGATTGTCTGTTCGCGATCCGGCGGTTCGTGAGCGTCCACGGCCAATGAACCAGCGTTTGTTGGAGGCCCGGTTTGGTGCGTTCTCCCATGGTTCATGAAGCCAGACAGTCAGGCACCATCAATCAATTCCCTTGGAAACGGAATGCCTGAACTCTGTCTGCACTCTTTCTGTTGCCCTGGAAACCTGAATGGAAGCCCAGCTTACCTTGATCGGCAGGTCTTCCTTCCAACCATAGAGCAGCAAAGTGGTTACAACCTGGGAGAAGACACCCAGGGGAGGGAGGGGGAGGGGTGTTCTGTAGCCATGGGCACTCCAATCTCATCCCTGCAAACCCTGATAGGCAGCTCTGACTGCCAACCACAGACCTCCTGTGTTGCTCAATGGGACCTCAGCTTATGAAAAGCAGTGGGCTCCCAGGCTGGGTTTCACTTTCAGCGAGCAGTGGAGTGTGGCAGAGCTGTTGCTTGCTACTTGCTAGCCTTTGGGGAGAGAGACAGAGAGAGTTTAATTGGAGCTTGGATCCCTATTGCAATCTTGACCAAACCTGGTTAATGGCTGGAGGAGAGCTTGTTGAACACTCCCCGTGAATATGGGCTCTCTAATTCCAACAGGGGCCATTCTGACGCCCACGAACCACGAAACGGTTCAGCAATGGGAAAAGTTCGTTGCGGTCCGCTGGTTTGGGTTTGTCATCGGCACCGAACCACGAACCACCGGTTCGTTAAGTTTTTTCAGTTCGTGCCCATGTCTAGTCCCAACTGCTGATCATATTGTATTTTTGCTGTGAATGTCATAGTTATTGAATGTTCTAGTTATTGATCATATTGTATTGATCATATTGCAGTATGTAGGCTGCCTTGGATCTCATTGAGAAAGGCTGATTATAAATAAACAACAATAATACCAACTAAACCCAAATCCTTCCCTGATACACCCTGATGGTGCCCAATTCTATGGCAACACCTGGTTTGGCTAGTTCTGCACCAGCCTCTTTTCAGATACACCATTATATTATCCAGTTGCATCATGTCTAAGTATTACACCACTATAGTGTTTAGTCAATATCCTGACACCATGATTCTCAGCAGATTTACACTCTTTCAGCCCCACTTGGATTTAAGACCAAACCACACAATATGTTTGGCCACAAGACAAGTTGATGTTTCCTTGACCTGACTCACTTTCCCCACAGTCATGCACCAGCTGCAGGGAAGTTACTTACCCAAGCGCCACAGAGTCTGATTCAGATCAGGACCATACTACCAGAGGAGGGTGGGTGTTGTCCTGCTGTCTTGCACCATTTTCCCTTGCTGAAACAGCTCTGAGGCATGTTACCTGCCCTGCTTCAGGGTTGTATGTGCACTGAAATGGAGGGGGAGGGAGGCAGAAGCCCCTCCTCCCCTGGTGCTATGATCTCATCCAAATCAGGCCTTGTGGCCCTTGGGTTAAGAAGATCCCTGTTGATGCCATGTGACCCTGGGAAAGCAAGTCAAAATTAGGGCAACCCTAAACTTTTTTGTGACCAAACATATCGTGCAGTTTGGCACTCAATGAGTGCAGCTCTCCTTAGGAATGAACTGTAAACCATTCAAAGGCAGGCTTGGGATTGTGTAAAGTGGAGGGGCAGGGGCCTGGGAGTGGAGGGCAGTGGGTACCTACCTCCTGTGTGTGCGCGAAGTGCTTTTTCCTGTGCTCCACTGTCACACCAAAAATGACATTAAACAGATGGTTTTTAATTAATTGGACCTCAGTGCAACCCACAACTTCCCTGTCCTGCTGGAAAATGGCATGGCAGAGGAGCTACAGTTTGTACTGAAGCCAGATTTGTTAAAAATCACCCATTTTGAGGTGATTTTTAATGAATTTATTTTCAGCACAACCCACAGTTTGTGTATCACACCGGAAAATGACATCATTTTCTACTGTGACGGGGGTGGGTGGGGTGCAGGAGCATGCACACATTCCTCCCCCCCATGACTCCCCCCCCCCACCAGTCAAGTGAGCAGAGCCAGGAGGCAGTAGTTGGGGACAGGGGGATGGCAGGCCTAATTGGTATTCTGATTTGCAGTAGGAGAAAGCTTCATGAAAAACCTTCTTAATATTGAAATTATGGGTTGGATATTATTATTATTTATTATATCTATATCTCGCCCTCCCCACAAGCGGGCTCAGGGCAGGTCACAACAGAAGATAAAATCCAAATTTTGGTTTCCACAAATAGAAGGCCCTGGCTGCAGCTCTCTAATCTCTCTGAAATGTTACTCTTGAGATATTACACACTGGCAAAGCAAAAAAAAAATCTTGAAACAACTGTATGTACAATCACATCAAGATATTTTCTTGGAGGTGTTCAGTCAATGCAAATGTGCACACTGGTAATAGAGGAGAAAAAGAGACACAAACGAACAGAATAAACTGAAAATAGTGGCAATTCATGCTTGTACAGCTCTCTGTCCAAAATTCAAAACTAAAAAAATGAAACAGTGTAAGATTCCTAATACATCAGTTCTACTTAAGAACAAGGCCAGTTAAATCAGAACTCCAAAATCTGGTTACAGCATCTGAAGTATCCATATGTACTTGAATTAGACATGCTCAAGGAACTCCCAGGCTGGTTCACGTCATGACTGCATGCGACGATCATGGAATTCCTCATTCAACAAGCACCTTGGGTCATCATACCTCAAGCTTGTTCATTGGGTAACTTTCCACATCCACATTCACAATCAACACCATCCATTTGTTAAGTTGTTGCCCCAGCTGCCACCACCAACAGTTGTTTAAAGAAAGAATATAATATCAGAGGCATAGAAATATGGCCAGAAAAAAACCTGTGCTTTAATGTTTGGCCAGAAAAAAACCTGTGCTTTAATGTTTGGCCAGAAAAAAACCCTGTGCTTTAATGTTTGGCCTGAAAAAAACCTGTGCTTTAATGTTTGGTATTCATCTGAATCAAACAACCATGTTAGTGGCTGCGTGTGTCTGGATATAGAGCAGTTCAGGAATGCCTGTTCTCATACACCCTCATGGGAGTCAGAGTTTCCCCACCCGCTCACCTTTGCATCCTTACAAAAAAACCTTTTCTGGACAAAAATACATGTAACACAGAGAGACAAACTGGACTGGGTATTTGGATTGGCTGAGCAACTTTCCTGCACTTTACAATGAATGTGTAATTTTAATCTATGTGGTTATGTGTTCCCACTCTTGTTGGCCCAAGCCCAATTTTAATCTGAAGCAAACTTTACACTTACTCTGTAAGTGTGAATCGTTCTGCTTTAGTTTTTTTATCCTGTATCTCCGAAAAAGCCTTACCTGGCAGCAGCAATAACATTTCCGAGTGACAGGCAGGCTATTTGTGATAATTTGGCACGGCTGTCAATCTGATGCAAGGAATCCCTGAGGATCTCCTATATGCTGTCTTCAGTGTATGCAGCCTAAAATATGGTTCCATTTAAAAGGGGGGTACAAAATAGGCATAGGAAAACAATGTTTCCATGAGAACTCCATGGGGGCTCCTTCTCAAAGAATCAGAAAAGTCTTTAAATACATAATTCATTTCTACAATATTAAGGAACTGGAATACACAGGCACATGCATAAAAGTTCTTAAAACAGGAGGACAAAGTTACCATGAAGAGATCTCAGTCCCCTCATAACTCACTGTTATGAGGGCAATGAGGCAGATTATTCATCTGGCAAAATACTTAGATACATGACCACACAGAGAGAGTTCAACCTAAAGCACATTTCTACAAACAAGAGGCATTTGTATGTTATTTTGATGTATTATATGTTTTAATGCCTGTTTGCTGTCTTGGCAGCTTATTGGGTTAGAAGGGTAGCACATAAGTTTTGTACATAAACACATATTTCTTCTAGTGCAAGAAGGGACCTGTGATATGTATGGATTTCCTACTCGACCTGAAGCCCTCATGCTGCAACCTACACTGTTCCCACGGGTCCCTCAAGACTCAGGGGCAAATTTTTTGGTGGCAGGCGGGGTGAGGTGCAGAAGATGAGAGAAATTGGAAAGTATGTTGGGAAGGAATTCTGCTTGTTTTCAGGATCCAACCAAGAAAGCTTAACATGGGCCATCTACTTACCAGAAGACAAGCACAGTTATTTTGGCTTACCTTTTTTTAAAAAAATGCTGCCACAATGGATACTGCTGTGGCTGTTCCTGTATACGCAGCCCAAACTAAAATCAAATGACTGTATATTAGGATCATTAGCTTAAGTGGATTAATTATTCCATGGTTGGCTGATAATGTGAATATAGAAGATGTACAAAAGGCTACTAGATCCCTAAGAGTCATCTGTTTTAGTTTAATCCTAAATTTTCCAGGTTCTCTCATGTTTGCTCCAATGGGACCATAAAGGATAACTAACACTTTCCTGTTTATTTTTCCCTTCTGTCATGGAAGAACAGCACAGTCCTTAGACAAGCCACTTAAATTTAATTGTCTTTAGAAAGTCTTAAGCCAATATTTCTATATTTAGTGAGTGTTTTTATGATAGAAATTTTAAAATCCACAATACTGAAGAAAATTGCTGACTACATGTCTATGAAATCTCTGAAATATGAAAAAGTAAAAATGTTGCTTTTATGAGATGGCCACACATATGAGTTTGTAGCTTGATTAGTGAAACTTCAAATAATAATTTCCATGCATGAATGGATCATTGCAGATATTAACACCACAGAAATTTCACATGGCCTTGCATCATCACAAACACAATGCTCTGCAATCAAGTCAGTTCACGTATTCAGCTGCCAATTATTAAGACAACAGCAGTCAATGGTACAGAAATCAAGTAATTTTCATACTGCACTAGTTCTATTCTCCAAGGAGATCCATGTTCTCTAGCCCCAGGATATAGTAGAGGCTAAGGGATATACACCTCTTGGAATGCAAGTTGTGTTTGATCATCATTTTATTTGGTTGTTGTGGATTTTTCGGGCTGTATAGCCGTGGTCTTGGTGTTGTAGTTCCTGATGTTTCGCCAGCAGCTGTGGCTGGCATCTTCAGAGGTGTAGCACCAAAAGACAGAGATCTCTCAGTGTCACAGTGTGGAAAAGAAGTTGGCAGGTAATTTATATCTACTCAGGAAGGTAGGATTGGGCTGAGTCATCCTGTAAGAGTTTCCCAGGGTGTGGAATGCTAATGGAAGGAGGCTTCACTGTATCCTGAGAAGGTTCTTTTGCATATGGATTGGTGCTTGATATGCTAATCTTCTCTGCAGGGCTATTGTCGAGTATAGAGTATTTTGTTAGCCTGGTGTTTTTCAAGACTGGAAAACATGCTCTATTCATTCTTAAGGTCTCTTCTTTCCTGCTGATATTGTGCTTATGAATTTCAATGGCTTCCCTGTGCAATCTGACGAAGTAGTTGGAAGTGTCGTCCAGTATTTTAGTGTCCTAGAATAGGATACTGTGTCCTGTTTGAGTTAGGCTATGTTCAGCCACTGCTGATTTTCCCGGATAGCCAAGTCTGCAGTGTCTTTCATGTTCTTTTATTCCTGTCTGGATGCTATACTGTGTGGTCCCGATGTAAACTTATCCACAGCTACAGGGTATGCGGTATACTCCTGCAGAGGTGAGGGGTCTGTCTTTTGCTGATCGTAGCATCTGTTGTATTTTTCTGGTGGGTCTGAATACTGCTTGAAGGTTGTGCTTTTTCATAAGCTTTCCCATCTGATCAGTGATTCCTTTGATATATGGCAAAAACACTTTTCCTGTGGGAGACAGTTTTTCCTTGGTTGTTTGATTTATCCTTGGTTTAACTGCTCTTCTGATTTCATTTCTGGAGTAGCCATTTGCTTGAAGTGCGTGGTTTATATGATTGGTTTCCTCGTTGAGAAAGTGCAGTTCACACTGCAGACTTGGCCGTCTGAGAAAATCAGCAGCGGCTGAACATAGCCTAACTCAAACAGGACACAGTATCTTATTCTAGGACACTAAAATACTGGACAACACTTCCAACTACTTCGTCAGATTGCACAGGGAAACCATTGAAATTCATAAGCATAAGCACAATTTCAACAGGAAAGAAGAGACCTTAAGAATGAATATAGCATGGTTTCCAGTCCTGAAAAACACCAGGCTAACAAAATACTCTATACCTGACAATAGCCCTGCAGAGAAGATTAGCATATCAAGCACCAATCCATATGCAAAAGAACCTCCTCAGGATACAGTGAAGCCTCCCTCCATTAGCATTCCACACCCTGGGAAACTCTTACAGGATGACTCAGCCCAACCCTACCTTCTTGAGTAGATATAAATTACCTGCCAACTTCTTTTCCACACTGTGACACTGAGAGATCTCTGTCTTTTGGTGCTACACCTCTGAAGATGCCAGCCACAGCTGCTGGCGAAACATCAGGAACTACGCCAAGACCACGGCTTTACAGCCCGGAAAATCCGCAACAACCATCGTTCTCCGGCCATGAAAGCCTTTGACAATACATCATTTTATTTATTTATTATATCGATTTATAAACTGTCCATCCTCAGGGGCTCTGGGCGGTGAACAATAGTTAAAATCAATAAAAACAAGAAAACAATTCTAAAATCAACATGCAATAAGCAATAATAAAATAAATTAACCAAATACATTAAGGTGCAATGGTGGGGAGAACCCCCCCACTCCAAAGGTGGGAAGCTGACATGGCACCGCCCCCTTCAACCACCAAACGCCTGGTGGAACAGCTCTGTCTTACAGGCCCCGAGGAACAATAATATGTCCCGCTCGGCCCAGGTCTCCATTGACAGAGCGTTCCATCAGGCTGGGGCCAGGACTGAAAAGGCCCTGGCCCTGGTTGAAGCGAGGCGGGCTTCCTTTGGACCGGAGACCACCAGTAAACATTTATCCGCTGATCGAAGCGGTCTCTGGGGAACATACAGGGAGAGGCGGTCCCGAAGATATGCCACTCCCAACCCACTCCGGGCTTTAAAGGTAAGAACCAACACCTTGAACCTGATTCGAAATTCAACTGGAAGCCAGTGCAGCTGGCGCAGGACAGGTGTGATATGTGACTGGTAGGATATACCAGTAAGGACCCGCGTTGCCACATTCTGGACCAGTTGTAGTTTCCAGATCAGGCCCAGGGGTAGCCCAGCATAGAGTGAGTTACAGTAATCTAGCCTGGAGGTGACCATGCATGGGTCACTGTAGCCAGGTCCTGGGGGGTCAGGTAAGAGGCAAGTTGCCTGATCAGACGGAGATGGAAAAATGCAGACTTGGGCCTGCATGACCTGGGCCTCCATCAACAGGGAGGCATCCAGGAGCATGCTCAGACTCTTCACCACTGGCAAAGTTGAGCTGGATCCCAACATCTGGCAGCCCCCGTCCCAGCTGCAGGACCTCCATCTTCACTGGGTTCAGTTTCAGCCTGCTCTGTTTCAACCATGCTGTCATAGCCTCCAGAGCTCTGACCAGATTGTCCGGGGCTGTGTCTGGCCGGCCATTGATCAACAGAAAAAGCTGGGTGTCATCTGCATATTGATCAATACAAAACAATAATTTACCCGCGTAATCTTACTAATATCTTTAAAGTTTATTATATGTAACACGTATAGTTACCACAGTTGTATAATCAATTGATTGAACCACACATATCATTGATACCCCTACTGTATAGTCAGAAAAACATTTGTACAAGCATCCTCAGGTTTCTGTTATAATTAATAAAGTGCTTAGTGCTCGAAGTGCTTCCGTAGTTGTTATTGCACCAATAGATAAAGTGCAAATGCAGAATTAGCACCATATAAACACCAATCCTTTTAATGACATCCAAACTCCTGAGTGCTTTATGTTCAGACCGTGGGGTGAATGTGGTTTCAAAAATTCATTCCAGCCGACCGTATAAATCACAGAACATAATTAATCAATTTTTTCTTCTTATAATGCAAAGATAATTTTTCTGTGATCATAAATCCTCTTCTAACGGGTGGTCTAGATCCTTATCACTCCCGTTTCAAGAATCGTTTTGTCAAAGAATACAGTCACTAGGAAAAATACAATAAATCAATACTAATACACAACACGTGGTCTTAATAATTTACAATCCATAAAACAATAACAGACATAAGAACACTTACTTGAATTGCATTCCAACATATCTCTTGAGTACCCAGTAACAGAACTGTTTCCTATGTCATTGCTATGAGCACATTCCCTTACTCATTGAACTTTATATATGAAAAGCCAACCACATAAAGCACTCAGGAGTTTGGATGTCATTAAAAGGATTGGTGTTTATATGGTGCTAATTCTGCATTTGCACTTTATCTATTGGTGCAATAACAACTACAGAAGCACTTCGAGCACTAAGCACTTTATTAATTATAACAGAAACCTGAGGATGCTTGTACAAATGTTTTTCTGACTATACAGTAGGGGTATCAATGATATGTGTGGTTCAATCAATTGATTATACAACTGTGGTAACTATACGTGTTACATATAATAAACTTTAAAGATATTAGTAAGATTACGCGGGTAAATTATTGTTTTGTATTGATCTGTTTACCGCGTTACTCTCTATTGTAGTTAATATCTGCATATTGATGACAGCCCAGTCCAAACCTCCACATCAACTGGGCGAGGGGGCACATGTAGATGTTAAATAACATCGGGGAGAGTATTGCCCCTTGCAGAACCCCGCACACCAAAGGGTGATGGGGTGATAGATCTCCCCCGAGCGCCACCCTCTGTCCCCGACCCTGGAGAAAGGAGACCAGACACTGTAAGGCTATCCTCCTAATCCCCACATCGGCGAGGCAGCTGGCCAACAAGTCATAGTCAACCGTGCCAAATGCTGCTGTGAGATCGAGTAAAACAAGCAGCGCTGACCCGCCTCGATCCAGATGCCCATGAAGGTCATCTGTGAGGTCAACCAAAGCCGTCTCCATCCCATGGCCAGGATGGAAGCCGGACTGGAATGGGTCCAGGACTACAGCATCATTCAGGAATTCCTGCAGTTGTACCGCCACTGCCCACTCAATCACCTTGGCCAGGAACAGGAGGTTTGACACTGGACGGGTCAGTGGGGTCCAAAGATGATTTTTTCAGGAGGGGCTGCACCACCACCTCCTTTAACGCTCTGGGAAAAACCCCAAAGCGCAGGGAGATGTTAACAATGGCCTCCAAATGGTCCCATAGCCCCTCCGAGCTGGCCTTCACCAGCCAGGATGGGCAGGGGTCCAGAGGACAGGTGGTTGGCCTCATCTGCTGCAGGATGCTGTCAACTTCGTCCCAGGAGAGCAACCTGAAATGATCTAATACAGACCCAGAAGATGGCCAAGGGGTCTCCAGTTCCCTTACTGTATCAACAGTGGGCAACAGGCCATGGCGAAGGGACAAGATTTTGCCTGAAAAATAGCTCGCAAAAGCCTCGCAGCCAATAGTCAAATTAAGGGAGACCAAGGACCAAACTGTTTGAAATAATTGAGCCGGGAGTGAGCTGCTTTCACTGCCACCTCATAGGCTTTCATAAACATCCTATAAGATGTTCTTGCCTCTTTGTCACGCCCCTGCCTCCACACTCTAGTAGTCTCAGAGACCGCTTCATCGGGCGAAGCTCCTCGGTGAACCAAGGAGCTACCCGTTCACGGGCTCAGAGAGGATGGCAGAGGGCAATAACGTCAATGGCTTTGGAAAGCTGGCTATGCCAATCATCCACCAGCTCATCTAATGTATTGCCAGGGGGCATCAGATCCCGCAGAGCCACCTGGAAACCAATTGGATCCATAAGTCTCCATGGGCGAGCATAAATCTGCTCACCACCCACCCGAGAAAGGAGCAGCATGCTCAAACGAGCCTTCAGGACAAAGTGATCTGACCATGGCACTGCATCATAGGCATTCAGGACCACTATCATCCCCACCCCCAAAATCAAATCCAGCATGCATCCTGCTTGATGCGTGGGAGCTGAAACAAACTGGGAGAGTCCTAGGGCCGCCATGGAGGACACCAGGTCCATGGCCTGCGTAGAGGCGTTGTCATCAGCATGGACGTTGAAATCCCCAAGAACCAAAAGTCTCAGGATTTCTAAGGCCCAGCTGGCCACCACCTCCAACAGACCAGACAGGGAAGATGCAGGTACAGTAGGCGGTCGGTACACCATGCATATTGCCAACCTCTCCTCGGTGTCCAACGCTAGGCCCACACAATCAATGCCAGTAATTTTTGGGGTGGGGAGTGGTCTGAAGGAGAAAGACTCCCGAATGAGCAAAGCCACGCCTCCCCCCCGACCACTTGTCCAGGACTGGTGGAGGACCGTATAACCTGGGGGGGCAAGTTCTTTCAGAGTGACCGTCTCGCCCTCCCTCAACCAGATCTTGGTCACACAAGCCAGGTCCACATTCAATGCAGCAAGATAATCTTGCAGCATTTTGGTCTTATTATTTATGGACCTGGCATTGCACAGCACCAGTGTCGGAGAGTGGTTTAATATCCTAGCCCCACAACGAGTATATCTTGGGATGGGACACAGATTGGAAGAGCACCAAGCCCTACCATGTCTCAATGCCCTTCCCTTCCATAATCTGCTCCCACCACCGTACCTCCCACATCCCCGGATCACTGGGATCCCCAACCCTGAGCCGGCCTCATTACCAATGATCATGCTAACCCACCACCCTCCTAAAATCAAACAATCCGCCAGCTATCAGCGACTGAGCTACCAATCATGCATAAAACCCCCAATACCCTACTAAATTAACAACATGAACCATACACATACAATAACTAACACACTTGGTATAAAAACAACAAACAGCAGAAAAACAAGCAGTGCAAGCAGTCCACTAGCAGTAGCCTTGTAGGCTGGAGCAGGCAAGGGGCGGGGCCAGGCAAATGAAAAGCCCAGCCCTTGATGGGAGAAGCTCCCTTGGCAGCAGCAACAGCAGTACAGGCAGACCTCTGGCAGCAGCCTTTGTAGGCTGGAGCAGGCAAGGGGTGGGGGTGGGCAGATGGAAAAGCCCAGCCGTTGATGGAAGAAGCCCCCTTGGCAGCAGCGACAGCAGTGTAGGCAGACTTCTGGCATCAGCCCTTGTAGGCTGGAGCAGGCAAGGGCCGGGGCTGGGCAGATGGAAAAGCCCAGCCCTTGATGGAAGAAGCTCCCTTGGCAGCAGCAAGAGCAGTGCAGGCAGACCTCTGGCAACAGCCTTTGTAGGCTGGAGCAGGCAAGGGGCGGGGCCGGGCAGACGGAAAAGCCCAGCCCTTGATGGGAGAAGCTCCCTTGGCAGCAGCAACAGCAGTACAGGCAGACCTCTGGCAGCAGCCTTTGTAGGCTGGAGCAGGCAAGGGGTGGGGGTGGGCAGATGGAAAAGCCCAGCCGTTGATGGAAGAAGCCCCCTTGGCAGCAGCGACAGCAGTGTAGGCAGACTTCTGGCATCAGCCTTTGTAGGCTGGAGCAGGCAAGGGGTGGGGGTGGGCAGATGGAAAAGCCCAGCCGTTGATGGAAGAAGCCCCCTGGGCAGCAGCAAGAGCAGTGCAGGCAGACCTCTGGCAACAGCCTTTGTAGGCTGGAGCAGGCAAGGGGCGGGGCCGGGCAGACGGAAAAGCCCAGCCCTTGATGGGAGAAGCTCCCTTGGCAGCAGCAAGAGCAGTACAGGCAGACCTCTGGCAGCAGCCTTTGTAGGCTGGAGCAGGCAAGGGGTGGGGGTGGGCAGATGGAAAAGCCCAGCCGTTGATGGAAGAAGCCCCCTTGGCAGCAGCGACAGCAATAAACTACAATGCATGAAGTATGTAGGTTGTGTCCAAACTTTTGAAATGGAACAAGTTTGCAGAACTAATTTTATTGTCTTTTCTTTCTCCCAGTAACCTCCTGCATCCCCCTCACTGCTAAAAGCACCTGCTGAAGATATGGAAACCATCTAGGACAGTATAGAACACAGCAAGAGGGCTACAATGAAAAGGAGGAATTGGCCTATATGGCTGCCCTCTCTCCTGCATGAGTTTGCATTCTAGTCATAGAGTTTGCTCTGCTTGTGAGAGGGGTGCAATTTCCGCCTATTCCCCTTCTGTGTTTCAGCCTCTTGTGTCAATGACATTAGCTCAAGTCTGGAGGGTCTCCTGCTGATTTGCAGCAGTCTCAGGGGAGGCTGCAGGGCAATGCTAAGGAAATGGGAAAGAAGTGCAAATAATTTCTAAGGAGCTTGTCTGTTCACAGAAGCTTGGATCCAGCTCATAATTTCCTCAGTTTGGATTTTTTACTTAAAAACTTAATTACCGTTCTTTCCTTAAAATAGTTGTTTTCTCTCCAAAGGAGTACACGGGCCGTTCTTTCAGGCAAATGATAGTTGAATGAAAACCGATGATGAAAAATGCTGTTTTTTCCCAGATTCCAAGCTCAAAGATGCCTATCTTTTTCTCACCCAAGGCCCTGTGATGCATTATGGCCACAAGAAAGTATGTCTCTTTACATTTATTCCTGTGGGGCAAATGAATGGCATGGTTCCCCTTTCCTCCTGATACTACAACTGCAGAGAAATTGCTTGCACTGATGCATTTTTGACATTAATAAGATGACCCTTTAAGATTAATAAGGAGTGAGAGTGACAAACAAGAAAGCTCTCTAGAGATAGATGAATGGGGGGGAGTGATTCAAGGCAAAATGATGTGCTTTTGAAGACTCCTTCCATGCAGCTGTTGAATAGGGACATCTGTCTCCTTTCCACATCCTTCCTCAATTTGTGACCTATTCCCTAATCAATGCTTAGTACCATGTCACAGACACAATGATCTCCCACATTTATACAGGATAATCTGCTCCATCAGAAATTATCCCATTCTCCTGTTCTGTTGTATGATTTGGAGCCATCCTGAAGAAAAACATTCAAGAGATTGGTTTTGGCTGTAAGCTGCCTAATAGTGAATTCCCCAGCTAGGTCTTGTGTGCCAGTGGAAGCAAAGAGCATGGGAGGGAATCAAACCCAAGGAAACTGCCGCTGCCCATGTCTATCCAAAGCAAGAGTGTATTCCAAGGGAAGTAGTGCAACAAAATGAAAGTTGTATAAAAGATGCCTTTAATAAGGCCAAATAAATTTTGTAAGAAAAGAATAAGCGGAGAATTCTAAGACATCTGAAACCTGTTAGAAATATGCTTTTATTGAACCAACAATTTAACAATGGAGGTTCATAGTCTACCATGCAGTGTAGATGCCTAAACCTGAATGCTTTCCTCTCTTTAGTTTATGTACCAATCTGTGTAACAGACTATGTACCAGCTAGGGATGTGCACTAGCACCAAAATCCAGATTCAGAATTAGGCCTCTTCAGATTCAAAGTATACAGTTTAGAAAATTTGGACTTTCCAAATATCTGGAACTCCATTAAAGTTAATAGGAACAGCCATTTTCCACCTTTAAAAAAACACACACACAGAAAGGCAAACTGCTTTTTACAAGGTTTTCCTCAAATCTCTAATCCTTTTCCAGTTGCTATGCCAACCTCAGAGTTGAGAAGATGTGGCAAGTACACACAGCAACAGTTAGAAGTCAGCAACTGTTAGCAGTCAGACCCCCTGCCTGTATTAAAAGGGCAGTTTATGTGTATGGAATATCATAAACCCCTTGCAATGAGTCCTAGACACTGCCTCACCCCAGGCAGAGCAAATACCAGCCAGCCTGGAGACTGGAAAGTTACCAAGCCATGAGTCATAGGTAGAATGACTGACTGACGACCCTCCACACTCCAGAGAACCATAAAGAGAATGAGGCTTCCTAAGAAAACTCCCTGCCTTATCTCATCAATGCCTTCCTCCACCTCCCCTCTCCCACTTACCTAATCAAAGCTATTCAGCACATCTGGTATCTTCCCTGTCCATTACTTACCAGGTCATCAAGCAATATTTTTACTTATAGTCCATCCCAGATAGCCATATCAGACCTTTCCCAAGTTATTGTCCTCCAAGGACAAGCCATTAAGCCATTGTTTGAGGGCAAAGTCATCAGTTTTGTCCCAGGATATGTTTTGCCCTATAGCTGGGCTGCCCAGCCATGTGCTTAGTTTGTGTGTGCCTTGGTACCCGTCCGTGTACCCCCAATCCATTTGGGCTTCTTCTCTCCATGAAATACTGGTGGTTTTGCTGCTCCTCCACAGATCTTCTCTTCTCTCCAAGGTTAGTAAATATCACCCTTCCCCCAAAACTGCTTTCGCATTTCTTCACTATCTTCTTAGTTAGCTCTCTGTGTACGCTATGTGTATTTTCTGTATGCTTGCCTTTTAGTTCTTTTTTAAAAAAAATTTTTTTATTGATTTTCCATTTTTTAAATATAACAATAAAAACATATAACAAATAGCAAGTAACAATAAAGAATCTACAATTACAACTTGTAACATTTAAAGCTTTGATAAACCTCCATACATTGGCATTTTGATAAACTACAACTTGCATTATGTTGTTTGGCTTCTTAATGAGTTACCATAAGCCTAACATTTCCAAATTACAAACTGCTTGTTGAGGGAGTTTTGTGACTAAAAATTCATTTCTAGAGAGAAATTCCAAAAAGGGTTCCCATTTAGTGTAAAATTCTGTTGTTCTCATTGGATTTGTTTGAGAGCATATTTTTTCTGTTATTTTTTCCATCATAAATTGGTCCCAAATTTTGTTATACCAGGTGTCAAGGTTTGGTAAACTTTGGGATTTCCAATACGAGGCTATTGTAGATTTTGCTGCTACTAAAAAAGTAGTTATTAATTTTTTCCTGATTTGTGGTACTGACTGGTCTTTCCAGATGTCTAAAAAAATCCTTTTAGTTCTCTTTTAATAAAAAACCTTTCCTGGTGAACATTTGCCTGTTCATTTGAACGTTCTCTAAGGGAACAATCCCTGTATACATAGGAGGAGAATTCCAGTTACCCCCCCTTGCTGCCTCCTTAATGCTAATTCCCCCAACCAATTAAGAAGACCTCCTATTTGGGTAACACTATTGCCAGACAGAAGGGGCCAGACATTAGAAAATGGCTGCAATCTGGCCGTGAACCTGAACAGCGCAAATGCCACCTGGGCAACACTGGGCATGAACACAGTGGCGAGAAGAGGACAGCTGGTGCTGGGGAATGGACAAATACCCTGGGCAGTGCTGGCAGGCAGCCTGGAGCAAATGACAGTGTTATGTGGGTGGGAACTACCCCAACATCACTGGGCAAAGCACAGTTTTGTGAATGAGCACATTCCTGGAGCAGCAGTTGGAAGAAGGTAAGGGACAGGAAGAAAAAGCGGCAACAGATCGAAGCACAGCATACCCTGTACTTTGGGCTGGAGCGGGCCATTCTCTCTTACTCAAAGAGCTCCTCAAGGAAGCCCAGAAATCCCTGTGCGCCAACCTGTACCATGCCCATGTTCATACTGCTGACAGTCCCCCTTAAAAGGACAGTATCTGATTCTGCTACAGCAAAACACCAAACAATGCCTTGATTATCTAAATCTATCTATCTATGGCCGTCGTCACACGGGCCCTTATTTCGTCAGTTTTGCACTAGAAATCGTTTCTTCTGTTATCGTTATTAGAATGGATTCTCCCATCTTTTGACGACTGCTTGCACTTCCAGTCAGTCACATTAAAAAGGAAAAGCGCAATTTGACGGTCACTCAAAGTGCATCCGGAAACGGGGCCCTAAAAATCCCGCCCCCTTTTTAAAAAATTTTTTTCGCATATTTGCGTTATATCACTCTTCTATTATAATGTTGTGCTGGGCCAACCCAAAAGCCAACCGTGATAGGTAGCAGAGGTTTCCCACCCATGGCAGAATAGCGCTATAGCGTTATAGCACTATAAGGCTGACGTTTTTTTAAAAAAAAATACTTTGAGGCTTAATTGCGGGTCGCACTGGGGCTTGTGAGAGTGTAGGGCAAGAGAATCAGTGTTAGGTGAGACAGATGATCAGGGAGAGTGAGCATTTTGGTGTTGCTAAGCGTTCATAGTCGATCCAGGGCATTCACATGGAAGTGGATAAAGACGACATAAAGCGTCACAAAGCGTGAATTGGGGAGAATGGCGAAATCACAAGAGAGCTGGAATAAGGTGAGAATTCAGCGGGAGATGGCGTTAGTTTGGCGCTAAATTTATGGCCATGTGACAACGGCCTATATCTAACAAACCTTGTCTTTATGCCTGATATACCCTCAAAGGGCCTAAACTCAATACAAAATTTCTTTATTAATCTGCAATCTAGTTAACCAGTTTTATTCCTAACACACACTGAAGGGACGAGCAGGAATCAAAAATAGGTTGAGGAGCTTAGAAGGGAACACAGATAAGATTGTTTCAGCATGCAGAGCGAATGGTCAGAAGACTGCAGGGGAGTTATATAAGCAGCTTTGCCCGTCTATCGTTTGGAAAGAACCAATATGAAAGTGCCTTCTGGTATCTGTGCCTACTTCAGGATTTCATAAGTGCAGAGAGACATCACTCACAGGCTTTGCTTTCACACTATTCTCCCCCTTCCTTAGCAAAACTATGGCAACACCAGTCAAGGAACACTGAGTGCTCTGTCCCCCACCTCCCCTGTGAAGTCAGGCCAAGCTGTCTGAGGAAAAGGTTTAACTTTCCACCTCTTGCAGGCAGCATAGCCTGCTTTCTATAGTAATCAATGAGACTCCAAAAATTATTTCAAATAACCAGAACTATAAAGTTTGCATTAGAAATTATTCATAATTATTCCGAATATAGCATTATTTTGTGCTTCTGAATATTTCCAAATTCAAACGGCATATCCCTACTACCAGCATCATATATACCAATGTATAATGACTGCTTGTGAAGCGAAACAGAGTACTTTAGTTCTCTTGTGAATAACAAGGTAATTCCTACAGTTATAGCTTAAGTAAGGGGTTCAAACTAGGGGTGTGCAGCAAAAAAAGATTTGGTTTTCCCGCTTCGTAATTTATGTAATTTATGAAGCAGGAAAAAGAGTCGGAAATAAGCAATTTCTGAAGTGGCAAGCTGCTTCAGAAATTGCTTCTTGGCCCACTTCGAAATGTCTGAAAAAATTCTACAGGTGCTTCCAAAACATCTGTGAGAAACAGGATGCTGGACTGGATGAGTGGGGAAAGTATGGCCTAATAATGGGCATTGTGCTTGTAAATATCAGCTTAGACTATTGGTGTAAAAGGAGGCTGTTTGTTACATGACTGGAAAGAAAACCACTGAAGGTAACTCAATGGAAGGAACAGAGTGAAAGCAGTATGATTTTTTGTTTCAGATTTTCTGTGCAAAGTAATGACTATATGGCTTGCAAAGTGCATTGTCTGAATTACCTCTGAGAGCTGCAAAGCCTTTCATGTTGGGAAGGTTCCCACAAGTTTGTAGAACAGGACATGCTTTAAGTAGCCTAGTTATGTCTATTAGCAGTCTTACACAACATATCCTTGGTTAAAATCAGGGCTTTTTTTCAGCAGGAACGCGGTGGAACGGAGTTCCGGCATCTCTTGAAAATGGTCACATGGCTGGTGGCCCAGCCCCCTGATCTCCAGACAGAGAGGAGTTTAGATTGCCATCCCCACCGCTCAGCAATCTAAACTCCCCTCTGTCTGGAGATCAGGGGGCGGGGGCACCAGCCATGTGACCATTTTCTCCAAGGGCAACCCACTGAGTTCCACCACCTCTTTTCCCAGAAAAAAAGCCCTGGTTAAAATACACCTTAGAAAAGAGCATTCACAATAGCATTTAGAAAGTTGTTATAAACCAAAGTGCAGGAAGTCGAGTGAATGGCAGCCGTCAATTATATATGACAAAAAATATCCATAAGAATTGCAGCAATTCATATGCATTAGTTTCTTGGTGCCAGCCCTATGAAACTTCCAAATCTCATACTATGGAAAATGCAAATGTATGCAGGTAAGGTATTACAATACAAATCTTTAGGTAACACACACATGTCCCTTTGATCTTTACAAAGCTTTTAAATTGTAAATGAGAGGCATCTACTTGAATGGTACTTATGTTTTCAAATATTTGCAGGTAATTCTTATTCACTCTCCAAAAAGCAGAACTTTGCATTTGTAAGTGATTTGAGGTTCAAGAGGCTGCCTTTTAATTTGTTTGCATAATCAGATAAATCTTGACATTTTAAACTGCAAATTACTATTATTAGCAAATTTGAGCTAGAGATTCCATCTAAGGGGTATATGTTCCAGAGCACTTTGATCCGTGAACTTCAGCAAGTGATTAGAGAGGCTCTGGGAAAAAATGAGCCATTATACACACACACACACACACACACAAAATCCTCCATATTACAAAAACGTTGTACTAAGTGTCATAAGAGAATCAGAAGAATTTAATGGGTTTTGGAAACTGGGGGCAGGGGAGTATACATCTTTGTCACTGAGAGTGTTGGAGTCCAAATTCCAGTAATATGTTTCCAATCTGATGTCATCATAATTTCCATAGTAGGTGTTCTGTAGATTTCTCTTTTGTTTTGAAATCAGTGCTTGGAAAATGAATCTTTCTAGCCTTTGCTGTTTTTCTTAGAGGCACATCTTCAGGTGCTCCTGCTATCTGAGGTTAAGGGAGTGGTGATCTGCGACAAGGACTTCTCTGTGGTGGTGCTCTTTCACCAGAGAAACTCAAATGGTATCTAAACTTTGCTGTCTTCTAGGGGATATTTGAAAACATTTTTCTTCTCACAGGCATTTGGCTAATGATTGATAACTACTGTACTTTTAATTATTGCTGCTTTTGGGGGGGCTGGGGTTTTTGTTGTTTTATGGTAGAATTACATTATTTAAATTGTTTATTGTTTAGCCACCTTATGAAGAAATCCAATAATAATAATAACAACATTTGATTTATATACTGCCCTTCAGGACAACAATGCCCACTCAGAGCAGTTTACAAAGTGTGTTATTATTATCCTCATGACAATCACCATGTGAGGTGGGTGGGGCTGAGAGAGCTCTGGAGAGCTGTGACTGACCCAGGGTCATCCAGCTGGCTTCAAGCGGAGGAGTGGGGAGTCAAACCCAGTTCTCCAGAGTCCTGCCACACTTAACCACTACACCAAACTGGCTCCAAAACAAGTTAAAGCAATGAAACATAAAATACATTAAACTATATTAAAAGGACCTGTCTAAAACACCTTAGGCACACAGCTATCACAATAGAGATGCATTGTTTTTATCCATCTGAAGATAGAGATCAGCCACAAGCACCACTAAAGCTTTCTCACTCCCAAATCCAGGCCTGAAGCTACATTGAAAAGTATCGAGAGCAGATATCTCATCCAAGTACTTCTGGAGTTGTTCTGCAACTACCCAGTAAATTACCATTAAATAAATAAATAAGCCTTTCACCCAAGAGCAAAAGTTAGGAAGAAGTCTGTAATTAGCCAAGACTTGCTTATCTAAAGATGCCTTCTTGAGTAATGACCTAATAACCATTAATGGTCTAATAACAACCTCATTCATGCGCTTTGGGGGGAAAAAACCTTTCCATCCTCTTAATTAAAGGCCCCTATGCACTCCTGCAGGATTTAACATTCCCAGACACGGATCTAGTCCGTAAGGAGTGGATTTCGCACTCCCCAGAACCTTGTCAGCGCTGGTGAAGGAAAGCAAACTCAACTGACCAGTGACTAGGTGGTTCTACAGATACCTCTCTACCACCTCTATAACTAATAATCTTTACCTATACAGTTCCATGCTTTCTACTGGTGGCTTACTATTTATTTTAAACCTTTGTAACCCTGCCTTGCTTCCATATAAGTAGGACCCAAGGCTGCAAACAATAAAATCAGCCCAAGCTTTCACACTCGAATCTTCTGGAATGGCATGCTGATTAGCCCTAGCTAATCACTGCCTGACTGCCACAGCTGTCATGAGAAACCAGGCAACATCTGGAAGATATGAATAGCCAAGACACGATCCCTGTGACTCTGTAGAAGCGTCAGAGCCCTCAACATTAATACTAGTGTTTTATGTGGAGCAGCTCTTCCAGGGCCTAGGAAGGATGCTGCCCTCTCTGTCCATGGCGAGGAACCTTCCCTGAAACAGTAACGTGTGGTGGTGACGTAGTAACTATGTTATGGCTTAAGTTTTTCAAGAATTACAGAATTAAAAGAGAACTCAAAAGCTGCAAAGTGAAGGACTCATAGAAGAGTCCACATGAGAGATTATGGATATTTCATCATTAAGGTTTTTAGGAAACTTGATAATTGATTAATCTAAAGTAGCACAGTTTAACTGGCTCAAAAATGTTATCCACAAACAAAACTGAAAATGTTTGCCAGAATTTCCAATGGAGCCTAAATATACTACAGTTGCGGAGGATATTTTAAGCAGAGTGAAGCAGAGATAATGGGAGTTTGAAATGTATTTGAAAAATCAAAGAAACAGAAGAACGAGCTCTGCTTTAGTTGAAGCGTTTTGTACCATGATGCTTTGTTGATGGCATGTATAGCAGCCTCTATTCTTTAGGGACTGATGGTTTGAGTGACGGAGTTATCAGTGAGTATAAGATTTTTCTACACCTGTTTGATATGTGCTGTCAAATAGTATCACAGAGATTCAAAGTTTAATTTCATTCCTTTCCTTTATGAGCATTGCATATAAAAAACCCATATATATAAGCATTGCATATGAGCATTGCATATAAAATCCTGCCTACCTTTAACTTTCAAACCTGTAAAGCAGATTCACCTACCAGCATCGTAAAAGTGGTAATAGTGAAAAAAGAAATGTTGTCAGAACCAAGTCTAACATAACTGGTTGTGGTTGTCTCTTCACAGAAACATGAGCAAAGTGTGACATTCCTGTACTGTACATTCCTATTAAGGGCTGGTTTACACATGCATGGATTTTTATGGATAAAAAGCAACAAAGCCACTGTATTAGTCTGCTGTAGCCAAAATAACAGAGTCTCATGACAACTAGCTAATCGAGACTAACAAATGCATCATGGCAGAAGCTTCCAAGGTCAGAGCCCACATTGTCAGCTACAGTATTTAATATTTTATAAATACATGTGCAAATACAATGTAAGAGTACAACAACCATTTGCTTGTAAGCATATTCATGATAGAGAGAGAGACTTGTAAGGAAAATAGGTTAGGCTGTAGATCTCTAGCTAGCAGGGGGTAGAGGGGACTTACTGGGTTGCAGGGGGCATGATGATGTTACCAGCAACACACTGATGTCACTCCTGTGCACCTCAAAGAGACATTAGTGAATTGCTGGTGGATGCCAAAGGTGCTTTGGTATTTGGGCATAGAGTTTTGCCCAAATACCAGAGCATTCCTCAGTGATTTGGGTGCAGAGTTTTGCCCAACCAGAGCATCCCTCAGTGATGCACAGATGTCACAGTATTGATGCCCCCTCCCCATTTCCTGCCATTGCCCCCTCTCCCTGCTAGCCAGCTGAGCCAGCCAGCAGGCCAATGGTAAGCCTGAGTGTGTAGCGAATATAGGTTTGCTGCTGCTTAACATGTACATAGGTCCTTGATTAATTAATTAAAGAACATCAAGAATTTGGTCTTATTCCTGTTCCATGTATCCATAATGTCAAAAGCTATGCAATTTACCCTTAAATTGAGACAGCAACTCAAAAGGAAATCTTATGCTTCATGAAGGTATTCTATTCACTAGAACTTTACAGTCCTGGAGAACTAGAGTAAACAGTGGCCATGAAATCATATCTATGTAAGGCTGAATCAATCTGAAAAATATACTATATGACTGTATAACTAGGAAAAGAGAGAGAGAGAACTAACAGCAAATGTGTTTAAGGACATGGAAAGTTGTTACAGGAAAAAGGCAGACTTAAGCTTTACATAGGAACTGGACATCTTTAATCAAAAACTATGCTCTGGGGATTTTCACATATTGCAATTGGATAGATATATTCCCCCTATTCCTTTTCATACTTTAAAACAATAGGGCTTTTTTAGTCAAGGAATGCGATTTTTCCCGTTCTCTTTATTTTAGATACATAGAAATTATGTTACATTTTTAAAGCATATGTACTTAATATACCAGTAGATGGCAGTATAAAGCTGTATTGCTGGTAATCGTTAATAGTGCATTGCCTACAACAGAATAATCCGGTGAGAAAACCATGTGTTAGAAAAAGAATTGTGTTCTAATAACCATCATCTTCCATACCAATTACTGAACATTTGCTACACAGAGAGGCAAAATTCAATGTATTTAGTGTCTTCTCTTGGTAAGGGGTGCAGTGGGGGAAATGTTATGCTGTTAAAAACTATGGAAATACAAACGGCACAATGAGGATTTGAACTTAATTCTCTCAGATCCTAGTCCAACACTCCAACCACTACACCACACTGACTCTGATCTAGTACTTCTTTTGTCAGGTTACACTTTCCCAGTGGTTCCTGACCTTTTTGCTATAGTGACCCACATGTCCACATTTACACCGTATAGTGACTCAATTCAGGACTACTTCAAGAGATTGAGAAGGTTGGGCTGCTGAAGGAGTGGCAACAAAACAGAGCCTATGCTCGCACACACCACTCTCTCTCCTCCTCTCACTTTTTCATGTAATGAAGAGCTCGTTCCTGCTGTGGAAGCCTTTACTAGTTGCCAGACAACTCTCCCGCCCCTGCCCATTATTGTCACAAACAGTAGATGAGGCAAGAATGTGAGAAGCTGGAAAGGAAGAAGAGGCGAGAAAGAGAAGAGACCAAAGGGCACGCGTCGCCATTAGGAATGGCTGGCCTACAACCCGCTTTTGGATCCCCACCCACAGACCAGGAAACACTGCACTACACCACAAACCTTTTGGTCTTCTAACACTTGCTTCCATCAAGAGAAATAATGCTATTGTTTACTGACTGGATGTATGGCAACAAAACTGTCCCAATTTTTTTAATCTGTATTTCCAAATCTGATGCAAAAACCCCAATGTGTACTTTTTATTTATTTATATTTTAGTCTATATTTATTTAGTTTTAGTCTTTCAGTCTAGCATTTCTCAGCCATCCTTGCCTATGCTTGGGATGGTGAATCCTTATGTTCCTTGGATCATGCCCTCAGCCCTCTCCTCAGTTCATAGTAACTGCCGTTTGGCTGAGCATGAGGGCATCTGCCGAAAGAGCAAGTATCCCCAAAGGCTTAGCCGTTGCCGCTCATTTGTTCATTTATTTTCTAAAAAGTCCATCTGCCAAGAAGCAGGAACTGAAACTAGCCATCGTTCACAGAGAAGGATGGTCAATCGAAACAATAAGTCACATGGCATTTTATTGTCTCTGTGCATTTCAACAAGCCTAAAACCCAGCACAAGAGCACTGTTTGGCATTAATGTGGACAATTGATTGAAATTTTACTTTTTTGCTGAGGCCAGAGACCTTCTCTAATGCATAGGTATCAGTGAGACACAAATGGAAAGTGACTGCCTACACAATACTCAATGCATTTTTCACAGAAACCCATCTTTTCACTGAGGGAGAGGGGTCCAAATATCCTTGCTGTACAAACAGAAGGGACTTCTGCTTGTGTTGGTGGGTTCACCAATTCTTTTCCAAAGGTGAAAGTAAGTTCAACTAAAGGTTCTCAAAAAACATAACAGTAGTTAGAGATAAAAGAAATAGAGAAGCTAGCTCTATACATGATGGGAGGATGAGGTTGTATAACTTTTCTACACCTTTTATCAACAATGAAAGTGGAAACTGTTGCATTCACTCACTAAATTCTAAAAGTAATGGCAGACTCAACAATGTTGGGGACTCTTGTTCCAACATTGCCCTGGAGGAATGCTTTACACTTTGTGCTATTACAGAAGAATAGGAGCCTGCACCTTTATAGGACAGGATCATGGGAAATGTAGTCTTTTTACCATTTTTAGGCAATTTCCTCTAAGGAAAAGCGGGAACTGTGTTTTTTATGATATTACTTCCATCTTTTGTCTTTGTATTCACTCTCAAACAAAGGATGGAAAGCCATCTTTATTCTCTTACCATTAGTAAAAGAATGGAACTGGCTCAATAAAAGATGAATCTACTCAGTTTGAACTATGTCTGCACTGCTGTTTGAACTGCAAGTAGGATTCCTTTTAAAGCTAGAATCTAATGGCTACATGTTAAAATTCACCTGAATTGGCTAGTTTAGCTGTGACTGTTCACACTTAGTAAAGTTGAGTGGCGCAATCTAATCCAATGTCACATGGCATGGAACTACAGTAAGGAGAAGGAATTGGCCAAATTCACCCCCTTCCGCAAACACACAATACACAATCTTATGTAAATTTGTGCTTTGTCCTGTACCCAACTGGCTACATATGTTTATCCTCTGACCCCAAGAGGTGACCCTCTGAACACATCCGGAGTGCAGACTGGCACTGAAGGGTTAATGTATAAACCAGTGTCTTTTCCTATATACACCAGAATCCCAAGTGTAGCACTTACAGATACAGCAATAAAGAGGAAAGGTGAGTCGAATGAGAGGGGGAGGGGGACAAGGCAGGATGGACTGTCTCCTTAACTCTATCGCAGTTGTGGGGAAGAGCAGACTTTATTACTGACAAAGAGACAAACAATGGAATAGTTACAAAGGCACAAACCAGAAGGTATACAACAAGAAAACACGTATTCATTTCTACCCCTTCCTGGCTCCCAGCAATTCCATGTTTAGTAGGACCACATGTCCCTTTGTTCCTCTCTTTTCCAGTTCTCATTTGCCAAAGGTCAGGATAAAATGACTGAAATGGTATGCTGGCTGGAGCTGCAAATGACTCATGAGCTACATTTCAGCCACCCTGGCCAAATGTCTTGCCCATGCTCTTGCTTTCCCTTCCCAAGCCTTCCTCTCTGTGTGCTCTTTTCTGTCTTCTGATGATTATTCCATCTTTATCTCAATTCCAAAAAAAATTGTCCCAAGTCCCCATTTAACACTGAAGAGGAAAAGGTGTGGCAGCAGGCAGGAGAGTTATTGTGCATTTAAATGCTATTAACAGACCAAGAAGGAGCATGCCAGGACCCACCAGCTGTTACAAAAGGTAGATGCCAGGTTTCTATCATCATACATCCTAGCTCAGCTTAACCTTTGCAATAGTGTGAGTTGGATCTCCTGTCATCATTCCTGACGATGCTTAAGCAAATACAAAAGTTGTCTAGAACTTTTGCACAGAACACAGAAATCGGAGAGCTTTTGTTAAATATGTAATTCTGTAAGATTACTACAGATTATGCTCTCAGGGTGATATAGTGGTCTGGAAGGTCCAGGTTCAAATCCCCAATTTGCCATGGAAGCCTGCTGGGTGACTCTGGGCCAGTCACACACAGTCAGCCTAACCTACCTCACAGGGTTGTTGTGAAAATAAAATGGAGAGGAGAACAATGTAAGGTGCTTTGGGTCCATATTGCAGAGAAAGGCAAATAAATAATGCCCCCTACTCCCCACAAATAGCACATTGACTATGCAGAATCGAATGGCATCTGAACTCGAGCAAAGCCTCAGGATCAGTGCCTAATTCTTTTAAATCCAAAAATGACTTTTTCAATCAAATTAAAGCTAGATATGTACTTTATTCTTTATTTTTTATTTATTTACTTATATTACTTGTAGTCTGCCTTTCTCACCAGGACTCAAGGTGGATTACACAAGGTGGATTACAATAGTCAACAGGATGGAACACCCAACAAGCAATGTAACAGGATTAGGATTGCAGAAATCTGAAACCAAGCAGAAATCTGAGACAACGCTGAAAGAAAGCTTAAGTGGTGGTCATCAACTAATGCTACCAGGGCCATCTCTGTCCCACAGTCCAGCCTGAAGCCAGACTGAAAAAGGCCCCGAGCAACTGAGCAATCTAAGGTGTGGTAGTAGCTTGCTTCTGCTCTCTCAATTGCTTTGCCTAAAGGGGGCATGTTAGAGATTGGGCAACAATTGGCCACATCATTTTTATGTTGAGATTTTTTTTTTAAGCAGTGGACAAGTAACTGCCTCTTTGGGAGGTCAAGGGAAAGTATCCTCAGTTCATGATTTATAATTTAAAAGTTAAAATATATGAAAGCAGGTCTTTCCTCACCTTCCCCTTCACCCACCACTTTTCCTGGGATCCTGAAAAGATGATGCTGGGATGGGTCAAGGAAGGATTGCGGGGGGGAAGTACTATGAGGCAGTAAAGAGAAGGAACTGCCACCTCATGCCTGTGGCTCAAGCAAAAGTAGGCTTCTGTGTCAGCAGAGCTGGGGGAATAATCCAGTTCCATGCATGCAGTGTTACATTCTATAAAATTTACTACAACAGGATTTGCAAAAAGTGTCAACTAACTTAGGCCTTCCAACTGCAAAGAAACCTTCAGGAAATAGGAACTTACAGGCCAAGGAGGAAAAGGAGGTGAGGGCGAGAGAAGCATTCATTGGGCGCTGGAACAGTAGAAAGCATACAACTTTTTTTCACGCAAGAGTTGGGTTGCCAGCCTCCCACTAGGAGTGGGGGATCCCCCACCCTTTTACCCTCCTCCCATCCCTGCTCACTTGCATAACAGGGGGGATAGAGTTGCCAAGTCCCCCCACCCTCCCAGTGGGAGGGGGAGGACCTGGTACTCACCTTTTTTCTTCTCTTCGCAGGCGGCTCCCAGCCAGGAGCTGCCAGAGCAGTTCGAGAAATTGCGTGGGCACACTCTAGAGGCCCTGATGGCATCACTTCTGGTTGATAAACAGAAGCTACAAGGTCTCAGAGCCAAGCTACAAGAGACAAATTACATGAGGAGGAGCACATGAAGGGAGTTGCAATGTTAGCTGGGAAGCTGAGTTTTAAGAGCTCAGAAGGCTTTGTCAATTTCCCCTCTCTACAGAGCCAGGGAAGATCTCTGCTGAGAGGGTTTGTTAATTTCCTCTTTGCCTCCCTAAGACTCTAAGAGGCAAAGAGGAAATAAACAAACCTTCTGAGCTGATCTCCCTGGCTCTGTAGAGAGGGGAAATTGACAAAGCCTTCCAATCTCTTTTAAAACTCAGCTTCCTGGCTAACATTGTGACTCCCTTCACATGGTCCTCCTCGTGTAATTTGCCTCTTGTAGCTTGGCTCACAGCAGGACCAATTTTCAACTGGATGTCATTGGGGGCCCCAGAGCATGTGCACACTCTGCGCACACACAAGACAGACAGATCAGGGTACCTCACCTCCCTAGCAACCCCTCGTCCCTCGCTTTAAACCATATGCAAAACGAAGGAGCAGCAACTGGGTCTGATTCCCCTTCCATGCGGAAGCCCCTCTGTGCTTTGCACAGTTTTGTCCACAAGGCTTCCTCAGTCCCCATTGGCTGTTGTAGGTTGTTAGGGAGCTGACAGAGAAAGGCAATGGGGGAAAGATCCATTCACAATTTGTAGGATCTAACCCAGTATTTTTAAAGCTTGGTTGGCCTTTGTTGGCATACATATTTAATCAAAGCTGACTGGAAAAAGTACATTTCTCTGCAGCCTAAAAACTACAACTGGCTGAGGGAAAAAACAAAAGATTTCTTAAAAGCATTTGCTTTAAGATGCATATCCCATTTTTCTTCCAAAGCAGGTTATATCCACTGTGAATCAGCCTTAAGGCAAAGTCAAGCATCTGGCATAATCCACACTGAAATTCAGCAATACATACTAGTTGTAAATTTATAAATGGCTAGGATTTATTTAAACTGTTAAGAAAGACAAGGCAAGAGAAAAATAGGCTCTTTTGGCTGCACTTAGCAGATGGAACAGAATCTGCTCCTGAAGGAATGTACAGCCATAAAGAATCCTAGTACTGATTTATAGCCCTGTACGTACTCGACTATGCAGTTTCTCATGTTTTGACTTCATCCCTTTCAATCTATCAAAAATAAAACACCGTATTTTACATGATCGGAGATTTATATATTAGCAAAACACATGTTATAATGCGTGGAGGATAGAGCATAGATAACAGGCACCACAGGGAGAAAGCAGTGAATCTATGCCGTCAGCTAACCCTGTTAGCTGAGGCTGGTTGGCCTGGTGTTTGTTATTTTGCACCATAGAAGTAAATGGCAGTTATTCAGTTGCAGTGGGAGGTGGAGGAGTGGAATTCAAGCACTGCACTTCAGAACACAATTCTACCACTTAAGGCTACTGAATCACCCAGTAACTGCTTCCTCTTTCAAGTTGTTGGAATCTATGCTAATGTGACTAACTCAAGGAAGTTAACTCCTATTTCAAGTACAGTGCAATATATCGCCAGTAATGCTTCAATATAATTGCACATTAACATGTATAATCTCAGTGTTTTATTTATTCCTTTATATTGGCATGCCACCATTTTATGTAATTGAATAAGAAAATTATCCTGTCTATACTTAGTTTTATTGGACCATAAAGGGAACAATGTTACTGAGGTCTGTAATTTTTGCTGTACAAGTATGCGTATCCCTATCTAAAATGCTTGAGCTCTTGCTGTTTCACTGCCATAAATGTTAACAGTGCTATTGTATTCCTAACAAATAAGGACAGCTGGCCAGGTCAAAATGTAAAAACAAGAACATTTTATTACTAAAAGGAAAATTCATTTTCACTGAGGTCACTGAAAATGAATTTTCCTTAAAATTGTATTTATTTAGACATTTATACCCTGCTGTTTTCTCAGTGGGGACCCAAAGCATCTTACAACTTTGTTCTCCCTGCTTCTGTTTTATTCTCACAACAACTATGTGAGGTAGGCTAAGCTGTGAGAGAGTGATTGGACCAAGGTCACCCAGTGAGTTTTCTTGGCAGAGCAGGGATTCAAATCTAGGTCTCCTATATCCTAATCTAACTGTATCCACTACACTATAATCTTATTCTTCACTTTTCATAAAGGTCCATAGATGCCAAATCTGGAATAAGAGTTTTGTGGACTGTGGAACAGAAGTTAGATCCTATGTGTGTCTACTTGAAAATTAGTCTAGAGTTCAAACTGGGCTACCAGAAACCCACTGTGACTTTTAATGCTGCTTAGCATGAACAGTTGGAAGATCCCTAGATGTCTCCACCAAGCACTTCTGACCTTGCATAATCAGAGCTCTGCTCTTCTAGAGCAATTAGTGATGACTTCTGTTAAATTTGAGAGACTCTGTGCTTGGCTGACTTGGCCTGGTTCCCCAGTCTTCATGCTGCTTCATGCTGTTCTTCTTTCTGTCCCAAGTCAGCCTGCCTCTCTCTCTGCTCATTTTACTTCTACACAACTAGCTTGTGGCTTATTTCCTACATTCTGAAGATGACTGGATCTTCTGCTACCTGGCTGATGGTGGGAAAGGGTGAGGCAACTTTCCCATACTCTGCAAAAAGGATACACTTTTGCTCACAAAATTTAACATTGCTGCTCCTGTGCCAAAACCACTCTTTTCTCAACACCATTACACTACTTCTTATGTTGCTGCCAGTCCTCCTGTTTCAGGTTAAAGACTTAAAATTTTCTGTGCACTGTTAGACATAGTTAAGATTCCATGTTTACTGGTGCTCAGTTGCTTGGCAATTGGCACAGTACCCTATCCTTACAGTTTTTGCTTCTTAGCAAAAAGAAATTATGATGTAGGTGAAGGACCCAACAGTGGAGAAACACATTTAACATTTGAGGGTGGAGAGGTAGGTGGGGTAGTGGTAGAGAGCCAGTTTGGTGTAGCAGTTAAGAGTGGCGGGACTCTAATCTGGAGAGACGGGTTTGATTCCCCACTCCTCTGCTTAAAGCCAGCTGGGTCAGTCACAGCTTCTTGGAGCTTTCTCAGCCCCAACCACCACACAGGGTGATTGTTGTGGGGATATTAATAACATACTTTGTAAACCGCTCAGAGTGGGCGTTAAGTTGTCCTGAAAGGTGGTATATAAATCAAATGTTGTCATTGTTGTTATTTGACACCAGTAAGAGCCAAGCTGCATTTAACAATGGTGATCCATGACCGTACGCGCAATGTGCAATTTAGCCTTGAAATTGAAAGCAGGAGGTATAGATGATAACAATGGAAGCAAAAAAAAAGTTAACTTCACTAATCAACCCCCCCAATCCTACTGCTTTTCAAAAGGGGAGGGGATTGGCAACATTTGAGTAGCTGTCCTTTCCTTCCACCAACATGGCTAAAGCAACTGGGAAAGGGGATATTGATCAGGGAAACGGCACAAGAGGAAGAGTTTTAAAAACAACTCCCCAGTGATCCCAACTCATACCTTCCCTCCTCTGCACACAAGTGAACTATACAAGAACTCTGTAATGTGTTTATTCATGGACGACACAAGGACTTTGGATGAAACATATGATGAGAATGTTGTACCTCCCAGTCCCTTTCATGCTTGCAACTGTGCTGCTAGGGAAGAAGCAGCTTCAGTCTTCCCTTTCACATTCTTTTCCCATCCTTAAACCATCTCATGCTGCAAGTCAGTATTTATTTATTTATAAATTAAAATATTCTTACTCTGCTTTCCTCTTGGCTCAAGCTGGTTTACAGTAATAATTATATTACAAGTCACCACAATTTTAAAAAAGCAAGACAAATTTCTCCCTCCCTCCATTCATAGCCCACCAAAAGCTCTAGCAAAGAACAGGCCTTGCAGCACCTTACTAGAGCACCTGGGTCTAGTCGATGCCAGAATCAGCACTCTAACAGCACAAGCCTAAGAAAAGTTACTGCAGTCAATGGGCTTAAACTGGAGTAACTGTTAAGTGTAGGAACAGCCAGCAGATGGCAGCCTGAGGACCACTGTTGGCACACAGGAATAGATGGAAGGAGACAGCCCTACAAATAAGTGGGTCTCTCAGGACATAAAGGGGCTTTAAGGGTACTTATAACCAGTCCTTTGAAATGAAATGGGAAATGAACTGGCAGCAGTGTTCCCATCAGCTAGCACAAGACAATAGTTGGGCTCTGCATTCTGGACCAGCTACACTTTCCAGCGTATCTTCAAGGTGAGACCAATGTACAGCACATTACAGTAATCCAAATGTGGGGTTACGGATGCATGGCTCAGCATGGCTGGATTGGCTGGATTTAAAAAAGGAGACAGTTGGTGAACCAGATGCAGCAGATAGAAGGTGCTCTTGGCAACATCATCAATTGCTTTTCAAACACCAAGGCTGGGAGCACGAGCAGCCCCAAGCTGTTAGCATGCTCTGCAAAATCCAACTCAATCCAGGACAAATGAATCCAGTTCTCTAGCGCATCAATTTTACCTCTTGTCTTGTCAAAGCATCGGTTCAGAACCAAGCCAGATACATCTGGAGGCCTGAATAACAAAATTTACAGCTAGGTATCATCTCCATATTGATGACACCCAACACTAAAGCTCCACATGATCTCATTCAATCAGCAGCAGTCTTTACACTGTCATGCCTCAGGTGGGGTGAGCCACCTTACGCTGCCAACACTCTGGGATTTAGGGTCCCTTGGGAAGTCCCAGAGTACCCTCCCAATCCTTCTGACCTCTGTAGCTTGGCCAGTAAACAGGCATGAGGACCTGGCAAAGTAACAACAACAAAAGAGTTTATTTACAAGGAGCTCAGTTAATATCAAACAAACAAACAAGGTGCATTAGCAACAATAGAAGGGTGAAAGTAAAATAAACAAAAGGCCCTAGTATGACTGAACTCACTGTCCCTCTGTCTGCCAGGTCTGTCTTCTCACCCTACCTGGATGAGGGCCTCTCTCCCTAGCAGAAACCTCCTCTGGCCTGCTCCCTGGGAGAAAAGAAAGCAGGCTTTTTCGCTCCCAGACTTATATAGCACTAGCCCCCTGATTGGCCAAAAAGGGTGTCAAAATGGCCTGGGGGCTCCTGGGAATTGTAGGCAGGCCTACTTCCACTGCTAACAGGCTTCTGAGGCCTTGCTAGGCCTTCCTGGCACAGCCCTATCATCACACACGCACGCACACGTGTGTATTAAAGGGCATGGATAAAAGAATAGAGCCCAGTGGTATTCAAGAGGATTCTATCCAGGTGATACTGCTCCTCCAGTGGAAACCCTTTTTGGTGGAAAAAAGGGGGTGTGCACCAAGAAAACTTCCATTCCAGTTTCGGTTCCAGGGGTTTTCTTGAGTTGTGGCCTGTTGTGCACATGTTTACGCAAATGTGCAAACAAACACTGTTCTTTTCAAGGGGAGGTGGAGAAAAGAGGCTCTGGGGCAGCTGTTTCCACACTTATCCAAAAAAACACAATCCATTAGTCCCCTCCTAGTCTAAACCATTGATCCTCTGAATTTTTCCTCAATGACAATAACATGCACATACAACAACAGAACATTACAAGGCGAGTGTCAGCAGGTAGAGCAGGAGCAACAAGGTGTTCCCAAGTAGGAGAGTGCTCCAACCAGTGCAGTATGGCAACATTTAAAACAATCCTGCTTCATGTTCACTTTTTTCTTTTTCTATAGTGCCAATAACTTACCACCTTTGCATTCTGCTGTTGCCTGTTGGTTTCATGTTTTCTTGCTCTTTGTTCCCACAATGATTCTTTTTGATTCTCAGTGTTCTGTGCAAACCGTGATGTTCTTACTGCCAAGCTTCTCCATCACCCAAGTGCAGGCAGGCAGGCAGAATTATTGTCTGAATTCCTCCCACTCCTCCTCCCACCCAAACAGACCTATGTTTTCCCATGAGTTTTCCTTTTGCTGTGGGGGCAGGTAGGATTGTTTTTGAAATGGTGGAGTAGATACACGTTTGCCATTTAACTCAGAAAAAGAGAGAACCCAGAAAGACTTTGGTAGCAATCCTAAAGAGGTCTACTCAGATGTAAGTCCCATGTTATTCAACAGTGCTTACGCCCAGGGTAGTGTCTTTTGAATTACAGCCTATGATTGTTTCCAAAGCTGATAGGAGGGGAGGGTTCTCTCCTTGTGGGGACCAGACTGGTGTCAGGGGAGATGGATTCATGGACATTTTCACAGGAAGGTGGGGAAATGAGGCTCTGGGGCCAACAGAGTTAATTTACAAGGTCTCTCTCCCTTGGGATCTAATTAGTGAGTGCTGTTCAAGAAAACAAGATGCTTCCCTGCGAGGCAAGCCCAGTGTCTGATTGCTGCTGGGAGGTATGAAATGAAACAAAACACACACACTTTTTGGTGGAAGAGACTCATCATAACAATTTAGTTTCCTGGATTTGGTTCAGCATTCTGGAAGCTATTTTAACAAGCTGAACCGGCAATTTCTGTGTATAATTTCTCCTTGTTTATTTCATTATGTACACCCCTACCAAATGGTTACTCCCTTAACACCACCTCTATATTCTAGCTTGTAAATAAAGATGTGGTGGTCAACACTATCAAAGCCTGATGAAAGATCTAGTAGTATCAACAGGGAAGGCTGCCCCCTTTCCAAGTGAAGATTGCCTACCAGTGCAACTAAAACCATCTTGGTACCAAACCAAGGCCTGAAACCCGATTGAAATGGGTCAAGGTCAGATGTGTCATCACCTTCTCCAGAAAAGGTAAATGAAAGAATGTCCTATAATTATCCAACTTACCCATATTCAGTGAAGGTTTTTTTAAGCAGAGGTCTAATAAGTGCCCTCTTCAAAGGTCTGAGGAGAGCTACTTCATTCAGTGAACATTAATTATTTTCATCAATAATTCCTTACCTTTTCTTGGCATACTTTTAAAAGCCAGGATGGCCACATATCTTGTACATGTTTGGTGACCCTCACACTCCCAAGCATGCTGTCAGACTACAGGCAAGGTTAATCTGAAACCATATAACAAAATGACACGCATATGCGTTTGGCATCTCAGATATTGGATCTGCCCTCAGTTTGACTTCCAAATTGGAATGTATGAGAGAGATTTTGCCAACAAAGAACCTTTCAAAAACATTACAGCTAAACTGACGTCACTTACATGGCTGTACTTAGGTGTTATCAAGTTGTCTTGTGATTTTCATAACAACACCTATAGCAGGGGAGTTTAAAGATTCAGAAATGGCACTATGGTAAAGGCTAAAACTGCTTCTCCTCACACACTATGGTCACAAACAGAAAAGGTCTGGTGAGTGTCTGGGAGGCAGAAGACTCCCATTACATATCTGAAACAAAATCCTGGTGTCACTTATCCACAAACAGAAGGACTTAAACATATAGCAAGGGAATAAATTGCATATTGAGGGATCTAATCATGGACCCCTTTTTATGGCTGGGGGGCAACTTCCTTCATTCCCCTCTGGTCATACTTCCCTTTGGTCCCTGCCACGACCAAACATTTAGTTCCAACCCTTACCAGCTGTTTGGAAACTGGTAAACCTCTAGAGGAGTTAGCCATATTAGTCTGTAGTTGCAAAATAGTAAAAAGTCCAGTAGCACCTTTAAGACTAACCAACTTCATTGAGGCATAAGCTTTTGAGAACCACAACTCTCTTAGTCGGATGCATGGAGGGTATGAAGAAACTGGTTAGAGATATATAAGTGGTGAGGGGAGGGGGGAGAGGCTGCAGGGAGCGAGGGCTATGTAGATGCAAATCAGCTGCAAAAGTCATGAAAGAGGTGGAGTGCACAATCCAGGCTGAGTGTGACCCCCTCCCCTCCATCACTGAATCTGAATGGAGTGCCTGAAAGGCAGTTACTACTGGTTTCTGGATATTACCATTTTTGATTTCAGATTTGTGTCCATTTATTCTTTTGCACAGAGGTTGGCTGGTTTGTTCTATGTACAGAGTAGAGGGTCATTTTTGGCACATGAGGGCATATATCACATTGGTCTGATTCAGCGATGGAGGGGAGGGGTCACACCCAGCCTGGATTTTGTACTCCACCTCTTTCATGACTTTTGCAAGTGATCTGCATCTACATGGCCCCCACTCCCCTCACTACTTATATATCTCTGGCCAGTTTCTTCATACCCTCCGTGCATCTGATGAAGAGAGCAGTGGTTCTCAAAAGCTTATGTCTTAATAAAGTTGGTTAGTCTTAAAGGTGCTACTGGACTTTTTACTCTTTGGTAAACTTCTGACCATATACAAGCAGTAGGTGAGTGGGTGAAGACCCCTTTTGACACAGCTTTGTTCTTATTCAAAGAAAGATCTTTATTGTATTCAGGGTTTTTTTCAGGGAAAAGAGGTGGTGGAATTCAGTGGGTTGGCCTCAGAGAAAATGGTCACGTGGCTGGTGGCCCCGCCCCCTGATCTCCAGACAGAGGGGAGTTGAGATTGCCCTCCGCACCGCTCAGCCGCGCGTAGGGCAATCTCAACTCCCCTCTGTCTGGAGATCGGGGTGGGGCCACCAGCCATGTGACCATTTTCAAGAGGTTCCAGAACTCTGTTCCCCCGCATTCCCCCTGAAAAAAAGCCCTGATTGTATTACATTTGATAATGAAAGACAGAGAGCACACAATATACAGGAAAGTATAGCACACTGAGGCTAGCAGCTGAATATGAAAATAAAATCATGAATGTTTAGCTACAGCACTTGAGACGTACTAAAGATACCTTAGCATTCTTCAGGATGGGTGCACATGTGGAGAGTCAGCGGGTAGAGATAAGCCACTCTCTCTTACCTCCTCCTCCCATTCCAGATGAACCACACAACACAAAAGACTGCACCTTCTTCTGAGAAATGGATCAAAAAATCAAAAATAAATAAATAAAATAAAAAATCCCCCACCCTATTCCTCTCTCCAGGCACCATAGCACCCTCAAACTCTAATCATGTCACCTACACAGTTCAGGTTCTGTCATGTCATCAAAAGGCAAGAAAAACATCTATTTCTCCATCACAAGTTGACAGAACAAATGGAGATAACCTGGCCTCTTTTTATTGCATCTTTTCCTGAGAAGATATCAGTTTACCCACGGCCTAAGTCAGAAGGTGAATTAAAGGCTAGCTTGATATCTAAAGGTTGTTTGATATCCCATTCGCGTGACGCTTCCATGTTGCACACAGTTCTGCCTTTCCTCAGCTTTCAAAAAACGGCTAGTATGCACAAGTAAGAAAGTGTGGGAAAACGTGCCAGAGAAGAAAAAGACATCTTACACGGTGATGCTCAAGTGAAAGATCTTACACTTGTTCTCCCATTGTGGATACACATGCACTGCTAGGGAGACAGAGTACTCTTGAATATAAGACCACACAGAAAGTAAGTAACTTGAGCGTCTCCGTGTAAGATGCCTTGTGTAGAGACACTCTGAGTCAAAGAGAAAAGGATAAACAAAACTAGGCATCCTGCTCCTGGTAGGGTCCCTGCAAACACAACATATACAAGCATGAGCTTCCCCCTTTCCCACAAACAGGCTGCAATATGGAGATCTTTTTTGAAATTAGAATCCTGTTGATCAACTCTTCAAGACAGGAAGAGGGGAGACCATATGCTCCTGAGAAGGTGAGAAGTTTTTTAGTTTTCTTTTAAGAGAGCTCCAGTGTGCTCCTCCAGTGCCCCCACTGGACTGGAGCAAGAGAATAGGAAATATATATATATATCAATTTGTTTAGTTTCATAGCACATTCTATATAAAAGGGGGGGGGAACCAAATAAGTACTCAGTATCGAAGAAATAAAAGTAAATGAGCTCATCTAAGGTGCTATTAGTGCAATTAACTAGGGATTTTAAAATGTCTCGTTCTTAACATTGAAGGTCCGCTTAAATGGTAACATTCACATTCAACATTACAACATTACAACTAAACAACTAAATGTTGTTCTATCAAGTGAAAGAAATCAATTGCACAAAGTCTGCATCACTGAGGCAGTGACTGGCTAGAAGCCTTAATAACCTCCAACTGCTGTAACAAATTTAGCATCTGCAAGCCTGCATTATTGACTATAATTCTTTCATCTTATATCTCTAGCATTGAATATAGAAAATCATTGGAACATATTGCATCAACTATCACAGTTTTTCTAATGACCAGCCAACAAATAATAGCTATAAAACACTACTACATTGCAAATTTCCATTAAGAACACACACAAGCAATGAGGAAATTGCTGGGTGGTCCTTATACTGGCATCAGATAGTGAAATAAGGTAGGACCTAAATGAGTCAGTCACATTGAGGAGCTTTGTTGTTTTCCAACCAACTTATTTCTTTGTGTTTTGACCTACATAGTTGGAGGGTTGCCAGGGGCCACAGGGGCCAAAGCAGGGGTGCAGGGGGAGTTGGAGGTGGGGGACAGCAGGGTACCTACCTCCTGTGCATGCAGGTAGCACACGTGCACTCCCATGCTTCCGTCACATCAGAAAAAAGATGGGGGGGTTGCACAACAGAGGAATCACAGTACGTGCTGAAGTGACTCCTCCATCACGTTGAAAAATGGCCATATCCTGACTAAAGAAAGAGTTGTGGGGAAGCACACTTGGACTAAAGAAGGGATTGTGGGGAAGCACGCTTGGAATAAAGAGGGAGTTGTGTGGAGGGGGGGCAGGAAGGGTGCTCTGGCCACTCTTTAGCAAAGCCTTAGGAACAGAGTGGTGGCAGTCAGTTAAAGCCCTTGTCTGTTTCAGGCCTGAAGGGGGCAGAAGAAAAAGAGGGTGTGTGGGAGGACAGAAAAGTTCCTGGAAGGGACAGCCTGTCTGTGGCAAACCTTCACGGTCCCACTCTATTCCATGACACATTAATAATTAAACAAAGTGTGTGTGTGTGTGTGTGCGCGTGCATGTGAGCCATGTTTATACCTCACAAGGACCACAGAATAGGATAGGATTTACACATTCTTTTTCTTTGTGTCATTTCTGGGTATGATACAATATCAGCAGTGCTCAACCAAGGAAAAAAGGAGGCTTTGTCGGAAAGTTTCACAGTTACATGATAAAGTTGTGGCATTTAACTCTAAACTAAGAGATTTTTTGTTGTTGTTGTTGTCTCCTTGCTGACTGTGCATATGTATGTCCTGTTATGCCAATAAAGGTATTCGATTTGATTCGAAAAACTCTAAACTACATGCCACTGCAGAAGACTCCTTTATACTTGCTCACAGTGAAGAGACTCTGGATGAAACCAGATTACCTAGCAGCTATTTTGACATGAGAATCTTAACAACAGCTTCTGTTACCATATAATACACATCTGGGGGTTTCCAGTCTACTTGTAGGATGAAGTGCAATCAACCCAGAGGATTCAAAGCTCACTAACAGGCATTTACAGTCAATACCAAGACAGATACACATCTGCTTCTGTGGAACCTTTCAACTTACCCGAGTTTTAAACTCTACATATACTGTAAGCTATGGCCATCATAAAGCGGAGCTGAAGAAAATGACCAATGCATGTGAACTGTCATGCAGAAATGCAAATTATGCAGAGATCAAGTACTCTAAGAATGATGGATATATTTCATTGAGTTAGTCTCCAGTTGTAGTCATCACGAGAACACAGATTCTGTTTTGCTGGAATAGCAGGATTTCAGTCTGGTGGCACCTTAGAGACCAACATGATTTTCAGAGTGTAAGCTTTTGAGAGTCAGAGCTGCCTTCTTCAGCCAGAACTTCCAGCATCAAGTGGTGCTTCAGCTCCTTATCAATGTCAGCCTTTTTCAGGCATTGTTAGTGTGTCCTATGTATGTAGATATGACAAGAACAGGATCGGGACAGGAACCCATTCCAGGACTCTCAAAAGCTTACACCCTGAAAATCATGTGTGCCTCAAAGTTGCCACCGGACTCAAATCCTACTGTTCTACTGAAGACTAACATGAATACCCTCTTAAAACTATCAACAGTGGTAATAATTCACAATAGGGGCCAAGAAAGTGGTCCCTATTGTGCAGTTCATGCAGTGTTTTGTTCACCAGGATATTCCTGCGTACAACCTTTTAAAATACGTTAGAACCTAAAAGGTGTTCTAAAGTTCTTTTTTAAAAGTCCTCTGCATAGATATTAGTTGCAGGAAAACATTTGCTTTCATAGAAATTGTTATAGCAAAAAGTTGAGGAGAAAGTTTTTTATTTTATTTTAGAAATACCTGAAGATTTTAATCTGCATCCTTAATGCTGCAGGTGCATCTTTAGTGCAGTGAGTTAGCAACATGATATCAGGTACAGCTTTCCAATACTTTAATTTTGTCAGCCTACATATTACTTTAATTATTTTCTGCATATGATAATATCAAAGGGCTTACGCTGAGACTGGATGAATGATGTAGAGAGGGGAATATGTATGCCCAGCAGGAACCAGTAACAAGCATGCCAGTTGAAGATATCTTCTTGATTTCTATAGTCAAGCTAAACTGGTAATTTGTTACTTCCCTGCTGATAAACTACATCTTACAGGCTTGTATGTTCCTGGAGTGACTGAAAACTTAATTGGCTCCAGTATAACAGTAGAAGGAGGAGTAGGCTGAAAGCTTTGTCTCTTCTGGTGAGAGAATCATATCTTATTTTTGCACGTAAGAAGAGTACATACAGATTACTTGACCCTATGAGTGAGAGAAATGAAAATAAATGTCTTCCACGTGAGTTGAGAATTAGCTCTCTTAGAAGTTATCTAAGAACTGTCCTGTGGCTATACAGAAAATAATATATGGATAAAGGATGTGGCACAGAGATTTTTGTGGTGATAGTGCACTTTCCTCCACATGAACAGTAAGAACCTACATACACTCGCAGGGCCATTGTTCAGTCGTGTAAGCTGTGCTTGCATAGGGACCTAGGTTAAATCCCAACACAGCCAGTTAAAGATTCAGATAAAACAGGTGGGAAAGACCTCAGTCTCAGATGTTGGTTGAAATCTCTGTCTGAGACCTGTTTCTGCTGGTCAGAACTGGGAGTCTTGGGCTAGATGAATTAAATGTCTGATCACCCATGCAGCTTTAGATGTTCATATATGTTATGTCCTGAGTAGAGATGGGCACGATCCCAAAAAAATTAACGATCCAGCTGATCGTGGATTGGCGCCGGCGACGATCCCGAATTAACGATCCACACCGATCATCTCCTGTTCCCGAGTCATGGATCGTGGAGGCCAAAGCGGGACACGCTGGTATTCCCAGCTATGTGGGAAGGTGGGTTGTGGCGGCGGCCAACTCTCTTTCTCTCTCTCTCTCTCTCTTTCTCCAAAGGCTAGCAAGTAGCAAGCAAGAGCTCTGTCCAACTCCACTGCTCTCAGAAAGTGAAACACAGCCTGGGAGCCCATGGCATGGGTCCCATTCAGCAACACAGGAGGTCTGTGTTTGGCCGTCAGAGCTGCCTATCAGGGTTAGCAGGGATGATATTGGAGTGCCTGTTGCTACAGAACACCCCCTTCCCCCTCCCTCCCCGGGTGTCTTCTCCCAACTTGTGACTGCTTTGCTGCTCCGTGGTTGGAAGGAAGCCCTGCTGATCAAGGAAAGCTGGGCTTCCATTCGGGTTTCCAGGGCGACAGAAGGAGGGCAAACAGAGCTCAGGCATTCCCCTGGCTCCATTGCTAGGGGAATAGATTGCTGGCGCCTGAGTGTCTGGATCCCTGAACCGAGCCCGATTGCCCCGATCCAGGCCTCTCCCAATCGCTGGATCGTTGGCCATGGACGATCACGATCCGCCGGGTCATGATTGCGCAATCGCCATTATCGTGGGTTTTTTTCAATCGTAATGCGGATCATGCCCATCTCTAGTCCTGAGCTTGGGGCCAAGGAGGGTGAGGACCCAGAACAGCTATGCTGTGAGCAGACACATTCATCTAACTTAGAGACAGGCACTGTTATTGCATAGGTGTTGGCTTTCACACTCTACAATATTCAAACCAAACAGAAAAATACTAGATTGGCCAGCAGGTTTTCCCTTCTTCTACAGGGCCATCTGGCAGTGAACACAGGTATCATGCAAACTAAGATGGGCTCCATCTCAGAGCCAAACTACATGAGATGCCATACATGTGTTCTTCACGTGTCAGGTCCCACCTAAGACCAAAACAACATATAACAGCACACTTGTCCTTAGAATAGAATCCAATCCAATGTAAATAACGTAATAATAATAAAAACAACAGCAACCTCGGTGTTCTTATGTACTGCTCTTCTAGACAGATCAGTGGCCACTCAGAGCAGTGGACAAAGTCAGAGTTATTATTATCCCCACAATACAGCTGGGGCAGAAAGGAGCAGCTCACCCAAGGCCACCTACTCAGGTCATGGCAGTAGTGGGATTCAAACCAGCAGAGTGCTGACTTTCAGCCAACCACATAACCATTATGCTACAGCATTATACAATATTATCCCATAAAATATGTGGAAAAATTCAAACCATTCAACATTTCACTTATGAAAATAGAAGCGATCTTTTGTACTTCTTAAAACCAAGCACCACTGAGCAAAGCACATTGCTAAAGACTCTTTGCCTTCACGGATCTATTGAAAGAGGGCATACTGTTAGCTGTTCTTTTAAAATTGTCTTAATAAAATGCTTAATTTCATCAAGAAGCTCGTTGTATTTGTTCCATTACAGTTTCAATAGAAAGACATTCAACACTTTTTACTATACAGGTTATAAAGCGTGGGGATGTATGAGGAGCCATACTCTGATATTGTTTCCACTGTGTGTGTGTCTGCTTTACTAAACACTATTAAGAGAGAGCAAGAGAGTCTAAAGGCAGCTGAGACTCCCCGGAGATACCACAATACTGTGAGTGAGCCAGCACATGACAGAGTGACCAGTGACAATGACTTCGCAGATCAGGGCTCCAGAGACCCCAAAATGAGCCACAGTGTCCGCAGAGGACATCCGCACTATGAAAGCAACAAGCAGGAAAGTATCCCCCCCTCTCTCTCCTCGCCATTCCTCACACACAGCAGGACAAGCGGTCTCGCCCCTTGAGATCTTATACAACACATCATCTAGCTACCTTTTTGTATGACGAAGAGCAAGCCTGATTTTTGTTGCTGCTGTTGTAATGATCTAGAGTGTGATGGGTTGCATTTGTGGCCATTCCCTTACATACTACCTAGCCGTAGTAAATTCTTTCTACCATCCTTATTGCATATGTCTTGGTGATTTCTCAATGAACGGACAGGCTTAAAGACTTCATTAGATTGAGTGTTGTTAACAGGAGAGATCAGAGACGTCAAGTTGTCTATCTTTCTCACAGTTATCCAGTGTTCAAGACCTCATTAGCACCAGACCCTGGTACAATACTTGCTGCATTCCCTCCACCCCTGCAAATGGCATCATTTGGTTTGCACTTTAGTTATGCTCAGAGGGATGACTCAGAGGCCAGGTGAAAACTTGGGTGACCATTTCAGGTAACACCATATGCATGAATTCATCTATACACAAGTGCAAAAGAGATGCACCTGCCTCCATGATGTCAGGGAGTCCTGGAAAGGAGGTGGCAGAGATCTGAATCTAAAGAATTCTAGTGGAGATCTATTTCACACTAACAACAATGAAGAACTCTTTCTTTCTTAAAATACAAAAAAGCAATGACTTAGCAGGGATAGTTACCCCAAAATGCAACTGTCTCTGATAATTAGGGACAATTAGAGACTATGAAATTTATTATGACATGTGGATTGTACCCAGAGTATTTTAAGGCAATATACCAATATTAGATACTGTGGGGAGGCAGTATACACTTATTCATTTGGTATGGAACATTGTTATTTCACATTAGATATATGGAAATCATTCCCATCTTTAACCAGAATCCCGGGGGGGGGGGGGACAACTATTTTATCTCATCTCTAAGAACAAGAACAACAAGAACTTGCATTTTGTAACAAGTAGGAAACCATAAATGAATGGTATACAACTAGGGGCTCCGTCCTGAGCTACATCTAATCCACAGATAACTACTAGCTGGCACACAATGTATCTATACTCTTCCATAGATAAGATAACTTTTTTTAGCCTCCTCACAGTTGGCTTTGACAGGAAGGGAAAGTTGCCAGAGATTCATATCATTGACTTTGCTCTCCACGTGTTCCTTGTACACAAAATACAGGTCTGAGTCTTCCAATAATCTTCTGAACATACCAAAAGATCCCAGGGCAGGGGACAGGAAATGACCTGGCCTATCATCCCTGTGCTCTGCCCAGTCAATCTAATTGCAACACACAGGAAGAGAGAATCTACAAGCAAGAGACCTGCAAGGACTTGTGGAAGGCATCTCATTTCCCCCTCCACTACTATTTCCTCTTTCCTTTCCCTGAAAGAACCCATAGCCTTCCTGCTTTCTTCTCTCTACCTACCAGCCAATTTACCTTTATCTGTCCCACTGTCTTTAGTTTTCCCTCCCCTTAGCAGCTTCTGTCTGGGAAAACTGTAGCTCAGTTGAATGGTGCTGGCCACCAGCCCAGGCCCAGTTGTACAGTGGGAAACCCACAGGGACTTGAGAGGGGGGATCATTTTCTCCTGTATCTCCTTCCCTCACTATGTCCTCTTTCTTTCCACCTGGCAACCCCCATATCCTCATATTTCCCTGCTTTCTTGTCTCCTTCCCACTTAGCAAGCAAACTGGCTTTTACTTGCTCCCCATCTTCAGCTATAGTTATCATTTATTTAATTTCATTTATACCCTGCCTTGCTCCATTTTATCCTCGCAACAACCCTGAGAGTTAAGGAAGGCTAAGAATGTGCAACTGGCCCAAGATCACCCAATGAGCTTCCACAGCCAAGTGGTGATTCGAATCTGGGTCTCCTAAATTTTAATCTGAAACTCTAACCACTACACAACACTGCCTTAGGTGGTTGCTGTTAAACAGTAGAAAGTCCTGAGTGAGTCATACAAGTAGTGCAGTATCAAGATGCCAATGGTTGCTGTCAGGCTTGGCCCAAATGAATCCTTTCTCAAAGGACAGAAAGGGTTTGGAAAGGGATCTGCCACCTCCCCCTGCCTTTTACTGACAGAAGCCAAGGCTTAAAGGCTGTCAATACTATTGTGGTTGCCTAACAATGACCACTGAGCCTCTACACAGGAAAACTATAGCCAAGTTACATGGTGGCTGTCTGCACAGGTCCAGGTCCAGGTGCAAGACATTTTTCTCAAAATTGTTGACAAACCTAGCCCTGAATAATATGAAAATGTTACCCGGCTGAGTTAGGCTATGTAAGATCAGACCCCCCCCCCCCCCGCCCCAAACTAGCATTAAAGGAGAGCGTCAAATTCTACTGACACATTCTATTTCTTTGAAACCAAGTCTGCATGTTGGTCATCAGCAGGTCCTAAAATACTCTTAGATCAATCAACTCCTTTATTATTTGCTCAAGTAGTTTCCCTAATACGAAGCTTCAGCTGACTGTTCATTACCTTTGCTATACCTCCCTTTTTAGTCTCCTTTCATGTTCATAGAAAGGCTTTGCATGCATTGATTACCATTATTGCATCCATTCCACTTTTAATTAGGAACCTATTCTAACCACTCTGTCTAAAGCTGGGTCAGCACATCTGATAGGAAGCCTGTGTTCTGAAAGGGTTTAATTGCTAATAAAGTTGGTTCCGTATTGCATCTTCGATTAGTTTCCAGATCTCAAATCACATGCTATTCCCTTTGCCCTCCAAAATAAGCCAAGAAATATTTAAAGATTATAAGATTGCATCAACTGCCTATATTCGACTAGATCCAAGGGTGCTCTTGCATGAAAAAAGACACATTCTGTTGTGTCCTACATTGTTCGCTGACCCTCAAGAACAACTTTCAGCAGACACAGAGGAGGGGCTGCAGAAGACAGAAGGAGCTGAGAAAGAGCTGCACTGTAAGAAGAGCTGTATTCACAGAGCTCTGCTCATGGCTCCCTGGATCCTACCTATATTCTTTAAAGAGCCCAAGAACAACAAATTACAAATGCACTATTCTGTACTACAGGTCTTAGGGGGAAGCAGTTCTTCATCTTGGATACCAAATTTTATACTATTTTAATTTTATACTTTAGATTTTTAAAACAAACCCATTTTTATGTTTTAACAAAGTCTACATTAAATGAAGGATGCACTTAATTTAGAACAGAACTTTGCTAAATGGTCTAAAATGAAGAGATCACAAAAATAAGCAACCTCTTGTCCACATGGTTCAGCTATTAGTGTGTTTTATCATAAGGTACTAAATGCACCTTTGACACACAACACACTAAGTGCTCTCTCACACTTTATTTGTGTGCATATATGAATATTTGGAGATAATTTGGACAATGGAAGAGACTCTTTTTTTCAAAATCTAATGTACTGATAGCAGTTCTCTTTAGCCTACCTCTTTTGGGGAGTACTTATGTATATGGAGTATTAAGTTCCCTTCCTCATGCATTTTAAAATACAGCAAAACTGCACAGCTGGATAGGAATCAGTTGCTAGATCCTGGATGGGAAATGGAAGAATACCAGAATGCAAGGCAAGACTTGCTTTTCAACTCTCCGCACCCCAGGGATGTGCAGAGATCCAGACAATAGAGGTACTTGAGAAAACCCCCAATTCGGTCATAGCACACACCCTTTCGATCTCCCTTCCGCCTCTTTCCTCCTATTCAAGGCTAATCAGGGCTCTGACAGCCGCTCTGCTCCAGCTACCACGGATCATCGTCATTGCTGATAAGTTTAGTTCTGTCCAGGAGAACTTAATCAAAGTTTGTCTGCTCCTTTGTCTCACACTGGAGACAATCATTAAGTTATTATTTTTGAGCAGAGAGGCAGTATAATGTAGTGGTTAACAGCGGCAGGACTCAACAGCTGCCAAAGCAGCCATCGTCACCTGCTGGAAAAATGTAAATGCTCTGGATCTCTCTCTATGGCATAAGAAATTATGGGACAATTACACTATGGCTGCCATCACAGACAACCTCTCACGCATGGACCTCCAGGTAACATCAAGAGACTCTATACCTACCTGGCACCCAATCTTCTCAGAATTTGACTATTATAAAAATCCCCAATACTAGATATACACACCCACTTTCACACGCTCAGATAGCACAGAACATAATAGCATAGATACTCAATATAGTAAGATCTAAACCATTGAAATATGATCAAATATGAGTTGTAAATATATGCTATCTTTGAATGTATAAAACTGATTTGGAAAATGCATATTGAACGTAGCATGTGCTTAATAGATACTTATTCTTGTAAAAAGTTATTTGTATTGTTGTGATTTTGAAAACAATAAACAGAATTTGAAAAAAAAAGAGTAGCAGGACTCTAATCTGGAGAATTGGGTTTGATTCCCCACTCCTCCACTTGAAGCCAGCTGGGTGACCTTGGGTCAGTCACAGCTCTTCCAGAGCTCTCTGAGCCCCACCCAACTCACAGGGTGATTGTTGTGGGGATAATAACATACTTGGTAAACTGCTGAGTGCGTATTAAGTTGTCCAGGGTGCTATATAAATTGAATGTTGTTGTTGTTGTTGCCATCCAGCCCCAGGGTACATTCCACAGTATAATTGGACTACCCTAGCCCCATTCAGTGTGTGTGCACTTCCTTGGATCCACATGCTTACATCCTCAGATCCCATCTGAGCCTTCCTGCTAAAGTGTTGGTTGCTGAAGCTGCTTTTCTCCATGGACATCTCTGCTCTTCTGGATGGTAACTATAGCCAGTTCCCTGAAATGCTATCCAACCTCCTCACTGCTTTTTCTAGGAACTCTGCTTGCTTCCCCTTTAATAAAAACCATTTAATAAAAAACACCCGCCTGGTCATTTCAAGAATCCTCTTGGGGGAAGGACCTGGTATACATTGGTGGAGAAGATATTGCAGTTAACCTCCTCTTGCTGCCTTTCCTTGCACACTAATTCCCTAAGCTTGCAAGGAGATCAACCACATAGGGTAACAGTACATGCAGATATTGTTTTCAAATTACAGGTGTAGAAAATACAAAGTTCAGTTTAAACACCCTAGCACTAATCCAGCAGTAGACATAGGCAGCTTGTCATGAGTAACAATGGGTCGTTCCAGATGTGTATTCTTATTCGCAGCACAAGGTGTATCCAATCTATCCAGCAGGGTTCAGGTGAACATGATGTGGATGTGCCCTATGATGTTCCCTCGTCCTTAAGCAACAGAAATGGCACCAGAGGCATTTTTAAAATTCCAAAAATAACTATTTTATTTACTTTAGAGGGGAAAGGTTGGGTGAAATCAGGGGTTGAAAATTTCTGATGGCTGGAGACTGTTCTTTGGTCTCTAAGCTTAGCATTAGTTAAGAGGGACTGGTAGCGGCTCATTAAATTGGAAGTCAAGGCTCTTGCCCCCCAGAAGGGTCTTCTCCAGGCACTGCCCCAAACTTCCATGAATTTCCCAAACCTGGGTTCAGAACACTAAGGGCAGATCTGCATAAAAGTGCAAGGAGCAAGGACACGCCAAACGCTGTTTTTAAAAGTGATGGGCTCTATGAATGTTTTCAGTATCAGAAAAACACCATATTAAAAATGTTTACAATGGAATACTAAGCAGGTCTAGTCAGAATCTTACTCTGTTCTATTTAATGGTGTTTACTCACAGGAAAGTGTTCTTGGGATCACAATGCTAGTCTGTTCTTATTTAGAAACACTAACAATTCCATTGGAACTGATATAAATAGCAATAACAGAGCGTGTGCACAATGCTTTCCAACATCCAAAGGACTTTGCAAACATTCACTTTCAGTTAATCTCAGAGAAGTATGGTTTTAGGTGAAATTTAGATCACTAGCATGACAAATCTAATGCAATTTAAATTGGGCCTGATCATATTTAATAGGATAAACCTTCATTCACTAGATTAAACTCTATTGTTCCCCTAAAGACCAAAGTAAGAAATTCTGCTTTCCTTTAATTTATGACATACAAGATTTACATTTTCTAAAGTCTTTCTAAATGCATCATCTGAATTTAGCTTCTATAATTTTTATTACTAATTATATAATACGCTTTTCAGTCTTACTCAGTGTTTGAATATAAAGATCTCAGCAATATACTGGCTATTTTTTCCTCCGTCTCTACATGTAATACTGCCTTTGTGCAGCAGATAGCGCTCAAGATGTTTGTATTTATGAACCAGCACAGAGAAGAAATGTCATTCTATTACCATCTGACAAATATATCATTATTCTTTCAAACTACAACATAGAATGTATTATCTAAACAGCTTTGTTTTAAAGGCTTTTTAATTATTTTACTTTAACTGATTTTTAAATAATTTTCATATATTATTGTATTCCAATGAAATTATTTTATTATTTAAAACATTTATATACAATCTTTGCCAAGGCAGCAAAAAACAGATATTAAAACATCTAAAGCATTAAAATAACATTTGAAATGTATATATATGAAATACAATAAAATCATAGAAACAGATAAACAAACCAAGAGAAACATAACCAGGGAGGAGGGCCAATAAGAGTTTACTGGGGGTATACCAAATGAAACAAAAAAGTTTTTGCCTGCTGCCAAAAGACAGAGGAAGATTGGCAAATCTCCCTGCAGAGGGAGTTCCAAAGTTTCAGTATCACAATTTAAGAAAGCCCTTTAAGAAGGTGAGGGCATCCGAAGCAAGGGCTCCAAAGATGATCAGAGCAGATGCGTAGGTTTTTAAAAGACATAGTACAATTCTTGCATATTCACCATATGAAATTAATAGATTTAAGTCAACATCTAAAGAAGTGCTTAGGCTCAGCAAAGAAAATTCCACTGGCCTGTGAAACTCTTGACATATTTGAATTGCTGTTGCTAATGCCTTCTATATCACAAACTACTTTTGTAACCTCTCACTATCAAAATCTGTTTACCATGTGGCATGGTGGGATGTTTGACAAAAAACAAGCCCAATGCCTACATTGCTTTGGGTCCTGGATTCATATATTCAAATCATGCCAAAGTTACTGGCACTACTTACTGACATCAGTGGGGAATATATTGTTAACATATTCCATTTGAGATTAAAATTAATTCAATCCAGAACCACAGAGCTGAGACAATATTTGATATTATGGGTAAAGTATAATAGATTGTATCCAAACTTCATTTTCCACTCATGGAAGAGCACTTCTGTTATTGGAGAGGATGATAATATCTTATATTTATAATATGATCTTAGAATATATCCTGTATGAGTCTATAACTCTACTACCATATTTCAAGATTATAACTACATTCTAGGACACGACTTGTTATGACCACAGCATAACATGTATGTACCATGTAACAGTATTGTGTCTTTAAGTTGCTAAGTAATTAAAGCTGTTTTTGCAGACTGATGGTTTTAATTTTGAACTAGTTTATTCAGTCCTACAGGGAGCATTTTGAACATACTTAAATAAGATCCTCTGACTAAAACCATGAACATTTCTTAAAATGTAAAACTACAGTATAAAAGTACTGTTTGAATGAATGTGAACTCCGAGCCACTTGGTTTAAAGAATGATCTTAATCAGGGCTTTTTTTCTGGGAAAAGAGGTGGTGGAACTCAGTGGGTTGCCCTTGGAGAAAATGGTCACAAGGCGGGTGGCCCCGCGCCCTGATCTCCAGACAGAGGGGAGTTTAGATTGCCGACATGGAGGGCAATCTCAACTCCCCTCTGTCTGGAGATCAGGGGGTGGGGCCACCAGCCATGTGACCATTTTCAAGAGGTTCCAGAACTCCGTTCCACCGTGTTCCTGCTGAAAAAAAGCCCTGATCTTAATCATTCCCACGTTTGACTACATTTTCTTGAAATCATTATGTTACTGTTCACAAACTGTGCCCATTGTAATTTTTAATGTTATTTTGCATGCACTGGTGTAAAAAATGAGTGGTTTCTGCATATTAAAAATTATAATGGAATGTTCACAGGTAACAAGATAGTAGGCTGGATTCCATGAACTACCAGCAGAATGTCCCAACAGTTGCTGATCTTCCTGGCTTTTCCCTCTGCACAGCACTCCTTTCCAACCCCAGGAGAGTTTATTCTTGGGACAGGATCTGCATGAAAGCTCCAGTGGGAAGGGAAAGGAGGCAGAATTGCTCCCTCCTGGCTCTTCTATGAACGGAACAAATTTTACCCTTTCCCCCTCCACACTGAAACTTTCCAACCCACATGGCTATTATTCCATGTGGGTCTTTCAACTCTAGGAATAAATTTTCCCAGTGGCTGGTTTGAGAGTCGTAAGAACAATAGCAGTAGCAGCTGCAAAGAAGAAGACTAGCTAAGGGGCCGAGGAAGCGATGTCCAAAATATCTCTCTGGCATTTTTAAATGTTGGAAGGTATGCAGCATATAGTAATATGAAGCATGGCTGTACTTAATGGGCAAAATACAGGAAAAAAATAACCCCTTGCTGTAATAATTGTAATGTGTTGGATCCAGGCAGTGTTTTCTCTCAATCCCACCCAGTTCACTCCCTTACAGCTCCTTTCCCATGTGGCTTTTTGTCCAAGATCCCCAGCATATGGTCAAAGGGAATTATTCTTCCTTTTTTCATCAGCAGAAAGCTGGCTAAATCAAACCCAGCATCTATTTATAGTATTTATTATTTAGGAATGTTTAAAATTTATTTTTAGTTAGGTAATTCTTATGCCACCTCTCTAGAGTCCTGCTTGGCAGCTTACAGGTAAAAACACTAAAATTGTCAAACCATCGTAAGTAGTATCGGCATAAAACACTCACACAAACAATTAAAACAAATTGTCGAAGGCTTTCACGGCCGGAGAACGATGGTTGTTGTGGGTTTTCCGGGCTGTATTGCCGTGGTCTTGGCATTGTAGTTCCTGACGTTTCGCCAGCAGCTGTGGCTGGCATCTTCAGAGGTGTAGCACCAAAAGACTGACAAACCTCATTTGGAGGCTGGCAAGTCTATCCTATCTTTTGGTGCTACACCTCTGAAGATGCCAGCCACAGCTGCTGGCGAAACGTCAGGAACTACAATGCCAAGACCACGGCAATACAGCCCGGAAAACCCACAACAACCAATTAAAACAAATGATTAAACAACCAATTAAAACAAATGATTAAACACAAACCAAAGATATAAAAACAGCATAAAAAAAACCTCAGAACTGAATTTATTCTTAGTATTACTATTCAGTAATTCTTTTCTACAGTAGCAATTATCTTTGCATCATGGCCATACAAAGATTAAGAAAATATGGCCCCTACCAGTGCCAGTACAATTATATAGATAAAAGCATGCACATTTACTGAACCGTATTTTTACTTAAACAAGCTCCTAAAATGTGGCAGCAGGTAATGAAACCCAGTTGTCTTTATCCATGGTGTGCATGCAAAGTGTTAGTGAAGAACTCTCCAATAAGCTTATATACAGCTTTTGAAAAAGTTGATTTTCTTTTTTTTTTAATGGTATTTTCTTAAACTACCTATTTGAACATAGTTTGTTTCAGCCATTTACAACAAAGTAATATGTGGTGAGCTGCAGTACTGCAGCCCAAGCTCTGCTCACGACGTGAGTTCGATCCTGGCAGAAGCCAGGTTCAGGTAGCCGGCTCAAGGTTGACTCAGCCTTCCATCCTTCCAAGGTCGGTAAAATGAGTACCCAGTTTCCTGGGGGTAAAGTGTAGATGACTGGGGAAGGCAATGGCAAACCACCCCGTAAAAAGTCTGCCAAGAAAACGTCGTGATGCGACATCCCCCCCATGGGTCAGTAATGACTTGGAGCTTGCACAGGGGACTACCTTTACCTTTTTACTCATATATATATATGAGTATATTATATATATATATATATATGGTTGCATTAATTTCTACCAACGCCCCCCTTAGGACTTGGGAGAACCCCCAGAAAGGTGACTACCTGTAAACCACCCTGTAACAAAAAGTCTGCCAAGAAAACGTCGTGATGCGAGGTCCCCCCATGGGTTAGTAATGACTTGGTGCTTGTACAGAGGCCTACCTTTTCTTTACCTAATATAACAAAGGTGTAGCCTTAATCATTTGTCACAAGGCACAGGTTTACGGGGAAACAGGAAAAGAAAGGCACTGTATCCCCTTACTCTGGTTTCACGAAATAGTCCCAGTTATATTTGTTCGTGTTTTGTTATGGTTGCTCGGAAAAGTGTCCCTTTTTGTCATAGTGCTTCCCTCCCTTCTTGGTCTTTCTTATGCAGATGTGTCAAGTGACACATCTTTTGCAACCCTTTACCTGCCAGCCAGCAATGTATATGCTCTGTCAACTAACAATATGCTTTTGATTTTCCTCTAACAGCCCAAGACACTGTGATGGTTTTCTGGGCTGAAAATTTCCCTCTGTCTTGTAGATCAGAACTTGATTAATAGGCACTGAAGGAACTTTCTCTATTTTCCAGTGCTGTGGTGATGGCCCCCCTATGTGATGAAACAGCTGGTGAGGCCACCTGTCTTCAAACTTCCCCATCCTAAGGATCAATCGAATTACACAGTCTTGGACTGTCACAGGGGAATGAGAAGCACATTACAGGATCAATGGAAGGAGCTGAAGTAAGTAGCAAGAACTCTCATAAATGTTTCCCAGGAGATGACCATGTTAAGCCAAGTAAAAAAATGTGACAATTTTGGAGGAGTTCTTACATTGCCTGAATCCTTAATACATGGTGGCTGGGACAGACTATTCACCTACTCAATAATACAGAGAAAAAGGAATGTTTTGTTAACAACCAGTCTGAGAAAGGATACTAAAAGTTCCATATTTAAATTAGCTGCATAAAGCAATATATTATAGGAGTATTTTCTAACATAACTATAATCAGGTACAAGTAATCAGATGGCTCAGCTTTTATAACTATGGATTTGGAAAAGGAGGTCTTTGGATATTATTGTACCTTTTTGATCATTTAAAATATGGCACTTTTCTAAATTTAATCACTACACAGTATTTAAATGCCCCTAAAGTACTCAGCCAGGAAACTGCTTTTCCAGAGCCTTTATTAGACAGCAATGGAACACCTAAAAGGTATTTTTCCTCTCTTTGCTTCACTTTCACTCAATTCCATACATTTCAAGTAGTATCACATATTTTGCACCACAGAATTACATAGAATTAGCTTCCCAAGATGCCTCCAAATAGTATTTGTGAGGAAAAGCAGGGCTTTAAGACTCTTGGATAGAAAACTACTACTTTAAAATCAGTTCAGATATATTTTTCTTGATATGGCACAAGAATACAGTGGAACATAGGAGTCTCTGAAATCTCAATATGTTTAAATGGCCAGAAATCCATCCCATCTCACATGTGTATGAATTAAAAATTTTATTGATAACCTTCACTGGATTTTGAGGGCATCTCAGTCTGTTGTGGGAGGGGAATAATTTGTGGTCCGTAGATAGAAGTTTTTGTGCCCATAGAAACATTACTCTGAATCCAATCCCATAGGTCTGCTCAGAAAGAAAGGATATAAATCTTAGGTATAAAAATAAATGTCTTCTATAAAACTCATTGACATTAACCTGAAATACAGGAGCTCTGGTGGCTGCATGATCATAGAAGAAAGTTTCTATCCTCAATAAAAGTTGGTCACAGTGGAAGATAACTGCATTGTCTTTCAATCAGGAGGGTGCTAGAAATTGTGGCTTGTATCCTGCCATTCTGCTCAGCAACATGTGACACCCTCCTTCAGCTTAAGAAGAGCCACTTCTGTAGGAGGAGGATGGAGAAGACCTTCAGAAGTCGTAGAGCATGTCAAATGGTAGGATACAAGCCAGTGTTTGTTGTTACTTTGTTTTACTGTGCAGCTCCCCCCCAAATTCCCCTAACTATTCTTTTCTGTCCTTAAAAAATATCAGCCATTGTGGTTATCCAGTGGGGTACCAGCAGGTCAAATCTGAGATACTGACACTGACTCAGCTATCTTTTTTCTAATTCCTTTGACTCCCTTCTCCTAAGTTGTACTCTATGACTCTCCTCCACTTTGTTTGATGGAGACTTAGGTTGGTTACCTATAGGTAGGGCTTTTTTTAAGCTGGAACGTGATGGAATGGAGTTCCGGAACCTCTTGAAAATGGTCACATGGCTGGTGACCCGCTCCCTGATCTCCGGACAGAGGGGAATTTAGATTGCCCTCTGTGCCCTCTGTGCCAGCTGGTGCGGAGGGCAATCTAAACTCCCCTCTGTCTGGAGATAAGGGGGTGGGGCCACCAGCCATGTGACCATTTTCTCCGAGGGCAATTTAAACTTTAAAAAACTGCCCCCTTGTTCCAGCTGACCCAAAGTGATGTCATTGTGCAGTCCTGGGAGCATGCGCATACTTTGCACACACACACATGTGATACCAGGGGCACCACCTCCCGCCAAGGGTTGGCTCCTCTACTGGCGACCCATTGAGTTCCACCACCTCTTTTCCCAGAAAAAAAGCCCTGCCTACAGGAAATATCACTGCAACTGAAATTTCTTCTCCACACAGTGAATTAGATTCTCCACCCCTATGTTCACATATATGAAGCTACACTTCTAATATTTTCCCATGTCATGGCTCTTGCACAGCATGGTAAAAATACCATGAGGGTTTTATAAATTTCATAGCACACAAGCCCTGAAAAAAATATTAGAGAGTATTTGGGAAGCTGTAGGAAGAAAGGTGAGTGCTTATTGGAAACTGCCACTGAGACTACAAGATCAATATTTTATATACAAGGTTTAATTTGGAGCTGTAGCATTTGTTGAGCGAAATGGTGTAGAAATGGGCTGTCCTGAAAGAAGGGATTTGGCTTGGGATAAATCTGTTACAATTGTTGGCCTACAGCAGTGACACTGGGGGAATGTATCAAAACTAGGAACACAGTTTTTGAGTATGGGCATGTCAGATTTCAGTAACAATGTAAGAAGTGCCTTGTTGGATCAAACAAATAGTCCATGCAGTCCAAAACCTGTTTCCCACAGCAGCCAACCATATGCTGCATCAGAGAGGCACTATTTTCAAACTGAGCTTTCACTGTTTGACATATTCTTCAGGAAATTGTCTAGTCCCCTTTTATCCATAACAGTAGCTCTCAGAATATTGTGTTGCAGTGAATTCCCATTATGTGTGTGTAAAGCAGTATTTCCTTTTGTCTATCCTGAGCTTTCTACCCATCAACTTTGACCATGTGTTCTAGTACTAATGGGAGAAGAGAAAAATATCTGCTTGCTCCACACAATGAATAATTTTAAAGATCTCTATTATGCCCCTTTAGTTGGCTTTCACTAAATGAGAAAGCTTCCAGGTGCCAGGTCACCATGGTGTCTAGAAATGTAACTATGATGCCTATTGTTTTCATCGATAATTTTACTTTATTGTCTCTTTGCAGTCCTCAGTAGAAGTACAAAGCTTATTTATACTTCCCTATCATAATATTTTAATGTATCATATAAAAAACCATGTACATGAAGTTCACATCACTGTTTCTTCATTCAGTGGTAGCAGACGGATTCATTTCTTAACCAGTTGCTTCTTAACCAGTTGCTCCAACATCAGTTAAATGGAGCTTTTAAAGCAATACTGGAATTATCAGAAGAAGATAGGCTAGGGGTAGGGGTAGTTTTTGTCAAGACTTGTTCTGTTGGTTGGCTTTTCCTACACCTTTTCCAGCTCTACATTTTTTTAGATGGGAGATCTGAATTTTACTCAGTGCTCCAAATGCGCCAGCACCAAGGAAATTACAATACTGGCCATTTTAGTTTAACCCTCCTTTCTTAATACTCCTTAACATGCAATTTTCCCTTTTCAATGCTGCTGCAAAATAAATTGTCATTTACACTGAGCTATACGCCAGAACCTGAAGATCCTTTTCTTAATTAGGCTCTGTCAGTTCAGATTCCATTGATGTATATGGGACACTGAGGGTTGGGAGTCTTTTTGCGTGTGTCTCAAACTGCAACATATTTTGTACTTACTCAACTTGTCATATTGCTGCCCATTTGCACAGTTTGGAGAGACCCCTCTGATTCTTTCTCATTCCATTTTGATCTTTATCATCCAGAATTATTTTGTGTCATTAATAAAGTTAACTGCTTTACCACACACCCATCCACCCAAACAAATTCCATACAATCTAGGAACAAGTTAAATAGCCAGCTCAGATATGATCCCTAGGGAACTTAATGGTTCATTTTTTACAGGATAAGTTTACTTCTATTTTGTGATTCTTACTGTTTTGCTCAATAAAAACACTTGTTCTCATGTATCATGATTGCTAGACTCATTCAAGATCTTTTGGTGAAGGACTTCCAGTTTTGGAAGTTCATGTACAGTATATACTATACTATACTATACTATAGATGCAGAGAAGTTAGCCGTGTTAGTCTGTGGTAGCAAAATCAAAAAGAGTCCAGTAGCACCTTTAAGACTAACCAATTTTATTTTAGCATAAGCTTTCGAGAATCAAGTTCTCTTCGTCAGATGCCTGATACAGAGAGTCTCTGTATCAGGCATCTGACGAAGAGAACTTGATTCTCGAAAGCTTATGCTAAAATAAAATTGGTTAGTCTTAAAGGTGCTACTGGACTCTTTTTGATTATACTATACTATACTATACTATACTATACTATACTATACTATACTATACTATACTATACTATACTATACTATACTATACTATACTATACTATACTAGTTAGTGGTCATAAAGAATTTTAAAAGTCTGGTGCCTCAGGGCTTTCCTTCACAGAAGCTGTGCTGATTCTCCCTCAGTTGGGTTTTTTTTGTTCCACATGCTTAATAAATTCTATCTTTAACAGAGTTTTCCGCCAATTTTCCCAGTTAATGTAACTAACTAGCCAATAATTTCCTGGTTCCTCCTCAGATCACTTATTCTAGTAGGCCCACTGTTGGCTTTCTTAAAAGATTAAATTGCAAAATAGCACTGTATTTTAATATGATGTGGTATGGATATTTGTTTACACTTAATAATAATGATATTTTTTTTATGCTGTCTTTCCTCCAAGAGGCTTATATAGGCATATACGCTTCTCTTTTCCTCATTTTATCCTCACAACAACCCTGTGAGGTAGGCAGGGGTCATTTAGTAGAAAAAGAGCTGCAGGAACTCATTAGCGTAACTCATTAGCATATGCCATGCCCCGTGCCATCACCGGAAGTGTGTCATTAGCATAACTGATTTGCATATGCCACACCCCCTGACCTCACCTATACTGGCTGTTTCAGACCCAATCCTGGCCATTCAGGGCCGAAATTGGGCCCAAAATGGCAAAAAGGGGCTGAACATGGCTGAAAGGGGGCCTGAAATGGTCAGAATTGAGCCACTGTTGAGTGGGAGAGTGATCCACCACCCATCCGAGGCCCAATCCTGGCCACTTCGAGACCAATCCTGGCTGTTTTAGGCCCAATCCTGGCCATTTTAGGCCCGATCCAGGCCAAAACGGGCCCAAAATGGCCAAAAATCAGGTGGGCGGGGCCACCTGACATGTGGCCTCTTTGGAGAACTACCCAAACTGCGTTCCTGCATGTTCCCCCTCAAAATGAGCCCTGGAGGTAGGTTAGGCTTAGAGATAGTGTGACCGGCCTCTCAGTGAGAACCTTGGCAAAAGAGAGTTGAACTCAGGTCTCCCAAATCCTAGTCTAATACTTTTACCATTACACCACATGGGCTCTGTTTTAATTTTATTTATGGTCCACTTTTCTCACTAAGACTCAAAGTGGATTACACAGTGTAAGTCAATACGATCAACAGCTGGGATATTCAATAAATAATACAATAGGGTGTGGATTGCAGAAATTTGAAACCAAGTAGAAATCCAATACAGAGCTGAAACAATGCTGGAAAAAATATGCAATTTAACATGACATATTAAACAACATGGAAACCACCCTAGTAGGAGAAAGCTTGCAGCAACAGACAGTATATAGTAGTATAGTCTACAGTCCCTATCACTTTAACCAAAGCATCTCTCTGAACTCTCTCTTCACAGCACACCCCAATTACTGTGTAAAAAAATCTCTCCTGAATAATGCAGTTTGGCATAGTTTATGGAAATCCAGGAAATTGAGCTTCCCTGATGGGCAGCCAATAGGGCGATTGCAGAATGGAAGTAATATACATGCTCCACCTAGCTCCTGATAATAACCTGATAATGTCCTTCAATATTCCACTTTCCCAATCAGTACCCAGCTGTCAGGCAACAACTCAGAGGATTTGGATAGAGAGCTATAGAGCTGGGTGTCATCCACATATTGATGACATCCAATTCCTGTCATCAATATGAGTGAAATCCAAAGCATGTCTACTCAGAAATAAATCACATTTTGTTCAATGGGGCTTACTCCCAAGTAAATATAATTAAAATCGCAGCCATAGCCAGCATATTTTAAATAGCAGATTTTATGTCGTTACCAGTGGATTCGCCAATTTAATTTTCTGTATTACAATTAACATTCAGTCAGTAGAACTACTAGATAAGATTTTGGAGATCTGTGATTGAATCTCCCAACTCTTTAAATTTCTATAAATAAATAGCATTTGCAGGGGACTCAGAATGTATTTGGAACATGGTGCTGGAATGGCATTAACCCTTCCCCCACACCACTTCCCAATGTAAATTCCCTAGTTTCCTATTTGCCTCAATAGGAAAAATGTACAGTAGCATATATACTGCTATAGCAAGATTCAAATTCAGTAGCACCTTAAAGACCAACAAGAAATTCAGGATTGTTACATTTCAAGAGTCAAAGGTCCCTTTGTCAGATACATACTGGTATGTTTTTCTTATAAGGGCCAGAATGGAAGAAAAGGATACCCCCGTTGTTCCTTCTCTCAGTAGCAGGTAGCCTTTTTGAAAAGGAATGTATAGTGATAAGAGAACCAAACATGGATTTCCAATATATTGCCCTATTGTATGCTTATAATGCCATCCTAAGCAGAGTTATACTCTTCTAAGTCCACTAAAGTCAATGATAATTGGAGGGGGGGCACCCTATCACCCTCCTAAACCGTTCTCTCATTGGACAGGATTGCCCTCCTTAACATTCTTTCACTTATCACTTGCCTGAATACATGCCATCTCCTTTGCCAGCTGCACCACAACTCTCATCCCTTAAATTGTTATGGCAACAATTTGCCATGGTTCATTGCGACCATATGCCTCTAACCAAACGTCATCATTAGCATTACTTTGTTTTTGTAAGCATTCAGATTATATTCTGCTTTCAGGCTTGAAGAGATCATTATTTGAGGCAATATAAATTGCTACTAATTAAGGAACAACAATGGTGGCAATCAGGCCTGTTCACTGAGCAAACATGTTCCACTGAGGTGTGAGAGCTTCCTTGGTCAGAAACATCTTCCGGTATACAAAAACAGTAACATGCTGTTAATATATAAACTGGTGCATAATTACATAACCACTTATATTGGGGATGAGAAGAAGTCAATTGCTAAGTCTGAACGCCTGATCACAATACATACATACTGTAGTTACTTCTGGTCATACTGGGAGTGGGGTAAATGTTGGAGCTAAGCACGTCTTCTTAAAATCAGGATCTTAGAAGAGGACGCACTCTTCCTTCCTTCCTTCCTCCTGTAACAACAGAGGTGAATAAGTGGTATCGGTGGCAGCACAGAGTCAAAGTCCACCCTACCACAGTGAAACCGCACTCGGTCCCTGAGGAGAAAAAAGGGCCCTGGAAAAGGGCCCCAGCCCCCTAAAGGGGGCAGGACAGAGGAAGAAAGAGGCAGCCTTCCTATCTAACTTTCCAGGAGCAGCCTCTGTTGGCCTGCCTTGTGCAGGGCTTGCGTGAGCCAAGCCAGGCACCACCTCTCTTTGTGCATTCTAGATGCCACCTCTCCCACACCACATGGAGCTTGGGCAGGCTAGGCCCAGCCCTTTTGGCACTGAGTTGGTTCAGCCCAGGAGTGTGAGGTGGAGACCATTGGCCCACCAGGAGACATCTCAGCGCTCACAATCAATCCACCCCTGTTGGTAGAGAGACAGCTTTCTAATTATTAGTTGATATATATTTGATACATTCCACATTCTATCTGACTTCTTTCTGAAGATCATAGCAACAATTGAGACCAATAGCTGAGGAAAAAATGTATGTGTTGTCTTTCTGCTGTTTGAAATCTACCATCATGCTTCGTCCTTTTCTAAATTTTTTTCTTTTTTCTTTCTTTTTTCTGGATATTGACAGTAGACGAGCAATATTAGACAATTGACTAGCTATAATCTGAGGACAAAAAAATTAAAATACTTCATAATCAACATGGCATTTGCTTCCATAGAATGTGGAGATAGCCACTGGCCCACTAGCTTATATGGTTTTCAAAAAAGAATAAGACAGGTCTAACAGCAGCGAATAATCATAATAATTTAACAGAACCTTCTTGTTTTGGACAGTACACCTGTAAATACTAAATGCTGGAAACAAACATGTATCCTGTATACTTAGGACGGTAGTCTGTATATACTAGGCTAGACTCGTCTATATTCTTTGGACATAATTTCCTCTCTCTAATCTGGTAACAAATGTCCGCACTGCACAATGCCAACTCTACAGATTATTTTTTCCTTATACACTGAGCTCAGTTTTTTAAAAAAACTTTAAAATCTTGTTTTATTAAAGGCATTTGCAAATACCCCTTAAGGGCCCATTAGAACTAGTCTTATATTAATACACAATGCTGTTTCGTGAAGAAATTGGCATTCTTTCGGTTTTCCCATTTTCTCTTCACTCCAAACACTTGGAAGCTGTTCCACAGCCTCTTAGCAACATGTATGAACTTTTCTGGATCAGGAGCAGTTAATTCACTTCTAAATGCTGGACTTAAAATACAGAAGAACAGTACAAGCACATGAAGAGATAATGTCCAATTTGGTTTTCCCACACAGCTATGTTTTGAAAGAGATTCCTCTGGAGGAACAGGCATGAAAAAGGTTACATTCTAATTGAAAATCCACATGGATACCAAGGTAAGACAGGAGCTAGCGAGTATCCAGTAAGCTCCTCGTATATCTTTTTTTTAAAAAGCCATACATGGATTCTGACATTAACCTTTTCCGTGGGAAATAATTTGAAAAGTGCTAGCTGCAAGGGTTTTCAGAGCTTCCTTATCTACATTCTGCTGTCCTTTTATCTTAAATGACAGTCCCTTATCCCAACACTCTCCAACTCTCCAGAAAGGAATACATTACAATGTTTATTCCCAAATGTTCCAGGCACACAATATATCACAGCTGCTGAAGTAATGCTACCATTTCTTTCAATTAATGTAAGGAGATAGATAGTGCCTAATTCCCAGTTCTGATGTCCAGAGAAAACTTTTTGTCACCATTTCTACCCTTATCAGTTGCTGTTTAAAAGTGCACACCACAACTTTCTCAATCTGAAAAAAAGACACATCCCTCAACATGTTTATTTAGGAAGCAACTCTCACTGGTTTAAGGTTAAGGATTTAAGGTTCAATATAAAAATTATGCTAGATGGATACAATGAAATTATTCATGCAGTGCCTTGATGAAACCAGGGTCTCAGGCACTATGCTCCCCATGTTAACATGCCACGCAGCTAGTTTGCTAATGCTTAACTAATATGACAGCAGGCACATGGGTCAATTGTGCTCAAGGGTCAAGAGTCAGTTTCCCTTACTGCCTAGTAAAATGAGCCTAAAATGGCAAAACAACAGCCTGATCCTGTATGCAGATGTCAGAATGGTGTCTCCCCTGAGTTCTCTATATGCAGCCATTACCCCCTGCACTGTTTTAGGTGGGTAGCCGTGTTGGTCTGCAGTAGAACAGCAGGATTTGAGTCCAGTGGCATCTTAGAGACCAACTACACTTTCAGGGTGTGAGCTTTCGAGAGTCAGAGCTCCCTTCTTCAGATAGCCGTCTTGGTCTACGGGACCCGAATCTTGCTCTTCTTCAGACACCAGCACTGCAGGCCCAACCCTAACCCACTGTTACTGAGTAGTCCACTTCCCCTCCCAAACTCCGGCCTGAGCCACGCCTCCTGTCCCCCAACGCTCCCTCGAGGCATTTTCCCGCCAAGAGCGAGCCGGGCGCCCCCCGCCCCTCTCCCGGCAACGCTCTGAGTGGTTTGACGCGCGCTGCTGGGGGAGTGTGGCGCCGCTGCTGCTCGTTCTCTTCCCGGGGTGTTTGTGTGTGGGTGTGTTTTATCTCCTCCCCGGGATCTCCAAAGCTGGAGAAAGGGGCGCCGCGGGGGTGATTCAGCCGGCTCTCGCACGGCCGGGCGTTGCCTCCCTCGCGCCTCGAGCGCTGCGAAAGTCGCACCCCGGCGCCGCCAGACGCGAGTGGAACAGAGCGCCGCAGGGCCGGTGTCGGGGGCGGCTGCTCGTCTGCCTCCTCGCCTCCCACCCCGCGCGCTCGCCTGTGAGTTTCCCTGAAGCCAAAGAAGAAGGCGAAGAAGCGCCGTGGGATGTCCCTCTACTCAGTCCTGCCCCTCGACGTGGAGATGAGCAAGAGCCAAGGCTGGGAAATCTCCTCCTAGACGCCCAGCCAGGATGGTGCACCTGCAGCAGCCCTTGCCTCTCGTTGTGGTGCAGAGCTTCCTCCAGCTGGTGAGTCCGTTTTTTCGGGGGGCGGGGGCTCCTTTTGTTCGGCTTGCAGCAGAATCGCTCCTGGTCGGTTCCGGAAAACACACCAGCCCGCAGGGGAGGTGGCGGTTCTTAAGTGTGTCTAGTTTCTGTGCTGGCTCCGAAACACCTAATAAGTTTGTAATCATTCAGAATGAGTTTCGCGTGAAGCAAGGTTCTCCCACCCCACCCCTTGGCAGTCTGTCGGCGCAAAGGCGTGCGTGTTTATCAGACGTTCCGGGCTAGGCGGTGTAGACGGCCAGTCCCGGGGTGTCTTTTGCTTCACCAAGGAGGGGTTGTTCGCTTGCTTTGCGTTCTTTCGCTTGTCCTCGGCTGTTTGGGGGAAACTTTGAAACCGCAAAAGAAAGCAGCGAGCACCTTGAGCGTCTTGGATTTATGGGAGCTGCTGTCAGTTCTACTAGGAGACCAATCAACAACTGATATGTTGTATAGTATAGTATAGTATAGTATAGTATAGTATAGTAATTTGGGATATTCAGCTTCCTGCAAAGCAAACGTCAGAATTAGCAGTCCAATAAATCAACACCACCCCCAGTTCCTTTCCTCTCCGCGTTTTAAATGGGATTCCATAAAGGCCTTTGGCCCACATGTTGAATGTTTTGAACTGCCCGCACAGGACCTTCCATTGCCAATATGTGTTAGCGTAACAAGTTAATAAATTCTTTGGGAAAACTTAGGTTCAAAGCACCAGCTCTTATCATTATCTTGGTCTATGAGCCTCTAGGGAAAAGTTAATTGCGTTACTGCTTGCTAAATTCCCATATATTCTAATTTATTTTTACAAGTACTGTTTATCTGTTAAGCAGATCCAAATAGTTTGTAACTCTGAGGAAAGCAGTCTATGTTTCTGCAGCTGTAAGAATCTATGGAGATTTTACTAAAGAAAATGTGGTATGTTTTGAGAGGGGAGGGGTCTCTTAATCACAACAGTCTTACATAATTTATCATCATTATAGCATTAAGTACTTTAAAAATATTTTTAGTTGGATTTTTTTAACGTGGAAAGATTGCTTGCTTGGATTGTGTATTTGTGTCTAGCAATGTCATGTCTATCTCAGTCCAGCAATAAACTTACTGATACAATTCATTGTTGATTGTGTAGTCTTATTCTAGGCATGTTTCGTCTGAAGTAGTAGATTTTACTGTGTTCAGTGAGACTTATTCCAAAGTAATTGTATGTAAGATTGTGCCTAAATTTATTTTGCTTTCTGAAGTTTCATCACCCTTATACTAAACAAACTTAGTTCCGAATACTCTTGTGTTTATCGCATTAAAGACCGTTTTAGGTAGGACTACAAAACATATTTAAAGCCCAAGCTTGGCCATAAGCCCTGCTGAATTTGATGGGACCCTCTTATATTGCAAGGTATACTCAGTATTGCAGCCTCTAGCAAACAATAGAATCTGTTTCAGTGGAGATTTGTTGAACTTCAGTTGAGACAATTGCCATGAGCGTGGAGTGTACGTAATGTAGTTGTAGTAAATTTCAGTGAATAAACAAATAAATGACTTGCTCATGGGGCTTGAAAAAATATATAGCATATTATGGTGGGCAGGGTGTGTGGACATAATGTATTCCAGTTTTGCCAGAAAAGCAAAACATTAAAAATTGTGTTACAATTGGATTTCAGCACTGTCCTTTTAAAGAATGTTACTAGTTTTGTGTTTCCTCAGGCCTCCCTTCTAGCAGAAAGTTTTTTTCTTCTTTGTGTGTGTGTGTGTAAGAGAGAGAGAGAGAGAGAGAGAGAGAGAGAGAGAGAGAGAGAGAGAGACTGCAGTCAATAGGAGAATGTGTAATAAACCTTTAAAGGATTAAACGGCCTCCTTAAGAGCAAGATTCTAATATTACAGCATGAGTTGATTGATTAGTTTTTGAGGAAGCTTATGTCAAATTCTAATCCGTTTTCGGATTGTGCTTGTCTTGTAATGTTGGGGGAGGGAGGGTTTGCTCCAGCACTTTATCATAGCAACGAAGTGCCACACTGCATCCTTGCGATAAGGCACACATTTTCTTTCACACTGCTTTCCTTTTGGACTAAAAAGGCTGTTTACATTTTAAGAATGGAGTTTCTAGCTAAACACCACACAGGGGTTAAAGGATGTGTATGGAAAGCTGTAAATGGATTACAGAGTTGTTGAGCAGGAAAGAGCTAAATTGAAACACCTCCTTCCCCCTTCAGTCTCAACCAGATATCAAAGGGACTGATTAAACCTTTCTGGCAGATGTTGGTTTTGTTCCATGTTTTACTGGATGATGATGTGAACCTCTTTGCTGTGGCTTTACAACAGTTACTTAGTATGAGGACTTTGAGGATGAAACTGTTTTCTTTGGGAAAAACACACAAGCCAATACCTGTTCCCAGACCATATAACAATTTGTGTGTGTGTGTGTGTGTGTATGTGCGCATGCACTATCAAATTGCAGCTGACTTATGGAGACCCCATAGGGCTTCCAAGGCAATTGTTCAGTGGTAGTTTGCCATTGCCTGCTTCTTTGTAGCATCCCTGGACTTCTTTGGTGGTCTACCATTCAAATACTGACCCTGCTTAGCTTCTGAACTCTGACAAGATTGGGCTGCCTGGACCATCTGTGTTAGGGCATAACAATTCACGGGAATCATTTCAATTTTTTTACTTTTATGTGTAGAAATTCAAAACAGTTGGAATCTGAAATCATTTTTGTCCTTTAATTCTTAAGTGAACTTAATGTGTTTTATTTTCTTAAAAAGTTAGTGTCTTAAGTGAACAGAGTAAGTCACATACAGCATGATAAAAGTGTGCTTAAAATTGTGTTGCTGTATTGTGCATTTCAACTGAAGCCTTGCTTAACTATTGTTTCTCTATAGAAGCCTTCGGGGTATAATTAATGTGTGAATAAACCACAGGTAGTGATTAGATGCCAGTATAGATCATTCTACTTACTATTTAGTTATGTTTCCACTTATTCTAATGACTAATACAGTAAAGGTATATAATTAGTAGATAAATACTGGACAATAATGGCAGTAATCCAGAGACTTGTGCAAACAATTTAGTATGAACATGGAAAATGCTATTACTTCCACATCAACCAGCATGTTGACTAATGCGGGGTGGCCTTAAATTGAACCAGGAATAATGTTTTTTTTTCCTTAATGCATTTTACCATAGCTGGGTGTAAAATTATATATGCACAGATTGTGGCTATTGGTCTTATGACCAGTATAGTAAAGTGGTAAGTCTGCAGATATAGTTACATTCAAAAGTACTATTTAATGTTTTAATTAAACATATACATTTTCTGTACACATTTGTACTTCTCTGCTGGTTTCAGAGGAAAGAAATGTTACAAAATTGTCATTCTGTTAGTGATATAAGGAGCTTTTTCTTCATTGTAAATAAGTTTTTTTCTGACTCTTTTTTAAAATAACTATAATGCAACATCGAAAGTACCCCTTTGCGTACCATTTTATGATAGAGATTGTACACTACTTTTTTTTTACTGATCCATATTTGTCCACATTTACTTTTCTGTAAACATATAGGCTGTGTACATATAAGTAGATAATGAAAGGCACACACTGTGTTATAAATAAAATTGTAAACTATGCATTCTTAGCAGAAGGTCAGAGAGAAACAAATTTACTATAATTCATCATTTGCTCAGTATTTTGCTAGTCAGTATATCTAAAAATGATGTTATCACTGTCAATAAACATCTAGATAGTTATAGGCTTAATAGCAAAAAGAAAAAAATGCTTTGTCAGCTTTAAGACCAGTGGCTGCTATTGCTTTAAATTTAATGTTGATGGTTGTTCAGCCATTCTGTTGATGCAAATTATTCAATGTCATATTAATGGTTAGATTAGAGCAGCAAAAGACACTAGTAGTGAGCAAGTGCCTCATAAAACTGGATTTTGTGGCTCTATTCCTTAAGACACTATGGACAATACACATCAAATCTATATTTAAAGTTTTCTTGCAAACATGCCTCAATATTTAATTTTTCTGATATTTATTACAATTTTCTTTAATTTTACTGTTTGCAAATAAAATGAAGCCAAAGGTGATAAACAGTGAAATCCTAAACAGATTAACTCCAGTCTAAGATCACTGAAATTGAGATTCCAAAATGTACAAATTAAATACAAAATATCAAGAATATAAATTGCCAGATATTGCAGTTAAAATCCAGATACCAATGCCTGTCTTAATAGTTTTGCATCTCATATACATATACATACATTCTCAAGTGAAGTTGATGCTTTCTATGGTTAAGTGAAGTGCTGAGGCATCTTTTTGAAATATTTTTTAATTTAACCAGATACATTGTCTATATTGCAAGAGAAAGGTTTTTTCTTAAATTAAAATAATAAAGGCCATGTTAATGAGTATTTTTTTAACTTCATGTAGTTTCAGAATGTGTCAGGTTTTGTACATTAGCTGTGCCATACATTACTGCCTATACTTATTTATATTCAGTTTGATATTCTGAGGTAAAACAAAATTGTCACAGCTTTAGTAACATTTTATGTTAAGGGATGTATCTTAATTTTAAAAAGAACAGTATTTTTTTCAGTGAAAGTGAAAGATAAATTTCTAACAAGCTCTTAACATACCTTGGACTGTAATACAAATCAATTATTTCCAAAGAAACGTAAATATCATGTCTGTAAATTAGCTGTCATCATCCTAGAATTGACCAAAGTAGATTTTCTTTGAGAGGCTATGAAGCCAAAAGTGTAAATATTATTTGGGGAGAGTTTTTGAAGACATAGGAAGTGACTGTATTTAAAATGGAGTTTAGCCATTACACGTACCATTTCAGAGTATGACTGTCCATCCCCTGTTCTTCTCATGTGGGCCCTTCTCCATTTCTTTCCCTCCATGTTATACCCTCACACACAGCTCCTCCTGCCACTCCCCCTTTGCTTCTCTTGTCTTCCACGACTATCCTCTCCACCCTGCTTCCAGATGGAAGGGAAGAAACCAGGATGGGCAGCAGCCATTTGCACAGCCATGCACCATTTAGCAGCTAGTGGTGGCCATTCTTATCTTGTATACAGCCTCCTTAATCTTTAAACATAGTTAGACAGGCTGAATTCTGGATGCTGTGCACAAAACTTTCTTCCTAAATCTGGAAGAAGGAAAAAGAATGCCTAGTTTAGTATGCAATCTCATATAAAATAGGGTTGCATTCAGTAAGCCTCTTTAGGTCTGTGTTTGCTACTATACTATCTCACACATCATTAACGACTGAAGGCTGGAAGGACAGGGACTAGAGTTGGGTATGTTGAACTGAAAGTATTGTCAATAGTCTGATATTTAAATCATTAATTTAGTAGAGCCAGAACAAAGGGAAACTGCTCATTTGAAAACAATTAATATATGAAGTGGTTCAATTAAATTCCAAACAGTTCAAATTAATTATTATTTGTTGCTTACAATGAAATATGTGTGGGGAGGGGGAACAACAAGGAGATTCTCCTCTTCCTGCCAGATGGCATCTTGATGCAGTAAAAAGATCAGGCTGCATTTTTGACTTGTCTGTCTTGATGTAAGAGCATTCACCTCTTCTGTCAAATAATAGGAAAGTCAGTTGATTGGTATCCCAACTTTATTTTTGTGTTACTCGTTGTAAGATCTTAAACAAGTGGTTAGCTGCAATTGTAAACGTCTAAACAAGTGGTTAAAGAAGTAGATATGGAAAGATGTAGAATTAGATATGGGAAAGGGATATATCTTGTAAAAACTCATAGTGATATTAGAATGATAGTGCAATCTAGAGTTGATATCTGGAGTAATTAAAAGATCTGTAGAACATCAAAAACTGACACAGAGGCAATGCAGAGTTTGAGTTTACAGAGACTGTAGCAGATTTCTTCCTCTGTTGCTCCTGTGCTGCTGCATCTCATGCGTTAATATTTCTTTGCACCCAAGAAGATTGTGGGGTTGTTTTTAACATCTCTGGAGTAAATTTATTTGGATCTTGAGTGGCTCATATAAAGTAATTTCTGATAGGTCAATGAGGTCTGTTTTTTTAAAAAAGTAAAAAATCCACTGCCCTTATGCATGCCTAGTGTAACTATTTGCATTCCATCTGTAGAAATTGCCATTACATTCATAATACAGTACAGTACATGCACTGCTATCATGCAGATAAATCCCAGGGAAGGCTCATAGCCAGAGCATAATGTGAACAATCTTCCCTTCTTGGTTATCATAGCCAGTTGACAGGGATAGATCTGTCCTCTAGGTACATCAATAATGTTACAAATCCATGTAGCCTAGTGGATGTTATTGTAAGGATTCCTTAATGTAGCCATGCCTTACTTCCATACCTTTTTTCCTGAAAGTTCTAATAGTCAATTGCACTAAGATCGTGTTTTGAAAAAAACGGATTCACTTTTGTCTATTCATTCTCTCATAATTTGACAGTCATTGATAGTTTTTCTTTTCCTTTTTTTTAAACTAAAAAGACCCATTGCTTTATGCATTTCTTTGTAGGTGAGAGAAGCTCCAACCCTCTGATTAATATGTTTGCCCTCTGCTGTACCTTCTTCAACCATAGAATGTTTTTCTTGAGATGAAAGAACTGCGCACAGTATGTGGAGCTGCCCTTAAAGACAACATGGAAGCTAAAATTGGTGCAGAGTGCGGCAGGTAGAATGACAGGAATTAAGCATTTTGAAAATATCACCCCTACATTAAGACCATTACACTAAGCTGTCAGTCTGCTTCCATGTGAAGTTCAAGGTACATGGCTAGTATTATGACTTGGGACCCTCCTGTCTGTGAGACCACTTCCAACCATATGTGTCCACAACACAGCTCCTGTCATCAGACCAGGGAGTACTGGTAGTCCCTCCCACTAAAGCCAGTAAGGCCAGATCCTGTTCAGATTTCTGCTTTCTTTGTAGTTGTACCTGTGCTATAGAACAAGGTTCCAGAGGAAGTTCTGTGGAGCAAAGTTCTTTCATTGTACCTTTGGTAGCCCAGGACTGAAGGTTGTGGCTTGCTTTCTTTGTCTGTGCTTTCTGGCAGTGTGGCATTTCTGGTATTATATTTGTTTTTAAATTTATGTGGAGTCACTCTGAGTCCTGTCAATAGGGAGAAAGCTACATATAAATATTTTAAATAAATAATTAAATATTGACCACCACTACGTTTTATATAATGGTATTTATATATTTCCATTTTACTTTCAGTCATTTTAAAAGAAATAATTCTTAAAATTAAAGTTGTCTGTTCCACTAACATGACACACTGAGCTAATGATGTTAGGTTTTCTCTATAACTATCAGTTCTCTTTCATCAACATACATAGGAAATTAGAATTTTTGTACCGATGTGCTTTTCATTTACATTACATTTCCTCTTAGTTTTCAAATTGCCTAGTTTGGCAACTGCGTAAAAAAATTTTCCCCCCTCTTTGATTAGGACTGTACGCAAAATCTAGTTTACCAAGTGCTTACCTTGTGTAACTGACCAGTGGATATACAGTAATTTGTATTTACCCGTAGAAAAGTAAATACCAGTTACTGTGATAAACTAGTATAGAATTTAAGGAAGGAGGCTATTATTATCCAGCAGCAGCAGTATAGACGAAGGTGGTTTCTTAACAGGGACAGGCTTTTCTGGTTTCCCTGTTGCGCCTGTAGCTACCAATACAGCACAGCCTGAACTGGGCTTCCACATGGCAGGTTTCCCTGCCTCAGTCCCTCAGCAGTGGCCCTCTCCCTTCCCCCTCCCACCAGGGATTTTTCAGTTTGTTTGTTTTTTTAAAACTTAGCAATTAAATATAGTTGTATCAATAAGTCACTATGCCAATCCGTGTATCAGGATCTCTGAATTCTCAGCTGTCATTGGGAAAAAAGTAATTTTTTAGCCTGTTTCATTGTGGAGATACGCTTTTTCCCATTATAGCTTTGCAATGAAAGAGACTGACTTTTTAAAGTGAAAGCTGGAAATTCAGAGAATCTGGTACACACATCGGTATAGTGGTATATTGATATAACTATATTCAATTGATTAAAAAAAAAAGTGGTGAGGGGAGAGAAGTGGCTGCTGCAGGGTCAGGGGAAGTGGCTGCCACATGGATGGGATAATCTGAATTTTCCCAGCCACATGGCACCCATCCAAACTACTGTGATCTTTTCCAAAACTTTGCAGCAAAGGAGGTATGAGAAAGATTGGCAAAAAGCTGAGGAAACACCAAGAGGTACACAAATGTACCACAATCCTATGGGGAAGCAGGAAAAAAACCACTTCTCAGTAGCATCAAACTTGCCACAATTTACCCATGTGGAAATGGCCTACTAGGAAACCAGAGAAAAGATGGAGTTAGGGTAGCTGCCAAAATATATGCTACCTTAGGGCAAACCTGTATAGTAGTTTTTAACACTTCTAATTGCAGTGTTATATATCAGCTAAACCCAGAAGAAGCAGTATCTTCTGTTTTTTTATCCGCAACCACAAGAAATACATCATAGAACTGGTGAAGGTACATTGTGAAAATGATATCCGTTTGCACTAAGTTTTGCTCATCTCTCTCTCTCATTTGGGCTGTATCATGAGCACTGGACCTGTTAAAATCCTAGTTATCAGCATATTATCTTTGCTTAACTGAAGTGGGATTTGTCTGCCCTATAGAGAGAGAAACTTAACATCTAAACAGTCACTGATGAATTGTGACATAGTTTGTATTCTTATCTGTTTGGGTGCTAGCTTACTGGACTTAGATTAGCAACAGAAAACGTGCCACACTTCAAAATTAACAGTGTAGTAATGAATACATTCCCCCATACTGCATTTACCCTCATGTAGGAAAAAGAACATATAAGCTAGCCCTCTGCTCACCCTTGAAAGGGTACACAGCTTTCGAGTACCTCTGCTGTGGATGCTTTGAAAGTCATTGGTTCCATAATATGTTGATGGTTTGTATCATATCAGTGAATTTTCTAATTCTCTTGCAGTGAAATCTTAAGCAGAGTTACTCCAATCTAAGCCTACTGAAATCACGAGGTTAGACTGGAGTAACTCTGCTTGGGATTTCACTATTGGTTATGAAAAAGCATTTACTTGGTACATTTTTCAATACAGTATATCCATGCCCCCTGTTTAAAGGGTTAAGGCATTTTGTAGTGTTTCCACTACTGAATTTTTAAAGACGGGTCCACTATCACTTTCCTCTTACACAAACGTCTTGTTTGGTTTTGCATTATTGAAAGAAGGAATCTCAGATTCTTAATTTGCCCACAGAATGTTTGTAAGCAATTAGTATGTTCTGATAAATATCACACGTAATTATAATGAAGGGGTGTTTTAACAAAATTTATTGATAGTATAACAAGATGAATGTTCCATATTGTACTATATAACAGTGTTGGTGCCTTAGTATAAATTTGATAGATTGAGTTGTCTTCCCCAATTCAGCAGAGGGACTACATTTTTAATTGGAGTTAATAATGCTGTAAGTGTGAAGGAGACCTTTATTTTGATGACCAATTAATTTTTGAAGCATGTTGTGACCAGCACAAATCATATCTTTTTAGAGAACTATGTTCATGAACTTTCTGTGCTGTAAATGCTCTATAGTGGCCGCAGATAGCACGTTTAAACCTAATTGTGGTGTTTCGTGGTTTATAGAAAGAGGTCACATGTAATTCTTACAATTGGTATCAAATTCAGTTGGGCTTAGGGATGTGCAATGACAACGTTTTTAATGTCAGCCATAATAACTATAGAAAAATACTTTGTATCACAGGAAAAAATACAATTTCTTTAAAAGTCTGTCATAAGCCCCTTGAAGTTTTGGGGACTTTTCACCTACAAACTTTAATGAAAATGTTTTTAGGAGATATTCAAGGGCCATGTCCATGAAAGGATAGTTGATGATTTCATGCACAAAAAAAGATGCAGAACCTATAACTCAATCAGCTTACCTGAAAACTTTTACCTAGAAAGGAGCCATAAGTTTAGAGGACCATAGCTCATGTGAGAGCATAGTTCCTGGGACCATAGATCACTAATAGTCTGAACGGCGGCATTACTTTTGCCTGAGTGGTCCCTTGTTCTCTGGTAAGGATCTGCTTTGACTCAGTATATCCTCTCTGTTAATTTTGTGCCTTAAAAAAAGGCATAATCAATCATGCTTTTTGAATCTTGGGGTGGGATTGTGGTTCAGTGGTAGAACATCTGCTTTGCTTGCAGAAGATCACAGTATCAAACCTGAACATCTCCGGTTAAGAAAGTCGTATAGTAGGTGATGGGAAAGACTTGTGCCTGAAACTCTGTAGAGCCACCACCTGTCAGAATAGACTGGCCATGATAGACTGATGGGCTGACTCTGAATAAGCCAGCATCATGTGCTCATGTAAAGCTTTAGGAAAAAATGAGAGAACCCTACTCCCCACGACCATAACTTCAAGTTTTCCAAAAGAAAAATTGGGAAATTTTGAGGAGCACGGGGGCGAGCAGAACCCTATGAAATAGTTTCTGGTTTGGAATGAGTGAAAATTTTTAAAGTGAGTTTTACTCAACATGTTCAGCATGAAAAATTTTACATAAGGCAATTTGCAGCATTATATAATAGATGTTGAAACCAGTGGTCTTAGACTAGAGTAACTCTGTTTAGGATGAGGGGTGTGCACTGCGGAAATACTCGGTTTTCCCACTTTGGGTTTACCCAAAGTGGGGAAATGATTTGGAATAACCCAAAACCCGAAGTGGCAAGCCGCTTCAGATTCAGATTCAGAATCACTTTGGTGTGCTTCGTAATGATTCGGAGCATACCAAAGTGTGACCTCCAACACCAACTCCACTTACCTTTCCCGAAGGCAGGAGCTGGCTCCTCCACTGCCCACGCCGCTTCCTTCACCTCTGCAGTGGCCAACTGGGCAGCGGGGAAGGCCGGAGCAGGTGCCGCTGCAGCAGCCAACAGGGCGGCGGGGAAGGCCAGAACCGGAGCCTCTGCCACCTGTGCTGCCACTTCTGCCTCTGCAGCGGCCAGCTGGGCGGTGAGGAAGGCGGCAGCCAGCGTCTCTGACACCGCAGCAGCCAGCAAGGCAGCAGGGAAGACCACAGCGGGTGCCTCCGCTGCCCGCACTGCCGCACAGCCAGCTGGATGGCAGGGAAGGCCGGAACAGGCGCCTCTGCTGGCACTGTGGCCTCCACTGCCCGCGCCGCTGCTTCTGCCACCACCAGGATGTCCCAGGTAAATGGAGTGGTGGTGGGAGGGAGCCCTTTAAAAAAGTCCCGAAGCGACCCGAATCACTCTGGGAAGCTTTGATTCGATATTTCCGAATTGGGGCCATCATACTGGTCCCAATTCAGAAATACCGAATCTTTCTGAATTGGGCCCGGTTCGGGGGTTTTTTCCGAACTGGGAACCCAAAGCACACACCTCTACTTAGGATTGCAAAGAAAACCATGTCCTTATAGACATATGCAATATACTTTAAAGAATGTTTGTTTAAATGTAAACAATTTAGGCAATAATAAGCTGTTACGTGTTTAATGATAATATGTTATTAAAGAGTTTGGTGTTTTGATAACCAAATATTCTGGTAGCCCTACATATTATCACTGTATGAGTATGTTTCTGTCCAAAAATACACTGTCTTCTGTTTGCTGCAGAATGTGTTTTCTACCTTCAACTTTTATTTTCTCTACCGCTCAGAATGCAAAAATTTAGTACACATGTTATAAGATAGAATAAGGTATAACAGTTTGCAACTTTCAAGTATTGGGGATATTTGCAATATTTTCAATTTTGTAAATATGCCCAATAGAACAATTTTATATCCTAACTAAACATAAATGATACATTTTAAATTGTAAAATCAGTAAAATTAAGTTTGATGGAAAATAAGTAGTGTGTATATTTTAATTTTTCTCAACATTTCTGTCATGACCACCCCAAATTTATCCCCTCATGGCTTCAGAATTTCTGAATCTTTTACATCTTTAAATGCTTGTTCCATCACTTCTCCTCCTTAGTGCCTTATTGACTGAAGCCTTGCTTTGGTCTCCCCCTTTAAAAAAAAATGGCCTCAAGAGGGAGCTTAAGGTGTAGTCATTGGCTTCTGAGAAGAGATACAAAAGTAGACAAAATCAAGCTCCTGCCTTAATAAGTACAGAACCAAATATGGTTTTTTAGAGAGCAGAAGATGAGTCAGTGCAAGTGAACTAGGGTGACTTATCAGATCAGGGTTTGGATACAGCTGTAGTTTATTTATCAGTGAGTGAAGATTTGCAAATGTGATTTCTGTAGCTTCCTACTATAGGGCTGCTGTAGCATAGTAATTAAGTAGTTGGGCTACAAGTCTGCACTCTGCTGGTTCAGATCCCACTACTGCCATGAGCTCAGCACATAGCCCTAGGTAAGCTACTTCTCTCAGCCCCAGCTGTATTGTATGGATAGTAGCAGCACTGACTTTGTGCAGTGCTCTGAGTGGGGCATTAATCTGTCTAGAAGAGTGGTGTATAAGCAACCTGTTATTACCTGTGAGAGTTACCTGTGTCAGAAAACAAAGTTTTCACTGTTGCCATCATAACATTTGTTTAAAGCCAAATGTTTACACGATGGCTTGCTTGCTTCTTAGAGAACAAGGGGGTGCTCTGTTTTCTTTGAGGACCTTATTCAGACATTTACTACTACTTACATGCATTTTATTTATTTATATACTTACTCTGTTTATACTCCACCATTCTCTTCAGTGGCAACTAAAGCACAGCATTATCCTCTTCTCCATTTTATCCTCACAACAATCCTGTGAGGTAGGTTAAAGGTTAGTCTGAGAGTCTGTGACCCAGTGAACTCCCAAGGCAGAATGGGGATTTGAACCCAGGTCTCCCAGAGCCTAGTCTGACATTCTAATCACTGGCTGTATTTGGGAAGAGCAGTTAGACAGTCTCTTCCGAAAATCTAGATAAAGCAAAAAAATTTGGATTACTTATTCAGCAAGGGAATAAGAAATCCAGGACTCAAAATTTAAACTAATTTAGTTCATGTTTACATGGCGGTTTTGCTACGTGTCTTGCTTATGGCATGCTGCAACAGTATCTGTGCCCTGTCCTATTCTAAACAAAAATTGGGGGGGGGGGAGGTGTTGCTCATAAAACTGCGTTCAGAAATCACAATCCTGTGCTACCAAAATTTAGTCTTCAGTTTGCATGCGTTGTTGACTTACATACTTAAAACTCAAATGTATGTATCTCAGAGACCAGGAAACTTAGTGAGGATGTGTGCAGATCTATAAGATGCCATTTTGAAGTACATATAAATCTCCAAGAATTAACTACTTAGCATGTAGTTTGGTTTTCCCAGCTAGTGTGTAATTTAGTTCCAAGAACCCATTTTTTGACAGATGGAAGCCCTTTCCTAGCCTTGACATTCTCATGCTTACTCAAGCGGAGGAGTCACAGCTGACCAAGAATACTGCCTTCTTCCAAAACAAAGTGCAATTACTGTGTGTGCTGTGATATTCCAAGTTTAACAACTGTGAACTTGGGGATTTTCCACACACACACAACTGACTCCTTCGAAATTAATTTGAACAACAATAATTATTGTGTTGTTGCTTCTACATTTATTGTTAACTAGAAACAAAGCCCGTTGTGGGGAAAAATACAACGGGCTCCAGAAAGGGGAGAGCAGGCAGGCAGGCATTTCCTCCTCCTCCGTTACTGATCCCACCCAGGTAAAGGCACTGGGCGAGCATTGGCAGCTGCTCCACTCCTGATCCCAGCTGGGTGAAGGGAGCAGGTATTGCCATCAGCTCTTCTCCTGATCCCACCTGGGTGAAGCGGGGTGGGCATTGCCACCTGCTCCGCTCTTAATACCAGCTGAGTTAAGGCAGAGAGTAGACATAGCCACCTGCTCTGCTTCTGATCCCAGCTGGGTGAAGGGGGTGGGCATTGTCACCTGCTCTGCTCCTAATACCAGCTGGGTTCCAGTGGCGGGGGCATTGCCACTTGCTCCGCTCCTAATGCTAGTTGTGATAAGGAGGGGATAGGCATTGCCACCTGCTTCGGTCCCAATACCAGCTGGGTTAAGGTGGGGGTGGGCATTGCCACCTGCTCCGCTCCTAATTCCAGTGCATTGCCACTTGCTTCGCTCCTAATACCAGCTGCATTGCCACTTGCTCTGCTCCTTTGCACCAATTATCGTAAGATAAGGTGGGGGTGAGCATTGCCACCTGCTTCGCTCCTAATACCACCTGGTTTAAGGCAGGGACAGGCATTACCACCTGCTCCACTCTTGATTCCAGCTCGCTGAAGGGGGGCGGGCATTGCCACCTTCTCCACTCCTAATACCACTTGATTAAGGTGGGGATGGGCATTGCCACCTGTTACGCTCCTAATATCTGATGTGTTAAGGTGGGGGATGGGCATTGTCACCTGCTCCACTTCTAATACCAGCTGGGTTAAGGGGGGGCAGGCATTACCACCTGTTCCGCACCTAATACCAGCTGGGTTAAGGGGGGGCGGGAATTTCCACCTGCTCCGCTCCTAATACCAACTGGGTTAAGGTTGGGGTGGGCATTGCCACCTTCTCTGCTCCTAATACCAGCTGGGTTAAGGTTGGGGTGGGCATTGCCCCCTGCTCTGCTCCTATTACCAGCTATGTTAAGGTGGGAGGTGGGCATCGCCACCTGCTCTGCTCCTAATACTGGGTGGGTTAAGGCAGAGAGTGGGCATATCTACCTACTCTACTCTTGATCCCAGCTGCATGAAGGGGGGCGGGTATTGCCACCTGCTCTGCTCCTAATATCAGCTGGGTTAAGGCGGGGAGCAGGCATTGCCCCCTGCTCCACTCCTAATCCCAGCTGGTTTAAGGTGGGGGTGGGCATTGCCACCTGCTCCGCTCCTAATACCAGCTGGGTTAAGGCGGGGAGCAGGCATTGCCCCCTGCTCCACTCCTAATTCCAGCTGGGAACAGGTGGACATTACCACCTGTTCCACTCCTAATACCAGCTGGCTGAAGGGGGGGTGGGCATTGCCCCCTGCTCTGCTCCTAATAGCAGCTGGGTTAAGGTGGGGGGGGGGTGGGCATTGACACCTGCTCCACACCTAATACCAGCTGGGTTAAGGCGCATTAAGGGCATTGCCACCTGCTCCGCTCCTGTTCCCTTCCTGGGCTTCCCTCCATGGCATGTTTTCTGCAGCAATATGGTGAGTTACCTGGGCTTTCTGCTGTGGCAGCGCCCTCTGGCAGTGCACCAGGGTATAAAGTGAGTTGTCTGAAACACGCTTACTCAATTATATAGTAAGATCTTATTGTTTTCATTTTAATTTTTTTGATAATGTTTGCACATTTTCTTTTTTTAACAGTTGTTGCATAGTAAATCTAACATTTTTATGTGTGTATTTGTAGATTGTAAAAAAAAAGTTCAGAAAAAGTTACATTTATAGACCACCTTTCTCACTGAGACCATGCAAGTGAATAAATATAAACAGGTAGGAAGGACATTCACTGAGCAAAATACAATATATTAGGACGTTCATTAAACAGATAAAATAGGGTTTGGTAACAGAGAATTTGAAAACCAGCATAAACCTGAAAGACAGAGATGAAACCTTTCTGAAACAAACTTAACTAATTAACATGAAATCAATAGCAACATGGAAACTACCTAGTAGGAGCATATCTACATCAGACCGTATCCAGTAGCATAGTCTATAGTCCTCATCCCTTACCAAGGCATTTCTCTGACTTATTTTTTATGACACAGCCCTATAATCTGAGTAGACAGCCCTGAATAATTCAGTTTTGCATAGTTTGCTGAAAGCCAGGAAAGTGGGAGCTTTCCTGACCTTCTCCAGCAGGCCATTCCATAAGCAGGAGGATACTACAGAGAAAGTGCGTGTGCAGGCAGCTGTTGATTTTCCCAGCTGGAGGGTGGTATCTGCAGAAGGCCGTGTTCAGATAAGCAAAGCTGCCATGATGGAACATAGGGGGGTAGGCAGTTGCACAGATAGCAGAGGCCAAGGCCATGAAGGGTTTTGAATGTGATAGTCATGACCTTGAATTGAGCTCAGTAATTGATGGGTAGCAAATGGAGTGATTGCAGAATGGCAGTGATATGCATGCCCCATCTGTCTCCTAAGAGTAAACAAGCTGCAGCATTCTGCACCAGCTGGAGTTTTCAAATTGACTTTGAGAGGAGACCTATGTAGAGTGCATTATAGTAGTCTAACCTTAATGTTACTGTGGCATGAATCCCAATGGCCAGATCAGCCATATTAAGGTAGAGGGCCATCTTCCAGGCTAGGCCTTTTTTTGCAGGAGCAACTCTCTGCCAACTCAGAGAGGATGCTTACTAGGGAACTCATGGCCAATAGACTAGCAGAATACCCAATCTATCCTTAGTTCCCAGTGTAATGAGCATACAGTCAGTGCCCACTTTAGTTTGTGCCAGGAGTATGCAGAAGTTGAAAATCTCATGGAGTACAATAGCAACCCAAACTCTCCTGCTACTTGTGCGTGGTTGGTGGAAGACTGCATAATCAGGTGTAAACTGGGACGGGCACACCACATCATTTTCTTTTGCAACCCCAACTGGAATGAAGAGGCAGACACAGGCTTGGATTAAAGGGCTGTTTATTAACAAGACCATAACTTAACAAGGCAAGGGCCAACTAAGCGGTACAGGTCAAGCCCTGGGGTCAACTCCAGGACCTCCGCCTTGACCTGCCTGGGCGAGCCCCATCGCCCCGGGTATAGGCCATTCCATGAATGGCTGCCACCCGGCCAGCCAGGCAATGGATCCCCCCAGCAAGCACCTAACGCCACAGCCGTCCAGCATGAGGGGAGGCCTTGTATTTGGGGATCCCTGCAGGATTCTGCCAGTGGTATGGTAGCCGTCAACAAGCATACCGCAATAAATGGCAGACCCTGTTCCCCACACTTGGGGAAACGCCACTGGGTGCTCACCATCCCGCACCCTATTCCCAAAATCTCCTGCCAACGCAAGGGCCAAGCCTCGGCTTAGACCCTCACGCCCCACAGGTGGCCTAAAGCCAACCAAAGCCCTTGCCGCAGGTCGTCTATGAATAACTCATTGCCCTCCGGTGACATATGTACACCGTCACCTCTGTAAAGGTGGGCAAATTCGGCCCTAATTTGGGGTGTGGCAAATAAATGCCCAAGCCTTGCCCCAAAGACCTCTTAACGGGCCCTCTCTATCACCCTGGGATCTAAGGCTTCCCGCCAAACCCGTCTCTGTAGCGTCTCTGACCACATTATAAGCACGCCCGGCCATCGGCTGCTTATAAATTTCAGGTCCTCAGCTACCTGCAACGACAGGGCTTTGCCCTGCATAAACCCAAGGTCATTTCCACCCAGGTGAATGACCACAATGTGCGGTGGAGGACCCTTTCAGTCCTGGAACAATAGGGGCAGCAGGCCGGGCCATCTGAGGCCCCTTCGGCCCTGCCACTCCACTGTGGCCACAGCGCTCAAACCAAGCTGGGATCCATTCGCCGTTCTCCTGGCCTGGTAAGCTGCCCAGAACACCATGCTGTGGCCACAAATCAATATCCTCTTCCTCGCATGGCCCGACACGGCACCTGAGGAAAGAGCAATTAGTTCGCCATTTAAAATTGCGGCAGGGGCCGGACATAGGACCAAAATGCCCTTGACCGCCACCTGCCCACTCTCTGGGTCGCCTGCTGAGGGTATCCCAAAGCAGCTGCTGTGGAGGCCGCACCAATCCGGAAGGAGTGGGTTCCGAATTTGACCCCCGACAAGCCAATTTTCTTAAGTGCCCTCTCTGTCACAGCCCAGAATTGATATTTAGTCAAAGGGGCTTGATCTTCGTGGCAGAATAAGACCCCTTGGGCATCCCCACGAAGTGACATATTCCTTAAGGGCCTTAACAGGGCACAGCTCCTGCTCAGAGCAGGGGCCCAAAAGCAAGGTGGTGCCCCGCCGCTGGTGGTCTGTTTTGGACCTTCTGATCCCAATGGAGACTTTATCCCTGACAAATTCAATGTCCTGGGTGTTCAAGGCCCGTCCAGATGCGTCTGTACGCGATGAGGCCACCAGCTCACTTACTCACAGGGCCCCAAAAAATGCCGTTAAGGCAGCAGTGTGGAAAAGCTTCCGTTCAAACACGGATGAGCATACTTCCGCCCACGCGGTCACTAGCCCCCTCAGCACTGATGGGGAGATGGGCTGCCTCGGATCACTTGCCGTTTTTATCAAAAGCGGAGCTGCCAGAAAACGGCTCCTGGCTCCGCCCCTCGGCCAAAGCCCCGTATGCCCGGGAGGAGGGGAGCCTGCCTCCTTCCTCTGGCAGGGCTGCAAAAGATGACTCCCTGCTCAAGCTGCGTGCAGCCGCAGGGTGAGTCATATTGTCTTGGTTATGCAGGCCAGGCCTATTCCCTCCTCCTGCTTTCTCCATTGACCCACTTCTCACTTGTTTTCTCTAAATGCATTGCCTTGTATTGCAATAAGAATTAGCTTATTTGATGAAAAAAATTATTACGCATGAGTGAGTTGTTTCTTGAAAAATAGATGAAATAAATTAAAGCCTTTGCTTAGGAGCATCTGGCAGTCTTAGAACCTAGTATATGTAATTACTACTGTTTATTAGGGAAAAATTATGCTAAGAGTATGGTTGATTTAGTTGGATATGACTGGCTTAGCAACTTAATTGGACTATATGACATACCAGAGCAAACAAAAAAAAAGTTAATTAGATTCATTTGAGAATGACTAGAAGCACTGTCTTTGATGCTTCTTTCACCAAAGGTGTGTAATCGCTTGATTCTGCTGCATAGGTCCACACTGAAATCAACAGGAATGAAATCCAGTTCTAGGAACTAGAGCATTCAATTTAAAAGGAAAATTCATAGAACACTAAATTAAGTATTAAGTGAATATGAGCAATCCTAAACAGGTCTATTCAATAGGCACAATATACTAAAGTGCAGTAAAACTGAGTAAGTTGGTCAATTGAGAATCTGGTCAAGAACTAAAGGGTCAGTCTGTTCTGGAGGATGCTGTACTCTCCATGAGGTGTTATTGAATCCTGGCCTATGATTGGAGGCTCAGATATCCTCTGTGGTACATGTTATCAACTGATCGTCCAGCAATGACTGTCTCTTAAAAACACATGATCTGGCCACAGTGATCCTGTAGTGGTACACGAAAGACTCTTGTGAAATTGAGGAGTTAGTGGTGCGCCACAGTCCCTCCATTTTGTGCCCAGAGTGCTTTGCAGGCCAGGCCTGAACATTCTATTTTGGCAATGTAAC